>NC_137834.1:75776441-77026441 GCF_948465745.1 Chenopodium album
GAGTAGTTTCTGCACGACTTGTTTGAATTGGATGCTGTGCCAAAAAGTCGGAAATTACTTTTCCTTTCAATGATTTTTCAGGAATATATTTTAGCTCAAATTCAGCCAACATCACAACCACTTAGATATCCTTCCTTGTATGGGTGGTTGTTCAAACAAATACTTTATCGAATTTTATTGAGAAATCACATGAGTAGTGTGTGGTAACATATAATGTCGTAACTTTTTGTTTTCCCACACTAATGCCAGGCTTGTCTTTTCCAAGGTGCTATATTTTGTTTCGTATTGGATGAAACTTATATAATATATTACACGTTTGACTTTTTCTACCTTTTATGCTAACATGGCCCCTGTGGCTGTGTGTGTAACTGTAATGTATAGCCTAAGAGGTAGTTTGGGTACTGGTAGTGCTAAAATTGTTGGACTTTTGAGATAATCTTTGATTTTCTCAAAGGCCTTTTGGCATTGATCGTCCCATTCATGTTTCTCCTCTTTTTTCAATTTTTTAAATATTGGCTCACAAGTCATAGTCAATTTGTTGATAAATCGACTAATGTATTGTAATTTGCCAAGGAATCCCCTAATTTCTTTTTCTGTTTGAGGGGGAGGCATGTCAACAATTGCCTTTATTTTAGAGGGATCGATCTCAATGTCACGTGTGCTTACTACGTATCCGAGTAACTTACCAGAAGTTACTCCAAAGGCGCATTTTTGTGGATTCAATCGCATTTTATATTCTTTTATGCGAGTGAAAAATTTGCGTAAAGTTTTTATATGTCCCATTCTATCTTTGGACTTCACTATCATATCATCCACATACACTTCTATTTCTTTATGCATCATATCATGCCAGAGAGTCGTAGCCTTTCTTTGGTACGTAGCTCCTGTATTTTTTAAACCAAATGGCATGACTGTGTAGCAATACGTACGCCAAGAGGTGATAAAGCATGTCTTTTCTTCATCTTCTTTTGCCATTAAAATTTGGTTATAACCTGCGTATCCATCCATAAAGGATAACACTGCATGTTCAGCCGTGTTATCTACCAATATATCAATATGTGGTAAAGGAAAATCGTCTTTAGGGCTAGCTTTATTAAGATCCCTAAAGTCGACACACATGCGAACTCGTTCATCCTTTTTAGGGACTGGAACGATGTTCGCTACCCATTCTGGGTAATTACATACGCGAATAAAACCGACGTCCAACTATTTTTGTATTTCTTCTTTTATTTTTAATGCGACGTCAGGTTTCATACGTCGAAGTTTTTGTTTTACTGGTTTAGATGTAGGGTTCAAGGGAATGGTATGTTCCGCAATTTCCCTATCTATTCCAGGCATGTCCTTGTATGACCAAGCAAACACGTCTTCGAATTCTTTGAGCGTCGATATGAAGGTCGATCGCTCTTCTGGATTTAGATTTAAGCCAATTTTGACTTCTCTCTTATTTTCGTTAGTTCCTATATTAACTATTTCAGTTTCTTCAACAATAGGGTTCTTTTGTTCTCGTTCATTCATTAGTTCAACCAATTTATTAATGTTATCATCTTCGTTAGATTGATTGTTATAGCATTCGAAGGATTCGAGAGAAGGCATATACTCGGAAATGGAGCTCATATTATTAAAATCAAAAGAGAGTACATCAAGAGACGAATCCTTTTTGGGATCTTCGTCCTTAGAACTAGAAAATAAAGACTCGGTAATGGCCACAAGGCCTAAATTTTCAGCTTCCCTAGAGTCTATAATAAATTCATCGTCCGATTCTTCAAACTTCTTCCCTTCGCCTGTGACAATTTATAGTTTATCGCCTTTGTGATTGGTCCATTTGAAAGATTTCCTCCATCCATGCTCAAAAGTTTCGTTTGAAGGGGTGATCAACGAAGTTGGGTCAAAAGCATCATCTTGAATGGCGTTTTGATTGGTCATTGTTGCGACATGATTTTGCTCTAGTCCAAATAGCAAGTTAAATGCTTGCCCATCATAGCACCCTAGAGTTGGGTGTTTTGATTTAACGATACTAAGATCGTCATCCACGAAGTAGAAATCATGAAATATTTCAAATCCAGGCTTCTTGATTCCTTCCAAAACTAAGGGTCCCGGAAAGTTGTAGCATGGGTAATCTTCTCCCTCCCGAATGAATTGTCCATTAAGGGTTTGTTGATAGGATGGGAGTAAAGTGATTATCCCTTTCTTATTATTGTCTCTACGTGCTTTGTTTTTTGCATCGTAAGACTCCAATTCTTCTTTGGTTGGTTTATATCCCAATCCAAAGGAGAAGCTTTTCTTTGGGATATGAAGTAAGAGAGATTTCTTCATTCCTATTCCCAAAGGCATCCTAGGAAAGTAACTACTCTTGAGCAAGATGTTGTTTACTATCCGAGTGGAATATGGATCAAGCTTGAATGGTTCTTCCAAGTCTTCTTCCATTTCAATTGTAAAGATTGGCTCCAAGGAAAATCCCCACATGTCCTCTTCATCATTATCATGGTTTATTTCTAAGAGTGATTGATCATTTATTGCTATTTTGAGTAGAGAAGCATGTATAGTCATAGGAAGCCCTTGATAGTTCAACCTAATCATTTGATGAAGTGAGGATGGTATTGCACCAAGCTCATGTATCCAAGGACGTCCAAGTAAAAGGTTGAATGTAGGTTTTATGTCCATAACATGGAATTCAACCATCTTTTGAATTGGGCCTGTGGTAATTGGTAGCTTAACAGTTCAACACACCAATCTTCTCGAATTGTCATAGGCCCTTATGCTTTGTTTTGTTGATTGGAAATCTTTTTCTGGATTTAGGCCTAAGTATTTTGCCGTTCGTAATGGGCATACGTTTACAGCCAACCAATTGTCTACCAAAATTAGAGGGATATTGTATCCCTTGCATCCCACAGTTAAGTATAACACATTGTTGTGGGTAGTGTCTTGTAAAGGCAAATCATTGTTAGTGAAAACAATTGACTTGTCGGATTTCTCGCTAGTAAGCAAGCTAATGAGGTCATGAGGGGTTCTGTGTGTGCTTACAGACAAAGTCGTTAGAGCGTTCATGAGGTAATTCCTATGTTATTTGGAAGTACTTAGGAGTTCCCAAATGCTAACATTCACCTTGGATTGAAGAATTTGTTTGACCAATGGATCTTCCATCTCAAGTGGAGGTGGTATTGTATTTTGTGTTTGACCTTGAGTTTGATTTTGTGTGGTCGAAGATCCATTTGGTGGAGGTGCTTGATAGACTCGCCTAGAACGAGTTAAATAATCTATCTCATTTGGGTTAGTCGTAGGACTCATAAACCAACTTTCTTCTAGAGGCTTTGGATGTGCCTCCATTTCAAAATGTTCCATGAGTTGTGCTTGATGTCATTGTTCATCCAAGAAGAGATTTGATAAATCTTGCGATTTCCCCAAGAAATGATCCCAGTCAAGCGCTCCACTTGTTTAATTTTGTAAACAAGATGGAGGTGGGACGACGGCATACTTAGAGACATATAAGTCTTGAAAGTCGTCGTCCTATAGCCTACATACTTCATTAGTTGCCTCTATGTGTTTTGTGGATAGAGGTTCTCATATGGGTGTGATATAGTCCAAAGGATTGAACGTATCACTTCCCATATGGTCTTCATTGATGTGAAACACCCCTAAGGGGGATGCATTATTGTTAGGTTTAGGCGTGGGAATTCTCCTATCGTCTATTAAATCTTGTATTTTGTGCATTAAAACATAGCAACGTTCAGTATCGTGTTCAACGCCTCTATGATAGGCACAATAAGCACTACCATTCCATTGAGAAAACCTCCTTTCTGGTGGAGTGGCTGGTGTTGGCCCTGTTGGGGCAAGTAAGCCTTTTTCATTTAATTTTTCTAACAATTCTTTATAGCTTATAGGAAATGAAGTAAATTTTCTCTCTTTTGTCCATCTTTTTCTAGGATCATCATATCGATTTGTGTTATTGTATTGCGTGGAAGTCGCAAATACGTCAATAAAGGATGATGCATTATCATTCCCTTTCTTGTAGTTATTCTAAGGTTGATGATGATAATGAGGTTTTTTTTGCTTTTTATTTAGCAAGATCATCTTCAATCCTAGTAGCCACAGAATAGACCTTTTGAAAAGTGTCTAGACCAAGGTAACGTAGATGTTTGTTGTACTTTTCATGACAGTTGTCAATGAATTTTTGTACTAACTCAAGTTCAGGAGGCCTTTGGGCAAGGTGGGCCGCCTTTTCTCGCCATCTACCATAAAAAGCAAGGAAACCTTCATTGTCGCCTTGCTTAAGCATCTCGAGTTCACGTAAAGTTGACTTAAACTCTACGTTACTCTCATATTGGGTGATGAAAGCCGAAACTACATCTTCCCATGTCGCTTTAAATTTTGGATATAGCCCATAGTACCACTCTCTCGCGGTTGGGTCTAGTGATAAAGGGAAAGTCAAAGCATAAAGCTTAGGATCAACTCTTTTTAGTGCCATAGTGCCAGTAAAACACATTAAATGATTTTGTGGATTGTTGGTCACCTTAAATATTGGCAAGTCCGTAGCTACGAACTTTTCTGGTAAAGCAAGTCTTGGGGGAGGAGAAAATTTTTCGGCGTCAAAGTACTTGTTCCCCATTATAGAACGAAGAACTAGCTTCTCCAACGACTTTTTTTTGATGGATAATTGCTCCATCTTTTCTTGTAAGGCTAACGCTTCAACTTTTTTCTTTTCAACATTTTCCATCTTCTTAATTCTTCTCTCCTCGGCCTCTTGAGCCTTTTCCTCTCTCATACGAAGAATCTCTTGTTGAAGCTCTTCGACGGTTGTCATTGTTGTTGGACTAGGATTAGTTGTCGAAGGAAAGTGGTTTGAAAGGGGTTGATCTTTAGGTGGTAAACGTAGAATGCGAATGTCGGAGGTCCTCTTTCCCAAGTTTGAAAACCGGCCCTAAAGGAGTAAGAAAGGATAAGTAAATCGATACGCTTGTTTTTAAAAGGAAAAAAAAAGAAAAAGACGCAAAATATATTCAAACGGATAACATCTCCTTTAACAATTCTTCAATGAAGATATTGTTCGGACGAGTCAATTTGTTTTTTGAAAAATCAAAACTGACTCGCCCAGTGGGCGTGCGCAAGTGACTCAGTTGCGTGCGGCTCTCGTTCGCAACGAAATCACTTGCGCTGGGAGGGGTCGCGCAACTTCTTGAGTTGAGCGCGCCACCTGCTCGTAAAACTTTTTTTTTTAGTTCGATTGTTTTTTTTTCGATTTTTTTTACCCTTTTTTTTTATGTTATCCTTTGAATGTGACGTTAAATCACGAAGAGACAACTTCGTAATTGGGAACCTAGACCAAACTAAAAAAAAAACGAAAAGAACATTATCCTAACACGTTTCACATAGTCAAATAATCACATAAGCATGCCATAAGTCAAGATTCACGCAATGCCATTCTAAGGTAAAAAAAGGCTTGGGTGTCCAAAGGTACCATACCTTAAGGAACGATGCATAAATCAATCACTCAACGTGTTGACCCATGACATCGCCCTCCCAACATTTTGTTGGTGATATGGGTGGGATGATTGTTATTGATTTCGGGATAGACGCCTAGTGTTGGAGACCCCTAGTCCATGAGCCAATCCCCAATGGTTTAAGTGTGCTATGCTTATGCATGATGCAATTTTGCTTGTTTGGTTTTTACTTTTGTGCAAAAGGAAGATATTATGCGTTCAAGTCTCGCTCCCTAACTAGAGATTATCCAAGTTAATTCTCGTTACAACCCATAGGTAACCTAGTGTTGGATACCTTGGACCATAACTACAAATTAATCATGTAACCTCTAAGTCCCCAGCGGAGTCGCCACTTTAAGGAGGGTGATCCCATCACAAGGGGTACTCTCCTTAAATTCCCTGGCCACTTAAAATCCTAGGACTTTACACTTGTTACGGTGTAGTAGGATTTGAATTCCTGAATGTTTGGTGGACCTTGAATTAGAATTGATTTTATTATCACACTTTTTTGTAAGAAACAAGTAGGAGTCGCCAATGAGTTTTAGGAAAAACTCATAAACCTCGTTCATGCCTTTCTTCCATGTGGAGTTCATGGAATAACTAGCACAAATCATAAGTTTACCCTTGCCCAAATTGGTCTATAAACCAGAATTGAGTTTGGGAGCGAGGGTACTAAGATAACGTTCCTTTTAGAGGGGAATCGTCATCCTAGCCCTAGTACGACCTCTACTAGCTCTTATTTTTTTACAATTTCATCACCAAACAATATATGCAACGTGATTCCTAAAACTATGTTAGTTGATTTTATTTACAAACATTAACTCACGTAGGAATTACATCGTAATGTCGTTATTCTTATTTAATTAAATTCGTGAAAAGGACAAGAAAATAAACAAGATTCGCCTTGGCTTTAGTGATCAACCAACAATTATTTAATTCAATTCTAATCTTTATTTAACGCAAGATACTATGTGGAATTGATTAATTAATTATTTTAAAGGTAATCAAACAACATTAATTAATTAATTAATTAAGGTCCTTTTAAACAAGAAAATAAAGGTGATTTAACTAAGTGCTCGGGAATTTACCACTTCTCTTTGCTAGATCTCCGTTTAGAACACTTATGGACTCCTTCTTGTTGGGGAACCTCCACCGTAGTAAGAAAGTATCGAAAGGGTGAGTGTTTAGGACAAGAGGGCTAGGTTGCACAAGTTCACAAGTTATTTCGCCAGAGTTTTAGGTTAATTTCTATCAGTTGAAGCCTCGGTTTAAGCTCGTATTTATAGGGAATGATTAGGTTTAGGGTTTCGAGCATTCTGCCGCAGCAGGTGTCGCGCGCAACAGTTGAAGTTGCGCGCGGCATCCCCGCGCAAGTTATAGAGTTGCGCTTCTATGTGGAGCGCAACTTTATGTCTTGCGCGCGGCTTTATGGTAAGGTTCGATTTTATATTTTCCGTATAATTCCGAATAACTCTGAATCTTCCGCAGCGCAACTCGGAAAGTTGCGCTGGGTGTCGCGCGCAACCTAATTAGTTGCGCGCGGCAGCCCAGCGCGACTTTGTGAGACGCGCGCGGCTTTTTCTGCGGCAGCACTAAGTTTTAACCTAGGCACTCCTAAATCCGTCATTATTAGGGTTTAAGTACGGGCTTAAGCCTAATTATGATCGGGTTTAGTTAATTGGACCTTTGTTTTGGCTTTTCCTTTAATTTGGGCTAGTCTTTTGTGTTTTGTGGCTTAACCTGTTATCCATAAGTATTCTTCACTTCGATCCAACACAAAGATGGTTTTATTTATCGTCATTGCACTTCCTGTCGAGACAGGAGACCAAAAGTAGATGTCTACAGGTAATAGTGCGACACCATTGCCTAATATAAAAAGTGTTGCCTTGTAGCTAAGGCAACACATATGAGGCTTAGTATATGCCCCCGTTGTCTATTTATAAGGCAATACATTTTTATTCAAAGGCAACAATTTTAAAAGCTAAGGTAAAACAATACATAAGGCACAACTTTTACAAAGACAACAAATGAAAAATGTTGCCATCTAAGGAGACAATTAAAAAATGTTTCTAAATGTTGCTACTCCCAACCATTTAGTAGTTGGTAGGGTTCGAATTAATGATCTCAAAGTCACAAGGTGAACTCCCCACCAACTCCACCAAACTTGATATATATATATATATATATATATATATATATATATATATATATATATATATATATATATATATATATATATATATATATATATGCAACATCTTAAATTATGTTGTCTTTTTAATATAAATGTTGCCATAGATGGCAACATAGATATTAATGTTACATTTTTAAACAATATTTTTGTTATTGTTATATTTTCATGCAACAATTATTATGTTTGTTGCCTTAGACAAGAAAAAGGTAACACTTTAAGCGACTGTCGCCTTACACTTTTTATTTTATTTTTTTTATTTTATTTTTATTTTTTTATGTTTCTTTAGTACAAGGTAACAAATAAATATTGTTGCGTTAGATTATTAAGAGTAACATTTCTGTAAGTGTTGATCATAACTGTTGTCTATTCTCATTTTTTTTTGTAGTGAATGGTTTTTCATTTCAAATTCTTTCAATTGTAGAACCATGTCTGCGAATAACTCAAACAACCAATTTTCGTTGCGCTCAACTCTCGACAAGGAGAAATTGAGTGGGCCAAATTTTCTTGGTTGGCAAAGAAACTTGCGTATATTTCTCATGCAAGAGCAAAAGAAATATGTCCTTGATGAGGGAATGTCCAAGACTCCCATTGAGGAAGTGACTCAGGCTGCCCTAAATCGATGGAAAACTGCCAATCGAGATGTCAAGTGCATCATGCTGGCCACTATGTCTCTTGACCTTCTGAAGACTTTCTTTGAGAAGAAGACAACTTTTGAGATCATTTATGAGGTTCAGAAAAAGTTCAAAGAGCAAGCCTAAACTGAAAGGTTTGAAACCCACTGGCAGATGCTTGAGAGCAAGCTCAAGAAAGGAGAGCAAGTTAGCCCACATGTACTTAAAATTATGCGGGGTATTCAACCGAGATGGAAATTAACATCATTCTTCACTCGCTGCACAAAGGCTATGATCAGTTCAAAATGAACTATAACATGTATAGCATGGAGAGAACCCTTACCGAGCTTCATGGTATGTTGAAGCAAGCTGAGTAAACGCTCAAAGATGAGGGAAAGCATGACATGCTTATTGTCAAGAAGGGCAAGCCGTTTAAACGCTCAGGCAAGAAGAAGAAAGGATTTAAGGGTAAAGGTAAGAAGACCTTTCCGCCTAAGCCAAAAGCTACCAAAGACAAAAAGGAGAAAAAGGTAGCCTCTTCTAAATCTGATTCCAAATGTTTCTACTACAAGAAGAAGGGACATTGGAAGAGAGATTGCCTCAAATTCAAGGAAGATAAGAAGAATGGGACAATTGCTTCTACATTAAGTATTTTCGTTATAGACTTAAACTTTGTTAGCAAAACATCATGAGTATTAGATACCGGATGTGGCTCACACCTTTGTTCTCATGCTCAGGGACTCAGGATGGACAGGAGGCTAGAGAAGGGAGAGGTTGAACTACGAGTCGACAATGGAGCCAAGATGTCAGTTGTATCTGTAGGAACTCTTAGTTTGTCTTTGCCCTCAAAGTTGACTTGTTGGGCCTAATACACACTGATGTATGTGGACCAATGAGCACAACCACAAAAAACGACAATCGATATTTTATTACCTTCACAGACGACTATAGTAGATATGGATATGTCTACCTTATGTCGCACAAATCTGAATCATTTGAGAAATTCAAAGAATTTCAGAGTGAAGTTGAAAATCAGCTTGGGAAGAAAATCAAATCCTTTCGATTAGATTGAGGTGGTTAATACTTGAGCCAAGAACCTGATGACCATATAAAAGAAAAGGGTATACTTTCAGAATTGACAACTCAAGGAACTTCACAATGGAACGGAGTATCCGAAAGGAGAAATTGAACCTTGATAGACATGGTTTGATCAACAATGGGTCTTAGTGATCTTCTTATCTCTTTCTGGCGGCACGCACTTCTAACCGCTGTACTAACACTGAACCTTGCTCCATCAAAAGCTGTAGAAAAGACTCCATATGAATTATGGACGAAGAAACCTCCAAGGTTGTCTTTTCTCAAGATATGATGTTGCGAAGCATATGTCAAAAAATAATTTAAGACAAACTTCACCCCAAATCTGACAAGGTTTACTTTGTGGGCTACCTAAAAGAAACCAAAGGGTATTAATTCTACAACAAATCCCTGAACAAAGTGTTTGTTGCTCGTGATGGTGTGTTTTTGGGGATGGAACACCTTTCCGAAATCAACAGTGGGAGGAAAATCGAACTCGATGAAGTTCGAGAGGATGAGCAACAAAATCAAATTGTCAGTCAAAGTGCTCAAACAACATATGTTGATGTTGGTCAAAATGTGCAAAGTTAAACTGACAATGAAAATGCTCAGTCCATTACCTTAAATTAGATACTTTTGAACTTTGTTTTGAATTGACCCCGAAATACTATAAGCAAGCTCGGGAAAAGATTAATGCACGGAGGAATGATCGTACCCAAAAGAAAGCAATCCCAATGGACCAATATCCTCTCACTCACAACGGTCAATTTATAATAGAGGGTGAGGACTATCCTTGTCACGAATTTCCTGAACCCTTTGTCAAAGATAGGATAGGCAATCTGGGTTCGAGATATTCTTGGATTGCAATTTATTGGAGGATATCCCAACTCCTACCCGTAAGGAGAAAGCACCTCCATGCTTCGACTTTAATGTCATGGGATTACTATTTGGCTAAGAGAAAAACAAGCCTAAGCATATCGATAACTATTTGGCGCTTATTCAAACAGTTTTGCAAAGCGAAGACTTTGATCCTACAAAGCTCATCACTCTAGCGGAAGGATTAGTCCAAGGATGGAGAAAGACCGTGAAGGTGACTACACCAAGTGGAAGAAGGATCCCCATAACAACAGGACAAGGACTAATGTTCGACGAGTTTGAGTCATTTGAGTATGAGTTTGAATTCAAGTCTTCCTTAGTCAAGTTTTCTAAACCTTCTATAGTAGTATCTCCTTCTCTCCCTTCTACTTCAAAGAATACCCTTAGGATAGTTAGTAGTCAAGTCCCAATGGACATCTCTTTATTTGACGTAATGCTTTCCGAGTTTAATAATATGTCTTCTTCCGCTGAATCCTCGTGCTATTCCCTTACTCAAGATGATGAGCATTGCTTAGCTAACAATGAAAATGACAAATAATTAAGGCAATGGAAAAACATGAGAATAAAACACTGGTAACTGAAGATACTGAAATCTCAAAAGATCCAACCATTAATAGAAAAGGTAAAATTGGTCTAACTCTTAATAAACAAGAAAAGAACCGATTTAATAAATCTATTAAAAGAATTTATAGATGTGTTCGCCTGGTCATATGAAGGTATGTCAGGAATAAATAGAGAAATAGCTCAACACACAATACCACTAATTTTAGGAATGAAACATGTAAAATAAAAGTTACGTCAAATGAAAGTTCTAAAAATAAAAGAAGAAGTTCAAAAACAAATAACAATAGGTTTTATAACAGTATCCAAATGCCACAAATGGGTCGCAAATGTGGTACCAGTCCCTAAGAAAGACAGGAGGGTAAGAATGTGTGTCGACTACAGAGATCTAAATTAGGAAAGTTCAAAGGACGACTTCCATTTACCACATATCGATATTTTGGTAGATAATACAGCGAACCACGCGCTTCTCTCATTTATGGATCGATACACAATTTACAACCATATTCTCATAGTAGAAGAAGACATGGAAAAGACTATATTTATAACACAATAGGGAACTTACTGTTACACGGTAATTCCATTCGGGTTGAAAAACGCGGGTGCCACTTACCAACGAGCTGCAACTGCCTTACTACATCACATGATGCACAAAGAGGTAGAAGTCTATGTAGATGATATGATTGTAAAATCAAAAGATCGTACAGGACATCCAGTAGCCTTAAGAAAATTTTTCAAAAGGTCAAAGAAATACAATATGAGGCTAAACCCATCTAAGTGCGCTTTTGGAGTCGCCTCAGAATAACTCTTAGGCTACGTCATGAGCTCTCGGGGAATAGAGATAGACCCAACTAAGATTAAAGAAATCATGTCAATGCCGCCGCCCAAGATCAAGAAAAAAATTCGAGGATTCATTGGCCGGTTACAATACATATGTAGGTTCATATCTAAGCTAACCACGATATGTGAACTAATATTTAAGAAACTCAAAAATAATGTGCTAGTAATATGGGATGACGAGTGCCAAAAAGCCTTTGAGAAGATCAAAGCCTATCTTGGTAATCCTTCCGTATTAGCGCCAGCACTTCCGGGAATCCTCCTTCGATTATACCTAACTGTCACTAAAGAGTCAAAGGGAGCTATGCTTACGCAAGAAGTAGAAGGTAAATAGAATGACATTTACTACTTAAGTAAGAAGATTCTTGAGTATGAAGTGCGCTATACACCACTTGAGAAGTTGTGCCTCGCACTAGTGTGGGACACAACCAAGTTAAGACACTATATGCTCGTTCATACAGTCTATGTTGTATCTCGAATGGACCCACTAAAGTACCTCTTTGACATATCTACACTCCATGGGCGAATATCAAGATGGATAGTCAACTTAACCCAATTCAACATAAGGTTTATGCCTAAAAAGGCTATCAAAGGATCAGTGGTCTCAGACTTCTTAGCAGATTTCCCAATAGAAGATTCGACGCCAATGCATGAAAATGAGTTTCTAGACAAAAATTTAATGCTTATAGAAAATGTGACTTGGACATTATACTTCGATGGAGCTTCAAACCAAAAGGGTTATGGCGTAGAAGCATTATTAGTATCACCTAAAGAGGAACACATTCCAATCTCTATAAAGCTAGATTTCAACGTTACCAATAATACTGCGGAATATGAAGCATGTGTGGTAGGACTCGAAACTGCTTTGGCATTAGGAGTAAAGAAACTTCGAATATTCAGAGACTCCTCTTTAATCATCAATCAGATTTCCAAAAGATGGAAAGTAAGGAGTGAAAGCTTAGCCCCTTATAAAACATATCTAGAAACTCCTACTGACCAACTCGAAAAGGTGGAATATTGTAGGAAATATTTCAGGCATCCCACACTTGAGCCCCATTGTGATCATAAACTTAAGCATGGTGGCATCCAAAGGGAAGGAAGCTAGAGTAAAAGAGTCGCCAATAAGTTTTAAGAACTTGTAAACCGTTCATAGGATGAAGGTTACACCCCTTCACGATACACGAGATCGCTAACTTCATAGTATTCTGGAAGCATGACTGGATATTCAGGGATGAAGGTACAAATCCAACCTAAAAGATATTGAACCTGCCCTAAAAATAGGCCTCTAATTTATTCTTCTCGTATTCATGTTCGCTTTCTGACTAACATACAATCAATATATTAACCCTAAACATGTTTAATCTATGTTGGTTGAATATTAATGCACAAACAAATCTATTATTGGCGATTACTTGAATTATAACCATATTAGCCTAAATAAGATTATTAATTATCTAATTAAGCGTGACTACAAGTACAAATTCCCTTTAAACATGCATAAAAGGTGTGATCAAGCAATAACAATAATAATATATCAAGCAACAATAACAATAATCATCAAAATAATAACAATATCCAATACAATATTCAATAAAGCACGAAGATAATAGCAAGATCCAAGGCATGATACTAACAAGATTAATAACAAACCCTAGCATGTCACTAAACATTAAAAACAAAAGCTTCAACCCTAACATGATACTAACCTGATATTAGGAAAGAAATAGGAAGCATCATAAACATACATGATATTAGAAATTTTAGTTAGGAAAAATGGAAATAAATAATCCCACCTTTGCTTGGTCTGACAAAAACAATCCCACCTTTCATTTATTACGAGGCAAACCCACTTTGGTCAGTAATCTTCTTCTAACAGGCTTTAACCTTCTAAAACAGGTTAAATCACCTAAGATTTAAAAACTTCCGGTTTCTTCCCCTAATTAATGCTGACAATTGAGATTTAATTCAATTGTCATTAACTTTATATCTCCCCTACTCCCCCCTGTTCTTCCCCTTTAAATTCCAGTCAGCCCCCTTTCATTTTCTCCATTTAACCTAAAAAGCTTACCCCTTTTTTCTCTAATTTTCTAATTTCTCTCTCTTTGCAATGGCAAGTCATGTTTCAATTGTCTTTGCTTCGAAATCGAAGTCTAGGGGTAGGGCAAACTCTGCTCAGTCACAGCTAGGGCTAGTGTATTGCTACCATGACGAGGTTGCTCTTCTAAGAACTGTACGCCATGATGGTCCTACGAAGGGAAAGCGGTTCTATGGGTGTTCTTTTTGGCCCGTAAATTGTCTTATTTGTGAAATTAAATTTTCTAGGTTTTTTTGTGTACTGATGTTGAGAAGTTTTTGTTTTTTAATTGAATTTTAAAATGTTTGGAGTATTAATTTGCTTAATTTGTAGGAGTAGAGGACCTGTGGGTTTTTCAAGTGGCATGATGAAGTTGATGATGTACGTGTGTTGTAACAAGCTGTTGCTGACAAGGGCTCTAGGATCATGGAGCTTGAAGATGAGAATATGTGTTTAAGAGAGAGGGTGAAGAAGCTGAAGTCCAAGAAGGAGGTGCTTGAGGATGAGGTTGCAGAGATGGGCATCGCAACCACTGAGACAATGTATGAGCTCAAAGAACACAACACTGACAGGAAGCTCATGCTGACATTGGTTTTCTCCTGGTGCTTTTTCACTTTGGTGCTCTTATTTAAATAGGTGGTGATGCAGTAGGCTATATTGGGAAGGTACTTGTTGAAGTTTTTTGGGGGTATAATTTCTTAGTAGCAGTAGTTGTTGTTGGTGGATGTATGTTGGTGTGGGGTTTGTTTTTTTTTTTTTTTTTTTGTTAATCTGGTTGATTGACACTAGTAGAATTGAATGTCCTAAGGGACTAGTAGTTAAGTTTAGTTTTAAGAAATGGACATAAAGTCCATGTAAGTGCAAAAGTACCTAAATTTTTTGAGAATGTATGAATTTCTTATGCAATATATATATATATATATATATATATATATATATATATATATATATATATATATATATATATATATATATATATATATATATATATATATATATATATATATATATATATATATATATATATATATATATATATGACTGTTTTAAGTAATTGTTGGTAATTTAGTTATTTCTTCAATTTACTTAAATGTAGCATCATAATTGCAATTATGTACCAAAGTCATTCCTTTTTTTATTTTTTTTATTAAAAAAAAAGAAAATTGTACCAAAATCATGGACAACATAACAATACTGATACTATCATAAACCAATACCCAAAGGTATGATAAGGTTCTCAGTTGAGAAATGGTATCCAACAGTAAACAAAACACTTAACCCAAATCTATTACATAGTATATATTACATGCTGAAAATGAAGTCTAAAAGTTCAGGCTAACACAAAATACAGAGATTACAGCTTCTATTGAACACAAGATCTTTAGGAGGTAGATCCTTGGCTGAAGTTGTAGCTGACTGTTGTGGTATATGCAGTCACATCTTTTGCTCCTAATCCTCCAGGTACGTGTAAAAATAGAGTGTTAAGCCAGTTAAAACTGAACATACTTAATCATCATCATCTATTGATACAATGGGAGAGGCTTACATTTGAGTATGTAGAGCCATCAGGTGTAAAAAACACCCAAAACCTTATGACACCTGAGCTCTTCCTCTGCTACCCCTAGAGCCCCTCCCATCAGTCTGACTTCCCCTTGCGGAAGAGTCTCCCCTCCATCTAGAACTTCCCCTACCCCTTGCAGCAGTGTTACCCCTTCCCCTAGTTTGAGTTTATCCCCCTCCTCTGCCCCTGCCCCTCACATTTCCTGTAGCTCCTCCCCCGCCCCTCACATTTGCAGTAGCTCCTCCCCTGCCCACTACTCTTCCTCCTTTACTAATTTTAGAAGGTTAGGCTGTTGCTGTTAAATGGACAGATAGGCCTGGTTGATCTTGTGGAGGTGGATCAACTTGCTTTCTAGGCCTGCCCCTTGGTCTCTTTGGAGGGGGTTCTATGCTGGTGGTGGCAGTTCCTTTGTTGGGGAAGATGCTTTTTTTAAGTCCTTTGGTGTTACATACACTACAAGTCATCTCCATGCCATGTTTTATGAGCTTCCATGGGTGCTTAGGGTTTTCAAATAGGTCCTTTCTCCTATTTTTCCTTGGTCTACCAGGGCCTATTTTTATGGGTGGTGGCTCTAACGCCAAATCACTCCTAGGCCAATGTCTTTCACCATCCAATGGTGGAATTGAATTTAAATAGGATAATAGGTACATATCCTTTTTGTAACAATCATCCACAAAATCCTCTGCATTCTTGTGAGAGAAAAACATTGCTACAACAACATGACAGCATGGGATTCCAGCCATATCCCATTTTCTGCAAGTGCATGTCCTGTTTTCAAGATGAACAGTGACTGTGTCCAGTCTATGGCTCACTTGGAACAATGCTGGGCTTGAAGGAAGTACTTCACATTGAGCAGCCTCCTATTTTTCCTAGTCCAGTTTCTTCTGAATCCTAGGACAAATTGTAGTGGTCCATTTCTCCATCTCTTGTTTTTTTGTCACTAGTCTCTTCATCAAGGAAGCTCTTATGTCCTCAAGCATGTAAAGTGTTTTGGGTGTTATTGTCCCTCGGAAGAGTTACGTCACGAAGTCTGATCCAGCTGAGTTGTACCTGCAAAACAACGGAGACTCCGGGTGGTAGGAGCTCCGCCTCCGACGATCAAGTTAGTAACTTGAAAGGGAATAAAGAGTACGGAAATTTAGATGTGGATCTGCTTAGATTCCAAGCCCAGGTGTTTCTCTGATGTGAGAGAATGTAGGTGTAATAAATGATTCAATTGTGTCCCCAAAATGGGGAAATATCTCCCTATTTATAGGGTCATTGGAGAACGTGCCCATATCTAGGTCACTTGACCTAAATTTCAGTGGGTTACGCCGTAAAACGACGCTTCTCGGGATTTGGGCCCTTGAAGGCCGCAATTTCAGAGATGTATCTAAGGGCGCCACGTGTCATGAGGTTATTAAGCCACATGGGCCATCCTGAACTTGACACGTGGCCTCCTCTCATTGGTCCACGTGTCTAGGGTATTTTTACCCTAAACATTTGCCCCTCACAGGTCGCACGTGCATATCACGTGGGGCTTGTGACACGTGTCGACCTTTCAAAGGTGAACAATAACAGGTAAAAATTTGAATTTCAAACCAAAGTTTTCCCCCCGCTTTCACTTTCTATAAATAGAAAGTTACCCCCCCCCCCCTTTTCTCTCATCTTACGTTCATTTGAGTTTTTAGAGAGAGAAAGAGAGAGCTTTTTAGAGAGAGATTCTCTGCCTCTGTCTGCATCACAACAAATTCAAGTTTCCGTGTGCTAGCAGTTCAACACCCGGTTTCCCGGCTGTAGCGGTTTTCATATTTTTCAGAGTAAAAGCAAGGTAACCGCCTCTACCAATTTAGCTTTTCTCCCTTTAAACTTGTATACCAGTTTTTTCTCCGCCTGTATACCTTTTTTTTTAGAAAATATAAATGAGTTCTCAATCCACTCACTCGGCACTACCTAGGACACTCAGCCGGTCCCCCGGAACGGTTGAGTCTAGAACAAGGGTGCCTTTTCTGGACTGTCGGAACCGATATGCTCATCTCCGAATTCCTCCCTCTCTGTGTCTTTGCAGGACACAAAGGCCAGAACGAAATAAACGGCCAGACGGTCTAGAAGCCGGCGCACTATAGAAGTGCCAGCCGATGAGGTTGTTCCCAACGGGGAACAGAGGGATTTGGAAGAGAGTGGTTCCGAGGAAGAGGCTCCCTCTACTTCCGGGAGCTCGGGGGTACGAGAGGTAGACGGCGAGGGAGCCGCCTCCTCTAATGAAGCCGGCGATGCTGAGGCCGGCCAAGGGTCAAGGGCCGAATCTTCCGGCTCCGACCAAGATAATTTTGCGGCTGACTACCAGCAGCCGCCTAAGGTCGCTGACAACCCCAACCCTAACCGGACCCGGATGCTGACGGGTAACATCGCCCTCCTCAAGAGCGGATTTAGGGCCTTTAAAGAAAAGCACCCCTATTGAAGGGGCTGGGACATCATCGTTCCTCCGGCTGACGCTGTAATGGCCTGGAACGATGATATTGACAATGCAGACCACTACTTCGTCTGCTACGAGGCGGTCATCGAAGTCGGCCTCCGGTTTCCCCACCACCCCGGGATTAGGAAAATCTTAAAGGGGTACGATGTAGGGGTTTGGCAGCTCACCCCCAATTCGTGGGTGAACATTCTTAGCTACATCACCGTCTGCGAGTTCCAAAATATAAACCCCAGCTTTTCCGCCTTCGCTCACATGCACTACTTGAGCAAGGCCCCAGGCGGCCATGGGGCATGGTATACTCTGACTACCTTGCCCCAATATTTGATGACTTTGGACAAAGTGTCCAAATGGTCCGGGTGAAAGGACAAGTTTTACTTGATTTCTTCCCCAACTTTAAGACATAACCGGACACTACGCCGGTACAACACTAAGCCGGCTCTTCTAGGCTGGAAATGCCCTCTCCCGGTGCTATTTACTAAGGCTCGGGAGTAAATAATAGAGCGGGATTTTTTGAAACAACAACTGAGCCCATGGGGGATGGGACTCACATCATAGTTCCCAAGAACTGGATCCCCCATCCGGACTTCTTCAAGGACGAGTGCTTCTTGTACGCCTGCGGGCTGAGTACCACGTTTCCTAAGGGTAGAATACTTTACATCCGGAATGCTTGTTGTTTTTATTTATATTGCGAACTTGTCATAATTTCCTCTAACCATGAATTCTGTTCATGCAGCCGACGCCTTGAGAATGGTCGACCAGGCGAAGACTCCGGCTAAGTCGGCGGCGCTGCTGCGCAAAGAGGCTGCACTTGCCAAGAAGGCAGCCGTCGAAGCCAAGGACTCCAAGAAAGGCAGGGTAAGACCGTCTGATTTTTTATGGGTTTACATTTTTTTTTTTTTTTTTTTTACAACTTGCCGGTTGGGTATACTTACCCTTGTTTGTTTCTCAAGACTCCGCCAAGAAAATTCCACGATCCTTCTCCAAGCTTCTCAAAAGGCAAGGAGACAATCTAGAGAAAACTCCGGCTGCGAAGGCCGCCCGGAAGGACCCTCCTCCCCAGAAACAATCTTCTGCCCAATCCGGTCGTCCAACGACTGTGGGCAAATCGCCTGCTGCGATGACAATTCTGAGCAAAAGCTCAGAGCGCTCACAGCAGAAAGCGCCGGATGCCTCTACGGCATCGAAGGGTGGCGAGCCACCTAATGTTGCAGCCGGTGCGGCAACACCTGGGGAGGAGCGGAAGCCTGAGCCCCATCTGGATACCCAAGGTAAGGGACGGATTGAAATACCTTGGCCACTTGATTTCATGAGAATCAAGACTAAGGTTGATCCCTCTGGGGGGTCAGTCAGCAGCCGGCAACGGATGAATGCCAACTACGCTGCCTCTTTCTCACAAAGTACTACTTTTGATGCAGATCTGAGTTCTGATGAGCCGGATCTTGTGGGCTTTGCAAAACGGATGGTGAGGACCCTCACCCGGTCAGAGAAGAACTCCATACCTGATCTGCAGGTAGTGGACTTCGACAGGATAATGAGCCAATTGGCTGAGGTAATGAATCCCACAACCTTGATATCTTTTATCTTTAATTCTGCTAAGTAACTCATAATCCGGCTGCTCTTTTCTCAGGTGATGCTGAGAGTGGATGGCCTCCAAGGCCCCTTCAGACAGAAGCAGAAAGAGGTAAATGACGCCAAACGGAGGGCCCTTGAAAACCTCAACTCTGATGAATATGCTAATTATATTTGTGATTTAAAGATTAAAGGAGTAGAGTTAAAACAGGAGGAGCTGATCCGGAGTTTGACGGCTGCGAACGACGAAGCTAACAGTCGGGCTGATGATCTTGATAAGAAACTGAAGGATGCCAAGTCAGACCTCAAGGCATTAGAAGGGGATGATCAAGAAAACACTCAACTTCGAGAAGACTTTTCCCGCCTGGGGGTTGAGCTTGTCAATCTGCAAAACAAGCAGTCGGACGAGCTTACCCAAGAGCAAAAACGGCTGACGGAGGAGAATGAGCGTGATAACTTGGCTCGGATGAAGATCACTTGGAGCCTCCTCTACCCAGACATAGACTTTTAGGTCTATAAGCTAAGGTATGATTACGCCACAGAGGTGTATGATGCCCAGCTACTGGGTGATGCTCCACCGCCTCGCTTCAAAGATTGGGCTGCTGAGCAGGGATATGAAGTCTCTGATAACGAGGATCCGGCGACGGACGAGCATAACGAAGGCCATACCAGCCAGACTCAGCCGGAGCAGCAGCAACCACCTCAGCCTTAGACGGGCCTCCCCAACTTCTGTGACAGTATGCCAACTATTTTCTCTTCCGGCTTGTATGCCGTGTAATCTTGTATCTTTACCAACCATGGGGTTGGGTTAACAATTTATTTTTGGTTTCTTCACCGGATGTAATTCCGGCTAACACTTATTCTGGCCTTTGTGCCATTAATCAATGTTAATGAAGTATTCCGACTCAGTCGGTGTTTATATATGTTTGTGTTTGAATTTTTCAATTTGAATTTTGCGTATGTTTGCAATTCTTTTATATTTTGCCTAATTTGAAAAAGCATACAACAATTTTCAATCCGGGTGCTCTTGCCCCTGGGTGGCTGTGTGGTTGGTTTTCTTTCAAGTTGATTCATTGGCTTGAAAACATTTGATACTAGAAGAAGTATGGAGTGTTTTTAGGCCAATCAATCACGATGGTGATTGCCCCAAACCAAGTGCACAGCCGGCCATTAGAGCGGGTGCTTTGAGCTTCTTACCCAAGCGGTTATATTCCGTCTGGGGTTAACACACAACCATTACACAAAATCTTTTGCCCCAATAGGGAGAGTGAGTGCAACTTTGGAATAAACAACCTAAGTGAGAACTTCAGCCGATGACCGACTGATGCCTTAGGGCATCCGGTATTCGGTGACTTAATCGTTCTTCATAGATTATTCTGGTCAGACGGCTATAAGTTGACCAATTCGGTCGTTCAATTTTCGCCATCTGCGTAGGTAAGTAGAACTGACGAATAGTCCGCTTTCTGCGACGATTGCACCCGGAGGGGTGTCGCCGGACGCCTTTGTCGATGTTGGGATAGGCGGTTTATAAAATAGGCAACCATCCGTCCATTTTGGCCTTTGGTCTTGTTTGAGACCGGTTGTATAGCCACTAAGCGTTGTTGTGCTCAGTTTTTAATCAGACCATTGGCCGAGTGTTTTTCCAATGTTGAATTTACACTAAAAGTCGAACTTAGTTGGTTGAACGAATAATTTGTCTGAGTATTACCCAGGCGGACAAGCAATTATTAAATTACACTAAGTATCAAATTTAGTTTTTTAAACAAAGAGTCCGTCTTAGTTTTACCCAGGTGGACTAGGGAAAGACTAGGGCAAGCAATTATAACATTAATTATACTAAGTATCAAACTTAGTTAGTTAACAAAGAGTCCGGCTGAGTATTACCCAGGCGGACAAGTAATAAAAATGACAGAGTAATTCTGCAAACAAAGTCAGAATTTAATTGACTCATTGTTTACAAAAAATTTACATTCTCAGAAGTAGTACTTCTTTAGGTTATCTACATTCCAAGTTCTAGGAAGACGGTGGCCGTCTGGGGTTTCCAGACAGTAGGTGCCGTCCCTGACCTCTTCATAGATCCGGTAGGGGCCCTCCCAATTAGGGGTTAGCTTCCCAGCCTCATTGGCTCTACCGGTTGCCTCCATTTTCCGTAACACAAAGTCATCCACATTCAAAGGGTGCTTGTGCACTTTCTTGTTGTAGGCTCTGGTCATTCTCATACGGTATATCTCATGGCGCAGGGTAGCGTTGCCCCTGCGTTCCGGGAGGGAGTTCAATGCCAGCCGCATGGCCTCCCAATTTGCCTCTTCATCATAGAGCATGACTCTGAGAGTCGCTCGTAGTGCTCAATGGGGAAGATGGCTTCAGCACCGTATACCATAAGAAATGGGGTTTCTCCGGTCGCCCCTTTAGCAGTAGTCCGGATGGCCCATAGGACATGAATTAACTCCTCTGCCCATAAACCACCAGGTCTTTCAATTTTCTTTTTTATGCCGTCTAAGATGATTTTGTTGAAGGCTTCAACCTGGCCGTTTGCTTGGGGTCGGCCGACTGATGCAAAACAATGTGAGATACCCTGATCTCCCAACGAAGTCTTGAGCTGGGGGGTCTCAAACTGAGGGCCATTGTCAAACACCATAGACATAGGTACCTGTAGGTGTCGTTTGAATTGCGCCTACGTTAAAAGCATGTGTGAATATGCTTGGCACTCATAGGAAGTGGGAATTGACATAACGATTAGGGACAAGGAAAGTAGGGAGCCGCCAACAAGTTTTTAAGGAACTTGTAAACCGTTCACGGATCATAAAAGGCAACCACGAATAAGGGACAACGATAGGCAACAACGATTGACCCGTGAAGGTTACACCCCATTCATAATCCATGAGAATACTAACTCCATATGGTTCGGAACCACGAAAGGAGGATCGGGGATGATGGTACGAAGTGAGTCATGGAGTCACATTCGCCCGTATTGGCCTCAACTCGTTTCTTATAGTGAAAACTAATTCCTGCGATCTCAAAGGCATACAAACAAAATATTCAATTTGTTCCAAACTATTATTATGCTAAATTGGTGGAATATTAATGCAACACATAATTCTAAAATATTTGTGATCACTTGAATTAATTAACAAGATTAAAAAGGAACCTAAGCCGGTTGTCAAAATTATCTTATTAGGCGTGATTTTCAATTACATATTACCTTTAACATGAAATATGGTGATCATAACAATCATAATAGAATAAACATTAATATTGGAAGCAATTTAACAATAATAGTGTTAGCCAAATCAAATAATAATAATAACAACCCTAATCATGATACTAGCAATATTAAAAATAAAATAAGAGTAATTAAATTAATTAATTACTCACATTCTGCGCGTTCCTTTAAATTGCTACATCATGAATAAACTGTTAGTAACTTCAATAAAAATATAAATCAAATGAAAATTAAATTAATATAGATTTGATTTGGTCCAAACCCTCAGTTATTTATACCTTTCACGCTTTGGTTTAAGTATAGAACTTTGGATATTATGTGGACTCTTTGGAGTGCTTAAGGGAAGTATTTTGAGAGAATAGGATGGCTAGTGTTTAGGCTAAAGAGGGAGAAGAGAATTATTTGATGATCAAGCTTGTTGATGAATGGAAAAGGGGAGATATGACCTCTATTTATAGAGAAAAAAGAGGGTCGAAGAATCAAGAAAAGATCGAGTTCGAATCGGATTAAAACTCTTGCGATAGACAATAGTTTTTGCGGTTATTGTTTTTATCATACCTTTTGATCCAGAAATCGGAATAAGATGAATAAGATATCGTTGGAAATCTCTTGAAGTCTTCTTTCTAACCCAATTAGAATCAGATTAAAATATTTTATAGAATAAAAGATATGGCCGAAATAGTGGGACGGTGTCAGTTTTGGATAGAGTTTGACATTTTATTCATATCTTTTCCGTTATAGCTCGGAATTGATATTATAATATATCATTGGAAAGATAATTTCAAGGGATATCCAACCATATAAAATTTGGATAAAAACTATGAGGCACGAAAATAATATCTGCCTATCTTTGAACGTCTTTCAATTCGAATATAAAAATAGGATTTTCAAAAAAGGAGTTTTATTCAATTTCAAACTCTTTAATCTTATCTTTTCAAAATGGATAATTAAGATCTTTTAGAAACTTATAGAAGTTTCCAATTAATCCTAATTGGTTTAGGAATAGGATTAAATAATTTGGACCCTCCACATGATCATTGGGTCGTAGGTAAGGTGGGCTTAGGTTCGGTTTGGGCTTAGTTTAATAATTTGGCCATAACTTATTCGTTATAACTCGTATTTGGGCTTATAATATATCGTTGGAAAACTCTTTTAAAGCCCCATCCAACTATTCAATCATTGAACCCAGATTATGGACCAAAATAAACTGGATTAAACATTTTTATAAAAAGGACACGAAATGATTGATTTTAAAGGACACGAAATGAATTATTTTGGGTTTAAAGACACGAAAAGAGGAAAATAAGTTATGGTTTGGGAAAATGGGCTAGAAGTTGGTTTGGTTTATGAAATGGAAATATGGATTTAAGCACTCCAAGATTAAATACTCAACCCGACTAATAATGGCGGTAAAAGGTTGTTCATCATCGGGTTTGGTTTTGGGGAGACATTTTTAGGTGTTTACAGAAGCCCCCACTTTGACTGGGTTTGTAGAAACGTCAGTTTCGAAAACGATAGTCAAAGTATTCGATAGGTACGGAGAATGATTTAAGACGTTCTGCGATCCTAAATCATTCTGTATACGCCGATACCTGCAGAAAAATGTTAGTTCTACAGATAAAAGAGTAAAGGGATAGAATGCGTATCAGACACCAGTGTATCGGTGACAAATGAGTTTGGTAGCTTCCTATGCTTGAAGGAATCTACCGGATGACATATGTTGAAATGCTTTCCATGCTTGAGGAAAGCCAACAGATGAGTTTGGTAGCTTTCTAAGCCTGAAGAAACCTACCGGATGACACTTTCCATGCTTGAGGAAAGTCGACGTATGAATTTGGTGTCATTCTAAGCTTGAAGAATTTTACCGATAATGCCTTCCATGCTTGAGGAAAGCCAACTACTTGGCGATTTTCTATACTTGAAGAAAAATCCACCGATAACGCTTTCCATTCTTGAGGAAAGACGACTTAGCGGTTTTCTATACTTGAAGAAAAATCCACCGATAACGCTTTCCATGCTTGAGGAAAGCCGACTTGGCGGTTTTTTCTATGCTTGAAGAAATCCACCGATAATGTTTTCCATGCTTGAGGAAAGCCGACAAAGGAATTTGGTGGTTTTCTATGCTTGAAGAAATCCACCGGATAATACTTTCCATGCTTGAGGAAAGTCGACAGATGATGAGATTGCAAGTCTCTATGTATCGAGAACCTTGCGTCATGAAATGCTGGTGGTTCGATTGTCCCCGAACGTGGGCTGTAGATGGTCCGCCTGTCCCCGGACGTGGGTTGTAGTTGCTTCGCTTATCCCCGAACGTGGGCTGTAGATGGTCCGCTTGTCCCCGGACGTGGGCTGTAGATGGTCCGCTTGTCCCCGGACGTGGGCTGTAGATGGTCCGGTTGTCCCCGGATGTGGGCTGTAGATAGTCCGCTTGTCCCCGGACGTGGGCTGTAGATGGTCCGCTTGTCCCCGGACGTGGGTTGTAGTTGGTTCGCTTGTCCCCGAACGTGGGTTGTAGATGAGACCTGCAAAAATAAATTTGCCAATAGACTCGTATATATTGTGATTGACTTAACCACTAACTTGACCAAGTTTGACTTGATGTGACATGACATGTGTATGACTTGTGAGTGTGTGTGTGTATATGTGTGTGTGCAGACACAAGCAAACGAAGATGCAAAAGCAAAAATTTTCCGTCAATTTTTGTCATGAGTGGAGGGTACTGACTTTCTCCCGAAAAAGAAAGATGTGAAAACTGAACTTTTATTTTCGAACTTCCCTCGATGAGAAAATTTTGAAAAAGTTTTTTTTTAAACTTCCCCAAAAGAAAAGACGCGAAAAAAGGAAAGAAGTTTTGAACTTCCTCGTTGAGCAAGACAAAATGAATCGCATGGATTGAATTGCTTTTCTTGAAAGTAATGTATACATGATGCATGTCCTTAGGCTAGGAGGCTAAAGACAATTACATCATGTGACACGATGAATAAACTTAGGTCATGGAGCTAAGCATCATATATGGTGTAAAGAAACGATCTTGAACGTCACTTAGGTCTGGAAGGTAAGCACGTATACAGATGAAGTGATTATTGCATAATGAACGTTGCTTAGGTCAAGGAGCTAAGCGCGATATGCTTTGTATGATTAAAAATTATTGATATATAAATGTTTCTCAGCACATTATGCGATGCATGAAATAATGAATATTGCTCAGGTCAGGAAGCTAAACAAGTATACAATGTTTCTTCTAATGAGTGTTGTCTTGAAGGATGATGAAGCATGCACAGTAGGGAAACAAGATTTCATGATAAAGGGTTCCTAAAGAGAAGGATGATATGGATATGAATGTGTGAGTGAAGTGTGTGAATGTGATACTAAGGTTGGCTGCAAGGGTTATGGTGATGGAAAGAGATGTGAGAAGAGTCAAAGATGATGACTCTTTAGGCTAGGTAGGCTAAATGATGTGGGTTCAAACCCCCAAGTCTAGCTCTAAATGGGTAGGGGTAAGAATTGGATATTCTTTGACTCGATCATGCATGGATATGAATATGAATGTGGATATGAATGTGAATGTGGCTGCACCTCGATGTGAGGTTGCCTACGTATCCGTTAGGAATCAGGCCAACGTAGCTCTAACCGAACTTTGCACAAGTGTATGTACACCTGAAAGAGTTCTTTCAAGGATTGTAATGTGGTTAAGTTGATGGTTTAAGGAAGAAAGAGGTAAAAGGCTCAAGACCCGAGAGAAGCCCCCAAGATGTGTAATTGTGAATTTGAAAATTTTGAATTTTGCAAGTTTATTTTCAACACATTTTTTTTTTTTTGCTTTGAACTTTTTTTTTCATTCTTTTGAATCAATGAAGGCAATCTCAGATCATGCGGTCCATCACTCACTTTGCATTCATGTTTCTTAGGCACGGTACCGAGCACTCGATGAGAGACGCAATTTGAGACGTGTTCATATCAAAGACATTGGAACACTTGCCTTTAGACATTGTTTTATTTTTGCTTTGCTACTTTTTTTTACTTGTCTTTGAATGCTATATAATTACACATCTTCCAATCCCAGGGTTGAGTGAATGTGGGTTGAAGAAATGAAGGCCAAACGTTAGACGAGGCTCAAAGTGGTTGATGAAGAAATGGAATGTGTGATTGAATGGTTAATGGGAAATGACAGGGTTCGAAAGGTGTCTCAAATCATTGGTGTACCTTGTGTTTAGTTCGGCAATTGATTTTTTTTTTTTTTTTTGGCGAATGACATGGTCGAATGCGAAGGAAAAAAATGATCATTGATGGAACATGGCATATAGATATAAGGATAAGGAGAACCTATGCTAAACTTATTAGGGGAAAAGGGTTAAAACGAAAGAAAAAAGCATGAAAACTTGTCTTGTGTTTCGTCTTCATGGTTTCTTATGAATTACTTGTTACCGTCAAGAGGAACAAGAAGTTTGTTATTGCTGATGCTTTGATTGGAAGAAAAGAAGGAAGGAATGACGTTCCCCTTATTCTTCCAACTATTGCCTAGTGATTTTAGACTCAAGTACTGTGTAATGATGAACTCATCTAATGCATTAACTCAATACTCGGATTGGAAAGGAAGAGTGTATGAAACAATTTTGAAAACTGATGGGAAATACTCCACTCATTCCTATTACGATGGAAAACGACGCATGCATGATCCTAATGTACGATCATAAACAATATGGTGCATGACTCGGAGACAAAGTGTGTGCAATGACTCAACATGTGTGATTAGGTGATTTTATTAAGACTCGTGGTATGATCGCATGGCTAGACATGAGGAAGTTGTGAAAAACAAATGACTCAATGATCAAATAGCACGAAAAACTAAAAGACAAACTAACTTGATTAATTTTGTCCAATTTTAATGTTTATGCTATTTATTAGGTGAAAACGGTCCATTGGCAATCATTAGTCATAAATACGATCAACAACAATCACAGAAAAAGAACACATGTTAAGGTTAACACAAAAATCGATCACAAGAAACTAGGAAGAGGACTAGAATTCTAGATGAGTTATGACTCATGGGTATAAAAAAAATAATAAAATATAAAAAAAATCTATAATCCTATGTTATACGAGTTGACACGGAATAAAGGACTTGGCTAAGACTAGCTTGACACGATTTTTTTTTTTTAAATAAAATAAAATAAAAAAGGTAACGTTAAAAAGACACCTAAAATGGACAGACTGTAGTATATCGGTTATAACTTTTAATCTGTGACTCTGATTAGGACGAAACTAGCTCAAGTGAAAGATAAAACTCGGGGCTACAGATCCATAGGTTACACGACACGTAACTCTTTCTAGAACTCCGGCTATGACCAAAACAAGTTGACTCTTATGCAGTATACGGGAATAAAAAACCGAGTTGACTCAAATTTAAAAAAAATCTATGACTCGACTCTAAAAAAAATAAAAAGGGTTTGATAAGAGAAAAAATAATTAAAAAAAAAGTTAATAAAAAAAATGCATATATAAGCATATTGTCACGCATGATGCAATGAAGTTCGCAACCTAAAGTGAAGTTCTATGTTCGACTATGGTCAAGCTTTTGGGTGTCAAAGGGTACCATGGTTAAGAGTTTGGACGCGTTAGCAAGGCAGCCTCCCTTGAGGGTGTATGCCAACGGGCGGCTCCGCGAGTTCGTGATGAAATCGAACTCGACTCCATGGTTTGGGTGGATTTAAAAACTCGGATGAACCCTTATTGCCATGAGCGTTTTCGGGTTAATAGAGCTTAAATCCCCCAGGCTAGCCACATACGTAGAACAGGTACTATTGTGGCAAAATAGGTGACCTAAAATGCATATGCATATGTGACAATGCTAATTAAATCACAGGAATATTTTTCAAGAATCTTTCAAGTCTCATCCACTCATCTCAATTAAATACCGATCACTCAAATCGATAAATAACCAAGAATCCTCCCCAGTGGAGTCGCCAAATTGTAGGCGTTGTTTGAAGTGCGCCTACGTTAAAAGCATGTGTGAATATGCTTGGCACTCATAGGAAGTGGGAATTGACATAACGATTAGGGACAAGGAAAGTAGGGAGCCGCCAACAAGTTTTTAAGGAACTTGTAAACCGTTCACGGATCATAAAAGGCAACCACGAATAAGGGACAACGATAGGCAACAACGATTGACCCATGAAGGTTACACCCCATTCATAATCCATGAGATTACTAACTCCATATGGTTCGGAACCACGAAAGGAGGATCGGGGATGATGGTACGAAGTGAGTCATGGAGTCATATTCGCCCGTATTGGCCTCTACTCGATTCTTATAGTGAAAAGTAATTCTTGCGATCTCAAAGGCATACAAACAAAATATTCAATTTGCTCCAAACTATTATTATGCTAAATTGGTGGAATATTAATGCAACACATAAGTATAAAATATTTGTGATCACTTGAATTAATTAACAAGATTAAAAAGGAACCTAAGCCGGTTGTCCAAATTATCTTATTAGGCGTGATTTTCAATTACATATTCCCTTTAACATGAAATAGGGTGATCATGACAATAATAATAGAATAAACATTAATATTGGAAGCAATTTAACAATAATAGTGTTAGCCAAATCAAATAATAATAATAACAACCCTAATCATGATACTAGCAATATTAAAAATAAAATAAGAGTAATTAAATTAATTAATTAATCACATTCTGCGCGTTCCTTTAAATTGCTACATCATGAATAAACTGTTAGTAACATCAATAAAAATATAAATAAAATGAAAATTAAATTAATATAGATTTTATTTGGTCCAAACCCTCAGTTATTTATACCTTTCACGCCTTGGTTTAAGTATAGAACTTTGGATATTATATGGACTCTTTGGAGTGCTTAAGGAAAGTATTTTGAGAGAATAAGATGGCTAGTGTTTAGGCTAAAGAGGGAGAAGAGAATTATTTGATGATCAAGCTTGTTGATGAATGGAAAAGGGGAGATATGACCTCTATTTATAGAGAAAAAAGAGGGTCGAAGAATCAAGAAAAGATCGAGTTCGAATCGGATTAAAACTCTTGCGATAGACAGCAGTTGTTGCCGTTATTGTTTTTATCATACCTTTTGATCCAGAAATCGGAATAAGATGAATAAGATATCGTTGGAAAGCTCTTGAAGTCTTCTTTCTAACCCAATTAAAATCATATTAAATTATTTGATAGAATAGAATATATGGCCGAAATAGTGGGACGGTGTCAGTTTTGGATAGAGTTTGACATTTTATTCATATCTTTTCCGTTATAGCTCGGAATTGATATTATAATATATCATTGGAAAGATAATTTCAAGGGCTATCCAACCATATAAAATTTGGATAAAAACTATGAGGAACGAAAATAATATCTGCCTATCTTTGAACGTCTTTCAATTCGAATATAAAAATAGGATTTTCAAAAAAGGAGTTTTATTCAATTTCAAACTCTTTAATATTATCTTTTCAAAATGGATAATTAAGATCTTTTAGAAACTTATAGAAGTTTCCAATTAATCCTAATTGTTTTAGGAATAGGAATAAATAATTTGGACTCTCCACATGATCATTGGGTTGTAGGTAAGGTGGGCTTAGGTTCGGTTTGGGCTCAGTTTAATATTTTGGCCATAACTTATTCGTTATAACTCGGATTTGGGCTTATAATATATCGTTGGAAAGCTCTTTTAAAGACCCATCCAAATATTCAATCATTGAACCCAGATTATGGACCAAAATAAACTGGATTAAACGTTTTTATAAAAAGGACACGAAACGATTGATTTTAAAGGACACGAAATGAATTATTTTGGGTTTAAAGACACGAAAAGAGGAAAATAAGTTATGGTTTGGGTAAATGGGCTAGAAGTTGGGTTGGTTTATGAAATTGAAATATGGATTTAAGCATTCCAAGATTAAATACTCAACCCGACCAATAATGGCGGTAAAAGGTTGTTCATCATCGGGTTTGGTTTTAGGGAGACATTTTTATGTGTCTACAGTACCCCAAACCGGGTGATAATATTCTTCTAGATGAAAGAGATGATATCCTTTGTCTTGATGTTCTTAACCGGCTCAGCTTCTACCCACTTGGTGAAATAATCCACAGCCACCAAAATGTAGCGCTTTTCGCCTGGAGCAGGCGTATAAGGACCCAAGATATCCATGCCCCATTTAGCGAATGGGACTGGGCTGTGAATTGCCGTCAGATCAGTAGCCGGGCGGTGGATAAGTTGGCCAAACCTCTGGCATTTGTCACATCTCTTCACCAACTCTTTAGTGTCTGCTTCAAGAGTAGGCCAAAAGTAATGCCGCCTGGCTCTGACGGCTAGGTACCTGCCGCCTATATGAGAGGCATAGTACCCAGCATGCAATTCTTCGAGAACTTCTTTCCCCTTTTCTAGGGTAACACACTTCAATAGAGGTTTAAGGAAACCGCCTTGAAGAGCTCTCCGTTTCTTAACTCGAAGTTCGCTGCTCGTTTTTTCATGACGGCTGCCTCCTGTGGTGAATCAGGAAGTTTGCCGTCTGCTAAGTATGCCCGGATGCCATCCATCCAGGTAGATCTTCGGTCTAAGATTCCAATGGGCTCTTCATGTATGCTTCTCTTTTCAAGAACTTCCCAAAAGACCGACCGAGGCGTATCACAGCAGGCGGACGAAGCCAATTCGGACAACGCATCCGCCTGATTGTTATCTGACCTAGGCACTTGATTAAGATGGAATTCCTCAAGTGCCCCAGCCTCTTCTTTGACTGCCTGAAGGTATTTGATTATAGCCGGATAAGTTGCCTCATATTTTCCCTCATACTGGCTAACGACCAACTGTGAATCAGAATAGGCGTCAATTTTAGTTGCCCCTGCTGCCTTACACATGCGGATTCCGGCTAGCAGGGCTTCATACTCCGCCTCATTATTTGAGGCCTGAAACTTAGACCGCAGTGCATATTCAAATCAGTCCCCCTCAGGGGATTCATATATAATTCTTGCACCGCAGCCGTTCTTTGAAGAGCTTCCGTCTACATACACTTTCCAAACCTGGTCAATGTTATCCAGTTGCACCGGTCGTGTCATTTCAACAATGAAGTCGGCAAACGCCTGACCTTTCACTGCCTTTCTAGGTTCAAAAGTGATTTCGAGACTTTGCATTTCAATAGCCTATTTCAACATTCTGCCGGATGACTCCAAAGTAGACATTGGCCGCTTGAGGGGATGGTCGGTGTAAATTACCACCGGATGAGCCAGAAAATACGGTTTCAATTTCTTGAAAGCCATATACAGGTCAAGGCCAAATTTTTCTACCATGGGGTACCGCAGCTCAGCATTTTTTAGAACATGGCTAATGAAATAGACCGGGAGCTGAACGCTGTCTCTCTCAACAAGGAGAACAGCACTGAGGGCATGATCTGAAACGGCTAGGTACAGGTATAACACCTCTTTAGGCAGTGGACTAACAAGCCTTGGAAAAGAGTGCAAATGTTCTTTCAGCCGTTGAAAGGCCGCCTCAGCATCATCCCCCCATTCAAATCTGGTCTTCTTCCTGATTGCTTGGAAGAAGTAAAGGCATTTGTCACCCGACCGGCTAAGGAATCTCCCCAAGGCCTCCAGGCAATCGGTTAGTCTCTGTGCATCCTTGACAGTGCGGGGTGACATCATGTCTATTACCGCCTGTATCTTCTCAGGGTTAGCCTCTATCCCCCTTTGATCAATCAGGAATCCGAGAAAATTCCCAGACTCAACACCAAAGATGCATTTCTTCGGATTTAACATAACCTTATGCCGCCTGAGTGTGGTGAAGGTTTCTCGGAGATCAGAAAGGTGATCATATCATCAATGTACGCCTCTACATTCCTCCCAATTTGATTAATAAAGACCGTATTAATGATCCGTTGGAACGTAGCCGGCGCATTTTTCAAGCCAAACGACATCACAGTGTAACAGAATAACCCCTAATCAGTGACGAAGGCCGTCTTTTCTTGATCTTTCTTCCACAGGGGTATCTGATGGAAGCCGGAGTAGGCATCCATAAAACTCATCAAGGCATGCCCGGCTGTCGAATCGACCAGACTGTCGATCTTAGGAAACGGATAACTGTCCTTGGGAGATGCCTTGTTGAGATCTGTGTAATCAACACACATACGCCAGGTACCATTCGGCTTCTTTACAAGCACAACATTCGCCACCCAGTCAGGGAAATTACATGGCCGAATGAACCCAGCGTCTAACAGCTTTTTAACTTCGGCAGCTGCCGCCTGACTTCTTTCCTTGCCGTGATTTATTTTCTTTTGCCGGATGGGCTTTTTTTTAGGGTCCACGGCGAGTTTGTGGACAGCAAGATCTGGGCTGACGCCTGGCATCATCATCTTTGTCCATCTTTCGAAGCAAAAGCAACCGTCCCAACCTTCACAGTACGCTCCGGACGGCTGTCGTCCAGAGGTATGTCAATATGTTCACCAGCCGGTTGGGGACGGAGCTCATCTGACCGTTCACCGGTCATTGATTGCTATTTTTTCTCTTTCTTCACCTCCACCAGCATAGGTGCCTTTCTTTTCTTCCCGGCTGCTGGTGGGGCTGGTACTGGGTCGGCATCCTTGACATTGTCAAGGTCTATTGGTTCCTGGCCGTCTGGGGCCACAGTATCTTTGACGGCTAAAAGATAGCACTCTCGGGCCGTCTTCTGATCCCTATTCAAGGAACCAACAGAGCCGTCATCCCTCTCATACTTGATGAGCATGAGGGACGGGATGATTACAGCCTTGGCTTCGTTGAGGTTTGGCCGGCCCAAAATAATGTTGTAGGCAGTCAGCTTCTCAACGACCAAGAACTTGACGACTAGGTGTCGCCCTTTTCCTTTCTCACCCAGCCGGATTGGTAGATAAACCCTACCGACTAGGTAGACCATTCCACCCCCAAAACCAACCAAGGGGTGGGTAACCGGATGCCTGCTGCTGTCATTGTATTTCAGCTTTTGCAGGCACCGGAGGCTGATGATGTCTGATGAGTTGTCGTTGTCAATAAGGATCCGTCCAACCAGCTGGTTGGCAACCTTACATTCAATGACGACCGGGTCATCATGCGGACGGCGGACGCTGCCCCTGTCCTTCTCAGTGATCAGGACGTCTGGAAAGGAGGAGCTTGCAGACGCCTACTCATCATCATCTTTGTCCATCTTTCGAAGATGGCTCTTGGTGCCCCAGATGGTAGGGCCACCACATGAGAACCCGCCTGCTATTGTGTAGACTGGCTCCTTGTCGATATCCGAGCTACTAGCAGGCTGGGGGGTAGTCTTGGAGGACTGACCCTTGCTCTTCTTCTTTGTCCCGGCTGGGGAATTTGAAATGTAGGACTGTAGGGAATAATTTCAAGCCTTTAAAATCCCACTAGCTTGAATCCCACTGTGATCATACACTAAAGTACGGTGGCGTCCAAAAGGGAAGAAGATAGAGCAAAAGAGTCGCCAACAAGTTTTTAAGGAACTTGTAAACCGTTCACGAGGTGAAGGTTACACCCCTTAACGATCCAAGAGATCGTCAACTCCACAAGGTCATGAACAAAAATAGGGTTCGGGGATGAAGGTACAAATCCAACCTAAAAGAGATTGAACCTGCCCTAATAATAGGCCTCTACTTTATTCTACTCGTATTCATGTGCGCTTTCTGACTAACATGCAATCAATAGGTTTAACCCTAAACCTGTTTAATCTATGTTGGTTGAATATTAATGCACAAACAAACTATTATTGGCGATCACTTGAATTATAATCACATTAACCCTAACAAGATTATTAATTATCTTATTAAGCGTGATTGCAAGTACCAATTCCCTTTAAACATGCATGAAAGGTGTGATCAAGCAATAAAGAATAAAATATAATAAGCAACATAATAAATAATCAACATCATTAATAACAATAATATCAATCATAAATAAAATAATCATCATAATCATGTTAAACCATAGCAAGATTCTAGGCATGATACTAACAAGATTAATAACAAACCCTAGCATGTCACTAAGCAATAAAAATCAAATCTTTATCCCTAACATGATATTAATAATCATAAGTATTAGGAAGAATATAGGAAGCATCGTACTTTTAATCATACTTAATATTAAAGTTACCCTAGACATGATACTAGGAATCAAAATAACAATCTAAGCATGATTTCTATATCATAAATCAATTAAAACCCTTAAAGTACTTACTTGGATGCCTCGTACCTCTTTCTAATAACAAAATACACACGTTAGTAACTTCAAGGAAAATAATAACCAAAACAATTAAATTAAATAATTGAAATAGAGATTTGGGACCAAACCCTCAGAAATTAAACCTTTCACGTCTAGGGCGAAGGCAACTTCGAATATGGCTAGGTGTTTCTAGATCTTGTGAATGCGGAATTTTGTATGAAAAAGCAAGAAAGAATTGAAAAGAATGCTAAAAGAAAGAATGTTTTTAATTAAGAATCGATGAAAGAAAACTTGAAGAGAGTTGATGAATGAAAGATGTAGATGATGAAGATAGTTTGTGTATGAAAACGGAGTTTTTAATACGATATTTATAGGGAAAATCAGCCAAAAGAGATAATTTAACAAAACAGAGTCTGACGATCACAAAACAGCATTGGCGCCAACCTTGGCTAGCAGACGCCAGGCACCAGTGGCTAGCGCCAGGCGCCAATGGCTAGCGTCTGGCGCCAAGGCCTGGGGTTGGACGCCAAACTGGATTTCAACGCGTTTTCGAAAATCTGATAAATTTACCGTACTGGAAGATAAAATAATATAATTCCTTCGAAAATGCTTTTTGATCTTGATTAAAACTCTGAAAAGTCCTAATCGAATTAGGAATGAAAAGAACCTTCTAGAAGATTCTAGAAGACTAAAACCATTCCTAATTGCATTAGGAATGATAAATCATATTAGGCCCTCCCCTAGATCATTGGGCCGTATATAAAGCTCAAACCAGGCCCAGTTTGGTAAATTGGCCATAACTTCCTCAATATTCTTCGGAATTGGGCTTATAATATATCATTGGAAAGGTCTTTGCAAGCCCCATCCAACTACACCACTATTGGACCCATATCATGGACCAACCAAACTAGATTGGCTGTTTTCTTAAAATAAAGTTTTCCAAAACAGGGACAAAAGAAAAGAAATAAAAACTTTCCGCAACACTACACCTTTCCACACTTTCGTTTCATTCGAATATGATTCGATGTGAAAGGTACTCATCACTGGGTTTGGTTTTGGGGAGACACAAATGGGTGTCTACAGAAGCGCCCACTTTGACCGAGTTTGGAGAAACGCAAGTTTCGAAAACAAAAGTCAAAGTATCGATAGGGACGGAGAATGATTCAGAACGTTCTGCGATCCTAAATCAATCTTATAACGCCGATACCTGCAAACTAGCGTTAGTTAAACAGATAAAAGAGTTAAGAAACGTGTATCTTGCACCGTCGAGCACACGTCTCTGAAAGTAACCGATTTGCTGCTGTACTGCCGTTGTTTTGATGACCTCCTACAAGCTAGAGAATGCCATCCCGCTTGAAAACCGCTACGCCCGTAACTGCTTCCAATATAGAAGATTACTTCGCCTGAAACGATCCTCCTCCGCATTGATGATATTCCACGTCCAAGGGAATACTATCGAAGATTGCTTCTGTTGAAACAATCCTCAGTTATTTGTGACAACTCTCCACAATCTAAACGCCACCTTGCTGTTTTGATGTTCACTCGTCTCTGAACAAAGAGCTTCTTTTGTTATGTTCACGCGTCTCTGAGCAAAGGAGCTTGAAAAGGATTGTCCACGCGTCTTTGAACAAAAGAGCTTGATTGATATGCCCACGCGTCTCTGGAGCAAAAGAGCTTGAAAAGGATTGTCCACGCGTCTCTGAACAAAAGAGCTTGAATGAAATGTCCACGCGTCTCTGGAGCAAAAGAGCTTGAATGAAATGTCCACGCGTCTCTGGAGCAAAAGAGCTTTTGATGGAAATGTTCACGCGTCTCTGAACAAAAGAGCTTCGGTGCTTGAATGTTTGTTGCGATAATGTTCCGAAGAAAAATTTCCGAAGACCAACGTTTGTCGATCTCTAAAGCTCGCCTGAACTTTGCTTTCGCTAAAACCAGTATGTCGGTGTTTCCGTAATGAGCCATATCTTAGGCGCTTTAAGCTAAGCGAGACGATCTTTCATCAGGTCGACCCCTTATTGTGATTGTAATCAAACTGACTACTTAATCATGTCAAATTGCTTATAGGGGCTAACTGGCGCACCAAGGAACCCAAAATTGCTGTATGAAGTCGAAATCACCTTTCTGAGAGGCTTCGAGCTCTGTCGTTACTGAAATATCTCTGGCGTAAGAATTGGAGTAGGGTCTTCCCTATTCTGCTGCACATGTATTTATTTTTGACTATAGAACTTTGCCAATTTCTTTAATTATCTTAGGGTTGACCTAAGGCTTAAAATTATCTTAGGGTTGACCTAAGGTTTAATGTTGCTTGACTCATCGACTTGACACGACTCAAGGTATAAACTTGACTCGTTGATTGACTGACTCGAGGTTGACTCGACTCAAAGTGAAATGACACATGTGTTAGACTCATGACCCGTGTGTGCATAGTGTTGATCGTGCGACTCGAAAATGCAAAAAGCAAAAATTTTCCGTCATTTTTGTGGAGGGTACCGACTTTCTCCCGAAAAGGAAAGACGCGAAAAAGAATCGAAAGTTTGAAGATGCATGTTGAATGAGCTTAGTCAAATGTTGTTTGATACTATCTCTCAAGGTTCAAGGATTAATTCATCCTAGGCTATCTCAACTGTTGACTCCATGATGAAAGTATTTAGGTAACTTAGGCACGGAGGCTAAGCACTTCATACTTCGTGATGCAATGATAATTATGATTGATGAGTGATTTTGACGAAGCATGCTTCAACGGTGATCCATGACAAAGGGTTCCTAAGGGAAGTATATTTGGTCATGTATCTGTGATGTGTGTGATAGTGACACTAAAGTTAGGCCGCAAGGGCTAAGTGTGTGGAAAAATATTATTATTAGAAGAGTCAAATGGTGACTCTTAGGCTAGGTAAGCTAATGATGTAGGGATCAAGCCCCCAAGTCTAGCTCTAAATGAATAGGGATGAGCACAGGGGATCCCTTGATATGATCATGGTGTAAGTGTGTGAATGTGAATATGAATGCATTTTTATTACGGTCGCACCTCGATGTGAGGTTGCCTACGTATCCGTTAGGAATCAGGCCGAACGTGGCTCTAGCCAAACCTCGCACAAGTGTGTTTATACCTCAAAAAGGTCTTTTAAGGGTTGTAACGTGGTTAGGCTAAAGGTTATAGAAGAAGAAGGGGATAAAGGCTCAAGACCCTAGATAAGCCCCCAAGGTGTGCAACCTTGCTTTTGAATCTTTGTATTTTCATGCTTGAATTTCTATTCTTTTTTAGCTCTTTTTGTTTTAGCATTTATTTTATTTTTATAAGTGTGAGCAATCCCGATCATGCGGTCTATCACTCACTTGGCATTCATGTTTCTCAGGCACGGTACCGAGCACTCGATAAGAGACGCAATCTGAGACATGTTCTTATCGAAGATACTTTCATATCAAAGACATTGGAACACTTACCCTTTTGTACACTTGTTTTCGTTTTTTATTATTGCTTATTTTTTGCTATTGCTTTCTTTTGAATTTGCTCAAGCTTTCTTTAGAATTGCATAAGTTGCACGCCATCCCATCCCAAGGTTAGGTAGATGTAGGTTGAAAAAAGAAGGTTTTATCGTTAGACGAAGCTCAAAGTGGTTTATGAAGAAAGGATTGTATAATTGAAGGGCGAAAGGAGATATGATGTGGCTACAAGGGGTGCCTCAAATCATTAGTATACCTTGTGCTTAATTCGACATGGTTTTTTTTTTTTTTTTGAATGCAATGAAATGAAATGATCATATGCAAGGAAATAAATGCTCATTTTATTAAAAAGGGAAAAAGGAAAAATCTAGAAAATAAAAGGTGCCTATGCTGGACTTATTGGGGAAGGGGTAAAATGAAAAAAGAAATAGAAAAAGAGGTCATAAAATCTTGTCGTTGAAGCTCATCTCTTGTCTTGTGTTGCTTCCCTTATCATCACTCGCTCTTCTTGTTAACTGGAGGCATGGGAAGCTTGTTATTATCAATCAAATGTTGGATAGCCTCCTTTAGCTTCCAACAACTCTCAGTAGTATGACCCCTACCTTGGTGGTACTTGCAGTGTTCGTCTGGATTCCAACTAGGCAATCTTTTCTTAAGTGGGGGATCTTTAATAGGTCCTATGGGAGTAATGATTCCCTTGGCATGGAGTCGATCAAAAGCATCATCGTAGCTAATTCCGATAGGGGTAAATTCCCCTTTTGGTTGCTTTTGATTACCCATGGCTAGGATCTCACTAAGGTCGAAAGTACCAACACTATTACTAAGAAGGATAGTCGTTCTTCTTCCCTTTACAGCCACTGTTACAATTGTTACTAATCTTGGCCCTCTTGTCGCGCGGAGGAACATGAAGGAGATTTGAATCAATGAAGTCTTGAACACGATCCTTGAGGGCAAGACACTTTTCAGTAGTGTGACCGCGACCTTTATGGTATCGACAATGGGAATTTAGATCCCAATTAGGAGAACGTTTTTCAGATGGAGGGTCTTGACTGGGACCAATGGAGTGAATGAGACCTTGATCGTGAAGACAGTCAAAAGCTTCATTGTAAGTCATTCCTATTGGTGTGTATTCTACAATGGTCCGTTTTTTCTGTGGCTTAGGAGCATTGAGCTCTTCATTAAACTCTTGGCGAGAATTTTGTTCGATGGCCATCACCCGATTTGCTAATCCTTCTACCACATTCAAGAGCATGGTAATGACATCTCGCAGTTTTCGAATTTCCTCTTTTAGACTTGACGAGTCTTCCTTGATATTATCTAAGAAAAGACTTTCATCCTCCTCAATTATGGCCACTTCATCGAGAGAGGTCATATAAGCTGTCTCGATCACGGGCTCTCCTACAGGTGTGATAAGAAGTGATGGATCAAAGGATGCTTGGTCATCTTCGATGGCTAGAATCTCGGAAGTTTCATTGTTATCGATCAGATCTTGAATAACTTCTTTGAGTTTCCAACACTCTTCAGTGTCGTGACCCTTTCCTTGATGATATTTGAAGTGCTTATTAGGGTCCCACTTAGGTGGCCTAGCTTCTGGAACCGGATCTTTGATGGGCCCTATGGGCATGACTAGTCCTTTGTGATGTAGCTTCTCGAAAGCCGTTTCATAACTTATACCAAGTGGAGTGAACACCCTTTTTGATCTTTGGATTCGTGGTTTAGAGGTGTTTGTAGCATGTACCTCATTAGAGGAAGAAGAAGGATGGTCGCTCTTCTTTCCTCTCGCACTATTATCTTTCAGAAGGTCATCTTCAATGTCAATGCCTATATTATAAATAGCTTTGAAAGTATTCAAGTCGTGTTGGTATTTTAAGTGCTTTGAATACTTCCCTTGGAGATTCTTGATAAACATCCTCACAGATTCTTTTTCGGTAGGAGCCTTGACCATATTAGCAGAAATTTCCCTCCATTTAGTGAAGAAAGAAGTGAACCCTTCGTTTTCCTTTTGTTTTAACATTTCAAGTTGTCTGTGGTCTGTTTCGTCTTGGATGTTACACTTATATCTATCTATGAAAGCATTTTTTATCGACTCCCAAGAAGAGGTTTTTTCTTTCTCGAGAGAAAAGAACCATTGTTGACAAACGGTCTCGAGAGATAGTGGGAACAGAGAGGGGAAAACCTTCTTATCGATACCCTTAATGTTCATTATAGTTTCAAAAGCTCTTAAGTGGAAGTAAGGGTTATCTGTTGCCTTGAATTTAGGGATGTCAGTGGCGTTGAACTTATGCGGAAGAAGTTCTTTGTCCAGCGAGACCCCTTGCGAACTCATGCCCTGAAATTTATAGTCACTAGATAGCTTGCTTAGACTCTCTTGCATGAGATCCATCTGTTGTTGCTTCATGGGATCATCGACCTTAAGTGCGAGAAGTTTTAGTGTCTCAGTCACAGTAGCCAATTGGTTCTTAAGATCATTGACTTCTTCTTGAGTTGCCATTATCTTCTTAGCCTTCCTCTTTTGACGAATCGGTTTATCAAAAAGCGAGACTTGAATAAAGAGGTTGTCCTTGATTAATCGCCCTTCTCTCCTCGACCAGGTACTGTGGGAAAGGAATTTGGGGATACTTATTGTTAATTATTTGACTCAAACTTTATTCAACATGCAATGGATGGAGGAGGTGAAGAAAGATGGAAGAATGTGAAGAAAGATTTAGATGGAGGGATATGAAGAATTAGCACTAGAATGTACCCCCAACTTAAACGACGGAAAAGATCGACTCATGCATGAACCTAAGACATGGCCACGGTGATGTGTACTCAAAGTGTGTGCTAAGACTAGTGAGTGTAGGTGACATGTTAAGACTCGTGTCATGACCATGTGGCTAGACTATGTGACCAAGACTCGATTAATGACTCAACAAGGTGTCATTGACAGCGGTAATTAACCGAATTAAACAGAAAACTGATTAATTAGACATTAGGTGATGACTCGACAAATAATCCGAACTGTCGGCCAAGCGACAGGACTGACGTCACATTATGGTGATTGGCGCCAGACAATTTAGAAAATGTCTGGCGCTACACACTATACTGTGGCGCTACAGCTCAGACTTTGGCGCCAATATTGGAGCTTCGGTCCAGGACTGTTTTCGGTATTATTATTAGTCAACTGGGGTATGCCTAAAGTCGTACTAGGTCAATTTCGATTAAATAAAAATTTATTGACTCAAATTAATTAATTAATTAATTAATTAGGCAAAGTTCTTTAAGTCATTAATTTTGGTCTCAACACAAATCAACAAACGGTTAAGAGAAACATAGAATATATATGCACAACAAATAATGCACAATCAGTCAAGTAGGCACAATATGATGCAATGAGTTCGCAACCTAACCATGGCTCTAGTTCTCTAAAGTTCGGGATATGGTTTAGTCAATAGAGGGTCCATGGTTAATTGTCCAGATGCACCGCGCAGAAGCCTAACCATGAAGGGTTAGCGCGTTTGGATGGGACACCGCGAGTTTTAGAAAAAACTCACTTCCATGGTTTGGTGAATTCAACATCTCAGATGTACCCTTTGTTGCCAGGAGCGTTCAATCGGGTAGATAGAGCATGAATTCCCAGAAGGTTATGTCCATATGTAGAACACATATGAGTTTCAAAAAAGTGAGAAAAAATTCAATCAGGAAGCAGGATCAAGCAAACAATACGAAAAACCGGTCGAAATTAGAACGCATATTTCTGGCTCGGTATTGGGGGAAATTGGCGCCAGCAAACAGAGAATGGCGCCAACTTTTAACTGTAGCGCCTGGCGCAAATACTGGCGTCTGGCGCTACGGCTAAAAGTTTGGCGCCAAGCTCTGGCCCCTGACGCTACTTCCCACATGCCTCAGCAGCTTTCTGTGCTCAATAAAATCTTCCAGTTTCGCGCGGTGTTATTTCAGTCCTAGTTGTGAAAGACATTCCTCAAATTTCCTACGTGTAAAATCCTATTTTTTTACTCATTACGGATGGTCTTTCCAATGAGAACCTTTTTTATGCATATGACAATAATGTTAATCAAAATTACGCACATGAAATACTTAGAACTTTTCGAGTCTCATCCACTCATTCTAAATCATTGCCGAAACAAATTCAGGAATTAAAATAGAAATCCTCCCCAGCGGAGTCGCCAAAAACTGTAGGGAATAATTTCAACCCTTTAAAATTCCACTAGCTTGAACCCCACTGTGATCATACACTAAAGTACGGTGGCGTCCAAAAGGGAAGAAGATAGAGCAAAAGAGTCGCCAACAAGTTTTTAAGGAACTTGTAAACCGTTCACGAGGTGAAGGTTACACCCCTTAACGATCCAAGAGATCGTCAACTCCATAAGGTCATGAACCAAAATAGAGTTCGGGGATGAAGGTACAAATCCAACCTAAAAGAGATTGAACCTGCCCTAATAATAGGCCTCTACTTTATTCTGCTCGTATTCATGTGCGCTTTCTGACTAACATGCAATCAATAGGTTTAACCCTAAACCTGTTTAATCTATGTTGGTTGAATATTAATGCACAAACAAACTATTATTGGCGATCACTTGAATTATAATCACATTAACCCTAACAAGATTATTAATTATCTTATTAAGCGTGATTGCAAGTACCAATTCCCTTTAAACATGCATGAAAGGTGTGATCAAGCAATAAAGAATAAAATATAATAAGCAACATAATAAATAATCAACATCATTAATAACAATAATATCAATCATAAATAAAATAATCATCATAATCATGTTAAACCATAGCAAGATTCTAGGCATGATACTAACAAGATTAATAACAAACCCTAGCATGTCACTAAGCAATAAAAATCAAATCTTTAACCCTAACATGATACTAATAATCATAAGTATTAGGAACAATATAGGAAGCATCGTACTTTTAATCATACTTAATATTAAAGTTACCCTAGACATGATACTAGGAATCAAAATAACAATCTAAGCATGATTTATATATCATAATTCAATTAAAACCCTTAAAGTACTTACTTGGATGCCTCGTACCTCTTTCTAATAACAAAATACACACATTAGTAACTTCAAGGAAAATAATAACCAAAACAATTAAATTAAATAATTGAAATAGAGATTTGGGACCAAACCCTCAGAAATTAAACCTTTCACGTCTAGGGCGAAGGCAACTTCGAATATGGCTAGGTGTTTCTAGATCTTGTGAATGCGGAATTTTGTATGAAAAAGCAAGAAAGAATTGAAAAGAATGCTAAAAGAAAGAATATTTTTAATTAAGAATCGATGAAAGAAAACTTGAAGAGAGTTGATGAATGAAAGATGTAAATGATGAAGATAGTTGGTGTATGAAAACGGAGTTTTTAATACGATATTTATAGAGAAAATCAGCCAAAAAAGATAATTTAACAAAACAGAGTCTGACGATCACAAAACAGCATTGGCGCCAACCCTGGCTAGCAGACGCCAGGCACCAGTGGCTAGCGCCAGGCGCCAATGGCTAGCATCTGGCGCCAAGCCTGGTTCCAGGCGCCAAGGCCTGGGGTTGGTCGCCAAACTGGATTTCAACGCGTTTTCGAAAATCTGATAAATTTACCGTACTGGAAGATAAAATAATCTAATTCCTTCGAAAATGCTATTTGATCTTGATTAAAACTCTGAAAAGTCCTAATCGAATTAGGAATGAAAAGAACCTTCTAGAAGATTCTAGAAGACTAAAACCATTCCTAATTGCATTAGGAATGATAAATCATATTAGGCCCTCCCCTAGATCATTGGGCCGTATATAAAGCTCAAACCGGGCCCAGTTTGGTAAATTGGCTATAACTTCCTCAATATTCATCGGAATTGGGCTTATAATATATCATTGGAAAGGTCTTTGCAAGCCCCATCCAACTACACCACTATTGGACCCATATTATGGACCAACCAAACTGGATTGGCTGTTTTCTTAAAATAAAGTTTTCCAAAACAGGGAGAAAAGAAAAGAAATAAAAACTTTCCGCAACACTAGACCTTTCCACACTTTCGTTTCATTCGATTATGATTCGACGTGAAAGGTACTCATCATTGGGTTTTGTTTTGGGGAGACACAAATGGGTGTCTACAAGGACTTTAACATCCCCTTGTCAGCCAGACGGTCCAACGCCCGTTGAAGGCTGAAGTAGTCGTTGGTGTCATGGCCAACTTCCTCATGGTATTGGCAGAATTTTTTTTTGTTCCTTGATTGAATGGAGCTTTTCATTGGATTCGGCTTCTCTAGGGACAGCCGGTCCTTAATTTCCATGAGGATGGAGTTGCAGTCCTTGTTAAACTCGTACTTAGGGACGTACGGTTTAAATTCTTTCTTTTTATTCTGGGACGGCTGGTCAGAGTCACTAACCGCCCAGACTTCTTTTCTCTTCTTGCTCTCTTCTTTCTTTTTAGCCAGCTGAGCAGGCCGGCTGTCTTTCTGTTTGTCAGACTTTTTGGAGTCCGACTCATTACCAGGCGTGCAGAGGTTGGTTGCTTAAATATAGCTTTCCGCCTCCCTCAGGGCCGCCTGTAAAGTGAAAGCCCCTTTTCTAACTAGGTCGAACTTAAAAGTCGACCCGTCTCTCAGACCTTTGAAAAATTCTGTAAAAGCTACCTCATTAGATAGTCCTTGAATTTGAATTCTAATCAGATTGAACCGCCTGACATAGGAGCGCATCCCTTCTCTCTCCCTCTGCTTAATGGTGCTCAAGTCCAAGCTTTTTTTCTTAGCAGGGATGTTCATTGAGAAGTTGGAAGCAAACAGGAAGGCAAGCTTCCTGAAACTATTAATGGACCCGACTGGTAAATTGCCAAACCATTGTTGGCCAATGCCCTTCAATGTAGCCGGGAAGCAACGACACCAAGTGGCATCATCCAACCCTTGTAAGTACATGAGGTTGGTGTAAGCCATGAGGTGATCTTCCGGATTGGTGGTACAATCATAGGTACCAACCAATACATTCTTAACCTTGGACGGCTGTGCTGCCTCGGTTATCTCCCGGGTGAACGCAGAAGGTTGTTCACCCAGGCGAAGTAGACGGAGCTGCCAGTCCAGTGGCTGGACATTGTGGTATGCCGCCTGACCTCCGAAGAGAGCTGGCTGCATATAGTAAGGTGGGTACTGACCGTAGACCTGAGAAGGTACATATGGTGCAGTCCCGATCATCTGAGGGCCAGAGTGGACGGTATTACCGCCTGTCTGACTCTCGTGCAAGGAAAGTGCATTCCCTGCAGAAGTATTGTTTAAGCTGTCTGGAAAATTCGACGTGGAAGCCGACTCAGACAACTGTTGATTTCTCTTCCGGTTGATGAGCTCCCGGGCATCAAGAGTTGGTTTTTTACTTCCTATCGGCTGCTGGGTCCGGCGGGTGTTTTTGTTATTCCTTTTAGGAAGAAGAATTTTGGACCAATCAATGGTCTCGGCTGCCTTCTCCTTTGGATGAGGAGTGGCCTGCCGATATCTGACTAACTTCCCCTTTTCCAGAGGAGTCTTCTTGGCCGACTGACCTTTACTTGGGCTAGCCCGACTCTTAGTGATCAGTTCTTTAATTTCACCGGAGACTCCAGGTGGTAGGAGCTCCGCCTCCGACGATTAAGTTAGTAACTTGAAAGGGAATAAAGAGTACGGAAATTTAGGTGGGGATCTGCTTGGATTCCAAGCTCAGGTGTTTCTCTAATGTGAGAGAATGTAGGTGTAATAAATGATTCAATTGTGTCCCCAAAATGGAGAAATATCTCCCTATTTATAGGGTCATTGGAGAACGTGCCCCTATCTAGGTCACTTGACCTTAATTTCAGTGGGTTGCGCCGTAAAACGGCGCTTCTTAGGATTTGGGCCCTTGAAGGCCGCCATTTCAGAGATGTATCTAAGGGCCACACGTGTCATGAGGATATCAAGCAACATGGGCCATCCTGAACTCGACACGTGGCCTCCTCTCATTGGTCCACGTGTCTAGGGTATTTTTACCCTAAACATAAAGTAAATGCTTTGTCCTAACATTTATAATATACCCATTGAATGTCTCTGCCATGTTGCTTGTAATCATATCAGCTTTCACTTCTGTCTTCAAAAAGGCTCTACAGAAGACATTAGGGTTACATGCCTTGAAAGCTTAAGCAGTAGCCGGATTTGCCTTTACTAATTTCTCAAGTGCTTCCTCATAATCAGCTTGACTGTATGCTTTTGCACAATTCCAAAAGAGGAGCTTATATTTATCCCCTTTGAAGGATTTATGCCAATTAGCATATATATGCCTTGCACAATATCTGTGCTCAACATTAGGGAGTACCTCACCGACTCCTCTCAAAATTGACTACAAATCAAACCAATACAAAAAATTACAAATTAAACAAAAAATACAACAAAGCAAGAAAAATAGAAAAATGTAATGCAAGCTAGAGTAGGGAGTAACCTAATGCTCATCAAACACTATCACAACTCCAGAACCATCCCCAATGCCAATGATGTTACCTAATAGAAAAATTACGCTCTGTTTTAGTACTACGTACTCTATTTTTGGCAAACATAGTATCATGCGGCTAGGCGAACCTTAGTTACTATAGAACCCTTAATTTACTGTTACTTTTCATAATATAGCATGGCTAGACGATGTGGTTCTGTGTCTCGCTCTAGAGAGGCTCACCAGGAGGATGATCCCGTTGATGCCAGCGTGGGGACCTCTTCTTCTCTAGGGGAGTTCCCGGTGTGGGACGAGCGTACTCCTTATTTCGCACCCAATCTCCACATCTTGGAGCGCGTTCAGCGAGGGATTTATAGCGAGAGAGTTCGTAGCCATTGTTCAGGCAATGATACTATCGGCTCCTTGTACGATACTTACTTTAGCGATCACGATGGTTTACGCTGACTGTGGGAGTCTTGTGGCTTGACTCCTCTGTTCCGAGTCACTCAGGCTCTATATTCTTTTGGGCCGAGCTGTTACAAGGTTCGAGCTTTGGTGGAGTTCTTCTGGGACATCACCAACACCTTTCATTTCCCTTGGGGTGAGATGACCATTACGCCTACTGACTTCAGTCTCATCTCAAGGTTGGAGTTTTGTTTGTTCGTGCTTCCGTTTGATAGCGAGATCACAGTTTATTCTCCTTGTGGTACTAGATCTCTTAGGTCCTATTACTATTCTCCTTCCAGTGTATCCGCCGGTCCACTCTTGCGGCGGCTTTCTAGGATGGTGCGCATCTTTGCCCTTATCTTGTTGCCGGGGACCTTTTCTCCTGACAGATCTAGTCGAGCCTTACTATATTACTCGCTTGCTCTTCGCGACCTTCACATGGTTGGGTCATATGATTGGGCTAGTTTGGCCTATGCAGACTTACTAGTCGGATTTTGACTTTCTAGTCGTCAAGGTTCCTTTGAGGGAGATATCGTGCTATCTAGCTTTTGGAGACTCGTAGAGGTATACTTTATTTCCTTTACTAATGTTAGCTCTAGAATTGCATTAGCATTTATTGATACTTCTTTATCTTCGTAGATTTGATTCTACGAGTATTTCCCGTCTCTTGCGCCGGTGAGACCTTCGCCTCGCGAGCTCCTCGTTGCTGCCTATTAGGGAGGCCGCCTCAGCGACCAGGCCACTACTGCTCGCGTTCGGGAGTTGATCCTCTCGATATGTTCCTCAAATACTTGTCTTTATCACCTTTTAATGGGATTTTGTCTCATGAATATGCGTTTTGTAAGAGCATGCTGTAGAGTTTTGGTTGTGGGCCGATTTGGACATTCTTGCGCTTGCTGCATAGTACACTGCTCAGCGTTGGTACTTTTAGGAGACGTACAACGCTGTAGTGAACCTAGGAGAGAGTGGCTATTCAACACTCGTCGAAGGTTTTTGTTGTTCCTACTCGCCCTCCTCGGCACATGTTTGACTAGACGAGGTTGAGGACCTTGGCGAGTAGGTCACCAACGGGTCATTGTGGCGCACTCATGCTCGAGCGGAGCTGTGTTATTGGGAGACACAACTGCCACTTCTGGCTCCACCACCTGTTTTGCAAGAGAGGGCATAGGTATTCCTCATTTCCTGTGTTTGTCTTTTATGTAGCCCCCAAGTAAATCCTAATAACCTGTATTTTTTTTGCAAGGACACGCGTGCAGAGTTCGTTCCTCCACCCGTATCTATCACTTACCAGGGGATGCATGTATGGTCCGGTCAAGGAGATGATTCCACTGGCTCCTCTGGATCATTGCTTTATCGAGCGGTCGATACTTCGGCATCAGACCTGGGTACTTCATTTATTTTCCGTTTGCATATATCTTTCATTGTTACTGAATTTGTCTCTTAACAGTTCTCTCGTGAGGTGGCAACGAGGATGGCGAGGGGTATGGACGCCTTTCTCTATCAGCTGGTGAGACTGGGAGACCAAGCCTCCTGTCGTCATGATGACACCGCTGCAGAGGTATTTCTCTTAACCTTATAACATGTTTTATTAGTCTATTTTGCGTCTCACTTGATTTATTTTTATAGGGACAACCTATTCCTCCGTGGACGAGACCGAGGTTAGAAGAGAGAGATCCGGGTCTTGCTCGAGACATCGTCGTCCTTCTTTCGGGGGTCGGGGTGGCCGATCGGAGACAGCTCCTATCGAGAGATTAGAGGGTTCAGGTTCTTCGTCTGATGGTGCACATGTTAGGCCGACAGGCCAAGGAGGCGTGACATCGGCTCCTATAGCGGGTGGTGGGATGTACGAGGTTGGCTCGTCCTCGCAGCAGCCTCAGTCGTAGGTGATTCAGCATAAACTTTGACTAAAATAAGCCCAAAGTTAATTAAGCTCAAATTAATCGAAAAAAGTGTTTGAGGTAATGTTGGATTTTGAGGTGGATAAGGCTTTGAGGTACAAAATTGAGTCATAGTCGGAAAAACATGGTTTACCTAGTGCGCACAGCTGGCGTCGCACCGATTTTCTGTCGCCATACGCTGCCCTCTGTCACCAGGTAATAGGCCTTGTCGTCAGGCACTGTGCTTGTCGCCTGGCGCTAATTTAATTTTCTCCGAATCCTTTTGGGATTCAAATTTGACCATTTTTTTGCATAAATAGCCCCCCAAATCTGCCGATTTTTGTATATTTTTGAACAGATTAAAAAAAAATAGTTATAGCTTTAATTCTCATCAAGCAATCATGTCCAAGAGTTTTAGTGATTTTACTCATGAGTGGTGCCGGTCTTTGACTGCTAAGGAGAGAAAAGAGCTTGACTTTTTTCACTTGGGAGGTATTTATGGTATTAAATAGGTAGACATAGATATAGATTTTATTCATACCGCCTTAGAATATTTAGATCCAGACACCCATTGCTTTAGACTAGGCTATAATGAAACTAGTCCTTTACCGGAAGAATTTGGTGCCATTCTAGGCTTCCCTTCTTGCGGTAATTGCTAATGTTAATGAATATTATTATAAAGACTTTGAGCGTTTCCTTAACCTTAGGGACGTGGATCTAAAAAAATTGTGGATGGGAATGTAGTTAATCTGAAAGAATTTGCACGTCATTATTTTGATAGACCACATTCTGAATCTCTTCATGTATATAGGAGGAGAGCTTTCCTCTTTTGCATGTTTAGCCAATCTCTTCTCACTAGTGGTAACATTCGTGAGGGTCAAGCAATTTTAATATTTGTCATAGAACAAATTTAATCAGGGAGGAATCTAATTCCATTAATTGTTGGAGAAACTATGCTTAGTTTAGATGAATTAAATAAAATCCAAAAGCACCTCTTCAAGGTTCTCCAATTTTATCACAGGTAGAAAAATAATATTTTTAAGGCAAAATTGGCCTCAACACTCTGAACTTTGGCTTGGGTGCACTCAGCACCCTGAACTAAGAAAAATAGCCAAAACACCCTGAAGTATTAGCATGGGTGCACTTAGCACCATACAAGAAAATTTCCGGCCAAAAGTGGCCGGATTCCGGCGACTTTTTTTTTTATTTTCTTATTATTATTATCATTATCATTATTGTTGTTATTATTATTATTATTATTATTATTATTATTATTATTATTATTATTATTATTGTTATTATTTATTACTATTATTATTATTATTATTATTATTACAAAAATACCTCGATTTGCGTGTTGTTATTTATTTTTTTACGGAAATTGTTCGGGTAAGGTTTCGGGGGTCATTTTTATCCTTAATGGGTCCAAATTAAACTCCGAATTCGCAAAAAATAATGGAAATACCTCGTTTTGTGTGTCGAGGAATATCTCGATTTGTGTATTGTTATTTTTTGTGACGGAAATTGTTCAGGTAAGGTTTCGGGGGTCATTTTTACCCTTAATGGGTCCAAATTAAGCTCGGAATTCGCAAAAAAGTAATGGAAATATCTCGTTTTGCGTGTCGAGGAATATCTCGATTTGCGTATTGTTATTTATTGTGACGAAAATTGTTTTGGTAAGGTTTCAGGGTCATTTTTACCCTTAATGGATCCAAATTGAGCTCGGAATTCGCAAAAAAATAATGGAAATACCTCGTTTTGCGTGTCGAGGAATATCTCGATTTGCGTATTTGTTTTGGGGTCATTTTTACTCTTATTGGGTCCGAATTCAGCTCGGGAGTTGCAAAGAAAATACCTCGTTTACGTGTCAAGAAATATCTCGATTTGCGTGTCTTAACTACTTAGATATTTCTCCACACGCAAAACGAGGTATTTCCGTTTATTTTTTTTGCAAAACCTGAGCTAAATTTGGATCCATTAAGGGTAAAAATGACCCCCAAAACCTTACGTGAACAATTTTCGTCAATAAATAACAACACGCAAATCGAGGTATTTTCGTAATAATAATAATAATAATAATAATAATAATAATAATAATAATAATAATAATAATAATAATAATAATAATAATAATAATAATAATAGTAATAAATAATAATAATAATAATAATAATAATAATAATAATAATAATAATAATAATAATAATAATAATAATAATAATAATAATAATAATAATAATAATAATAATAATAATAATAATAATAATAATAATAATAAAATAAAAAAAAAGTCGCGGGAATCCGGCCACTATTGGCCGGAAATTTTCTTGTATGGTGCTAAGTGCACCCATGCTAATACTTCAGGGTGTTTTGGCTATTTTTCTTAGTTCAGGGTGCTGAGTGCACCTAAGCCAAAGTTCAGAGTGTTGAGGCCAATTTTGCCTATTTTTAATTACAGAAATCAAAAATATATATTTTTGTATAGTAATACTAATTATTTGCATTGAATTTTTGCAGATGTGGCTAATGGAGAGGTTAGAATTAATTAGTCCTCCTGACAATGATGACAAATATACACCAATTTGCTTTGTAAGGCGAAAGAAACGCTTTTCCATAAAGATGGGCCGCTAGGAGTGGAGCAAGATTTTTGAATCTTGTGATTTTTCTATCAAGTGGGTCATTCCTTGGTGGAAAATTGAGAAGATGGTTGGTGTGAACAAACAAACCTTTTGTCCCCTTCCTAGCTTATCAAAATTGACCTTTTTATTACCCCTGTAGGGTAAAAAGCAGTATGGCCTTGCTCAAACTATTCCTTCCGGTGATCTTCGTGGCCCTTATGAATTTCCTGTTTCACAAGACATGGAGAGGTTTGATGATTATTGGTGTGTTAAGCCTTTATGGGAAGTTGTTACCCAAAAGGTTCCTCCTTCTTTGTCTAAAGATGTGAAGCATTGGATACTTGATAGATCTTAAAAGGACAAGAACAAAGTTCAAAACAAGACCAATGTGAAGGATCGTCTGGGAGACAAGAAAGCTCCTGTTAAGGAACGCCTAGGTGAAAAGGTTGAATTCAAGACTCCTGTTATGCATAAGAAGAAAAGTACTTCTAAAGGCAAAGAGAAAAAAAAAAGCTGACTCTACAGAAAAGAAAGTGCGGGTAGAAAAGAAACATGGTGTGATGGTTAAAGGCGAAACTATCCACACCAAGATTGAATGCAGATCCTCTAAAGGGAGCTTGTTAGCAAAAGTGATGGATGATGAAGAAAATGCTGACAAGAATTGGAAGAGAGCTAGGAAAGAGAAGACAAATTAGAGCATTGCTTTACTTTCAATTTATTAGACAATTTTAATTTTTAAGTCAATTTATTTTTAAGATTTATTTGAATTCCATCAATAATGTAATTTTTACTTTATTTTATTAATGTAATTTTCAGCTTTTTAAAATAAATAAACATTTACATTTAATATTATTAAAGCAATGAAAACACTTTAATTATTATTCTAAAAATGATTCGAGTACGGAAGTCGAAAATTTTCGAAATAAACCGAAATTTGCCTAGATTATCGCAAAAAAAATGGCGTTGTAGTTTTATGTTTGTTGCAAGACGCTACAGTTTGTCGGTCGACGCTGATATCTGTTGTCGGGCGACAGATTTTCTGTGATGTGTTGGTCATGAAATTTTTGCGCCGATTGTTCTGAGTTGACTTGTCGATGCTGGGATGCGAGATTTGTAAAAATTAAAGTCGCCGCACCTTATAAAGGTTGCCTACGTACCCTTTCCTAAGGAATCAGGCCAAACATAGCTCTCTTGAGTATCCTACTCAAGTAATTATGGGTAGTACTTCTTAAGTTGGTCAAGATTTGTCATGTTTGAGAACTCATTGCCATCCATATCAGTTAGTTTTGCAGCACCTCCTGATAGGATAGTTTTGACAATATATGGTCCAGACCAATTAGGCCTAGATTTGCCTCTTGGATCCAAACATTTTTCCTTAATGCTTTTAACACCAAGTCTCCTACTTTGATGTTTCTTGTCTTGACTTTCTTATTAAAGTTTCTAGCCATACGGGTTTGATAGCATTGAGTATCATGTAGAGCTTCTAGTTGCTTTTCATCGAGTAGAATTAGCTCTTCATATCTTGTTCTAGTCCATTCAACTTCATCGAGTTTAGTTTCCAACGTGATGCATAGGGAAGGTATTTCTAGTTCTACAGGTTGTACGACATCCATTCCATAGACTAAGGAAAATGGCGTATTTCCAGTTGACGAGCGAATTCACGTGCGATAACCCCACATAGCATGGTGGAGTTTGTTAGGCCAATCGTTATAATTTTCTATCATCTTCTCAATGATATTCTTTAAATTTTTATTAGCTGCCTCAACTGCACCATTTGCTTGAGGTCTGTTTGGAGAAGAGTGATGATGTTGAATGCCATACTTTTGTAGCAATTCTTCATATTCTGCTTAAAAGTGAGTTCCATTGTCACTTATCATTTCATGTGGGACTCCATATCGACAAATAATGTTTCTTTCGATAAAGAGTGATACATGCTTTGAACTGAGTTTTGCATATGATGTTGCTTCAACCTATTTAGTGAAGTAATCAAAATTCATGACCTCCTGTTCCTAGGGGTGTAATTTTTCCAATAATTTTTATTCCCCATGTTGAGAATGGCCACGGTGTTTTATATGTGTAGAGGAGAGATGGAGGAACATGTTGTAAGTTAGCGTATATTTGGCATTTAGGGAATTTTTTGACATATTGATGACAATCCTTATTCATGGTAGTTTAATAATACCCTTCGCGCATTATCTTTTAGACTAGCATTTTGCCATTTACATGTGTTCCACATACTCCTTCATGGACTATTCTCATAGCCCTTTAGGATTCCTTCTTGCTTACACATAGAAGAGCTCGACCTTTAGGTACCCTTTTGTGTAACTCGTCGTTTATGAGCACATATTAGGAAGCCAAAAGTCTTAAAGCTCGTTTTTCTCTTTTGTCTGCATGGAGTGGGTATTCTCCTTTGGTGACATAGTTGAGGATGTTCGTATACCAAGGTTCTTCTTCTTCTTCTTGGACCATTTCATCATCCTCTATTACTTGAATATAAGCCGGTTTATGCCTTTTTCTATCGTTAAAGGCATTTGCTCAATTTTTGTAGGAATTCTAACTATTAAGTCTAGTCTTGCCAAGGCATCAGCAAATTGATTTTCTTCTCTAGGTAGATATGTGTACTCTACCTTTTCCATTTGGTTCGTAATAGTTTCCTAGTATGTTTGGTAAGGGGCCAAGATTTTACTCCTCACTTTCCATCTTTTGGAAATTTGGTTGATGATCAACGAAGAATCTCTGAATATTCAAAGTTTCTTTCCTCCCAATGCCAATGTTGTTTCGAGGCCTACAACGCATGCTTCATATTCTGCAGCGTTGTTGGTAAAGTTGAAATCTAACTTTATGGAGATTGGAATATGTTCTTGTTTAGGTGATACTAATAATACCCCTACGCCGCATCCTTTTTGGTTTGAGGCTTCGTCGAAGTATCGAGTCCAAGTATCTTCTTTTGTGACAATTAAGTCTTCGTCTGAAAAGTCATTCTCGTGTATTGGTGTCGAATCTTCTATTGGGAAGTCCACTAAGAATTCCGAGACAGCCGATCCTTTAATAGCCTTTTGGGGCATGAATCTTACATCAAATTGGGCTAAGTTGACTATCCATCTTGATATTCACCTATTTAGTGTAGATTTCTCGAAAAGATACTTAAGTGGATCCATCCGATATACTACAACGACTGTGTGAATAAGAATGTAATGTCTTAACTTGGTTGTGTCCCACACTAATGCGAGGCACAATTTCTCAAGTGGTGTATAGCTTATTTCATACTCGAGCATCTTTTTACTTAAATAGTAGATGGCATTCTCTTTTCCTTCTACTTCTTGTGCGAGCATAGCTCCCATTGTCTCTTTAGTGACTGTTAGGTACAACCTAAGAGGGATTCCTAGGAATGCTTATGCTAATACAAGAGGATTAGCGAGATTGGCTATGATCTTTTTAAAGGCTTTTTGGCTCTCAGCGTCCCATATCACTGGCACATTCTGCTTGAGCTTCTTGAATATTGGTTCACATATTGTTGTTAACTTGGATATGAACCTACTTATGTTTTGTAACCGGCTAATGAATCCCCAAATTTGCTTTTCGGTTTTAGGTGGTGGCATTGACATGATTTCCTTGATCTTGGTTGGGTCTATCTCTATTCCTCTACAGCTAATGACGTATCCCAAGAGTTTTCCTAAGGTGACTCCAAAAGCACATTTAGATGGGTTCAACCTCATATTGTATTTTCTTAGCCTTTCGAAGAATTTTCTTAAGGCTACTAAATGCCTTGGGCGATCCTTTGATTTTACAATCATGTCATCTACATAGATAGAATTCAACTTCCTTGTGCATCATGTCATGGAGTGAGGCAGTCGCTGCTCATTGGCAAGTGGCACCTGTGTTTTTCAACCTGAATGGCATCACCGAGTAACAATAAGTGCCCCAAGGTGTTATGAATGTTGTCTTCTCCATGTCTTCTTCTGCCATGAGAATCTGGTTATACCCCGCGTATCCGTCCATAAACGAGAGAAGTGCGTGATTCACTGTACTGTCTACTAGAATATCGATGTGTGGTAAAGGGAAGTCGTCCTTTTGACTTGCCTTATTTAGGTCTCGATAGTCGACACACATTCTTACTCTTCCATCCTTTTTTGGAATTGGGACCATATTTGCAACCTATTCGGGGTATTTGGATACCTTGATAAAACCTATACTTATTTGTTTTTGTACCTCTTCTTTTATTTTTAGAGCTATGTCGGTTTCATTCGACGTAACTTTTGTTTTACAGGTTTTATTCCTAGAATTAGTGGTATCATGTGTTGAGCTATTTCTCTATTTATTCCTGGCATATCTTCATATGACCAAGTGAATACATAAATAAACTCTTTCAATAGATTAATCAAATTTGTTCTTTCATCCTTATTAAGTGTTAGTCCGATTTTAATTCTCTTTTAATGGTTTGATCTATAGAGATATCAACCGTTTCAATATCTTCAATTACCGGTGTTCTATTTTCAAGTGTTTCCATTGCTTTAATTATTTCTTTGTCATTTTCATTGTTAGTTAAGAAATGCTAGTCATCTTGGGTTAGAGAGTGACATAAGGAGTAAGCAAATGAAGACATATTATTAAACTCAGAAACCATTACATCAAATAGAGATATGTCCGCTGGGACTTGACTACTAACTATTCTAGGAGAAGGTGCTAAAACAGAAGAATTGGGAGAAGGTGCTATAGCTAAAGATTTAGAAGACTCGATAAGGGAAGACTCGGACTCTGACTCAGACGATTCCTCAAACAGTGGTCCTTTTCCTGTTGTTATAGAGATCTTTCTTCCACTTGGAGTAGTCACCTTCACGGTCTTTCGCCATCCTTGAACTAACCCCTTTGCTGGAGTGATAAGATTAGAAGGATCAAAGTTATCACTTTGGAGTACCGTATGAATGAGCAAGGAATTATCCTCAATATATGTTGGCTCATTCTTCTCATGCCCAAAGAGAAGTCCCATGACATTAAAGTCAAATCATGGAGGTGCTTTATCCTTATGGGTAGGAGTTGGGATATCATCTAGAAAATTACAATCCGAAAAGATTTCGAACCCAGGTTGTATTATCCTATCCTTAACAAAGGGTTTAAGAAATTCATAGCATGGATAACCCTCTCATTCTCTTATGAATTGTCCATTTAGGGTGAGAGGATAATAATCCATTTAGATTGCTTTCTTTTGGGTACGAGCGTTCCTACGTGCATTGACCTTTTCCCGGGCTCGCTTAAGGTCTTCTAGAGACGGTTCGAAACCAAGTCCAAAAGTGTTAAATTTAGAGAGGCCAGGTAGTCCTATTTGCTTTGTTATCCCTTTCTTCTTTCCAAGAGTTATTCCAGGAAAGTGTCCTTGTTTTCTGAGGATTGGATTTACTGTGATGTTAGAGTAGAGGTCGTAGTAGAGATGGGTCCTTTCATCCTCCTCGATTAAGAAGACCTTTTTGTTAAAGCCCCACAAATCTTCATCATTTTCATCGTGCTCCACGTTTATGATTGGATTCTCGATGGCTTTGATTCTCATTGGAGAAGCGTTAATTGTAATAGGGATTCCTCTAACAATAGCCTTCACTTGTTGATGAAGGGATGAAGGGACGACCTTAAGGTCATTAAGCCAAGGGCGTCCCAACAATAAGTTGAAAGATGATTTAATGTCTACCACTTGAAAAGTAGTAGCATGTTCAATGACTCCTGCCGTTACATTCATGGTGATTGTTCCAAGGGCTTGGCGGCGAGTGTTGTCATAGGCTTTTATTCCTCGTGTAGATGGAGACAAGTCTTCATACCTTATTCCTAACATTCTCCCAGTTCGAAGTGGACAAACATTAATTGCTGATCCATTATCTATAAGAGTCATTGGGACATTCATTCTCTTGTAGATTACTGTGAGATTTAAGGCTTTATTGTGTTTGTCACCTTCTGGGGGTAGGTCCTTGTCAGAAAATGTAATCAAATTGATGGGACTAGGAAGATCACTCGTGAGGAAGTTAGCCAACCCCTCAAGAGTGGTTTTAGAATCTATTCCTATCTTAGCTACAGCGTCCATTACTACTACCCTATGTTGATGGGATATAGCTAGTAGTTTCCATACACTCATCTCGACCTTAGTCTTTTTGAGTTGTTTGACAACATCGATGTCTTCTATGATAGGTATGGGAACTTGTTGAGTAACAGGAATAGGTTGTTGTGCGATAATGAGAGGTTGCATTTTCTCAGATCTTGTGAGAACGTCTATGGGTGAATCTTCTTCATCCCAAATATCGTCCACTGGATATATTGTGGAGAGTGGGGTTTCCTCCATATCCTTGAGGTAGATGTCCTCATCATCACTTTCCCAAACTCCATTGATGGTAGCATCTTTCTTTTGTGGAATTTGAACTAACTTTTTATTATCAATCAGTTTTAGAATTAAATCCTTGAATTTAAAACAATGTTCTATAGTGTGTCCCCCTAATTGATGATATGGACAGTAGAATCTATTTGTCCTCTTTAGTGATACAAATGGTCTTGGTTCGAGAGGTTTGATCTTGCCACTCTCGGAGAGCATTGTGAACATATTTTGCATATGTGGTCCCAATCGGAGTATAGGATTTATTGCTCCTTTTGGGTGTTTTGACTACTTGGAGAGAAAATGGCTTCCTCGTAGTAGTCTTTATATGTGTCACCTCTTTATTGACATGCTTACTTTGTTCTAACTTTGTGCGTTCAAGAACTTTTCTACACATGTCTATTGTTTTCCACATTGTATTTATGAAGATCAAAACGTCTTCTCTAGTGTAAGGTTGTTGATTTGGGGCCAATCACTCATGGCATCAAAAAATATATCCTCTTCTTCTTCAATGACATGAAATTCTTTGACTGGTTTGATTAGAGATGAGGGTTCAACACAATTTTCCTCATCAGATATAGCCAAGGAGTTAGAAAGTGGTTCGCTGTTGATACTTGGCTTCTTGCTTGCAGGAGGCACTAGGAGTTTATTGCTATGAATTAAGTCTTAGATAACTTCCTTTAGCTTCCGGCAATTCTCAGTAAGATGACCCCTACCTTGATGGTATTTGCAGTGTGCATTGGGATTCCAATTAGTTGTTCTCCTTTCAACTAGTGGATCCCCAAATGGTCCAATAGGAGTTATAAGACCTTTTTCATGAAGACGGTCAAATATGGTGTCATAACTCATACCAATAGGAGTAAATTTTCTCTTAAATGGTGTAGACACCCATTTGTGTCTCCCCAAAACCAAACCCAGCGATGAGTGCCTTTCATGTCGAATCATAATCGAATGAAACGAAAGTGTGGAAAGGTCTAGTGTTGCGGAAAGTTTTATTTCTTTTCTCTTCTCCCTGTTTTGGAAAACTTTATTTTAAGAAAATACCCAATCCAGTTTGGTTGGTCCATGATATGGGTCCAATAGTGGTGTAGTTGGATGGGGCTTGCAAAGACCTTTCCAACGATATATTATAAGCCCAATTCTGATGAATAATGAGGAAGTTATGGCCAATTTACTAAACTGGGCCCGGTTTGAGCTTTATGTACGACCCAATGATCTAGGGGAGGGCCTAATATGATTTATCATTCCTAATGCAATTAGGAATGGTTTTAGTCTTCTAGAATATTCTAGAAGGTTCTTTTCATTCCTAATTAAATTAGGACTTTTTAGAGTTTTAATCAAGATCAAATAGCATTTTCGAAGATATTATATTATTATTTTATCTTCCAGTACGGTAAACTTATCAGATTTTCGAAAACGCGTTGAAATCCAGTCTAGCGTCCAACCCCAGGCCTTGGCGCCTGGAACCAGGCTTGGCGCCAGACGCTAGCCATTGGCGCCTGGCGCTAGCCACTGGTGCCTGGCGCCAGCTAGCCAGGGTTGGCACCAATGCTGTTTTGCGATCTTCAGACTCTGTTTTGTTAAATTATCTTTTTTGGCTGATTTTCTCTATAAATATTGTATTAAAAACTCCGTTTTCATTCATCAACTCTCTTCATTCGTTCTCTTTCTTTCACCAATTTTCACGAATTCTCATCAACAATTAGTTTTAATTAGCTTTCATCAATAAACATTCTTTCTTTAGCATTCTTTCTTTCTTGCTTTTTCATACAAAATTCCGCATTCGCAAGATCTAGAAACACCTAGACATATTCGAAGTTGCCTTCGCCCTAGACGTGAAAGGTTTTAATTTCTGAGGGTTTGGTCCCAAATCTCTCTTTCAATTATTTAATTTGATTGTTTTGGTTATTATTTTCCTTGAAGTTACTAACGTGTGTATTTTGTCATTAGAAAGAGGTACTAGGCATCCAAGTAAGTACTTTAATTGATTTATTGATATTATGATGTAGAAATCATGCTTAGATTGTTATTTTGATTCCTAGTATCATGTCTAGGGTAACTTTAATATCAAGTATGATTAAAAGTATGATGCTTCCTATGTTTTTCCTAATATTTATGATTGTTAGTATCATGTTAGGGCTAAAGCTTTGATTTTTATCGCTTAGTGACATGCTAGGGTTTGTTATTAATCTTGTTAGTATCATGCCTAGGATCTTGCTATGTTTACTATGCTTGTGATTATTATTATGATTATTAATTATTATTATTATTATGATGATTATTGATCACGTTGCTTGATATTTATTCTTTATTGCTTGATCACCTTTTATACATAATTAAAGGAAATTTGTACTTGTAATCATGCTTAATAAGATATTAATAATCTTGTTAGGGTTAATGTGATTATAATTCAAGTGATCGTGAATAATAGTTTATTTGTGCATTAAATTCAACCAACATAGATAAACAGGTTTAGGGTTAATCCTGTTGATTGTATGTTAGTCAGAAAGCGCACATGAATACGAGCAGAATAAAGTAGAGGCCTATTATTAGGGCAGGTTCAATCTCTTTTAGGTTGGATTTGTACCATCATCCCCGAACCCTTATTTGGTTCATGACCTTATGGAGTTGACGATCTCTTGGATCGTTAAGGGGTGTAACCTTCACCTCGTGAACGGTTTACAAATTCCTTAAAAACTTGTTGGCGACTCTTTTGCTCTATCTTCTTCCCTTTTGGACGCCACCGTACTTTAGTGTATGATCACAGTGGGGTTCAAGCTAGTGGGATTTAAGGCTTGAAATTATTCCCTACAGTTTTTGGCGACTCCACTGGGGAGGATTTCTATTTTAATTCCTGAATTTGTTTCGGCAATGATTTAGAATGAGTGGATGAGACTCGAAAAGTTCTAAGTATTTCATGTGCGTAATTTTTGTTAACATAATTGTCATATGCATAAAAAGGTTCTCATTGGAAAGACCATCCGTAATGAGTCAAAAATATAGGATTTTACACGTAGGAAATTTGAGAAATGTCTTTCACAACTAGGACTGAAATAACACCGCGCGAAACTGGAAGATTTTATCGAGCACAGAAAGCTGCTGAGGCATGTGGGAAGTAGCTTCAGGGGCCAGAGCTTGGCGCCACACTTTTAGCCGTAGCGCCAGATGCCAGTATTGGCGCCAGGCGCTACAGTTAAAATTTGGCGCCAGTCTCTGTTTGCTGGCGCCAATTTCCCCCAATACCGAGCCAGAAATATGCGTTCTAATTTCGACCGGTTTTTCGTATTGTTTGCTCGATCCTACTTCCTGATTGAATTTTTTCTCACTTTTCTGAAACCCATATGTGTTCTACATATGGACATAACCCTCTGGGAATTCATGCTCCATCTACCCGATTGAACGCTCCTGGCAACAAAGGGTACATCCGAGATGTTGAATTCACCAAACCATGGAAGTGAGTTTTTTTTAAAACTCGCGGTGTCCCATCCACTCGCGCCAACCCTTCACGGTTAGGCTTCCGCGCGGTGCATCCGGACAATTAACCATGGACCCTCTATTGACTAAACCATATCCCGAACTTTAGAGAACTAGAGCCATGGTTAGGTTGCGAACTCATTGCATCATATTGTGCCTACTTGACTAATTGTGCATTATTTGTTGTGCATATATATTCTATGTTTTTCTTAACCGTTTGTTGATTTGTGTTGAGACTAAAATTAATGACTTAAAGAACTTTGCCTAATTAATTAACTAATTAATTAATTTGAGTCAATAAAGTTTTTTTTTTTATCGGAACTGACCTAGTACGACTTTAGGCATACCCCAGTTGACTAATAATACCAAAAGCAGTCCCAGACCGAAGCTCCAATATTGGCGCCAAGTCTAATCTGTAGCGCCACATTATAGTGTGTAGCGCCAGACATTAACTAAATTGTCTGGCGCCAACCACCATAGTGCGACGCCAGTCCTGTCGCTTGGCCGACAGTTCGGATTATTTGTCGAGTCATCACCTAGGGTCTAATTAACCAGTTTGCTAATTAATTCGGTTAATTTCCGCTGTCAATAACACCTTGTTGAGTCATTAATCGAGTCTTGGTCACATAGTCTAGCCACATGGTCATGACACGAGTCTTAACATGTCACCTACACTCACTAGTCCTAGCACACACTTTGAGTATACATCACCATGACCATGTCGTAGGTCCATGCATGAGTCGATCTTTCCGTCATTTGAGTTGGGGTACATTCTATTCCTAATCCTTCATATCCCTCCATCACTTTTCTTCACATTCTATTCCAATTTTTCTTCACTTCTTCCATCCATGTGTGTTGAATCGAGTTTGAGTCATGTGATTGACAAACAAAAAATGAGGGTGATGATGAAACAACACAAGACAAGAGGCGAGCTTTAACGACAAGATTTCATGACCTCTTTTTCTATTTCTTTTTCGTTTTTTCCTTTCCCAATAAGTCTAGCATAGGCACCTTTTCTTTTCCTTTAGATTATTTTTGTAGTTTTTCTTTTCTTTTCCCTTTTTAATAAAAATGAGCATTTATTTCCTTATATATGATCATTTCATTGCATTGCAAAAAAAAAAAAAAAAAAAAAAAAAATCCATGTCGAATTAAGCACAAGGTATACCAATGATTTGAGGCACCCCTTGTAGCCACATCATATCTCCTTTCACCTTTCGAATATGCAATCCTTTCTTCATCAACCACTTTGAGCCTCGTCTAACGATAGACCTTTCTTTTTCAACCTACATCTATCTAACCTTGGGATGGGATGGTGTGTAACTTATGCAATTTTCAAAGAACAAAGCTTTAGTGATTTCAGAAATTCAATAAATAGCAAAAATAAGCAAACGCAAAAAAAATAATAAATAAAAGTGTACAAAAGGGCAAGTGTTCCAATGTCTTTGATATGAAAGTATCTTCGATAAGAACATGTCTCAGATTGCGTTTCTTATCGAGTGCTCGGTACCGTTCCTGAGAAACATGAATGCCAAGTGAGTGATAGACCGCATGATCGGGATTGCGCACACTTATAAAAATAAAATAAATGCTAAAGCAAAAAGAGCTAAAAAAAGAATAGAAATTCAAACATGAAAATACAAAGATTCAAAAGCGAGGTTGCACACCTTGGGGGCTTATCTAGGGTCTTGAGCCTTTATCCCCTTCTTCTTTAAACCTTTAGCCTAACCACGTTACAACCCTTAAAAATACTTTTTTTGAGGTATACACACTTGTGCGAGGTTCGGCTAGAGCTACGTTCGGCCTGATTCCTAACGGATACGTAGGCAGCTTCACATCGAGGTGCGGCCGTAATAAACATGCATTCATATTCACATTCACACACTTACACCATGATCATATCAAGGGATCCCCCGTGCTCATCCCTATTCATTTAGAGCTAGACTTGGGGGCTTGATCCCTACATCATTAGCTTACCTAGCCTAATAGTCACCATTATTTGGCTCTTCTAACAATATGTTTTTCCATATTAAAATAATCTAAGTATGCTTTCTATATTAAAAGAATTAAAGCAACTACTTACTTGGATGCCTCGTATCTCTTTCTAATAACAAAATACACATGTTAGTAACTTCAAGGAAAATATTAAATTAAACAATTAATTTAAATAATAGAGATAGAGATTTGAGACCAAACCCTAAGAAATTATCAACCATCCACGTCTAGGGCGAAGGCAACTTCGAAGTTGGATAGGTGTCTCTAGAACTAATGTATGTGGAATTTTGTGAGAGGAAAGGTTTAGAAAAAGAATAGAGAGAAAGAGAGAGAAAAAGTGTAGACATCTACTTTTGGCCTCTTGTCCCGATAGGAAGTGCAATGACGATAAATAAAGCCATCTTCGTGTTGGATCAAAGTGAAGAATACTTATGGATAACTGGTTAAGCCACAAAACACAAAAGACTAGCCCAGATTAAAGAAAAGCCAAAACAAAAGTCCAATTAACTAAACCCGATCATAATTAGGCTTAAGCCCGTGCTTAAACCCTAACTATGACGGATTTAGGAGCGCCTAGGTTAAAACTTAGTGCTGCCGCAGAAAAAGCCGCGCACATCTCACAAAGTCGCATTGAGCTGCCGCGCGCAACTAATTCAGTTGCGCGCGACACCCAGCGCAACTTTTAGAGTTGCGCTGTGGAAGATTTGTAATTATTCGGAAAATTTTACGGAAAATATAAAATCGAATCTTACCATACAGCCGCGCACAAGACAAAAAGTCGTGCTGCACATAGCAGCGCAACTCGATTACTTGCGCAAGGATACCGCGCGCAAATTCATCTGTTGCGCGCGACACCTACTACGGCAGAAAGCTCAAAACCCTAAACCTAATCTTTCTCTATAAATACGAGCTTAAACAGAGGCTTCAATAGATAGAAATTAACCTAAAACTCTGGCGAAAAAACTTGTGAACTTGTGCAACCTAACCCTCTTGTCCTAAACACTCACCCTTTCGATACTTTGTTACTACGGTGGAGGTTCCTCGACAAGAAGTTGTCCATAAGTGTTCTAAACGGAGATCTAGCAAAGAGAAGTGGTAAATTCCCGAGCACATAGTTAAATAACCCTTATTTTCTTGTTTAAAAGGAGTTTAATTTATTAATTAGTGTTGTTTGATCACTTTTAAAATAATTAATTAATCAATTTCACATAGTATCTTGCTTTAAATAAAGACTAGAATTGAATTAAATACTTGTTGGTTGATCACTTAAGCCAAGGAGAATCTTGTTTATTTATTGTTCTTCCATGAAATTGATAAAATAAGAAGAACAACTTTGCAATGTAATTCCTACGTGAATTAATGCTTGTAAATAAAATCAACTAACATAGTTTTAGGTATCGCGTTGCATATATTGTTTGGTGATGAAATTGTGAAAAAGGAAGAGCTAGTAGAGGCCGTACGAGGGCTAGGATGACGATTCCCCTCTTAAAGGAACGTTATCTTATTACCCTCGCTCCCGAACTCATTTCTGGTTTATAGACCAATTTGGGCATGGGTAAACTTATGGTTTGTGCTAATTATTCCATGAACTCCACATGGAAGAAAGACATGAACGAGGTTTATGAGTTTTTCCTAAAACTCATTGGCGACTGACAGGGTAAAGTCGTATCCCCTAATAAAAAATAATTCCTAAGTCCTCTAACTAAAGTAGATAGGGAAGTAGGGTCGAACTCCACAAGGAAACAAGTCTTTCTATTCCTAATTAACTAATATAATCTAGATTATGAAGTAACCAATATTTATAATTGAATAATAAACTAAACTACAAAGATTAAGAATAGGGAGAAAACATTGAATAAAAGGATCTAGGGCATAGGTTCACCAATAAATAATATTCCCGGGTAGAATATAATAATCATTCATCAATGCATAACTTAATCAGATTATAAAGGGCTTTCGCTACGTATTACAATCACATTATTAATGTACCGGTATTAAATCTCATCTTTCGAATCTCGACTTAACCATTTATAAATTAACCTGCCTATTGAAACTAGATCTAAACATTAATTCTCATCTGTCGAATCTCGAATCAATATTGTTAAACTCATGCATAAAAGATCTGCGCAAATCTAGTCACAGAGCATTAAATCAATCAATAGGAAATTAATCTAGCATTGACAATTAATCAACAATAAATTACCCCTTCATATTATTTATGTATCCTCATAAACCCTAGAAACAAAACTACTCACACATAATAGAAACTAAACTAATAAAAGCAATAAAGTAAGACATAATTAAAGGAATATAATAAACAACTAAGATTAAGAGAAGAGAAATAGTTACCAAACATATCTGGAATTAATAATGGATTAAGAACAAAGGTTTAAGAGGGAGAGAATCTAAGAGAACAATTAAGAGATTAAAGAAAGAGTAAAAGGAAAAGAGAGAGAGTAAAATCGTATTACGGAGGAGTATTTATACTCCGTACAAATCCTAAACTAAAACAAACTAAAACGACGCTAATCGTCTCCTAACAAATACACGCGCCCGATCGGGCGTGCTTTTTTGCTTCCTCAATACTAATCTCGCGCCCGGCCGGGCGCGTCACCGGGCGCCAACCTTAGCTTCTCCCGCCCGGCCTGGCGCGCCTTCGGGCGCCAGCCTCTTTGTCAGGCGGCTCACTTGGGCCACTATTTGGACTACGATTGGGCCCCAATTCTTCGGGATAATATGGGTTTCCTCTTCCGGTCTTAAATACTCGGTCCAAATGCCCCGGTATCACCTATGCCGAGCCCTTAATCACCGGTTCGATGGCTCTAACCTGCCCTGCTGGGCTATAGAATCTGGTCGTGCTTCTCCAATGTTCGTGATTGCTCCAAAATATCTCGGGAAAATACTCCAAAAGCATAAATCCTTGCAAAAGTCAACCAAATCCACGAAAACACCAATTAGTAATAAAAGTGGCACTAAAGAGCTAAAAATACTACCAATTATGACCAAGGGACGGGGGTAATACTATATAAAATAGACACATCAGCGACCCCTACTTGTTTCTTATAAAAGAGCGTGATGATAGAATCAATTCTAATTCAAGGTCCCCCAAACAGTTAGGAATTCAGATCCTACTACACCTTAACAAGTGTAAAGTCCTAGGCTTTTAAGTGGCCAAGGGCATTTAAGAAGAGTACCCCTTGCGATGGGATCACCCTCCTTACAGTGGCGACTCCAGTGGGACTTAGAGGTTACAAGATTAGTTCGTAGTTATAGTTCAAGGTTTCCAACACTAGGTTGCCTATGGATTGTAACGAGAACTAACTTGGATAATCTCTAGTGAGAGTGCGAGTCTCGAACGCATAATATCTTCCTTTTTCACAAAAAGTAAAAATCAAACAAGCAACATTGCATCATGCATAAGCATAGCACACTTTAACCATTGGGGATTGGCTCATTAATTAGGGGCTGCCAACACTAGGCTTCTATCCCGAGATCAATAACAATCATCCCACCCATATCGTCAACAAAATGTTCAGAAGGCGATGTCATGAGTCAACACGTTGAGTGATTGATTTGTGCATTGTTTCTTAAGATATGGTACCATAGGACACCCAAGCCTTGACCTTAGAATGGCATTGTATGCTTTGATGATTCCTTTTATGTGCTTATGTGACCACATGAATACGTGCTTCGTGTCTAATCTAACTAATTCCAACTTGTTACCTAGAGATGTAATAAAAAAAATTTGCAAACATTATGGTTCGACAAAAAAAAAAAAAAAATCGTTCTTTTTGCGTTTTCGCACAATATATATATATATCGTTCTTTTTACGTTTTCGCAAAAAAAAATAAACAAAAGAATAAAAAAATATTATCGAACCTACCAGGTGGCACGCGCAACTGTCAAAGTTGCGCGCGCCCTCAAAGCGCAAGTTCTGAAGTTGCAGGCGGCACCTCCGCGCAACTCTGTGTCATGCGCGCGCCCAATGTTCAACGTTGAGTCGTTACGAGCAATATCATACGGAGAAAACGATATTACCGCTTCAAGGTTAATCGTTAAGTAGGTGCTAAAAATATATCTTTGGCTAACAACGTTGTCTAACTTAGTTACCTTTACTTTAATCGTCGTTTTAGTTTTTTTCAAAAAAAAATAAATTCGAAAAAAAATGTTTTTTATCGTTCGTTTTGCGTTTTTGCAAAAAAAAATGAAAAAAAATATATATTGTATTTTACCGTTCCTTTTTCGTTTTCGCAAAAAAAAAAAAAAAAAAAAAAAAGGCATGTGGCTGATGCTACTCTTGAAGTTGCACTTTTCACCTTAGCGCAAGACGAAAATTGCGCGCGATACTATTTTTGATTATGATGATTCGTTTACGTACTTTATAATCAATCTAATGACATTACTTCTTATGAGGTTCGTCATTAGAAGTTCGCATCTCTTAATGGGACGTCATCAATATGTTTATTCTTAAATGTGCCTATTTTCTTGTTCATCATTTTTATTTCTAATTGGTCAACCTTGATTTAAGAGTATAATATATTTACCTCTTCTATGGTTTAAAATGAAAATGCCGAGAACTTTACTTGGGATGATTGCCTTACACAAAAAAAAGGAGACAAATAGAACGAAAAAAAAAATGTCGTTCTTAAAAAAAAAAAAAAAAAAAAAACTATTCTCAACAAAAAAAAAAGAGAGAAAATAATGAACGATAAAACCGAGAAAATGATTTAATTATTTCTTGGATTTTACATTCGGAGGCCATCATTCTTTTTAAACAAATAGTAATATATTATCCTTTAAAGATGAGCAATATGAGAATCATAATTTAAAAAAAAAAAAAAAATACGATATTGATCTCTAATGTAATCTAAATGATCAACAAATACTTTAGTATATTGATCATTTTAAGGAGTATGTTCGGGTTGATTAATGTTCCTAAAATTTGATGAGCATTTTCAATCCAACTTTCTTAACTTTCTCTTCTACCTTTTTTATATGATTACCTTGTTGAAGTAAACACAAATCATGACATTCCATTAATGATTGTTCGTGAATTTTTTGACATTCTTCATCAACAAACTTTTTTTAACTGAATTCGTATTACAAGGATTAAAAAAAAAAGAAATAAAACAATCATTTTGACTTTGGTTTATTGTTTGAATACTTGGCAGAAAAGGTTCAAGTGAACGCGCTCAATTTCTCGTGATACACATTACTAGATCATCTTCCACATTCCCATACTAGTCCAATCATGGGTGACAAAGAAGCATTGGAGAGACTTAGAGAGGAACTCCAAAACCTAAAGGCCCTACGAGAAAAAGAAGCCCAAATGAAGGCTCATAAAAAAGCAAAAAAGGCTAAAATAAAAGCAGACTAAGAAAAAGAAAACATTCTACAAGAAAAAGCAAGAGTCGAAAGAGTAGAGGCCTTGGAGAAACTTGTCCTTCGAGCTGACTCAGGGATTAAGTACTTCAATTATGAGGTTGCACCACAACCTAGTGGCAAGACTCTCCCAGAAAAGTTCATGACTACGGATTTTCCAACCTTTAAGGTTACAGACAATCCTATGACTCACTTAATGAGCTTTATTGTAATTATGGCATTGAAAGGGGTTGAGCCAAGCCTATATGCATGTACTTTTCCTCTTTCATTGGACCCAAATGCTAGATCATGGTTTTATAACCTCGATGAAAAACAAACTTCCACTTGGAGTGACGTTGTAAAGGCGTTTTTAACCCAATATGGAGATAACATTGAACTCACAACTACCTGGCGCGATCTCGAATTGCTTAAGCAAGGGGAAGAAGAAGGCTTCATTAACTTTTTTTCTAGGTGGAGATCAAAGGTTGCTCTTATTCCACAAAGACCTCCGGATCATGAACTTGTCCCAAAGTTTATAGACAATATGTCTCCACCATACAAGTGCCATTTACAATACCTTGGTTTAGACACATTTCAAAAAGTCTATACTGTGGGAATATTAATTGAAAGGGACTTGATAAATGAAACCATGAAGCATATAGATAGATTTGATTTTTAGAGAGGATTTCACCTACGTCGAAAACGGACAAAGCTCGAAGACGCAATCTCAAGAAGTTATCAACAATTCAAGATGTAGCACCCTAGGTCTTGTTTTGTTTCTTTACTTTGTTTTATCATAAACTAAGGGATTCATGCTGTCGAATCTACTTATTTTGTACTCTCATTAATTAATGAATAAAAAATATACTTTTCAAGTACGTCTATCTTCTTCTCTTTTCAATCTCTTTATTGTTATTGACTTGAATTAAATAAAATGTATACATATAAACAGGCAATATCAAAAGGCATACATACTCAACACTTTAAGAATCTTGATGAGCTTTGGCTTACAAGATGTATTGAATGAAAAGAGGCCCATCTTAGGCCCACAAATAAAGGATATAATGATTTCACCAACACAGGAGGCAACTTTAAACTCCATAAATATAATCCCATGTTCATAACCATAAAGAAAATCCATCTTTTTGGCAGCCCATTTAAGCCTCGTCAATTGAGCCTTAGTTATTCAACCTACATTATTCCATACCTTGGGATGGGAATGGTGCAAAGATACAAATAGAAAATTGGGGAAACGAAACATAAGAGGGGGACACAAAGTTAGTTTAAACCCAAAAGGATTGATCAAATGCAAAAGAAAAAAAGAAAAAAAAAATCGTTCTAAACCCAAAACAAAACTTGTCAAAAAAAAGAAAGAAAGAAGAGATGACAAGGAAAAGGCACCTAATGTAGGAAGTTGCCACACAAAGAAGAAAAGTTTAAATTTGAGAAGCACCAAAAGTAAGGGATTTTGGGAGTATACTTGAGCCTGTCCATTGTTCATAACCCCAAGCCTAGCCACATTACGACCTTGGAAAGGCCCTCCTTGAGGTAGACCATAACCATATACCAAAATCATCATTCCATGAAAATATGGCCAATCTTAGACCTTTACGCATATGGACCTACAATTAAGTAGTCATGCCCATATATAAAATGCATGAAGTGTTGAGTTATGATTACAAGATCATATACTTTGTATAAAAAAAATTTGGATGATTTTATGGCCATTAGCTTGATTACATCATGTTAGTAAAGCAATCGAGTCAAACTAAATTCGATGTTTTCCATATCTTTTGCCAAAGAAAAATGAGATGATTATCACTTTTCAAAAAAACAAACAATCATCTTATTTTCTTTTAATAATAGGGCCATTTATTACTAAGGTAATTCAGGTTCTATATACATTGCCTAGAAACCTAAATAATTAACACAATAAATTGATTTCATATATCGACAGCCTCGACGTCAACTTTAGATGTCTTTTACAACTCTTGAGAATCGGTCTTTTCACTTGTCATGAGCAACTAAAATGTCCGCCTACGTGGGATATCTCCATCTTCTCTAAGTGAGGAATATTGATTGAAAATGATCGCTACATGAAAAAATTGATCGTTATCGCTATCACACGTATACCTCACTGTCAAGTCATCATGATCATTCAAATATTAAGTCAATAATCCTTGCTTTTCGAAAACATGTCTAATTTTCTTTCTTTATGCTTCTATGGGAAAGTTGGATTCCCCTTCCTTTTCATACAAATCCGTCTTTTTTGTTCATTCTTTTTTAGGGGGTAAGTCGGGATGATCCCTCCCATTTAGCAACTAAAATACTCAAAAAAATAGTATAATTTTTTCGCTCTTTGCATAAAACTGGGGGCTAAAAAGCCAGGACATCCCCACTTCTCTCTATTTACAGATTTGAACACGCTATTTATGCTACGAAATTAATGTTATGCAAAGCTTATTACGAACCATCTTAATAACTTTAAATGACGAAGGGAAGAATACCACTTCCTATTATTTGACCAAGGTAATTACTTATGTTACTTGATCAAACAATTCATGATAAACATATGCAATATTCCACAAATTCAAAATACAATCCTTGGGGCTTCAAATAAACATGAGAAACATCCCCTAGCATATGTATACATGAATTCCAAAAGTAACCTAAGTCTACACTTGGGGACTTCAAATTAAAAATATAAGTCTCACCTTAACTCTTATTTTAAAATGAGACTATATTTTGGTAAGTGATTAGAACAATTTTATAAATTTTGAACACTCCGCCAAACCTAAGTTTGATAAACATTCATTTTCAGACTATGGTGCTTATTTAATTGAAAGAATTTAACTTTCAATTAGAAAAATATGACAATGATGACAAACACTAAAAAGTAGAACATAAACAAAATTAGATATACAAAAGTTTGCTCACATTTTCATATCTTTGTTGAAATAAGTTGCGAATTACAACTTACCTTCATCAATCTTGGACAAAAAAGTCATACTCAATTACGAGCTAGACTTTTCTTTCCATTTTGGGTCCAGTTTTGAAAATAATATGATTATGATTTTTGCCTACTAGAAAAATTTGCTTTTCAAAACAAACTATTGGACCCTTTTTAAATTTTGAATTTCTTATTCAAAACAACATGTTTCTAATAAAAATAGTATTCAAAATTTCCTTTCTAAATTTTGGTTTTCTCAAAATAAATAAATTTTCAGATTCTCAATAACCGTTTGGACAATACATGTATATACATAAATATTTCCAAAAGGAATGAATTAAGATTCGATTTCTTCTTGACTAGAACTTTTTCTCGCTTATTGGCTAAGGGATGGTAAACGAACCACCTACAAGACCAAAATCAAATATTGACAAGAACTAAGAAAATATTTGATTTTTTAAAATCAACTTTGAAGAATAAAATCACCGCAATGATCTTTAAAAACGTTTAGACATTAGGTAAGATTACTAAACCTTAAACACAATTGTTTTTGGTCTATAAATAAGCAAAAAACTAACTTGCTTTCTTGAAAATAACTTAAACTAAAATGTGAAAGCCATATCACTGTCCTAAATATTTCAAAAATAAAAATAGGATATATACACATGTCCATCTCAATATCATATGAATGGCCTAAACAATAGCAAGTCATTAGAATTTACCCCCAATTGGGGGCTCCAAGACTTGCAAAATAGCAAGAATGCGCATAACCCGACACATGGGGGCTCCAATATCAACAAAAAAAAACAAAATGAGATATTCATGCCATTCGAGCTACTTTCGAGAATCGCATAAACTACAAATGGTTTACGTAGATCTCGAGCCTTACAATTTTCAAATGTATCAAAATGATATAATAATCATGTTGTTCCTTTGAAAACTAAGTTTGCAACTGAACTTGGCCATTAAACAGGTTACATACTAGAGCCATTCTCAAGTTCAACTTCAAAAACTAATCTTAGTGCATAATTGTTGTTTCAATATCTCAATTTACTCTAGAGATTAGAGAGTATGACTAGTATAGAACAAAAGAAACAAAATCATACTTGCTCATACAAAAAGTTTAGTACTCAATCATTCATCATGAAAATTGTATCAAGACACATTATTAACATAAGACAAATAATTTCATGAGTTAGAATGTAAACAAAAGACTCCTAAATTCTAAATTAAGGAGTCTTAATTTAAAATTATTCTCCATTGTTGCACACATTGGAATTTCGCAAGGAGGATAACATCTACTTTCTCGAGATTCAAAACAGTGACAAATTTGAACTTAAAAGAAAGAATTCAAATGTAGCAAGAATAGATGAAAAATTTAAACAACATTTCATTTTTCCCTTGTTCTAATGAATGACCAATATTACTAAAATTAGCAAATTTCTTTGTTAAAACTATCAATGGTAAAAAAAAAACGGTTTAAATACACTAGTTTAATCGTTTCCAAGATCCTAGTTGTTATCATAATAAGACGAAAAACGGGATTTGTAGACCCATTTCAAGCAACATGAAAGGGTCTAATTATTGACAACAAGCAAATCATCGAAGTCACCCAACACTGGGGGCTACAACATTCGAAAATGTAAAATGGGGGCTTATGAACCCGAAATATAACCAAGCTACACCAGTTCGATGATCTCTTCAAGAATTTCCTAAACTAACTAGTTTTGTGCAAATCTTGAAATCACAGTTTTATAAGTGAATAACAATAACCGTCGGTTATTTTTATCATTGATAAAACCAATTTTGAAACTTACGCATGAAAAAATAAACATGAGTCGCAAGAACAAATTCATGCTATTATAAAAGTTTAAAATTTCATTTATAATTTTAATGCATAATTTTTGTTCTTAACACTTCAATTTACATTAAAATTAACAAGTATAGTCTATGCGAGCAATAAAGTTAAAGCACAAAGTCAAAATTAGAGCAAAAAAATACTCCCTCCGGTTTCAATTATCTGCAACAAAGACAACTTTTACGGCCTCCTAGGCAAAACTTTTAGGGAAGTTTAATGACAAGTTAGGGTGTTTAATTAAGTTGAAAAAATGAGGGAAATAGGAGAGAGCAAGTGGTGCATGTGACTTAATTTTGCATGTGGGTACATTGGAGTGGGAAAAAAGGAGAGAAAAGGTGGTCCCCTTTGTGTATAATTAAGATAAGTTAAACAAATTTAAAACAAAAAAATTAAGGGTAAGGATGTCTTTTTACACTATAAATTTTACTAAAAATAGAACTAAAAACATTTGTTGCAGATAATATGTAGCACCCATTTATGGCAAATGCTGCAGATAATTGAATGCAGAGGGAGTATATATTCTTGGCATGCTCATACAGGATCAATACTTTGTCACTTTACAATATATTGCTTAAACATGTCATAACGAAAACAAACAAATTCATGAAAACAAGTCGAATAAAAAAACCCCCAAATTCAAAATGTGGGATTTAACGGTTCGAAAATCGCCCAAATTCAGCCTAGAATGAACGAATTATGGAAAATATGAATAAGGGACGAGATCTACTTCCTTTAGCTTCAAAAAACAAGAAAATTCGAGCTTTTTAGAGAGAGAAAGAGTACAAAATGGCTGAAGAAGAAGAAAAATGGTGAAATGAAAAATCGCATCTGCGATTTTCATTTTACTGACATAAATGTCGCGCGCAACTTTAGATGTTGCGCGTGACATACCAGCGCAACTCAAAAAGATGCGCGCGCCTAGCTAGCGCGACCTTCTAAGTTGCGCGCAGATATTGGTCACCAAAAGACCGGGATTTTTATTTTGATCCGTTTGATCATTTTTTTGAACGGTTTTTGCTCGTTATTAGACGTAATGGCGCGCAAATTATCAAAGTCTTTTTAATTGCTTTGCATATTGTAGTTTATTTTCTTTTTTGTTAGTTTTTTGCATCATATTGCATGCACACCATGCTTTGTGCCTTCCCTAAGCATACGTTTTGAACGTTTTTCGTAAGAGTGCCTTAAGACGTTCCGTGGTGGTGCTTTACGTAAGAGCACCCATAGACAGGTTTGTCATTTACTGTACTGACGTTACAAATGTCCGGGTTTGCTTCTTTTTTCACGTCCGAAGCAAAATGGAAGGCAATTTCATGCAGCGTAAAAATGCAAATGGCGTATCGTACGGCGTAAAATTGTAAGGCGTAGGTGATGCGTAAAATTTCACTCAGCTCAAGCTTTGCGAGATCTACCTCTCAGGACTAATAGGTAGAGAATTACTGTAGGCATTAGCTCAACGAGTCGACAAGCGCGCCGAACCTTCAGGAACAGGCACTTCTTGAATGGGAGCAAATACGGTAGTTAGTGCGCTTACTAACTTACCGGACAGTTAGGGTGTCGAATCCACTCCATGTATAAAGAAGCGACGAGACGATGTCGCGCCTTTGTAGTCACGTGCCCCTAGTCCTAAGACACGTGTACTCATCTTGTGGAGAAAACTGATGAGAGAGTTGCTGACTTTTTTCCCTCTCACTGAATTTGGATATATGCCTCCAGACCTGAGACATGTATTTCTATCTTGTGGACGTCCGGCTCGAATACCGGACCTGGCTCAAATACCGGACCATTTTTACTCGAATACCGAAAACCCTTTTTTCATCTTTTACTTTGTTAAAGTCAGGCTAAAGTTTCAATGACATATCGAGGAACTTTAGATCAACGATGACGCGATTGACAGGAAATCCTCCCCTTTTATCCTTTTAAAACCGATTTCTTCTCATGACCTGACATCACCCATAATACTTTTACTTGTAAGAGCGTTCTACAATTGCAAAGGATCAATCTAGATTCTTGATGGGTGTCATAAATGGCACCCATTTGATGAGCATTTAGGTTGATTTCATCCTCTTTTCATAGCTTTCTTGCTCAATAAATGCTTAGTTTTATGCTTTGTTGCTTAGTTTTACCTTTCCTCTCTTATTTTGTAGTTTTTGTGTATTTCGTTGATTTTCTAGCCTTTTCTCCTTTATTTGCTCTATTTCCGTGGTTGTTGGTATTGTACGAGGTTTAGGTCTTGATATTGGTGATCTACTAAGGTGGAGAAAGCCTTTGGAGCAAGCTCACAGCATTTGGAAAGCTCAAAATGAAGGAAGTGGAAATTTCAAGTCTAGGCTCTTGCGCTCTCATGTCGTGCTACCATTAAGAAGTGGTGTACCCACTAATCAAGAGAATTACCTACTGCCACTCCTAGTGTTCATCATCATCATAGTCGTGCGACCTTAGCGAATGCACAAAGCCGCGAGAATTTTGAAGAAACCCAAAGAAGCGCGGGCGTGCAGAGCTCGGTTGCGGGCGCACCACAAGGTGGCGCGGGAGCACCACCCTTTGGCGCGGGCGCACCTCCCCATGGTGCGGGTGCGCCTCCCTTGCTGCACGGGCGCGCCTCCCTGAGTATTTGTTGCTCGGTTTTTGGTGTTTTTGTGCCTCTATAAATATCTTTGTAACCCGATTTTTGGGGCAAGTTTAGAATAATTTTCATATTAGATTTTGATCATATTCTTAGCTTAGTGGAGAGCTTCTCTCTCTAGTTTTAGGGTTATTTTTAGGAGTAGATTTTAGAGAGAGAAAGTGAGGAATTTCAATGGTGATTGAGAGATTGAAGATTCAATGGTGACAATTGTATTGGAGATCTTCTCTATTATCAATGAGCATTTCTAAACTCTATCTCAATTATTGTTTTGTTTAATATTCATGTTTATTTGATTTATTTTGATTGGATTTTGATCTTTGATCTTTGATTAGAGTAATTGTTCTTCTTTGAGTGTTGATTCTTGTCTTCTATAGTTGTTTGTTGATTTGATGATGGTACTAGAGTAGTTTGCTTGCTAGGGTGATGGTGAAGCTTATATGATGTGATGGATTGATGTAAATTGGGGGATAATTGATGGAGTTGATGATGTGATTAAATTGGTTGATTGATTATGTGCATGTGTGTGTTTGATTTAGGCTTGATCACCCTAGTTATTCACACTAGATTGCATTGTAGGTTCACATTGACACAGACCATTGATTTTTTGCTTGCATTTAACAATTGAGGTGTCTTGTGACGTTCCTAGCTAGAGTTTATCGTAGTTGACGCTAGTTAGACCTCTAGGAAAATAGCCTGATATGCTCTTTTGGTTGCATGATTGATTTTCCTTATCCTCACTCGACTTAGTCAACTTCCTATCCCAATTTGCTATGTTCATTGCTAATATTTGAGGATCCTAAACCCCAGTGTTTCATTATATTGATTCCTATTTGTTTGGTTTCTTCGTTTAAGTAGTTGTTAGTGTCACCTTTTATCCTTAGACCTTGACCTAGCTTAGGCACATAATTGAAAGCACTTAGACATTACCGTTCCTTTGGGTTCGACCCTTGACGTACCTCTATACTTGTATTGAGGTTAGTGAAGTGTTTATAAATTTTGTTTGGCTTAGGGAGGATTAGTTTAACGACCTAGATCCAACCCCTGTCGAAATGGCGCCGTTGACGGGGAACGGTGTCAATGTTTGAGTGTTTTTGATTGCTTGAGTCTAGGTCTTTGTTGATACTTTTCTTTTATTTGTTTTTGTTTGATTTGTAAAAATGGCATGTATATCTTTTTCTCAATATGATGATGAGCCTTTTTGTTAATATTTCAAATAGACTTAAGGGATTTCTTGACTATAATCGTTGTAGTCTTTGGGAGGCTTGTGAGATTTGTTATTTTGGTTTGAATGAGCAAACTAAGGATATAGTTGAAGTAATGCGTAATGGTAGATTTAGAGCATTTTCTATTGAAGATGCTTGGGAATTTTACGTTTGGTTTGCTTGGGAAGTCTATAATAAGGGTAATCGTGCTTCTATTTTTGATGTGGAATGTGTTAATTCTTCCAATGTTAGCATGATTTACCATGATGTGTCACATGATCCCATAGTTGAACCTGGAACAAATGCTTCCAATTCTATTTCCTCTTTTGTTCATGATAATGAGTTGCATGTTCAAGCTAACAAATCTCATACATTTGAAAATGCTCACAATCCCCTATTTAATGAAAATGCTCATGTTTGTATTGATGATGATCCTACCTTTGGTTGTACTTCTTCTTCTCTTGTTGAGCCTCAATCTCCCACACCTTTTGAATCTTTTATTGCTACTTTGGAAACTCAAATTAGGCATATTGAGCTTAGTGACGATCTTGGGCCTAAAAAGGAGTCGATTCTTAGTTCTATGAAAAGTCAATTGGAGGTGATGAAAAAGAGTGAGGAGCGTCTTGAAGAGGGAAGAAAGAGAAATGAAGAGCTAGAAAGACAATTGTCATCTTTGATGCTTGTGTGGGAAAATTTCAAATCCAATGTGTGTGTTGAGGGTGATGATGATAATTTCGAGCAACCAAGAGTGTGCGAGGAGTGAAGGAAAGAGAGTCGAGAGTGATGATGATTTTGATGATATTTAAGTCTAGACATCTCTTCCTTTGTTGATTGTGATGAGTCTCAAGTGTATGAATGTGACTCTTCTATCCATGAGTATTTGGACTCGTTTGAGGTTATGTCAAATGTGTTTATTGAGTGTATAAGTAATAGCCATAGCCTTTTAAGCAAGTTCATTGAGGATGCTTCATGGGAGAGAGAGGATTTTGAGTTAAATTTGCATCCATTCATGCATGGATTTGAGACTTTGGGCTTTAAGGAAGTTGAGGGAGTAGTTGTTCATGAATGTAGTGGAGGAGATTTTGTGGTTCCTCTTGGGAGTTTGATGTTTGAGGGAGATGGTGATCATGAGTGTTCTTCTTTTGAGGATTATATGATTGATTTCCATGTTCTTATAGGTGATTTGAGGCATGGTGGTGAGGAAGAGTCCATTAGAGAGACCATAGCCCCTATTTCCTCCTCTAACGCCCCTTTCTCAAGGAGTTTCAACCATATCTCCTATACTCCTTTATTCCTCCCTTCCTTTGTTAGTGAGCCTATTGGGGACCCCCTTGTATATGATGATTTGTATGAGGCTCATTTGTCTCCAATTGAGGAAAAGGGTGATGTTGCCACCCAAAAATATTTTGAGGAGAGTTTGCCTTCTTTTTCTTCTTCTTCTTCTTCTTCTTCTTCTTCTTCTTCTTCTTCTTCTTCTTCTTCTTCTTCTTCTTCTTCTTCTTCTTCTTCTTCTTCTTCTTCTTCTTCTTCTTCTTCTTCTTCTTCTTCTTCTTCTTCTTCTTCTTTTTCTTCTTATTTTGTTGAGTGTTATTTTTATTCTTCTTCCTTCTCTTGGAATCTCTCTCTTCATAGGTGTGCACTATGCTTGTTGCATGCCTTATTTTTGTCATGTGCATACTTGCTTTCATATGAAATGTGTAGTAGTGCATTTGACAAGCTCTTGCGTTCGTTGCAATATTATTTACTAGAGCGGTCAAGCTTGGACCTTAAGAAAGCCTTTCTCGGGAAGTAACCCGTGTTTTAGATTATATTTTCTTTTGTTTTTAGAATAGATTTTCTCTCATGGAAGTGTTTGTGTGCCTTTTTCTAGGTACATGACTTGATATACTTTGGTGCTTCGATTTGGATCAAGAATCAAGGAAGGTTGACTCCTATTTTTGCGAGCTTATGGAAACAAGGTTCAATTCTTGAGAAATTAGCTTTGAAAGGTTTAATTGGATCATTTGCGGGTATTTACACCCACCTAATATCCGGTAATATCCTTCCTTGCTCTTTCTCTAGTGGATGATGACTTGTTGGACATATGTTGGTATGTTGGATTGATCTCCTTGTTTTCCCCTCCCATGGATTATTTGATTTATGTTTGAGTGTATTGTCTCATTCAAGCTTAGGGGAGGGTATCCTATCATGTTTGGTGGGATGTTGATTCATATATGCTATGCACCTTTGTATATGCTTTTCCATGTTTCTTATATTTTGAAGTACTCCAAAAAAATTTTTGTTTCTATCAAGGCAAATTTGCAATGTGTTTTGTTTTGTTCTTTCTTTGGACATAATAACATTTGGAATTGAATAATTAAATGCTATTCTTCTTAAATGGTAATGGTGTGCATAGTTTGAGAGCTTGATTGATTCTAGGATAAAGCATGCTAAGGTAGTTGGTTAGAACTAGTGGGATCATGAAACCGGATTCTACTTGTATGTGGCATGTTAGGTAGTTGCTTCCTATAGTCGATTTGACACCAATAGTAAGTTTTTGCTACATCCATGTGAGGTTTATACTTTTTCAAGCCTTCAAAATTTATTTGCATGAGCGGCATGGATCCTTGACTATTGCGGACCTAATCTAGAATCTTGACTCATATTTCTTAAGACCGAGACCGAACCATTTAGGGAGGACAAAGGCATCTTTTCGGGGTGGTAATTTTTCTTTTTCTAGGACAGTATTCGTCATTTTTGTTATTTTTGGCTTTACATTTGCCTACTTGCTAACCATTTGAGCTTTTTCCCTTCTTTTCAAGCCACATCTTTAGATTCTTGAGCCTTTGTTTCTTTTTGTTCCATTTTTTGTTTTTGTGAAGCAAATGGTCATCCTTTGGACATTGTGGTGTATTAGTATGGTTATTGGTTCAAATGAATGCAAGATTGTGTTTTGAATATTTTTGTGAATTATGGCAAGTGAATAAATGAAAAAGCCGTCCAAATTTAAAAAAAGGCAAGTACAAAGCAAGTGCAAAGTTGAAAAGCCGTCCAAAGTTAAAAGAGGCGAGGACAAAGCACTATTAAAGAAAAAAATAGTGAAAAATGAAAAATGCAAAAATATTTTGATGTGAGTATTCTTACTTTTTGAGCATTGAGGACAATGCTCCATTTAATCTTGGGGGGAAGCGTTCTCACGCTTTTTGTGTATATGTTTGTGATTTATAGCTTTGAATAAGCTTGGGGGTGTTGTTGTTTTTGTTTGGTGATTACTTGGTTATGGTGTAAAGAAATGCACAATCTTTGCTTCACAAACCACCAAATTTTAAATTTTAGCCTACCCTCATCCTTTTGCCTTAACGTTACAACCTTGGCCTGGGGAAAGACCTTTTGACCTAAGTGGTTGAGTCTTTCATTGGTGGAGAGAAATGTGATTTTTAGCCTAAGGAGAAGGGATGCATAGTCATGAAGTCGAGTAGCCTAAAAATTCTCTTTTTCCAGTTCCTTCGAGGAATCATTGGGATGCTCACTAGAGGTTGATATGAGACTAGTAGGAAGAACATGGTAAGATCGTTTGGGACGAAAGTGGATTGTGAAAGCTAGTTCCTATGCTTAGCATATTTATGTTTCAATCAACCTTAGGTATCTTGGAACATGCACTCCCTTACTTGTTTAGAAAGATTTGCATTCATTTGTGCTTGTACATTTGGAAAAGTCCTTTCATGAACATTTGTTTGTTTTACTTTCCTTTTGACTTGTTTTTCGTGTTTTTCCTTGTTTGTATTATTATGAGAGTTATGGGTTAAACTCTTAGGAAACCCTTACGAGAGCATCACTCGTCCTCTAGGGCGATCTAGGGGTTTAAATGGCTTGTCTTTAGTTGCTAAAATTGACCGTCATTTCTACTAAAGTGAGTTAGTGTATATTCGTGTCTCTTCTCCTCTTTCGCTTGTTTGAATAAGCTCGTCATTTTCACTCCCTTGGTTATGTTTTGCTCGAGGACGAGTAAAAGATAAGCTTGGGGGCAATTGATGGATGTCATAAATGGCACCCATTTGATGAGCATTTAGGTTGATTTCATCCTCTTTTCATAGCTTTCTTGCTTAATAAATGCTTAGTTTTATGCTTTGTTGCTTAGTTTTACCTTTCCTCTCTTATTTTGTAGTTTTTGTGTATTTCGTTGGTTTTCTAGCCTTTTCTCCTTTATTTCCTCTATTTCCGTGGTTGTAGGTATTGTACGAGGTTCGGGTCTTGATATTGGAGATCTACTAAGGTGGAGAAAGCCTTTGGAGCAAGCTCACGACATTTGGAAAACTCAAGATGCAAGGAAGTGGAAATTCTAAGTCTTGGCTCTTGCGCTCTCATGTCGTGCTACCATTAAGAAGTGGTGTACCCACTAATAAAGAGCATTAGCTACTGCCACTCCTAGTGTTCATCATCATCATAGTCGTGCGACCTTAGCAAACGCACGAAGCCGCGAGAATTTCAAAGAAACCCAGAGAAGCGTGGGCGCGTAGAGCTCGGGTGCGGGCGCACCACCCTTTGGCGTGGGTGCACCACTGGGTGGCGCGGGCGCACCACCCCATGGTGCGGGCGCGCCTCCCTGAGTATTTGTTGCTCGGTTTTTGGTGTTTTCGCACTTCTATAAATATCTTTGTAACCCGATTTTCGGGGCAAGTTTAGAATAAGTTTCATATTAGATTTTGATCATATTCTTAGCTTAGTGGAGAGATTCTCTCTCTAGTTTTAGGGTTAGTTTTAGAAATAGATTTTAGAGAGATAAAGTGAGGAATTTCAATGGTGATTGAGAGATTGAAGATTCAATGGTGACAATTGTATTAGAGATCTTCTCTATTATCAATGAGCATTTCTAAACTCTATCCATATTATTGTTTTGTTTAATATTCATGTTTTTATGATTTTTTTTATTGGATTTTGATCTTTGATCTTTGATTAGAGTAATTATTCTTCTTTGAGTGTTGATTCTTGTCTTCTATAGTAGTTTGTTAATTTGATGATGCTGCTAGAGTAGTTTTCTTGCTAGGGTGATGGTGAAGCTTATATGATGTGATGGATTAATGTAAATTTAGGGATAATTGATGGAGTTGATGATGTGATTAAATTGGTTGATTGATTATGTGCATGTGTGTGTTTGATTTAGGCTTGATCACCCTATTTATTCACACTAGATTGCATTGTAGGTTCACATTGATACGGACTATTGATTTGTGGTTTGCATTTAACGATTGATGTGTCTTTTGACGTTCCTAGCTAGAGTTTATCGTAGTTGACGATAGTTAGACCTCTAAGAAAATAGCTTGATATGCTTTTTTGGTTGCATGATTGATTTTCCCTTGCATCACTCGACTTAGTCAACTTCCTATCCCAATTTGCTATGTTCATTGCTAATATTTGAGGATCCTAAACCCTAGTGTTTCATTATACTGATTCCTATTTGTTTGGTTTCTTCGTTTAAGTAGTTGTTAGTGTCACCTTTTATCCTTAAACTTCGACCTAGCTTAGGCACATAATTGAAAGCAATTAGACATAACCGTTCCTTTGGGTTCGACCCTTAACTAACCTCTATACTTGTATTTAGGTTAGTTAAGTGTTTATGAATTTTGTTTGGCTTAGGGAGGATTAGTCCAACGACCTAGTTCCGACCCCTGTCAATTCTTTAGCGCGTTAAGACTAGGAAGGACTTTTTCTAGCCTTAATAGCTATTTGCTTAAAACACTTAGCGAACCAAGGATTGTTTCGACATCCTTAAACATTACTGAAAGATTCCCTATCCTTAGAGAACTTCGCAGAATGAGTCTCAGATTTATTTCCTTGACTACTTTGATCATCGTCTATTCTAGACTCGATCAAAGTGGGGGCTAACTGTAGACATCTACTTTTGGTCTCTTGTCCCGACAGGAAGTGCAATGACGATAAATAAAGCCATCTTCGTGTTATATCAAAGTAAAGAATACTTATGGATAACTGGTTAAGCCACAAAACAAAAAAGACTAGCCCAAATTAAAGAAAAGCCAAAACAAAGGTCCAATTAACTAAACCCGAACATAAATAGGCTTAAGCCCGTGCTTAAACCCTAACAATGACGGATTTAGGAGCCCCTAGGTTAAAACTTAGTGCTGCCTCAGAAAAAGCCGCGCGCATCTCACAAAGTCACGTTGGGCTGCCGCGCGCAACTAATTCAATTGCGCGCGACACCCAGCGCAACTAATTCAATTGCGCGCGACACCCAGCGCAACTTTCAGAGTAACGCTGTGGAAGATTTGTAATTATTCGGAAATTATACGGAAAATATAAAATCGAATCTTACCATAAAGCCGCGCGCAAGACAAAAAGTCGGGCAGCACATGGTAGCGCAACTCTATTACTTGCATTGGGATACCGCGTGCAACTTCATCTGTTGCGCGCGACACCTGCTACGGCAGAAAGCTCGATACCCTAAACCTAATCCTTCTCTATAAATACGAGCTTAAATCGAGGTTTCAACAGACAGAAATTAACCTAAAACTCTGGGAAAATAAGTTGTGAACTTGTGCAACCTAGCCCTCTTGTCCTTAACACTCACCCTTTCGATACTTTGTTACTACGGTGGAGGTTCCCCAACAAGAAGGTGTCCATAAGTGTTCTAAACGGAGATGTAGCAAAGAGAAGTAGTAAATTCCCGAGCACTTAGTTAAATCACCTTTAATTTCTTGTTTAAAAGGACTTTAATTGATTAATTAGTGTTGTTTGATCACTTTTAAAATAATTAATTAATCAATTCCACATAGTGCAGCTCCCATTCCGAATCAAAGAGAAACTTAAAACTTTTTAAAATATAATTATTAATCCTAATCTCATTTAGAATTTAAAAGAACCTTCTAAATTTTTCTAGAAGATTAAAATCAATCCTAGTAACTTTAGGAATAACAATAATTAAGCCCTCCTCTAGATCATTTGGCCGCATATAAAATTCATTTTGGGCCAAATTTAGTTTAGGCCATAACTACCTCATTGTTCATCGGAATTGGGCTTATAATATATTGTTGAAAATCTCTTTTCAAGCCTAATCCAACTACACTATTATTGGGCCCTTATCATGGACCAAGCTAAAATGGACTGACTATTTTTAATAAAAACAACCACATCACTAAACTTTTCACACATTCACTTTGTTTGATAATCAAATGACGTGAAAGGTATTCTTCACTGGGTTTGGTTTTGGGGAGACACATTTGGGTGTCTACAAATACACATATTTACCAAGAGAGGAAAATCAATTTGCTTATGCCATGGCAAGACTAGCCTCAATGGTTAAAATTCCTAAGGAAATTGAGCAAATTCCTCTAACAATAGAGAAAAGGCATAAACTGGCTTACATTTAAGCCATAGAAGATGACGAGGAAGCTCAGGAACAAGAAGAAGATGAAGAACCTTGGTATACTGACATACTCAATTATGTCACTAAAGGTGAATATCCACCTCAATTATGTCATCAAAGGTGAATATCCACCTCAATTATGTCACCAAAGCGAGATCTACGGCTTTTGGCTTCCCAATATGTACTCATAAACGATGAGCTTCATAAAAGGGTACCTAAGGGTAGAGCTCTCCTATGTATAGGGAAAAGGGAAGATCAAAGGGCAATGAGAATAATTCACGAAGGAGTATGTGGAACTCATATGAATGGCAAAATGCTAGCCCAAAAAGTAATGCGCCAAGGATACTATAAGACTACCATGAATAGGGATTGCCATCAATATGTAAAGAGATGCCCTAAATGCCAAATATATGCTTACTTGAAACATGTTCCTCCATCACTCCTTTACACCTATACATCACCATGGTCGTTCTCCACATAGGGCATTGACATCATTGGAAAAATCACCCCTCCTGGACAGGTTGTCATGAACACATCTTGATAGCAATTCATTACTTCACCAAATGGGTTAAAACAGCATCTTACGCAAAACTCACCACAAAACATGTAGCACTCTTTATCAAAAGAAACATAATATGTTGATATGGAGTCCCATATGAAATGAATTGTGACAATGGAACTCACTTTCAAGCGGAATGTGAAGAATTGCTTCAAAAGTGTGGTATTCAACACCATCATTCTTCCCCATATAGGCCGCAAGCAAAGGGTGAAATAGAAGCAAGCAATAAGAACTTAAAGACTATCATCGAGAAAATGAAATAAAATTACAAGGATTGGCCTGACAAACTCCATTTTGCTCTTTGGGGTTATCTCACGTCAATTCGCTCATCCATGGGAAATACGCCATTCTCCCTAGTCTATGGAATGGATGTCGTACAACATGTAGAGCTAAAAATACCTTCTCTAAACATTGTGTTGGAAAATAAACTCGATGAAGTAGAATGGATTAGAGCAAGGTATTTGATGGAAAAGGACTAGAAGCTCTACATCATACTCAATGCTATCAAACTCGCATGGCTAGACACTTTAACAAAAAGTTCAAGAAAAGAAACATCAAAGTGGGAGACTTGGTGTTAAAACATTAAGAAAAAATGTTCTAGACCCAAGAGGCAAATTTAGGCCTCATTGGTCAGGGCCATACATTGTCAAAACTATCCTATCAGGAGGTGCCACAATACTAACTGATATGGATGGTAATGAATTCTCTAACATGACAAACCTTGACCAATATAAGAATTTCTACCCATCATAACTTGAGTAATATACTCAAGAGAGCTACATTTGGCCTGATTCTTTAGGAAAGGATACGTAGACAACCCTTTACAGGGTGAGGCCACTTTGATTTCTACAAATCTTGCATCTCCGCATCAGTGCGTCAACACAGAACAAACGGCGCGCAGAATTCAAGATCAGCGCTGCACAACAGCATTTTTCGCACAACGACAAATCCAGTGCACCGCGACAGGATTGTCGTGCTGCGACAAGTTCAAAAGTCCAGCTCTAGTATTTTTTCGCCAATCTGGGCGAAGGTGTATTTCAAGAATTTTCGAAATTTATTCAAGTCATTTTCATTGCTTTAATAATTAATTCAATATAAAAAAAAAGTCAATTTAATTTGAAAAGCTAAAAATTGTATTAATGTAAGTAAATTTTCATTTCTTCCTGATTCAATTTATTTTATGACAGACGCTAAAACTGCTTGACCCTCACGAATATTACCGCTAGTGAGGAGATATTGGCTAAACATGCAAAAGAGAAAATCCCTTCTTTTATAAACATGAAAAGACTCCGAGCGTGGTCTATCAAAATAAAAGCGTGCAAATTGTTCAAATCAATTACATTCCCATGCACAATATCTTTTAAGTCCCTATCCCTAAGGTTAAGGAAACGCTCAAAATCTTTATAATAATACTCACTCACCTTTCGAATTACCGCAAGATTTAAAGAAGGGAAGCCAAGGATGGCACCAAATTCTTCCGGTAAAGGACAAATTCATCATGACCTAATTTAAAGCAAAGGGTGTCTGGGTCCCAATACTCTAAGGTGGTATAAATAAAGTGTATGTCAAGATCTACCCCCTTAATACCAAGCAAACCCCCCAAGTGAAAAAAAGTCAAGCTCTTTTCTCTCTTTAGCGGTCAAAGACCGACACCACTCACGAGTAAAATCGCTAAAACTCTTAGACATGATGAAAAACTAAAGAGGAGATGTTTTTTTTTCAATTCGAATTGTACCAAAATCGATGGATTTGGGGGCTAATTATAAACAATAGCTGATGCAAATTGAATCTTTTGGAAAAATAAACCCAGCGTGTTGCGACAAAGTAGTCTTGCCGCGACAGGTGTCAGTGCACCGCGACAATTTGTTTTTTCTGCATCAGCGTTACGCGTTTCGCTGACCATATGTTATCCGACTTTGACTCAAATTTGTACTTTGACTGTACGGTTTTGGATTCTTTTTAAAGCCTTATCCAAACATTATTTTTTGCAAATCTTATCCAAACACTTGTCCCATATTTGATTATTCTGAGTTTATTTAAATTTAAGCTTATTTTTAGTCAAATTTGACATTATTTTTCATTTTTGGGGGAGAAAGTTGGATACCCTCCATTAATAATAAAAATGACGAAAAATTTTGCGCAAAAATTAGTCACATTTTTCACACATTCATATGTACATAAAATAAAAAACATAAAAATGTAAAGATAAAATAGACATAGTAATCATAGGATATATATACAATATGTCTAACATAATTGTTAAGTCAAAATAAGCAAAGTCCTACAAATTCAAAATAAAAATATATACAATTAGTCACAGCTATGATGGCTGAGTACGCAAATGTGGAGGAACGTCAAACATGTCAAAGAACTATACAGTCCGAGGAGTCAACCCCTCACTAGCAGCCTGATCGCTGGTGGCCGGGATTGAAAGTGTGGGGCCAGTCCATCCTGCTTCACCCTACGGCTGCACTCCTAACTGTTGAGGTTGTTATGGCTGCTGAAACAATGAGCCTACCTCATACGTCCCACCACCCGCTAAAGGAGCTGATGTCTCGCCTCCTTGGCTAGTCGGCCTCTTTGAAGCACCCTAAGACAAAGAGCCCGAATCCTCCAGTACTACGGTGTGGTCTGAATCCGCTCGACCACCCTGGCTTCCTACCAAAGTACGTCGGTGCCTCGAGCCAGATCCGGACCTTTCCCTCCGAGTCTATGGTCTCGTACCAGTACATGTAGGAGGAATAGGCTTAAAAAGAAAAAACAAGTCAAGTCAAGCATGGAAAAATAAATAAATAAAGTAAGCAATAAGGTCAAAAGAAATACCTCCATGCCATCGTCTCCATGACACCTACCTAGTTGACTCAATCTCACGAGCGGATAACAAAAGGCATCCATAGCTCTCGCCATCCTTGTCATCACCTCGCGGGAAAATTGACAAGCAATGATGTCAAACTCAATCAAAGAACATGCATGCAAACACAAAATAATGATGAAAGACTTACCGAGGTCTGGTGGCGAGGTATCGACCTCTCTATCAAGTGCCAAGGCTCAGGGGCCAAAGGAATCATCTCCTCGACCAGGCCAAAAGACCCCTAGTAGGTGATACAAACAGGTGGAGGCACAAACTCCCTAGCCGTTGTCGCAGCCTGTCAAAACAAAATCTAGGCGATTAGGACTTGCTAGGGGGCTATCAAGAGAATAAAATCAAAGGCGCAAAATGTACCTGCGCCTCCTCCGATATACAAGGAGGTTGATCCAAATGTAGCATGTGGCTCTCGCCATAACTCCGTCTTGAAGGGATATGACGCTGCCAATCCGTACCAGCTAGCGATCCACCAAAATGGACTCTCATGGCCATCTGGTCAAACATGTGCCGAGGGGGACGAACAAGAACCACAAAACACTCCATAGAATGCTGAATCGCAACTCTCTCGACCAGATATGCCACAACGTCGTACGTCCCCTAAAAATAATGACGCTGATGTACTGGACATCCCGTCTAGGAAGGTCAAAATTGGCCCATGGCCGAAATTGGACCTCAGGCCCCTACAAAATGAACACTAATGAGATAGGCTCCTACTAAGTAGCAAAAAGGACGAAAATGATAAGCAAATAATACTTGTAAGGAGGGTGTTCCCATCGTAGGGGATCTTCTCCTTAAATGCCCATTGTCTTTTTAAAAGCCTAGGATTTTACACTTGTTAGGGTATATTAGGATTTGAATTCCTGACTGTTTGGGGGACCTTGAATTAGAATTGATCTTGTCATCACACTTTTTTATAAGAAACAAGTAGGGAGTCACCAATGAGTTTTAGGAAAACTCATAAACCTCGTTCATGCCTTTCTCCCATGTGGAGTTCATGGGATAATTAGCACGAATCGTAATTTTACCCATGCCCAAATTGGTCTACATAAACAAGAAATGAGTTCGGGAGCAAGGGTACTAAAATAACGTTCCTTTTTGGGAGGAATCGCTATTCTAGCCCTAGTGCGGCCTCTACTAGCTCTTCATTTTTCACAATTTCATCACCAAACAATATATGCAACGCAATACCTAAAACTAAGTTGATTTTATTTACACGCAATAATCACGTAGGAATTACATTGCAAAATTCGTTATTCTTATTTAATCAATATTCGTGAAAGAACAATAAATAAACAATATTCGCCTTGTCTTAAAAGATAAAACAACAATTAATTATTCAAATTCTAGTCTTGATTAATGAAAGATTACTATGTGAATTAATTAATTAGAAGTTTGTTTTAAGTGATCAAACAACACTAATTAATCAATTAAAGTTATTTAAACAATAAAAGAAAAGTGATTTATCTAAGTGCTCAGGAAACTAACCGTTCTTCTTTTAGTTAACCCCTTTCAATACCATAATTCCAATAAAGCTCATTTAGTGAGTCCTAGGATTGTCTGTACCTTAAGGGTTGGAAAATCCGTAGTCAAGAACTTTTTTAAGAGAGTCTTGCCACTAGGTTGTGGTGCAAGCTCGTAATTGAAGTACTTATTCCCTGAGTAGCTCGAAGGACAAGTTTCTCCAAGGCCTCTAGTCTTTCGGCTCTTGCTTTTTCTTGTAGAATGTTTTCTTTTTCTTTTTCTGCTTTTATTTTAGCCTTTTCTGCTTTTTTATGAACCTTCATTTGGGCTTCTTCTTCTCGTAGGGCCTTTAGGTTTTGGAGTTCCTCTCTAAGTTTCTCCAATGCTGCTTTGTCACCCATAATTGGACTAGTATGCGAATGTGGAAGATGATATAGTAATGTGTATCACGAGAAATTGAGCGCGTTCACTAAACTCTTCTGCCAAGCATTCAAACAACGAATCAAAGTCAAAATGAATGTTTTGTTTCTTTTTTTTTTTTAATCCTTGTAATACGAATTCACTTGAAGCAAGTTTGTTAATGAAAAATGTCAAAATATTCACGAACAATCATTGATGGAACGTCATGATTTGTGTTTACTTCAACAAGGTAATCATCTAAGGATTTTACTTTAAATGACTTGTTTTCGAAAAAGGTAGAAGAGAAAGACAACAAAGTTGGATTGAAAATGCTCATCAAATTTTTAGAAATATTAATCGACCCAAACACACTCCTTAAAATGATCAAATATACTATGGTATGTGTTGATCACTAAGATTGCAATAGAGATCTATATCATTTTTTTTTTCAATTATGATTCTCATATTGCTCATCTTTAAAGGATATTATTTTACTATTTGCTTCAAAAGAATGATGGCCTCCGAATGTAAAATCCAAGAAATAATTAAATCATTTTCTCGGTTTTATCATTTATTATCTTCTTTTTGTTTTTAGAATAATATATTATTTTTATATCATACTCTCTTTTTTTTAATTATTTTTTTAAGAACGACATTTCTTTTTTTTTCGTTATATTCTCTCTCTTTTTTTGTGTGAGGCAATCATCTCAAGTAAATTTCTCGTGATTTTCTTTTAAAACCATAGAAGAGGTAAATAAATTATATTCTTAAATCAAGGTTGACCAATTACAACTAAAAAAATGATGAACACGAAAGTAGGCACGTTTAAGAATAAACATATTGGTGACATCCTATCAAGAGAAGCAAACTTCTAATGACGAACCTCATAAGAAGTAATGTCATTAGTTCGATTATAAAGTACGTAAATGAATCATCATAATCAAAAATAGTATCGCACGCAATTTTCTATCTTGCGCTAAGGTGGAAAGTGCAACTTCAAGAGTAGCATCTGCCACATGCGTTTTTTTCTTCTTTTTTCTCTCTTTTTTTTTATTTTTAATTTTTTTTTTTTTGCAAAAACAAAAAAAGAACAATAAAGAACATGTTTTTGGATTTTTCGAGAAAAAAAAAACAAAAAAAAACGATCATAGTAAAGTTAGACAACGTTGTTAGCCAAAGAGATTTTTTAGCACCTACTTAACGATTAACCTTGAAGCGGTAGTCTCGTTTTCTCCATATGATATTGCTCGTAACGAGTCAAAGTCAACGTTAAACAGTGGGCGCGCGCAAGACACAGTGTTCCGCGGAGGTGCCGCGCGCAACTTCTGAACTTGCGCTTGGAGGGCGCGTGCCACCAAGTAGGTTCGACAATTTTTTTTTTTTTTTTTTTTTTTTTTTTTTTTTGCGAAAACACAAGAAGAACATATTCATGTAGTCACATAGGCACATAAAAGGAACCGTCAAAGCATACAATGCCATTCTAAGGTCAAGGTTGGGTGTCCAAGGGTACCATATCTTAAGAGACGATGCATGAATCAATCACTCAACGTGTTGACCCATGACATAGCCCTCCCAATATTTTGTTGGCAATATGGGTGGGTAAGAACTATTGACTGTAACCCATAGCAGTTACAGTCAGGAGATGCTTTTAAATTTGCACATATGGGTGGGTAAGAACTATTGATTTCGGGATAGAAGCCTAGTGTTGGAAGCCCCTAATCAATGAGCCAATCCTCAATGGTTAAAGTGTGCTAAGCTTATGTATGATGCAATGTTGCTTGTTTGGTTTTTACTTTTGTGTAAAAGGAAGATATTCTGCATTCAAGTCACGCTCTCTAACTAGAGATTATCCAAGTTATCCATCGTTACAACCCATAGGAAACCTGGTGTTGGAAACCTTGGACCATAACTAAGAACTAATCTTGTAACATCTAAGTCCCCAGCGAAGTCGCCACTGTAAGGAAGGTGTTCCCATCGTTGAGGATCTTCTCCTTAAATGCCCATTGGCCCTTTAAAAGCATAGGACTTTACACTTGTTAGGCTGTATTAGCATTTGAATTCCTGACTATTTGGGGGACCTTGAATTAGAATTGATCTTGTCATCACGCTTTTTTATAAGAAACAAGTAGGGAGTCGCCAATGAGTTTTAGGAAAACGCATAAACCTCATTCATGCCTTTCTCCCATGTGGATTTTATGGGATAATTAGCACGAATTGTAAGTTTACCCATGCCCAAATTAGTCTACATAAACCATAAATGATTTCGGGAACGAGGGTACTAAAATAACGTTCCTTTATGGAGGAATCGCTATTCTAGCCCTAGTGCGGCCTCTAGCTACTAGCTCTTCCTTTTTCACAATTTCATCCCCAAACAATATATGCAACACGATACCTAAAACTAAGTTAGTTTATTTTATTTACACGCATTAATCACGTAGGAATTACATTGCAAAAGTCGTTATTCTTATTTAATCAATATTCGTGAAAGAACAATAAATAAACAATATTCGCCTTGTCTTAAGTGATAAAAGAACAATTAATTATTCAAATTCTAGACTTGATTAACAAAAGAGTACTATGTGAATTAATTAATTAATTAAAAGTTTGTTTAAAGTGATCAAACAACACTAATTAATCAATAAAGTTATTTAAACAATAAAAGAAAAGTGATTTATCTAAGTGCTCAGGAAACTAACCGTTCTTCTTTTATGTTAAATCTCCATTTAATGTGTTTATGGAATTTATTTTTTCTTTGTAACTCCAAGGAATTCAATGGATTCAATTAGGGTTGGAAAGTATTTGGGAAGAGAGAAGAAAAAGTAGTATGATGGTAAGAGAAGTTGAGAGATTAGGGCTTTGAGAATACTAGGGTTTTAATTCTGAATTTTCGGTCCTCGTAATGCTGAACGAAGACCCCTATTTATAGGCATAGGGATCTAGGTTTAGGGTTTTAGATTCGCGCCGTCAGGTGGCGCGTGAAACTCTCTGAGTTGCGCTGGGTGTCGCGCGCAACTGACTGAGTTGCGCTGGTTTGCGCTTTGCCTTATACGAAAACACATTTTTAAAACTTCCATAACTTTTGATTGCAAAGTCAGATTAAGTCGTGTGAGATATCATTGGAAAACTCTGAATGTCTACTTTCTAATGCCATTAAAAGTAGTTTAAAATTTGTTATGGATTAAAATTTATGGCTGTTTGAGTGCAAGGGTGTCGGTTTTACGGCCCGGTTTAGTGTTTTAATCATAAATTCTTCGTTTTGGCTCGGAATTAGGATTATAATACACCGTTGGAAAGATTTTTTGAAAGGGCTATCCATCTGTGTAGGCCTTGCATGGGAATTTTATGGTAGGTTTATCTATTTGGCTCGATTTTCAACAATGTAGGTTCCATTGCATCCAATCATTGCATTAGTCGCATTTGGGTCCGTTATTAATCAAGTTTAAACATGTATGAACTTGTTTTAGGCCTAATTAGTAATCGGAAAAGGATCTAAGATAAATTCGTCTCAAATATTGGTTTCAACTTACTTCATAATGCATTTCGTAGTCCATAAACACTTCAACTTTGATCTAACATGAATAACGGATTTTTGTAACATCATCGCACTTCCTTTTGGGACAAGAGGCCAAAAGTAGGTGTCTACAATATCGAGAGAATCAACTCTTGAACACGAGCAGTAGCAGTCTGGTCATTTTGACTGCCTCCCCAACTAGCAGTAACGGGGAGCCCATGAGGCGAGGGCCTCGCCGGTTAAAGAGATGGGAAGTACTCGTAGAACCAGACCTATAAATGATAGAGAAGCATCAGCAAGTGCTAACACATGTCTAAAGTAAACTTTAGTAAGGAGAAACATGGTATACCTCTACGATCCTCAATAAACTAGAAAGAGTGACCTCCTTCTCAAACTTGCGATGGCGACAAGCAAGTCGCAATCCAAGCAGGAAGTCAGCATAGGCCAAGCTGGCCCAATCATATGTCCCAAGCATATGAAGGTCACGAAGAGTAGGAAGGTAGTAGAGTATCACTCGGCTACCCTTGTTAGGAGAGAAAGTCCCCAACAAAAGAATCAGAACAAAGATACACACCCGCTACTCCAGGGTGGTCGCACCATCTCTGAAAGCTTTGACGAGCATAGACCGACGAATACATCGGCTGCTAATCTGCATCGGCCGAGCCTCGCCGCGAGCTCAAATAGAGATAGGACCGAGTAGCTGCTCTACCTCGGGAGAGAAAACGGTGATATCGCTGTCAAATGGAACCGCAGCAGTCCAGAACTTGATCCCAGTGATCAGAGATAGGTCGACAGGAGTGACAGTCATCTCAACCCATGGAAAGTTGAAAGTGTTGGTGGTGTCCCAAAAGAACTCCACCAAAGCTCAAATTAGGAAACGACTCGATGACGAAGAATAGAGCACCTAAGTGGCCTACAACAGTGGAGTCAGACCACAAGACTGCTATAGCACACGAAATTCCTCGTTGTTGCGAAAGTAAGACTCTTACAGCTGCTCTATAGTGTCGTTACCCGAGCCATGGCAACGAACTCGCTCATTAGTCATCCCGAGGCCGACTCGCTCCGAGATGTGAAATAAAGGCGCAAAGAACAAGGTACGCCCATCCCAATCAGGGAACTCCCACTACAAGAAAACACGCTATTTCCGATGGATACCATCCGATGGCCACCTAAAACCGTCGGAAAATACATAATTTTCGATGGTTTTAAAAGCCATCGGAAACTTTCGATGGTTTTTAAAAAAATTCCGATGGACTACGCCGTTGGAAATTTCCGACGGCCTTTAAAAGCTTTAAAACCGTATTTCCCAGGGTTTGTCCCATGGCTTAAGCCATCGGAAATTTCCGATGGTTTTAAAAACCGTCGAAAAATGTGAAATTTCCGATGGTTTTAAAAGCCATAGGAAATTTCCTATGGTTTTAAAAGCCATAGGAAATTTCCGATGGTCTAAAACCGTCGAAACATAAAACATTTCCGATCAGAAATTTCCGATGGATTTTGTTTAAAAAGCCGTTGGAAATGATAAAACATAAGAAACAAAAAAAATCCTAAGGCTACTCTCCTCTTTAACAAACAGCCGCCCCCTCCCTTTTAACTCTCATCTACCTTTCTCTCTCCTCTCTTTTCCACTCACTCTCCTCATTTCCCCCCTTCTCATTCTGCTCCCCTTCATCTTTTTCACACTTCTCGTCTTTTCTCTATCCTCTTCTTTTTAATTATGTTCATCTTTTTCTTGTTTATCTCACTTTGATAGGCCAAATTTGCAGTTCATAAATTGTTTATAGCAAATATTACAAGAAAACAAGCAATTGGTGGGTTTTTTTTGGTTTTTTGGTCAAGTTCAACCATGAAAATTCTAGGTCTGGAGTTTTCGTGGTTGAATTTGACAATATAAACCCATTTTTCTTGAAATTATAAAGGTTTTTTTTTTAATCTATCCTCTTTTTCATTTTCTTGCGTTTATGTGGGGGATTATTCGTTTTCTTCGCTTGTTTTTGGTTGCAGCGACGGTTGGAGGAGCCCTTGGTGTTGGTAGCGGCGGGTACTTGTGGTGGTGGTCAGGGTTTTTTTGGTGTACGTGTGTGTAGGGTTTCTGTGGTTGCAAAGGAGGTTTGGGGAGGGGTGGTGTGGGTCTGGTCGCGTGGGTGTGGGTACGTAGTGGGTTTATGTGATTTAGAGTGGTTTGGTGTGGGTTTTGGTGGTTTAGGTTGGGTGGGTAGTCTGAGTGGTTTGGGTGGGTAATTTGGCCGTCTAGGTCATGGAAGGGGTGGTTTAGGGTTATGGTGGCCCGGTGGGTGGTGGAGGGGCGGTGTTTTTGGTTTTTTAATTTTATATGCTGGCGTTTCCGATGGCTTAGCCGTTGGAAATCTCCGATGGTTTATCCGGCCATCGGAAATTTCCGATGGCAAAGCCGTTGGAAATCTCCGATGGTTTATGCCATCGGTTTTTTCCGATGGCCTTTATAAACCATTGGAAAAGTGATTTCCGATGGTATTTCTGTCGAAAAAGTGCAGATTTTCGACAAAGGTATTTCCGACAACACTTTTCTGACGGAAAACAATCGGAAATCACTTTTCTGACGGTTTTTTGGGTATTTCCTATGGATTTTTACCGTCAGAAATAGCCTTTTTTCTTGTAGTGTCTTCTAGACTGGTGGAAGTACCCTCCCCGGCGTCGACGGGCTGGTCCTCTCGGTGAGCCCCACAAGAGCGTGAGCCAGTACCGCGTTGCCGAGACATGCTAAATATGTAAGAAAACCATAAATCAAAGGTTCTATAGTATCTAAGGTTCGCCTAGCCACATGATATTATGTTCGACAAAAAACAAAGTACGTAGAACTAAAACAGAGCTTGATTTTTATTCGAGCACAAATTAACATTTTTAAGCAATCAAACAATTTCTTGCAATACTAGGACAAATATTGTGACAATTGAGAATGAATAGCTAGCAAAAACATGAAGAACAAATCCATTGTTCTCACGAACTCAAGAGGCTCAACAATTGCAAATTGCTCATTTCTTCACCAAATTGAGTCAAACAAGTCTCAAAACACTCCTAAGGTGATATATAAAAATAAATAAGCAAATTCATAGCATAATATTTGACAAACAAAGCAAATTGAGCAATATAAATCTCGGTTTTTCAGAAAAACCGCGAGAAAACAAGCATGAAATTCGCATAAAATAAAGTGCTTTTGAGCAAAACTTACATATATCAGAAAACTAGAGATCACAAGCTTTGATTTGCAAAAAAACTTGAGCGAGTTTCGTTGAGAAACGAAGGAGAACGAGCCAAGTGAAGTTATCGATTGAAAACGAGTAAAAATGAGGCACAAACAGCAAAATGAAGGAGAAGGGGTTTAAATCCGGAAAACTCTACTCCATCGCAAAAGGACTGACATGTCGCGCTGCTACAAGCCTGTGGCGCCACGACAACGCGTAAGGTGCTTACCGGATCCCTTTCCTCAGCGACACAGTTTGTGGCCCCCATATTGATTTATGCGGACCTCATGCAGCAATTTTGGGTTCCTTGGTATGCTAGTTAGCCCTTATAAGCAAATTGACATGATTAGTAGTCGGCTCAATTACAATCACGGTAAGTGATCGACCTAATAATTATAGCCTCACTTAGCTTAAGCGCCTAAGCATTGGCTCATCTCAAGCCCCAATATATTGGTTCATAAAGCAAACGCAAATATCAAAGCACAGCAAAATACAAGCAACAACACATTAAGCATTACAACAAAGCACCAACAAACTGAGGATCAACAAGCAGTGATCTTCGATAGCTTTCTAAGGAAGGTTATCACGCCAAATAGGGGATTGCTACAAGCAGAGAGATCTTCGACGATAATTCCTAAGATGTGGAAAACCGTCATTAAGGCTGAAGATGGTTACAAGCAGAGCTATCTTTGACAGTTTTTCCTAAGATGTGAGAAATTTAAAAAGCTGAGGATTACTACAAGGACAGTTATCTTCGATCGTGTTCCCTTGCTTGCGGAAGATGGGTACAAAGCGGCAAAAGAGTGCTACAAGAAGAGCAATCTCAATGGTGTTCCATAAGATGTGGAATACTGTCACGACGGAAATTGAAGGCAGCTAAAAGCAGAACAGTATTCAAGCGATGTCCCCTAGCATGTGGAGATTGTTACAACAGCATGCAGCAACAAAATCGGTTACCTCAGAGACATGTGGTCGACGGTGCAAGATACACGTTTCTTAACTCTTTTATTTGTTTAACTAACACTAGTTTGCAAGTATAGGGAATACTTCAAGCATTACCCCAAACTTGAACCCCACTGTGATCATACACTTAAGCATGGTGGCGTCCAAAGGGAAGGAAGCTAGAGCAAAAGAGTCGCCAACAAGTTTTAGGAACTTGTAAACCGTTCACAGGGTGAAGGTTACACCCCTTAACGATCCAAGAGATCGTTAACTCCAATAGGTCTGGAACCAAGACTGGAAGTTCGGGGATGATGGTACAAATCCAACCTAAAAGAGATTGAACCTCCCCTAATAATAGGCCTCTACTTTATTCTTCTCGTATTTATGTGCGCTTTCTGACAAACATGCAATCAATAGGTTTACCCTAAACCTGTTTAATCTATATAGGTTGAATTTTAATGCACAAATAAACCTATTGTTGGCGATCACTTGAATTATAATCAAATTAACCCTAAACAAGATTATTAATTATCTTATTAAGCGTGATTACAAGTACCAATTCCATTTAAACATGCATAAAAGGTGTGATCAAGCAATAACAACAAGTATATATAAAGCAACATAATAATAATCATAACAATTATAATTAAAATAATAATCATGTTAAAAATAAAGCATAATAATAGCAAGATCATAGGCATGATACTAACAAGATTAATAACAAAACCCTAGCATGTCACTAAACATAACAATAAAAGCTTTAGCCCTAACATGATACTATCATGCTATTAGGAAAGAAAATAGGAAGCATCACAGAAATCATAACTGATATAAGCAAATCACCCTAAATATCATACTAAGAAAAGCATCCTAACATGATACTAGGAATCAAAATAACAACCTAAACATGATACTAGGAATCAAAATAATAACCTAAACATGATACTATATCATAATATCAATTAAACAATTAAAGCACTTACTTGGATGCCTCGTATCTCTTTCTAATAACAAAATAAACACGTAAGTAACTTCAAGGAAAATATAAAACCAAATAATTAACTTAAATAATTGAAAGAAAGAATTAAGAAAGTTTAAACTAGATTTGGGACCAAACCCTCATAAATCAAACCTTTCATGTCTAAGGCGAAGGCAACTTCGAACTTGGCTAGGTGTGTATAGTGCTAATGTATGAGGGATTTTGTTTGTAAAAGGCTAGTATAGAAAGAGAGATAGAATCAAGAAGTTCTTGATGGGAGTTGATGATTAAAAACCGAGGTTCAAGGAGGCTATTTATAACGAAAATCGGCCGGAATATGATAAAAAAATAATTGGAGTTCGAAGAGGAATAAAAATCAATGTTTTCGCCGCAACTGCCCCTGCCGCCGCGCGACAGGGTGCAGCGCCGCGCGACAGAGTTTGTCGCCGCGCGACAGGCCTGTTCTCTGGCGCTTCAAGATAGTTTTTACGGATTTTGTTTTTATCATATCTTTTGATCCAGAAGTCCAAATCAGGCATATAATATGTTGTTAGAAAGCTCTTAAAGTCTACTTTCCAACCCAATCAAAATAAGATTTAAATCTTATGTAGATAAAAATATATGGCCGAAATAGTGGAAGGGTGTCAGTTTTGGATAGAATTTCATATCTCATTCATAACTTTTTCGTTATAGCTCGGATTTAATATTATAATATATAACTGGAAAAATAATTTCAAGATATATCCAACCATATAAAATTTGTATGAATATTTTGAGGCACGAAAATTATATCTGACTGTCTTTGATCATTTTAAATTCGAATAGAATTAGGATTAAAAAAAAAAGTTTTATTCAATTTCAAACTCTTTGATTTTATCTTTTCAAAAAGGATAATAAAGATCTTTTAGAAACTTATAGAAGCTTCTAATAAATCCTAATTTGTTTAGCAATAGGATTAAACCTTTAAACCCTCCACATGATCATTGGGTCGTAGGTAAAATCTGATTTGGGCCCAGTTTAGTATTTTGGCCATAACATCCTCATTATTCATCGGAATTGGGCTTATAATCTATTGTTGGAAAGGTCTTTTCAAGCCCCATCCACGTACACCATTATTGGAGCCATATCATGTACCAAACTAAAATGGAATGCACGTTTTTCATAAATAGGGTAAGAAAAAAAATATTTTCAAAAACAGAAAGAAGAGATATTTTAATAAAAACATCCTCATCACTAGACTTTTCACACTTTTGCTTTGTTCGATAACCAAATGACATGAAATGTATTCATCACTGGGTTTGGTTTTGGGGAGACACATTTGGGGGTCTACAGAAGCCCCTACTTTGACTTAGTTTGGAGAAACGCAAGTTTCGAAAACAAAAGTCAAAGTAGCGAGGGGGACGGAGAATGATTCAGAACGTTCTACAATCCTAAATCATCCTTGTAACGCCAATACCTGCAAACTAGCGTTAGTTAAAACAGATAAGAGAGTTAAGAAACGCGTATCTTGCACCGTCGAGCACACGTCTCTGTAGGTAACCGATTTGTTGCATTTGCTGTTGTAATAACCTTCAAAAAGCTAGGGAACGCCATCTTGCTATTTTGATGTTCACTCGTCTCTGAACAATGGGGCTTTTGTGATATGCCCACGCGTCTCTAAACAAAGAGCTTCTTTTTAATATGTCCACGCGTCTTTGAACAAAGAGCTTCTGAATGATATGCCCACGCGTCTCTGAGCAAAAGAGCTTTTTTTATATGTCCACGCGTCTCTGAACAAAGGAGCTTGAAAGGATTTTCCACACGTCTCTGAACAATAGAGCTTCTGAATGATATGCCCACGCGTCTCTGAGTAAAAGAGCTTTTTTTATATGTCCACACGTCCCTGAATAAAGGAGCTTGAAAGGATTGTCCACGCGTCTCTGAACAAAGAGCTTTGATATGTCCACGCGTCACTGAACAAAAGTGCTTTGATGATATGTCCACGTGTCTCTAAACAAAGAGCTTTGAACAATGTGCCCACGCGTCTCTAAGCAAAAGAGTTTTTTTTTTACTTGAATGTTTGTTGCGTTCATTCGGTTGGCTGCGAACAAGAGCTTTGCTGAATAGTTGTATCATGTAAAAATCAAAAGATTGCCAAAATACTTTGCTAGTACTTTTTTTAGGGTTGACCTAAGGCTTAATTTTTTTTCTTAGGATTAACCTAAGGTGATTGACTGACTTGAGGTTGACTCAACGTGACTGACTGACTTGAGTTTGACTCAACGTGACTGACTGACTTGAGGTTGACCCAAGGTGAATTGACACGTGTGACTCGTGACCCGTGTGTGCATTGTATTGTGATGTGCTTGACTCAAAATGCGAAAAAGCAAAAAATTTCCGTCATTTTTGTGGAGGGTACCGACTTTCTCCCGAAAAAGAAAGACGCAAAAAAGAATCGAAGTGTTTAGAGGTGCATGTTGAATGAGCTTAGCCAAGTATATGCGTTTGATGCTGTCTCTCAAGGTGCAAAGGTTAATTCATCCTACGCTATCCTAGTTGACTCAATAATGAAAGTATGTGGGTAACTTAGGCACGGAGGCTAAGCACTTCTTACTTTGTGATGCAATGATGAGTGATGAATGATTTTGTTATGACGAATTATGCTTCAATGTTGTGTTAAGATTTCATGACAAAGGGTTCCTAAGTGAAGGACTATTTGGTCATGTATTTGTGTAGTGTGTGAAAGTAACACTAAGGTTAGGCCGCAAGAGCTAAGTGTGTGGAAAGATATTTTTTTTAGAAGAGTCAAATAACGGTGACTCTTAGGCTAGGTAAGCTAATGATGTAAGGATCAAGCCCCCAAGTCTAGCTATAAGTAGATAGGGATGAGCATAAGAGATCCCTTGATATGATCATGACGTGTGAAGGTAATTGTGAATGCATTTTTATTACAGCCGCACCTCGATGTGAGGTTGCCTACGTATCCGTTAGGAATCAGGCCGAACGTAGATCTAGCCAAACCTCGCACAAGTGTGTATATCTTAAAAAAGTCTTTTGAAGGGTTGTAACGTGGTTAGGATAAAGGTTTGAAGAAGAAGGGGATAAAGGCTCAAGACCCTCAATAAGCCCCCAAGGTGTGCAACTTTACATTTGAATCTCTATATTTTTATGCTTGAGGCTTTTAACTCTTTTTTTAGCTCTCTTTTTTTGGTTTTGCATTTATTTTATTTTTATAAGTGTGGGCAATCCCAATCATGCGGTCTATCACTCACTTGGCATTCATGTTTCTCAAGCACGGTACCGAGCACTCGGTAAGAGACGCAATCTGAGACGTGTTCATATCAAAAACATGTTCATGTCAAAGAAATTGGAACACTTGCCCTTTTGTACACTTTTATTTATTTTTTTTCTTATTTTTTGCTATTTTAATCTTTTGAAATCACTCAAGCTTTTTAAAATTGCATAAATTGCACATTGTCCCATCCCTAAGTTAGGTGGATGTGGGTTGAAAAAAAAGGTCTATCGTTAGACGAGGCTCAAAGTGGTTTATCAAGAAAAGATTGTATATTTGAAGGGTGAAAGGTAATATGATGTGGCTACAAGGGGTGCCTCAAATCATTGGTATACCTTGTGCTTAGCTCGGCATTTTTTTTTTTTTTTTTGGAAATGCACTAATCATATTCAAGGAAATAAATACTCATTTTATTTAAAAAGTGAAGGGTAAAAATCAAACTCTAAGAAATAAATTCAAGGAGGATGAAGGGTGCCTATGCTAGACTTTTTGGGGAAGGGTTTGAAAAAAAAGAACAAGAAAGCATGAAATCTTGGTGAGAAGCTTTCCTTGTGCATTTGTTTCATCATTACTTTATTTTTATTATTTTTTTATTTTTTATTTTTTGTCAATCACATGACTCAAAATCATTCAACGTGCATGGATGGAAGAAATTAGGAAAAATAAAGGTTTTGATATGGAGAAAGCATATAGAGAATGGAAAGATGATGTAGATGGAGAGATATGAAAAAATTAGGAATAGAATGTACTCCCAATTCAAATGACGGAAAAAACCGACTCATGCATGAGCCTAAGACATGGTCATGGTGTTAAAAGAGTATGTACAAAGTGTGTGCTAAGAATAGTGAGTTTAGGTGATATGTTAAGATTCGTGTCATGACCATGTGGCAAGACTATGTGACTAGACTCGAACAAAACTAAATTAAGACCTCATGTATGTGCACTAAACTGGACAGGTTGTAGTATTAGTCATAACTTTTTATTTGTGACTCTGATTGGGACAAAACCAACACAAAATTAAAGATAAAACTCGAGACTACAAATCCATAAGTTTTAAGACTCGTAACTCTTCCTAGAACTCCAGCTATGACCGAAACAAGTTGACGCTTGTGCTGTATACGGGAATAAAAAACTGGGTTGACTTAAAGGAACTATAACTCGATTTTAGGTTTATTCATTAGTTCAAATTAATTAATCAATTAATTAAGCAAAGTCCTTTAGTCCTTGGTTAGTTTATTTAAACATATTCATAATAACAAGTCAAACCAAACGGTTAGTTTAATCACATGTAAGTATGCACAAGAAAATAATGCACAAGTAGTCAAGTAGTCACAACATGATGCAATGAGTTTGCAACCTAACTATGTTTCTAGTTCTCTAAAGTTTAGGATATAGATTATTCAAAGAGGGTCCATGGTTATTGTAGACACCCATTTGTGTCTCCCCAAAACCAAACCCAGTGATGAGTACCTTTCACGTCGAATCATAATCGAATGAAACGAAAGTGTGAAAAGGTCTAGTGTTGCGGAAAGTTTTTATTTCTTTTCTCTTCTCTCTGTTTTTGAAAACTTTATTTTAAGAAAACAGCCAATCCAGTTTGGCTGTTCCATGATATGGGTCCAATAGTGGTGTAGTTGGATGGGGCTTGTAAAGACCTTTCCAACGATATATTATAAGCCCGATTCCGATGAATATTGAGGAAGTTATGGCCAATTTACCAAACTGGGCCCGGTTTGAGCTTTATGTACGACCCAATGATCTTGGGGAGGGCCTTATATGATTTATCAATCCTAATGCAATAAGGAATGATTTTAGTCTTCTAGAATCTTCTAGAAGGTTATTTTCATTCCTAATTCAAATAGCATTGATAAGTTGACTTTGTTGACTCTTCAGAGTTTTAATTAAATTCAAATAGCATTTTCGAAGAAATTATATTATTTTATCCTCCAGTACGGTAAACTTATCGAATTTTCGAAAACGCGTTAAAATCAAGCTTGGCGTCCAAACCTAGGCCTTGGCGCCTGGAACCAGGCTTGGCGCCTGGCGCTAGCCATTGGCGCCTTGCGCTAGTGATGGTGCCTGGCGCCAGCTAGCCAGGGTTGGCGCCAGCTCTATTTCCTAAGCGTCAGACTCTGTTTTGTTAATTTATCTTTTTTGGCTGATTTTCTCTATAAATATCGTATTAAAAACTCCGTTTTCATGGATCATCTACATCTATCATTCACCATTCATTCACCAATTCTCCTCATTCACATGTTTTCCTCAACAATTAGTTTTAATTAGCATTCTTTCATTCATCTCCCTCATTCATCTTTCCTCTAAACTTTGGTTTTCTTATACAAAATTCCGCATTCGCAAGATCTAGAAACACCTAGCCATATTCGAAGTTGCCTTCGCTCTAGACGTGAAAGGTTTAATTTCTGAGGGTTTGGTCCCAAATCTCTATTTCAATTATTTAATTTATTTGTTTGTTTATTATTTTCCTTGAAGTTACTAACGTGTGTATTTTGTTATTAGAAAGAGGTACGAGGCATCAAAGTAAGTACTTTAATGGTTTTAATTGATGTTATGATGTACAAATCATGTTTATATTGTTATTATGATATTCCTAGTATCATGTCTAGGTTAATTTTAATATTAAATATGATTGCTATGATGCCTTTTATTCTCTTCCTAATATTTGTGATTGTTAGTATCATGTTAGCGCTAAAGCTTTGATTTTTATTGCTTAGTGACATGCTAGGGTTTGTTATTAATCTTGTTAGTATCATGCCTAGGATCTTGCTGTTTTTATTATGCTTTAATATTAACATGAACATGATTATGATTATAATTGTTATAATTAATGATGATTATGAATATTATTATTATTATTATTATTATTATTATTATTATTATTATTATTATTATTATTATTATTATTATTATTATTATTATTATTATTATTATTATTATTATTATTATTATTATTATTATTATTATTATTATTATTATTATTATTATTATTATTATTATTATTATTATTATTATTATTATTATTATTATTATTATTATTATTATTATTTTGATGATGATTATTATTATTCATGATTATTATTGAGATATTTATGATTATGTTGCTTGATATTTATTTTTATTGCTTGATCACGCCTTTTATGTATGTTTAAAGGGAATTTGTACTTGTAATCACGCTTAATAAGATATTTAATAATCTTGTTTAGGGTTAATTGTGATTATAATTCAAGTGATCGCCAATAATAGATTTATTTGTGCATTAAATTCAACCAACATAGATAAACAGGTTTAGGGTTAATCCTATTGATTGCATGTTAGTCAGAAAGCGCACATGAATACGATCAGAATAAAGTAGAGGCCTATTATTAGGGCAGGTTCAATCTCTTTTATGTTGGATTTGTACCTTCATCCCCGAACCCTTATTTGGTTCTAGACCTTATGGAGTTGACGATCTCTTTGATCGTTAAGGGGTGTAACCTTCACCTCGTGAACAGTTTACAAGTTCCTTAAAAACTTGTTGGCGACTCTTTTGCTCTATCTTCTTCCCTTTTGGACGCCACCGTACTTTAGTGTATGATCACAGTGGGGTTCAAGCTAGTGGGATTTTAAAAGCTTGAAATTTATTCCCTATAGTTTTTGGCGACTCCATTGGGGAGGATTTCTATTTTAATTCCTGAATTTGTTTCAGCAATGATTTAGAATGAGTGGATGAGACTCGAAAAGTTCTAAGTATTTCATGTGCATAATTTTGATTAACATTATCGTCATATGCATAAAAAGGATCTCATTGGAAAGACCATCCGTAATGAGTCAAAAACATAGGATTTTTCACGTAGGAAATTTGAGGAATGTCTTTCACAACTAGGACTGAAATAACACCGCGCGAAACTGGAAGATTTTATCGAGCACAGAAAGTTGCTGAGGCATGTGGGAAGTAGCGTCAAGGGCCAGAGCTTGGCGCCACACTTTTAGCCGTAGCGCCAGACGCTAGTATTGGCGCCAGGCGCTACAGTTAAAAGTTGGCGCCAGTCTCTGATTGCTGGCGCCAATTTCCCCCAATACCGAGCCAGAAATATGCGTTCTAATTTTGACCGGTTTTTCGTATTGTTTGCTCGATCCTACTTCCTGATTGAATTTTTTTCTCACTTTTCTGAAACCCATATGTGATCTACATATGGACATAACCCTCTGGGAATTCATGCTCCATCTACCCGATTGAACGCTCCGTGCAACAAAGGGTACATCCGAGATGTTGAATTCACCAAACCATGGAAGCGAGTTTTTTCTAAAACTCGCGGTGTCCCATCCACTCGCGCCAACCCTTCACGGTTAGGCTTCCGCGCGGTGCATCCGGAAAATTAACCATGGACCCTTTTTGACTAAACCATATCACGAACTTTAGAGAACTAGAGCCATGGTTAGGTTGCAAACACATTGCATCATATTGTGCCTACTTGACTAATTGTGCATTATTGGTTGTGCATATATATTCTATGTTTCGCTTAACCATTTGTTGACTTGTGTTGAGACTAAATAAATTAATGGTTTAAAGAACTTTGCCTAATTAATTAATTAATTAATTAATTTGAGTCAATAAAGTCTAGTATTTTAATCAGAATTGACCTAGTACGACTTTAGGCATACCCCAGTTGATTAATAACACCGAAAACAGTCCCAGACCGAAGCTCCAATATTGGCGCCAAGGTCTGAGCTGTAGCGCCACACTATGGAGTGTAGCGCCTGACGACAACTATGTTTTCTGACGCCAAGCTCCACAGTGTGACGCCAGTCCTGTCGCTTGGCCGACAGTTCGGATTATTGGTCGAGTCATCACCTAGGGTCTAATTAACCAGTTTGCTAATTAATTCGGTTAATTTTCGCTGTCAATAACACGTTGTCGAGTCATCAATCGAGTCTCGGTCACATAGTCTAGCCACATGGTCATGATACGAGTTTCAACATGTCACCTACACTCACTAGTCTTAGCACACACTTTGAGTATATGTCACGACCATGTTTTAGGTCCATGCATGAGTCGGTCTTTCCGTCATTTGAGTTGGGGGGTACATTCTATTCCTAATTCTTCATATACCTCCACCTAAATCTCCCTTCACATTCTATTCAAATCTTTTTTCACTTCCTCCATCCATTGCATGTTGAATAAAGTTTGAGTCAAATAATTAACAATAAGTATCCCCAAATTCCTTTTCCAAAGTACTTGGTCAAGGAGAGAAGGGCGATTAATCAAAGACAACCTCTTTATTCAAGTCTCACTTTTTGATAAACCGATTCGTCAAAAGAGGAAGGCTAAGAAGATAATGGCAACACAAGAAGAAGTCAATGATCTTAAGAACCAACTGGCTACTGTGACAGAGACATTGAAGCTTCTCGCACTTAGGATCGATGATCCCGTGAAGCAACAACAAATGGACCTCATGCAAGAGAGTTTAAGCAAATTGTCTAGCGATTACAAGTTTCAAGAGCTTACATCACAAGGGGTCTCGGTGGACAAAGATCTTCTTCCACACAAGTTCAATGCCAACGACATCCCAAAATTCAAAGCAACGGATAATCCTTACTTTCATCTAATTAAGAGCTTTTGAAACCATAATGAGTATTAAGGGTATCGATAAGAAGGTTTTTCCCTCTCTGTTCTCACTATCTCTTGAAACCGTTTGCCAACAGTGGTACTTCTCCCTTGACAAAGAAAAAACCTCTACCTGGGAATCGATAGTAAACGCTTTCGTTGATAGGTACAAGTGCAATATTCGGGTTGAAACCGATCATAGACAACTTGAGATGCTTAGACAAAAAGAGAATGAAGGTTTTACTTCTTTCTTTAATAAATGGAGGGAAACTTCCGCCAAGATGATTGAGGTCCCCACCGAAAAGGAGTCTGTGAGGATGTTTATCAAGAATCTCCAAGAAAAGTATTCAAAGCACTTAAAATATCAACACAACTTGAATACCTTCAAGGCCGTTTATGACATCGGAATTGAAATCGAAGACAACCTCGCAAAGCAAAAAGCTACTAACAATAGTAACCACGGTGGCTGGAAAGGAAAGAAGAGCGACAATCCTTCTTCTTCCGAAAACGCCCACTCTAGTAATAATGTTAGTACCTTTGACCATAATGATGTCTTAGCTATAAACAATCAAGGATCTAAAAGGAAACCCAAGCGAGAGTTCACACCCATTGGAATGACCTGCGATGCTGCTTTCGATCGTCTCTATGATCGAGGATTAATCAAACCTATTGGCCCTACCGAGGATCCAAGACTAGAAAATCGATCTTCGATATGGAATCCAAACTCCTATTGCAAGTACCATCGAGGAAACGATCATACCACTGATGAATGCTACAGGTTTCAAAATCTCATTCAAGACCTCATAGAAGCAAACAAGGTCCCATTGCCTCTAGCTAGCGACAAGACTGGGTGATGATGAAACAACACAAGACAAGAGGCGAGCTTCAACGACAAGATTTCGTGACCTCTTTTTCTATTTCTTTTTCTTTTTTTTTTCTTTCCCCAATAAGTCTAGCATAGGCACCTTTCTTTTCCCTTAGATTAATTTTGTAGATTCTTTCTTTCCCCTTTTCTTTTAATGAAAATGAGCATTCATTTCCTTATATGATCATTTCGTTGCATTGCCAAAAAAAAAAAAAAAAAAAAAAATCCATGTCGAATTAAGCACAAGGTATACCAATGATTTAAGGCACCCCTTGTAGCCGCATCATATCACATTTCACCCTTCAATTATACAATCTTTTCTTCATAAACCACTTTGAGCCTCGTCTAACGATAGACCTTTCTTTTTTCAACCTACATCTATCTAACCTTGGGATGGGATGGTTTGCAACTTTTGCAATTCTAAAGAAAGCTTGAGCAAATTCAAAGATTAAAATAGCAAAAATAAGCAAAAGAAAAAATAAATAAAAGTGTACAAAAGGGCAAGTGTTCCAATGTCTTTGATATGAAAATATCTTCGATAAGATCACGTCTCAGATTGCGTCTCTTATCGAGTGCTCGGTACCGTGCCTGAGAAACATGAATGCCAGGTGAGTGATAGACCGCATGATCGGGATTGCCCACACTTATAAAAATAAAATAGATGCTAAAGCAAAAGATAAAAGAGATCTAAAAAAAGAGTAGAAACTCAAGCATAAAAATACAAAGATTTAAAAGCAAAGCTGCACACCTTGGGGGGCTTATCTAGGGTCTTCAGCCTTTATCCCTTCTTCTATAACCTTTAGCCTAACCGCGTTACAACCCTTATAAGACCTTTTTGAGGTATACACACACTTGTGCGAGGTTCGGCTAGAGCTAAGTTCGGCCTGATTCCTAACGGATACGTAGGCAATCTCACATCGAGGTGCGGCCGTAATAAACATGCATTCATATTCACATTCACACACTTGCACCATGATCATATCAAGGGATCTCCAATGCTCATCCCTATTCACTTAGAGCTAGACTTGGGGGCTTGATCCCTACATCATTAACTTACCTAGCCTAAGAGTCACCCCCATTTGACTCTTTTAACAAATAATATTCTCCCACACACTTAGCTCTTGCGGCCTAACTTTAGTGTCACTTTCACACACATCACAGATACATGACCAAATATATACCTTCCCTTAGGAACCCTTTGTCATGAAATCTTAACGCAACATTGAAGCATGCCTTGTCATATCAACATCACTCATCAATCATAATCATCATTGCATCACGAAGTATGAAGTGCTTAGCCTCCGTGCCTAAGTTACCCAAATACTTTCATCATTGAGTCAACCATTGAGATAGCCTAGGATGGATTAATCCTTGCACCTTGAGAGATAGTATCAAATGACATTTGACTAAGCTCATTCAACATGCACCTTCAAACACTTCGATTCTTTTTTTGCGTCTTTCTTTTTCGGGAGAAAGTCGGCACCCTCCACAAAAATGACGGAAAATTTTTGCTTTTTTGCATTTTCGAGTCGCGCGACCACATTACAATGCACACACGAGTCATGTCGTGTCATATCTCTTTTATTTGAGTCTAACACATGTGTCAAACACTTTGAGTCGAGTCAACCTCGAGTCAATCATCAGCGAGTCAAGTTTATACCTTGAGTCGTGTCAAGTCGATGAGTCAAGCAATGCTAAACCTTAGGTCAACCCTAACATGGTTAAAGAAATTGGCAAAGTTCTATAGTCAAAATAAATACAGGTGCAGCAGAATAGGGAGGACCCTACTCCCATTCCTAGCGCCAGAAATATCTCAGCAACGACAGAGCTCGAAGCCTCTCAGAAAGGTGATTTCGACCTCATGAAGCAATTTCGGGTTCCTTGGTATGCCAGTTAGCCCCTATAAGCAATTTGACATGATTATTAGTCGGCTCGATTACAATCGTAGTAAGTGATTGACCTGACAAAAAATCGTCTCACTTAGCTTAAGCGCCTAAAACACTGGCTCATTACAATCGGTTCAAAAGTAAGCACTTAAACGACAATATTTCCAAATATGGATTGTCGCGCATTCTTCTTAAATGACAATATTTCCTAAAATGGATTGTCGTGCATCTTCTTCAAACGACAATTTTTCCAAAATTGGATTGTCATCTCTTGCAAAGTTTCCAAGCGTGGATTGTCGTGCTCCTTCTTTGTTTGGCAAGTTTTTTCAAGTTCGGATTGTCATACATTCAAAGATCGTTGGCAAGTTTTCCGAGATTGGATTGTCATACACCCAGTTCCCTATGGCAAAATTTCCCAAAGGATTGTCGTAGGTCTCTACTCATCATAAATTTCGGCAAAAGTTCCTCAACGTGGATTGTCATTCATTTCAGCAAGTGGCAAATTTTCCCGAAGTGGATTGTCGGTCGACTCTTTCTTGCAAATGTTCCAAGACGTGGATTGTCAATTGTGGCAATATTTTCCTAAAAGGATTGTCGCATAACGTTGGCAAATTTCCAAGGTGGATTGCTTTCAAGAGTTATATTCCAAGATGTGGATTGTCGATCATAGCAAAGTTCTTATGAAAGATTGTTACGAAGCATTGGCAACTTTTCCAAAAATTGGATTTTGGCAAATTTTCCGAGATACGGATTGTCGCTTCATCGTGGAAATATTTCCAAGGATGTATTGTTACGTGGCATTGATAACTTTCCCTAAATCGGATTGTCATATATCATACAAGAGTTGTGTTGGCCACTATTCCCAAAGAAAAAAGGATTGTCATCACAGCAAAAGCACCGACATACTGGTTCACAAAAAGCAAAGCGCCGACGTACTGGAATAGCAAACATTAAGAAGCAGTGATCTTTTCGAAGACTATCACAGCGAAAAAAGAAGCTCTTTTTTCAGAGACGAGTGAACATCGAAGCAGCAAGACAACATTCCCTAGCTTGCGGAGAGTTGTCACAAACAACTGGAGATTGTTTCAAGAGAAGCAATCTTCGATAGTATTCCCTTGGACGCGGAATATTATCAATGCAGAGGAGGATCGTTTCAGGCGAAGCAATCTTCCAAATTTGGAAGCAGTTACGGGCGTAGCGGTTTTCAAGCGGGATGACATTCTCTAACTTGTAGAGGTCATCAAGAAAATTGGTTACTTTCAGAGACGTGTGCTCGACGGTGCAAGATACGCGTTTCTTAACTCTTTTATCTGTTTAACTAACGCTAGTTTTGCAGGTATCGGCGTTACAAGATTGATTTAGGATCGCAGAACGTTCTGAATCATTCTCCGTCCCTACCGATACTTTGACTTTCGTTTTCAAAACTTGCGTTTCTCCAAACTCAGTCAAAGTGGGGGCTTTTGTAGACACCCATTTGTGTCTCCCCAAAACCAAACCCAGTGATGAGTACCTTTCACGTCGAATCATAATCGAATGAAACGAATGTGTGGAAAGGTCTAGTGTTGCGGAAAGTTTTTATTTCTTTTCTCTTCTCTCTGTTTTTGAAAACTTTATTTTAAGAAAACAGCCAATCCATTTTTGTTGGTCCATGATATGGGTCCAATAGTGGTGTAGTTGGATGGGGCTTGTAAAGACCTTTCCAACGATATATTATCAGCCCGATTCCGATGAATATTAAGGAAGTTATGGCTAATTTACCAAACTGGGCCCGGTTTGAGCTTTATGTACGGCCCAATGATCTTGGGGAGCGCCTAATATGATTTATCATTCCTAATGCAATTAGTAATGGTTTTAGTCATCTAGAATCTTCTAGAAGGTTTTTTTCATTCCTAATTCAATTAGCATTGATAAGTTGACCTTGTTGACTCTTCAGAGTTTTAATTAAAATCAAATAGCATTTTCGAAAAAATTATATTATTTTATCCTCTAGTACGGTAAACTTATCGGATTTTCGAAAACGCGTTAAAATCAAGCTTGGCGTCCAACCCCAGGCCTTGGCGCCTGGAACCAGGCTTGGCGCCTGGCGCTAGCCATTGGCGCCTGGCGCTAGTGCTGGTGCTTGGCGCCAGCTAGCCAGGGTTGGCGCCAGCTCTGTTTCCTAAGCATTAGACTCTGTTTTGTTAATTTATCTTTTTTGGCTGATTTTCTCTATAAATATCGTATTAAAAACTCCGTTTTCATGGATCATCTACATCTATCATTCACCATTCATTCACCCATTCTCCTCATTCACATGTTTTCCTCAACAATTAGTTTTAATTAGCATTCTTTCATTCATCTCCCTGACAGGGTAAAGTTGTATCCCCTGATCAAAAATATTTACCTAAATCACTAACTAAGGTAGATAGAGAAGTAGGGTCGAACTCCACAGGGAAACAGGTCTTTTTAGTTCTAATTAATTATTATATTCTAAATTATCCAAGTAACCAATGTTTTTAGTGTGAATTCTATACTACGAAAATGAGTTTAAGGAGAAAAGAAAAAATAATAAGAAGGCCTAGGGTCACAGGTTTACCAATAATTAATATTCCGGGATAGAACGGAGTAATTAATAATTAACAATGCATAGACAACATGATTAACAGGCTCTCGCAATTTATTAATCAACATAGATCTAACAGGCTCTCGCAATTTATTAGACCTAAGTTCCTATTAAAAATAGCCTTTAATACTAAATCAACATGTGCTCGATTCATCAATTCAATATTGCTAAACATTCACAATCAAATTACATCTGCTCGATTCATAACCTAATTGCAAAGAATTAAAACAATTCAATAGGAAATTATCATGCAATATCAACAATCAATAATAACAAACTATCCCTTCATATTAATTATGGATCCCCATAAACCCTAGAATAAAACTACTCACTTATCATCATAACTAAACCAATCAAATAAATAAATAAGAACATAATCAAGAAAACAATTAAAATAGCTGAAATTAAAAAGGGAAGAAATTGTACCAAAATAAATCTGAAATTAATGAAGGAATTAAGAACAAGAGTTTAGAGAAAATTTAAGAGAGAGAAAAATTCTAAGTAGAGAGAGAAAGTCTAAGAGAAAAAGGTAAGTAAATAATCCGTACAAAACGTATACATACTTCCCCTAAAACACGAATTAAACTAAGCTTAATCAGACTCTAGAAAAACACGCGCCCGATCGGGCGAAGGGGCGCCCGATCGGGCCCGCCTTTTTTACAACGCTCCTTCTAATGTGCTGCGCCCGATCGAGCCTACGCTCACCCGATCGGGCGCGCCTTTTCCTTGAGGGCACCCATGCGCGCATCTGCCCGATCGGGCGTATGCTTGCCCGATCGGGCCCGGTCTTCTTCTTCAAGGCTTGGACTTCGATTGGGCTAGATTTCTCGGCCCAATCCATATTTCCTCTCGGGTCTCGAATACATGGTCCAATTGCCTCGTGATCCAAATAACCGAGCCCTTAGTCACCGGCTCTCACCGATCTTGGGCTCCAAAAGTGGTCGTGTCCTTCTAGCTTCCGTAGTCGATCCAATAAGGCCCGGGAAAATGCTCCAAGAGTGCAATTTCCTGTAAAATATAACTAAAACTACGAAAACACTAGAACACACAAATTAGTAATAAAAGTGGCCCGAAAGAGCCAAAAACACTACTAATAATGACCACGGGACGGAGGTAAAACACTATATAAAATAGACATATCAAACTCCCCCAAGCCAAACCTTTGCTTGTCCCTAAGCAAAGAGCTCATCAATGAACATATAAAACATACTTCACCCTAATAAACAAATCAAAAGCCCACGATTCAAGGTAAAATTAAATGAACATGCTTCAACATCAATCAATCTTATTCATCTAATCACCCTTCCTCCCCAACAATTGTCAAGTAGAGCAAACCACAAGAGCATATAGAATTCAAGACTAGTGCTCACACACTCGACTCTCATTTATGTGGCGAGTAAAGAATGTACTCGATCGCTCTCCATCCCAACCCCTTTAATGTGAACAATGCCCTCCCAACTAACACTCTCATGTGTATAAAAACATTGAACGCTCATCCTACTAGTCGACTCGAAATATGCCAAGTCATAACTTGCATTGAAAAACAACACTTTCACATTTACATAACTTCTATGCACAAGGTCGGAAGGTCTTTTAAGCTTGTAATGTAAGGCTAGGGTAAAGGTAGGATAAATTTGGGATTATGTGAGAGAAAAGCTATGCATTAAGGGAGCCAAATCCTAATAAACCCATGATCAAAAATAATGATCATATACATCTCCAACATAACCAACTTCAACAACAAACCACCAAATATATACTCCAAACAATAAAAACAATCCCAACACTCACAATTTCACTCATAAAAATATGATAATGTAGAACTTGAGTGAAAAACAAACCCTTGAACTCATAACTTGAAATATTTACATTGAAACTCAACTTTTTTTTTTCTTTTCTTTTGATTAACCTTCACTTAGAACATTTGAACATCAAACATTTTTCTTTTTTTTTTTTCTTAGAAGTTCACTTTCTTTTTTTTTTCAAATTTCTCACTTTTATTTCTTTGAACTTCTTTTTTTTCATCACACTTTTATTTTTCTCAAATATATACAACTTTCAAACTCATAAAAACAAAAATATGATCAAGAACAAATTACTTCTCAAAACCCACCCAAATTGTGCAAATAAAGTGCACACTACAAACTCCCTCACCTCACTCACTAATAGCTCCTCCAAGCAAAGCTTGGGACTAGTAACCAATGGGGCAATTAAGGCTTGTAATGTGGCTATAAATAATAAAAGGGCACAAGCAACAACATGGGTGACAAGAAGGGAACAAATGTATCTAAATACTCTGAAGGCTACCTAAAAGAATGAACGCCTTCATCCTCCTCATGTGCATAATAAAAAGTCATGAAACACTACTCATAGTTGCAAATCAATACTCAAATTTATTGACATACCAGAAATTATGGAACTATCACACATTTCCTAACCAAATCAACTAGTCAAGCACTATATTCACAAGTAGTTGGGCAAAATTGACGCAAGTTTAGGAATCCAAACAATTAGACTTCAAATCATGACCAACAAATCCACAAAATTCATCATCAAATACCAAGAATCAAAACAAATTTTCTCAAGTATGGGGCACAGGGAAGTATGATTTACAATTCATTGGAACGTATTTTTGAATTTTTTTATTTTTCAATTTTTTTTGTATTTTTCATATATAAGAAAGCAATAAAAAACTACACTAGGAAAGCAAATAAAAACTATACTAGAAAGCAAATAAAGAGAGAAAAGGAAGAGAATTTCCAAGTGAAAGAACACCCCCCCCCCAAAACAAATCAAGCAATGCCCTCATTGACTTGGGAGAGTAGCCTACTCCTCATCCTCATCCATCCTAGAATAACCCCCGTCGTGGCTAGAACCGGCTCCTCCATGGCTAGAGCCACCACCACCATATCTCGAACCACCGGCATAGTAGTTAGGGTCTACATTCCCACCCATACCCCCATAACCGTGGACCGAAGAGTAGTACACGTAAGTACCATATGCACCGGGGTGAGAATACCCTCCTTGGGGGTATTGGAACCAATCGGGAGTAAGTGAATCGGGAGGAATAGCCCCCCGACGGGCATAATCATCATACATGGGGTAAAGGCCCCTCCCTAGGTTCCTCTCTATAATACCAACCCGCCCATCTAGGGTGCTTAACCTAGAGTCTAGGTTTTGCATCATGCCCTCAACCCTCCCTTGCCCCGTCTCAATGCGGTCTAATTGGCTCCTAAAAGCCAAAAAGTCATATGGGGCATTGGGGTCGACATTGTAATCGACCGAGGAAGTGGGCATGCCGTAGGTGAAAGGTGGGGGTGGTTGGTAGTGGGGTGAGTGGTGAATGGGGGATTGGTGAATGGGGGATTGGTGGGGTTGTGGTGAGGGGTGAGGTGGTTGAACCTCACCTTGACCATTTAAATCGAAAGTATAAGAGGGCTTCCCCCTCTCAAATTTGGTCAAGGCGGGGTTGGGTAAGGTAAAGGCTTGGTCCCTCCTACCCGATTGTCGGTGGACAATCCACCAAGTATCACTCCCACAGGTTGTACCCAGTTCAAGCTCCCTAAATAGGGTAGGTCCATTAGGTTCGATCCCACAACTTTCCTATGGCCATCGGGGTTCCAACCTAAGTGTTTCCTAGCTATATGGGTCACTAACCCCCCAAAGTAAATAGGCCCTCTAGACCTACTAGCCTCGGCCGCATTGGCCGCCCTTTGGAAATGGTTGGCTATCCTATGGGGTATGTTTAATTTTTCAGCAGTGGGAATGATATACGATGCCAAAAGTTCCAATTCATCCCTCCGAACATTTTCCGGTTCATGCCTCCCAAAAATGGTAAGGCCGACAAATCTTTGCCAAAGTTTTGGGACGGGATGTTGAATCCACGTCCCTTTGGCATGTTGGAGGTTCACCAAATCCTCCCCGGTTAACCTCTTATAGACCACGGCGGTGTGGTCTTGAGAGGGTTCAATAGGCTTGTTCGATTTTAAGTCAAACAACTTTCCAAATTCTTTTAAAGTTAGTCTCACATCGTTGTTTAACAATCGAAATTGTACATGAGTGATAAGTGCATTCATTTTAATAACATTAAAACTTGAGATAAATTCCAATGTTAAATAATCATAAGTATCGTGGCACATTTGAAAAAAAACCACTCATGCCTATGCCCTTGAACAATTTTTCTACGTATTTATCAAGACCTAGCCTAGCTAATGTAGGATGATGAATGAAACGGGCAGAAATTACCTGACGATCGGTAAGGTTGACCATCCGTACCCGTTGCTCCTCCGAGGTGATTACAACCTCTTCCCATCCCGGAATTTGAAGGTCCGGGTTGATTGTTGGTTGTGGTGCACTTGAGCTCTCACCCCTTTTATTCCTTGAACGCTTGGAGGCCATTATCTTTGAAAATAGTGGAAAATTTGAGGTTTCTCTCTCTTAGGGTTTGAGAAAAGTTGAGAGAAAATTGGGGAAAATTAGTATAGATTATAGAGGAAGATGAGGGGAGATGGAATATGTAAGAATTTTTTATTTTGGATGGAAGAATTGGAGAAGATCTTGGATTGAAGTGTAAGTTTAAGGTTTGAAAATGGAGGTTTTAGAGAGAGAAAGTGAATGAAGAAGATGAAATAAGGAGAAAATGAGGAAAGAAAGAAAAGAAAAGAAAATAAAGGGGGGACAGCCTGAAGGCGCGCCCGATCGGGCGAAAGTGCGAAATTCCAAAACTCAAGTTGCGCGCCCGATCGGGGGCGAACGCGAACGAAATTTTCGCCCGTTGCTCGCCCGATCGGGCGAGCTTCGCCCGACATATCTTTTTCTTTTACTCGATTTTCCACAAAAAGCGCCCGTTCGGGCAAGCTTCGCCCGATCGGGCGAAAATTGTCCCTGAATTCAACCTTGCTTGCGCGCCCGATCGGGCGAAATTAGTTTCGATTTTTAGCTCGCTTTCGCCCCCGATCGGGCGAAATTGCTGCTGAATTCTGGGTAGCTTGCGCGCCCGATCGGGCGAGCCTCGCCCGATCGGGCCCGAGAGAGCCTTATTCCCCGATTTCGTTTCTTCTTCAAAATTTTTCTAAGTCTTTATACCTGTCAAATTCATACCTGTACAACAACACTTAAAACTGGTGAAATATCACTCTCCTCGCCTCTCTAAAAAAATTAAAATAAAATAAGAAAAATTAAGGAAAAGGAAAACTAGCCTAGAAAACATGAAATACGGGTTGCCTCCCGCAAAGCGCTGGTTTATCTAGGTCCCGCACGACCTTCTCACCACCTTGAAGCTCATGTTGGAAGTGGAGTTAGGAGAGTCTCCTCCACATCTCTAATGGTAGCACCTTCATGATACAATTTCAACCTTTGGCCATTCACCTTGAATTCTTCACCTTTGTCATTCACCAACTCTACCGAACCAAATTTGTTCACCTTTGTGACAGTGAAGGGACCGGACCATCTAGACTTCAACTTTCCTGGGAAAATTTTCAATCTAGAATTAAAGAGAAGAACCTTATCGCCTGGTGCAAACTCTCTTGGTAAGATCCTCTTGTCATGCCACTTCTTGGTCTTCTCCTTATAGATCCGCGCACTATCATATGCCGACAATCTAAACTCATCCAACTCATTGAGTTGAAGGAGTCTCTTCTTACCCGTGGCCTTAGAATCCATATTAAGCTCTTTGATCGCCCAAAAAGCTTTGTACTCCAATTCTACGGGAAGATGACATGCCTTACCATAAACCAATCTATAAGGTGAAGTACCAATCGGTGTCTTAAATGCTGTTCGGTATGCCCAAAGTGTGTCATCAAGCTTCATGCTCCAATCTTTCCTTGACTTGGCTACTACCTTTTCTAGGATCGCCTTTATTTCCCTATTAGAGACCTCAACTTGACCACTAGTTTGAGGGTGGTAACTAAGCCCTGTTCTGTGATATACCCCATACTTCTTGAGGAGGTTAATCAATTGTCTTTCATGGAAGTGGGTACCCCCATCACTAATAATAGCTCGTGGAACACCAAACCTGGGAAATATGATCTTCTTGAAGAGCTTAATGACTACCTTGGAATCATTTGTTGGTGAAGCTATGGCTTCTACCCACTTGGACACATAATCTACGGCTACAAGTATGTAACAATTCCCATTGGAAGATGGGAACGACCCCATATAATCGATACCCCAAACATCAAATATTTCAACTTCGAGAATCACAGTTTGGGACATCTCATGCCTCCGCGAAATGTTGCCAGTCCTCTGGCAAGAGTCACAAGCCTGCACAAAAGTGTTAGCATCTTTAAACATAGTAGGCCAAAAGAAGCCTGACTCATTAATCTTAGCCACCGTTTTAGTGGGGCCATGATGTCCACCATAGGGTGAAGTATGACAACTGGTAAGGACGCCGTGAACCTCCCATTCGGGAACACACCTGCGAAATAATCCATCTGCACACTCACGAAACAAAAAAGGGTCATCCCAAAAATAATGTTTAACATCATAAAGGAATTTCTTTTTCTGTTGGTAGGACAAGTCAGGAGGTAGAGTACCACCCACTATATAATTAGCAAAATTGGCATACCAAGGGTGATGCTCTACAACTGCATACAGGTTGTCATCAGGGAAAGAATCATCTATAGGTAAAGAATCCTTACCCTCATCATACCTGATACGTGACAAGTGGTCTGCCACTACGTTCTCTTGGCCCTTTTTATCTTTTATTTCAATGTTGAAATCTTGGAGCAAGAGAACCCACCGGAGTAGCCTTGGCTTTGATTCCGCCTTGGCTATCAAGTATTTCAATGCTGCATGATCAGTAAAAACATTAACTTTAGAACCAACTAGATATGATCTAAATTTTTCTAAAGCATAAATAACAGCAAGAAACTCCTTTTCTGTGGTGGCATAGTTGACTTGGGCTTCATCTAAGGTTTTGCTAGCATAATAAATATCATGCAAAACCTTGTCCTTCCTCTGTCCGAGCACGGCTCCTAGTGCATAGTCACTTGCATCACACATGATCTCGAAAAGAAGGTTCCAATCGGGAGCACATATGATGGGTGCCGATATCAAAGCCTGCTTAATCCTGTTAAAAGCCTCAAGACACTCGTCAGTAAAAATAAATGGGGCATCCTTGAGCAAAAGCTGTGTCAGTGGTTTAGAAATTTTAGAAAAATCCTTGATAAAGCGGCGATAAAACCCCGCATGACCCAAGAAGCTTCTAACTCCCTTAACATTGACTGGGGGAGGTAATTGCTCAATCACTGATATTTTAGCTTTGTCTACTTGTATGCCCTTATCAGATATAATATGGCCAAGGACTAATCCCTCTGTCACCATAAAGTGACATTTCTCCCAATTTAGTACTAAGTTGCACTCTTCACATCTTTTCAAAATTTTAGCGAGATTAATTAAGCATGAATCAAATGAAGAACCATATACGCTAAAATCATCCATAAAGACCTCCATAATAGACTCTATGAAATCAGAAAAAATGCTCATCATGCAACGTTGAAAGGTAGCAGGTGCATTACATAAACCAAAGGGCATTCTACGATATGAAAAAGTGCCATAAGGGCATGTAAAGGTAGTCTTTTCCTGATCTTCAGGGTGAATCGGAATTTGGAAAAATCCCGAATACCCGTCCAAATAGCAAAAGAATTTGTGATTAGCTAACCTCTCAAATATTTGATCAATAAAGGGGAGAGGGAAGTGATCCTTTTTAGTGGCGATATTTAGTCTACGATAGTCTATGCACATACGCCACCCTGTTACAGTTCTAGTGGGAATTAATTCATTTTTATCATTAGTTATCACAGTCATCCCACCCTTCTTCGGTACTACCTGCACAGGACTTACCCAATTGGAGTCAGAAATAGGATAGATGATACCTGCATCAAGTAATTTCATCACCTCTTTCTTGACTACTTCCTGCATGTTTGGATTTAATCTTCGTTGGGGTTGAATGCAGGGCTTATAATTTTCCTCTAGATGAATCCTGTGCATGCAAAAATCAGGGCTAATACCCTTGAGATCATCAATACTGTAACCTATAGCCTTCTTATGGGTTTTGAGGACCCCTAGAAGTTGGGAATATTGTAGGTCAGTGAGTGCAGTACTGATGATCACGGGGTGTAGTTCCTGCTCATCTAGAAAAACATATTTTAAATGAGAAGGGAGAGGTTTTAGCTCAGGTTTCTTGACCTCTGCAGGTTTTGATTCCTGAACTAAATTTACTACCTTCATTGTCTCCTTAGGGCTTAACTCTTCTAAGGAAAGAGCCTTTTCAATATCCTGTACCTCATTACCCCAAACGCTTGCATTGTCGCTTGATAAATTCCCGTAGAGAACTTCCTCTAAGGGATCCTTCGCAAGAACCTGTGGCAAGCTATCAACACAAATATCGTCCATTATATCAATTGTATCATTATAACAACAATTTTCCTCTAACATAGGCCCTTTCAAAACCTTCCCTAAATTAAAGGTAACATTATCGTCACCTACAAAAAGGGTTAGTTTACCATTTTTCACATCAATAATAGCTCCTGCAGTGTGGAGGAAAGGCCTACCTAATATAATGGGTATTTGTGTGTCCTCTGCCATATCTAAAACAACAAAATCAACCGGAATAAAAAATTTACCAACTCTGACAGGTACGTCCTCTAAAATACCTAAGGGATATTTTACCGAACGATCTGCCATTTGCAAAGTTATATTAGTAATTTTTAATTCTCCCATATTTAATTTAGCGCAGATAGATGATGGCATGACACTGACACTAGCACCCAAATCACATAAAGCTTTATCAATAAAAACATTCCCAATGTGACAAAGGATAGAAAAACTACCGGGATCCTTTAATTTAGGAGGGGATTTATTTTGCAAATAAGCGTTATACTCCTCTGTGAAAGCTACAGTTTCTACTTCATTAAAGGCCCTTTTCCTAGTCCGAATGTCTTTCATGAATTTAGCATAAGCAGGTACTTGAGTGATTAAATCAGTGAAAGGAACTGTTACCTGCAGGTTTTTCACAACCTCTAAAAACTTACCGAATTGTTTATCAAGCTTACTCTTCAGTTGTCTATTAGGGAATGGAAGCTTGATAACTGGGCTCTGCACATTTCCTCCCTGATCCTGCAATTTACCCTGCACAGAAACATTAGTAGGGTTAGTATCTTTTTGTAGCTCTGCAGGGCTAGCAGGATTACCGTTTGGTATAGAGGAATCTAGGTCAGGAACTGGTCCATCTTCCTTTGGCATAGGAGTTCCATCATAATGTGAACCACTCCTTAGAGTGATTGCATTAGCATGATCTGTAGGATGGATAGGTTGTGATGGTAGAGCTCCCTGCTGACGGGATTGTAGGGTAGATGAAAGTTGTGCAATTTGATTGTCCATGATTTTATTATGGGCTAGAATATAATCAATTTGCGCATCCCTACTCTCCATATGCTTTTGCATATTGGCTAGCATCGCTCTAATTTCTGTCATGGCAGGGTCGGAAGATGATGAGGGTGATGCTTGGCTTTTCTGGCCGGCATTAGGATGATAATATTTTTGCTGTGGTGGGGGTTGCTGTTGTGGTTGTTGTAGAGGTGGAGGGTTTTGTACATTGGTACTCCGGTATGAAAGATAAGGATGGTTTTTATAACCGGCATTGTAGGAATTGGAATAGGGGTTATTTTGCCTATAGGTTTGGAAGGCATTAACTTGTTCCATAGAGCTCCTACAATCTTGCTCCTAATGACCTACAATTCCACAATTTTCACAAAAAGCTTCATGGTTAGCAACAGCAGAAACATTAGCTACAAAGTTAGGAGCAGCAGTAAGATTATCTAATTTTTGACAAATAGATGTTAATTGAGCTTGCAAAAAGGATACGGAATCGACGTTATGTTTTCCCTTATTTTCAAACCCCTTGGATTCCCATATTGGGAATTGTGTATTGCCATGTCTTCGATAACCTGTCCTGCATCATCCACATTTAAATTCATGAACCCCCCACTAGCTGCCGAATCTAGTACTGATCTAGAAGAATTTCCAAGTCCATTATAAAATGCTTGGATCAATTGCCATTGTGCTAGATTGTGGTGGGGGCACTATCTCTGTAGATCCTTGAACCTCTCCCAAGCCTCATATAACGTTTCGTCGGCCTCTTGAGCGAAGTTCTGAATAGCACTTCTTAGCACCGCTGTTCTCTCTGCAGGATAATATTTATTATAGAAATTCAAAGCAAGAGTTTTCCGGTCAGTAATACCAAGTGCAATTCTATTCAAACCATTAAACCATAATTTTGCTTTGCCACATAATGAAAAGGGAAAAAGAATCTCCCTGATTTGGTCCTGCGTGACCCCGGCTTGTCTAATGGTGTTACAATATTGGCAGAAATCTGCGATGTGAAGATTAGGATCTTCAACCTTAGCTCCGTTGAACTGCTTCCTCTCTATCATAGTGGTAAATTGGGGCTTGATCTCAAATTGAACTCCATCTAGAGCCGGAGTAGGAGTAAGGTGCGGGAAATCTGTGAGCTTCGGTTGCGAATAATCACTGAGTTTATTCTGGGCCGTCATCTCTGATTCTGAATCTGAAGGAATATATGTATCACTAGAATCAGGGGGAGGATCTCTTCGATCGTTGTCCTCCTCAGAACCCACCAGAATTTGTCTATAGAGTCTCCTTTGCCTATGAAAAGAACGCTCGATCTCAGGATCAAAAGGGATGTCACCTGATCTAGAACACCTGGGCATAAACAAAGAACTAGAGACAAATATGAGATTTGCCTCAAAGAACTAATGTTCTCTGAGGCAAAAGGGGGGATAATCTAGACTACAAAAATATAATCAGAAAATAAAAATAAAACCGTTTCCCCGGCAACGGCGCCAAATTTTGAAAGGGTAAAATCGTATCCCCTAATAAAAAATAATTACCTAAATCACTAACTAAGGTAGATAGAGAAGTAGGGTTGAACTCCATAGGGAAACAGGTGTTTTTAGTTCTAATTAATTATTATATTCTAAATTATCCAAGTAACCAATGTTTTTAGTGTGAATTCTATACTACGAAGAATGAGTTTAAGGAGAAAAGAAACAATAATAAGAAGGCCTAGGGTCACAGGTTCACCAATAATTAATATTCCGGGATAGAACGAAGTAATTAATAATTAACAATGCATAGACAACATGATTAACAGGCTCTCGCAATTTATTAATCAACATAGATCTAATAGGCTCTCGCAATTTATTAGACCTAAGTTCCTATTAAAAATAGCCTTTAATACTAAATCAACATCTGCTCGATTCATCAATTCAATATTGCTAAACATTCACAATCAAATTACATCTGCTCGATTCATAACCTAATTGCAAAGAATTAAAACAATTCAATAGGAAATTATCATGCAATATCAACAATCAATAATAACAAACTATCCCTTCATATTAATTATGGATCCCCATAAACCCTAGAATAAAACTACTCACTAATCATCATAACTAAACCAATCAAATAAATAAATAAGAACATAATCAAGAAAACAATTAAAATAGCTGAAATTAAAAAGGGAAGAAATTGTACCAAAATAAATCTGAAATTAATGAAGGAATTAACAACAAGAGTTTAGAGAGAATTTAAGAGAGAGAAAAATACTAAGTAGAGAGAGAAAGTCTAAGAGAAAAAGGTAAGTAAATAATCCGTACAAAACGTATATATACTTCCCCTAAAACACGAATTAAACTAAGCTTAATCAGACTCTAGAAAAACAAGCGCCCGATCGGGCGAAGGGGCGCCCGATCGGGCCCGCCTTTTTTACAGCGCTCCTTCTAATGTGCTGCGCCCGATCGAGCCTACGCTCACCCGATCGGGCGCGCCTTTTCCTTGAGGGCACCCATGCGCGCATCTGCCCGATCGGGCGTATGCTTGCCCCGATCGGGCCCGGTCTTCTTCTTCAAGGCTTGGACTTCGATTGGGCTAGATTTCTCGGCCCAATCCATATTTCCTCTCGGGTCTCAAATACATGGTCCAATTGCCTCGTGATCCAAATAACCGAGCCCTTAGTCACCGGCTCTCACCGATCTTGGGCTCCAAAAGTGGTCGTGTCCTTCTAGCTTCCGTAGTCGATCCAATAAGGCCCCGGAAAATGCTCCAAGAGTGCAATTTCCTGTAAAATATAACTAAAACTACGAAAACACTAGAACACACAAATTAGTAATAAAAGTGGCCCGAAAGAGCCAAAAACACTACTAATAATGACCACGGGACGGGGGTAAAACACTATATAAAATAGACATATCACTCCCTCATTCATCTTTCCTCTAAACTTTGGTTTTTTTATACAAAATTCCGCATTCGCAAGATCTAGAAACTCCTAGCCACATTCGAAGTTGCCTTCGCTCTCGACGTGAAAGGTTTAATTTCTGAGGGTTTGGTCCCAGATCTCTATTTCAATTATTTAATTTATTTGTTTGTTTATTATTTTTCTTGAAGTTACTAACGTGTGTATTTTGTTATTAGAAAGAGGTACGAGGCATCAAAGTAAGTACTTTAATGGTTTTAATTGATGTTATGATGTAGAAATCATGTTTATATTGTGATTATGATATTCCTAGTATCATGTCTAGGTTAATTTTAATATTAAATATGATTGCTATGATGGCTTTTATTCTCTTCCTAATATTTGTGATTGTTAGTATCATGTTAGGGCTAAAGCTTTGATTTTTATTGCTTAGTGACATGCTAGGGTTTGTTATTAATCTTGTTAGTATCATGCTTAGGATCTTGCTGTTTTTATTATGCTTTAATATTAACATGAACATGATTATGATTATAATTGTTATAATATATGATGATTATGAATATTATTATTATTATTATTATTATTATTATTATTATTATTATTATTATTATTATTATTATTATTATTATTATTATTTTGATGATGATTATTATTATTCATGATTATTATTGTGATATTTATGATTATGTTGCTTGATATTTATTTTTATTGCTTGATCACGCCTTTTATGTATGTTTAAAGGGAATTTGTACTTGTAATCACGCTTAATGAGATATTTAATAATCTTGTTTAGGGTTAATTGTGATTATAATTCAAGTGATCGCCAATAATAGATTTATTTGTGCATTAAATTCAACCAACATAGATAAACAGGTTTAGTGTTAATCCTATTGATTGCATGTTAGTCAGAAAGCGCACATGAATACGATCAGAATAAAGTAGAGGCCTATTATTAGGGCAGGTTCAATCTCTTTTAGGTTGGATTTGTACCTTCATCCCCGAACCCTTATTTGGTTCTAGACCTTATGGAGTTGACGATCTCTTGCATCGTTAAGAGGTGTAACCTTCACCTCGTGAACGGTTTACAAGTTCCTTAAAAACTTGTTGGCGACTCTTTTGCTCTATCTTCTTCCCTTTTGGACGCCACCGTACTTTAGTGTATGATCACAGTGTGGTTCAAGTTAGTGGGATTTTAAAAGCTTGAAATTTATTCCCTACAGTTATGAGTCCGGATGCACCGTGCGAAAGCCTTACCTTTGGAAGGGTTGGCACGTGTGGATGGGACCCCGCGAGTTACACTCGCTTCCATGGTTTGGTGAATTCAACATTCTCGGATGTACCCTTTGGTTCTCATAGAGTTTAATTGGGTAGATGGAGCATGAATTCGCAGAGGGTTATTTCCATATGTAAAACACATATGGGTTTCAGAAAAGAGAGAAAAACTCAATCAGGAAGTAGAATCGAGCCAACAATGCTAGAACTAGTATCTCTTTCTAATAACATGATACTAGGAATCAAAATAATAACCTAAACGTGATGCTATATCATAATATCAATTAAACAATTAAAGAACTTACTTGGGTGCCTCGTATCTCTTTCTAATAACAAAATAAACACGTAAGTAACTTCAAGGAAAATATAAAACCAAATAATTAACTTAAATAATTGAAAGAAAGAATTAAGAAAGTTTAAACTAGATTTAGGACCAAACCCTCATAAATCAAACCTTTCATGTCTAAGGCGAAAGCAACTTCGAACTTGGCTAGGTGTGTCTAGTGCTAATGTATGAGGAATTTTGTTTGTAAAAGCCTAGTTTAGAAAGAGAGATAGAATCAAGAAATTCTTAATGGGAGTTGATGATTAAAAACGGAGGTTCAAGGAAGATATTTATAACGAAAATCGGCCGAAATATGATGAAAAAAGAATTGGAGTTCGAAGAGGAATAAAAATCGATGTTGTCGCCGCAACTGCCCCTGCCGCCGCGCGACAGGGTGCAGCGCCGCGCGACAGGCCTGTTCTCCGGCGCTGCAAGATAGTTTTTACGTATTTTGTTTTTATCATATCTTTTGATCCAGAAGTTCAAATAAGGCATATAATATGTCGTTGGAAATCTCTTGAAGTCTACTTTCCAACCCAATTAGAATAAGATTAAAATCTTATGTAGATAAAAATATATGGCCGAAATAGTGGAAGGGTTTCAGTTTTGGATAGAGTTTCATATCTCATTCATATCTTTTTTGTTATAGCTCAGATTTAATATTATAATATATCATTGGAAATATAATTTCAAGATCCATCCAACCATATAAAATTTTGATAAATATTATGGGGCTCGAAAATTATAACTTACTGTCTTTGAACATCTTTAAATTCGAATACAAATTGGATTAAAAAAAGAGAAAAGTTTTTATCCTCACCCCTTAAAAAGTTTCACTCATGCACCTTATGAACAGTGTTCGTGCATGTGAATCACATGTGTGAGACCATGTGCACTTCACATGCATGGACTTTTTTCCTTTTTTTTTCTTTTCCTTTTTCTGTTGCTGCTATTATGAGGTGGCAAGTGTAATTTTTTTTCTTATTCTGTTTCTGCTATTATGAGGTGGCAACTCTAACTACTATGATGAGGTGGGGAGCGTTGTGAAGGCCATGTGTGCTGCTTTCTTCCTTTTTTTTTTCTTTTTTTTTTTGACGAAATTGCTCCTGTCTGCTTCATCAGCTACCTGCTTCATCGTTTCTTCTTTCGTGTTTATGGAGGCTACACTTTCATCTTTGGATTAATCGCCCAATTTTTTTTCCTTTCCATCTTTTCCTTCTCTTTGTATGCTGATGCTGACATATCATTGTATATAATCTTTCGTTTTGTTTTGCCGGCAGCTAATTTGATGCGTTGCCAACAATTGCTTCTTGATGTCCTGCGTTTGAAAAAGCAACACCACAACATATCATCAATGGCTACAAAATGTCAAAACACCTTCCAGATTATCATGAAAAGGTATGTCTTAAGGGGCATGGATATGCTACTGTATGTTTTCATTTTATACACTAATATAGTAAGCTAGATCTTCCCATTGTAAATAAACAATTAATTTAATAGATTAATGCTATTAGAAAAAATTAGCAATTTAGCTCATATTGGCAAGATTGACATTGTAAGCTCAGTTAATCGAACCTATCAATCATCAACTATTATCAATTATTAATCAATTAAAAGTAAGAAAAATTAGCTTAGAAAAATGTTTGACAATGGGATACATTATAATTAAATCCCCAATTCTATAAATGAAAAATAAGTTACGTTATATAATCGATCACTTAAGTCTAGATTAAAATCAGAAAATAATGGAGGTGAATGAAATTGCTACTTTTTAACTGGTAGATTGGGGATTTAAATTAAGATACATTATAATTTACTGTTAATTGGGAATTTACATTAAAATTTATCTTAATTTGGGGTTTAAACTATAATATAAACAATAAGAAGCCAACAATAATTAATTTTAAAGATTTTTATATTCTCATTATGTAACTTATTCTTTATATTGGGGATTTAAATTATAATTTATCTCATCATAATACATATTTTCTAAGCTAACAAATAAAATTATCTTATTATTATAGGGAGCTGTTTAAAACGCTAACAAATAAAGTGGTGTTCTCGAGGTTTGTTTTGACTATTGCTTTATTAGTGTTGTGTTAGCATAGTGATGGTCCTATCATGTTTTCAGGGAGTGTGATATTACCTATTTAGAAATCGTTGAAACAGACATTGCCTTCTATTTATATATTCTTCTTAAATTGAAATCATTCACTCTATTCCTTTTGATCAAGTGAGGGGGAAAAAGGGTAGAACTAAGAACTTTTGGTGAGGATTTCATGCTCTTATATATATAGTTACTTTAATTTTCCTTGTTCTAGCTTAATGCAATTGTTGATCAATTGGAACTTTACATTTGTGCTAATTGACTTTTGTTGGACTTACTTCGATTGCTAATTAAACAAAATACATCTTGACTTGCTTGCCATTGACAATAATGCTATAGTTACTTTAATGATCTTACACTTGCACACTAAATTTGTTAGCATTTTTTCCATTTTATATTTGTTTTCGAACTAAGAAATCTTGGTGGTAATTTCATGTTCTTATATGATTACTTTATTTTTCCTTGTTACATTTGCACTAATTGACCCTTTGTTGGATTTACTTGGATTGCTAATTAAACAAAATACATCTTGACTTTGTGGTTTTAATGATCTTTGGATTTGCACACTGATTTTTGTTAGCATTTTTTCCATTTTATATATGTTTTGATGAGGCTGTTGTAGAGCTTACAGATTTCTATATAGACAACTTTGGCTGATGAATAATTATTTTTTACCATTGGTTAGAATACTTATTGCAATGTTATTATTTGTGCAGGCTGGTGTTGAGGTTTTGTTTACCATTTTCTAGCTATTGTTGGGGTCCTGTTTGCCATCTTTTGCTCAGAATTATTGGTATGGTTTTTATGTTGTTTTTTTTTTTGGTATTTGCTTTGTTCTGTTATTGTTTATATATCTAATTATGTTTTTTATATATGACACTTATTGGAATTTACTATTGTGATTTGTTTAGATTGTGTTGCTAATGTAGCTTATAATCTTATTGTTGCTTTATTTTGTTCATTTTGTGTTCTTAGTATATGATACATGTTAGGATTTACTATTTTGTTTTGTTTAGCTTAAGGCAATAATGTGGATGTATGATGCTAAATTTTGTTTGACTTAAAATTAATGCATGTTAAAGTGTGTTCTTTTTACTTTTTTTGGGGGAGAGGGTGGGGGGTGTGTTTTATTGTTTAGGTTCTTTAGTTTGTGATGAATCTAGAATATTATCCTTGTATTTTTAGTGTATGTGTATGATATTTTATGTGCTTTTTATTTTGGGAGGGCTTTGCTTGTGTTGGTTTAGGATTGAATTGTTTACAATGTTTTTAGAATTTCTGATTTAGGTGGGTTATTTTCTAGAATTAGTGGATAGGAGGGAAGTTAATTGTTTCATCGCTTCGCGATGCACACAGGTCATGGAGCTAGAGCCTCGCAAAATTTTGATTTCCTACTGTAGCTTGTTAAAGAAGGTTTTGGATCACCTGCAGTTTCCACCACCTGTCTATGAATTAGTAGACATTACTAAGAATCATGTGAAGTTACATGTGGAAACAACAGACCTTGGTTTTTCACACACCTATACTTTTGATGGTGGTAAGGGTGAGAAGTTGCAGGCTTCCTCTGAAAAGGCAGCAGAGGATGTTGTTCGGCACTTGAGGGCAGAGTTTGATCTTTGTATTCATGACTGGACAAGCACTAAGATTTGGATGTATAAGCGCTGTGAGTTGTTGTTCAAGCTGAAACATGATGCTTTGGAGTCTAAAGAACGGGTGCTGCATAAACCACCTGTTAACTGGCTTAGTGCTTTCCCTGAGAAGGCAGGTGCTAAGGATGTCTTTATTAACTACTCGGATGTGTTGCATGTGCTAACTGTACAGACGCGTGCGCGAGTCTCAACTATTGAGTCCTCTGAGCTTGCTTTGCAGGGATATGTGGCCTGGCTAACGGTGTATTGTCCTGGAGACACTGTTAACATGGAATGTATAATCAGTGATGTATGCATTGGTGATGTAGCTGCTAAGCAAAATGCGGCTATGAAAGCTGTGACTTTCCTTCAATGCAAATACAGGCTAGATATAATTGACCTTAACTATGGGCAAGAAAAATATGCTGGGATTAAGTGTTCTTTAGCACGGGAGAGCTACATGTCTGCTTAAGAACGTGTTCTTGGTGTGCAGGGAACACTTCACTTGGCACTTTTCTTAGACGATCGTGATTGCAACACACCTAGATCCCTGTGTAACAAAATCCCAAGTGCAAGCCTTCCACCTAATACTCCTCGTAAGCATAAAGCTCGTCCTACTTTCAAGAGGGCAGGTGTTGCTAATCAGCCAGCTGCAATTAACTTTGTTAAGGTTCCATCTAATTTGGAGGTTGTGTTTAAGCGTGCCAAAGCCACATAGTTATAAGGCAATTCCATAGACATGGGGCGGGGGTTAAATTTTATAGTCTGTGTGGAAGGCTACCATATTTATTACTGTCCTTTTGTAAACCTAAGAGCTATAATGCTCAGTAGAATTTGTGATGATGTGCTTGATGTATTGTAAACCCTGTTGCCATGTATTTTTCTTTATTTTAGGCTTTATCTATGTAACTGCTTCTTATGATGCTGCCTTTTTATGAGCAATGAAATTTATTAGTTTATAATTATTCATCCAATTTCATCATTATAGTAGCTACTTTCATTTATATGTTGTTAGCTTTATTATTTGTAGTATCAACAATGGAATTTGGCAATTTATTATATGCTTATGTGGTTACTGATTCCATATGGAAGGAGTTAACTTTCTCCTTAATTTTATTAGTTCTCTCCAACTATGGGTATTGTCTTTCATCCTTCTAACCTATTATACTGTTGTAGATTGTGTGTGCTAGCATTTTCATCTTATATATCATATGCTATCTTTCCATGCTACAGACTTCCCTGATTACCCTTCGTATTCTAATACTAATACTCGAACAAGCAAACGCGTACAGGCAATCACTTGGGAGCCCAAGAAAAAGAGACCGAGGAAGCCTAAACCTGTAAGGCCAGGTTGTATATTACTTAGTTTCATATTTTTGTTTGCTTTGTTATATATGTTGAACAAATTATAAACTAAGACTTGCTTATAATATGTAGTTGGAGAAGCCTGTGATGTTGGCAGCAAATGCCAACAGCTCCTTTAGAATTGGTCGCTCCTTATTTCTGTGACAAATGCTTCGCAAAAAAAATTTCTTACAAATCTCCTAATTTTTCTGTAGTGGTGGGGAATGTGTAATTGTTTATAATCAGCTTCCTCCTGGGATTATTAGACTATTCACTTCAAAAGATGAAAATGCTGAACACTTTCAAACATATGCACGTTTGTATAATAACCTATTCGCTTTCACCTCTCTAGGGGGGTGCATTGGAATCACAATAAAAAAAAGGCATATATGCTTTCAAATTACATGGGCAACTATACCATTTTGTCCCTAACTTGTTACCTGATGGGAACCAGCCACAGTTTCTTCAGCTTTACTTCTATGATTCTCAGCATGAGGCTAAGAATCGGCTTGACTTGTTTCCAGAGCTCCAAGCAGATGTTATTGCAATTCTGATGGAAATTATGTCAGATAATCCATATTCTAAATTTTTTAAATCTCTGAGAGATATTCCAATCTCAGCTGAAACTGTGATTACTTTAAACAAAGACCCTACTTTGGATTAGCGGGTGTACAACGCTCCTACGTCTGATGAGGTGGCTGCTATATGGGCTGATGACAGTGCATCTCATCAACAAAATAGCCCTCATATCACAGTGTATGGAAAGTCTGATAAGGGACATCGCATAATGCATTACTATGGCTGCTATGACCCTCTGCAGTACCCTTTATTATTCCCTCATGGGGATTGTGGTTGGCACCATGGCCTTCTGAAGATGTCTTCCTGTGGGCGGCCTCATAATCAAAGCTTTGTAGGCAATGCCACTGCAGATGGGGATGGTGATGTTGCGGCTGCTTCCTTACTGCAAGAAGATGATCCATGTAAGATTTATTATACTCTATTGTATAGTTAACATACATGCATTGCTAATACATTCTTTACACAATTTGAATGGTTGTTATAGCTAATGTTTATATGCATGTTATTGTCTCAGCTGTTGCTAATGGAAAACGGGGTAAGTTTATTTCTCCTAGGGAGTATTATGCTTATCGTTTTCAAATACAGATTGGCAATTATCTGTTAAGAGCTGGACGACTGTTTTTGCAGTTCATTGTGGATATGTATGTGAAGATTGAAAATACGCGCTTGGATTTTTTTTGTAAAATCCAGAAAAAAATAAGAGCTGAATTGTATCAAGGTATTGTTGATACATTTGATGGTGGGGAAACAGATGCTTTTAATGTTGGTCAATCAGTTATATTGCCCCCCACGTTCCTTAGATGCCCTCGAGATTTGAGCAAGAGGTACATTAATGCAATTACTCTTGTTCAAAGGTTCGGCAAGCCTGACCTCTTTGTCACTATGACTTGCAATCCCAATTGGCCAGAAATAAAAGCATAACTTGCTCCTGGCGAAAAAGCTCAAGACCGCCCTGATTTAATTGCGCGTGTTTTCAGGGCAAAACTTATTGCGTTAAAAAAGAAAATTATGGATGATAATGTCTTTGGTGAAGTGGTAGCTTTCATTTATGTTGTGGAGTTTCAGAAACGAGGCCTTCCACATGTTCATATGTTGATCATTCTAAAACCAGGATACAAAATTAAGGAACCAGTGTTGTACGACAAGTTCACTTGTGCTGAAATTCCTAGCAATGACAACCCTTATTTGCGTAAGATTGTTCTTCGCCATATGATGCATGGCCCTTGTGGCAAGGACAATCCTAGCTGCTCCTGCATGAACAAGAAGGGGTGGGAAGGAAAATGTAAATATGGCTACCCAAAGGCATTTAACGAAACAACCACGAACAATGATAGTGGCTACCTGCTTACCGTAGACGTAATACGGGTGAGTCTATTTTGATTAGGGGAAGAATGCTGGACAACCAATGGGTGATCTCCTACAATCTGTATTTATCATCGCTCTTTGATTGCCATCTAAATGTGGAGATTTGCTCCACAATTCAAGCTGTAAAGTATTTGTATAAATATGTCTATAAAGGGCATGACATATGTTCATTCAATATAACAGAAACAGGTGTAAGGCTACCTGTTAATGAAATTGAACAATTTCAATCAGGCCGTTGGGTGTCTCCTTGTGAAGCTGCTTGGTGGATCTTTTCATTTGATCTTTATGAAATGATCCCGCCTGTACTATTGCTGCAAGTGCACTTGCCAAACCAACACTTCGTTAGGTTTAATGCTTCTGATCAGCTAGAGGATGTAATTGCTGACAGTAGAAAGGCCAGTCGTTAACAGAATTTTTCAAATGAATGCTGCATTTCCAAACAAACCAAAATTATTGTATTCTAAATTTTCTGAGCATTTTGTGTGGCAGCCTGCTTCTAAGACATGGAAAGAACGTTCTCTTGGTGGGGTCGTAAGCAGATTAGCCTTTGTTTCCCCTTCTGAAGGGGAGAGGTATTTTCTCCGTCTTCTCTTAACACATGTAAGAGGTCCTACATCATTTGAAAACGTGCGTACTGTTAATGGGGTTCTCTGCGCTACATTTCAAGAAGCTGCTGTAAAGTTGGGTCTCCTTAGTGAAGATGATGCAGTGGAAAAGTGTATGGATGAAGCTGCTACTGCACAGATGTCACGGGCACTACGAAGGTTATTTGCAACACTACTTATTTTTGGTAATCCGCGTGACCCTTTAGCATTGTGGCATAAATATTACAATGCTCTTTCTGAAGACTACAACCACTCATTTAAAGGTGAAGAATTAAAGGTGAAAGCAATAACAATTCGTGATGTGGAGCGGTATTTAGAAGAGATGGGAAAGACATTACAAGAATTGGGGTTGGAGTCTTTAGTTGTCTCTTTTGATGAAGGGCTTACAAGAACTAAAGATATTGCAGATGCATTAGACGCACCCATTCCTGGTGAGTATATTGAAGCAATTTCTACATTAAACAGCAAGCAACATGAAGTTTTCACTGCAATTATGAGCAAGATCAACAGTGGAGAACCAGGAGTCTTTTTTATTGATGGCCCTAGGGGCACAGGTAAAACCTACCTTTACTGTGCTCTTTATGCTGCTGTTAGGCAGATGGGCAAGATTGTTCTTCCTACAGCAACATCAAGAATAGCTGCATCAAATATGGTCACATGTCGAACAGCTCATTCACGATTTAAGCTACCTTTAGATCACTCTGTGTCAATGGCTTGCAATGTTTCTGAGCAAAGTGGACTTGCAACCTTATTAAGAGCGAGCACTCTGATCATTTGGGATGAGGTTTCAATGGCTCTGAAAGAAAACATTGAATCCCTTGACCTGTTGCTTAGAGATCTATGTGAGGAAGACAAACCATTTGGTGGTAAAGTCGTCGTCTTTGGAGGAGATTTCCGACAAGTTTTTCCTGTTGTACCTAAAAAATCTCAAAAGGAAGCCGTAGCAGCAAGTTTAGTTTCCTATCATCTGTGGAGCAGCTTTGCACGTATTAGACTACATGAGAACATGCGAGCGCGAACAGACCCACTGTTCTCTGAGTTCTTACTTGCTCTTGGGAATGGCCAACTACAAGAAACAAAAATAGGTAATATTCAACTTCCTCATGAGCTCCTCATCCCATTTGAAGAAGAAGGTGTTTCCTTGTCACAGCTTATTAAAGAGGTTTTTCCAAAACTGTCAGCAGGTCACTTAAGCCCAGAAATCTTCACTGATCGTGCTATATTAACACCTCTTAATGATGACGTCGATGAAATAAATAGTCTCCTCATAGACAATCATTCTGGTGAAGCAGTAGTCTATAAAAGCTTTGATTCTTTACTTGATGATAATTGCAACATCTACACAACTGAATTTTTAAATACCTTGTGTCTTGGAGGAATGAGCCCACACTCTTTGGTGCTGAAACAGAATTGCCCTGTGATTTTGCTTCGGAACATAGCCCCAGCTTCAGGCCTATGCAATGGAACTCAACTAATCTGCAAATCTTTCTACCCAAATGTTATCCTTTGTATGATTACAACAGGCCATCATTCAGGCGAGATGGTCTTTCTGCTACGTGCTAACCTAAGACCTTCCTCTTCCAGCCATTTTCCATTCAAGTTTGAACGGATACAATTCCCAATTAAGCTGAGCTTTGCTATGACCATAAACAAAGCTCAAGGCCAAACTCTAAATCAAGTTGGGATTTATTTACGCCGTCCTTGCTTTTCACACGGCCAGCTTTATGTTCGGTTATCTAGAGCGCGGAAATCAAGTCATGTAAGAGGGTTAAACAAGCTTACTAAGGAAAACCAAGACACAGATGGTGTGAGGAATGTTGTATCTTTTGATATACTATATAAAGCTGGAATCATATCTGAAAGATCTCCATAGGTCAGTTTTCCAGGAAGATATTTAACCATCCATGATTAAAATGCAGTTATACTTAGAAGCCACATAAAGCTGAGTTACGGCCAAATAAATAGTCTCCTTATAGATATTTAACCACACTTGTCTACTCTAATGCAGGCTTTAACATTTAAGTTATAAGTTGATGGTGCAGCATTACAGCAATATAGGAGCAACGACTCACCAAGGAGAGTTTTAAAGGGTCACTCAATAAACAGCTTCAATGTGCATTTGCTTATAGTTCCTAAATATCATTAAACTTCTAATGCAGGTTTTTATAACAAATGAGCAGCCTGGATACATTTCTTCTCTGAGATCCATGTAATTTCTACAGTGTCATTGACAATAGGTGCAAAGTGTCAAATTACTTCTCTGGGAAGAATTATTGGAAGGTATACTGGCAAATTTAGACCTTCACATTGAAAATTTTATAATATACAATTGTATCAGCTGCAATAGCTTATCCAAATCTATTTATAAAGTCCATTTTATATGCCTTTATATAATTATATTTTCACTTTTAAGCCTGAAAATATTAGTTGTTTTGTGTTACACTTTATAAAACATGAACATATGAAATTAACACTTCAGAAAAACTCAGATAGCATTAAACAAAGAAGCCTGCTATAAGCAAAGCTCTTTTTTAGTTCCCAGGGTAAATAGAGTCCAGGTTAATCAAAGCATTATAAGCCCATTGAAACAGCCCACACTTTTTTTGGGTGATAGGTTAAAAAATCCTCCTTTTGAATCCCCCCCCCCTAAAAAAAAGGGCCTACATACACAGACAACACACAATATTGCAAAGATGAAGCACATTATTGTATATATAAAATTAGGCAATAAACACCTTGCAACAAAAAGGAAATATTCCAGTTCTCAATGTTCATTAGCAAAATGAAATTCATTAAGTGTTTAAATCACAAAAATAGCTCTGCTTATAACTTTTACCCGAAAAGCACATGTAATAACAAACTACTTTATTGAAACTGTAATAAGAGGTAAGCAGCTGACAATGAAAAAGTAATTCCCCATTTCAATGCACATTAGCTTAGATCACTATAATAGATGTACTTATAACAGTTAAATAGAAAAGTAAAGTCAAATCGTCCTACTTCTTTGTTTAGCCTACTTGTCACTACTCTAATCCTACAAAAGCTAGGATCAGTGTATTTACCTGCTGAATAATAGCCATTACTAAGGCTACATATACGAGTTTTTAAAGCACTCTCTCAGCAATCTCATCAGTATTCTTTCAAAAATAGAAGAGCATAATTAAGGAACTCCATTGAAGGTATTTCTTCACCTCTAGCTTTTATATTTTGTTTTCAATTAATGCTTACATAGATTTTTTATCATTATTATGACAGAATTAGTCTGCTATCACATAGTAATCCCTTGACATGCTTTCATAATTGCATTTATGTATCTTCTATTATATATTGTTGCATTTTTTATGGTATGCATATACAATTATAAAGTATTTAAGATTATATCTACCACAACAATAAATAAATAAGCATACTGTAGACACCTAAAAATTTCTCCCCAAAACCAAACCCGATGATGAACAACCTTTCACCGCCATTATTGGTCGGGTTGAGTATTTAATCTTGGAGTGCTTAAATCCATATTTCCATTTCATAAACCAACCCAACTTCTAGCCCATTTCCCCAAACCATAACTTATTTTCCTCTTTTCGTGCCTTTAAATCCAAAATAATTCATTTCGTGTCCTTTAAAATCATTCATTTCGTGTTCTTTTTATATAAACGTTTATTTATATTTATTTTGGTCCATAATCTGGGTCCAATGATTAAATACTTGGATGGGGCTTGAAAAGATCTTTCCAACGATATATTATAAGCCCAAATCCGAGTTATAACGAATAAGTTATGGCCAAAAAAATTAAACTGAGCCCAAACCGAACCTAAGCCCACCTTACCTACGACCCAATGATCATGTGGAGGGTCCAAACGATTTAATCCAATTCCTAAACCAATTAGGATTAATTGGAAGCTTCTACAAGTTTCTAAAAGATCTTAATTATCGTTTTTGAAAAGATAAGATTAAAGAGTTTGAAATTGAATAAAATTCCTTTTTTTTTAAAGTCCTATTTATATCCGAATTGAAAGACATTCAAAGATAGACAGATATTATTTTCGTGCCTCATAGTTTTTATCCAAATTTTATATGGTTGGATATCTCTTGAAATTATCTTTCCAATTATATATTATAATATCAATTCCGAGCTATAACGGAAAAGATATGAATAAAATGTCAAACTCTATCCAAAACTGACAACGTCCCACTATTTCGGCTATATCTTTTATTCTATAAAATATTTTAATCTGATTCTAATTGGTTTAGAAATTAGACTTCAAGAGCTTTCCAACGATATCTTATTCATCTCTTTCCGATTTCTGGATCATAAGATATGATAAAAACAAAAACCGCAAAAACTGCTGTCTATCGAGTTTTATTCCGATTTAATTCGGATCTTATCTTAATTTTTCGACCCTTCTTTTTTCTCTATAAATATAGGTTATCTCCCTTTTTTCAATCATCAACAAGCTTGATCATCAAATCCTTCTCTCTTTCTCTCTTTTACACCAAAAATCGTTCTCTTCTCTCTCTCCCATATTCTAAGCCTTAAACCTATATTCCTAATTACAACATTCTTCCCTTAAGCACTCCAAGGAGTCTATACTAAACCCGAGGTTCCGTCCTTAAACCAAGGCGTGAAAGGTATAAATAACTGAGGGTTTGGACCAAATCAACTCTACATTTATTTAATTTAATTTTTATTTGCTTTATATTTTTATTGAAGTTACTAACAATTTATTCATGATGTAGCAATTTAAAGGAACGCGCACAATGTGAGTAATTAATTAATTTAATTACTCTTATTTTATTTTAATATTGCTAGTATCATGATTAGGTTATTTTATATTTTATTTGACTAACAAATTATTGTTGAATTGCTTCCAATATTAATGTTTATTCTATTGTTATTATGATCACCATATTGCATGTTAAAGGGAATATGTAATTGAAAATCACGCCTAATAAGATACTTTGGACAACCGGTTTAGGTTCCTTTTTAATCTTGTTGTTAATTCAAGTGATCACAATATTTTAGAATTATGTGTTGCATTAATATTAAACAAATTTAGCTTAATGATAGTTTGGAGCAAATTGAATCTTTGTTTGTAGAGGCCAATACGGGCGAATGTGACTCCATGACTCACTTCGTACCATCATCCGATCCTCCTTTCGTGGTTCCGAACCATATGGAGTTAGTAATCTCATGGATTATGAATGGGGTGTAACCTTCACGGGTTAATCGTTGTTGCCTATCGTTGTCCCTTATCGTGGTTGCCTTTTTATGATCCGTGAACGGTTTACAAGTTCCTTAAAAACTTGTTGGCGGCTCCCTACTTTCCTTGTCCCTAATCGTATATGTCAATTCCCACTTCCTATGAGTGCCAAGCATATTCACAACATGCTTTAACGTAGGTGCACTTCAAACGACGCCTACAATTTGGCGACTCCACTGGGGAGGATTCTTGGTTATTTATCGATTTGAGTGATCGGTATTTAATTAAGATGAGTGGATGAGACTTGAAAGATTCTTGAATTGTATTCCTGCGATTTAATTGGCATTGTCACATATGCATATGATTTTTTTTAGGTTACCTATTTTGCCACAATAGTACGTGTTCTACGTATGTGGCTAGCCCGGGGGATTTATGCTCTATCAACCCGAAAACGCTCATGGCAATAAGGGTTCATCCGAGTTTTTAAATCCACCCAAACCATGGAGTCGAGTTCGATTTCATCACGAACTCGCGGAGCCGCCCGTTGGCATACACCCTCAAGGGAGGCTGCCTTGCTAACGCGTCAAAACTCTTAACCATGGTACCCTTTGACACCCAAAAGCTTGACCATAGTCGAACATAGAACTTGACTTTAGGTTGCGAACTTCATTGCATCATGCGTGACTATATGCTTATGTGTGCATTTTTTTTATTGACCTTTTTTTAATAATTTTTTTTTATCTTATCAAACCCTTTTTTTTACTATTAGAGTCGAGCCATAGATTTTTTTTTTAATTTTTAAGTCACCCGGATTTTTATTCCCGTACACTGCATAAGAGTTAACTTGTTTTGGTCATATCCGGAGTTCTATAACGAGTTACGTGTCGTGCAACCTATGGATCTGTAGCCCCGAGTTTTATCTTTGATTTAGAGTTGGTTTCGCCCAAATCGGAGTCACGGATCAATAGTTATAACCGATATACTACAGCCTGTCCAGTTTAGGTATCTTTTTAGCGTCAACTTTCTTTTTTATTTATTTATTTATTTATTTATTCGTGTCAAGCTAGTCTTAGCCAAGTCCTTTAATCTGTGTCAACTCATATAATATAGGATTATAGATTTTTATTTTTATTTATTTATTTTTTATACCCATGAGTCATAACTCTTTTAGAATTCTAGTCATCTTCCTAGTTTCTTGTGATCAATTTTTGTGCTAACCTTAACATGTGTTCTTTGTCTTTGATTGTGGTTGATCTTATTTATGACTAACAATTGCCAAGGGACCATTTTCACCTAGTAAATAGCATAAACATTAAAATTGGACAAAATTAATCAAGTTAGTTTGTCTTTTAGTCTTCCGTGCTATTTGGTCATTGGGTCTTTTGTTTTTCATAACGTCCTCATGTCTAGCCATGCGATCATACCACGAGTCTTAATAAACTCACCAAATCACATATGTTGAGTCATTGCACACACTTTGTCTTTCAGTAATGCACTATATTGTTTATGATCGTATATTAGGACCATGCATGCGTCATATTCCGTTATAATAGGAATGAGTGGAGTTTTTCCCATCAGTTTTCAAAATTATTTCATACACTCTTCCTTTCCAATCCGAGTATTGAGTGAATGAATTAAGTGAGTTTATCCTTACACAGTACTTGAGTCTAAAATCACTAAGCAATAGTTAGAAGAATAAGGGGAACGTCACTCCTTCCTTCTTTCCTTCAAATCAAAACATCAACAACATGAAACTATTTTCCTCAGCTGGCAGCTAGAAGTAACTCATAAACAGCCATGAAGACAATGCACGATGCAAGCTTCTCACCAAGATTTCATGTTTTCTTCTTCTTTTGTTTCAAACCCTTCCCCCTAAAAAGTCTAGCATAGGTTCTCCTTATCCATGTGTCTATGTGTCACATTTCTTACCTTTTTCATCAATGAGCATTTCTTTCCTTTTTATTCGATCATGTCATTCGCAAAAAAAAAAAAAAAAAAAAAACATATCAATTACCGACTTAACCCAAGGTACACCAATGACTCAAGGCACCTTTGCAACCCTGTCATTCCCTATTAACCGTTCAATCACATTCCATTTCTTCATCAACCATTTTGAGCCTCGTCTAACGTTTGGCCTTCATTTCTTCATCCCACACTCACTTAACCCTGGGAATGGAAGATGTGTAACTGTATAACATTCATAAAGCAAGTAAAAAAAAAAACAGCAAAGCAACAATAAAACAATGTCTAAAGGCAAGTGTTCCAATGTCTTTGATATGAACACGTCTCAAATTGCGTCTCTCATCGAGTGCTTGGTACCGTGCCTGAGAAACATGAATGCCAAGTGAGTGATGGAATGCATGATCTGAGATTGCCTACATTGATTCGCAAGAATGGAAAAAAGAAAAAAAAAATATTTCAAAACAAAAAAAAAAATATATGAAAAATAAAACTTGCAAAGTCTAATACACAATTGAATATCTTAGGGGCTTCTCTTGGGTCTTGAGCCTTTTACCCCTTTCTTCCTTAATCCTTTAGCTTAACCACCTTACAACCCTTGAAAGACCTCTTTGAGGTGTACACACACTTGTGCAAAGTTCGGTTAGAGCTACGTTCAGCCTGATTCCTAATGGATACGTAGGCAATCTCACATTGAGGTGCGGCCACATTCATATTCATATCTATGCATGATCGAGTCAAAGAATATCCAATGCTTATCTCTATATCCCTACCCATTTAGAGCTAGACTTGGGGGCTTGAACCCACATCACATTAGCTTACCCAGCCTAAAGAGTCATCATCTTTGACTCTTCACACATATATTTCCATCACCATAACCTTTGCAGCCTCACCTTAGTATCACTTTCACACACTTATTTCACACATACAAATCCATATCATCTTTCCCTTAGGAACCCTTTATCATGAAATCTTGTATCCCTATCGCACATGCTTCATCATCTTTCAAGACAACATTCATCAGAAGAAACGTTGTATACTTGCTTAGCTTCCTGACCTGAGCAATATTCATTGTTTCATGCATCGCATAATGTGCTAAGCAATATTTCTATATCAATGATTTGTTATAATACAAAGCATATAGTTCTTAGCTCCTTGACCTAAGCAACGTTCATTATGCAATAATCACTTCATCTGTATACGTGCTTAGCTTCCAGACCTAAGTGACGTTCAAGATCGTTTCTTTACACCATAAATGATGCTTAGCTCTAAGACCTAAGTTAATTCATCTATCGTGTCACATGATGTAATTTTCCTTAGCCTCCTGGCCTAAGGACATGCATCATGCATACATTACTTTCAAGAAAAGCAATCCAATCCATGCGATTCATTTTGTCTTGCTCAACGAGGAAGTTCAAAACTTCTTTCCTTTTTTTCGTGTCTTTTTTTTTGGGAAGTTTAAAAAACTTTTTCAAAATTTTCACATCGAGGGAAGTTCGAAAATAAAAGTTCATTTTTCACATCTTTCTTTTTCGGGAGAAAGTCGATATCCTCCACTCATGACAAAAATTGACAGAAAATTTTTGCTTTTGCATCTTTGTTTGCTTGTGTCTGCACACACACACACTCACAAGTCATACACATTTCATGTCACATCAAGTCAAACTTGGTCAAGTCAATCACAATGTATACGAGTCCATTGGCAAATTTATTTTTGCAGGTCTCATCTACAGCCCACGTTCGGGGACAAGCGAACTAACTACAACCCACGTCCGGGGACAAGCGGACCATCTACAGCCCACGTCCGGGGACAAGCGGACCATCTACAGCCCACGTTCGGGGACAAGCGGACCATCTACAGCCACGTCCGGGGACAAACGGACCATCTACATCCCACGTTCGGGGACAAGCGGACCATCTACAGCCCACGTCCGGGGACAAGAGGACCATTTACAGCCCACGTTCGGGGACAAGCAAACCAACTACAACCCACGTCCGGGGACAAGCGGACCATCTACAGCCCACGTTCAGGGACAATCGAACCACCATCATTTCATGACGCAAGGTTCTCGATACACAGAGACTTGAAATCTCATCATCTGTCGACTTTCCTCAAGCATGGAAAGTATTATCCGGTGGATTTCTTCAAGCATAGAAAACCGCCAAATTCCTTTGTCGGCTTTCCTCAAGCATGGAAAGCATTATCGGTGGATTTCTTCAAGCGTAGAAAAACACCAAAATCATATGTCGACTTTCCTCAAGCATGGAAAGTGTCATCCGGTAGGTTTCTTCAGGCTTAGAAAGCTACCAAACTCATCTGTCGGCTTTCCTCAAGCATGGAAAGCATTTCAACAAACGTCATCCGGTGGATTCCTTCAAGCATAGGAAGCTACCAAGCTCATTTGTCACCGATACACTGGTGTTAGATAAGCATTCTATCCCTTTAATCTTTTATCTGTAGAACTAACATTTTTCTGCAGGTATCGGCGTATACAGAGTGATTTAGGATCGCAGAACGTCTTAAATCATTCTCCGTCCCTATCGACTACTTTGACTATCATTTTCGAAACTAACGTTTCTACAAACTCAGTCAAACTGGGGGCTTCTGTAGACACCTAAAAATGTCTCCCCAAAACCAAACCCGATGATGAACAACCTTTCACCGCCATTATTGGTCGGGTTGAGTATTTAATCTTGGAGTGCTTAAATCCACATTTCCATTTCATAAACCAACCCAACTTCTAGCTTATTTCCCCAAACCATAACTTATTTTCCTCTTTTCGTGCCTTTAAATCCAAAATTATTCATTTCGTGTCCTTTACACTAGTAGAAAAATAGCATTAGGCACCCCCCATATGGCACCGGTTCAGGCCGAACCGGTGCCAAAATCGGCCCAAAATTGGGCGGATTTTAAACAAAGGCAAAAGGCACCGGTTCAAGTCAAACTGGTGCCAAAAATAAAATAGGCACCGGTTTGAACCGGTGCCAATCAAACCGGTTTTTTTTTCAAAAAATAAAAAACGCGGCCTCCTTCCTACTTCTTTCTTCTCCTTCCTCTCTCTCTTTCATTCCTTTCTAACCCGAAATTAGAGACGAATTGAAGAACAACGAACCTCCCCCTTTTCCCTCCACCACAGCCGCCACCTTCACCGGCCACCGGCCTCCAGCCACCAACATTGTTCGAATTGAAACACCGCTCTTAATTCTCCCCTTGCCCTTGTACGAATTGTCGAATTGAAACACCGGCGTTGTACGAGTTGAAACACCACCAGCATTGTACGAATTGTCGAAAACCACCGCCCTTAATTCTCCCCTGCCCTTGTCTTTTCCCTTCCCTGCCCTTCTCTGTCTTTCACCGCCCTCCAGCCACCAACATTGTTCGAATTGAGCAGCAGCGCACCGCCTCCACCTCCGCGTTGTTCCCTCCACCAGCGCGCACCTCCTCCACCTTCGCAGCACCTACCTCGAGTGCGCACCTTCGCTGCTACCTCCACCAGCGCAGGGGTCGTCCTCAATCTCTCATCCCCTTAGCTTCTTCCACCTCCAACTAATTTAGGGTAAGTTTTTATTTGTTTTTGTTAAAAATTGAACAATTATTTTGAAATATGTAATTCTATTATTGTTAAGAAAATTAAAGTCAAGGAATGTATATATATAATTTTACCCTAATTTTTTTTATTTTTGCATTGGCTGTTTATTTAGAAATTTTGAATACATATTATACATTAGAGTAATTTTGTATGTTTAGAGTAATTTTGAATACATATTATAGATTAGAGTAATTTTGCATTACCTTGTTCCTTAGTTGAAAATTTTATAAGTTTTAATGGGTTATTTTGAGGTTTATTTAATGAGTAATTATGAATATAATAGAGATTAGTAAGAATGTTACTTAATTAGTTGAGTTTTTGTATGTTTTAATGTGTAATTTTAGGTTGTTTTAATGGGTAATTGTGAATATATTAAAGAATTAGTGACCTTGCTACTAATTAGTTGTGAATAAATTAGAAAATTGTGAATAAATTAGAGAATTGTGATTACATTAGAGATTTGTGAATAATTTAGAGAATTGTGATTAAATTAGAGAATTGTGCATAAATTAGAGAAATAAATAGTGATATTGCCACCTAATTATTTGTGAATAAATTAGAGAATTGTGAATACATTAGAGAATTGTGAATATATTAATTAGATAATTAGTGACGTTGCTAATTTTTGTTTTTTTAATATATAGATTCATATGTGAATTGAAGCAAAAGTTTAATTAGCTTGAGGACTACATATTGAGCTCAAGTGAGTAGTTGCATTGCTATATTGGTATGACTTATAAACTTTACTTAGCTATATTTCTTTCTATTTATCCATTTAATAAAAGTTTATTCATGAAATTGCAACTTGTGTATTGTTTAATTGCAAATAAATACAACAATATGTAGAATACTTGCATCATCATATGCCTAGATACCCGTTCAAGGCTTTCTCATTAGGAGAAAGTCTTGAATAGTCCCCGGTTGGGACTGTTCTTGAATGTGTACTCTCACTTAGGTGGTGAATGTATGTTTTCTTTTCGATTTTAAGGAACATCTTGGCTTACCATTTCCTCACTATGTTCTCTGGGTACATATGTGGGTAATTAATTATCTACATCGTGTACTTGGAGAACTAGGGGGAAATGCTGCCGGATTTTCCTTAAAATTGGAAAGTTGACATACATTCACTAGTGAGAGTAGAAATTCAAGGATGGGTTAGGTTGGAGTGATAAGGACCCTTTGGAAACATGCATTTTTTCACTATATGAATGGTATATTCACGTTTTGTACTTGAATTTGATTTACATAAAATATGTAGCACTTACACATTAATTATATGGTGCTATATATGTTTAGAGACAATTTACTAAATGGAGAAGGATCGTGGTTGGATGTATGGTAGACGCGATATATTGGAATTTTTGAATGGGGTTCAAGAGTTTTGCGAGAGGGCTTTAGCTTATCAACGCAAACTGGGAGGCAAAGGCCTTTATTGTCCTTGTGTTGATTGTAATTATGTGAATGTGGTCGGTAGTGTTGAAATCATTAGAGATCATGTATTATGTCGTGGGTTTAGGCAATTATACCATGTGTGGATTTGGCACGGAGAAAGTGGAGAGTACAGTGGGGATCTTGATCGGAATGATGTGCATGTTAGAAGCAATGAGATTCATGTGGACGAGGAATACGAGAATTATGAGTATATTGTTGATAATGGTGAGGATGGAGCCGATGAAGATCAGGCGGATGAGGTCGAGGATGAACAAGTGGATGAGATGTTTCAAGGTGTTGAAGGTGAAGTGTTTGAATTATTATCGGAGGCTTCTAAAAAGCCTTTGTATCCCGGGTGCAAAAAATACTCCAAACTATCGGCCGTGCTAACACTTTTCAACATTAAGTCGAAGCATGGGTGGACGGACATCAGTTTTACTTCTTTGTTGACCGCATTAAGTGATATGTTGCCTGATGGGAATGAAATTCCTAAGTCTTATTATTACGCAAAGAAGCTCATGTGTCCCTTTGGTTTGGAGTATAAGAAGATACATGCATGTCCTAATGACTGTATTTTGTATCGAAATGAGTATGAAAAACTGCAGGAGTGTCCACGATGCAAGCGGTCGCGGTACAAGCGCATGAGTTGCAATCCTGGCACGGAGGGACCTCCTGCTAAGGTGTTGTGGTATCTTCCCATTATTCCAAGGTTTAAGCGTATGTTCTCAATACCAAAAGACGCTAAAAACTTGAGGTGGCATGCAAAGCGAAGAAAGAAAAACAGAATGTTGAAGCATCCAGCTGACTCTCCACAGTGGAAGAACATTAATTTGAAGTTTGAGGAATTTGGTAATGAAGTCAGAAATTTAAGGCTTGGGTTGTGCACGGACGGGATGAATCCATTTGGCACTCTTAGTACCCAACACAGCACATGGTCGGTACTTTTAGTGATTTATAATTTGCCTCCTTGGCTGTGCATGAAACGTAAGTATGTAATGCTTTCAATGCTAATAACTGGTCCTAAGCAACCTGGAAACGACATAGATGTTTACCTTGCGCCGCTTATTGACGACTTGAGAAAGATGTGGGACGTAGGGGTTTCCGTTTTCGGAACGAGATGTTCACATTGCGTGCAGCCCTTATGTGGACCATGAATGACTTCCCTGCATATGGAAACTTGTGTGGGTATAAGGTCAAAGGGAAAAAAGCATTCCCCATATATATTGATGACACATCAAGCGTATACCTGACTCATTCTCACAAAGATGTCTACCTACGGACTCAAAGGTTCCTTAGGCGTGATCACCCGTATCGTAGGCAAAAAAAAGGCTTTCGATGGAACCGTGGAAGAGGATACTGCGCCTAGACCATTGACTGGTGCTGAGATTAGTGCTCGGGTGAAAGGAATACGAACGGTGTTTGGAAAATCAGAAAAAATTGTGGTCTCAACTGCTTTGTTTAAGAAAGAATCAATCTTTTGGAAGCTGCCGTACTGGAGAGAACATGACGTTAGGCATTGTCTTGATGTGATGCATATAGAGAAGAATGTGTGTGATGCTCTTTTGGGGACGCTTATGAATATCCCAGGCAAAATAAAGGACAGAAAGGGTGCACGGTTAGATTTGAAAGAGATGGAGATTCGTCCAGAATTATGGCCTCAAGAAAAGGTTAGAAAGGGGAAGGAGCCGAGAATAGAAGATGAAAATGTTTCGAAAAAAGGGAAGGAGAAGAGCAAGGGAAAGGGAAAGGCCAAAGATGCGTCAAAGAAGAAAGTTAAGGGTAAAGGGAAGGATGAAAAGAAATATTTACCCCCGGCTTGCTATACATTGTCAAGGGTAGAGAAACGTATGTATTGTGCATGTTTGTACGGCATTAAGGTTCCATCAGGGTACTCATCTAACATGAAAATATTTGTAACCTTAAATGGAGAATTGAAGCTGACAAGTATGAAATCCCATGATTGTCACGTTATGATGCAAGTATTCCTACCGATTGTAATCCGTGGTATTCTACCGAAACACGTGAGGGAAGCGATTACAAGCCTTTGTTCGTTTTTCAATACAATTTGTAGCAAAGTTTTTGATCCTTGTACACTAGATGCTTTGCAAGAAGATGTGGTTGTGACTTTGTGCAAATTTGAGATGTATTTCCCACCCTCATTTTTTGACATAATGGTTCATCTGGTTCTTCATTTGGTGCGTGAGATTAAGTTGTGCGGTCCAGTGTTCATGAGGTGGTGCTACCCTTTTGAAAGACACATGGGTACATTACAAGATAAAGTACGGAACCGAGCTCACCCTGAAGGAAGTATAATGCAAGGGACAATGGGTGAGGAGATAGGTAACTTTGTGGCGGACTACATAGCCCTTGCTCAACCTATTGGTCTTCCTACTTCTCGACATGAAGGTAGACTTGATGGTCATAGCACAATTGGGTCGAAACGAATGTCACCAGACCGAGATCAATACTTACAAGAACACCTTTATGTGTTGCACCATGTTTCAGATGTGCACCCATATTTAGACGAGCACATGGCTTGTTTGCGTGCCGAATTTCCATCCAAAGGTGAAAGGGCACTTATGTAGTTGCATAATAAGAAATTTGTTGATTGGTTTCGTGAACGAGTAATGAGTGGATTGAATGATACTAATGTGACCGATACAGTACGGTGGCTTGCATACGGTCCTAGGGATGATGTCCGTTCATTTGAAGGATATGACATCAATGGGTACACTTTTTGGACCGAGGCTCGTGATTTGAAATCTTCCTCCACCCAAAACAGTGGTGTAACTCTTGTGGCATCGTCAAGGGAGTTTGCAAGTTCTAAGGATAAATCACCTGTCGATGCAGAGTTGTCATACTATGGTCGAATTCAAGAAATATGGGAGCTTGATTATTGTGACTTCACGGTTGCTCTTTTCAAGTGTAAGTGGGTTGATAATATCAGGCGTAACGTCAAACATGAGGACTTTACTCTTGTAGATCTTGGCCACTTGAATGATAGTGCGGAACCATTTATCCTTGCATCTCAAGCTAAGCAAGTGTTCTACGTAACTGACCCAATGGATTCAAAATGGTCTATAGTGCTAGCTGGAAAAAGAAGAATCCTAGGCATTGGAGATGTTGAGGATGAGGAAGAATATGATGCGTTTGATAATTCAGCACCTTTCATTGTTCCTAGACCTGTTGTACTAAATGACATAGACAACGAAGCAGGTTATATGCGATCAGACCACAACGAAGGAATTTCAGAATGAGGTAGTTTGGTTAAAAGTTAGTAATGGTTTCATTGCAAATATAGTTTAGTTATCATGTATATAGGAGCATAAGTAGGCAAAAAATGATCTATTTGTAGTTTGAAATTGCCTAAGTGTACTCATTATCATGCATATACAAGGTTATAGGACCATAAGTAGGTGAAATTGGCTTAAATAGCTTCTACTTAACCCAATTCTTTTGTTTTGTGTATGAACTAACATTTATTCATTCTAACAACCTACATTCAATATATTTAACATGTTTTTAGTTTGAAATTGCCTAAGTGTACTCATTATCATGCATATAAAAGGTTATAGGACCATAAGTAGGTGAAACTGGCATAAATAGCTTCTACTTAACCCAACTCATTTGTTTTGTGTATGAACTAACATTTATTCATTCTAACAACCTATTTTCCATATGTAGATTGAAATTGGCATTTTGTACTCATTATCATGCATATACAAGGTTATAGGACCATAATAAGTTGGTGAAAATGGCTTAAATAGCTTCTACATAACCATAATAACTATCATGCATATACTTTACTATACACTAATATTGTTTTATGATTGCTTTGACAGGTGCTTATATCTCATGGCGGACGATCATGATCCTCCTTTGGTAGAGGACATTGACGATGATGAGTATGAGGACGAGTACGAGGATGACGACTCCGATGATAGTGATGTGCCTTATGATGTGAATAAGGAGGATGACTTGGGTGAGCCAGAGGATCTGGCTCAAGATGAGTTTGAGCGTAGGCTTGACGATTATGAAATTTCAGCTGAACGTGCACCGGCCATTGTAAATACAGCACGTGAGATTGTTGTTGAGAACCCGACTCCTGAAAGTCAAGGCCAAGGACAAGATGAAAACAACACAGGTGGTGGAGGGGGGGAAAAGGCACCGGCTGAAAGAAAAAGAAGGGGTCCGACGAGAAGCTTTAAGAAACCGGACGGTCCCATGGTCTTGGAGTATGACAACAAAGGCCAACCCGGGCCCCAATGGCGTCGACAATATGCTAATCAAGTTGGCATATGTTCGCGGAAAATCCCCATTACACTTGTAATGCGGCAAGTACCTCCGGGTTTGATTCAAGCATTTTGGGATGATACAAGGGTAAGTGTGTTTTTGGCACATTTAGACAATTTAAGATACCTTAACCTTATGGTTGTTACTAAATAGAAACTAATAATCGGTTTTAATTTGTGCTTGCAGAGGCAGTTTTCTATTCCTAATGATCCCGAGAAGAAAAGGTTGTTTGTCTCTTTATTAGCGGAAAGATTCAGAGGCTTTAAGACCAAGTTGACTAATCGGTGGATCCACAAGAAGAAGAAGGTGCAAACAAAGAAGAAGAATGCCAAAGAGGATGACCGTCTCCCGTGGAAAATATGGCCGACCGTGTCAAAAGATGATTGGGAAGAGTTCGTTAGAATGAAGAGTCAAAAGAAAGCCATTGTAAGTTTGTGTCTGATCTCAATTGAATAATAGCTTGACACTTTTTGTAGTAATGAGACTAACATTTTTTGTTTTTTAGGAACTTCGAGAGCAAAATCAAGCGAATGCAGAAAAGAAGGAATACGTCCATCGTATGGGTCCTAAGACTTTTGGTGAAAAGAGACCTGAGTGGGTCGGTTCGGGTTTATACCCTAAAGCGCTTCTAGTGGCATCGAAGGAACCCTCTAGTTCCACGATCACTACATTAATGAGTCGTGCCGGTGATTTCTTTTGTTCTCTCCATTCGTTTGATAAGAAAACCGGAAAATGGTTCATCAAGGGTCCGGAAGCCAAAAAACTGGCGGATAAGCTTGTAAGTTACCTATGAATTATTGAAATTAAGTCACTTTTGCATCTAAATCACTGTACAAACCATTAACTGTTTACTGACCTCATTTTTCCTTATGCTATAGCTTGAGCACACTCAAGAGATGGTGGAGGGCAAATTTGAACCAAGTGTGGAGAATGACCCTTTCACCATGGCTTTGGGAAGGCCATACCATCCAGGACGAGTAGTAGGTTCGGGAGGGTCATTGCTTGGATGGAATAAGGTGATGGGTCCCAAATACACAAAATCGGGTAGATCTCGAGCCAGTGTTAACTCACCGGGGGAGTTGGATGCCAAGGTGGCATCAATTAAGGAACAAGTACGCAACGAGTTAGTTGGTGAATTGAATGCTTGGGCGAAGCTGATGAACTTACCGACTTTGCCGTTCCTCACTAGTACCCCGATCGACTCATGTTCTGAACCAAAAGGACAAGGAGAAGGTGATAGACATGGAGGAGATGAGATACATGGTGAAGATGTGCCACCTGAGGTAAAATCAAATGGGTTATTAAAAGTTTTAAAATACCGAGTTAATTGAGATTTGAGGTGCAATGATTGATGTACTGTTGCAGGTTCCTACTCCTACACATGCGGACTCGAGGGAGCTTGAAAATCCAACACCGCATAAATTTCCAGACTTACAGGTGATTTGTAACCCTCTACCTTAATGAATTTTGTTATATTATCTATGCTGTTGTAAAAGTCCTATTTAACTATCTTCTTTTTATATATATACTTGTGTAGGAAGACACGCGGTGTGCACTTCTAGCCCCGGGGCATGCAAATAGTACCGCGTTGAGTTTGGTGGCGTATGGTAGTGCCCAACCGACGACGGGTGCTACGGCGGGGCCACATCATTACTCGGTTGGGATCGATTCAGTGGTTGCGGGGTTCAAAGACATCCCACTACCCGTACCGATAGAGGAGGTTGAGATAACAACGCTTTGGCAAGCTGTAGGTAGCTTCGTTAATTGGCCACGTGCATGGGTGAAGTTGATTAATAAGGAAGTAAATTATTTAGTTCTCAATTTTTTTGGCGCATTTCATCAAAATAAAGCCAATTCGAGCCGAAATGGCTACTTACTTGCCTATTTTCTTCATTTCTCAACTTATAAACTCCTTGCATCTCAAACTCATAATCACATATTTATAAGTGTTTGTCATTTGAAATTACATTAAAATCACTATGTTCTAAGGTTTTGGGTCCAATTCATCAAAATAAAGCCACTTTGAGCCGAAATGGCTACTCACTTGCCTATTTTCTTCATTTCTCAACTAATAAACTTATACATTCTCAAACCATATAATAATTACATATGTATAAGTGATTGTGACATGAAATTTCATAAAAGAAGCAAAGTTCTAATTTTTTTTGGCGCATTTCATCAAAATAAAGCCAATTCGAGCCGAAATGGCTACTTACTTGCCTATTTTCTTCATTTCTCAACTTATAAACTCCTTGCATCTCAAAACAACTCATAATCACATATTTATAAGTGTTTGTCATTTGAAATTACATAAAAATCGCCAAGTTCTAAATTTTTTTTTTTTAAATATGCAACTTCCGCCGCACCGGGACACCCGAGGGAGCCGCCCCCGCTGCCGGAACAGCGAAGGCAGCCCGCGCCGAGGCCACAGCAGCCCCGACAGGTGGCTGCCAAGGCTGTAGCAGCCACGACAGGTGGCTGCCAGACTGCTGCAGCCTCGGCAGCAGCCTGCCTGGGCTGCTGTAGCCTCGACAGGCGGCTGCCATGGCTGCTGCAGCCTCGGCAGCACCTGCCTATGCTGCTACAGCCATGGCAGCCACCTGTCGAGGCAGCAGCAGCCCAGGCAGGCTGCTGCCAAGGCTGCAGCAGACTGGCAGCCACCTGCCGCGGCTTCTACAGCCTTGACAGCCACCTGTCGGGGCTGCTGTGGCCTCGGCACGGGCTTCCTTCGCTTTTCCGGCAGCGGGGGCGGCTCCCTCGGGTGTCCCGGTGCGGCTGCCGTTGCATATTTAAAAAGAAAAAAAAAATTTAAGCAATTTTCATCATTTCATCAAAATAAAGCCATTTTGAGCCGAAATGGCTACTCACTTGCCTATTTTCTTCATTTCTCAACTAATAAACTTATACATTCTTAAACCATATCATAATTACATATGTATAAGTGATTGTTAGTTGAAATTGCATAAAAGAAGAAAGTTCTAATTTTTTTGGCGCATTTCATCAAAATAAAGCCAATTCGAGCCGAAATGACTACTTACTTGCCTATTTTCTTCATTTCTCAACTTATAAACTCCTTGCATCTCAAAAAAACTCATAATCACATATTTATAAGTGTTTTTCATTTGAAATTACATAAAAATCGCCAAGTTCTAAGTTTTTGGGTCCAATTCATCAAAATAAAGCCATTTTGAGCCGAAATGGCTACTCACTTGCCTATTTTATTCATTTCTCAACTTATAAACTCCTTGCATCTCAAAACAACTCATAATCACATATTTATAAGTGTTTGTAATTTGAAATTACATAAAAATCGCCAAGTTCTAAGTTTTTGGGTCCAATTCATCAAAATAAAGCCATTTTGAGCCGATATGGCTACTCACTTGCCTATTTTCTTCATTTCTCAACTAATTAACTTATACATTCTTAAACCATATCATAATTACATATGTATAAGTGATTGTGAGTTGAAAATGCATAAAATAAGCAAAGTTCTAATTTTTTTGGCGCATTTCATCAAAATAAAGCCAATTCGAGCCGAAATGGCTACTTACTTGCCTATTTTCTTCATTTCTCAACTTATAAACTCCTTGCATCTCAAAACAACTCATAATCACATATTTATAAGTGTTTGTCATTTAAAATTACATAAAAATCGCCAAGTTCTAAGGTTTTGGGTCCAATTCATCAAAATAAAGCCATTTTGAGCCGAAATGGCTACTCACTTGCCTATTTGTATTCATTTCTCAACAAATAAACTTATACATTCTCAAACCATATCATAATTACATATGTATAAGTGATTGTGAGTTGAAACTTATTATTTCTCAAACTATTTCAGATTTCTAATGGAAGCAAAACTTCAAAGAGAAAGAGGGTGGAGAAGCCTAAAAGAATTGATCAACCTAAGAAGAAGCTATGTGAACAACGGTCCAAGAGTGAACAAGCGTCGAAGTTGCACTCTTCGAAAGGTTCACCCATGCCACCTACTCCACTTGTTGAAGACATTGTTCTTCAATCGCTCTCTACTGACATGACCTTTCTTCACAACCGTGCTTGTTATTTGGTCGATCCCATGGAAGTTGCACTTCCTAAGGCAATGTTCCACTATGATGAGGATGCAATTGCATGGATCAGCAAAGAAGATGTGAAGGAATTTCTACGTGGTGCAAAGCTTAACATTTCCCTCATTCAAACATTCATGAGGTACTTCAATGCCCACATAATCTATACTTTTTTCAAGTTATTCAAATTGATGGTGATTATCCTACATCTGATAAATTATTCAATGTTCATGCACGCAGAGCACTACAGGAGTACTTAACTGACACTGATTGTCCTTGTAAAGTTGGGTGGTTATGCCCCGAGCAGTTATCCACTACTAAAATCATAGGCAACCCCCATGACGTGTTGTACTATGTTGAACAGAGTATAAGGGAATCAGCGCGTGCGGGAGACAAGTTCATATACGCCCCATGTTATAGAGAGTAAGTCTAACCATGTCAAATTCAATCGATTTGGCCTCATTATATGTTGACTCCTAAATATTAATTACCTTGTCTATTGTGAACTTATGTAGGGAGCATTGGAGCCTCATGGTGATTTGTAATTCCACTAACACAATTTATCACCTTGATTCAGCTCGATCATCGGAGAAGTGGCTCGTGAAGTCTATATTGCAAAAGTAACTATATATAGCAACCTAGTGATGATTATTGCTAATAATAACTAATTTAGTAATCATACGACTAATCAAATTTGAATGTACTTTTTTTTACTACAGTGTTATGAAGAAGCTACATTGTTGTGCTCCAAAGGGTCCAACATGGAAGACACCGTTGGTAATTTACATGATATTGTGATTATCTTGAAAATCTATGGTAGTAAATATTTGCTCATTTCCTTTGCATGTTTCACTGATGTGATTTGTTTGTCATATGCTAGTGCGCACAACAAGAGATGGACTTGATTGTGCTTTGTATGTGATGAGATTCATGCTTGACATTGTGACTCATTGTACGGACACTCAACAGCTTGATGAGGTAAGTCCTAAAACTTATTGAAATGCTATATTGATGTGATTTCTAGCCTTAGACACCTAACATTATCCAACAATGACATGTTATGAGAAACAAAAAGGCTATTTCACAAGAAAGGTAGAAAATGGGCTGAATAGAAGTCATATGGGCCATATTAGGGCCATTTTGTGTTAATATGCTCTTTTGATGTGATTTCTTTTCTTATACACCTATAACTAGATAATATTGACATGTTATGAGATAAATAAAGTTCATTTAATAAGAAATGTAGGAAATGGGCAAAGTAAAGTCATATAGGCCATATTCGGGCTATTTTGAGTAAAAAGCGTCATAAACCTTAATAAAATGCTCTCCTATACAATTTTAGGGCTTACACACATACAACTATCCAATATTGACATGTTATGAGAAAGAAATAGTTCATTTGATAAGTAATGTAGGAAATGGGCTATATAGAAGTCATATAGGTAATATTTGATAAAATACATATTGTTTGCCTAATTAATTATTTTTAAAATAATATTTTTGTATTTCAAGTTTTGCAAGGTCCAAAAGGATGGTCCGTTGACAATCAAGGAGCTTAATGAAGTTCGTGACATGTTGGCGTCTTTTATCACCTTCAACATGTAAATGGCATTGTAATTGTAAATTATTTATGTTAACTTTTGAACTATATAACTTATTATTCATTATATATGTACTTACTATTATTTGTATATGTAAGCAACTTCTTTTTTTTTTTTTGTATTGCGTTTGGTAATATTTATATCTATATATATAATTGAATTCTTGTTTTTAATATTATTTTTGTATCTTATTGTAATAATTAATAATATTATTATTATAAGTTATTATAACAATAATATTATTAATTATTATATTTAATATAATTGCTGGAATTACAGGTTATTATTATTGCTGGAAACAGGTTTTTTTTTTTTAAATATTATTGCACGATGGAAAAAAAAAACAAAAAAAAAATTTGGTGAATAGGCACCGGTTAGGCAGCAACCGGTGCCTAAAATATCTACCACCAAAAAAAAAATGGCGGGAGAGCAGTTTTAGGCACCGGTTAACCGGTGCCTATTTCACCCTATGGCACCGGTTAACCGGTGCCTATTCCACCCTATGGCACCGGTTTTGAACCGGTGCCAAAAACTTGGTTTTTGGCACCCCTCACATAGGCAGTGGTTCAAACCGGTGCCTTAGACCGGGTTTGAACCGTTGCCAAATGCCTTTTTTCACCTAGTGTTAAAATCATTCATTTCGTGTCCTTTTTATATAAACGTTTATTTCTGTTTATTTTGGTCCATAATCTGGGTCCAATGATTAAATAGTTGGATGGGGCTTGAAAAGAGCTTTCCAACGATATATTATAAGCCCAAATCTGAGTTATAACGAATAAGTTATGGCCAAAAAATTAAACTGAGCCCAAACCGAACCTAAGCCCACCTTAGCTACGACCCAATGATCATGTGGAGGGTCCAAACGATTTAATCCAATTCCTAAACCAATTAGGATTAATCGGAAGATTTTACAAGTTTCTAAAAGATCTTAATTATCCTTTTTGAAAAGATTAGATTAAAGAGTTTGAAATTGAATAAAACTCCTTTTTTTTAAAGTCCTATTTATATCCGAATTGAAGACATTCAAAGATAGACAAATATTATTTTCTTGCCTCATAGTTTTTATCCAAATTTTATATAGTTTTATAGCTCTTGAAATTATCTTTCCAATGATATATTATAATATCGATTCCGAGCTATAACGGAAAAGATATGAATAAAATGTCAAACTCTATCCAAAACTGACACCGTCCCACTATTTTGGCTATATCTTTTATTCTATAAAATATTTTAATCTGATTCTAATTGGTTTAGAAATTAGACTTCAAGAGCTTTCCAACGATATCTTATTCATCTCTTTCCAATTTCTGGATCAAAAGATATGATAAAAACAATTCCGATTTAATTCGGATCTTATCTTAATTTTTCGACCCTTCTTTTTTATCTATAAATATAGGTTATCTCCCTTTTTTCAATCATCAACAAGCTTGATCATCAAATCCTTCTCTCTTTCTCTCTTTTACACCAAAAATCATTCTCTTCTCTCTCTCCCATATTCTAAGCCTTAAACCTATATTCCTAATTACAACATTCATCCCTTAAGCACTCCAAGGAGTCTATACTAAACCCGAGGTTCCGTCCTTAAACCAAGGCGTGAAAGGTATAAATAACTGAGGGTTTGGACTAAATCAACTCTACATTTATTTAATTTAATTTTTATTTGCTTTATATTTTTATTGAAGTTACTAACAATTTATTCATGATGTAGCAATTTAAAGGAACGCGCACAATGTGAGTAATTAATTAATTTAATTACTCTTATTTTATTTTAATATTGCTAGTATCATGATTAGGTTATTTTATATTTTATTTGACTAACAAATTATTGTTGAATTGCTTCCAATATTAATGTTTATTCTATTGTTATTATGATCACTATATTCCATGTTAAAGGGAATATGTAATTGAAAATCACGCCTAATAAGATACTTTGGACAACCGGTTTAGGTTCCTTTTTAATCTTGTTGTTAATTCAAGTGATCACAATATTTTAGAATTATGTGTTGCATTAATATTAAACCAATTTAGCTTAATGATAGTTTGGAGCAAATTGAATCTTTGTTTGTATGCCTTTGAGATCGCAGGAATCACTTTTCACTATAAGAATCGAGTAGAGGCCAATACGGGCGAATGTGACTCCATGAATCACTTCGTACCATCATCCCCGATCCTCCTTTCGTGGTTCCGAACCATATGGAGTTAGTAATCTCATGGATTATGAATGGGGTGTAACCTTCACGGGTCAATCGTTGTTGCCTATCGTTGTCCCTTATCGTGGTTGCCTTTTTATGATCCGTGAACGGTTTACAAGTTCCTTAAAAACTTGTTGGCGGCTCCCTACTTTCCTTGTCCCTAATCGTATATGTCAATGCCCACTTCCTATGAGTGCCAAGCATATTCACTACATGCTTTAACGTAGGCGCACTTCGAACGACGCCTACACATACATATGGATAGAAACAATTGACTATTTTAGTACAAGAAGTAAATACCCAATCATTATGTGAACTGATGTTGCATCCTAATTAGAGAAGCAATTTGAATCTTTCTTTATGCTTAGTTTTGTTGAGACTTAAAAAGAACTGTCTACTTTTTATAATTATCATTGTTTGGTATTACTTAAATGTACTGCTTAACATAATTTTTTTTTTTTTTTTTTTTTTGGTTTGCACTTATGCACTGCTGCTCATATTACATACCCTATTTAGGTGTGGCAGCTTCTTTTTAATAAATTATAATTTACTGTTGACTACCTGGGTAGCTTTGTTCTTTTAGTAATTGCTCATGAATTACTTAACTATAAAACCATCTATGTTTATCAGCTAAATTTTTTGGACATATTCTTCTGGCCTTTGTTATTCCCCTAACAGCACTTAGATGCTGCATTGTTTGTTTAGATAGTTAATTAATGAACTCTGAGAGTTGTCTTTGTTTTACTCACTCATGCATGCTTTCTTTAGTATTTATATAGGAATCAAATAGTATCTACCCTCCAAATCTTTCTTTATGCTTAGTATTTATACAATTGTTATTTGTTATGCTTTAATTTTTGTGGGATATTTTAAAGAGAGGTATTTCATTATAAAAGAAAACTGTAAAAGAAAGTTCAATACAATCTAAATAATCAAAACAACAAATATATTACTAAGAATGACTAATACAAACTCCTTATAATTTCTTATAAGCTTATAACATATCCACCAAATGCGTAGATGAAGCCTGAGTATACCCCTATTGGCAATCTGACTCCACAAACTAAGGCGTACAAAGTTCGTGCAAGGGTAATTGAGAGAGCAGAACCAAAGCTATCTCCTAACAAAACTCTGTACCAATGGCTTAAACTAGAGGACATTGAGGTTTGTTGCAAATATTGTTATTTTATTTTGTCTTAGAATTCTGTACAAGTTGTTTATTAAACAACCCAAACTGGATATAATTATTTTTGTTTTTCTTATTGCTTAAGGGAAATCGCATTCGTGGAACATTGTTTGAAAATGAAGTTGAAAGCTTCAAGGGAATTCTTGATCTAGGCAGGGAGTATGAAATTGCAAATGCTCCACTAAGAGTTGTTAATAAGAAATGGAAAACAAGGGAAGATGACTGTCAGATGACCTTTGGAGGGAACACAACTATCTAGCCCCTTCAAGCTGAAGCAGGACCTATACGTGCTTCCTAAGTAATTTCCAATTGCCTCTATTCCATGCACCAGCTCTAAGAGTGAACGCTTTGGTATCTACTTAAATGCTTCTGCTTAAGAAGTATTGCTTAAGTAATTTTTTCTAATACTGCCCTGCTACCCATAAACTTACTTTATTTTGGCTTCTTCCAGATGTTATTGGAGTAATTCTATACATGGAGCAGGTCAGGCAGGTCAAAACTGCATTAGGGGCTTCAATTGATGTTCGTGAGGTTGTGATCACTAATGATAGGTATATTCTTACACATAGTTACCTAATTACTAACATACATTCCTCATTAGTTGATTCAATTGAAATGGTAGTATATAATATAATAATTAAATAGCCTGTTGTTTTGAACATACTTACTTTGCTCCATTTGGATCTAAATCTTAAATTCTTTTGTTAACTTTCCTAAAATTTTCAGTTCAAATTTTAAACGCAAGTATATCCGCTTCTATAATTCATACGTGTAAATATTATTAAAAGTGTGGATTTGGAAATCAAAATAAATTTACAAGAATCTCATGGAAATATGGTTTTCATTATGACTGTCAAACCATTAGATTTAATTCATACTCACACTTTTTTGCATCATAAGCCCCTAATTTGATTAAAATGCAGTATATACCAACCTCTAATACTCTCTCTTTGGGGAGGACTTGCTACTGAAGGCTGCGAAAAATTAGCTGCTTGGGCATCAATCCCACTCATTGCTGGTTTTACCTACATGCGCCAAACAGGTCACAAAAGTAAGAGGTACTACTGCACTCCTATTTTCTTTGGTGACACTAAGTAAGCACCTATGATAACACTTCAAAAAATTTCTGAAACCACAGGCCTCTCGCTAGCATCCTCTATGTCTACATCAGTCATACTTAGGCCTTCAGGAGAGACAACAGACAATCTCAAGAAATGGTAAGCCACTATATATATAACAAGCATTTATAGCACTCATTTGGATATTATACTTACTTGGTATCTGTTCTCAACAGGAGTAGGGACAAAAAATCTTACATAAGTGACCTGATGGCTAAGGTTCTGCTAATCCGTGAACCATCTGTTGACAGGATAATAACTACTATTGGTGAACTTGAACTGAAAAAGGTTTTGATACACAGGCATTACACTTGTGACATGTATTTTCTATTCCAATCTATAGCATGCGCATCATTAAATTTGATATTTTATCACTACAGCTTACTGATACAATGCAAGAAGAGCGCATATGGCTCGAAGCAAAAATCCCTGAACTTGATGTGAGAAAAATCATTGCCTACATAGGCTGCGACAACTGTGGCCGCCGTTGTGAAGAACTGGCTGGTGAGACCTTTAAGTGTTCCAGCTGCCCAAACAAAGTCTGCACAGCCACTGCTAGGTAGCTATATTCTTATCATGACAATAACAAGCACATGTCTTAATTAAAAGCTAACTATCATATTGTTTCATGCAGGGTGAACTACACCTTCACCATAATTGATGGAACAGGGGAATTGAAGCTCATAGCTTTTGGAGCAGAGTGTGAGAAGCTATTTGGCATGAAACTTGCTGACATATACAACAAAGTAATTGCTGTAAGTAACTCACACACCCAAGACTTAAAAGCCTAATACACAACAAGCTATGAACTTACTATAACTTACTACCTTGCTAGGAATACTGGGATGACTTTGATGAAGCGCAGCTAGACTGTCCACTAAGGAGGCTTACTTTTGTGTTGGACCAGCAAACATTTTGAGCAGGGTGGGGGCTCTGAGGTGGGCTCTCAAATCTGTCTCAATGGAATAACTAGATGGAGGTTTTCTTAGCAAGCAGTGTGATTCTTATCTAATATTCCTCTACTGATCCTTTTGATATTACACTGCTTGTAACTATTGTGCTACTTAGATAATAAGTGGTTCTTCTAAACTATCTTAGCCTAGACTGAATGGTATATTCATCTCTATGGTGTCTTAATGCAAGTCATTAGGTTGTAATCTTTTGGACAAATTTACAAACCTAAGTCATCCATTACCACATTAATCTAAGCTTTTTAACTGCCTAATGATACTATGCATTTCCCTCTCACTTACTTGTTTACTGAAAGCTATCATCTGAGAATGCTAATTATGTATTCCTATGAAATTAAGCATGCTAGATTAATATAGCTAATAATATAGATTATAGCTTTCTGTTTATCATGCTAATAATTTAGTTGTGATTAAAATCTTCTGAATGATGTGCATTTTAATTTCAAGTTCTTTCAAAGATAGTGTTATATTATTAGGGAAGAAAGATCAGTGAAATTAGGATCTTTATCTGAGTTTGCAATGATTGAATTTGTGATGTATTGACTCATTTATATTGAGATAGCTATTATAAGTATATTTAGCAACTATAATTATATATTTGATACATTTAAACTTTCAACAAAGTATAAGAATGATAATACTATAATGATACACAATTCAGAAAATATTTGATTTAAACTTAGGCAAAAAAAGAAGACAGCATTAGAAGCTTAACAACAGATACCATAACTTATAGCTAAAATATATATATATATATATATATATATATATATATATATATATATATATATATATATATATATATATATATATATATATATATATATATCATTGTCATTCAAATTAGCAATTACATCACATTCTATAAAATTCATGCTAATTTCTACCAAGCTTAGAACTTATCAGCCTATATACTATTATACAATTTAAGCCACCAAAAACCAGCAGCTACCTACATTGCTAAGCTTGCTAAGCAAAAAAACCTACACTTCAATGCAATTTCAGCCAAAAAAAACCAGCAACAACCTAGACTTTCATTCAATTTGTTCATAATGAGACAAGTTAAGGCCATACATAGCAGAGTCTTCTGCAGAATCAGCAGACTTATAGCCTTCAACAAAGTCATCATCTTCATTGCCGCCATCATCGGAGTCATCAGAGTCATCTTGATCATCCTCCTCTGAGCTAGCCTCATCATTGTCCTCTGGGGCCGGCCCTACATCCCTCTACTCTTCCTCTTCTAAAGCATCACTGTCTTGCTTCCCAGAATTCTCTTCACCTTCCTCTTCTTCTTCAATACCCTCACCATCTTCCTCCTCCTCTTCCCCTTCTACATCCTCCACCTCTTCCTCGGCTTCTTGACCATCCTCCTCCCCCTCAGCTTCAGCATTTACTACTCCCAGAACCTGCTCAATCTCCATTGGAGCCACCCCATATCCCTGCTCCACCATACCACTCCTAGCCAACGCATCAACAGCTTCCTCTTCCTCCATCCTCCTCCTTTCATTTTCAAGCTCTGCCTCAAACTGCTCCGCTTCTCTCTGAAGCTCCTCCCTACGAGCTTGTAAAGCCCTAAGTCGTGAACGCAGCATACTCAATTGAAGCCACCTAGGACGGCCATGAGGGGCACTTGTAGAAGCTCTTGATGAAGATGAAGAGGCACCATCATTGTTAGCCATTTTAAGCTTAGATCAATTTACAGAAAATGAAAATTATTTAGGGTAAAGAGAAATATAAAGATGAGAGATAAAGAGAAAGTTGAGTGATAATCTAATGGAGGAAGATTAATAGCTTCTAAGTTCTGACTCTTTATAAGCTACAATATGCAATAATAGCATCTTCAGTTTAATGTCATTGAATATAGTTTTAGCTTTAGATGGAAATATGCACCCAAAATTTTTATTCTGTAAATTTTGGTGCAAAGTCTGATTTTATAATGTGTACAAAAGTGTCATTCTTACAAAAGGATCCTTTTTCTAAAAGAGCCCTTTTATACTCCTAACAAAATTTTTTTTTCTATTCCAATTTTTACTTGTATGCTATTTTTAGTATGTACATCAAATATTTTGTAATTTACAATTGGCTACAACTAAAGTTCTTTTCTTATTGAATTTTATAAGGTAAAATATTATACAATGTTACCATTTAACAATGTCCACCAAGGATCATTAATTAGTCGTACCAATTTCAGATAAGCCATACATTGTTAAGTTCAAATTAATTCAAAGTACAATGATTTGTACTCTATACCTTAATTCCTTAATAATTAACCTATTAATTTTGTTTTTGTTAAAATAAATATTGATATATTAACAACAAAGTAACAATCTCTACAACCTCAGAGTAAAATGATTGTACTCTATACCTTAATTCCTTAATAATTAACCTATTCCTTTTTTTCCCCCCTTTTTAATACTATCAATCTTGAGTACTTGAGTTGTAGGCAATAAAGTATCAAGACATTCTATCAAGGGCATTATGTAAAGGCTATCAAATCTCAACACGAAGACACACTCTTGCACTATTGCGTGTGATTTATACACTAACCCTAAACGTTACTACACCATCACATTTTTTATAAAGATTTTACAAATAGTGAAGCTACTCTATGTTATTACTAGGGCTATCAACATGAAGCTACCCTAGGTTATCACTAATTTTAAATGCAATTCAATTTATCAACATGAACGTTCACTAATTAATCTAAATTTATTCATAATTACCTAAAAAAACCTACAAATTAGCCAATAGAAATCACACTTCCGGTCTCACTAACTAGCAACACCACATTACCAAAAAGTAGGCAATCATACTTAGCCCCATTGTAGCTCACAACAGCATCCATATTCTTTAATTTGGAGGGTAGATAGCAATAAATCTACCAAATTTGGTTTGCCCTGTTTACCGTAATGGTAAGCAGTATTGACTATTTTCAGGTGGAGTCATGAATGAGCATATGGGAGTCCAGGGATTTGCTTCACCTAGTTTAGGAATATTGGTCTTGTCTTTATTTTTTATCACTCATAACAATGTTACTATTTTTATCAGTATTAATAAAAGAAAGTTGAGTTTCCGCTGCAAGTTTTGTTGTTGAGTTAAGTATTTTGAGTAGCCTTGCGTAATCACGCGGCGGTAATACGCCCAAGCCTATCTCTACGATATAATTATACGTATTATACTGGTATTTTCGTAGAGGGAGATTTAGGGGTGTTACAAAGTGGTATCAGTTTCAATGGTCCTAAAAAGATTAAAATTGGAGTAATAATAAAAATTGTGGGTAGACTTAAGAAGGGCATATAGGATAGATAGAGTTTCGCATTTGTGTGAGAGTCAAAAGCATTATTTTTATATAAAACTATTTTCTTATTTGTGGAAAGATGAATGAGAAAGGTATGCTCGAGTTCTCTACGGAGGCCTATAATGGGTACGACTCTCTGTCAAAGAAAGGCTTGCCTCAACGTCGTAGGTAAATTTCCTGGGAGACGCGGGCTAGACCGTCCTATAATCATGAATCAAGTACATATCTATTATTTTCGAAAATTAAAAGAATTGACATTATTTGAAACTTGAGTATGCGATTATGTGTGCATTAAAGTTGGTGTTAAAACACCTTAGGGAATGGTCAAGAGGTCCGAAATTTTGGAGTATTACCCATGGTTTGGTGATCTTGAGTTATGCTTGGTTTATTAAGAAATGAATTGCTTATTGAAAATGGATTTAGAATTGAATTGTTTATGTGATTTAGCATTGAATTAATTGTTTTGCATGTGTGTGTGAAACAAATGGAAAGAATTGATAAAATGAGACAGAATTATTTTAACCTGCATTACTTGAAAGATAATGGAGTCACAGTTAGTGAGTTCATAACTGGAATTGTCACTCTGGCCTTAACCCTTTATGAGAAGCCCTTTATGAGAAGTATAATTCGGATATGTGATATGTGGCAAGTATTTGGATCATACTAATGTTACATGTGGTCAATATGGTTGATTTGTTATTTTGAGATTAAAGGATTTGATGACTTCTATGGGATAAATAAGGAGTTATTTTGGATTGTTATCATGAATATTTGGAGAATTTGTGTTACCAAGTCTTTCCTAATTTTTGGAATATGATTTATGTTGATCAAAGGAAATATTATTTGTGGTATTGATGAGTTGAACTAGTCATGGATAAGTGTTGGAGTAAGGTATGTATTTTTTGGGATATACAAATTGGATATTAGCATTAATTTATGAAAGTTTGTATCTAATGGTGGAAAGTATCCATATGGTGTGAGGATGAGTATTGTGGTTATTATTCAAAGTAAAATGGATGATGGTTGAATCTTTGAAAAAACTTTATACAAAAGTTAGAAGATTTTGAGTCAATTCAAGTGAAAGGATTTATTTGAGATAAAACGTATTTGTTTTAAATCGAAGTTTATTTTGAAGAAATAATATCTTGTGAAGGGATTTAATGAAGTTAGTTAAAAGAATTATTGTTTGGATGGTTACTCAAAGGATTTTACTCTAAGGGATTGACGACAAAGTTAATTGATATAGAGAAGTTATTAATGATGGAATAATCAATTATTGCATTGAAATATTAATGAATTCCTTAAAGATGAGTTATGGATTATAGCAACCAAATTACGGAATTTGAAGTTATGAGAAAAGATGATCGAGTTTTTAAATGTTAAAAACGAAGTATTATGAAGTAACCAAGAGTTAATGACTACGATTTAAGGATGTAGTACCAGGATTTATGAATGTGTTTGGGAAGTTGTTAATACTTTTAGAGGATACCTTGAGACAATTTGCTAATCTACGAGCGATAAGAGGGTCAAGATAAGATGTGTTCCTTTTATGCTTAGTACCCATGACAGTGTTTGCTACGAAGTTGAATATGTGATTATTGAGTTTCTTTATGAAAAAGTAAGACTTTTATTGAAACAAGTATTTTATTACAAGTATGCAAAATGAATTTTCAAATACACAATTTTCAAAATAAAGTTTTGTATTCTTTGTTTCTAAATAGTTGTTTGGATTGAAAATTTTCATAGATCTTTTAAAATCTTTTATTAAATATTTTTTATTTCAGTTCGTACTTTGTAATTATATATATACGAGAATTTTACAACAATTTCTCCTAATGTAAGTAATTTAAATTATTTTTCAAATGACTTACAAAAATATTTTTCGAGTTTACTCACTACTTTTATTCGTATTCAAATCATTATAACCTAAGCTATTTTGATGTTTGAAACTTTCTAGTTTTCCTTATTTTGATTGATGATTGTTGATAAATTGTTAATATAGTTGATTTATTTAGTGAGTTGCAGTGTTGATCGAGTTACGGGGGCGTAACTCCTTTTAAGGGGGGTAAAGGGCGATAGAGTTTCACGCGTTTGCTTTTCGAGTCATTTTTGAGTGATTTCGAGTCTTACTTGAGTTTGGTTAGAGTCTTGAGTCAAGTTAGGATTGTGCATGAACCAATAATTTCAAAATGATTTTCGTTTCTTCTGGCTAAGTTTCGGGTCAAAACTTATTTTAAGGGGGGTAGACTGTAATACCCCATATTTTCATACGTATTTTCTAATTAATTAATTAAGAATTATTTTATAAAAAGGGTATTTTAGTAAAATCATTATTTGGAGCCAAAATAATATTTGAATTTTGGCGTCAAATATAAGTATTTAATCATTTGAATAATTAATTATTTTCGGATTTCTAAATTACTAGTATAGGTTTAATTATCTTTTTTTTAGGTCGATCCATACTTTATTATACTAACTATTTCAAGAGAAATATCTAATATACATTATGTATTTAACTAATTTTGATATTATTTAAAATATTTATTTATTCAATTATTTTATTATGATTTTTGCTTTTATTTAAAAAAAAAAAATTGTGAACGTGAGTTATCATGTTTTTAAGAGTGGTTTTATCACCTTAGTTTGTTAATAATTATTTAACTTAACCTCTAATTCTCTATCTCATTTTGTTCCTATCTTCCTTCTCCCAACCATATGTGTATCTTTTTGATTTTTCTTATCTTTTAACCAACCTACTAATCTAGGCCAAATGTTACTCAAATTCATTCAACAAACTTAAACTTATCATGCTCTTATTCTAATCTCATTCCACCTTAAGCTCTATCCTTTCTACACCCTCAACACTATAAATAGACCTTTAATTCTTCGCACTTATTCACACCAATTCTCTACTTTTCTTCTCCTCTTTTTACACAAATCATCCCGATTATTTTTGAAGCCGATTTTAGGGCATTTCTGGTCAGTTTTGTGGTGTTTCCATTTCACATAATATTGTTCCTCTCAAAAAATCCTTGAGGTTAGGCTCAAGAATTACCGAATTCGGAGTTATATCGAAGGCGTTATAACCTCTACAAGTTCTGCCTATTCTTTCCAACGCAAATCTAATTCTTCTATTTTCCTTGGTTTCTTATCTTTTTTTATTCTCTTCTCTTATTCAACTATTATTATTATTATTAATATGGGGGATTTATAAATAATTATTATGAGTAGTTTTAATTATATAAAATCAGATTTTTAATAATATTTATGTTGAAAGGTTCATGAACTTATAATTGGGAGGTTTTAATTTAATTATTTGTGAACCTTATATTGATAAAGGTTATATTTATTTGTAGGGTGTGTTCAATCAAGGTTCTTGAGGTTCTTTTTTGTGGTTTTTCTAGCAAGGACCAAGGTACGTTTAGGTGGTTAGATACCTTTGAAAGTAATTGGTTTGAGTAACATGTTTTACATGATTTGATTGGTGATTGAATTAAATTGATTTCGAAATAAATTATGTTTGAAGGTATTTATTTTAATAAAAGTATTTGAATGATTGATTTTTAAATCATGTTTTGAATGGTTTGGATTACTTATCGTGTTTAAATAATATTGGGAACTATTGAATATTAAAAAGATTTATTGAACCATTGAATTATTATTATTAATGCTTTATAAGCATGTTAGTAATCCCACTATACGGATTTGGTTTATTGATAAAGTCTTGGACTTTGTATGACCGGGTCTTTCCTCAAGAATAGTCTTGTAATATAAGGAGACTAGCTTGAGGGGTGTGCACACTTGGGTGAGGGCTGGATTAAAAGCAATTGGTTCTTAATAAAGGAATTGGTTTTATTAACTATTATTTTGAATATTGAATCATTGAATCGATTTTGGAATAATGAGCTTTGAATTTATTGGATTAATTATTGGAATTGGTTTTAAAAGCATGTTTCCAAATAAATTGAGTTTACACTATCTTGCACTTATCGTAATTAGCATATTTTGCTAATTCGTATTTCTTATTTGTTTTGGTTAGCCCTGTTTACCGTATTGGAAAGCAGTGTTGACTATTTTCAGGTGGATTCATGAATGAGCATATGGGAGTCCAGGGATTTGCTTCACCTAGTTTAGGAATGTTGGTCTTGTCTTTATTTTTGATCACTCATAACAATGTTACTATTTTTATAAGTATTAATAAAAGAAAGTTGAGTTTCCGTTGCAAGTTTTGTTGTTGAGTTAAGTATTTTGAGTAGCCTTGCGTAATCACGTGGCGGTAATACGCCCAAGTCTATCTCCACGATATAATTATACGTATTATACTGGTATTTTCGTAGAGGGAGATTTGGGAGTGTTTAGGGTAATTTTACCCCGCCACGTGGTCCAATCAGAAGATGACACGTGTCAGCCTCAGAAGGGCCCAAAGTGGACCAATCCCTGCTTGACACGTGTCACTCCATAAATTAAGGGATAAAGGCGGCCTTCAGGCCCAAATCCCGAGAAAGCCGCAAAGCGGCGCAGCCCACCAATGATTAGGGTTTAGTGACCTAATCAGGGGCACAAATCCCAAAGACCCTATAAATAGGGAGATGTCCCTCTTTTTGAGGGCACGTTTTACCATTTATTACGCTTGCATTCTCTCACATCAGAGAAACACCTGAGCTTGGAATCCGAGCAGATACCCACCTAAATTTCCGTCCTCTTTATTCCTTTTCAAGTTACTAACTTGACCGTCGGAGGCGGAGCTCCAACCACCCGGAGTCTCCGTTATTTTGCAGGTACAGCTCGGCCGGATCAGACTTCGTGTTGTAACTCTCCCGAGGGACAAAAACACCCAAAACATTTGGCGTCGTCTGTGGGGAGAGTACCTCGAAGATGGTTCAAGAGTCTGTACCACCCCCTAACCGTCTGAGCAAAGACCCAGAAGTCTTTACAGACCATGAGGATGAAGATCCTCAGGTCGAAACCTTTACAGCCGAAGACGGCTCACTCAGAATCAAGCGCATTCGGCCCAGAGACACTCTGGAGCGGGGTGCCTCCCAGGCGGGTCCAAGCCGACCCTCTGGGCAGCCGGAAGGGGAAACCCAAACGGCCGCAGGATCAGCCCCTGTCACCCGAGACGAACTCATGAAATTCATGACAAGTTTCAAGGGTGAAATTAAAGAGCTGATCACCCAAAGCCGAGCTGGCCCAAGTAAAGGTCAGTCGGCGAAGAAGACTCCTCCAGAGAAGGGGAAGTTAGTCAGAGACCGGTATCCCACTCCTCATCCAAAGGAGAAGGCAGCCGGGACCATTGATTGGTCAAAAATTCTCCTTCCTAAGAGGAACAACAACAACACCCGCCGGACTCAGCAGCCGGTGGGAAGCAAAAAATCAATTCTCGATGCCCGGGAGATCATCAACCGGAAGAGAAACCAATCGCTATCTGAGTCGGCTTCAACGTCGAACTTTCTAGACAACTTCAACAACATTTCTACAGGGAGTGCACCCTCCTTGCATAAGAGCTAGACAGGCGGTAATACCGTCCATTCTGGCCCACACATGATTGGAGCTGTACCGTATGTGCCTACTCAGGCTTACGGACAGTATCCCCCTCACTTCATGCAGCCGGCCCTCTTTGGAGGTCAGGCGACATATCCAAATGTCCAGCCATTGGACTGGCAGCTTCGTCTGCTGCGCCTGGGTGAACAGCCTTCTGCGTTCACCCGGGAGATAACCGAGGCGGCCTAGCCGGCCAAGGTTAACAATGTATTGGTTGGTACCTATGATGGTACCACCAATCCGGAAGACCACCTCATGGCTTACACCAACCTCATGTATCTGCAGGGGTTGGATGATGCCACTTGGTGTCGGTGCTTCCCGGCTACATTGAAGGGCATTGCCCAACAATGGTTTGGTAATCTGCCAGCCGGGTCCATCGACAGTTTCAGGAAGCTCGCCTTCCTGTTAGCTTCCAAAATCTCAATGAACATCCCTTCTAAGAAAACAAGCCTTGATTTGAGCACTGTTAAGTAGGGAGAGAGAGAAGGGTTGCGCTCATATGTCAGGCGGTTCAATCTGATCAGAATTCAGATTCAGGGACTGTCTGATGAGGTAGCTTTTACAGACTTTTTCAAGGGTCTGAGAGACGGGTCGACCTTTAAGTTCGACCTAGTCAGAAAAGGGGCTTTCACCTTACAGGCGGCCCTGAGGGAGGCGGAAAGCTACATTCAAGCTACCGACCTCTGCTCGCCTGGTAATCAGTGGGACTCCAAGAAGTCCGACAAGCAGAAAGACAACCGGTCTGCTCAGCCGGCCAAAAATAAAGAAGAGAGAAAGAAAAGAAAAGAAATCTGGGTGGTTAATGATTCTGACCAGCCGTCCCAGAAGAAAAAGAAAGAGTTTAAACCGTACGTCCCCAAGTACGAGTTTAATAAAGACTGCAACTCCATCCTCATGGAGATAAAGGACCGGCTGTCCATTGAGAAGCCGAATCCTATGAAGAGTTATGTCCAGTCACGGAACAAAAATAAATTCTGTCAGTTCCATGAGGAGGTCGGCCATGATACCAACGACTGCTTCAGTCTTCAGCGGGCGTTGGACCGTCTGGCTGACAAAGGGCTGTTGAAGTCCTACATTTCTAAGTCCCCAGCCGGGGCAAAAAAGAAAAATAAGGGTCAGTCCTCCAAGACTACCCCCCATCTTGCTAGTAGCTCGGATACCGACAAGGAGCCGGTCTACACAATAGCAGGCGGGTTCTCCTGTGGTGGCCCTACCATCCGGGGCACCAAGAGCCATCTTCGAAAGATGGACAAGGATGATGATGAGCAGGCGTCTGCAAGCATCTCCTTCCCAAACGTCTTGATCACTGAGAAGGATAGGGGCAGCGTCCGCCGTCCGCATGATGACCCGGTTGTCATTGAATGTAAGGTTGCCAACCAACAAGTTGGAAGAATCCTTATTGACACCGGCAGCTCATCAGACATCATCATCCTCCGGTGCTTGCAAAAGCTGAAATACAACGTCAGCAGCATGCATCCGGTCACCCACCCCTTGGTTGGTTTTGGGGGTGGGATGGTCTACCCAGCCGGAAGAATTGACTTACCCATCCGGCTGGGAGAGAAGGGCAAAGGACGACATATTGTCGTCAGATTCTTGGTCGTTGAGGAGTTGACCGCCTACAACATTATCCTTGGTCGGCCGACCCTCAACGTAGCCAAGGCAGTAATCATCCCGTCTCTCATGCTCATCAAGTATGAGAGGGATGACGGCACTGTTGGTTCCCTGAATGGGGATCAGAAGACGGCCCGAGAGTGTTATCTCTCAGCCGTCAGAGACACTGTGGCCCTAGACAGCCAGGAACCAATAGACCTTGACAATGTCAAGGATGCCGACCCAGCGCCTGTCCCACCAGCAGCCGAGAAGAAAAGAAAGGCACCTCTGCTGGTGGAGGTGAAGAAAGAGAAAAAATAGCAATCACTGACCGGTGAGCGGTCAGATGAGCTCCGCCCCCAACCGGCTGGTGAAAACATTGATCTCGTTCTGGATGACAGCCATCCAGAACGTACTGTAAAGGTGGGGACGGTTGCTCATGCTACCTTGGGTGCAAGCTTGCATCTTCTGCTGAAGGAATTCAAAGACATCTTTGCCTTTGAAGTGGAAGAGATGCCAGGAGTCAGCCCGGATCTCGCTGTCCACAAACTCATCGTGGACCCCAAAAAGAAGCCCATCCGGCAAAAGAAAAGAAACCACGGCGAGGAAAGAAGTCAGGCGGCAGCTGCCGAAGTCAAAAAGCTGCTAGACGCCAGGTTCATTCGGCCTTGTAATTTTCCCGACTGGGTGGCCAATGTGGTCCTTGTTAAGAAACCGAATGGGACCTGGCGCATGTGTGTTGATTACACAGACCTCAACAAGGCGTGTCCAAAGGACAGTTACCCGCTTCCAAAGATCAACAGTCTGGTCGACTCTACAGCCGGTCACGCCTTGATGAGCTTTATGGATGCCTACTCCGGCTTCCATCAGATACCCCTGTGGAAGAAAGATCAACAGAAGACGGCCTTCGTCACTGATCAGGGGCTATTTTGATATACTGTGATGTCGTTTGGCTTGAAAAATGCGCCTGCCACTTTCCAACGGATGATTAATACGGTCTTCATTAATCAGATAGGGAGGAATGTGGAGGTGTACATTGATGACATGATAGTCAAATCCAAGCTACAGACGGATCACCTTGCTGATCTCCGAGAAACATTCACCACCCTCAGGCAGCATAAGGTTATGTTAAATCCTAAGAAATGCGTCTTTGGTGTTGAGTCTGGGTAGTTTCTCGGATTCCTGATTGATCAAAGGGGGATAGAGGCTAACCCTGAAAAGATACAGGCGGTGATAGACATGAAGTCACCCCGTTCTGTCAAGGAAGTGCAGAGACTCACCGGCTGTCTGGCCGCCTTGGGGAGGTTCCTCAGCCGGTCAGGCGACAAGTGCCTCTACTTCTTCCAAGCAATCAGGAAGAAGACCAGACTTGAATGGGGTGATGATGCTGAGGCGGCATTCCAGAGGTTGAAAGGGCATTTACATTCCCTACCTAGGTTGGTCAGTCCTTTACCTAGGGAGACGTTGTACATGTATTTAGCCGTCTCAGATCATGCCCTCAGTGCCGTTCTCCTTGCTGAGCGAGACGGCGTGCAGCTCTCGGTTTACTTCATTAGCCATGTTCTTAAAAATGCTGAACTCTGGTACCCCATGGTTGAAAAATTTGGCCTTGCTTTGTATATGGCATTCAAAAAATTGAAGCCTTACTTTTTGGCACATCCGGTGGTGATTTCCACTGATCAGCCACTCAAGCGGTCAATGTCTACCTTGGACTCATCCGGGAGAATGTTGAAATGGGCTATTGAAATGCAAAGTCTTGAAATCGCTTACGAACCAAGAAAGGCAGTGAAAGGTCAGGCGTTTGCCGACTTCATTGTTGAAATGACCCGTCCGGTGGCTCCGGATAATCTTGATCAGGTTTGGAAAGTGTATGTAGACGGGAGTTCTACAAAGAACGGCTGTGGTGCAGGCGTAATCTACGAGTCTCCTGAAGGGGACAGATTTGAGTATGCACTACACTTCAAGTTTCAGGCCTCTAACAATGAGGCGGAATATGAAGCCCTACTAGCCGGCATTCGCATGTGTAAGGCGGCAGGGGCCATGAAAATTGATGCCTACTCTGATTCCCAATTGGTTGTTAGCCAGTATGAGGGAAGCTACGAGGCTACTCATCCGGCTATGATCAAATATCTTCAGGCAGTCAAAGAAGAGGCCGGGGCACTTGAGGAATTCCGGCTGAATCAAGTGCCTAGGTCGGAAAACAACCAGGCGGATGCATTGTCAAAATTGGCGTCTTCCGCCTGCCATGATACGCCTCGGTCTGTCTTTTGGGAAGTTCTTGAAAAGAGAAGCATCTATGAAGATCCCATTGGAGTTCTGGACCGAAGCTCTACCTAGATGGATGGCATCCGGGCCTATCTTTCAGACGGCACACTTCCTGATTCGCCACAGGAGGCAGCCGTCCTGAAGAAGCGAGTTGCAAGCTTCAAGTTGAAAAATGGAGAACTCTTCAAGGCGGGGTTTCTTAAACCTCTATTGAAGTGTGTCACCCCTGAAAAGGGGAAGGAAGTTCTCGAAGACCTGCATTCGGGATTCTGCGCCTCCCACATGGGCGGCAGGTCCCTAGCCGTCAGGGCCAGACGACATTATTTTTTGCCTACTCTTGAGGCAGACGCCAAGGAGTTGGTAAAGAAATGTGACAAGTGCCAAAAATTTGGCAAACTCATTCACCGTCCGGCTACTGATCTGACGGCCATCCACAGCCCAATCTTGTTTGCAAAATGGGGCATGGGCATTCTAGGTCCTTACACGCCTGCTCCAGGCGGAAAGCGCTACATCTTGGTGGCTGTGGATTATTTCACCAAGTGGGTGGAGGCTGAGGCGGTTAAAAACATCAAGACATCAGACGTAATTTCCTTCATTTGGAAGAACATTATCAGTCGGTATGGGGTACCTATGTCTATGGTGTTTGATAATGGTCCTCAGTTCGAGACGCCTCAGCTAAAAACCTGGTTGGGAGATCAGGGGATCTCAAGCTATTTTGCATCTGTTGGCCGGCCCCAAGCAAACGGCCAAGTGGAAGCCTTCAACAAACTCATCTCAGACGACATTAAGAAGAAAATAGAAAGAGCCGGTGGCTTATGGGCAGAAGAGTTAATCCATGTCCTATGGGCCATCCGGACAACAGCAAAAGGGGCAACCGGTGAAACCCCATTTCTCATGGTTTACGGTGCTGAAGGCGTCTTGCCCATCGAACATTACGAGCCGACTCTAAGAGTCATGCTATATGAGGAAGAGGCAAACTGGGAAGCAATGCGCCTGGCATTGGATTCACTCCCAGAACGCAGGGGCAATGCCGCCTTGCGTCATGAGATTTACCGTCTGAGAATGACTAGAGCCTACAACAAGAAAGTACACAAGCGTCCCTTGAAAGTTGACGACTTAGTGTTACGAAAAATGGAGGCAACCGGCAGGGCCAATGAGCTGGGAAAGCTAACTCCAAATTGGGAAGGCCCCTACCGGATCTATGAGGAAGTAAGAGATGGCACCTACCGCCTGGAAACTCCAGACGGCAGGCGCCTGCCTAGAACTTGGAATGTAGACAATTTGAAAAAGTACTACTTCTGAGAATGTAAGTTTTTTGTAAACAGTCAGTCAATTAATAAAGATTCAGACTTTGTTTGCAAAATTGTTTTGATTATTCGCCTGGGTAATACTCAGACGGATTCTTCACTTACCTAACTAAGTTTGATACTTAGTAAAGGTTACATTTTCTTGACCGCCTGGGTAATACTCAGATGGATCCTTTGTTTATTTACTTAAGTTTGATACTTGGTATGATTTAATAATTGCCCGTCCGTCTGGGTAATACCCAGACAGGCTTTTTGGTTTAACCAACTAAGTTCGACACTTAGTGTAAATTCACCGATTAAAAACTAAGTACAAAAACGCTCAGTGGCTATACAACCGGTCCTAAACAAGACCAAAGGCTAAAATGGCCGGATGGTTGCTCATTTTATAAAATCGCCTGTCCCAACATGGACAAAGGCGTCCGGCGACACCCCTCCGGGTGCAATCGTCGCAGAGAACAGACTATTTATCGATTCTACGTACCTATGCAGACGGCAAAAATTGAATGACCGAATCGGTCAACTCATAGCCGTCTGACCAGAATGATTTGTGAAGAACGATCAAGTTACCGGATACCGGATGCCCTGGGGCATCAGTCGGTCACCGGCTGAAGTTCTCACTTAGGTTATTTATTCCAAAATTGCACTCTCTATCCCAATTGGGGCAAAAGAGTTGTTCAATTGCTATGAAATCTCTACCAAGACGGACAAACGCCGTCTGAGTAGTGACTGGAATGCCTGTTGATGTAAGGCTGTGCACTTGGTTTGGGGCAATCACTACTGTGATTGATTGACTTACAAACGCGTCATGCTCTTTGCAACATCAGACGTTACCAAGTCAATCAACCAACTCCACTTGAAACCAATCACACAGCCGTCCAGGGGCAAGGACAGCCAGGCTTTTGATAAGTTAGGCAACAAATCGCCGCATGCTTTTGATAAGTTAGGCAAAAATGAAAAATTAAAATATTCGCAAGGCCAAATTGAAATGCAAATTAAAAATGATCAAAACCGACTCAGTCGGTGCATTTCAATAAAGTCCACCCAACCAAACGGTTGTGATGGATCAAATGTTAACCGGACCCCGTCTGGGAGAAAGAGAAATTGTTAATTAACCCGGCTCCATAGCCGGTAAATACAAAGAAACTCGGCACGCAGGCCGGAAAAGCAAAGTTATTGGCATACTGCCGCAGATTAAAGAAAAAATAAAAACAGAGATTGACATACTGCCGCTGAAAGGTCATTTCTCGCCTGCAGACGGTGCCTCCTGGTCCTTCTCCTCATCATCTGAGGGAATCTCTTGTGCTTCACCCGGACCATGTAGTTGATGCACGAGGGGCACATTGTTGGCGGTAACCCAGGCGTCGAAGGACTCAGGCTCTGGCTCACCCTTCTCTCTCAGGTACACCACGTCCTCGGCGTACCTGTGAGCCAGTGCCCAGACGCCATAATCCGCGTCTGGGTACAAGGCAGCCCAGGCGATCTTCATTCGGGCATCATTGTCAGCGTCACTCTCAGCAACTAGACGGTTTTGCTTCGCCTCCAAGGTTGCTGCAAAGTTCTTCTAAGCCTGAGCAACCTCCTTCTCTAGATTCTCAACCTTGGTCTTCAGGTTGGCGTTCTCTTCATAAACACCCTGAAGTTTGCCAAGGTCCGTCTGGGCCTTCTTGAGCGCCTCATCAGCCTTTTTGGCGCTCTCATCCGCCTTCTTCCGGCCCTCCTCTGCCTTCTTCTAGGTCGTCTCAGCATCACCCGCCCGCTGTTTGGCCGTCTCCAGATCCGCCTCTAGCTGCTGGATTCTAGACGCCTGTGTCATAATGATTTCTTTAATTTCAAGTTCATTTACGATAGTCGAGTGTAAAGCAATATTGTCAGCGTCTATGGCAGACTTCTTGGCCCTTTTTACCTCTTCCTGTTTGCGGGAATAAAGACGTTTAAGCCCGTCCACCCGCAGCATGGCCTGCAAAAAAGCAGGCGGTATAAGTATTGCAGGCGGGATAAAACAGTTGGAAAGAAATAAATTTGACAAGTTTCTTACCTCAGCCAGAAGGGATAGAATGCGTTCCAGATTGAACGTCTCTATCCCAGGGATACTGTCTTTATCCCTCTTCCGGACGGCTTCCAGCATGGCCTTGGCATGCTTCTAGACGTCTGGCCAGCCGGGAGATTGATCTGCACCACAATCAATACGTGATGAGTGCGAAACTAAGGCAGCACCTATTTGTTGCCGACCGTCTAAAGATGACGTCTGTTGAGAGTGGGATTTCACCCGCAAAGGCCACCCCAGCTCAAGCGGGGATTCAAAAGGGTTCTTACCTTCAGAGCCGGCCAAGCGGGAACCGCTTGCAGGCGTGGTGAATCCCGCGGCTGCTGATAAGGGGTTGACGAGATCAAGGCACACGCTGCCGCCTATCTTCTCGTTTCGCCCCGCTATCCGCATCTGCTGATGCCCGGCTGAGGCGCTAGGAGTTGACGCGGAGGTGGATTTTTTTATTTTGTTGAGAACGGAGGGGGTCTCCTCCCTAGCCCGTTTGAGTTGTTTCTCAAACGTGTTTCCAACCTCTCCTCCCTGCAAAAATAACCAAGTTAAAGTTAGCATCCGGGAAAAATAATTGTTAAGATCAATTTACAAAAGGGTCAGACGTTTATCACCTTGGCTTTGACCTCAGCCGCAACTTACTCCGCAAGCTCCTTGCGGATGACTGCAGAGGATCGTTTGGGAGTCTTCTCCGTCTGCAACATTTTTAATGCTTCTTCTGCAAAAAGAGAAATTGATCAATATCATAAATCAATTCCGATAGAAAGATACTACAGACGAATATAAAATCAGGCGCATACGTTTGGTAAACATGTGTCCTAGCCCGCAAGCGGCTAGGAAACACTCGTCCCTGAACCAGGCGCTCTTGGGGATCTAGTTCTTGGGGACTTTTATTGTTTCCCCGGTTGACAAGGTCGCTTCTGTGAGGCCGAAAAAGTCTGCCTCAATGATCTTGTCAAAATCTTCCTCTGGGATCCGGGGAAGAGCACACTTCCGGCCCATCAAGTCGGGCTTCTTATTGTACAGACGGAACTCATAATTCTCCCGTCTCGTTGGAGCTGACATCAGGTAGAACTTGTGTTTCCAACCGTCGAATTTTGAGACCTTGTCCAAGGTCATCATGTATTGGGGATGCGTGGTTAGAGTATACCACGCCCTCCAGCCGCCTGGGCTTCTGCTAAGATAATGCATACTAGCAAAAGCCTCCCAGCCGGGGTTAAGCCTCTGGAACTCGCAGGCGGAAACATACCCCAGAATGTTTGTCCAAGAGTTGGGGGTAAGTTGCCAGACTCCGAGGCCGTAGCCTCTCAAAATTGCCTTCACCGCCTGGTGAAGGGGGAAGCGAAGACCAGCCTTGAACGCCGCCTCATAACAGCCAAAATAGCTGTTGGCGTTCTCTTGATCGTCCTCCCAGGCGACGGTGCCATTCTCAGGCGGCACCCGGATCCTATACCCGTCTCCTAGCGGGTGCATTTGAGTAAAATTCTTTAAGTTTTCCTCCATTTGGATCCGGTCCTTGGAGGAGACGTGGATGTTGAAGGGATCGTCCTTCTCGTTCCATTTTTTCCTTTCTTCCTCCTCGCTATCCTGAAGCGGGGGTAAATCGTCACTGCTCTCAGAGGTAGAGGCGGAGCTGTCGCTCTCCGTCTCCTCCTCATTTTGGGTCAAGGGGGCAGAGACGGCCTCATCACCGCCTTGGTCACACTCTTCCAAAAAGGAATCAGCGGGAGTTGAGGGGGCGCGCGGAGGGGATCTCTCCAGAGCCGTCTGGTCTCCCTGAGCAGACGTTTCTCCCTCAGGCGTTTGGCCGCCTGAGCCTTCGTTTCTATAATTTGGATCAGTTGTCGTCTGCATTGTCCGAGCCATTGTGTCCTGCACAGACACATAACTGGTCGGAATCCAAGGCAAAGGGTGGTCCCAACACCCCGAGACGGCACTCCCAGTCCTAGACTCAGCCGTCCCTAGTTACCGGCTGGACTCTAACCTAGGCTGTGCCGTGTGTGTTGATGATGCATCCATTTATTGCAAGAAATATGTACAAACGGTGAAAAAAGAAAAAGAGCTGAGAGAGGCAGAGACGGTACCTTTTGATGTAATATCTGGAACTAGGCGGGTCCGGCTGGGTCGATGGAAAACGAGCTTTCTTGCTTGCGCCTGACTCAAACGGATGACTTCTGCTCTCTCAAAGTTTTCTCTCTAGAAAATTTTTGTAAACGTACAAAATTATGAGGGTAAAACGGCTATAAATAGAGGGTAAATACAGGGGCATTTTCGTAATTTACTCGGAAGGTGAACGGTTACTCTTTAATGGTAAAATTACCGCCAATCGGAGCGTGACACGTGTCACATATGCCACGTGGCGTGCCACGTCACATCTGTGAGGGGCAAATGTTTAGGGTAATTTTACCCCGCCACGTGGTCCAATCAGAGGATGACACGTGTCAGCCTCAGAAGGGCCCAAAGTGGACCAATCCCTGCTTGACACGTGTCACTCCAGAAATTAAGGCATAAAGGCGGCCTTCAGGCCCAAATCCCGAGAAAGCCGCAAAGCGGCACAGCCCACCAATGATTAGGGTTCAGTGACCTAATCAGGGGCACAAATCCCAAATACCCTATAAATAGGGAGATGTCCCTCTTTTTGAGGGCACGTTTTACCATTTATTACACTTGCATTCTCTCACATCAGAGAAACACCTGAGCTTGGAAACCGAGCAGATACCCACCTAAATTTCCGTCCTCTTTATTCCTTTTCAAGTTACTAACTTGACCGTCAGAGGCGGAGCTCCAACCACCCGGAGTCTCCGTTATTTTGCAGGTACAGCTCGGCCGGATCAGACTTCGTGTTGTAACTCTCCCGAGGGACAAAAACACCCAAAACAGGGAGTGTTACAAATTTAGTTTGGTTCATGATAAGGGTCCAATAATAGTGTAGTTGGATTGGGCTCGAAAAGAGCTTTCTAATGATATATATGATAAGCCCAATTTCGATGAATAATGAGGAAATTATGGCCAAACTACTAAATTGGGCCTGAAATAGTTTTATGGCCCAATGATCTAGTGGAGGGCCCATTAATATTCCTAAAGTTATTAGGTTATTTTTAATCTTCTAGAATAATTAAGAAGGTTGTTTTGAGTTCTAATGAGATTAGGAATAATAATTTTATTTTTTTATGAAAATAAAGAATTCTATTTGGATTAAAACAAGTGTTTAAAGAGATTAAATCTGATTTTCAAAGATAAGTACGGAAGTTGTTAATCGAATTTAATTAGATTATTTTGGAACCAATCATATAACCTACACTTTAGGTGTAATGATTCAATTATAATTGGTAAGAATTTATCTCAATATATACACATAATTAATGTGACCAAAATGTATCTTCAATGATATGCAACCTTACAATGTGAGTCATAACTGAATACAAATCAAATCATAAATGTGCAACATATCTTGATAATATATATACAAAAGTTGGCATATAACTTTTCAAACTACCATTTATAGGGATCATAATTATTATTTATTTATTTAATTTTCCAAACTTTTGCTAATTAGTTATTCTCCCCCTAAGTTGGTAAAATATCTCATTTATAGGAGCATATATACCAACTTAGTAGACAAATTCAATTCATTAGGAGGATCACAAGCAAAGTTTATTTCTCGGAAGATTTGTATTAAACAAGTTTCATCTCTTCTGGAGAACAACTTCAATGAAGAATTATTTCTTCATTAACTTTACATTGCATGTGTATTTATTAACCCTTTTATAATATCTTCTGGAAAACAATATTAATGGGGAGATATATGTTGAGCAGTCGTATGTTTTTCCCTTCTTTTCCAATTTCTTATGTGCTGACATATAATAGCCCCAATCAAAAGAATTGTTATACAAGCATGAATCACTTACTTGTAATTCTACTAGGTGGTGATCTTTTGGATCTTTAAAGACTTAAATAGTGTATTTTGTGAGCTTCTGGTCACCCATTACTCTTATATACTACGTTCGGATCATATTATATGCAACTTTGGGGTATTATTTGAGAGATATGAAAAAATTCAAAAGTTGCATATAATACGATCCGGAGGTAATATTAGAAATCAAAACCAACACTTGAAATGTTCATCAATACAAATTATTATAGCTCAATCTCAATGTTATGTCTTGCCATTCAATTCATTTCATATTCCTAACATGGAGAGAGTGTCAGCACATTATCAAATGAAACTTTAGGTTCTATACCGGGAATTTAATAAACCCCGGATGGCCTCAATTTTTAATTATCACATCAAATCACTTTTCCTTTAGTAAGTATATGAATTATGGTAAGTTTTATAATACTGGTGATCACCTTATTAGAGATACTTTATGCATGGTCATGAGTATGATGTAATATAAGTACACCAATGTGTTTCTTTCTACAATTGGCAAGGCAATTAACTAATACTCAAACTCCGCTGGAGCATTGATAGTAATATTGATACATGCTAATATTGTTGGACAACATTTTATACTCTTCTAGAGTACTTTATATAATCACAACACATTTTAATGTACTAGAAATGATCTCTTCAGGAGATCCATCAAAATGTGTCATTTTCTCAAATTTCTCATTGTCAATTATTACTCCTTTCCTTTTCCAAGGTTTCTTATCGTGGTAACCCTTTGGATTACCACACTTCAGGTGTGCTAGTTTCAATAGCAATTGATGTTGTCCTTCTAGGACATCAACTTATATATACATTTATAGCTAGTATATGGGTAATGGCATTTATTCATATCTATCTTCAGGATGGTATCATTCTAAATATTTGATTATCATGTGGCCACCTCTATTAAGAAATAAATCATTTATATTTAGGCTAGTGTATTTACCAAAATTACCATCAACATATTTAATTAATCATGTGCAAGGATTACATAAAAACAATGGAATAAACACTATCTCCCCCTAATCCTTGCATATAGGGGTATAAAAATAGTCCGACAATCTTATATCTCTTGGTCCTTTTAAGCTATGAATTCTTTTAGCAATGCATGTATCAAACAAAGCAAAATTATTTTTTTCCTCTTGCCCAATTATATGAATCTTTATATTGAAAATTTTCAAAATTAAATTATGGGCATAATGAATACAGTTCTCTACTAAGAAACTCACAATGTCATGCTTAATTTCTTTAACTCATAATTAACACTATTTCTTGCTCAAATAGATATTTTTATAAACTTTTCATATAATCAAGAAATTATCATGCAAACATACTTGTTATCTTATTAATCCCACAAATTGCTCTTCACTTCTAGGGGTAAGTAAATCAAGTAATATATGAATTATCAATTCTCCCCTTGAGTTTGATATGCAGATAGAATATTATACAAAATCTTTTGTATATTCTCTTGTGACATTGTGCTTATAAAATCACTTTAGTCCTGTGACTGGTGAAATATTCAAGAAACATATACAGTATATCTGACCCTTCAATTCATTAATTTAGGGGATTGTTAAATATCGCCCTTGAATATCTAACTAACGCCCGCAAAATAAAATAAAATTACGTATTTATCCTTATAATAACGATTATAAAAATAATTAATTTTACCTCAATTTCACACTTTTACTGTACACAAAACTTTTTACCGTTCTCTCTAGTGGTCAATGGCCACTGACGCTCATCGAACAACCACCCAAACACCGTAACTTTCAAAATCAAACAAAATTTTTAATCTTGTTGTTTAATCAAATATCGCCCTTGAATATCTAACTAATGCCCGCAAAATAAAATAAAATTACGTATTTATCCTTATAATAAAGATTATAAAAATAATTAATTGTACCTCAATTTCACACTTTTACTGTACACAAATCTTTTTACCGTTCTCTCTAGTGGTCAATGGCCACTAACGCTCATCGAACAACCACCCCAACCACCGTAAGTTTCAAAATCAAACAAAATTTTTAAATTTTGCAAAATCAAATTCGTTAGATCTTATGGACAACGACGAAATACCAAAAACACAACCTTAGACGCTCGCCAAAGGCTCATCAAACCGTACGGAATCGGTATTGGTGATAATTTATTTTAAAAAAATTCGAAACCCAAGAAACGCCTAGAATTTTCGAATACCCTAGGCAGAAACGCCTAGTTTTTTCAAAACATCCTAGGCTATTCGAAAAAACTAGGCGTTTCAGCCTAGGGTATACTAAAAAAAATAGGCGTTTCAGCATAGGGTATTCTTAAAAACTGGGCGTTTCACCTCAAACGCCCAGATTTTTCATACAACCACACGGTTGTTTCATGAACTATGCGTTTGAGCCTAGGAAGTGCGAAAAATCTAGGCGTTTGTCGTGAATTCAGAAAATAATAAAAAAAAAAAAACATTTTCTCCGCCGGTGACCGACTTCCCTTTTGTCCTTAATTACTCGTCATTACCGCTGCTGTGTAGATCGTGAAACCGGAGGTAAGTACTTGGTGGTTAAAAGAGGAGGAGGAGGAGGTGGTGGTGGTGGTGGTGGTTAGTATGAAGAGGTGGTAGTGGTGGGTAGAATAAAGAGGGGGGTAAATTGAGGGAGTAATTTTTTTATTAAAAAAGAGTAAATTTGTAATTTTAGTTTATTTTGCGGGCGTTAGTTAGATATTCGAGGGTGACGTTTAGCTTTCCACTTAATTTAAGGAACTTCAAGTCGCTATATATGAATACTTCACTTTCAATTTATTCATCATTCCTATAATTCAACATTATGTATATAGGTATATAATCAAATTCAATCACACATCAAACAATACTTATACCATCGTGTATGTTTCATTTTTTTTGGTGAAAAAAGAGGGAACAACCCAAACGAAGCAAAAAGAGAACAAACAAACTAACGAAAGAAAAAGGAAAACAAACACAAACAAAAACCAAAACACAAAAAAATGACACTACCCTAGTTCTTGTCCAACAGGACAAGTCTAGCCCTAGCCACACCACTCAAATCCTCAATAAAAAAGCACGAAGGTCCTCCGGAACCGCCTCAAAAATCACCATCTTCTCAACCGAGTTGACACCAAAATTGGCTAACTAATAGTGCATGTTTCATAATAGTACCCTCTTATAAGGTTACTAAGTTAATGTCAATTTGATTTCCAAAAAAAAAAAAGTTAATGTCAATTTTAATACATGTATATGAGATATTTTTAAGTATATATTAAAAGAACAAAATTTGGAACTTCAATTCTTAAATTGAAAAGGAGTATGCAATAAGAGTATTAATAGCTTGCAACTAATCATTGATTTTATAGTTTAAAATACAATTGTACAGACATGCATCTAACTAGTATCAAGTTATCAAGTATCAAGCAATTCCACGACAAAACAAATAAAGATAAATTAATAATATATATGAACATTTTTTCAAAAAAAAAAAACTATATATGAACATAATAAATATAGATATTTGGTTAATAGGGCTACGAATTGATAAAGTCAATCTTATCTTTATTAGTTTGTTAGAACTTGTAACATACGAGTACTAATTAATAGGAAATATCGGTATATATAGATATCTGGATAAATAAAATAACTTAGAATTATAATTAAGATTAGATATTATGTGAGGCAATGACCAAATATAAATACTCCATATGCAATCAAACAATAAAATCAAACATCTCACAATAATACTCTTTATAATAAGGTGGCAATGATAATCATAAATCATGCCTTAAAAATAAGGAAAAATGGAAACTAAAAATCCAACCTTTTGGCAGTCTGACAAAAAAAATCCAACATTTCATTAATCTCATAAAAATCTAACCTTTATACCCCACCTTCTTTGACAGATCCATTACCTGTTGATGACCGATTTTTGTAAGTTATGTGTTACGTGTCAGTCATTAATTGGTCAACTATTTTTTTAATCATTAAAATACAAAAAAAAAATTAAAAAAATAAAACAGAAAAGCCCAACCCCACCTCCCGAGTCCTAACCACCCCCAACTCACCACCTATCCCCACCGTACCTAACCACCCAATTCCCCTGCCACCACTACCACCTTCCCCTGCCACCACTCCCTCTCTCCCTGCGCAGCGCAACCTCCCCCACTCCCCCTCCCTCTCCCCTTCCCCCCCTACGCGAAACCTGGCCCCTATCAAACCCCAATCGATGGCGACCCTAAATCGACCCCAAACGCAAGCCTTGAAATTGTAGCCCTAAAAACGCAAGGTGGGGTTGGTGGTTTCAGTACTAGTTATGGGTTGGGTGGGGTAAGTGGTGGTGGCAAAGATTATGGGTGAGGGAGATGTTGGGGTGGTGGTTATGGTGGGCATAGAAGAGGGATGGGGAGGTAAGAGGAGGTTGCGTTTGTTTGGGAGGAGATAGAGTGGAGGAGGATTTTGTTAGGGAGGGGGTTAGGGTGGTCGGATTTTGTAGGGGAGGGGGTTAGGATGGTCGATTTGGGGATTAGGGTGGTCAGTTTTCATGGGAGAGGGGGTTGGGTTGGTCGGTTTTCATGGAGAGGGGTTAGGGTGGCTCGAATTTTTGGGGGGATGGGTTAGGGTGTGGGTACTGGGTGGTCGTGATTTGGGTGGTCATGGTTGGGTGGTTGTGGTCGGTGACCGGAAAATATGGAGGAGAAGGAAAGAGAAAGGAAGGATGGAGGAAGGAGGAAGGAGGAAGAAGGAAGGAAAAAAAAAATTAACTTGTTTAACAGTTTCAAGTCAAATGGATCTGTGGGAGAAGGTGGGGTATAAAGGTTGGATTTTTATGAGATTAATTAAAGGTTGGATTCAGATCGTGCAAGGTTGGATTTTTAGTTTCCATTTTTCCTAATAAGGCAATATAACATAATAATACAACTTGGCATATGTCATAATTATGTAACAAAAGCATATGTTAACTAGTATGGAAGTAATCATTCCTCATTTACATCTTCATTCACTTAAGGTATAATGTTATACAAAGAAAAACTCCTATGGAAGAATAGTTAGAAATAATACGAAGTAACAACTAGTCCTACAATAGTAACTCATATATCCTAAATTATGATCTTATAGTTATAAATCAATGAAAGTTGTCGTTGTTTAACAAGCCTTTTTGGTTTGATTCAATTACTCATTACTATAAAACAACAAAAATAGAGAAGTTTTACTATCCATTAATTCAAAATAGGAATTTGTGCTACAAAGTAATTTATCCTACGAAACAATTGCTAAAATATAAATTTATGCTATGAAGTCATGAAGTATAGAAGAAATTATTGGAGTCAAATAAAACACGAGCACATTAATACGCACAATGTTCTGAGTTTTTTGATGTACAGACACAATATTTATACAAGGATCGGAAGAAAACAAAAGCCTTGCTCACCAAGGCTGTTCGTTTCTTAATAAAAGATATACCTAATAATAGATATCCTACCAAAACGATAGTTCATCAAATATACGAGAATATATGAAAATATTATCTGTTTATAATATCAGTATATTTTATTCATCAATCAAATCAAACAAATATATTTTATATTTTGATATAATAAGTCAGGCCAAATAGAAAGATTTATAAGTAGTACGGAATACAATTATTGCACATAATGATATATTGTAGCTCTTAGACTTATTAGGAGTAAAATTCCCATAGGTATTACTAGTGTGACCTCACAGCTAAGAACTAACAAAATAAGTGTATCAATTAAATACATATGCAATCTGATGAGTAAATCACTAATCTCATAAATCATACATAATATAATCATTTGATCAAAGACAGTGAATTCAATAATATGCTGCATCACCATACAGAATCAGATCAATACTTCCCCATATATGACAATTATGCAAACCATTAGCCATGTAAGCATATGAATTTAATCAAAGCAATTCAAACAAATTAATAATATTAACTATACAAATTAGTACTGACACATCACACAATAATAGCTAAATAATGGGATCTTAGCTTGACGAAACATTCAGATAGCACAATCCATAAATTCTATCAGAATTATAAAGAACTTCATGACCTTTCTTGAATTGCTTCAAACATTTATTACGAAACTTGCAGATAATTCATTATTCAACTTTATAGCATATGTTTCGGGTGAAAACAATGGGACCTTGCCGAAGGTCCAATGAAGTGGATGAAGACTGGTCCGGTCCAAGTGATGCTGGGCCGAAGGTTTCCTGCACAGCAAACACACGTAAACTGGCCTCGGGGGTGGATCCGAGAAAGACCCCTCCGATGCCGAAGTCAAATAGTGTTTAGGTGAAGCTATGCAAGAGATTTAGTGCTTGAGGCTTTAGTGTGCATAAATGACAAATGATGTAATTGAAGGCTTTAATACCTTTGCATACAAAGAGAGGAGAACAATTGGGCCCCAAATAATCATGGGCTGACCATAACAATTTGGACCAGTTGACTTATTGTTGACTTGGCTTGATTGGAGGCTTGGGCCTTGACCTTGGAATATTGGATCATTTAATGACTGGGCCCAATTAGCTTAATTGGACCCAAACAACTTGCCCCCCAGACCCGATTTGGAAGGATGACGGGTCGGGTTTGAATCCAATAAAAATGGAGGGAAGTAAATGATTTAATTAAATCAAAAGATTTAAATTTTATACAGTCATTAACTAAATAACTGTAATTAGGATAGTTAATGGGAAGTTGAGTGGATAGTGGGCGGTTAATCAAGAGAGAGAGTGTTTAACGGTTACTTAAGGAGGCGTTTAAGAGAGATTTAAATTTTTCGACCCTTGAAATTCCCTTTTCTGGAATCATAAGGCCTGACTTGCATTCTTGCCTCATTTCTTCACCGATTTACACTTGAACTCTCGCAAAAACGCCATTTTCGCTTTGAAACTTTAGCGCAGTATCTCCGAATCCAAGTTCGACACTCAAATCCGCTACTCCAACTGACTTAATCGGCGCATTTTGACCCATTTGAAGGTAAATTTCTTCGAGTTTCTCTTGATTTTCTTGCCTTTTTGAGAGAATTCCTCTTTTTCCTACTTTTCTTCTTCGTATTTGATTATGGCTCGAGGAAGAGGGCGTCAACCCGGTCGACGGGGTCAGGCTAGGGACCCCCGAGACCGTGCCGATGTTTGGAACGGGGAACGAGTCGAGGAAGACCCGGAGAGGGGAATTTCGGCCGTTCCTTTGAATGTCGCGCCGCCCCAGCAGGACGCCGAGGCCGGCGAGGCAGAGCAGCCTGAGCAGAGAGAGCAGGCTGGCAGGCAGAGGATCTGCCTGCTGTGCTTTGGGACTTACTCCCTGGGCATGCTGAATGGTAAGACGTCGAGGCCCAGCGTGCCATGGTGAAAAATACCCCTTACTCTTAGTGGGTTCGGCACGCTGAAGCCTATCGGTTTGCCGAACAAATAGAGCTGCACTACGGCATCTTCGAGGAGGATGGGTATTGGTGCCGAATGCCCTCGCCGACTGACAGGATTCACCGTCCCCCTCCTGGGTACATAGGGGTATACACTCGGCAATTACAATATGGGCTTCGGTTCCCTTTGGATCCCTTCATCAGGGATATTCTAATAAAGTACCGGATTTCCCTGTGCCAATTAACGCCTATCAGCATTCGGCGGGTGATGACTTATCTCTGGGTGTGCCGGTTTTTTGCCGTTGAACCGAATTTGCATTGCTTCCGAAGGATGCATCAGCTAGTGCAGAACACCCAGAGCGTGTACGGCCAGCACGGGTCTTCAGGCTGGTGGCGAATAGAGAGTCGCCCTCAATATTTGACTATGTGGCCGAACGATTCTTCGGATAAGGATTGGAGAGGTCAGTGGGTTTGGGTAAGAGTTCCCGCTGATCCGGAGCACCCTTATTTTTTCGGGGCTCCCCGATACCTCTCCAGGCCCGATCCGAACATGCAGGATCTGGGCCCCGAAGACCCTGATGCCGCTCGTCACCCCTGCTACGAGCAAATGAGCTTCTTCGGGAAGCAGGAGAACCCTGGGGGAGTTGGCCGAATGAGATTCATCCCGACCAAATGGCTTCCAGATAACCATTACGTCTTCCAAGAGAAGATGTTGGCGGTTGTCGGCCTCAGCCGAAAGTACAGGGATGGTAAGTATCTTCGGCTGGGGCCGAGGACTTTGCCTTATTTAATTTTTTGCTTGTTTTTAATGCCTACTCCCTCGGTCTAACCTTCGTCTTGCCTTTTCAGAGCTGAGCGAAGCTACCTCAGGTATTGACTACAATCGGCTTGGGGTGAACGCTGAACGAGTCATCTTAGACCGGGCTCTAGCGATCACAGCTCCGAAGAACCGTCCGTTGCATCTGCATTCGACGGGTCTTCAGATCGAGGCTTCCGCAGATTACACCAAGCAGAAGCCTTGGTGGGAGAAGCGCGACCCCCTCAGGCCCTTATTACCCGAGGAAGCACAGGCTGCTCGGACAGCCGAAGACGTGTCCCGAGCGATTGACTCCTTGGAAGGAGGTGTAGGGACGTCTGGTGCTGCCGAGAGGGGTACCTCTGCATCCGGAGTTCAGCCGAGGGTTTCGGTAAGCTCCTTGTCTTTTGCCTTGTTTGTTTTGTTTTTGTTGTTTTTTTTTTGTTGTTTTTTTTTTTTTTTTTTTTTACTCACACCTTGCTGCCCCCCATTTCTGCAGTCCGAGGAAGGGAGCGGAAGGAGAGAAGGGAAAGCACCTGCTCGTCCTGAGGATTCATCTTCATCTGAATCTGAAGAAATGGACGAACAGCCCTTGGCCAAGAGGAGGAGGAGGATAGCAGTGCTGGGGCCTCGTCAGTTTCAGACGGGGATGAGGCCAACCGGGGGCATCCATATCAGGGAGCCTGATGATGGTAGACGCTCGCCGAGGGCTCCCCCTCCGCCGGAAATTCCGCGTCCCCAAACCCCTCCTCTACCTCCCGAAACTCAAGAGATGGAGGTGGACCAAAGAACTCCTGATCCGAAAGGGGGGGTTCAAGGACACTCCGCTGAAGATGCTGAGAAACCAATTGCTGAAGGTTTCTCAGATGACATTTATAGGGAGGTTGACGCTTTACTTCGTCAACCTAATTTGGAGGAGGAAGAAGAAGAGGTCATTGTTGCTGACCCCGGTAGAGTCCAGCTGGACTCCGCCGAAAAGGGAGAGAATGCTGAGCCCGAGAAGGTTCAGGAGGTTCCTTCTTCTTCCTTCCCGTCCTTCCAGACGCTGAACTCTGGAGACCTGGGTTTCTCGGCCCCCCGCATCACAGTCCCTGAATCTGTTTGGGAACGTATTTGGGGCCAGAACCGTGAAGGAGCTGCAAGTTACTTCGGCGACCTCACTGGTATGTCGGAGGTGGACCGAGCTAGGGTGTGGTCGCTGAAGGCCACTGCTGGAATGGGAGAGTCCAGCCGAAGGGTCCCTGACCCTGCCAAAGACAACCAGCACTTGCTGATGCAGGTACTTAACCATTTAGGTTTTTTTTTTTTATTCAGCTCTTTTCCTCTTCTTCTCTTTTACTGATGTGCTCCTGCAAACAGGTCGTGCACAATCAGACTCTTACTGTAGAGCTGATAGACACCCTTCAAGACCAGCTGGAGCATGCCTGGGAGGATATCAAGATTGCCCAGGAGGAGGCGAAGTTGGCGGAGCTGAAGCAGCAAGCTGCTGAGGAGAAGCAAGCGGCGGCCGAGAAGTATGAGAAGCAGGCTGCTGAGGCCCTTCAGACCTTCTGCCACGCCATGGAAACTGAGGTCTTCCCTACTCTGATGGCCGGGGAGAGGGTCATCAATGAGTTGGGGGCTTTTGACATCCCCAGTTTCAGGGCGGCTATCTCGCGCCGAGTTGCTGCCGAGGCTGCTGGCCAAGTCCAGGAGATGGAGCAGAGGCTGGAAGGCCTTGAATCCAGCAGGATGGCCGCTGAAGAGGCTCATCAGGCCAGGGACGCTCAACTCTCTGCTGCCCAAGCTGCTGTTGAGGGCCAGGACCAGAAGCTGAAAGAACTGGAAGATCAGCTGAAGGTTAAGGGAGACGAGCTGACCCAGGCCAGGGCCGAGACTTCCAATATCCAGCTGGAGCTTAATGAGCAGAAGACTTCTTCATCCAAACTCTCAGAAGAATTGGAAAAATCTAGACAAGATTTGGAGGAGAGTCGAAAGAAGCTGGCTGATGCTGAAGCCTTGCTCCAAGTCCGCCTCTACACCCAAGAAGAATATGAAATGGGTTACATAAATGGGTTTAGGGTGGCTCGGAGGTTGGCTCTCCATGATGAGCCCTCGCTGGATTGGGCTAAGTGTGCGCTTTGGGTTCAGGATCCCGAGGATCCACACATGAAGTATCCTACTCCTGCTGAGTATGAAATCCTTCAGGCTGAAAAAGCCGAGGAGGAAGCTGAGCGGCAGGAGTTGGAGGCTGAACAGCGAGCCGCTGATGCCCAGGCAAGAGCCCAACCTGCCTCCTCTGCTGCTGGAACCGAGACTGCTCAGGGGCCAGGCACTGCTGACCAGCCTGATCCTCCTGCTGAAGCATAAGAAATCGAGCAGTCGTCTTCAGAGTCTTGCGGATCAACGTGTGCTTAACTTCAGACTTGCCGCTTTCTGAATCTCTTTTTGCCTTATTTTTTGCTTCAGCTTGCCTTGATGTACAACAGTTTATTTTTGTTTCTGTACGTATTTAGGCAGCTGTTATTTTCCGCTTGTGGGCGGCTGCCGATATAATCTTTTAGTTTGCTTGAACATTTGAACTTTGTGGCTCGTGATACGAGCACGATTTCGTATTTATGCAATTGACGTTTCTCTCATACTGCTTTGCTTTGAACTTGCATTTTTATTTTTTTTTTTATTTTTTTTTTTGGCTAAGTACAAAGCTTCAGCTTAGAGGTGTCAGCTGAGGCAGTCTGCACTTGTTGTGCTTCTTGCCTTCCCCGATATCTGAAGACTTGTTTTTCAGATTTCTGAGATTATTCTCATTTTCCTTGTCTATTTTCTGCCAGTTTATGCTTTTGCTCTTGATTTTTCGTCTATCTTAAAAATGGATATCTCAAACACAGGGCCAGCTGAAGGTAGTATTTCAGATAATGGCTATCTGGGATACAGAGCTCAGTTAAGGCAATATCCCAGATTTATCCATGGACTCATTGCCTTGCAGAACAAGTCCTACTGAGGTTTTCACCCCAGCTGAAAGACCAGAGTTCCTTAAAAAGGCGAGTTTATCGGCAATCCGAAACCTGGTGCTCTGGGGGCGAAGGTTTCGGACAGGGCCGAAGGAAACCCTTAAAGAGTAGATAGTATAAAGAAAAACAGGAGAGAATATTGCAAATGTTTGCAGAAAATAGTGGCTCTGAGGCCTTTCATTAATAATTCAAAATGTACTTACAAAGATTGTTCTGCCCCGAAGGGTTTACACACGGTATTTTTTAAGTACATCAGCATTCCAGTGATTTTTCAATTCAGTCCCATCCAACTGCCGAAGTCGGTATGTTCATGGCTGAAGCTCATCATAAACTTCGTAGGGTCCCTCCCAAGCAGCTGAGAGTTTCCCGTGAATTCGGTTTTTCTGTACTGCAGCAGCGTTCCGAAGGACGAGGTCCCTAATTTTGAGAGGCCTCGCCTGGACTCTTCGGTTGTAAAATTTGCTGATTCTCTGCTTGTATGCAGCCATTCTGACTCGGGCTGAGTCTCTTACTTCATCGAGGAAATCGAGGGATTCCCTCATAAGATCCTCATTCTCGGCCGAGAAGTGATGCACTCGCAGGCTTTCAGGACCGATCTCCACTAGAAGAACGGCTTCGGCGCCATACACCAATTCAAAGGGTGAGTGGCTCGTTGCCTCTTTTTCGGTTGTCCGAATGGACCAGAGGGTTCCTGGGAGCTCCTCCAGCCACTTCGACTTTTGGTCCTCTACCCTCTTTTTGAGGGCATTCAGGATCTGCTTATTTGCAGCTTCGGCCTGTCCGTTACTTTGCGGGTGGCATACCGCTGAATATGCCAATTTGATGCCGAACTGATCTGTATACCGCTTCAGCGGTAGATTATCGAATTGCCTTCCATGGTCAAAGACAAATACTTTCCGGATGCCGAAACGAGTGATGATATTCTACCAGATAAACTTCCTGACAGTTTGCTCTGTAATGTTCGAGGCTGCTTCGGCCTCGATCCATTTACTGAAACAGTCAACACCGACTATCAGCCATTTTTTCTGGTATGCGGCATCCGGGAATGGACCAAGGATATCCAATCCCCATTGAGCAAATGGAAGCGGATTCAGCACAGGCTGAAGCTCTTGGGCTGGCTGATGGATGACTGGTGCGAATTTTTGGCATTTTTCGCATTTTCTGACCAGCTCCTTAGCGTCTGAGATCATGGTGGGCCAATAGTACCCCGCCCTTAATGCTTTGTGGGCCAAGGTCCTTCCCCCAATGTGGTTCCCACAGATGCCGAGATGGATTTCCCAGAGGATATAATCTACATCCGTCGGTCCCACGCATTTCAGTAATGGGGCTGAGAAGGACTTCCTCAGCAGCTCCCCGTTGAAGACAATGAACCTTGAACCAGTTCGCTTCAACTTGGAGGCCAAAATTCTGTCTTCGGGAATTTCTCCCCGAAGCTTGAAAGCTAGGATGGGATCCATCCAGCTTGGCTCTTGGTCAACGCAGCACACTTCAGGTGCTTCGTCGACACTTCTTTCTCGGCGCACCTCCACATAAACGGATCGGTTCAGCTCCGTGAGAGTTGAACTAGCAAGTTTGGAGAGTGCGTCGGCTTGAGCATTCTGACCCCTTGGGATCAGCTAAACTTCAAAAGTTCTCAGCTTCGCAATAACTGACTTGATCTTGGCAAGGTATGATATCGTTGAGGTCTCTTTGGCCTCGTAGCTGCCACCAATCTGATATGCAACTAGCTGAGAGTCTGTCTTCAGACAAACATGTTCGGCTTCCAGCGAGATGCACAATTCTAGGCCGGCTATGGCCGCCCCATATTCGGCTTCGTTGTTCGAAGCTTTGAATGAAAATTTTAGTGCGTACTCGAAGGACTTGCCTTCAGGAGAGGTTATGACCACCCCTGCCCCCGAACCGTTCACGGTGGAGGATCCATCCGTGAATACGGTCCGGGTTTTCTTTTCATCGTCTAGCGTTTCCTAGTACGAGCATTCGGCCAGGAAGTCCGCCAGAGCTTGAGCCTTTATGGCTGCTCTCGGCTGGTAGCTGATGCTGAATTCTGTGAGCTCGAAGGCCCATTTGGCTAGCCTACCAGATTTTTCAACCTTGCCGAGAACCTTTTCCAGCGGCTAATCGGTCAAAACCACTATCTGATGACAATCAAAATAGGGTCTTAACTTCCGAGCAGCTACCACCACTGCATAAGCAACTTTTTCAAGTAAGTGGTAGCGGGTCTCGGCATCCGTCAGAGTGTGACTGACGAAGTAGATCGGTTGCTGAACCTTATTTTCCTCCCTCAGCAGCACTACACTGATGGTGGCTGGGCTGACAGCCACGTATAAGTACAGGGATTCTCCCTCTACTGGGCTAGCCAGCGTTGGGAGTTGAGCCAGGTGCTCCCGAAGCTGCTTGAAGGCTTCTTTTTGCTCGTCTTCCCAGACGAGTTCTTTTGTTTTCGGGAGTTTCAGAGCTTTGAAGAAAGGTAACCCCTTATCCGAGGCCCTGGAGATGAACCTCGAGAGGGCTGCCATTCTTCCGATGAGCCGTTAAACATCCCTCTTTGTTTTCGGCTCGGGAAGATCGAGCGCTGCCTACACCTTGGCGGGATTGGCATCAATCCCTCTTTTGCTGACCATGAACCCAAGGAATTTCCCTGACTTCACGCCGAAGACACACTTCTTCGGATTCAGCTTCATCTGGTGCTTTCTTAAGGTGGCGAAAGTTTCTGCCAGGTCCTTAACATGGTCTTCATCTTTTTTGCTCTTGACGATTGAATCGTCAACGTAGACTTCCATGTTTCGGCCTTTTTGCTCGGCAAAAACTTGATCCACCAATCTTTGGTATGTTGCCCCCACATTTTTCAATCCGAAGGGCATCATTTTGTAGTTATACACCCCGGCGTTCGTGACGAATGCCGTTTTTGCTCGGCCGTCGGGGTGCATGAAGATCTGATGATACCCATAAAATGCGTCCATGAAACTAAGCAAGGCGTGGCCACTTGTCGAGTCGACTAGCTGATCGATCCTCGGCAAGGGATAAAAATCCTTCGGACACGCCTTATTTAGGTCCGTGAAGTCAACGCACATTCTCCAGGTGCCATTTGCCTTCTGAACCATCACAACATTGGCCAGCCATTCTGGATACTGACAGGGTTCAATGAAGCCTTCATCCAGCAACTTTTTGACCTCGGCTGCGATGTCTCGGTTCTTATTTGCGGAGTAGTTCCGCTTCTTTTGCTTAACTGGTCGACACGTGGGGTCGACATTAAGCTTATTGGAGATGAGGTCTAGACTTATCCCGGGCATGTCAGCTGCCGAGAAAGCAAACACGTCTCGGTTGTCCCGAAGGAGTTGGATGAGTTCAACGCGGACTTTTGGATCAAGATCCAATCCGATTGTAACACATTTTTCGGCGTCTCCTTCGGTCAACTCGACCGTTTCGGTCTGATGGTCCAGCTCCATTGCCGTGGGGCTGGACTCCTCATTTTCTGGCCTGCTGTCTATGTCAGCAGGAGTTCCAGGATTTTTCTTTTTCGGCTGGCTCTCTGAGTCTTTCGGCTCAGATGATGAGCTAGCCTTTTCTTTTCCTGGCCCTTTTTCTTTAGCCAGGTCTCCTTGAGCCGAAGCACTTAGGCCTTTCGGCTTCTTCGCGCTCGGCTGATTATCTTTCTCCTCCTCATCCTCGTCGTCCTCTTTTGTACGACTGGTGGACGGCTTGAGGTAGTTGCACCTTCGGGCCTCCTTTTGGCTGCCCTCGATCCTTTCGGGGTAGCCGGCATCCGAGACATAGATCATCAGCTGATGGTATGTCGAGACTACCCCTTGGATCTCGTGAATAATGGGTCTGCCCATGATCACGTTGTACACGGAAGGGGCATCGATGACAAAGAATTCGGTCATGACGTTCCTCGCTGCCTCATCGCAGCCGATGGTGACAGGAAGTGTTACCTTCCCGTCTGGATAAGTTGAGTTCCCGTTGAATCCGGATACCGGGTAGGGTACCGGCGTGAGGTGCTTGAGCTTCAGCTTAATTTGATTGTAGGCCTTTCGGAACAGAATGTTTGCTCCGCTGCCGCCATCAACAAGAACCTTGCTGACGTCGTGGTTGGCCACCGTGGCGATAATCACCAACGGATCCTCGTGAGGGAACGTCACCCCTCGGCAGTCGGCGGCTGTGAACGTCATGTTCAGCACCGGCGACTGAGGAGGATGAAGGCTGGCGTTGTTCACCTGATGGGTCAGAGCCCTAAGGTGACGCTTGTGTTCCCTCCGAGAACATATTCCTCCCGAGATAACATTAATTGGAGGAAATTTTCCCTCCGCATTTTTGCTGTTCTTCCGGGGGAAGTCAAGTTCTTGCCGAGAGTCCTTTTCAGATTTCTCAGCCTCTTTTTTCTCGCGGTGATCCGTGATGTATTTTTTCAAGTATCCTTTCCGAACCATATCTTCGATTTGGTCCTTTAGCTGGATACACTCTTCAGTGTTGTGTCCCGATGATTCATGGAACTCACACCACTGATTTTTATTTTTGCGCTGATACCACTCGGGGAGTGGTCTCGGCTTCCTATAACTCTGCTCTTCCTTCGTCACGATGTAGATCTTAGCGCGCGGAAGGGCTAGCGGAGTATAAGATTTGTATCTGCCTGTGAACGGGGCAGATTTTTCCTTCTTCGGCTCGTTGGCCGAAGATTGCTCCGAGGCTTTCGCCTTTCCTTTCGCCTTCTGGCCTTGGCCTTCAGACGATTGCTTTTGTTTCCCACTCCCAGATTGGGGTTGGGACTTTGTTTTGTTCCACTCTTCGGCTCAGATGAACTTATCCGAGGCGTTCAGAGCCTCCTCCAGGGTCTGCGGGGTGTGCATGACCATGAAGTCTAGGAACTTTCCAGGCTGAAGGCCGTTCTGCATTGCAAAAACGGCTAGCCCTTGGTCCAGCTGAGAAACGTTGGATGACTCGTTGCTAAAACGAGTCAGGTAGTCTCGGAGACTCTCGGTCTCCCCTTGCTGCAGGCCCATGAGCTCTGCAGTGGTCTTCTCTCGGCGGTTTGCCGTGGAGAATTTGCTCTTGAACTTGGTGGACAAGTCGTCCCACCCCGTTATAGAGCCTTCCTTTACTCCCTTGGAGATCCACGCTTGCGCGACCCCCTTGAGAGTGGTGGGAAAGTACTTGCACCAGGTCGCTTCGGATCTGGGGCAGAGATGCATGTGCCCCTCATAAGAGGCAATATGGTCCTTCGGGTCCGAAGTTCCATCGTATGTAATGTGCGACGGAATTTTAACCGTCGGCACATGCTCTTCTAGAATCCATTGCTCGAATGGAGAACTGGTGGGAAGCATCACGGCCTTGCCTTTGTTCCTAGCCGAAGGGACCGCGCTCCGCCCTCTTAGAGAGGTAGGAGTGGTTTTCGTCCCTGGCTGGGAAGTTCGGGCCTCGGCTGCAGGAAATGAGAGGCGACTATGCACACTCGGTTCCCTGCCGCCGAGTCGGTCGAGAACGCTTCGGCGAACAGTCTTAGGTTGCCCTCGGCGGTCAGTTTCCGGCCGAGAGGCTGAGCTGCTGCTCTTGTGAGTTTATGGCCGACAGGTAGAGGATTCTTTGAAAAAGTGAGGGTTCTTTTTCCTCTCTCTTTCAGTCCTCCAAGTGTCCTCTTCCCATTCTTCCAGCTCCCTGAAAGAAGGAGGCTTTCCCCCCTCTCGGTCAACCTTCCTCCGCTGATGCCTGGTATGCGGAGGAGTTCGGTCACGAGGTGGGGGCATATTTTGTGCCCTCATCGCCTCCATGAGCACCGCGAGTGCTCTCGCCACTTCTTCCGAGCTGGGCCTCGTTAAAGGGGTCCTTGGCTGAGTGTGAGAGTGAGAGCGGATGGTCAAAGGTTGACTTTGGGGCACTGATTGAGTCCTACGATCGGACTGACTTCTGTTAGACCGAGGAGGGCTTGGTCTATGATGAGAGTTGTGAATTACAGGGGATAGGGAATCCTCCCGGTATGATCCTCCCCCCGAACTGGCACCCTTAGAAGAGTTCCGGTCCGGCGAGGGTGATGGTGTAGGAGTCTTAGGCCTTTCACCCGCTCCTTGACTTAGTCTCTTGTTCTTGCGGTTCTTAGCCATTGCTACTAAGATTTTTGCAAGATGATTTTGATTGGCTTAAAGATTTTTGAAAGTCTTCCCTACAGACGGCGCCAAATTGTTTCGGGTGAAAACAATGGGACCTTGCCGAAGGTCCAATGAAGTGGATGAAGACTGGTCCGGTCCAAGTGATGCTGGGCCGAAGGTTTCCTGCACAGCAAACACACGTAAACTGGCCTCGGGGGTGGATCCGAGGAAGACCCCTACGATGCCGAAGTCAAATAGTGTTTAGGTGAAGTTATGCAAGAGATCTAATGCTTGAGGCTTTAGTGTGCATAAATGACAAATGATGTAATTGAAGGCTTTTATACCTTTGCATACAAAGAGAGGAGAACAATTGGGCCCCAAATAATCATGGGCTGACCATAACAATTTGGACCAGTTGACTTTTTGCTGACTTGGCTTGATTGGAGGCTTGGGCCTTGACCTTGGAATATTGGATCATTTAAGGACTGGGCCCAATTAGCTTAATTGGACCCAAACAGCATCTAATGGATTATTGTTGATGCAAGAATCCCTCGACGCTTAAACATTCATCAACAATCGAATACTAATATTCTATTTTCTTTAATTTGTTTACTACTATTTCATATAAATAATTTGCTTAATATAGATTAACCAGTAGCTTAATGAAAGCATAAATTCATCCAATTCGACACAAACATAGCTTATTTAATCGAAAAAATTTAAAATCAAACAGAAAGTTACCTAACCTGTAATTATTTCGGAAATTACGTTTTAATGATAGATCTTTGTACTATGTAATTGTACAATTTTAGCAAAACAAACGTAACGTGCTATTGATTTCTTTTGTTTGTTTGCATAGTCAGCTTGCTCAATTGGCTAGATTGTTGTTGATAACGTATTATGAAAATAGGAAAATTTTGAGAGATGGATAGAGAATTAATGTGTCTATCTTCATTCCATAAGATGATATATACATATTTACCTACAACTAGTTGTTGGCCCGCGCGCTACGTGCGCGGTCCCCCAATTTGGTGATTTCGCCTCGGTGATTAGTGTCATAGTGTGTAATTAGTCGTTGTTTATGTGATAATGTAATTGGTTTCATTTTGATTGTTGATTTTCATTTGCTTTGATTGGTTAGTGTATAATGATCACTTTAGCTATAGTTAATAAATAAGTGCACAGAACTAATGGTTCAACTAAAATTGGAGCAGATTATAACGTAATGTCAAAGAATTGTGTTTAAATTATACGAACTTTGCATAACATGTAGCATTTCAGAGTGTATTGAACCAAATTAAGTAATGATGGGAAGTAATACATATAACTTTATTATAAGTAAACAAATAAGTAATGTTACGGAGGGAAAAGATGAGAGCGCGCGGTCCCCTTATACGGTGATCTACTCGGTACGCGCGCGGTCCCTCAATTTGGTGATCTATATTCATTGATTAATGTGTAATTAGTCGTTCAATGTATGTGTAGATTATTTTAATTTTGTTTTGGTAACAGAGTCGGGTAATTTGATTCGTCTTTAGTAAAACTCCCTATTTACTATAACATCTCTTCATTCTCTTTAATTTTGTCATTTGAGAAGTATATATATGATGATAAGAGTACATAAATAATGTTTATTTATTAATTAATAATCTATAATAAAAGTTTTTTTATCAAAATATTTTCATTTTTTGTAAATATCAAATTATAGGAAGGATTTCGAGCTTCTTATGAGCTTTCGAGTCGTGTAATGAGCAATTTGACTCGTTAACATTTCGAGCCAAACTCGAGTAGCTCGCGAGTTGTCTCATCTCATAAGCACCCCTATGAATTAGAATCGAACTTAAGAGCTTTGCTTTAAATGAATTTAAATAAATAACTTGGGGCATCAAATGTTAAAAGGATACTTTTAACTCAAATGGAAAAGCTATATAAATACAAGATGTATTTGTTAACAACATCATCATAAATAATGGCGCGCAATCCCTCAATTTGATGATCTCTAATTATATATTCAGAAATTTTTTGAGCTTAAATTCGGTAAAGAGCCTCCTCGATCTCCTCCTCAGTTGCCGTAAAATTAATCAAAGTAGACAAAGAACAAGAAGTATGATCATTCTCATACTCGGCTATAAACCTATCGAAATCAACTGTCCTTACCCCAGGATCAAATCTCATGCCTGAATCATTTACTTTATTTTGTTTCAAAATGTCAGCTAACATGAAGCCAAACTCATCCTTCCAATACACCACCTAATTTTATAAAGGAGAAACCCATAATCAGAACAGATTATTTATTTTAATGCCCACATTAATTATCTTTAATCAAAATATAAAGTAGCAAAAATCCTACAAAATCAGAAAAGCATAAGCAAATAAAGTAGCAGCTCAAAATCCTCCGATATTGTTTGAAGCCACATGTACCCACACTAGAATTAACCTAAAAAATTAGTGTTCGACACTTTGAGAGTAATAAATCATCTTAAAATACTTCTTATTACTACCATTTCCCTTAAAGAAACTCGAGACTAATCACACATAGTATTGATTTTAGTGACATCTTTCACATTGATAAGCTAGTGATAAGATTGTGGGAGATCATTTGACTATTGCTGAAAGAACACAAAACTAAGAAACTTTTCCTAATTAACATAAATTTAGCCTCTAAATAGTCTTCCAAGTGCTTTAAAATGAACATCAAACACGGCAAATTAAAATGAATTTAGCAGCATAAATCTGAATTATAAGGATTATAGATGCAAGCATAATCTCATAATTCCATTATTTTTTGAGATATATGTTATTATTATGGACATAGTATAATCTAAGAATATAATTATAAGGCTGAATTCCCACTTGATGTATATAATAGCTCCTACATCAACATTAAACATGATCCCTAACTCTCATAATTCAAGAATACGTTGTTCCAATTCCAAAATTAAATACTATGACAAATCAGACAAACATTCAACAAATAATTCTTCTCAATTATAATTTTAATCAGCAAAAGAACTAAAAAAGAAAGAATATATACGTACCTGCAATAGTTGCGCTGTCCCACCTTTGCAACTACCTATTGTAGCAGCTTATGCTGCAAATACAGCCCCTCTCATCTTGCTAGATATAATTTACCACCCTATAACCTAAATTATTTCATCACATCAGAATCATAATTAAATATTGCTAATCATACTTTCAAAATTTAAAAATAACATCTTTCAGCATCAAATAACTTAAAACCTTAATTCAACATCAATCCATCAATAACGATAGCTAAATATTCCTCCCATTACAAAATTTCATTCATAGTATAATTTTACTTTAAATTCCAAATCAAATTTTATACATTACAATAAATTACCACCAGCCAAGTTTTTTTAGTGGGGTAATACCACAAATCAAAGTTACACATACAACTAAACACACTACAGAATAAACATATTAATAGACCTCATATGTCATATCCAATCAAATAAAGATCTAAACAAATAAATAAATTAATAAAAGTTACCTTTTGCAAATATTGCAATAGGCAAATCAACCCCCTAAAAAAACAGAAATCAAGTCTTTCATTATTGCCAAGAGATCTAATTTCAATCTATACAAAAAAAATTTTGCATGACCCCTAATTATAAGCATAATTCTATAAACAGATTGAATATTGAAAGCCAAGATTAATGGTAGCTTAATAGTCACGGGCAAACCTCAATGATTTTGCAAAAAAAAAAAAAATACAGAGTTTCTAAATACTAATTAGGCAAAGTACCTATATATGATAATATGTTCGGGCTTCTTCTTCTTTTTTTTTTTTCGAGAACTGGCATAGAAATCAAGCAGAGCCTCCCTGATGAAATATAATGACCCATATTAGAACTGCTTAAGCTTAAGACAACATGTACACAACATCATCCTCAAACATACCTCATGATACCTTCATCTTATACACATATTTGAACAAATTGTCATTCATTTTGACCTTAGGAGACTGAGTCTTTACTGATGCCTTGTATCGTGAAATCATTGGAAAAATCAGAATACTAACATCAAAAAAATCATATAATTTGTGAAAAATGAGCAACAAAATGAACTAAAAAAAAAAGAAAGAAAATGGAGCTTGCCGTTGCTACTTGCTTGTGACATTTCAGACTGACAATGCTCCTTCTCTCTTTCCCTTCTTTATCTTGCATCGTTACTGTCACATTTTCCCTATCTCCCTCTAACCCTTTTGTTTCCTCATCATCAGCTCCTCTCTTACCTCCTCTTGCTCTTATTCTTTTCTCCTTTTCATTCTTCTATTGTGGTCTTGATAATTCAGTTTGTCCTACTTGCTCCCTCACTCTTCGTCACTCCTTTTTTCTATTGCTCCTCTCATTTGTCTTATAATTATAGTCATGGTTATTAAGATATTCTCTTTTTAATAATTTATATTTCTGTCATGTCATTGAAAAGATATTATGTTTGTAACGTCTCCTAAAAGAGCTGTAATTTTCTTGACTCTTCTTTGCCTTGTATCCTTGAGGACCTCGATCTTTCTATATCATCTTAGCCATCACCTAGTAACCCTTCTCTCTCAGTCTCTTCCTTATCCCCCTCTCATTCCATCATTCACCCCCCTTTCTCTTGCTTCTTATGCTTCTCTACACCCCCTCTCTCTCTTTAATGGTTTTAACAATTTTAGTAATCGTAGTCTTACGTCCCCCCCCCCCCCCCCTCTCTTCTCCCCCTCAATGAAGTGGAAACCCCTTTCATGATAAGGAAATTGTGCTGAATTCAAGTTAAATATTAAGAAATTAAAAGAAAACCTTGGACATACATATAGAGTATGGAGTATGTTATAGACTTAATAGTATGAAATATCAAAACATGGGTAATCAATTGTATTAATGCTCACATTTAGTGTATTAAAGCTGAATTGTTTTGATATTTCATACTATAAGTCTATAACATACTGCAACGTAAAAGGGCGCCTTTCAGAGTGATAAGCTTGTTGGTGATCACATCCCTATTGCACAAGCAAGACAAAGCTAAGAAAATTTTCCTAATTAACAGATTTAGCCTCTAAATATACACTTCCAGGTGTTCTAAAATGAACATCAAACACAACTAACAAAATGAATTTATCAACACAAATATGAAATGATAAGGATTGTAGATGCAAGCACAATCTCATATTCAGGTACTCAAAAAGACAATAAAGTGTTTGATTATCAAATATCCCACAATTTTCTGATAGTTATATGTTATTACTATGTACATTGTCTAATATAAGTATATTTTTCATTTGTATCAAATCTTAAAAAGAATACACAGTAATTAAGATTGCGTCACTCAGCATAGAGATTCTAATTAAGAAATTTTTTTATGATTTACTGACTCTACCTCCTCCATGTAAAAGGCTATATATCTACATTTTGTATAGGAAAGAAGCAGCAGCCTAATCACAACTTTCAGCCACCTACTAATATAGGAAAGAAGATAAAGGCCATAAAGCTCAACTATCTTTAGTACTCCTCTATCCATTCTAATACAAGACACTTATAAGGCATTTACTCACTTCAAGCTAGCATTTGTTGCAAGAACGTTCCATACAGTAAGCTTTTTCCTTGGATGAAGATATAAGATAGTGTTGATAATTCCAGCAATATCAATTCATGTATAAGCACTATCTTACAAATTATAATGTAGTAGAATACAACAAACCCAGCACAATACAGACTTATTACTTTAGTTAACCACTCTACCGACTCCATACTTTTTTCACGAAACTCCTCACTTATTGCATAAATTTATTTTGAACGTCCTCACTCAAATCAACCCACTAAATATTGGTTTGTTTCTTTTGCTACATATTACACTAAGTTATAAAATCATCCATTTAGAAATTGTAATTTAACCTTCACTCATCAAGTCATAACAAATTAACAAGAACATAGCTGTCATTGTCACGTAAAAGATAAATAACTTAAATATAAAATATATTTTTTTTTTAAAAAAAAAATTAATAAAAAACTCTATCATGTCACTATATCATTCACTCCAAGTCTAGGGGTAATCATAAGATCAACATAAATAGAGTGTAAATTCCATATACCTTCCATCCAAGCCAACCACAATGATAGTGTTGTGGGATCCAAATGCAACAATGCATCGGGCATTCTCAGGTAAGTGAAAACGCGCAAATGACCATTCAGAACTAATATATTTTGGTAGTACTCCTGCCAAAAGAAAAACAAGGGATATAAAAGTGTTGGTCAATGAAGGCAACTTACTAAAGCACATCCTTTAATAGCTTAATTCATGATGCACTAAAAACTCTCTTCTGAAACACAAACAGACTGCTATCATGGAAAGCTTTTTTCCCCCTATTTCTGCTATAACATTACTCTTTCCTATTTTAAAACAAGTGAGTACTAAATTATCAATATACTTATAGTAGTTTGATACTATAGAACTTTTCAGATAGTTGCGTGGATAGAGTTAGACAAACATTAGAATTTTCTTTAATTATATTTAGTTCTTTTGTGACAGTACATAGTTCTACAAAAGGGATAAAGGATTTGCCTTCTTTGATTGCTCAATTGCGTTCACAACCAACTGACCAACACACCCATACTCCCTCCCCAACCTACCACCACCCCCACCCCCCCACTCCCCCACCCCCCCCCCCCCCCCCCTCCAAGAAACAATCTATAGAATTTTTTCTATTAATATCTACCACATAATATAGCAGGTATACTATTAATCATACTTTTTACAAGAGGAAGAGATAAACTCGGATTAGCACCGACACTAACATTCTAAGGATCGAGGGAATCAAGAGAAGATGAAGAATTCTGATGCTGCAATTCGGGAGTAGAATAAGGTCGAGCTACTCAACATCACCAAATACACGGACTCTAAAACTGAATGTATGGATAGTGCCTCTATCACTTGATACAATTAACCATTGAATGTTTTGAAAGAAGGCAAGATCGTATATATCAGCCTTTCCAGTCCCTCTATGAACCTATAAAGAATCAGACAAAATCACTAAAAGCTACTTGATCAACATAGTATCAAATCTTGATCGGCAACTAACTAAAACAAGTTCCACTTGGTCTTGAAACCTTATAGAGGCAAATTGAGTTGACCTCAAACACGACTCAAGAAACTCATGAGCAACTCCATATCTTTCATTAATTTAGAAAATATATTTTGTTATTTTGTATACTTTATAAAATGTATACCTAGCTTTAATATTAAATGAATGAAAATACATATTACTTTAAGAAAATAAAAAAGAGGGGGGGAGGGGGGGGGGGGGGGGGGGGAATGGTAAGATGGAATTTGAACTATTTATGGCTTGAAAAATACGGAGTGTACTGCAAACTAAAGATTTACAGTATTACATGCAATTTTATGCTTTAAAATTATGTGCTTACAGAGATGATTTGTAAATTTAGATTTCTACCGAATCCAATATGAATAAAGACTCCCATTCATCACATTGTCACAACAAACATTGGTCCTCCTGCAGGACTCCAACTACTTTTAGTACGTAAAGATAAATTGCAACTTCAAAAAGAGAATCTCCCCTGAGCACAAGCCCTAGATGGAAAAAGGAAATTATAATGTAGTACAATGCTAAAACCCCAGCACAATGCAAAAACCCATCAAAATTATCGTGAAACAAAAATGGCCCAGCAAATTATCATGAAAATCAAAGCAAAACCATCAAAATTATCTAAAAAAAAAAAACAAAATAACCCAGAAATTTAAAACACCATATATTGCAATTAGCAAAATCATGTATTTTCAGCACAAAGCAATGTTCATTGAAAGAAATCAACATTCAATTAGCAATCTCAATTACTAACAACTGAAAGCCAAAAAAAATTAAAAAAATTAAAAAAAAAATTAAAAAAAAAAACCCAACAAACCTTAATCCTAAACTTGGTTTCTGGAGCATCTGTAATTTCAGGTCCGACTTCATGGTAATAATCTTCTGCAGGTTGAATCCTACACGTGATTATCAATCAAATTAAGATTTTATATAAAATAATAATAATAATAATAAATTTGATCTTTAACACCCAAAATCCAGAAAGTTATTATCCTTTACACCCAAAATCAGAAATTCTGCTGAAACAAATTTCAATGGACGCAAAAACACCCCGAGCTTGGAATCCCCAACAATCAGAAGCAAAAAAACTTCAAATCCGACAAATTTCAATGGACGCAAAAACACCCCGAGCTTGGAATCCCCATCCTTCTTCACTCAAATTTTCACCCAAATTCCCAAGAAAACCCTAAATTCACAATGATCTATCCTCACAACCAAGAAATAAATCCGAATTTCACAATTAATTGAAACCCTGATGATCAAAACTCAATCACGATCAGGAGGAGAGAGAAAGTGAATAAAGAGAGAGCAGGCAAATGTACACCAAGCAACGATGCGTCAACATACAAGTAACAGCTAGAATGCGAAAAACAGAAAGACCAAAATAGCCCTGGTCAATCTGGTCAATCAGGGGAAGGGTGCTAAGGGCAGGGGAGGGCAAAACCGTCAATCTTCTGTTCATAAGGAACAGTAAAATTGCTACAGTAGGGGTGCTTGGGGCTTTTATAAGGGTTATAGATATAATTAGGGTTTGGTTATATAAGAATATAAACCCTACATCTATAATATTCCGGAATGATACAAGGATATTTCATAACAACCATTTAAAAAAAAAAAAAAAAAAAAAAAGGGGTAATAAAAGAGCTACTTTGATAAAAGATTTATTCATATAACTGAGATATCCACTTATTCATAACTCTAGCTATTGGTGGGTTAAGGAGTAAACCAACTGTATCGAAAAGCAGTCATGATTATAGAGTGTAAATCTTTGCATACGCCTATAGTAATGGAGTCACAGCTAGTATCTTTTGTAATTAATGAGCATGAGTTTTTGAATCGACAGTATTCTTGTGCTTTTTGTAATCATATTATTACTAACTCACAAAATCAAATTCCAACTTAGTAGGGTTAGCAATAAGGTTTTGCATGGTGTGCTTGCTGCACATAAAGCTGTATATCAACACCATGGAGATGCCTTACTTAGCCACTATTGAGAAGCTGAAAAGGCAGGATCACATTGAAATTCATAATCAATAAGGGAGTTTCCGTCAGCAAAAAGCTATTAGATGGAGACGTCAATGCAAAAACTTCCCTCGCACCAATTCAAAGTCTATTAGCTAGGCAAACTCATAACAGAATAGTTGGGGCTTGGTACTCTGAATTTTGAACCTAATGAGCGCTGTCATTGAAGCTTTTATTCAATACTATAAACAATATTTGGCAAAGCATTGAGTAATAGGAGAAAAGTTCAGCAATAATTTATTTCAATAATTAGTGTGTAGCCCGACCTTGTAATTATCAATTGTATATATTTATTTTCATGTTTATAACATAGTTGATAGTTTGATTAGATGGTAAAATAACCATCTTTCTTATATAGTTTGATCAAATGCAAGTTAATTGAATAGTGATGATGTGGCATAATGATAGATGGAGTAGTAGGGCTATAAGTCTATCATATGCTAAGTTAGTGCTTGATTTTGGCAAGTGTGATTGATTAATTTGGAAGAATTAACTTTGTTGATTATGATATTATCCTGTTGTGGCTCAACTGATCAATCAAACGTTATTGTTTATATCCTGAACCTAGTGCTGCTTTCTGGTGGACTATAAAGTTTTATTCAGGGGAATGCCTTATCCTACTCATCCTTTGCCTGCTACTGCCATTGCATTCCTGTGTAGTCGTGTTGCTCATTCTCGAACCTGGTGTCACGATCGGTTTTCATTGTTGCTGTGTTACCTTTTTTTTTTTTTTCTTTGTCCTATATGATTGTTCTTGAATTCCATATTTTTGTAATGCCCTGAAAGATGCTGGCTGAGTTGAGGATGCTGCTCACTGCTCAGTACTATCTTTATGTGCTAATTATGTGTCCTTTATCTACGACCTTATGTTTTTCTATCCCATTAACATCTAAAATAATACATTGGAACGGGCTTAATAAAAAGTTCAATCATCTTCGATCTTTGGCATAATCATAGGACATTCGACAAGCACAATAGCACTAATATCATTGAACCACCAAACAAAAAGGTTCCTGCACAGCAAGTTACAATTTATATGAAAGACTTCTGTTTACATTTTACAGTACAGTTTTACAGGCCAAGAGCAAAGAAACAAGACAGAGATTACATAGAATGGATGAAAAGAAGAGACATCACCAATTAGCCTTATTCACCATAGAATTAAGCAGTACCTGTTGACCTGTTCTGCATCACTTTGCATTCAGATGCTGATATCCAATAATGAACAAATCCAGTATCATTCTTGATTTGAAACTACATGGTATTCAGAACTCTGTACTCTGATCTCGTCTTTACTTACTTTAGTCCATGAACTTCTCCATACCATGAACAAACTCACCCTACATTGTAAAATTACAACAAATTCACATAAGAAAGCAGATGCTACTGAAACAAACAGCTAGTAGAATTATCAATGTAGACAGATAAAAACTCTCCTGATAAGAGTGAAGTTGCAATTTTGCACAGCTTCTTCACAGATGGCTTAAAGAACACTAATTATTGGAGACAGGGGACAAGTGTTGCTCAACCTCAATTTCAGGAAAAATACCTCAAACAACAATCTCTACCCAACAACAACCTAAAAGGCTTCCGTGTTGCACGACTGCAGTGCCACGTCTCAAGAATGTTGGAGAATGAGGGGTAGGGAGACGGGCAAAGGGGAGTTTTATGAAAGCATGTGATGGGCAGTCATGACTCACGAGTATCAGAGAAGAGGATCTATCAAAGAACCCATGAGCTAACCTGTTCACAGGCAACTGATTGCCCATAAAAAAAATGTCTCATATATATGTTTCAATGTTTTTTATTTTTTTTTTTTTTTTTTTTTTTTGACGCATTAAATGTTTCAATGGTTAAAGATAATCAGATTATTATAAATAAAAAATAAAATAAAATAAGAAAAACCTGCTCTCATCTTCCGTGGGAAGAAAATTCACTTAAAATCCATAGTGTTGACATGTACGAGAAGAGCACTAGAACACAAGCATAGAAGTGAATGGCCTTGCAGACTCTTGTAATGGGGTAATCTGAATTGGGGGATAACATCAAGAAAGCAATGTTCATGTAGTTTTCATCCTTGATCTGTTTGTTCATTGCCTTTTTCATTCAAGAATTTTAATAATCTCTTCATGTTTTACAAATTATATGGTTACAACAGTAGTGCAAAAAATAAACCAGCAGGAAGTATAATTGTCTAGCTGATGCTCATAAAGTTTTCCCATGGTTGTTAAATTTTTATTTTATTGTTTATTTTTCTTATGGTAGTATAGATTGTGCACCTTTTCCTGATTATCAATCAGGGATTAGAGTTTATGGCTCTAATTGACTTTTATTCTACTATAAAAGCTAAGGCAAGAGAACATTTAGCTAAGGGAACTAGAGAGTGCATTGACGGAGTGACGGACAACTATGGTGAGGTCCAAGGCTATCTCAATTCATCAATAATAGGTTATAACCTGATTTAATTTTCTGTTTTCCAACTTTTCAAGGGAAGGGAATGGTTTAACATTATGTATCTAAATATCATAGCTAAAATGTGAAAAAAAATATAAAAATAAATTAGAGCTCACAATAAAAAATTAATGTACTTATTAATTAATACTCTTTGAACAGAGCTTAGTCACACAAGTAGTTGTAGACCTAGTAGTCATAGTAAGTAGTATGTGTTCAGCAACATGTCTAAACACTACTTAATCCAAATAATAATGTTTAGAAATATCTAATAACTACTAGTTTATTGCTGACATCTACTCTCAAAGCTAATATTTACTCACAAAGCTACAAGCTACTACAGCAACTAATATTGTTGAACATGCCCAACAAAGGAAATTTTCACAGCTTAAAGCTAGCATTCACACATTTATCATTCCACATTTCAACAGCTACAAAATTCATCTGAAAACTAATGGTTAATTTAACAGCTACCGGCTACTAAAACTGCTAGTATACCAAGCAGGAGACCAAACAACTTTTGTATTGCATTTCCCTCCTCCATAGACTTGTACAGTTTTAAAGGTGTATTCACAAGCAATATAGCTTGTATAAATCGATAAAATGAACTGGCCAACACTAGTTTGTCCCCCTTCAAATAATGATAAAGAAAAGGATAATAGAGGATAGCTGCTTGTATCAGCTGAAAGAACGCAAAAATACCTCTCTGTTTCAATGGTTCTTTTTGCAAGCATGAGTGTCAGGAACACTGGAACAACAGCAGCAGATAAATGCTTCAGACTGTGTCCACTGACAACATGATGAGTCAACTCATAAACAGGTTTATCTTCAGCTTCTAATATCTTTGCAAGTAGATAGAAAGCTGCACATAGAAAAGAAAAGCAAAAGTAAAGCAGGATATAGATCTTGATATAATCTCTACAAAATTAAAAGCATCGTGATCAATACCACAAACCTGCAGCCCAAAGCCAGTAAGTGGAATGTGTGTACATGGGAGGCAATAGAATGGCCATCAAGGGCAAGGCTATGCAAGGCACAAACTGCACAACTGCATAAGGACGAAGATCATCAAAAAACCTGTACAGAGGTGTGAGTAAAGTAGGATTAGACATTTGCAAACTTCTACCGTATTAACTGAAGCCACATCTACAGCAGATAAAAAAATAAGTCTTTTTCATCAAAACAATGAAGGAATGATGGATCAGTTAGCTCTATCCAACATTTAAGGCTTAAAAAGAATCATTATAAAACTCTATAATACTACTTAACATAACCATTTTCTCCTTGGGCGAAGCTAGAATTTTTTTTTTTTTTTTTTTTTAAGGTTCAGTTACAATTATCAATGAAGATGGAAAAAGGTGTTGTTGGGGGGGGGGGGGGGGGGGGGGGAATCCCTCCACCTTTTTTTGCCAGAGTTGTTTCCTAGTTGACTTGCGTACACAAACCATTAATGTGTCTCTTAACCTTCATTTCAACATTGACGTTGAAAAACTTAAAAACACAAAAACAGAATCAATTAATTTGGAAAAACAGAAGGAAAAAAAATAAAATAAAAGAGGTCTCACCGCCAATACAGTATGCTTATAATGCCTGCTAGAAGCAAAGGTATAATAGATGCAGTACCCTTCTGCTCATCAATCCTCTCCATAATAAAAATTGCAACAAGTGACGTGAATGCAATAGTCATCTGTATGCAAACATGAAACATATGCTCAGTATTATTAATTTCAACGTAATATGTAAGCATCCTCTAGTTGCATCAGAATTTAAGATTCAGGTAATGAATAAGTCAGAAAGGATAAATGGAGCACAATCAATAATTTATGAATCTTAAAAAACCACAACTTTGCCCAAAATTCCTTATCTACGGTGTTCGGACGAAAATACGCCAAAAAATACAAATACATTTTTGCCTCTTCCTTCCATCATCTACTTTTGTTTGCTGAGTACTCACCACAACCACAATTTCATCTCCTCCACTCCTCCTCTTACCCCTTTCTTTTCAGTGAGATTATCTGCCTTACCCTCCCTCTTTCTTCTCTTTCCTCCTATTTCATCACCATCATTGAAAATTTGAGCTCTCCATGTTTTGCTCTTTCTCCTCCATTGAAGCCTGCTGTTGAGCTTTTTTTTTTTTGGGTTTTATTATCGAACATGAATTTCATTTGGGAGTTCGATTTCACACTACTGTTAAATTAATTGGTAGCATGGACAATTTAGGGTTCTAATATGGTGGATTATTCAGCTATTAGGGGTAGTTACTCTAACTGATAGAAATTTATAGTGGAGCGATTATCTGGGGGTTTTGAACTTCAGATTCACCATCGTCGCCGTGGAATCAAACATAACACAATGATAGGCAGGAACTAGAGCTTCTGAGTCAAACTGGAAGGAGAGAGAGAGAGAGATAGTGGAATCACCAGATCAAGTGAAATGGGAATACAGAGGACAGAGATCAAGCATACTGAAATCGAGAACATTAATAAAATTGTCAAAAGGTATAACTCTATTGATCTCTTATATTTATATTCCTTTTCCATCATCATTGCTTAGTAAGTCATCTTTAAATTTTTTATAGATGTTTTCTCTTTTTTCAATGGTAAATCAGATTAATTTGAAAAAGAGAGTAGGATTTTCAATAGTGTGAAATCTTGACACATTTGAGCTACAATCAGTTAAAATTTATTTCTATGAACATCATTCTACTATTACCCCCAAATCAGTAAGATCGAAGCAGCAAATTAGCCATGTCAAAGATTTCAAATTTGTTGCTATTTATATTACTACCTTGGTTTCTTATTATTTGCAACAAAGAGATGTATTATTTGTGATATACAAATATTCCTTTGTTGCAAATAATAAGAAATGGAGGTAGTAATTATTTACTGGGTTTTCCCTCTTGTTTCTTCCCTCAATCACTACTACATTGTGGGCGATCAAATCCCTATTTTTGCCAACAAGTAGCCCGTTGAATTATCCCAGGTACCCACCATTTTCATTTTTTTTTTTTAATTTTATTATTTTATTGATCAAAAAATCAATTTACTTCTAAATTTCTTTTCATTGCCTTCTTTTTTTAGCGTTGGTCTGATTTTAGCTTTAAATTCTTGGCATACATATTCTCTTGAGAAAATGGGTATAGTATTCTTAATCTTTAGTGAAAGTTTAATTATAACCAAAAATATTCACCAATGGTGAAGGTGATATGATGCTTAGAGAATGATCCGTGGCAGTAAGTGAACTATGACAATTATTCTCATGGTCTTACCAAACATTACCAATTACAAAAATGATTTAAGCTATTTTTATTGACTTGTGCATGGAATTTTGTAAAATGGTAAATTGGTGATAAAGATTTTCATTTAGGGGGCGTTTGGTTGGGGTAATAAACAAAGGGAATGGGAATGAGAGGGTTTCATTCCCTTTGTTATTGTTTGTTTGCCACATTTTCCCATTCCCTTTACCCCTTTTTATTTTTGGGTTCACCCATTTTCCCTCTACACTCATTCCCCACCCCCCCCCCTCCCCTTTTCCATTCCCATTCCCCTCATCCCCACTACACCACCAACCTCACACCAACCACCACCTTGCTGCCCTACCCCACCGTCCAGCCACCTTGCTGCCTCTCCCCAGTCATCACTGCTCCGACGTCGCCGTCGCCCCTCCTCATTAGTCACCGACTCACCGCCCAATGACCGATCTCCCCCGACCACCTTGCTCCTTCCTCATCAGTCGCTGCCTTTGGTCGCACGTAGATCGTCATTCCTCCACCCCATGGTCGCCAGAAATCGTCGGTCCTTCTCCACCCCTCCCTTGCCTTGACCCTTGCCGCCCCTCCCGTTCTCGAAAAACCACCCCTTCCCAATCTCCCATCACGCAAAAACCCTCCCTCTCCCCTCAAAACCGTCGACCGCCGTTACCCCCACCCTCGCAACCCTAACCCAAGCAGCTAGGGTTTCGAGGGTGGGGGTAATGGCGACCGACGGTTTTGAGGGGAGAAGGAGGATTTTTTAGGGTTTTTGCGTGATGGGAAATTGGGAGGGGTGGTTTTTCGAGGACGGGAGGGGCGGCGAACATTGAGGCAGGGGCGGTGACAGTGAGAGGGGCGGCGGCTAGGCTGTAGGTAGCTATAACTGTTGAAATTGGAGGTGTTGCAGTTGTATTGTGGTGGTGTGATTCTTGGGTGTTTTTTATGAAAACAAACAACATGTTAAAAAGAATGGGTTTCATTCCATTCTCTTTGATTACCTTTCTTTATTCCATTCTGATTCCCTTGGGCGAACCAAATGGCCCCTTACTGAAGTGAGGAAATTAGGAAATTGAGTAGCAAAAGCACCAACAGTAGATGAAGGCCCTAGTTGGAGTAGTCTGAAGCTCACAATTGATGGCGATAGATAATGCTTTGATTCAAATTACTTGGAAGATGATATTGTTTGAACTTAACTAAACCAAAAGTTTAATATTTACTCATAATTAGTATTTACATAAAATTATCACGACTTGTTTGAATTGAATTAAACTTATCTAAATGTATTAAAATTTATTTTAGGGGAAAATTGAATGTGGGTAGCTCTTCTTATCTTCTTAACCCGTGTCTAAACATGTTAGATTTTATTCCCTCTCCAAACTGATTGGAGTCTGAGTGATTAAATCAACTAACAGTAAAAAAATGATGAGAAAAATAGCTCAATTAGTTTAATAAATACTCCCAAGTCTCTAATGAGGTCTCACTAGAACAGAACACTATATAAATGAAGTTATATGTTGTTAAAATGAATCTGTTTTGCAGTTAGATTTTTAATAACTCTCAATTATGCATGTAGTTATGTTTTCTTATTCTATACACAGAAAGGGTTTATTTCTCTTAACTCGGGTTTCACAGATTTGGACCGATTGTATTTAATTAAACTTATCCATTGTCTTTGTAGATGTAAATTGGACTTGGATAGCCATTTGGACCATAACATTAATTATTGGCTCATTTTATCCTGTTTTAACACCAGTTTCATTAATTTTCCAGAATTCACATTACAAATTGCAAAACACATCTTCCACACAAATATGTACAATTACAACTGCAGTTTCATACCAAACAATCAACCAATACGCATCCACACACCGAAGGGAAAACTAACACGGAGCGCATTGTGCGTGGCCGAGCATACTAGTAATCTCAAAAGTACCATATGGATAGATAATAGCATGCTAGATTATCAAACAAAAAACTCACCGGCAAGCGATCCCACACCAGTCGAGCATCATCTGGTTGGAGATGATAGTAAGATGAACCAAAACCAACAGCTGCAACACCAATGTAGAAAAAGGTCCAACCCCAAACTTCACCTTGCAAGCTTTAAAAATAAAAAAAAATAAAAAATAAAAAATAAAAAAGAAAAAAGACTTCATACACATCTGGTAGCAATACAGCTTTAAAGCACAAGATAAAAGAAAATAAAAGTACATGATAGAAGCCACATTCAAGTACCTCAATTTAAAATAATTTCCACAGTGACAAAGTATCAGCCCTATAATGCCAGTAACAAGAAAAGGGACATTGGAAATGACATTGAGCATATTGGGGATTCCTGAAAGTACTCCGAAAAAGTTTAATTTCATAATAAAGTAATAATAGAAGCCCTGAATCTGAGATGAAAAACATAAACATCATCACAAAATGTGAAAAAGTAAAAATGACAACAAGAAAAGGAGAAAGATGATCCTTATAATCGTTTAACCAATATTGCATTTTTTAACAACAATGAAGCAAACTTGGCTAGTACATAAATCCTAATAATAAGATCATGAATTTTCGACAAGCAAAGGAGAAAGATGATCCTTACAATCGTTTAACCAAAATTGCATTTTTTAACAACATTAAAGCAAACTTGGCTAGTATATAAATCCTAATAATAAGATCATTAATTTAGTTATTGCCAAGAAGTGTTCTATTACAGTTGTTTCTTTTATTGCAGGTTGTGCCTAACATACAACAGATATATATCTTTTAGCTTGACTTAGTTAAACCTTGTAACAGGTAAAAGAAGTCAGTGTCATGTAATTTCATGAAAGTTGTAATGATCCGAGTGCAGGTATCTTTTGGGTCTCAAGAACACAAATTAACAAGCACCCACACACAAGCATGTTAAGGTTGAGAGAAGCAAAGATATAGATTACATCATTAATAACATACCAACAACAATAACCCAATTACCACGTACCAAACCGAACTATTGATGAGAAAGAAGGAATGTATCAACTGGCAAATCCTTACATCTTAATAACTTTCTATTTAATTAATTACTCCTTCTAAATCCATATTTATCTCAAGTCCCACAAAGATACATTTCCAAGGGCTTGAGAACTATAAGATAAACAATGATTCTAACAGGACAACTTGGCTTATATGCTCATTTGTGTAATACAAAAAGGGTTTCTAAGATTGTACGAGCAATTCTCCAGCTAACGCAACTTGCTCATTTTGTATTTCTTCTATCAAAAATCAATGATCATGTTAATAGTGCAATCCGTAAATGTGACTACTAAAATCAGAGAAATTGAAATTTTGTCATCTTCAATTCCTCATAAGTTGGCCTGTCTCTCTGTACCATAACAAAAAATTCAACGAAAGGAAAAATACATATACCTTATAATCTAATTTTCGCCGACATAACATCCATACACATTCTTAAACTTCTAAACATATACCCCAAAAACACAAAATCAAAGCAATTCAGCCTAAATTCCTCTGCCTTCACGGGTTCATGTCCCCACATCTTTACACTATCCATTTCACTATACTGTTATTATCAACACCAGTCATTGAACCTCCCTTCAACCTCCCTGACTGACTAAATCGAGATATTCATCAGTATTCATTCGACAACAAAAACCATAATACGGAGTATTACACGATAGAACCATTCTAATGACCAAATTGACAATTAAGTAGATGCAATTATTGGAAGATACATGCAAATTAAAACCAACTGACCCACTAAAATGTTCATTACCCTCTTCTTGATTCCAACAGCTCTACACAACCCAATTAACTAAACTGAAATAGGTGATGTCAGTTATTAGATTTCGCTCTAATTAGAGCAATTGATTAAACCAAGAAATTTAATAGTTCAGGAAAATAATCACAATTTAACACTACAGAATCACAATAATAGACAAATTAAATTCTTAAATGGACATAATAATAGCATAAATTATGCAATTTTAAGTTCACCCCTAAAATAAATTCAAAACCTAGGATGAAGCAAGTTTGATTAGATGATTTAAATTAAAATTCATACAAAATCAAAGTAATTAAGACTGACCCAAAAATTGACGCTGATCAGCAAAGTTGTGGTACTCTTGAGATTGAGGAATCGTAGGAGTAACGATCATCAACACAACGAAGGTTAGAACTGCAATCACCCAAAGGTATATTGTTCGTTTCTCCATTTTTTTCTTCTTCGCAAGAAATTGGAAGAACAGAGTCTCGTCGTCTGCTTCGTTTACTTTAAATCTTTGAAGATGTTTGAGTTTTGGTTTTTCTAAGCTATCCCGGATGCTTTTTCAAAATTAAAAACTATACCCTTCACCTCAAAATATTTTATAAATACTTAGTAATACCTTTTGACACTCATATCCGTTAACGAAAGTTAAATTTTTTTTCTCAACAATGGTGTCCTGTTAATTAATTTGATATGTGTCCTGTTTTAATTGGTTTAATACTTGTAAAAAAATTTAAAAATCAGAAAATAAAATAAAATAAAATAAAAGTTATTGTTGTTATAAAATAACGAGAAATATAAAAGATCAAGAGGGAATTGAAGTGTTATATATATATATATATATATATATATATATATATATATATATATATATATATATATATATATATATATATATATATATATATATATATATATATAGTACAATTGATAGAGTTTGTTTGGAGAATAATAAACCCTAAACTCTAGAAAGTTCTACAATGATACAAGATGGACATCCACAAATATGTTTAGATAAGAATAAACCATATATCTAGAATATTTCGGAATGATATAAGGAGCATAATGGTCATCCACACGATATTTCATAACAGTCCCCCTTAGATGTCCATTATCGAAGACTGTGCCTCGTTAAAACCTTATTAGGAAAAACCCTGTGGGATAAAAACCTAATGAAGGAAAAAGAGTACAACATTCTTCGTAATACGCTCGAGATGTTGCCTCATTAAAAACCTTACCAGGAAAACCCAATGTGGGACAAAACCATGGTCAAGGGAAAAAGAGTGCAGCTCGTATTTTCTCCCCCTGATGAATACATAACTTGAAATCTTCTAGTGCCGCAAGTCCACAACAATGAATTCAATATGTTTGGATATCTTCTCGTATGTAGTAAGTAAAATATCATACGTTAATCTTCGAATCTCCTAAGCTAAAATTGCATCATCAATTCTTCAAGTCTTCACGTGAACATGTGAAGTGTCTTCATTTTACCATACATATGTTTATCTCTAATATCATTATTTCAAATCTTTGTTTAATAGTTGATTTAAAAATTAAACTTATTATGCGATTATGACTTCTTCTGGAAGTTGTTAATAATAGAAATTGATGATCATTATTTGATCAAACATTCATTAATAATTATTTGATGACAAAACTTGACATTATTAATGTCATTCTTCAATGTCATATGAATTATAATATAACATATGTAATTATATACATTGATCATGGTTCTTCTAGACCATAAGAAAACAGTCTCACGCATAAGTATCCCGTTTCTTTAGAAGTTTCGTAATTAACTACACGATAATTTTTCTGAGAATACAAACAATAAATCTCACTAACTCTTATATACTCAAACTTCAGGTGGAGATGTCAATGATATAGTCACATAAAAGTTTCAAGAGTTTGATAATTGTAATATTCAAAAATTTGTAGGGCTGGGTATTTAAATACGTTGTATATAGGTTCTTCAAGAACTCTTCTTACATGATTCATAACATGTTATTAAATCGACGTTTCCAATAACTTCATCACAACTATAAGCTCATTGGAATATAAATATTTCTTTGTAATTTCCTTCAAAGTTACAAATACGCCATACTATATATATTTCGAATAAACATTCACATATACCACAATTATTGTATAGAACTAATGCATCAATATGAGATATAGAAAACAAAATATACAATGAGTAATGCATCTAACAACTTTCAATATACGGAATGATTAATCCATTAACCTATGACTCACACATGTATATGAACATACATAAGACTCTAAATAATGCAAGACACTGTACAGTGTGGATTTAAAAATCCATATTTCATTAGACTTCTGGTCCATGATAAACTTATGATTATTATCATTATGTCGACATCAAAATGGACATATATTTCAGATCCCTTATTCACTAGTCCACTATATTATGCATATGCATATTATTCATCGGTTCCATTATGTACCGGTATCATGAAATTCCTTTAACTTACATTCCGCATGCTATTTTACTATGATATCTGAATACAATTCTCATTGGTACCATCATAGTACTTTCTTACATCATAGGCCATCTATTATAATTATTCAGAAATCTATACCACTTTTAGGGTATTTCATTCACTATGGTATTTATATACTATTACACTATTAGTCTTAACTGCACTATCTTGCCAAATATCATATCTATTAAACATATCTTTATTTTTGGAACCAATCATATACAACCTACACTTCAGGTGTAGTGATTCAAGTACAATTGGCAAGATTTTATCTCAATGTATACACATAATTAATATGACCAAAATGTATCTTCAACGCTATGCAACATGAGTCATAACTGAATACAAATTAAATCATAAATGTGCAACATATCTTGATAATGTATAGTATATACAAAAGTTGGCATATATATAACTTTTCAAACTACCATTACAGGGATCATAAATATTCCTTATTTATTTAATTTTTTTTTTTTCGATTTTCCCAACTTTTTCTATTTCTTCTCCCCTTAAGTTGGTAAAATATCTCTTTTATAGGGGCGTCTAATTCTATACCAACTTAGTATATAAATTTGCATTAAAATTCATTTCATTGGGAGGATCACAATCAAAATTTATCTCTTCAGGAGAACAATTTCAATGAAGAACCATTTATTCATTAACTTATTTCATGTGTATTTATTATTAAAAATTTTCAATAATATTTTCTCTTCTGGAGATCAATGTCAATGGGAAGACATATGTTGTGCAGTTGTACGTTTTTCTTTCTTCTCCTATTTCATATGTGCTGACATATAATAGCCCCAATCAAAAGAATTGTTATACAAGCATAAATCACTTGCTCGTAATTCTAGTAGGTGATGATCTTCAGGATCTTTAAAGACTTAAATAGTATATTTGGTGAGCTTCTGATCACTTAATAGTTGACTATAATATATAAGTTATTTTGGTGAACTTCTGGTCAGCCATTACTCCTTTATATATAAAAAAATCAAAACATATTAAATCTTGAAATTTTCATCAATACAAATTATTATAACTCACAATCCAAATATAACTCAATCTCAATGTTACGTCTTGCCATTCAATTCATTTTATATATTTAACATTGAGAAAGCGTCAACACATTATCAAATGAAACTTCAGGTTTCCATTACGGGTAATTATTATTAAACCCGGATAGCCTAATTTAATTATCACATCCAATTCACTTCTCTAAATTTGAACTCTGGTCAGTTTTCAACACTAGTGATCACTTTATTAAACTTACTATATGCATGGCTATGAATGTGATGTGATATTAGAACACCAACATGTGTTTCTTTATACAATTGGCAAGACAATCAACTAATGAATATTTTATCTAATAATTACTTATATTTTTAATTTTTATGAAAATTAAACTTACTCTGCTGGAGTGTTGACTATAATCTTGATACATGTTAATCTATTGGACATTTCATACTCTTCTGGAGTCTTTTACATAATCATCGAACATATGAATCTTACTAAAAGTGATTTTATTCTAGAAATTTAATGATATTTATCATTTCCTCAAATTTGTCATCATTTTCAATAGATACTCCATTCCTTTTCCAAAAGTTCTTATATTTTAACTCTATTGGACTGCAACGCTTCAGACGTGCTTTAGGTTCATTAGTAACCGATATTGTCCTTCTGGGACAATAATTTAATTGGAGCATTTATAATTAGATCAATCATTTATATCCAACTTCAAGATGATATCATTTAAAAATATTTAAATAATATGCATGTGGCGACTTCTATTAAATAAATCGTTCATATTTAAGTTATTGTATGTATCAAACTGACCATCAATATATTCTATTATTTATATGCAAGGATTACATACAATCTCCCCCTAATCCTTGCATATGGGGGTATGGAATGAATCAGTCCAACAACCTTTAAAATCCTTGCAGCTTTTAAGCCATAAATTCTTTTGGCAATGTCATGTATCAAGTAACGTGTTCCTTTTAGCAAAAACATGCTTATATAAAATTATACTTATAGAACACTTATCATGTTCCTCATGCCCAATTACATTCATCTTAAAAAAACGAAACCTCTTATATTTATGGGCATAATAAATAAATTTAATCTTTCGTACATTCATCTTAAACTGAATTGATCATAGTATTAATAAACATATATATTTACAAATATGAAAACTTCACCTCTTCAAATAAATAAACTTTATCTTTCGTGCTTAATTCAAATTAATTAGTCAATTTATCTACACCTTTTAATTAGAATGAGGAGGTAAAAACAATATGAGAACCTACTACTTCACACTTTAATAAAAAAAATAACTGAATCGATTGAATCAACTATACCGTCGGATCAATTATATCAATATATTGCCTGATAAAGCTTAATTAGAAAATAGAAACAAGCACATCAGCAATCAAAATTAACACGTTCATGTTAGTGGAAAACCACATGGTTCATATCATACTTGAAATATAAAAACATAATTCAATACATGAATTATAAATAGTTTCACATGTGCCTTAGGCTTACTTCGTACAATTTACAAACATTCAAGGCATTAGACATAGGATTTCACAAACAAATTATATGGGCAAATAATTGCTAAATCAAACCATTCATATTTGCTATCAAGCATAGAGAAATAACCAAATTCATTTACGGATAGGAAAAGTAATACCAAAATCTAGCAAATATATGTACTACAAGTTCATGAAAACCATACGTTCATAAAATTAACCCCAATAATAATTCTAAATACCCCTTTAGATTCAAACTAAACAAAACTCATATTCAAAACAAAACTACTAATTAGTTATTTTCTGCATCAAATCCAACTATTCCCAAATTGCTCATTGAACTCCAAGAATAATAAAAATACAAAAATTTGGGAAACAATATAAACATATTATGTAAAGGTTTAAAATTAACAATAACAGGATAGTTGAGAATGAACTTTCCTGATATCAAAACCTTTCCCACTATAAAAACCAGCCTTATCGTCAACTTCATGTTGTCAACGTCAATGAAAATAAAATAAAGTATAACCCTTGATTAAGGCTAATCTATTATATTATGGATATACGAGAAAGATAATTCAAGATAAACAAACCAATGCAACCGAAAAATAATACGAGTAGTTCTTTGTAACCAAATTATTAATACCGAGAGACTCCTTGTACTAGTCCAAAATTAATTAATGAGGATTGGGAATGATATAACATTCTTGAAACGTGTGATTTCATTATTAAAAGATCAAAACACATGATCAAGATTAATCAACTTCTAATTTCTTCCCAAGATGCGACACAACAAGATAATAATGAGTATAATTTAGCACATTCAGTATACAACGAATTAATCATCAACCTAAGAAATCAACAATAAAATTTACATATTGATTAGAGCTTTGGTGATGATAACGTGTTGTAAAATAAGGAGAAATATAAAAGATTGAGAGGGAATTGAAATGTGTATTCTATATATATATATATATATATATATATATATATATATATATATATATATATATATATATATATATATATATATATATGATAGAGTTTGCTTGGAGAATAATAAACCCTAAACTCTAGAAAGTTTTAGAGTGATACAAGATGGACATCCACAAATATGTTTAGATAAGAATAAACCATATATCTAGAATATTCCGGAATGATATAAGGAGCATAATGGTCATCCACACGATATTTCATAACAATTGTTAACGTAAAAGGTTATTGTTAATAAAAATTAGTGAGGCTGAGGGCACAATTTAGGCGTTTGAAAAAGCATGGGCACAACTTAGAAAACGAAGGAGTTTGGGGGCATAACTTGGAAAAACCCTTTTTATCTAGGGTAATTAAATGAAAATAGAACAATGCACAATTGCATGTCAGACATATTTTAAATAACATGGGCAAAATAAATAGTAGTATATTATTGTTTGAAAAAAAAAATACCTCAAAGAACAAAAAGTCTTTACAAAATAAACATGTTCATTTAATTTCATGGTTATGATTATTTAAGTAGTTGAATGTGTTTGAAAAACAATCCCATATCTAATAACAGAACATTTTTGTGTTTGACAAAGAACATGACATTACAAAGATCATAAAGTCTTAGAGGTGATCATTGGGTGAGCCAAAAGCAAAAAATTTGCCCACTTCTCGGGCCAGGTCGGGCAAAGTTTCGAGCTAGAATTTATGCAATGTGCCCAAACCCACTCCAAATGGTCGCGTCATGCGAGCTTTTAGGGCCGGTAAAAAAATCAACTAAAGCATAAAACCACATTTCCAAACTTGTCCCAAAAAAATAAAATTTCAGACATCACAAAACCAGTCCAAAATAAAAGTTTTACAAAAATACATTAAAGAACATGTTATTTTTCATGATTACTCAAGTAGTTGAATTTAACATTTTTTTTAGGAAAAATTGCTCTCATTAATCTGAACTTTTCCTCGTCTGTTAAAAATAATCCCTACTTTGGATTATTCCCCATCACTCCCAACTTTAGGGGGTATTAATTTCTATTGCACTCAAATGACTTGCAACCGGTTAATCAGGTAAACATTTGTGAATTAGTTTTTTTTTTTTTTGCACACATGTCAATATATAATTGGTTGAAAAACAAATAGAGAAAATTAAAAAAAAAAGAAAAAAAAATCCTAAAACCAACCTAGCCACCCATAGTAGCCCGCTGCCACCAACGACCACCCCGCAGCAACCCACGACCAGCCCAACACCCTTCCCCTCGAGCGCCGATAGCCGCCCGGTCATCCTCCCCCTCTCTTAGTGTCGGCGACACCCCACCACCGTCCCCTTTCCTTTTAAAAACTCTCGCAACCCCTCCTCCTCCCCTCTAACAACCATATTAATCCCCGACCACCAATACATCCAATAGCATCACCCTCACTGTCGTGGCGCCACTCCTTTTCTTTTTCACTCTCCCGCGCGCGCTCCTTTTCCTTCTCTCTCTCTCTCTCTCTCCGCCCTAGCTTTCCGCTGTCGGAGTTGAAGGTTACGTATGTTAGGGTTTGCGATTTGGGGGTTGGGATTTGAGGGATTTTTGTTGGATTTCGTGGTGATTGTAGGGGAAAGGAGAGGTGGTCGGGGAAGCGCCAGCACCGGGGGAGAGGAAGGAGGCAGACGACGCTCCGGGGGGAGGGGTTGGGTTGGCCTGGTCGTTGGTGGCAGCGGCTGGGTATTAGGGGCGTTGGGTTTTTTGTTTTGTTTTTTATTTCATATATATATACATGAAATATAGATGCATGTCTAGGATTTAGAATGTTGTGATGATTAATAAAGTTCACTTAAATCAACCAACATAGAAGCCCTAGGTCCCTAAAATATTGAGTAAATCTTGCCATTCCAAAAAAACACTTATCGACCTAATGAGAGTAGTTGTGGTCTACGCCAAAGCGAGACATCACTATTACTCCTAGGAATGTAAGGTATGTTGATGGGTTTGCCAAAGCAAGACATCGCATACATGTTGGTTTTGGTTATACTCAACGACATGAGTGATGGAATCCTAACATGTCGTGGCAAAGAGGATAAATTGTTGAGAGAGTATTAGATGCGACGATTTATCTAACAAAGAGTGGCTTGGAGCCATTAGCAAAGAGTTGCTTACCTTAGAGTAATAAGTGTTAAGGCAAGCAAAAGCATGCTTAATCACTCATTGATTATTTAGATCTTGGAATCGCCTTATTCTCGCCAAATGGGGACAAATTTAATGCGTGGATAAGACGCTTAATAAGATTGAAAGTTTGCATGAATGCTTTTAAATTTCAAACTTATTATGTTATTTTCTTGATAAATGGTTATACTTTGCACTTATACTTTTAGAATCCTAAATAAAATTATACTGTTTTCAATGATTGGTAAAGGAAATCTTGGAGAATAGTTCTCAAAGAAAGGAGAGGCATTTCTAAATTACAATTCTCATAAATGACTTTTATAAACTAAGTCCGTAAGGACGGTTGGACATCATGTATTCAAAATATTAGGTAGTTTTGATAAACATGAAGTATTGAGTTGCAAATTCAAATTTTCAATGCTTGACAACCAACATATCTTTTTGCTTTATACACTAGTGATTACAACTCATTGATGTATTAATTCAAGTACAAATTAAAGGAAAAGATGGAACTTTGTTATACGGCGCACTAGATGCTTAATTATGCCTAATAAAGTATAAAAGTCAAAATACTTAAAGAAACAATTCTTAAAGGTTGTGAGATGATGTATAAATAAGAAATATAGGAAACAAGGAACAAAGAAACGGAATAAAATTCCATTTCTACTAAAGAGTTTATGTTATTATAGTTAAGTTAGCAAGTCATTATCTTCACTTTGAAAGTGACCTCAAACTATTGAATTTAAGCTAAGTTATTGACTTACAAGATTAGAATGAAGCAAAAAGAGCTACATCGGTTGTAAGGTTGTATGCTTTGTTTAAAGGCCTTTTAAGCTAAGGCTAGAACAAATAAATGATTATTATGTTCTATAATCAGCAAACAATCCGTTTAACACACGGAAAGACTCACATTCAAAGTAAAGAGCAATAGTTGCGAATTTATTTGAATGGAATGGTTGTCTTAAACCATCAGTCAAGAATGCTTGATTATAAACAAATATTTTCTTAACATGAAAACTCACAAAGTTTAAATCATGGGCACAATTTTTGTTTCGAACATCTTTAGCAATCTCACATTAACAAGAACGTACTCAAGGCTATATAGGCTCTTGACAATTGATCGATTCAATTTTGTTCTAAAACAAGCAAGTCTTACTTGTAAAAAACTGACAAGGTAAAGAGCTATTGTTCTTGGAACAGACAATTGACTTTGAAAGCTAAAGAGGATTCAGTTACTTCAATGTTTCACTAAGAATTTGAAAGAATATGGCTATGTTCATCAAATGTGAACAAACTTGACTTAAGTAGCTCAAGAGTTCAGTGAAGTACAGAATCAAAACATCTAGATTCGATCGAGCGATGTTTGCTTGAGCCAAGCGTGACCATCTCAAAGTTATGAATGGAAATTTTCATAAATAACTCCTCAGAAATCATAGTATGTCTTCACGGAGACCTTGATGTCATTTGAAATGACTCGAACGATGATGGATCACATCCCTTCCTATAAAGTTCTTAAATATTTGCACAAATGACTAATGTAACACTAAATAAAATGTCGAAGCTAAGAAAGGATTGTTGGGGTTTGGTGAGTCCGACTCACCGCGAAAACAAACCTAAAAACAAGATAGCACTCGCAATAAATAAAACCATAAACATAATTAACTTAATGACAAGATTAAGATAATAAGATTATCTTTGAAGCGTGCTTCGCTCAACCACTAGGGCTCTTACTTGAAAGCTAGCCTCGAAATTACGAAGGCCTCCAACGATGATCCACCCACAAGTCAAACACCGACTAGGTCCAACGCCTTGGAGTGAGCAAGGCCCGACCAAAACCCGAGTAATTGAGTTCAAAGGATTTCACAAAGATGATACCTTTTTCAACTCTTGAGTTCAAAGGTTTTCACTACTAGTGAACCCTTTTCCAACTCTTTCTCAAGCAAACAATCCCATGCCCTGCCTTAGCTATTTATAAGGAAAGTTTCCTTGTGAATTTGACAGGCTAAAGTCGTATCACCTAATCAAAAGTAATTCCTAAAACCACTAACTAAAATAGATAGGGAAGTAGGGTCGAATCCACAGGGAAACGAGTCTTTCTATTCCTAATTAATTCAAGCAATCTAAATTATAAGGTAACCAATATATTATAATCAAAGGAAACTAAACTACGGAGATTAAGAGTAAAGAGAAAACAATGAATAAAAGGCCTAGGGCATAGGTTCACCAATAAATAACATTCCAGGGTAAAACATAATAATCAATCAACAATGCATAATTAACCAGATCATAAAGGGCTTTCGCTACGTATTACAATCACAGAATTAATCTACCGGTATTAAATCTCATCTCTCGAATCTCGACTTAACCATTTATAAATTAACCTGCCTATTGAAACTAGACCTAAACATCAATTCTCATCTCTCGAATCTCGAATCAATATTGTCAAACTCATGCATAAAAGATCAGACCTTCTAGTCACAAAGCATTAAATCAATCAATAGGAAATTAATCTAGAATTGACAATCAACAACAATAAATTACCCCTTCATATTATTTATGGATCCCCATAAACCCTAGAAAGAAAACTACTCAGACATAACTAATTATAAACTAAACAAAGCAATTAAAGGAGACATGATTAAGATCAAAGCAAAGAAAATAAGTAAATAAGGAGGGAAGAAATAATACTAAAAGAAAGATATATTAAATTGCATAAATTAAGAGTTTAGAGAGAGAAATAAGAGAAAAAGTAATACTAAGAGTTTAATTAAGAGGAGAGAGAGTGAGAGAGAGAGAGAGAAAAGAAAACTAAGTAAAACTAAGGGAAAAGATAACTAAAACTAATAAAAGAACAAAGAGTTTTTCTACATTATAACCCTCTAACTTTCCGTTTTCTACGATGTGCCCCCCCCCCTTTTTGAGAAATCTACATTGTAACCTCAAAATACATTTAGCTTCTATACGGTAACCTTGCCGTTATATTGTCGTTAACAAATTCCGTTAGTGGGGCCCACTCACCACTTAATAATATTTTTTTATCGATTTGCGTGTTGAAAATGGTTCCGTTTAAGGTTTTGGGGGCTATTTTGGAACTAAAGGGACCATATTGAGCTCAGATTTAGCAAAAAAATAACACAAATGTCTCGTATTGCATATTAAGAAATGTCTTGAAATGCGTGTTTATGTATTTAATACGCAAAACGAGACATTTGCGTCATTTTTTTGTCAAATCTGAGCTCAATTTGGTTCCTTAAGGCCCAAAATAGCCCCCAAAACCTTTAAAGAAACCATTTCCAACACGCAAATCGATAAAAAAATATTATAAAGTGATGAGTGGGCCCCACTAACGGAATTTGTTAACGGCAAGGTTACCGTATAGAAGCTAAATGTATTTTGAGGTTACAATGTAGATTTCTCAAAAAGGGGGAGCACATCGTAGAAAACGAAAAGTTAGAGGGTTATAATGTAGAAAAACCCAAAAACTAAAAAACTAAAAACTAACCTCCCTTTACCCTACGTACTACCTCCTTAAATAAGGTAGGAAAATGGAGTTTTGACTCCTAAACTACTTCTAATCCCACTAAAAGTACTACTTTCCTAAACAATGAACACCGACTGAACAAGACCCAAATTAGCAACAACTTATCGCAGTAGGCCCAATTGGAGTACACTACGGTGCAGGGCCCAGTAAACTTCACGCCCATCAGCCTATTTTCTTCAATTGGTCTTGTGCAGCCAAGATAGCTACAACAAGTGAGGCCCAAAACGCGCGCCCCAAATAAAAAATGAATATTTAGTTAAAAAATATGAATATGAAAAAAGAAATGAACATTTAATAACAAAAAATGAACACGTAAAAAAATGAACATTTAATACTAAAAAGTTTACATGTTATAAGGAAATTATCATTTATTAAAAATGAATCTGATTATTATATAATCATAAATTTGCTAGACCACGACCTTAAAAATGAACATTTAGTTAGAAAAATGAACACATAAAAAAAAAAAAAAAAAAAGGAAAAAAAAGAATATTTAGTAATAAAAAAGAACACGTAAAAAAATGAACATTCAGTAATAAAAAGTGAACATGTCAAAAAAAATGAACATTTAGTATATTACAAATGAACCTTTATCATACAACCATAAAATTGGGATCATATTCATCGGAAATTCTCCAACTTAAAGCAAATTCGTTGTAATATCATATACTTCTTCATCACTTCTTACTTGTTTCTTCACTAATTTAGAGTCTTTGTCTTCTACAAATACAATTAATCTGTACTCACTAAAATATAACAAATAATCAAAATTCATAATCATCACAACATATGTTCATAATAATTATTTAGAATGTTCATCATATATAATCATCAATATAGTAGTTAAAAATATAAATAATTATCACGCTATATGTCATATGTGTTCATAATCAATAACAGATATGTTCGTAATGAATAACGAAACATATATATTCATAATAAATTGTTCAGATTTTCAACACTAAATGTTCAGATAATTTAACTTTCAACGTATTATATTTTACTTTCAACCTAATAAAAATGAACATTTAGTATTAAAAAATAAACACTTATAAAATGAACATGTAACAAAAAGTTATGAACATTTAGGATATAAAAATGAACTTGATTTTCATAAAGGTTCAAATTCATTGTATATAATTATTAATGAAAAATAAATATAAAATAAATTGTTGAAATATGTTCATTTTTTATGCATTTAATATTCATTTTTGGTGTACTAAATGCTCATTTTGTAAGAGATGTTCATTTTTAAATTCCTACGTGTTCATTTTTTTCTGACAAAATTGGCCTCAACACTCTGGCTTGGGTGCACTCAGCACCTTGAACTATGAAAAATAGCCAAAACACCCTGAAGTATTATTATTATTATTATTATTATTATTATTATTATTATTATTATTATTATTATTATTATTATTATTATTATTATTATTATTATTTATTATTATTATTATTATTATTATTATTATTATTTATTATTATTATTATTATTATTATTATTATTATTATTATTATTATTATTATTATTATTATTATTATTATTATTATTATTATTATTATTATTATTATTATTATTATTATTATTATTATTATTATTATTATTATTATTATTATTATTATTATTATTATTATTATTATTATTACGAAAATACCTCGATTTGAGTGTTGTTATTTTTTGACGAAAATTGTTTGGGTAAGGTTTTGGGGGTCATTTTTACCCTTAATGGATCCAAATTTAGCTCAGGTTTTGCAAAAAAAAAAAAACGGAAATACCTCGTTTTGCGTGTCGAGAAATATCTAAGTAGCTACGACACGCAAATCGAGATATTTCTTGACACGTAAAACGGGGTATTTTCTTTGCAACTCCTGAGCTGAATTCGGACCCAATAAGAGTAAAAATGACCCAAAACCAATACGCAAATCGAGATATTCCTCGACACGCAAATTGAGGTATTTCCATTATTTTTTTGCGAATTCCGAGCTTAATTTGGTCCCATTAAGCATAAAAATGACCCTGAAACCTTACCAAATCAATTTTCTTCACAAGAAATAACAATTCGCAAATCGAGATATTCCTCGACACGCAAAACGAGATATTTCCATTACTTTTTGCGAATTCCGAGCTTAATTTGGATCCATTAAGGGTAAAAATGACCCCCGAAACCTTACCCGAACAATTTCCGTCACAAAATATAACAATACACAAATCGAGATATTCCTCGACACGCAAAACGAGGTATTTCCATTATTTTTTGCGAATTCCGAGCTTAATTTGGACCCATTAAGGGTAAAAATGACCCCCAAAACCTTACCCGAACAATTTCCGTAAAAAAATAAATAACAACACGCAAATCGAGGTATTTTTGTAATAATAATAATAATAATAATAATAATAATAATAATAAGAAGAAGAAGAAGAAGAAGAAGAAGAAGAAGAAGAAGAAGAAGAAGAAACATTTTTTTATTAAAAAAAAAAAAAAGTCGCCGGAATCCGGCCACTTTTGGCCGGAAATTTTCTTGTATGGTGCTAAGTGCACCCATGCTAATACTTCAGGGTGTTTTGGCTATTTTTCTTAGTTCAGGGTGCTGAGTGCACCCAAGCCAAAGTTCAGAGTGTTGAGGCTAATTTTGCCTTTTTTTTTTTTTTACAGAAATTATATTCAAGATCGATTGTAATTATTGAAACTCTAAAAATTGAATATCTACCTTAAATCTAATCTTGATTCATCATATATAGAGAAATTGATTATTGATTTGTAACATGATTAGAAATCAAAAGAAAAAAAATTAAAAGAGAGAGAGAGAGAGAGAGAGAGAGAGAGAGATAGAGAGAAGGGGGGGGGGGGGGGGGAGAGAGAGAGAGAGAAAATAACTACAAATTAAGCAATACAATTGATATTCATTAACAATTAAGCAATTTAATTGATATTCATCACAAACTCATAATAATTTCAAACAATCAAACAATAAATCATCATGCATGATCAACGAAATCATACAAAATACAATTACAAATTGATAAAATCAAACCTCCATTGTTTTCTTTGACCTTCAACTTTCTCTCTCCTCCATTTTTTTTCTTTCCTCTTTGATAAAGCCAAATGATTGAATCTGAAACTCATAGATTTAGAAAGAAGTATACCCATCAAAACATGAATTAGTAACTCAAAAATTTATATAAAGAAGAAGAAAACTTTACAGATTGAAGGGAAATGAGGTAAAGAGGAGAGAGAAAATGTTAAATTGAGAAGAAAACTGAAGAGAGAGAGAAATAATAAAGCTACGGAAGAAGAAGAAAGAGAACTAAGATATAAGAAAGAAAAAAAACGTATGTTCATTTGAACGTACTATATGTTCACATTTAATGGTGTTGCAGCTAGCTTGGCTGCACTAGAATGCAGCCAAGAATTTGCAATTTTCTTCTTTGCTTTAATTTGCAAGCTCGGGGCCCTTCAAGCTTTTGGCCCAACTTCTTTCCTTGGTTGGTCCGTAATAATAACTTGATAAATCTTGGACTTCCTCTTGTATCGAGTCCTTAATCACCGAACCAAATTTAATTAGCTCGACCTTGGACGTTAAATATACGGTCATAAAATACGATCAAACTCCAATGTCTTCGTAGTGGTCTAATAAGCTCTTAAATTGTCACAATTCTGCAAATTCCTACAAAATAATATCAACTCTACAAAAAAACTAGAAAACGTATATTAGTAATAAAAATAGCTCCGCAGAGCTCAAATAAGCACAAATATGACCGTGGGACAGGGAATAATATATATATATATAAAATAGACTCATCAGAATTCCACCCATCTTTCAATGTGCGGCTTTTTCACAAAAATATCCCACATGGAAAGATTGATGAATTCAACCCTTAGTTAAATAAACCAAGGAACAAGTAACAAGTGTTACATAGTTAGGTGAGGACCACTTTCTCCCTTGGTCCCCAAGGCAACTCACATGCATTGTGAGCTAACCATGTGTCACCCAACCTTGAGCCCCAAGTTGGTTTCAGTTGGGCCACTTTCTTTTGGCCCGTGTCGATGACCCGTCACTCGGGTCCACGGCCCCCTTGCCACATGCGCTGCCACCATGGCGCACTGCCAACGTGGCGCGCTGCCACATGGCACGTTGCCACTTGGTGGCTGCCAACGTGGCTACCACGTGCGCTGCCACGTGTGCTTCCATGTCTGCTGCCACGTAGCACACTCCTATTTGGCGCGTTTCCCCTTTTTGCGTGGCTAGGGTTTTTGCTTGTTACTTGAAGCATTTTCCCGTCTCGCTAATTCCTGAATTTTGGCTCGACATTTGAGATTCTCCAACGCTCGGTTTCGACGCTCTAAGCTCGAATTTACGAAGTCTAAATATAAATTACTCGGTCGACTCATTAATTCCTTCTGAATTAATTTGTCGCTTCGGCTCGTTAGTTGCTTGGGTGTTACCTCAAGGGTTGAGTTAAGATTAAGTTGTAATATTAATTTATGCATTAATATTACTGATCGGAAGTGGCCTCCACCCAGGCATTCCGATCGCTTGACCTTACTGAATATATTAGCTTTCTAATAATTCTGAATCCACTATCATAGTAATGCACTTGTTCGAAGGACACTATTCCTTTCAATCACCCACTTGTCCTTCCGGACAAGTGTGCTTTTAGTGTATAACCCTTTTCCTATGTCGCTTAATGCCTCTTCATGAACTATAAGGTAAGATTTAATTGTCATCCTTATTACGTCTAGAAGTGTTTCTTTGTTCCGAGTCCGACTGTTAATAAACAGATGATTTCTAAAATCCATCCGAGCACGACCATGCATTTTACAGTCCCGCTCTATGAGAGGCCTTGTAAACAACAAAGACATCTTCCCTATTTTAGTAGGGGGACATATACATTTCCAGTCTTGTAATGTAGCTTCTCTTACTGAGAGGACCTAGCCACCCGAGTGATGACGTTATAATCCCCTATTACGGCAGACGTTTGACAATCATCAAAGCAGACTAGTACTCAAACAAGAAAGCTCACAATACTCATGGTCAAGGAAAAAAGTTCCGATAGCAATAATGAGAAGTATACTTATGACGATTTTTAATCTCTTAAAGTATTGTCATAGGTCAATCCATCATGGTTCTAAACCAATACTTGTACAAATGATTTATGACAATCATGTCCTTGTAGCACAAGAAACAGTGCTATAAATCAAACTACACACTAATCTCAATTGGTCATTAATCGTCCATTGTTTAAATGACCTCGATTAGGGATAATTTTCGATTATAATATTCAATGTTCACTGTATAGGTGTTTCCTTACCAAGACTGGTCTTGATACCCTATTTTGAATATTCTAAGAATCGAATGGACTCATTATTTAATTTTAAACCACAATTAAATAGCAAATGGAGTGATAAAATTGCATAAAATTTTGAATTACTCCAAAACCTGAATGGTTCATCTTATGATAAAATTTTGAATTTCTCCAAAACATTTATAGAAATCACACCCATATCTAATATTCTTGATTTCTTTCGTGCAATTGTGAATGTTGTCGTTCGCTTATTGCATAGGTTTAGTTATAATTACTTTGCTAATCTTAGCATCTTCATTACTGATCACTTTCATAATAACCATGATAAAATTTGAGAGTGCCATGGATTATATGTGATTTAGGATTTATTGTCCACGTGATGGCTCCCACTCATTTTCATGATTGAGGTCTTCAACTTGACAACCTACAATCATTAACGTTCAATAACAAACTTTCCATAGAACATCTTCTTTATTATTGCCTTTAAGGCAACAATATCCTCAACATATATTTTAGTAGACTTTCTGATGATGCTTTGCTTGGGTTTCACTCCAAACGGATCACAATGATTTGGGATACCCTAATCACTTGTGATCATGGAAATTTTCCTTAAATTCCAGCACATTATACATGGATGCACGTCCATGTTACCATTCTCAAGCCACGACTTATTGTTAGCTCGTTGATGAGTCTATTATATATACATTTTATTTCTCGTCCCACGGTCATATTTGTGCTTATTTGAGCTCTACGGAGCTATTTTTATTACTAATATACGTTTTCTAGTGATTTTGTAGAGTTGGTATTATTTTGTAGAAATTTGCAGAATCATGATAATTCCCGAGCTTATTGAGCCACCACAAAGATATTGGAGTCGGATCGTATTTTATGACCATATATTTAAAGCCCAAGACCGAGTTAAAGAGATTTGGTTCGGTGAATAAGGGCTCGGTTTTAGTGAAGGAGTCCACAATATACAACCAAAAAAGTGTCACGGACCAAGAAGGAAAGAAATAAGAAATGGCCCAAAGCAAAAGAAGGCGCAAGGCCCAGCCGCAACTCTAGTTGACCGGGCCCGATCGGGCGAGGCCTGGCCCGATTAGGCAAATAGCTTCTGCATCAGACTATTTGAGCTATTGGGCTTATTTTGGCTCGCTGACTCCTCCTGATGTCGTTTCCTTGTTTTAGTGGGAATTTGTTTTAGTGGACTTTCCTTATAAAAGGAGTAGTAGTACGTAGGTTGGGGGGGGGGGGATTAGCTGTAGTTTAGTTTTAGTTAGCTTTTAATTAGTTTTAGTTTTTTTCTTTTCTCTTTCTCTCTCTAACTTTTCTTTCTCCTATCTCTCCCTTAATTTAACTCTTAGATTTTCCTCTCTCTTGTTTTTCTCTCAAAACTCTTAATTTATGCAATTTTATATTTCCTTCTTTTGGTACTATCTCTTCTCTCCTTTATCACTTATTTTCTTTGCTTTGATCTTAATCATGTCTCCTTTAATTGCTTTGTTTAGTTTATATTTAATTATGTGTGAGTAGGTTTATTTCTAGGGTTTATGGGGATCCAATAAATAATATGAAGGGGTAATTTATGATTGTTAATTGTCAATGCTTAATTAATTTCATGTTGATTGATTTAATGCTATGCAATTAGATTAGGCCTGATTTAATTGTATGAGTTTAGCTATATTGATTCGAGATTCGAGAGATGAGAATTGATGTTTAAGCTTAGTTTCAATAGGCGGACTAATTTATAAATGGTTAAGTCGAGATTCGAGAGATGAGATTTAATACCGGTAAATTAACTCTGTGATTGTAATATGTAGCGAAAGCCCTTTATGATCTGATTAATTGATGCATTGACGATTGATAGTTATATTTTACCCTGGAATATTGTTTATTGGTGAACCTATGCCCTAGGCTTTTATTTCATTGATTTCCTTCCTACTTTTATTCCTTCCCACTTTTACTCTTAGTAGTTTAGTTCCCTATTATAATTAATAACAATTTGGTTACTTAATAATTTAGATTATTTTGATTAATTAGGAATAAATTAACTCGTTTTCCTGTGGTTCGACCCTTATTCGCTATCTACATAGTTAGTGGATTTAGGTATTATTTTTGATTGGGTGATTACGACTTTAGCCTATTACTCGTGCTTATAAACGACTTCCTTGTTAAGGATCTAATCCTTGTTAAGGCTTGTGCTTGAAACATCAATTCTCAAATTGTATTTGTTTGCACAACTCAAGAACTCATCCTGTTACTTATCTAAGTACTTTGGATGTTCTTGGCCATAATCTAATGATCTATTACATAGATTCAGGTTGATTGGTACTACATACGTACTTCACATGCTCTAAGCAAGTAAGTCCTACGACGATTCCATATCATAGCGTACATGATGGATTACGTTGCAGAGTAATTCTCAATGTTATTCCATCCATGTGACATTTTAGCTCTTTCAGTTTCATTGAGTCTTGCTTTAATTGTTCGCTATGTGATACGGTTGAAAGTCTCTATTAGTTACTTTCTTGTTTGACTTAGTATTTAGCCTAGCTCACACTTAGTTCAAACATTTTCTTAGTTTTATAGATTCGGGTTAAAAGTCTTTCAAAGTCCTTCAATTCATGTTTAACACGGTAAATTCCTTTACACATTCAAACATTTTTTTTAAGTCTATACAATAGATCTTAATACCCAATACGTACTAAATATCGTCTTTTGATTGGTCCATTGTCGAAAATACTTTCAAATTCAAGAATTTAGTATTTGATAGTTAATAGAGTTCGTAAACTTTTCATTGGACCTTTATATAATTTACTTTTTCTCCCACTGAACTTCTTATTCATAAGAATTTCTATGTTTCTCCATAAGTCAATCCTCTTATTAACTTCATGAGAAAGCATGTTCCAATTCCTATATGCAATGCTTCCTTAAATCCCATGACATATTCCTTGAGCTTGCTTTCAAATCTAGCATTATTTAGATTTTCAAAACCCTTAGACTATTTTCATAGTCACTTCCAAAACCCTATTTTAGGAAGACTGTTTTGGTATCTACTTTGTCATATTTCATATGTGCAATTTTGCTAGAACAATCACGAAAATACTTTAGCATTCTGATTGGTGAATATGTTTTTATTAAAATCAACTTCGTGAATTTAATTGTATCCTTTTCAACCAATCTAGCTATGTATACATATACATTTCCACATTTGTTAGTTTTCTCCTTGAAAACTTATTTGCAATTGATGGTTCTTTCACCCTTTATGCAAATTAATCAAGTTTTAAAACATGATTTTCAAACATGGAGTCTATTTCAGATTTTTATGGTCTCTAACCATTATTCGGAATTTGGATTTGTCGTAGCTATTTTACAAGACATTATTCCCTTACTATCTAATATTAAATAGTATGTTTGTAAGTCTTAGGTTTATTTCTAACTTAATAGAAAATTTAAAGGATTCAATCCAAGCCTTTGGTGAATTCTATACCTATACGGGGTTATTGCATCAAACACTGAGTTTCAAGGCACTTCCAAAGCCCTTTAATTTTCTTGATCTTACTCCAACTTTTCAAAAGTTTTGTGAGAAAGGAATTCTCTTTTAAGGCACTTGTAAAGTCCTTTTGAGTATTCTTGATCAAGTATTCTAACGAAGCCCTTTTAAGGTCTTCCGAGATTCTAAGTTTTAGTTTATTTCTAAGCTCGTTTGTCATCGAGTTCATTTTCCTCCCACTTGTCATTTTGGAAATGTGTTACTTTCTAGAAAGACACCACTTAGAGCAACAAACACTATGTTCTCAATTAGGTTGTGGAGGTAATGCTCGTGGTCTCACTTGAATGCTTATAAAGAGACATGTATATTGTCTTTGGGTAAAAATTTGTTGTAAAATAAATAGTTAGCTCCCACTTGAGCTATCTTAGCCTTTAATGAGCCATTAATCTCCCACTTAACCACCTAGCTCTTGCTAAGCCGGTGAGCTCCCACTGATTCATTTAGCTCCCACTGAGCTAGTGAACTCCCACTGTGGCTAAGAGTTTTAGACATATACTTGAAAAGACATTTAGAAGTTAATTCTATCCATAACTGAATATGGCGTCCTTTCTTAGGTTTGACATTTTGTTTAGTGTAACATTAGTCCTTCGTGCAAATCATAAGAACTTTATAGGAAGGGATGTGATCCATCATTGTTCGAGTCGTTTTTAAATGGCATCGAGGTCTTCGTGAAGACACACTATGTTCTTTGTGGAGTTATTTATTAAAATTTCAATTTCATAACTTTGTGATGGCCACGCTTGGCTCAAGCAAACATCGTTCAATCTAATCTAGACGTTTTGATATCTTGCCAAGTCGATTATGTACTTCACTAAACTCTTGAACTATTCAAGGTCAAGTTTGTTCACATTTGATGAATATAGCCATATTCTTTCAAATTCTTTGTGAAACGTTGAAGTAAATGAATCCTCTTTAGCTTTCGGAGTCAATTGTCTATACAAAGAACAATAGCTCTTTACTTTGTCGGTTTCATTAAGTAAGACTTGCTTGTCTAAAACGATTCCAAATCGATCAACTATCAAGAGCCTATCTAATAGAGCCTTGAGTACGTTCTTATCGATGTGACATTGCTAAAGATGTTTGAAACGCAAATCATGCCCATGACTTTGAGCTTTTTCCATTTTATCATGTTAAGAAAATGTTTGTTTATAATCAAGCATTATTGACTCATGGTTTTGACAACCCTGCCATTCAAATAAATTTGCAACTATTGCTCATTGCTTTGAATGTGAGTCTTTCCGTGTGTAAACGGATAAATTGCTGATTATGGAACACAATAACCATTTATTTGTTCCAGCCTTAGCTTAAAGGTCTTTAAACAAAGCATACGACCTTACAACTGATGTAGCACCCCTAGCTTCATTCTAAGCTTGTAAGTCGATAACTTAGCTTATCTTCAATAGTTTGAGGTCACTTCTAAAGTGGAACACTCAACCAGTATCTGATACTTGTGAAGATAATAATTTGCTAAGTTAATTAGAATAACATGAACTCTTTAGTAGAAATGGAATCTTATTCCTTTCCTTTGTTCCTTGTTTCCTATATTTCTTATCATACTTTATCTCATAATCTTTGACTTTTATACTTTGTTAGGCATAATTAAGCATCTAATGCGCCGTAAAACAATGAGTCCTACTCATCTATGTATTAAGCAAAAAGATATGTTGGTTGTCAATATTGACAATTTGAGTTTGCAACTCAATTCTTCATGTTTTATCAAAACCACCTAGTATTTTGAATACATGATTTCCAACCGTCCTTTCGGACTTTGTTATAAAAGTCATTTATGAGAATTTTATTTCAGAAATGCTTTACTTTTCAATGAGAACCATTCTTAAAGATTTCCTTTACCAATTTTAATTTGGAATTCTACAAATATAAGTGCAAAGTATAACCATTTGTCAAGTAAATAACATAATAAGTTTGAAAATTAAAAGGTATTCATGCAAATTTTCAATCTTATTAAACGTCTTATTCACGTATTAAATTTGTCCCCATTTGGCTAGAATAAGTCGATTCCAAGATCCAAAGAAACAAAGAGTGGTTAAGCATGCTTTGACTTGTCTTAACACTCAATCTCCTAAGGTAAGCAACGCTTTGCTAATGGCTCTAAGCCACTATTGGTTAAATAAATCGTCGCATCTAATGCTCTCTTAACATTTTATTCACTTTGCCACGACATGTTAGGACTCCATCACTCATATCGTTGAGTACAACCAAAACCAACTTGCATACCCGGTATGCCTTATGAGTCTAGGGAGTAATAGTGATGCCTCGCTTTGGCGTAGGCCATCATTACTTTCAATAGGTCGATAATTGTTGTTTTGGAATGGCAATTTCACTCAATATTTTAGGGACTAGGGTTTCTATGTTGGTTGATTTAAGTGAACTTAATTAATCATCACAACATTTGAAATCCTAAACATGCATCTAACATATAATTCATATATAAATGATCATGAATATGTAAAGCATAAGCATTTTGATGTATATTGGCAACTAGCATGAACCCTTGAATTCTTCATGTCTTTAAAAGGTCTTCTTTTGCAACTTCATGGCTTTGTCTTCAAAGAACCTCTGTCTTCAAGACTTGATCAAAATTATGCAACTACTAGTATCTACGATTAGGACTAATCTAAATATTAAGGTACAAAAATATTAAGGTACGTAGACCGTATTTAGATTTACAAAATACATCACGGATCGCAGTCCGTATTTTCTATCCTAATAGGGTCCCACTAGTTGCCATTTTATAAAACCTGTTAAAGAATATACATTCCATTCATCCATTCAGTATTTGTGAATGGCCCATGCATTTTACAACGATAAAACAAGTAACAATGCATAAACACGCTATAACTAGTAACTAATCTAGGTGGTTAGTCCAATTAACACACCTAATTAAAACTAGTCAAAGTTGTTTTTAACCGATTATGTAAATAAGCGCAATTAATATTTGAAGCTCCCACTAAATTCCGCATCCAACTCAATTAATCCAATCAATTAAGCCGGTAAAACCCAATTATTTTCCAAAATAAAATTTTTGCAAATGTCGCTCAAAAACCCAAGGCCTAGCCTCCAAAATTTTAATTAAAATAAAAAAAAATAATTAAAATATTAAAACGACAAATTAAGCAAAAAATTACATAGTCCAAAATATCCAAGTGCCTAGCACTAAGACTTGGAGTGCTCACAACTCGCACACAACTTGCACGATCTCATTGCACCACATTGCTTTACAAGCAATGTCTACGCATATTACCCTCAATTTTGTACCAAGTTACGCACACATACACACTCAATGCAAGCCCCACGCACGACTTACCCACGGCCAGCCATAAGGCGGTAGCCATGGTGCGCCATGGTGCTGCACAGCAACTCCCCCGCACACACGCACAACTTCGAGGCACCCAGCAGCCTCGGCAGCCTCATGTGGGTTTCTTGAGCAACCCGGCTGGCCAAGAGCATACTTGGGGCTCTTAGGCCTCGATTTGGTGCTCATGCCTCGGGAAAAATCCCGATTTTCTGTGACATATTTAATCAGTTCTAAATTAATTTTAGAATCAATTAATTTTGAGGAAAAATGAAAATATAACAAGTCCAACTTAAATAAATTCATCCAAGTGCATAAGACCAAAAATTATTCCAAGAACCATTCTTTAATAAAATTGGTTTAACTTGGTGCAACAAAAATAAGAGGGCAATTACTCACTATTAATTTAATTAATTTAAATTAATCTTGAGATTTTGACAAAATAAAAGGGAGTTGGAAAAATGAACATAAGTTCAATAAAGATTCCAACTTTAATACTTGTGAATCCTTGAAAAATTATATCTTTTAATATGAAGATAAACAATTTTCTATCACAAGTTTCAAACTTTATGATTCCAATCAACTTAAAAATGATTAAATCAACAAAGTTCAACAAAAAATCATGGAATTTAGTAACTCAAAGTTTCAATCACTTAACATAATTAAAGATTGAATCTTTAGTAGTTCGAAGCCTCAAAGAACAACAATTTCACACTTAATGCAATTAATTTGCAATTATGTGAAAAATAAAACCAAGTTTTCAAACACAAATTACTACCAAGTAATCATGCCTACAGTGGTTTAAAATTGCATATAAAATAAGGATAGAACCATTTACATAACTACCACAAATATGCAATTAATTTTCAAGGTTAGAAAGACTTAAAATTTTTCATCAGAATAAAAAATCCCTCGAAAAATGCTTTTCTGGTCGTTTTTTGGCTTAAAACCAAGCCTAAACCATTTCCAGAACGCCTTTTTCACCCAAAATTCACTATTTTTGGATCGAAATCTGGGTTCGGGAGCTGAAGTCAACTCTAATACGAGGTTAAAATGGATAAAACGAGCTACTAATCTAATTAGAAACTTAAAACTAGAAAAATTAAGCCATAAAAATACCTTGAAAAATATTATGATTTTAAAAATAAACGAGCGAGGCTCCGATACCGCTGTTGGGGTTTGATGAGTCTGACTCACCGCGAAAACAAACCCAAAAACAAGACCGCACTCGCAATAAATAAAACCATAAACATAATTAACTTAATGATAAGATTAAGATAATATAATTACCTTTGAAGCGTGCTTCGCCCGACCACTAAGGCTCTTACTTGAAAGCTAGTCTCGAAATTACGAAGGCCTCCAACGATGATCCACCCACAATTCGAACACCGACTAGATCCAATGCCTTGGAGTTAGCAAGTCCCGACCGAAACCCGAGTAATTAAGTTCAAAGGCTTTCACAAAGGTGATACCTTTTTCAACTCTTGAGTTCAAAGGTTTTCACTACTAGTGGTCCCTTTTCCAACTCTTACTCAAGCAAACAATCCCATGCCATGCCTTGGCTATTTATAAGGAAAGCTTCCTTGTGAATTCCATTCATCTTTCAATGTGGTATATTTTCACAAAAATATCCCACATGGAAATATTGATGAATTCAACCCTTAGTTAAATAAACCAAGGAACAAGTAACAAGTGTCACATAGTTAGGTGAGGACCACTCTCACTTGGTCCCCAAGACAACTCACATGCATTGTGAGCTAACCATGTGTCACCCAACCTTAAGCCCCAAGTTGGGTTCGGTTGGGCCACTTTCTTTTGGACCGTATCCATGACCCGTCACCCGAGTCCACGACCCCCTTGCCACATGCGCTGCCATTTATGGCACTCATTTGGCTCTCTTTAGGGTGAATTTCATGCTATATTTTATAGCCATTTTCCTTAATTTTACTCTTTATTTCTGTAAGTTTGCATTTTCTTTGTTGGATTTCTTTCTTTATGCATTTCTTGGTTTATTTCGTTATTTTCTCTTTTATTTGCTTATTTTCCTTCATTTTTCAGGTTAAGGTCATTATCCAAGATTCCCGAGGCCTCTTCCCAAGTTTGGCATTGATTAGGATGCCTAATGTTCTCCATTTGAAGCTCAAGCATGGAGAAGTGCAAGTTCCTTAAGACCTTAGGCTGTGCATTCAAGCCGTGGGGGCATGATTTCTCGTGTTGAACCCACAAACATGGAGTTTGGAAACTGCAGGGGCTCGTGTTTATCAAGAGCATTGAGTGGAACGCACGAGGAGCATCGACATGATGGTGAAGAGGTCTGCCCTGTTCCCAGGCGCGGGCGCGCGCGGCCAAGTGGTGCGGGTGCGCCTTTCTGGGTCTCTGTTCCATACCCAGATTTGCGCGGCCGCGCTCTTCCTTTTAGTTGGTCGCGCCTGTACGGGTTTATTTGGGGACGATCTAAATAATTTCTCTTAGTTAGTTTTACTATATATAGATTTTCATTCTATTTTTAGGGGAGGACGAGAATAAATTGGAGAGAAGAATTAGAATGAGAATTTTAGAGACAGAAACTCTAGATTGTAGAGAGAGAAGTTCTTGATTGATGATTGAAGATTGGTAATTCTAGCATTTTCTCCATTGAATTGAAGCAAGTTTGTAAGGATTTCTTTTACTTTAATGCAATCTTTAGCTTATCATTTCAATTGTTTTGTTGATTGTTAAAGTTTGAATTGAATTTGTGATAGAATTAGTTTTATTGATATGATGATGATTAAATTGTTGATTAGCTTAGTTTTGATCTTGATTTCTATGGATTGTGAGTAGTTCTCTTGCTAGGGGAATGGTGAAGCATATATGAGTAATGGATTGATGCTAATTGGGGAAAATTGATGGAGTTGATGTTGTGATTAAATTGGTTGATTGATTAAGTGCATGTGTGTGATTAATTGAAGAGTAGCTAACTTTGATTGTTACACTAGAATGCTTTGTAAGCTCGCATTGATACGGAAAATTGATTTGTGGCTTGCTTTTGTCGATTGAGTAGGTTTGCAAGGTTCCTATTTAGAGTCTCTCGTAGTTGACGCTAGCTTGACCTCTAGGAAATTAGCCTACCTTACTCTCTTGATTGCTTAATTGATTTTCCCTCGCAACACTCTACTTAGTCATCTCCAATCCCAATTCACATTATAAACTTGTTTGTCTAAAGAAAGCACATAAAGACCATTTTCAGAATTTCGCAATACCATATAAAACATTATCGAGATGAAATGAACATTGATTTTCCTTTACTCGAAATTCAAAACCTTTGGCGTCTAACGCCGAAATTGAAATAATGTTTTTGGTAATGTTGAGAACATAGTAGCAACTTTCAAGTTCCAAGACAAGCTCATAGGGCAAAGACAAACTGAGAGTTCCTGCGGATACGGCTGCAATTCTAGCTCCATTGCCAACCCGGAGTTTAACCTCTCCCTTTGCTAGCTTCCTAACGTTCCTTAGACCCTAAGAATTGGAACAAAGGTGTGAGCCACATCCGATATCTAATACCCATGATGTTTAGCTAGTGAAGTTTAAGTCTATAACGAATATACCAGATTTAGAAGCAACGGTTCCGTTCTTCTTATCTTCCTTGAATTTGAGGCAATCTCTCTTCTAATGTCCCTTCTTCTTACAGTACAAGCATTCAGAATCAAATTTAGAAGATGCTACCTTCTTTTCCTTGTTATCCTTGGTAGCTTTCGGCTTAGGCAGAAAGTTCTTCTTACCTTTCCCCTTGAATCCTTTCTTCTTTTTGCCCGTGCGCTTGAACGGCTTTCCCTTTTAGACCATGAGCATATCATGTTTTCCTCATCCTTGAGCGTTTGCTCGGCTTGCTTCAACATACCATGAAGCTCAGTTAGGGTTTTCTCCATGCTGTGCATATTATAGTTCATCTTGAACTAATCATAGCCTTTGTGCAGTGAGTGGAGAATGATGTCAATTGCCATCTCGGTTGAATACCCTGCATCAAGCCTTACCATGTTCTATCCTATCATTTTGAGTACATGTGGGCTGACTGACTCTCCTTTCTTGAGCTAGCTCTCAAGTATCTATCTATGGGTTTCAAACCTCTTAGTTCACCCCTGCTCTTGGAACATATTCTGCAGCTCAGACTTTATCTCAGAAGTTGTCTCCTTCTCAAAGAAAGTCTTTTGAAGCTCGGGAGACATTGTGGCCAACATGATGCATTTGAAATCTCGATTGGCACTTTTCCATCGGTTTAGGGCAGCCTGAGTCACCTCCTGATTGGAAGTCTCGGGCATTTCCTCATCAAGGACATATTCCTTTTGCACTTGCATGAGAACAAATTGTAAAAGTTCCTTTGCCAATCAAGAAAATTTCGCCCACTCAACTTCTCCTTGTCAAGAATTGAGCGCAATGAAAACTGGTTGTTTTAGTTGTTTGAAGACATGATTCTACAATTGAAATAAATAATTTTAAATGAAAAACCATTCATAATACTTATATAAGATTGAATTTAATTCATGCATTTTTTCAAACTTATTTAACGCCAAATTTTCACATAAGATTGTCCCTATTTTGTGAAAGTAAGGCGATTCCAAGATACAAAGAAACAAAAAGTGGTTAAGCATGCTTTGGCTTGTCTTAACACTCAATCTCCCAAGGTAAGCAACACTTTTCTAATGGTCCAAGCCACTATTGGTTCAATACATCGTCGCATCTAATGCTCTCTTAACAATATATTTATTCACTTTTACACGACATGTTAGGACTCCATCACTCATATCGTTGAGTATAACCAAAACCAACTTGCATAACCGGTATGCCTTATGAGTCTGGGAATAATAGTGATGCCTCGCTTTGGCGTAGCCCATCACTACTTTCAATAGGTCGATAATTGTTGTTTTGGAATGGCAATTTCACTCAATATTTTAGGGACTAGGGTTTCTATGTTGGTTGATTTAAGTAAACTTAATTAATCATCACAACATTTGAAATCCTAAACATGCATCTAACATATAATTCATATATAAATGATCATGAATATGTAAAGCATAAGCATTTTGATGCATATTGACAACTAGCATGAACCCTTGAATTCTTCATGTCTTTAAAAGGTCTTCTTTTGCAACTTCATGGCTTTGTCTTCCAAGAACCTCTGTCTTCAAGACTTGACCAAAATTATGCAACTACTAGTATCTACGATTAGGAATAATTTAAATATTCAAGTACAAAATACTCAACGGTACGTAGACCGCATTTAGATTTACAAAAATACGTCACGGATCGCAGTCCGTATTTTCTATCCTAATCGGGCCCCACTAGTTGCTATTTTATATAACATGTGAAAGAATATACATTCCATTCATTCATTCACTATTTGTGAATGGCCCATGCATTTTACAACAGTAAAACAAGTAAAAAAGCATAAACACGCGATAACTAGTAACTAATCTAGGTAGTTAATCCAATTAACACGCCTTATTAAAACTAGTCAAAGTTGTTTTAACCGATTATGTAAATAAGTGCAATTAATAATTGAAGCTCCCACTAAATTCCGCATCGATCTTAATTAATCCAATTAATAAAGCCGGTAAAACCCAAAGTTTGCCAAAATTAAATTTTGCCAATGCCACTCAAAACTGAGGCCTGGCCTCAAAAATTTTAATTAAATAAAACAAAATAATTACAACGACAAAATCCGCAAAATAGCATCACCTAAAAACTCGGGACTAAAGTGCCAAGTATGGGGTTGTACGCATCGTGCCGCAAGCTCATAGCACACCCCCACGCACTCCCCGCAACACCAACCATGCACACACACTACTCATGCTCGCACCAGCCACGGCGAGCCTAGCATAGCAGCACGCACAACGCGCACAACACCATGCTGCTGCTGCTTGTTGCTAGCTAGCGCGCCATGCTGCTGGCAGCGAGCAGCTAGGGATGGCAATTATTAATGGATATCCGAAAACCTGATCCACCGGATATAAATAAATGGACAAAAATCCACATTAAATGGATGAAAGGTGGGTGACGGATGAAGCAGGTGACGGATCGGGTCGGATTCGGGTGGAGGTGCATTTCATCCTTCACCCGATCCTTCATCCGTTTATCATCCGTTATCCACCTGAAATATTTAAAAAATAATAAATTTTTAAATAAAACTCGTATACAATACATATATATTTCTAAGAAAATTTATTTCATAAAAATATAAAAAGCCCTGTATATTCTGAAACCCTAACCCAAATTAATTGAAGACTGTGAACACCTCTCTCATTCTGTCTCTCCAGCGCTCTACTAGCAGCACTCCTTACTGGCAGTAGACAACTTCTCTCAACGGCGACACTTCTCACCATCCCTCTAATTATGTTTGATTTAAGTTAATTTTCTGGTTTATTTCTCTAATTTATTTATTATTTGGAATTCAATGCTGATTTAAGCGAATGCTTTTAAGTACTTTCGGGTCAGCGTCATTGCCTTCATATAGTTTAATATTTGGTTGCTCCGATTGCTTTGACTAGTGGCACTACTTCATCTTTCTGCTGTTAATTGGTAAATTATTGGCTATTTGGCATTTGTTTATTACTAGTGATACTACTGTTACTTGCATTGTACATTACAAATTTATGTAAATTTGATTAGTAATTATATGTGTTGAAAATATATAATTATTACTCATATAATGTCAAAATTTCATATATTAACATCAATATTTTTGATATCTTAACAAAATTAGAAATTATAAAAATCACCCATTAAGCATCCGATCCACCCGTTTCACCCGTGGATGACGGATGGATCGGATGCGGGTGATGGGTTTTGCGGGTGGCGGGTGGATCGGGTGGAGCGGATGGAGTAAGTGGATGGATGCGGGTGAAGCTCCATCCGACCTGAATCTGATCCGTTGTCATTCCTACGAGCAGCAATCACTAGCCTCCCTCGCACACACATACACGCACTGGCCTGCTGCCCCATGCGCACACCTCGCACGCATACACCACTTAAGGCGCCCAACAGCCTCGACAGCCTCATTTGGGCTGCATGGGCAGCCCAGCTGGCCGAGAGCTTGCTTTGGGCTCTTAGGCCTCGATTTGTGTGCTCATGCCTCGGGAAAAATTCCCGATTTTTTGTATGACATTTTTACCCAATTCTAAATTAATTTTAGAATTAATTTATTGAGGAAAAATGAAATTAATAACAAGTCCAACTTAAATAATTTCATCCAAGTGCATAAAACCAAAATTATTTCCAAAAACCATTCTTTAATAAAATTGGTTTAACTTGTTGCAACAAAAATTAAAAGGGCAATTACTCACTATTAATTTAAATTAATCTTGAGATTTTGACAAAATAAAAGGGAGTTGGAAAAAATGAACACAAGTTCAATAAAAATTCCAACTTTAATACTAGTTAATCCTTGAAAAATTATATCTTCCAATATGAAGATAAAACAAATTTCTATCACAAGTTTCAAACTTTATGATTCCAATCAACTTAATTAAAAGTGATTAAATCAACAAAGTTCAACAAAAAATTCATGGAATTTAGTAACTTAAACTTTCAATCACTTAACATAATTAAAGATTGAATCTTTTGTACTTAAAAGCCTCAAAAAACAAAGATTTCACACTTTAATGCAATTAGTTTGCAATTATGTAAAAAATAAAACCAAACTTTCAAACACAATATACTACCAAGTAATCATGCCTAAAGAGGTTTAAAAATGCATATAAAATAAGGATTGAACCTATTACATAACCACCATAAATATGAAATGAATTTTCAAGGTTACAAAGACTTAAAATTTTTCGTTAAAACGAAAAATCCCTCAAAAAGTGCATTTCGGGTCGTTTTTTGGGTAAAAACACAAGTCTAAAAAGGGTAAAACCATTTCCAAAATGCCTTTTCCACCGAAAATTCACTATTTTTGGGCGAAAATCTGGGTTCGGGAGCTAAAGTCGGCTATAATACTTGATTAAAATTAATAAACCAAGCTACTAATCTAATTAGCAACTTAAAACCAGAAAAATTAAGCCATTAAAACATCTTGAAAAAAAATATGATTTTAAAATAAACGAGCGAGGCTCCGATACCGCTGTTGGGGTTTGGTGAGTCCGACTCGCCGCGGAAGGAAACCCAAACCAAGCCCGCACTCGCAATAAATAAAACTATAAAGCATAATTAATTTAATGACAAGGTTAGGATAGTAATTATACCTTTGACGCGTGCTTCACCCGACCTCAAGGGGCTCTTACTTCGAAAGCAAGTCTCGAAAGTACGACGACCTCCAACGGAAGTCCACCCACAACTCGACTACCGACAAGGGTCTAATACCTTGGAGTTAGCAAGGCCCGATCAAACCCCGAGTAATTAATGTGTTCAAAGGTTTTCACAATGGTGATGCCTTTTTCAACACTTAGTTAAGTGCTTTTCCCAATACCCCAAGTTGGGTATTTATAGGGAAGAGTAAGAGTGTGAAAAGCTCTCCCATCAATGTGGGACAATTTGATTTCCTAATTTATTTTAAAGCTAAAATAAAATTAATAATTAAACTAGTAATAAATCTACAAGTGGCAAGATCATATGAGGGAGTAGGTGAGGATCATTTTGAGAAGGAGGGACCAAACTTGCTCCCCACTCCCTCTCCCAAAACCGGCCACCTCAATACCCCAACTCCCAATCATTTCGCGCCACGTGGCACCCACACTTGGGCACCAAGGCACCCAAGGTGGGCTGCCTCGTGCTGCTTTCCATGCCTCAGCCTAGCAGGCCTCGCACCAAAGTGCGGGCTGCTGCTAGCTTCCTCGGCCAGCAGGCCCTTACACTTACGTGCAGGTTGCTGCTGCCGAGGCCTGCTGCTAACATGTCGCACACCTAGTGCAGGCTGCTATCATGTCGTGCACCTAGTGCGAGCTGCTAGCTGCAGCGTGCTATCATGTCACGGCTTGTTAGCAAGCCCCGCACTTGGTGCGGGCTGCTAGCTCGGCTATGCCTCTAGCACTCGGTATTCCGATGCTAGGGGTATTTTGGTCATTGTTGATTTATTACTATTTTCACGTCTCGTCTTTTACTATTTTCTACTCGACTTCCGACGCTCGGTTTCGACGCTCCAAGCTCGAATTTTTGACGTCTAAATATTAATTACTCGGTCGACTCATTAATTACTTCCAAATTAATTCGTCGCTTCGGCTCGTTAGTTGCTTGGGTGTGACTCAAAGGGTTCAGTCAAGATTAAGCTGTAATATTAATTATACATTAATATTACTGGTCGGAAGCGACCTCCACCCAGGCATTCCGATCACTTGACCTCACTGAATAATTAGCTTTCTAATATTTCCGAACCCCTATCAAAATAATACACTTGTTCGAAGGACACCATTCCTTTCAGTATCCTCTTATACTTTACATGATTAATCAATTTTACTTGTGATGACTCCAACCAATTAATCAACAACAAACATAACAACAATTAACACAACTTTCATTTTCATTCTTGAATTAATTATTAGTGAGCACATACGACTATTTAGTTTAATCATGGTTCCTTGCCTATTTTTGTGCACAAAAGTGCACTATTACTACCTTGGTGCATAAAATGCACTAAAAAACTTCCTTGACTCAATCTCAACTTATTTGAGTGAGTAAATAAATAAACTAACTTCTTGACTCAACTCCAATAATACGTGTCTGAGAAATAAAATTATGTATCATGCTTAATAATTCCATTCCAAACTTAGCTCCTTTAAACATATATAAGCCTTGATTATTAAATTCGATAATGTCTTCTTGATACTTGAAAATAAAACATGCATACATCTATGATTCATGCATTTGAAATTGTATCATGCCTCAAATAACATGTTCACATACTTGCATAATAATTCATGAACAACCAACGTTAATTCAAAGCATATAATCAACCTAACATGCTACTAATTCATCACTTGAAACATATTTTACATACCTAGTATGCTACTACACATACACTAATGTTCTTATGAGCATACGTACCTTGAATATTTCCCAAACTCAGCCAAACGCACTTGAAATCACCTAGCTCAAAGCTTCCTACAAATAAAAAATACATAACTATAACTAATCCACTATTCTCATAAATTTCCAACGATTATAATAGACTTAAAACCTTACTAATTAACCCAGTTTAATGGTTTAAAAGCCTTAAAACCTTTTCTTTAAGTGGGTACTTTTAATCCTTTCAAAAAGACTTATTTTCCATGACTTAAATAAAGTTCCAGCATACTTATTTAATACAAAACATCACTAATAGACTAGAAATCGTATTTAAAAAATCAAGAAACTATTTTCTTTTATACTAATCAAATCCTAACATAAAAATTAAAAGTAGTTTGTATAATTAAATTCTAACATTAATTAAGGGATTAAATTCATTAAAAACATGTTTTAATCATTAATTTAACTACCACAACAACTAAGGATTAAACCCTAATCATTAACATTAAATTCTCAAATTCTAGGGTTTGTAAATTGGGGGTTTTTTATTAATTAAAATCTGAAAATTATAACTATAAATTTAAAACATCAATTTTCAAAAAAATAATATAAAAATCAATTAAAATCATGCTTTAAATTAATTAAAACAAGGATAGAAATAAAATAAGGAGAAAAGAGTTTATTTTTCTTTAATACCAAACCTTGAAAGAGGAGAATGAGAAGGAGGGACGACCGACTGCTAGTGGTGCATCGATGCTGCTGCTGGCCGTTGGTGGTCGTCTGTGGTCAGTGGTGGTGTAGATGGCGAGGAGAGTGTGTTGTAAGAAAGAAGGAGAAAAAGAGAAAAAAAATGGAGAGAGAAAACTAAGAGGAAAAGTTTGGGATGTTATAAAATCTTACAATTTTATTTGGATTTTGAAGTGTGAAATTCTTGAGGTTTAAGGGTATTCATGTCTCCTTTTAAAAACAAATACACTTATTTACAAACCAGCCAATAATAATCCTACTCCTCCTTGAGTTCTCCTTTGAAACGAACTTGTTGGGCTCTTAAAAACTCTTTAATCCCAACAAGTTAGTTCAATGGTTCAAATGTTGTTTGCCCAATTAAAGACACTTTATTGCCCTAATTAATGACTCATATTATTAAATACACACTTATTTTATATTTAAATAAATAATTGCTTTAAAATGAAATAAATCATTTTAATTTATAAATAAAATAAATAGTTTATATAAAATAAATATTATACAGAAGGATATATTGCCAAAAATGATACAACCTTTAGTCGGTTCTTTTTAAATAATACAACTTTTGGGTTATTGTAGGGAATATTTCATGTATTATCTCAAACTTGAACCCCACTGTGATCATACACTAAAGTACAATGGCGTCCAAAGGGAAGGAAGCTAGAGGAAAAGAGTCGCCAACAAGTTTTAGGAACTTGTAAAACGTTCACAGGGTGAAGGTTACACCCCTTAACGATCCAGGAGATCGTCAACTCCAATAGGTCTGGAACCATGAATGGAAGTTCGGGGATGAAGGTACAAATCCAACCTAAAAGAGATTGAACCTGCCCTAATAATAGGCCTCTACTTTATTCTGATCGTATTCATGTGCGCTTTCTGACTAACATGCAATCAATAGGTTTACCCTAAACCTGTTTATCTATGTTGGTTGAATATTAATGTACAAATAAATCTATTATTGGCGATTACTTGAATTATAATCAAATTAACCCTAAACAAGATTATTAATTGTCTTATTAAGCGTGATTACAAGTACAAATTCCCTTTAAACATGCATAAAAGGCGTGATCAAGCAATAACAATAAATATATATATCAAGCAACATGATCAATAATAATAATTATAAATCATAATAATAATAATTATAAAAATAATCATAACCATAATAATCAGGTTAAAGCAAAATAATATCAAGATCCTAGGCATGATACTAACAAGATTAATAACAAACCCTAGCATGTCGCTAAACAATAAAAATCAAAGCTTTAGTCCTAATATGATACTAACAAGAATATTAGGAAAAGAATACGAAGCATTGCAGGAATCACAATAAGCATATTTGATATTAGAAATTATAGTTATTACCCTAAACATGATACTAGGAATCATTGTTGTCATTCAAAACATCAAGCATCCTAACATGATACTAGGAATCATAATAACAACCTAGACATGATTTCTATATCATAATATCAATAAATCTATTAAAGCACTTACTTGGATGCCTCGTATCTCTTTCTAATAACAAAATACACACGTTAGTAACTTCAAGGAAAATAATAAAATTAAGAATTAAAAGAAAGTTTAGACTAGATTTGGGACCAAACCCTCAGAAATACCAAAACTTTCACGTCTAGAGCAAAGGCAAATTCAAACTTGTCTAGATGTGTCTAGATCTAATGTTTGAGGAATTGTGTTTGTGAAAGGGTGGTTTAGAAAAAGAGAGAGAGAGAATCAAGAAATTCTTGGTGAGAGTTGGTGAGAAGAAAGAATTATAAAGAATAAGAATTGATGAGAATTAATGATTTTAAAAAGGGGAGATATGACCTCTTTTTATAGAGAAAAAAGAAGGTCGAAGAATAAGAAAAGAATCCGAATTCGAATCGAAATAAAACTCGATGGACAACAGTTTTTGCGGATTTTGTTTTTATCATATCTTTTGATCCAGAAGTCCAAATAAGGCATATAATATATCGTTGGAAAGCTCTTAAAGTCTACTTTCCAACCCAATCAGAATAAGATTAAAATACTTTGTAGATAAATAGATATGGCCGAAATAGAGGAAGGGCGTCAGTTTTTGATAGAGTTTCATATCTTTTTCGTTATAGCTCGGATTTAATATTATAATTTATCATTGGAAAGATAATTTCAAGATCTATCCAACCATATAAAATTTGGATAAAGATTATGAGGCACGAAAATAAAATCTGACTGTCCTTGGACATCTTTAAATTCGAATAGAATTAGGATTTAAGAAAAATGAAAGTTTTAAAAAAGGAAAGTTTTTATTTAACTCAAATTCTTTGGTCTTATCTTTTCAAAAAGGATAATTAAGATCTTTTAGAAACTTATAGAAGATTTTAATTAATCCTAATTAGTTTAGGAATAGGATTAGACCTTTGGACCCTCCACATGATCATTGGGCCGTAGGTAAGATCCGGTTCGAGCCCACTTTAGTATTTTGGCCATAACTTCCTCATTATTCATTGGAATTGGGCTTATAATATATCCTTGGAAAGATCTTTTCAAGCCCTATCCAACTACACCATTATTGGACCCTTATCATAGAACAAACTAAACTGGAATGCACCGTTTTTTATAAATAAAGTAAGAAAATAAACATTTCAAAAACAGAAAGAAAAGATATTTTAATAAAAACATCTTCATCACTAGATGATGCGTGCCATTTTTGGCACTCTTACGATAGTTTTTCTACGTATTTTTATGTTCTTTTTTAGTATTTTATGTCGTGGTTTTAGGGAATAATTCTTGGTTTGCGTGTTTGTGTGTTAGTTTAATGCTTTTAATGGTTTTCTTATTATTTTATTCATTTCTCGGCTATTTCCCTCGCTTCTCTGTTTTTTTGACTTGTTTTGTAGGTGTGTCGAGCTTCCCGGGATTTAATCATCAAGGAGGGAGCTCAAGTGCATTCAAGGAATTTAACGGAGCCAAGTTAGGGAAGCCAAGCACACAAGTCAAGCCAATCCAAGAAAAAAAGGAAAATGAAGGCTTACAAAGTATCAAAAAGGACCTTTGTGCATTGTTTCAGCCATATCTCGAGTTTTACGGATCAGATTGAGGTGATTCAAGTTGTGGAAACTAGACTTGAAGAGCTTTCCAATGATAGGTCTCACGCATTCATACAATTCTTAGATTGTAAGTTACAACCTTCCAAAGTTGGCCCTGCAAATCTGCCGCGGGCGCGGGCTACAGTACCCGCGGGCGCCGGCTACAATACCCGCGGGCGCGGGGCTGTAGCAACCTATTTCTACCCATTTTCGACCAGGAACTTGGAGAGGTCTAGTGTAACACCCTAGAAATTCCTTTCTTTTAAAATACTTGTTTTGCCCTGTTTAAAAATCTAAATAGGAATATCTAAGATATTACTGCCACCGTGAAAACGGCTCAAGAAATTATCAAAGATACACAGCGGAAGACTATCCTTAAAACCATCCAAAACAAACCAAACCAAACAAAAGTAAAGTCAAACAAAAACAACCTACAACTTGGAACCATTATAGGCCCTTAACAAAACCAAGTGAAACGTGAAAGACCTTTGCATTAGTCTCACAAGCACAATAATAATATAATCAATAAAGCAATAAATCACATCATAGTCCTATGGAAACTAAGTATGATTCGCTCTTCACTCATGCCCATCATGAATATGCTTCATCACCTGAAAACCTCCTCCCTACTTGTCTCCACTACTCGCCATTAGAAAATGGGTCGTCGTAGGGCCAAAGTAAAGACAAGGCCAAAACACACAAACACACACAATCAGCAAGGCTGAGTACATAAGCGTAATTAAACATACTAACATGCTTTCACCTATCAACACACACTTACCTCATTGCACCTGTTCACAAGCATACACACCAATCAACAAGACACAATGACTAGACACTAACTAATTCATTTTGCATTGATTACGCATCGAACGGGTTTCCACCTATTAACCTCCCCCAAATAAATTTGAGGTTAACTGACACGAGAGCTAACCGTGCCAGCAACAAACCTGTGCCACACATAAGTGGCAAAATTCCAGCGCATAATAATAATAAAAAGGAATATACAGCGTCCTGTACTTCGTTAGAAGTTATGATCAAATATAAAGTCACATAACTCCCCCCATATGTTCATACTCAAGGTATATACGTTCCAAGAGTTTTGGTGCGTAATCTCTTTCACTTTACGTTATTTACATATTATTAGACTTGGTGATGACCCTCAAAGCATAACAATTCAATCATCAACAATAATTCAATCACTCAAACATACCAATTTAATTCTTGAATATTTAGTGACCACATAATATTTAATGTTGAACCCTTTTTAATTCTACCTCAGTGTCAAAGACACCTTAAACGCATAAAGCGCCAAAAATCCTATCCCTCGGTGTTAAACACACCTTAAGTGCACAAAGGCACCAACATACAATTTATTCCTTGTGTACATAGACACTTATATAGCTCCTTTCTCATGCTTAAAGCATCAATAAAAATTATATGAACCATAATAAAATTTCTTTTCAATATTCCAAACATAATTAAACAATTAGTTTAATTAAACATGCTCTCTATCATGCCATAAATAAATATGTAGTCCATATAATCATGCCAAAATATAATTTTCCAATCCATAAACCATCACAAATAATTCATGCTTCACAATTCAATCACCAACACCAATAATTCACAACTCAATACATAAACCTTAGCATGATACTACTTGTAATTGATTGAAATTAAACCTAGCATGATTCTACATCATCAAAATATGATAAGTACGCGAACGTACCTCAAATAAGCCCTTACTTTAATTATATCCAAATCTGAAAATAATACTTATAATAATAATCTGAAATTATATCTTTAAATCAATTAAAACATGATTTGATACTAAATTAACCATTTTGAAACTAATAAAATCAAAACTAAACTAATAAATAAAAATAAGAAAAGGAAGAGGAAGAGAGGAACCAAGCCAAAAAGGGGTGGTGGCTGGCGGCCTGCTGCTGGCCGGAGGTGGCAGCGGCGCCGGCGGACAGCTGCGGTGGAGCCGCGGCAGCAGCGAGGTGGTGGCAGCGGTGTTCCTGCGTGAAGACAAAGAGGGAATTAAAGGAAAATAAAGAAGAAAAAGAAAAAGAAAAGAAGGAAAAGAGGAGAGGGGAAAGGCGTGGCTGCTGGGGTCGCCGGCAGGTGGCCGACGCCTGGCTGGCCGTTTCCGACGGAGGCAGTAGCACGGGGTGCGTGGCTGCTCTGTTCTCACGGGAAGGAGGAAAGGGGAAAGAAAAGAAAAGAAGAAGAAAAAAAATAAAAGAAAAGGAAAAGAAAAGAAAAGAAAAGGAAAAATAGTCCATTTTGACCATTTGACTTTTTGTGTGGGGAATTTTGGGGATCTAGTAGATATATATAGTGTAGGGTAATTAGTGTAGGTTTGGGCTTCATATAGTCATGGACTTAAAATAGTTAACCCAAATACAAAAGTAGGATGGATTAGTTTATTGACTTAAATATAAATACTTGCTCTATTAATAATCCAATAATTAAAATAGTTTGACCCAAAAATATATTTTATAATTAAATAAATAATTTATAAAATACATTAAAAATACGGGGTATTACAGACTACCCCCCTTAAAAGAAGTTTCGTCCCCGAAACTTAGGTACGAAAACAAGAAAAAGCTCGCTTGAAAACGAATAAATGTTTGTAAAATCTGAAAATTTCCTTAATATTTTTAGTTGCTGTACTTTTGTGATACTTGCTTTCTAGCTCATCTATTCATTCACACACAAACTAGTGTGTAAAGTAACCAACTTGCTGACCTTCTTACACAAAATAATGTGTAAACTATTAGACTCTCTAACAAACTCACACTAACATTAGTGTAAGAATCAACTTTGGTAATAAACTTACACATCTTAGTGTGTAAAATAATCAAACTTATCAACTAAATCAGTGTAAAACTGACGAAAAAGCACTTTAAAATGCCAAAATTTAGGAAAAAGCGCGTAATTCTATCGCACTCTACCCCCCTTAAAGAAAACGAGTTACGCCCCCGTAACTCCACTTAACTCAACTTTATAATCATGTTGATCATTTCTCATTCCATCTTTGGTAAGGTCATAACACTCCTCTGTATGCATCCTTTGTTGCGAACCAAAATTCGTATTAATTCTTACTCATTATACCAAAAATAATAAATTTCCATCTATACTATCTTTCACCCATCCTCTAGTAAAATTATGAAGCACTTTGATATTCGTAACTTTGATTTGTCTAGCTTTTTCATGATCAAATTGGCTGAACTCAATAGATCTCTTTGCATCTCATACCTGTAGTTAATGTTCTTTCTCAATGACTTATGAAAATTGTCTTATACTTTACCAAGGTCCGATAATATGCCAAGTTATTTGCCACTTTACCAATTCTATGCAAATTCATATATATTTCTATATACTTTGGCTCAAATTTTCTTTCTTACCAAAATTCATCTTTTGTCTTATGGGTTACACTTTCGATAACACTTGTGCCTTGTCCGTTGTTTAACTTGCACTACTCAGATCAAATCCAATCATGTATATTTTTCTTGCTTCGGTCACTAATGTTCCCCAACATAGTGAACTTTCATGGTTCTTTTATTCCAACCTCAAAATGTTGCCATACCAATGGTGGCTTGTATGGTGACTTTGTTACATCCTTTTCTGAAATTGAATACGCTTGTTTTCTGCATAAATTCCCCTGTCAAATATTATTTCGCTATTATACCAATGGGTGGAAGTTATAATCGTCTCAAATGTATTACCCAAGTTCTCCTATATACCTCCTTCTAGGATTTTGAAAGAAACTAGGAATTTTTATCTGACATGATATTTTCAGGAACTCCATGTAATCTCACAACGAATTTGATGTAAGCCTTCGCAAGTTGCTCCGTCTTCGAAGTCTCCTTCATCGGGTTTTAAACATCGTGGACTTAGACAATCTATCCACCACAATCCGAATAAATTTATCACTCTGAACCCTCAATACACCTTTACCAAATCATTTTTGCAGCTTGTCCTTTCCTGGTTGTATTACATTTCCTTCCGTTATATTTCCTTTAAACTTCTTATTCTTAAAAAGTATACTCAAGTTTTTATCTCCATGAATATTTAAGTGACATATCCTCTTACAAATTCGATCAAATTCACACTCTATACTTGATTTTTTTTTCTTCATTTCCTCGAATATTGTTGGTCTCATGCTGTCGTTACCCCAACATTTTTTTTTTAGCTTTCCTTTTCCAACACTTTCGAGGAGATTAATGTCCTTATTCCCCCTTAACTTTAACATTATTAGTAACGCATTTGCCCAATACATTGCTTCCCTTTCAATGACATTGAATGTCTCTTCCACGGTCCTTTATCAACTCCAATAATTTCTTGTTACATTTTTAAATCCTTATGTGTGAGAGTCTATCTCAAACTTTAAAGTTTAAAATTCATTCACAAATAATCATTAATTTATACAAAGCTATTTCACACTTATTACTTTCCATGAACTTCCAATTACTCTTCGCCAGGGCATTCACTTGTTAATAATCCTTTCGAATCTATCAAAATCTTCCACACCGTTGTCCAACTTAAACCTCAACTACAATTGTTTTATCACGGAGTCCATAATTCACCGCTTCTATCCCTGTTACATAAACTTTTCCTCTTATTGCGAGGTTTCCCAAAATGGTCCTTTCTCAATCACAACTTACACTCGGGAAAAACTTGCGTGCATTTGCTTCTCTCTAAGCATCAACACGTTTTATTACAGATGTTCACATCGTCCTTTCCTTCCCTTTTTTAGAATTTGCCAAAATACCTTCAATAAAAATACTGAATTCCATAAGTCCATGGAAATTATAGGTGATTTATTATTTCAAAAGGCAAAAGTGAAAACTCAAATCGTCCAAAATTTTGTCATAAGCGCCAAATTCTAAATATCCTCTTTTGAATATTTTTACTTAGTAGTTCTATCCTCAAGTCTAATATCGAAATTATATTTTCTCCTTTCATTTGATCAAACAAATCGTCGCTTTAAAGCAAAGGATAATTATACTTCTTTGTCACATTGATCAATCCCCCATAGGCACTTTACAGACACTTCCATCCCTTTCTTTAACAATTACATGCGCTTTCAGGGTGATGTAACCTTCTTTCAATGACTTCAATAGTATCTTTCAACCCCTTTTAAGCAATGCAACATTAACCCTTTCTCCACACGCAAATATGTCCATATAATACCTCCAACTTCACTTAACCTGTATATCCTTGCTTATATTTCCCATGCTTACACCTTTTCTCCAATTAAATCCACAATCTTTCTTCTAGCATCCCTTGAATAAATCTCGTGACCCCTAAATAATCTCAACTTCAATCACCTCATATACAATCCTTACTCAATTTATTTCAAGACATCTAAATCAAATTCATAAATCTTGTCATAAACTCTTTCTCCTTTATGACATTTTTACATCCATAGTTCAATATTCTCGACACTTTCAAGTATACAGCGTCTTCATAATTCAAATTTCCTTAAGTTTCAAGAGTTACTCATGCCCCCTTTAAACTTTTTATCATTTCCAAAATATTCCTTTAAAGCTCTTTAGCCATATTGTTGAACTTTCGCCTATTACCTTCTTTCTTGATTTGATTCCTTATCTTTATTTTTGATCTCACCTTTCTTTTAGCTAATATATGAATTGATTATTTATAATTCAATTCAATCAAACTCCCAAAGACTTTATGTCTTGAAAACCACCCTTAAACTCATAGTTCGCCATCCTTCAACTCATTCCCTTAAGTTTACAGCAATATCATTTCCTTGAATACCGAGAGATCTTAACAACTTGGAGTACTTCTCGAAACCAAGTAATCTTTTCATTTCCACTTAATTAAACCTCAATATCTTTCCTTTCTATCTGCATGAAAAACTGGTAAAACTTATTTCGGGTTTGTTATCTCAAACATCTCCAAATCAGATCGGATGTATTCATAACTTGTTCGTTCCCTCTGACATGGTAAAAATCAACTCTCTCCAGTACTTACCATACAAACTTTTATTCACTTTGAAATTCTCAAGACACAAATTGTTTTTAAACAACTTGTATAGCTCTTCAACTCAACCGTCAACACTTCATGAATTGATCTCCATTTGGTATATATATAGTTTTCACTTCTTAACACCATCTTGTTTCACCCTTTTCCCACTATGGGATTGTTGGTGGTTACATCATCCTTGCCTCCTTGGCAATCTGTCAAGATTGCCTTACTACCTTGTTCAAATAATTCCATTTCTAAAATTGCTTCTTGTTACCATACTTTCTTGATGATAAAACCGGTTGCTATATAGGTTGGGTTGAAACACTTAGCTTCCTCTTATTCTAATCAACTAACACCAACCACTAAACTCAATCAAGAAACAATTATCATTTAATTTGAATTAAGGTTTGAGGTAAATTTTTTTTTTTTTTTTTTTTTTTTTTATGTCCTCATTCCCAATAATTCGAATACATAAAATCTTGATTGATAAACAACCAAAATTCATATACTTAAACAAACAATCAAAAATAAAAAAAATATCCCCATTAACTGCTACTCACAAAGGGAAGAAAGAGATGAGTAGCACTTGGAAAACAATAGAAATCATAAGGTTGTTGAACAACTCTAAAAGATTAGGTGAATAAATTCAAGAATTTTCTCCAAAATGATAGCATTGCTACCCATAATGACTCCTTGAAGTAAAATAATTATCCTCATATCCCAAGTGAAAGAATAAATACTCATAACTCCTAAATAACATATGTCAATATTCTCAAGGTTGAACATGTGACAATGTATTTAAGGTCCAACATAACAAGAGTCCTCAATATTCCAACAAGATCATAACTATCAAAACTCCAACCATATATTAAAATATATATGCTCAATTCTCCATCCCAAATTAAATAACTTTAATCATAAAAAATGATAAGTCACTAAGCATAAAATGTCAAACTTCAATTGATATTGAGTATCCCTCAACTCATATAATAGCTTTCATCATTACTCATCTCTAATCAATTCCTATGCTCACCTCTCTTGGGCTCTTGTTCAATTTCGATTCCAATTCAAACTCATACTCGAAGACAAAACATATTCCTCAGAATAGATAATATCCTAAATGATTTCATCTTTAAGCTCCTTAACCATATGCATTAAAATCAATCTCTTTATCCTTATAAATTGGTGTTTCCATACACAAGCATACAAAACTCAAATTACTCATTTCTAATATCTAGACAACGTATCTTACCAACAAATTATCCCAAAAACAATACTCACATTCATGTGATGATGTGCATCCAAAATTTCTTCGAAAATACATCTCAAATAAGACCATTGAAGCGTACCATCCTAACATAAGCAATTGAATTCTCAAAATCCTTAACATTCCTCAAAATTCTCATCATAGAAACTCACAGGGTATAGGTTTAGGGATCCTACAAGAAAACGTGATCAACTACCAATAGCAAACCCTTCCCATAACCATATAATACAGTTCTTGCATAAAATTAAGTTCGATGTTGAATCAAACAATCTTGATAGCTCACATATAATGATTCACATATTACATGTTGTCATCAATAAACATTTAGTCATACAACATGCGTGAACACCTCTTAAAAAAAATACATATATATGCACATAGGAAAGAAATTAAATTCTACCCTATATGCCCTTTCTTCTTCTACCCAAGCTCACCAACATGCTTATAAAAGCTTTTAACACATATTTCTTACCTCAATCCAAGCTTTCCTGCAACATGAACAAACTAAAAATATTTTGACTCCCTTTTTTTTTTTTTTTTTTTAATTTTTTTTTAAGAAATTCAAAAATAATCTTTGAAAAAGACCGAAAAATTTTCGGCTTCTTAAAAAAAAATTCCGACACCCTTAATAAAAAAATTCGGATGTTCTTCATAAAAAAAAAATTTGTCATTCCTAAAATAAAAAAAAAAATAAAATTCAAAACAATTTAGTTTAACACCGTTTAATTAAATAAGCACTTGGCCAAGTTTTAAAACAAAACACTTGAAAATACATTTTTTTTTTAGTGGTAATAAAATCTCAACCAAAGCTCCCAGATACCACTTTGTAACACCCTAGAAATTCCTTTCTTTTAAAATACCTGTTTTTCCCTGTTTAAAAATCTAAATAGGAATATCTAAGATATTACCGCCACCGTGAAAACGGCTCAGGCAATTATCAAAGATACACAGCGGAAGACTATCCTTAAAACCATCCAAAACAAACCAAACCAAACAAAAGTAAAGTCAAACAAAAACAACCTACAACTTGGAACCATTATAGGCCCTTAACAAAACCAAGTGAAACGTGAAAAACCTCTGCATTAGTCTCACAAGCACAATAATAATATAATCAATAAAGCAATAAATCACATCATAGTCCTATGGAAACTAAGCATGATTCGCTCTTCACTCATGCCCATCATGAATATGCTTCATCACCTGAAAACCTCCTCCCTACTTGTCCCCACTACTCGCCATTAGAAAATGGGTCGTCGTAGGGCCAAAGTAAAGACAAGGCCAAAACACACAAACACACACAATCAGCAAAGCTGAGTACATAAGCGTAATTAAACATACTAACATGCTTTCACCTATCAACACACACTTACCTCATTGCACCTGTTCACAAGCATACACACCAATCAACAAGACACAGTGACTAGACACTAACTAATTCATTTTGCATTGATTACGCATCGAACGGGTTTCCACCTATTAACCTCCCCCAAATAAATTTGAGGTTAACTGACACGGGAGCTAACCGTGCCAACAACAAACCTGTGCCACACATAAGTGGCGGAATTCCAGCTCATAATAATAATAAAAAGGAATATACAGCGTCCTGTACTCCGTTAGAAGTTATGATCAAATATAAAGTCACATAACTCCCCCCATATGTTCATACTCAAGGTATCTACGTTCCAAGAGTTTTGGTGTGTTATCTCTTTCACTTTACGTTATTTACATATTATTAGACTTGGTGATGACCCTCAAAGCATAACAATTCAATCATCAACAATAATTCAATCACTCAAACATACCAATTTAATTCTTGAATATTTAGTGACCACATAATATTTAATGTTGAACCCTTTTTAATTCTACCTCAGTGTCAAAGACACCTTAAACGCATAAAGCGCCAAAAATTCTATCCCTCGGTGTTAAAAACACCTTAAGTGCACAAAGGCACCAACATACAATTTATTCCTTGTGTACATAGACACTTATATAGCTCCTTTCTCATGCTTAAAGCATCAATAAAAATTATATGAACCATAATAAAATTTCTTTTCAATATTCCAAACATAATTAAACAATTAGTTTAATTAAACATGCTCTCTATCATGCCATAAATAAATATGTAGTCCATATAATCATGCCAAAATATAATTTTCCAATCCATAAACCATCACAAATAATTCATGCTTCACAATTCAATCACCAACACCAATAATTCACAACTCAATACATAAACCTTAGCATGATACTACTTGTAATTGATTGAAATTAAACCTAGCATGATTCTACATCATCAAAATATGCTAAGTACGCGAACATATCTCAAATAAGCCCTTAAAGTGGCCAAATACACTACAACACCTCTCGAATCACGTCTCCTACATAAAGGGACAATAATACTGTATCAATTGCTCTTGTATACACAATTTCCAGCAACTTAAATCCGCTTTAGACTATTTAAAATAATCTGAAAATTATTTAAAAACCCCTAATTAAACTCTTCTTTAATGGGTAATTAAACCCTTTTATAAAATCACAAATCTACTACTTTAAATAAAATTCCAGCAACATATTTCATCAAAACTCCCTTAAAAACTTGGTTAAAACATACTATTATGCCCAATTAATCAATAAAATCAATAGATAAACAAAAGCCCCAAATCAAATAGTATAAGAACCCTAAAAATTACATCTTTAATAAATTAGAAACCCTTACTTTAAATATATCCAAATCTGAAAATAATACTTATAATAATAATAATAATTTGAAATTATATCTTTAAATCAATTAAAACATGATTTGATACTAAATTAACCATTTTGAAACTAATAAAATCAAAACTAAACTAATAAATATAAATAAGAAAAGGAAGAGGAAGAGAGGAACCAAGCCAAAAAGGGGTGGTGGCTGGCGGCCTGCTGCTGGCCGGAGGTGGCAGCGGCGCCGGCGGACAGCTGCGGTGGAGCCGCGGCAGCAGCGAGGTGGTGGCAGCGGTGTTCCTACGTGAAGACAAAGAGGGAATTAAAGGAAAATAAAGAAGAAAAATAAAAAGAAAAGAAGGAAAAGAGGAGAGGGGAAAGGCGTGGCTGCTGGGGTCGCCGGCAGGTGGCCGACGGCTGGCTGGCCGTTTCCGACAGCAGCAGTAGCATGGGGTGCGTGGCTGCTCTGTTCTCACGGGAAGGAGGAAAGGGGAAAGAAAAGAAAAGAAGAAGAAAAAAAAGAAAATAAAAGGAAAAGAAAAGAAAAGAAAAGGAAAAATAGTCCATTTTGACCATTTGACTTTTTGTGTGGGGAATTTTGGGGATCTAGTAGATATATATAATGTAGGGTAATTAGTGTAGGTTTGGGCTTCATATAGTCATGGACTTAAAATAGTTAACCCAAATACAAAAGTAGGATGGATTAGTTTATTGACTTAAATATAAATACTTGCTATATTAATAATCCAATAATTAAAATAGTTTGACCCAAAAATATATTTTATAATTAAATAAATAATTTATAAAATACATTAAAAATACGGGGTATTACATCTAGCCGCGAGCACCCCGCGAGCGCGACCGATTTCTGCGCGGGCGCGGCTTTCTGCGTTTTACTCGTGATTTCTTCTATTTCCTCATTTTGTATATATAGTGTACGACCTTCTTTATTCCTCATACATGAAATACTTTAGATTAGGATACTCTATCTCTAGATTAGCTTAGATTAGGAGGTTCTCTCTCTAGATTAGGAGGTTCTCTCTCTAGATTGAAGATACAAGGGTGACAATTGTGTTAAAGATCTTCTCTATTATCAATGAGCATTTTTAACTCTATCTCACCTTATTGCTTTTTTTTAATTTCATGTTTGTTTGGTTTAATGTTGATGTTTGATGCTTGATTAGTGTAATTGTTCTTGATGTATTGTTGATTCTTAATTCCTTTAGTTGATTGTTGATAGATGATGATATTAGAGTAGTTGTTGGCTAGGAATTGGGTGAAACTTGTATGATTGATTAATTTGTATTAATTTGGGAATTTTGTTGATTGATTGTTGAGATTAAAGGGATTAATGAAGGTTTGCATGTGTGTAATTCGATTAGGCCTTGAGAATTATGCTAGATTGCTTTGTAATTGCTAATGACACGAACAATTGATTTAGGAATTGCAATTATCGGTTGGTTTTGATTGTGATTCTCTTAGTTTGTTATTCATAGTGAGCCCTAGCTTAATAATTAGGAGATATCTCTTTGATTCCAATTGATTGCTCTTATCATTAGTCCTCACAACCTTTGATTGGCATGCTCTTCTCAAGTTGTTGCAATTGACATGATTACTTGTTGATCCTCGTTCCTAGTGTTTTATTTCCTTGGTTACTTGCTTTGTTAGTTGTTAGTATTCTCTCTTACCTTCGTCTTCGACCTAGCTTAGGCGCATAATTGAAAGTGCTTGAACATTACCGTTCCTTTGGGTTTGACCCTTGACTTGCCTCTATACTAGTATTAGGGTTTGTTAAGTGTTTATAAATTTAGTTTGACCGAGGGAAGATTAGATAACAACCTAGTTTTCCCCATGTCAAAACGGAGCCGTTGCCGGGGAACGGTGTCTATGTTTGAGTGTTTTTGATTGCTTGAGTCTAGGTCTTTGCGTATACTTTTCTTTTATTTGATTTTTGTTTGTTATGCGAAAAAAATGGCATGTCTATCATTTCCTCAATTTGAAAATGAGCCTTTTTGTGAATATTTTAATAGGCTAGAGGGATTTTTAGACTATAATTGTTGTAGTCTTTGGGAGGCTTGTGATATTTGTTATTTTGGTTTGAATGAGCAAACTAGGGATAAAGTTGAATGCATGCATAATGGTGAATTTAGAGCATTGTCAATTGATGATGCTTGGGATTTTTATGTTTGGTTTGCTAGGGATTTTTATGATAGGGGTAATCATGATTCTAATATTGATATGCAATGTGTTGATTCTTCTAATATTAGCATGAATTCCCATGATTTGTCACATGATCCCTTAAGTGAACCTAGAACACATGATTTCAACTTTATTTCTCCTTTTGTTCATAATGATGAAGTGGTGTATTTCGATATTATTCATTATTTACCATGCCTTCTTGTGATGTGCTTCATTCCCTTGATGATGAATCTCATGTGTTTGATTGTGCCCCCACTCCCCAATGTGATTTATATGCTCACGACCTTAATGTTGATTCTTCCAATCTTAGTTGTACTTCTTCTTCTCTTGTTGAGCCTCAACCTTCTACATCTTTTGAATCTCTTGTTGATATATTTGAGTCTCAAATTAGGATCATTGAGCTTGATAATGAGCTTGGGCCTAGTAAGGAGATGATTCTTAATTCTATTAGAGGTCAATTAGAGAAAATGAAAAAGAATGAGGAGTGTATTGAGGAGTGTAGGGAATATTTCAAGAATTATCCCTAGCTTGAACCCCACTATGATCATACACTAAAGTATGGTGGCGTTCAAAGGGAAGGAAACTAGAGGAAAAGAGTCGCCAACAAGTTTTAGGAACTTGTAAACCGTTCACAGGGTGAAGGTTACACCCCTTAACGATCCAGGAGATCGTCAACTCCAATAGGTCTAGAACCATGAATGGTAGTTCGGGGATGAAGGTACAAATCCAACCTAAAAGAGATTGAACCTGCCCTAATAATAGGCCTCTACTTTATTCTGATCGTATTCATGTGCGCTTTCTGACTAACATGCAATCAATAGGTTTACCCTAAACCTGTTTAATCTATGTTGGTTAAATATTAATGCGCAAATAAACTATTATTGGCAATCACTTGAATTATAATCATATTAACCCTAAACAAGATTATTAATTATCTTATTAAGCGTGATTACAAGTAACAATTCCCTTTAAACATGCATAAAAGGCGTGATCAAGCAATAACAATAAATATCAAGCAACATAATAATAATAATAAATTATAACAATTATAATCATAATCATAAATATTAATCAAAATTATAATCATCATAATAAATATAAAAATAATCATAATCATATCAACGGTAAAGCATAATAATAGCAGGATTCTAGGCATGATACTAACAAAATTAATAACAAACCCTAGCATGTCACTTAACAATAAAAATCAAAGCTTTAGCCCTAACATGATACTAACATGAGTATTAGGAAAAGAATAGGAAGCACCGCAAGAAACACAATTGTCATATTTGATATTATAAATTATAGTTGTTACCCTAAACATGATACTAGGAAGATCAAAACGCCCTAACATGACATTAGGAATCATAATAACAACCTAGTCATGACTTCTAAATCACAATATCAATTAAAATCAATTAAAGCACTTACTTGGATGCCTCGTATCTCTTTCTAATAACAAAATACACACGTTAGTAACTTCAAGGAAAATAATAAATCAAACAATTAAATTAAATAATTGAAATAAAGATTTGGGACCAAACCCTCAGAAATTAAAACCTTTCACGTCTAGGGCGAAGGCAACTTCGAACTTGGCTAGGTGTGTCTAGTGCTAATGTATGAGGAATTGTGTTTGTAAAAATCTAGGCTTATAAAGAGAGAGAGAATCAAGAATGTCTTGATGAGAGTTAATGATTGAAAAGGGGGAGATATGACCTCTATTTATAGAGAAAAAAGAGAGTCGAAGAATAAGAAGAAAAGAATCCGAATTCGAATCGAAATAAAACTCGATGGACAACAGTTTTTGCGGATTTTGTTTTTATCATATCTTTTGATCCAGAAGTCCAAATAAGGCATATAATATGTTGTTGGAAAGCTCTTGAAGTATTATTTCCAATCCAATTAGAATCAGATTAAAATATTTTGTAGATAAAAAGAAATGGCCGAAATAGTAGGATGGTGTCAGTTTTGGATAGAGTTTCATATCTTATTCATATCTTTTTCGTTATAGCTCGGATTTAATATTATAATATATCATTGGAAAGATAATTTCAAGAGCTATCCAACCATATAAAATTTTGATAAATATTATGAGGCACGAAAATAAAATCTGACTGTCTTTGAACATCTTTAAATTCGAATAAAATTAGGATTTAAGAAAAAGGAAAGTTTTAAAAAAGGAAAGTTTTTATTTAACTCAAATTCTTTAATCTTATCTTTTCAAAAAGGATAATTAAGATCTTTTAAAAACTTATAGAAGCTTATAATTAATCCTAATTAGTTTAGGAATAGGATTAAACCTTTGGACCCTTCACATGATCATTGGGTCGTAGGTAAAATCCGGTTTGGGCACAGTTTAGTATTTTTGCCATAACTTCCTCATTATTCAGCGGAATTGGGATTATAATATATTGTTGGAAAGTTCTTTTCAAGCCCCATCCAAATACACCATTATTGGACCCATATCATGGACCAAACTAAACTAGAATGCATGTTTTTTAAAAATAGGGTAAGAAAAGAAACATTTTTTCCTCAAAAAAAAAAAAAAAAAAGAAAAGAAACATTTTCAAAAACAGAAAGAAGAGATATTTTAATAAAAACATCCTCATCACTAGACTTTTCACACTTTCGCTTTATTCTTTAATCAAATGACATGAAAGGTATTCATCACTAGGTTTGTTTTCAGGGAGACACATTTGGGTGTCTACAAGGAGGAAAAGAGAAGAGGAGAAGAGTTAGAAAGCCAATTGTCATCCTTGATGCTTGTTTGTGAAAAATCCCAACTTAATGAGTGTGTTGAGGATGATGATGATGATTTTGAGCAACCAAGGGAGTGTGAGGATCCTATTGGTGAGCATTTGAATGATGGTGAAGGAGTTGAGAATGAAGAGATTGTTGATTTTGAAACTCCTAACCCTTCTTTCCATCTTGATGAGCCTCAAGTCCATGATTGGGATTCTTCTATCCATGAGTATTTGGACTCGATTGAGGTTATGACCAATGTGTTCTTTGAGTGTCAAATGAAAACCCATAGCCTTTTGAGTGAGTTCATTAAGAATGCTTCATGGGAGAGAGTTAAGTTTGAAATGAATTTGCATCTATTCATGCATGGCTTTGAGACTTTAGGCTTTAAGGAAGTTGAGGGAGTTGTTGTTCATGGTTGTAGTGAAGGGGATTATGTAGTTCCTCTTGGAAGTTGGATGTTTGAGGGAGATGATGATCATGAGTGTTCTTCTTTTGAGGATTCTATGATTAATTTTTATGCTCTCATTGGTGATTTGAGGCATGGTGGTGAGAAAGAGTTCATTTGTGAGTCTATAGCCCTTATTCCCTCCTCTCATGTCCCTTTTTCAAGCAATTTCAACCGCATCCCTTATACTCCTATATCCCTCCCTTCCTTTTTTGATGAGCCTATTGGGGACCCCCTTATCTATGATGATCTTAATGTCCCTCATTTGTCTTCTATTGAGGAAAAGGGTGATGTTGCCACCCAAAAATATTTTAGTGAGGAGGATTTGCCTTTTTCTTTTTCTTTCCATTCTTTTGTTCCCCCTTATTTTTCTTCTTCTTATTTTTGATCCCCTTTCTTGTTTCTTTTGGCATCTTCCTTCTCACTTACGTGCAATAATCTTGTTGCACCTATCCCGTCATTTGCCTACCGTTTATCATATGAAATGTGTAGTAGTGCATTTGATAAGCTCTTGCGTGCGTTGAATTATTATTTTCTAGAGCGGTCACGCTTGGACCTTAAGCAAGCCTTTCTCGGGAAGTAACCCATGCTTTATTGGTTTCATTTTCTTTTATTTTTATAATATATTTTCTCTCATGGAAATGTTTGTGTGCCTTTGCTAGGTACATGACTTGATATACTTTGGTACTTCGATTTGGATCAAGAATCAAGGAAGTTTGACTCCTATGTTTGCTAGCATATGGAAGGCAAGGTTCAATTCTTGAGGAAATTAGTTTTGAAAGGTTTAATTGGGTCATTTGCGGGTATTTACACCTACCTAATATCTGGTAATATCCTTCCTTACTATTTCTCAAGTGGATGAGGACTTGTTGGACATATATGTTGGTTTGATTGGATTAATCTCCTTGTTTTCTCCTCCCATGGATTATTTGATTTATGTTTGAGCATGTTGTCTCATTCAAGCTTGTGGGAAGGTATTCTATCATGTTTGGTGGGATATTGATTCATATATGTCATGCACCTTTGTATATGCCTTTCCACGTTCTTTTATTTTGAAAACTCCAAAAAGATTTTTGTTTCTATCAAGGCAAATTTGCAATGTGTCTTGTTTTGTTCTTGCTTTGGACATAATAACATTTGGACTTGTAAACTTGAATGCTTTTCTTCCTAAGTGGTAGTGGTGTGCACGGTTTGAGAGTACGCCTTGGTTGATTCTAGGATAAAGCATGCTAAGGTAGTTGTCTAGAACTAGGGGGATCATGAAGCCGGATTCTACTTGTTTGTGGCATGATTGGTAGTTGCTCCCTATAGTCGATTTAACACCCATAGTGATTTTTTGGCTACATCCGTGTGAGGTTCATTATTTTTCAAGCCTTCAACATTTACTTGCATGAGCGGCATAGATCCTTGACTATTGCGGACCAAATCTAGAATCTTTACTTATGGTTCCCAAGACCGAGATCGAACCACCTAGGGATGACAAAGGCATCATTTGATGGGTGTCATAAATGGCACCCATTTGATGAGTATTTAGGTTGTTTTCATCCTCTTTTCATAGCTTTCTTGCTCAATAAATGCTTAGTTTTATGCTTTGTTGCTTAGTTTTACCTTTCCTCTCTTATTTTGTAGTTTTTGTGTATTTCGTTGGTTTTCTAGCCTTTTCTCCTATATTTTCTCTATTTCCGTGGTTGTAGGTATTGTACGAGGTTCGGGTCTTGATATTGGTGATCCACTAAGGTGGAGGAAGCTTTTGGAACAAGCTCATGGCATTTGAAAAGCTCAAGATGCAAGGAATTGAAGTGGAAATTCCAAGTCTTGGCTCTTGCGCTCACATGCCGTGCTACCATTAAGAAGTGGTGTACCCACTAATCAAGAGCATTAGCTACTTCCACTCCTAGTGTTCATCACCATCATAAGTCATGCGACCTTAGCGAACGCACGAAGCCGTGAGAATCTCGAAGGAACCCAGCTAGGCGCGGGCGCACAACAGGGAGGCGCGGGCGCACCTAGGGGTGGCGTGGGCGCACCCCTTGCATGCGCAGGCGCACCTCCCCTGCTGCCCGGGCGCGCCTTCGTGGGTATTTTATGCTCGGTTTTTGGTGATTTCGCGCCTTTATATATATCTTTTTAAACCCGATTTTTGTAGCAAGTTTTGAAGAAGATTTTGATCATATTCTTAGCTTAGTGGAGAGCTTCTCTCTCTAGTTTTAGGGTTAGTTTTAGGAGTAGATTTTAGAGAGAGAAAGTGAGGAATTTCAATGGTGATTTGAGAGATTGAAGATGCAAGGGTGACAATTGTATTGGAGATCTTCGCTATTATCAATGAGCATTTCTAACTCTATCTCATTTATTGTTTTGATTAGTTTATTCATGTTTGTTTGATTTGATTTGGTTGGATTTTGATGTTTAATCTTTTATTAGTGTAATTTTTCTTCATATTTTGTTGATTCTTGATTCCTTTAGTTGTTTGTTGATTTGATGATGTTGTTAGAGTAGTTTCCTTGCTAGGGTGATGGTGAAGCTTATATTATGTGATGGATTGATGTAGATTGGGGGAAATTGATGGAGTTGATGATGTGACTAAATTGGTTAATTGATTATGTGCATGTGTGTGTTTGATTTAGGCTTGATCACCCTAGTTATTCACACTAGATTGCATTGTAAGTTCACATTGATACGGACCATTGATTTGTGGCCTGCATTTACACGATTGAGGTGTATTGTGACGTTTCCTAGCTAGAGTTTATCGTAGTTGACGCTAGTTAGACCTCTAGGAGAATAGCTTGATATGCTCTTTTGGTTGCATGATTGATCTTCCCTCGCATTGCTTGACTTAGTCGACTTCCTATCCCAATTTTCTATGTTCATTGCTATTATTTGTGAATACTAATCCCTAGCACTTTATTTGTTCGGATTCTCCGTTTAAGTAGTTGTTAGTGTCACCTTTTATCCTTAGACTTCGACCTAGCTTAGGCACATAATTGAAAGCACTTAGACATTAATGTTCTTTGGGTTCGACCCTTGACTTACCTCTATACTTGTATTTAGGTTAGTTGAGTGTTTATAAATTTTGTTTGGCTTAGGGAAGATTAGTCCAACGACCTAGTTCACCCCACGTCATCTTTCCGGGGTGGTACTTTTTCTTTTCTAGGATAGTTTTCATTTTCTTCGGTTTTTGGGTTTACATTTGCCTACTTGCTAACCCTTTGAGCCTTTTTCCCTTCTTTTCAAGCCACATCTCTAGATCTTAAGCCTTTTGTTTCATTTTCGTTTCCATTCTTGGTTTTTGTGAAGCAATTGTTCATTATTATTGGAGTTTATTATTGGATATTTGGTTCTCTTGAAAGCAAGTTTGTGTTGTGTATATTTTGTGAATAATGGCAAGTGAATAAATGAAAAAGACGTCCAAAGTAAAAAAAAGGCAAGGACAAAGCAAGTGCAAAGTTGAAAAAGCCGTCCAAAGTTAAAAAAGGCAAGGACAAAGCACTAATAAAGAAATATGAAAAAAAAAGTGAAAATGCAAAAATATTTTTATGTGAGTATTCTTCCTTTTTGAGCATTGAGGACAATGCTCCATTTAAGCTTGGGGAGAAGCGTTCCATGCTTTTTGTGTATATGTTTGTGATCTTAGCTTTGAATAAGCTTGGGGGTGTTGGTATTTTTGTTTGGTGATTACTTGGTTATGGTGTAAAGAAATGTGCAATCTTTGCTTCACAATTTAGGTTAACCACCAAATTTTAAATTTAGCCTACCTTAACCCTTTTTGCCTTATGTTACAACCTTTGGAAGACCTTTTGACCTAGGGGTTGAGTCATTCATCGGTGGAGGGAATCATGGGTTATAGCCTTAGGAAAGGGGATGCGTAGTCAAGACGTCGAGTAGCCATAAATTTGATCTTTTTCCGATTCCTTCGTGGAACTTATGAGATGCTCACTAAGGGGAGATATGAGATTAGTAGGGGGAACGCGGTAAGACCGTTTGGGATGAAAGTGGAGTCTGATAACTAGTTCCTATGCTTAGCATATTTATGTTTCAATCAACCTTAGGTATCTTTGAGTGTGCACTCCCTTACTTGTTTAGAAAGATTTGCATTCACTTGTGCTTGTACATTTGCAAAAGTCCTTTCATGAACATTTGTTTGATTTTCTTGTATTTTGGTTTCTTTTTCATGCTTTGCCTTGTTTCTATTAATATGAGAGTTTTAGGTTAACCTTTACGAGAGCATCACTCTTCCTCTAGGGCGATCTAGGGGTTTAAATGGCTTGTCTTTAGTTGCTAAAATTGACCGTGATTCTTACGAAAGTGAGTTAGTGTATATTCTCATCCTCTCTAGTTTCTTATTTCTTTCTTTGCTTGAATAATATCATCATTATTCCTTGGGTTGGATTTTGTTTTGCTTGAGGACGAGCAAAAGTTTAGCTTGGGGGAATTTGATGCGTACCATTTTTGGCACTCTTAGGATAGGTTTTCTACGTATTTTGTTGTTCGTTTTTAGTCTTTTATGTCGTGTTTTTAGGGAATAATGCTTGATTTGCGTGTTTGTGTGTTAGTTTGGAGAAATACGTGCTTTTAATGGCTTTCTTATTACTTTATTCATTTCTCGGTTATTTCCCTCGCTTCTCCGTTTGTTTGACTTGTTTTGTAGGTGTGTCGAGTTTCCCGGGATTTAATCATCAAGGAGGGATCTCAAGTGCATTCAAGAAATTTAACGGAGCCAAGTTAGGGAAGCCAAGCACGCAAGTCAAGCCAATCCAAGAAACAAAGGAAAATGAAGGCTTGCAAAGTATCAAAAAGGACCTTTGTGCATTGTTTCAGCCATATCTCGAGTTCTAAAGATCAGATTGAGGTAATTAAATTTGGGTTGGAAACTAGACTTGAAGAGCTTTCCAATGATAGGTCTCACGCGTTCAAACAATTCCTAGATTGTGAGTTACAACCTTCCAAAGTTTGCCCTGCAAATCTGCCGCGGGCTGTCCACGGGCGCGGGCTACAGTACCCGCGGGCACGAGGCTGTAGCAACTTATTTCTACCCATTTTTGACCAGGAACTTGGAGAGGGCTAGTCGCGGGCACCCCGCGGGCGCGACTTTCTGGGTTTTACTCGTGATTTCTTCTATTTCCTCCTTTTGTATATATTGTGTACGACCTTCTTTATTCTTTATTCTTCATACATGAAATACTTTAGATTAGGATACTCTCTCTCTAGATTAGCTTAGATTAGGAGGTTCTCTCTCTAGATTAGGAGTAGTTTTAGAGAGAGAAAGTTAAAGATTTCAATGGTGATTGAGAGATTGAAGATACAAGGGTGACAATTGTGTTGAAGATCTTCTCTATTATCAATGAGCATTTTTAACTCTATCTCACCTTATTGCTTTTTTTAATTTCATGTTTGTTTGGTTTAATGTTGATGTTTAATGCTTGATTAGTGTAATTGTTCTTGATGTATTGTTGATTCTTAATTCCTTTAGTTGATTATTGATAGATGATGATATTTGAGTAGTTGTTGGATAGGAATTGGGTGAAACTTGTATGATTGATTAATTGTGATTAATTTGGGAATTGTGTTGATTGATTGTTGAGATTAAAGGGATTAATGAAGGTTTGCATGTGTGTAATTCGATTAGGCCTTGAGAATTATGCTAGATTGCATTGTAATTGCTTATGACACGAACAATTGATTTAGGAATTGCAATTATCGATTGGTTTTGATTGTGATTCTCTTAGTTTGTTATTCATAGTGAGCTCAAGCTTAACAATTAGGAGATAGCTCTTTGATTTCAATTGATTGCTCTCATCATTAGTCCTCACAACCTTTGATTGGCATGCTCTTCTCAAGTTGTTGCAATTGACATGATTACTTGGTGATCCCCGTTCCTAGTGTTTTATTTCCTTGGTTACTTGTTTTGTTAGTTGTTAGTATTCTCTCTTACCTTCGTCTTCGACCTAGCTTAGGCGCATAATTGAAAGTGCTTGAACATTACCGTTCCTTTGGGTTCGACCCTTGACTTGCTTCTATACTTGTATTAGGGTTTGTTAAGTGTTTATAAATTTAGTTTGACCGGAGGAAGATTAGATAACGACCTAGTTTTCCCCACGTCACTAGACTTTTCACACTTTCGCTATTTCGATAATCAAATGACGTGAAAGATATTCATCACTGGTTTTGGTTTTGGCCTGGGGAGACACATATGGGTGTCTATAGAAGCCCCCACTTTGACTGAGTTTGGAGAAACGCAAGTTTCGAAAACAAAAGTCAAAGTATCGATAGGGACGGAGAATGATTCAGAACGTTCTGCGATCCAAAATCATTCTTGTAACGCCGATACCTGCAAAACTAGCATTAGTTAAAACAGATAAGAGAGTTAAGAAACACGTATCTTGCACCGTCAAGCACACGTCTTTGAGGGTAATCGATTTGTTGTTGTTCAATAGCTGTTGTTGTGATAACCTTCCGCAAGCTAGGGAACGCCATCCTGCTGTTTGTTTTGGCGATCTTCTGCAATCTAGAGAATATCGCCTGAAGACTGCTACGCCTGTAACTGCCTCCAATTCCGCCGTGATAGTCTTTGAAAAGATCACTGCTTGATGATCCTTAATGCTGCTTGAATTTTATTGTTGATGCTTTGGGTGATGACAATCCTCTTTTCTTTGGGAATAGTTGCCAACAAAACTCTTGTATGATGTATGACAATCCGATTTAGGGAAACTTGCCAATGCCACGTAACAATCCATCCTTGGAAATGTTGCTACGATGAAGCGACAATCCGTATCTCCGAAAATTTGCCAAAATCCAATTTTGGGAAAAGTTCCAATGCTTCCTAACAATCTGTCATAAGAACTTTGCTACGATCGATAATCCACATCTTGGAATATAACTCTTGAAAGCAATCCACCTTGGAATTTTGCTAATGCTATGCGACAATCCTTTTAGGAAAATATTGTCACAATTAACAATCCATGTCTTGGAACATTTGCCAAAAAAGAGTCGATCGACAATCCACTTTGGGAAAATTTGCCACTTGCTGAAATGAATGACAATCCATGTTGAGGAACTTTTGCCGAAATTTATGATGAGTAGAGACCTATGACAATCTTTTGGGAAATTTTTCCATAGAGAACTGGGTGTATGATAATCCAATCTCGGAAAACTTGCCAAAGATCCATGAATGTATGACAATCCGAACTTGGAAAAACTTGACAAAGAAGGAGCACAACAATCCACGCTTGGAAACTTTGCCAGGGATGACAATCCAATCTTGGAAAAATTGTCATTTAAAGAAGATGCGCGACAATCCATATTTTGGAAATATTGTCAATTGGAGATGACAATCCAATCTTGGAAAAATTATCGTATAAGTGATGCGCTTACTTTGGAACCGATGTCTTGGTGTTTGTAATGAGCCAATGCTTAGACGCTTAAGCTAAGTGAGACGCTTTTTTTTGTCAGGTCAATCACTTACAACGATTGTAATCGAGCCGACTACTAACCATGTCAATTTGCCTATAGGGGCTAACTAGCGTACCAAGGAACTCGAAATTGCTGTATGAGGTCGAAATAACCAGTCTGAGAGGCTTCGAGCTCTGTCGCTGCTGAAATATCATTGGCGCCAAGAATTGGCTCTGTCGCCACACGCTGGGATCTAGCGCCAGGCGCTGAACTTTGTCGCCAGACGACAGATGTTGTCGCCAGGCGACAGCCTTGTCGTCTGGCGCTGGACTCGGGTCTTCCCTATTCTGCTCTTGGTGCCGCTGTTGCTTGGTTTTGCTCCGAACTTTGATCTTGGTCGTTTCCTTTCAACGAAATCCGCTCAAATTTTTTGTAAATTAAAGCTCTTCATCTCTAATTTACCGATCTATGTAACTCCTCTTATCTTGGAGGAATCCCCTGTGTCATATTCGCGGTTTTTCAAAAAAAAAAAAATCCGGGAATTTTCTTGCTTGCTGGGATGCACCTGCATTTATATCTCTGACTATAGGACTTTGCTTATCTTTCTTTAGGGTTGACCTAAGACTTAGTGTTGCTTGACTCATTGACTTGACATGACTCAAGGTATAAACTTTACTCGCTGTGATTGACTCGACTTAAAATGTTTGACACATGTGTTAGACTCAAATCAAGGTGATATGACACGACATAACTCAGCGTGTACATGATGACTCGTGTGTGCATTGTAATGTGATCGTGCGACTCGAAAAATGCAAAAAGGTAAAATTTTCCGACATTTTTGTGGAGGGTACCAACTTTCTCCCGAAAAAGAAAGACACGAAAAAGTATCGAAGTGAAGTTTTTTGAAGGTGCATGTTGAATGAGCTTAGTCAAATGTTGTTTCTCACAATACAAGTATTGTAACATCTTAGACTGTCCTAGTTGACTCGATAACGAAAGTATTTAATTAACTTAGGCGCGGAGGCTAAGTACTTCATACTTTGTGATGCAATGATGATTGATGTTGATATGAAAAGGCATGCTTCAGCGTTGTGTTAAGATTTCATGACAAAGGGTTCCTAATGGAAGTATATTTTGTCATGTATCTGTGCGGTGTGAGAAAGTGATACTAAAGTTAGGCCTCAAGGGCTAAGTGTGTGGAAAAATATATATTGAAAAGAGTCAAATGGTAGTGACTCTTAGGCTGGGTAGGCTAATAATGTAGAGATCAAGCCCCCAAGTCTAGCTCTAAGTAGATAGGGATGAGCATAGGAGATCCCTTGATATGATCATTTATGAAAGTAGATATGAATGAATTTTTATTATGGCCGCACCTCGATGTGAGGTTGCCTACTTATCCGTTAGGAATCAGGCCAAACGTAGCTCTAGCCGAATCTCGCACAAGTGTGTGTATACCTCAAAAAGGTCTTTTTAAGGGGTTGTAACGTGGTTAGGCTAAAGGTTATAGAAGAAGGGGATAAAGGCTCAAGACCCTCGATAAGCCCCCAAGGTGCGCAACCTTGCTTTTGAATCTTTGTATTTTTATGCTTGAGGTTTTCTATTCTTTTTTTAAGCTCTTGTTTTTTTGCTTTATTTATTTTATTTTAATAAGTGTGGGCAATCCCGATCATGCGGTCTATCACTCACTTAGCATTCATGTTTCTCAGGCACAGTACCGAGCACTCGATAAGAGACGCAATCTGAGACATGTTCATATCAAAGATATTTTCATATCAAAGACATTGGAACACTTGCCCCTTTTTTACACTTTTATTTAGTATTATTATTATTTATTTATTGCTATTTTAATCTTTTGAAGTCACTCAAGCTTTTTATGAAATTGAAAATTGTATAAGTTGCGCACAATCCCATCCCAAAGTTAGGTAGATATAGATTGAAAAATGAAGGGTCTATCGTTAGACGAGGCTCAAAGTGGTTTACCAACAAAGGATTGCATATTTGAAGGGTGAAAGGTGATATGATGTGGCTACAAGGGGTGCCTCAAATCATTGGTATACCTTGTGCTTAGTTTGACATGATTTTTTTTTTTTTTAATGCAATGCAATGCAATGATCATATGCAAGGAAATAAATGCTCATTTTATTTAAAAAGTGAAGGGTAAAAATCAAACTCTAAGAAATAAATCCAAGGAGGATGAAGGGTGCCTATGCTAGACATATTGGGGAAAGGGTTTGAAAAAAAGAAGAAGAAAGCATGAAATCTTGGTGAGAAGCTTGCCTTGTGCATTTGTTTCATCATTACCCTCATTTTTTTTGTTTGTCAATCACATGACTCAAACTCGATTCAACATGCATGGATCAAAGAAGGTAAGAAGAATGAAGGTTGTGATATGCAGAAAGCATGTAGAGAATGGAAAGATGAAGTAGATGGAGAGAAATGGAAAAATTAGGAATAGAATGTACCCCCAACTCAAGTGACGGAAAAAACCGACTCATGTATGAACCTAAGACATGGTCATAGTGTATATACATATTAGTGGGTGCTTTATTGTGAGTGCAAGTGACATGTTAAGACTCGTTTCATGACCATGTGGCTAGACTATGTGACTAGACTCGAACAAAGACTAAGTTAAGACTTCATGTATATGCATTAAACTGGACAGGCTGTGGTATTTTAGTCATAACTTTTGATCTGTGACTCTGATTGGGATGACACCAACTCCAAATTAAAGATAAAACTCGGGAATACAGATCCATAGGCTGTACGACTCGTAGTTCTTTCTTGAACTCCGGATATGACCAAAACAAGTTGACGCTTGTGCAGTATTCGAGAATAAAAATCCGGGTTGACTTAAAAAAACTATGACTCGATTTTAGACATATTTATTAGCTCAAATTAATTAATTAATTAGTTTATTAAGACTTATTTACAAACACAAGTCAAACCAAACGGTTAGTTTAGTCACATAATAAGTATGCACAAGTAAGAGATGCACAAGTAGTCACAACATAATGCAATGAGTTTGCAACCTAAGTATGGCTCTAGTTCTCAAAATTTCGAGATATGGGTTAGTCAAAGAGGGTCCATGGTTAATTGTCCGGATGCACCGCGCGGAAGCCTTACCTTTTGAAGAGTTGGCGCGAGTGGATGGGACACCGCGAGTTAAAAAGTCGCTTCCATGGTTTGGTGAATTCAACATTCTCGGATGTACCCTTTGTTGTACAGAGCGTTCAATCAGGTTGTTGCTGCTAAATAACCATAATAATCATGTTAAAGCATAATAATAGCAAGATCCTAGGCATGATACTAATAAGATTAATAAAAAACCCTAGCATGTCAATAAATAATAAAAATCAAAGGTTTAGTCCTAACATGGTACGAACAAGAATATTAAGAAAAGAATAGGAAGCATCGCAGGAATCACAATAAGCATATTTGATATTAGAAATTATAGGTATTACCCTAAACATGATACTAAGAATCATTGTTGTCATTCAAAACATCAAGCATCCTAACATGATACTAGGAATCATAATAACAACATAGACATGATTTCTATATCATAATATCAATAAATCAATTAAAGCACTTACTTGGATGCCTCGTATCTCTTTCTAATAACAAAATTCACACGTTAGTAGCTTCAAGGAAAATAATAAAATTAAGAATTAAAAGAGAGTTTAGACTATATTTTGGACCAAACCCTCAGAAATACCAAAAATTTCACGTATAGGGCGAAGGCAACTTCAAACTTGGCTAGGTGTGTCTAGATCTAATGTTTGAGGAATTGTGTTTGTAAAAGGGTGGTTTAGAAAGAGAGAGAGAGAATCAAGAAATTCTTGATGAGAGTTGGTGAGAAGAAATAATTAGAAAGAATAAGAATTGATAAGAATTGATGATTTTAAAAAGGGAAGATATGACCTCTATAGAGAAAAAAGAGGGTTGAAGAATAAGAAAAGAATCCGAATTCAAATCGAAATAAAACTCGATGGACAGCAGTTTTTGCGGATTTTGTTTTTATCATTTATTTTGATTCAGAAGTCCAAATAAGACATATAATATGTCGTTGGAAAGCTCTTGAAGTCTACTTTCTAACCCAATTAAAATTAGATTAAAATATTTTGTAGATAAAAAGATATGACCGAAATAGTGGAAGGGCGTCAGTTTTGGATAGAGTTTCATATCTCATTCATATATTTTTCGTTATAGCTCGGATTTAATATTAAAATATATAATTGGAAAGATAATTTCAAGATCTATCCAACCATATAAAATTTGGATAAAGATTATGAGGCACGAAAATAAAATCTGACTGTCTTTGAACATCTTTAAATTCGAATAGAATTAGGATTTAAGAAAAAGGAAAGTTTTAAAAAAGGAAAGTTTTTATTTAACTCAAATTCTTTAATCTTATCATTTCAAAAAGGATAATTAAGATCTTTTAGAAACTTATAGAAGCTTCTAATTAATCCTAATTAGTTTAGGAATAGGATTAGACTTTTGGACCCTCCACATGATCATTGGGCCGTAAGAAAGATCCGTTTCGAGCCCAGTTTAGTATTTGAGTCATAACTTCCTCATTATTCATCGGAATTGGGCTTATAATAAATCGTTGGAAAGCTCTTTTCAAGACCTATCCAACACCATTATTGGACCCTTATCATGGACCAAACTAGACTACAATGCACGTTTTTCATAAATAAAGTAAGAAAAGAAACATTTTCAAAAAAGAAAGAAAAGACATTTTAATAAAAACATCCTCATCACAAGAATTTTCACACTTTTGCTATGTTCGATAATCAAATGATGTGAAAGGTATTCATCACTGGGTTTGGTTTTGGGGAGACACAAATGGGTGTCTACAATTATTTTGTAATAACATAACCTTTAGTGGGTGTTTATATTAAACAAGACAAAATCGAATATTCGGTGAATTTTGAGGTTAGGAAAGGGAAAAGGATGAGTTTTTTGTGGTGGGGATGAAGAAGAGGGGAATATCCCCTCCATTTCTCTCACCTTAAAACCTACCAAAATTTTGATTTTGTCTTGTTTAAAATGAATTCCTCCTAAAGGCTGTATCATTGCAAAATAATCAAAAGGTTGTATTATAAAAAAAGAATGGGCCAAAAATTGTATTATTTTTGGCAATTTTCCCTATAAAAAATACAGAGAACTACTTTTAGACTAGCAAAATAAGCCAAAGCCCAATTGAACGAATCGTATAAGGTCAGACAAATGGCATGGATTGAGCATAAGAGGAAGAGGCCCATGCTAGGCCTCATACATCTAGGTGGCCGGCTGGGAAGGTTTGGAAGGTTTCGGGCTCTCTAACCTAGTCTAATTATAATATGATTATAAATAGACTAAGGCCTTGTTTAGTTCATCTTATTTTTACTTATTTCAGAAAAAATAAGTTCAGATCAGATCAGGTCAGAAAAAATAAGTTCAGATCAGGAAAAATAAGTTCGGATCAGGTCAGATCAGAAAAAATAAGTTCAGATCAGATCATATCAGAAAAAATAAGTTCAGATCAGAAAAAATAAGTTCAGATCAGATCAGATAAGTTCAAATTAAATACAAATTATTATTATTATTATTATTATTATTATTATTATTATTATTATTATTATTATTATTATTATTATTATTATTATTACATATTATTATTATTACATATTATTATTATTATTATTACTATTACTATTATTATTATTATTATTATTATTATTATTATTATTATTATTATTATTATTATTATTATTATTATTATTATTATTATTATTATTATTATTGTTCAAATAATAAACGATAATAATTAAATTTTCATTATAAGCTCCAAATCATAAACGTTTACAAATATAATTTCCATCATAAGAAGTTCCAAATTTCCTTTGCTATATTAAGTTGTACTTAGTTCATTACAGCCTTACGATTCTCGTTAAACAAATCACAATCTGCTCTTGGTTCGATTTCTATACCACTATCAATGGGTATATCCAACTCATGTAATCGAATAAAATTGTGAAGTGTGAATACAGCAACCATAATCGCCAATTGATGTTTAGTGTCCATATTTGACATCATTGTGAGTATTTTCCATTGAGATTTGAATTGTCCAAAGCATCTCAAATCATTCCAATGATTTGTTACTAGTTTGATATTGAATTGCTTTCCAAAATTTAAAGAACAAAGTACTCACTATTCTATCCCAATTAAGCTTTAAATATCCAAATTCTTTCATCTCCAAGCATATGTCCAACAATATCTCCGTACATTCTTCAGACCATGCTACCCTACCAGCCATTACACTATGATAAAGAGCACTTTGGAATCAATATTTCATGCATAAATTATAGACATTAATGTTGAATTGGCACCAGGATTATAATCAAAAGGATTCTTTTGAAATAAATGAACTGAAGATAAAATATTAATTGTGCTTTACATTTTCATCGATATTACTTGCATTAGGTCAAATGTAAAATTCATGAAATCAAATAAATGTATATTTTCCTACATTATCAAAAAAACAATGGACAAATGATAAAATTAATGACATAGAGTATTGAAGTATTTACCTATGATGGAGATAAAAGACAAACAACCTATTGAACAAATGAATAGAAAAATATTTTAGGAGATTGATTTAAAGTGTGAAAATTATGACACTAAGATGTTGTTTTATATAGGAAAATAGAGGTGTTACCCATAGTTGTTCGGAATATTGAAATATGAAATGATAAATTTCAATTCAATTTAGTCAACCATTTTACATTACCAAAAAATTTGTAAAATTCCCTATAAAGCTATGACAAATTTAATCTGCAATTTAGGTTTTTTAGGATCCCATTTTAATACTTTCTTATAAACAAATTCATTTATGATTTTTGATATTGTAAATAATAAAATTATCAAATATTACAAGTATATTACCTTGTACTATCTGATAATATTAATACTTTTAGGTTTCTTTTAAAATATTTGTAAGGGATCTAAAATATTTTATAATAATAATAATAATTTTCCTAACAATAATAATAATAATAAATAATAATAATAATAATAACAACAATAATAATAATAATAATAATAATAATAATAATAATAAAACATTAATATGTTTTAAAAAAACCATTAATATTGATTAAAATAAAAGTAGAATATTGAAATAATTAAAATAAGTTCATATCAGAAAAAATAAGTTCAGATCAGATCAGATCAGAAAAGATAAGTTCAGATCAGATCAGATCAGAAAAAATAAGTTCAGTTCAGATCAGATCAGAAAAAATAAGTTCTAATCAGATCAGATCAGAAAATATAAGTTCAGATAAGATAAGATAAGATAAGATAAGATAAGATAAGATAAGATAAGATCATATCATATCAGACCAGATCAGCAAAAATCAGGTGAACTAAACAGGGCCTAAGTGCCTAGGGTTTTAATATCACAATTTTACTGTCAATCAAACCCGAGTTAGAAAACACAAAAGCTAGCCCTCTCAAACTCTCATTCACTTACATGTCTCCCTCTCCTTTAATTTCTTAAGTTGGTTGTGTGCGCACGGTGGTGTTCATTGTGGTGGCTGGATTTCCATAAAGGTGGTGACCGTGGTGCATTCCTCCATCCGACCAATACAACTTTGGTGTACGACTCATTCGAGTCCCGTGTACTATGTAGATGAGCAACGCTTGGGCCTCAACTCTCTCCATAATTGGCAATCAATAGCAACGTGGAAATCACGCTACAAAGGTATAATTATGTGATTCTTGTGTTTTACATGCAATCTTATTTTAGGTGCGTATAATTGAGATTCATGAAATTCCACTTAGAGTAATAAAATCCCTACAATTATGCCCTCTTCTAAGTTCTAACCATTATACTTTATGGAAAGACATTTTAAAAGGAAGAGAGTTGTTAAAATGAGGTCTTATTGTAACTACTAGGTTTGGGAAAACCACCTCATCCTAGCCGACTCTTCCCTTTGCAATCATGTTACTGTTGAAATTCATTTTATTATTGCTCACTGGTGTATTTCAAATACTCGTATCATTTTTTATGGAGCTTGGAATCTTGATAGAATAACATACATTGTCCTTCCCACATCAAACACCAAATCTTGGCCACTCATCTTTCTTTAATTCTCCACCATCCTAATAGAATCGGATTAAAATATATTGCTAATGTCATATTCTTTATTAAATCATCTTACACTACTTTTGCTACAAGCACCCTCTTTACCTCTTCTATAAATTACAACAAGAAAAGCATATGGGACATTTGAGTACCCTTTAAATATAAAATGTAATTCTGGTAAGTTGTGCACACTATTTTACTTGTGGAAACTAGATTTCATAAAAAATAATCACAAATTTATTTGAGCCCCGTATACTCTTTATGTGAAGGAGCTTCTAAGTGTTGAAATAAATAAAATATCAAAAGGCTAATAAACGAAAGTAGCAAGAGGAGAAAATGATAATACTGATTGTATATTCCACTCAATGCAAGTTACACAATTTATAGGAAACATAGTTAACAAACTAAGCCTAAGAATCAGGGGATAATCCCAAGATTAAACTACATAAAAATAGGCTGACTAAGCTCACCACTAACGGCATACTCTTAGATAATATTAAGCATCTATAACTTATTAAAGACTAAATTCATTAAACAACTACTTCTAAAATTTAGCCACTACTAATTTTGAATCATTCAACTAACATTCCCCCTTGATTCAAAATTACTGAACTCGACTACGGACTACCAAGATACAACTTACACAACCACAACCATGAACATGCAAACACGACCTTGAGCTCGACATGCATTGACTCACGACACTCAAGGCACCACAACCACGACTTTCACGACATAACCATGACACTCGGTTTTAGAAGAGCTTGCTCTCTTCTTCTTCGACCTTTTGAGCATAGTTGTTTTGTCCACCACTTTGCTCGTCCCTTTGCTTATCCCAACAACGATCTTCTTTGTGACCGTACCTCTTGCAATAATAGCATTGGACTCTACTCATGGATGAACGTTGACCTTCAAATTGATCACCACTATCATTTTCTTCACGACCACGACCGCGACCACGACCACCTCGACCATAACCACGACCACTTCCATCACGACCTTGACTACCCTCATAATACCTTCCATTTGACATTTGTCCTTCAACTTGAAAGGCTTTTTCATCTCCTTCATTCTCATGAGACTTTGAAATTTTATCTTCATGAGCTATAAGGGAACCCATTAATTCATCAAAACTATAATTAGATATGTCTTTAGACTCTTCAATTGTCGCAACAACATGATTGAAATTAGGGTTTAAACTCCTTAACACCTTACACACAACAGTTTGATCACTAAAATTTTCACCAAATGATCTCATTTGGTTAACAATATTTGATACTCTAGACAAATATTCTTGCACCGACTCTTTTTCTTTCATTAATAGTGACTCAAAATTACGACGAAGGTTTTGTAATTTAACAGATATTACCTTACTGTCACCCCTATACTCAGTTTTTAGGATATCCCATGCCTTCTTGGATGTTTTTGCAGATGAAATTCTAGGGAAAATATCATCATCTACTCCTGATTGAATAAAAAACAATGCCTTTGCATCCCTTTTGCGATTTTCACGCAACTTTTGATTTGGCTCCGCCGGCGACTCCGTCGGTTCTACATACCCACACTCGACAATATCCCACAACTCTTGAGATTTGAACATTGTTTGCATTTTGATACTCCAAAGATGATGTTTTTCACCTTTGAAAAATGGAATTAAGGGTTGTGTATTTGCATTTGAACCATTAGTTGCCATACTTACTCAAAAAAACTTACCCACAAAAAATACTACGACAATCATGCACTAAAAAAATAAAACACGACTTAACCTTTTGGTTTCACTCAAAACCAATCTCACGACACTCACGACATTTAATTTTGTTTTAGGATCGGAACTTGGATTAGCTCTGATACCATGTTGAAATAAATAAAAAATCAAAAGGCTAATAAACGAAAGTAGCAAGAGGAGAAAATGATAATACTGATTGTATATTCCACTCAATGCAAGTTACACAATTTATAGGAAACATAGTTAACAAACTAAGCTTAAGAATCAGGGGATAATCCCAAGATTAAACTACATAAAAATAGGCTGACTAAGCTCACCACTAACGGCGTACTCCTAGATAATATTAAGCATCTATAACTTATTAAAGACTAAATTCATTAAACAACTACTTCTAAAATTTAGCCACTACTAATTTTGAATCATTCAACTAACACTAAGGATCATTTGCACCTTTTTAGAGACTATCCCTCCTCATCTGGATATTGGAGTATTGTTTTTGAGAAAAAAAATCAAATAAAATTGATTCCTATTTTGATTTGGTTCAATTCTAGAATTATCATGGTATGATTGGATTACTTTTAATTTAAATCAAGATAAAAAGTGGAAAACTTTGTTTTCATATCATAAGTTGTTTGACATCGTTGGAGTTACTAAAATAAACCTGTCTTGAGATATCTATGACTCATATATTTTTTTTTTTTTTTTTTTTTTTGCAAAGTTCAATTGAGGTCTTTATCTCAATAATAAAATTTTACAAATAGAGAATGGCGATGATATTTCAAACATATTTGTAACTGAATGAAAATAATTTTAAATGGGCTACCAAAAATTGAAACGCATGGTAGCTGGTAGTGATTTAGTAAAGCGGGTGGTGGGGGAGTAATTAGAAACAACATTGGTTTCTCCATGAAATTCTACCCGGTCTCCCCTGAAGCAGCAAGGTTTGGTGATAACAAAGAATTTTAATACTTCCTCCGTTTTTAAATACTTGCTCCGATCCACTTTTCATTTACGACCGTTTTTAAATAATTTCTCTATTTCTTTATTTGAAAGTCTTTTTACAATATTTAATACATTTCTCTCACATAGTGGACCCAACATAAATCATATTCTATTAATTATATATTCTCGCTTCTCCAATTTCTCCACAATTTTTTATTGTTTCACCAACCCCACTACCTCCATATATATTTTATTACTTAATCCAATTTCTCTTAAAACTCTGCGCATGGTGAAAAGAAGCAAGTAATTAAAAACGAAGGGAGTATATGTCATCTCGAGCTTGAAACAAATGCAGATGCCTTGAAAAGGAATGTACAAAATGTAGAGGAGAATTTAAACCATGAGCTAGGGATGATTATTCAAGACATTGTTCAATTATTGAAGGAAGATTGGATGGTGATCATTCTTTATGCCCAAAGAGATTATAATGATGTGGTGCACAACCTTGCAATGTATGTTCTCACATGACTGATTAATTCCACTTCTTGCCTTCTAATTGTAATGTTGATGCTTTCGCGAAATATAAGAAGTGGGAATGATTTGTTGTCTTCTCTAGGAACTTCAAGCAAGCTTCTGGTTTGACGCCTTGCTATCGTACTATTTGTGGTAGTTGTGTTAGTTTATATGTTGTTTTATCGCTGCTATGAAAGCTTGTTATTATGTTTGTTAAATATATATCTTGTAAATATATTTCTATGTATATCTTATACTTAGTCAAAGGTTGCTTAATTAGCTCCTTGTATTTAGGCTAGTATCACGCCTAATGAAAGGCAGTAGCTTGTATATATGCTGACCTCCATATTGTGAATAATCAAGGAAAATATTCCCCAATTCTATCATGGTATCAGACGCATAGGGTTTAATCTTCTCGCTTCCGCTTGCCCTTTGCATTAATCTCTGCCCACCGTCCTGTTCTTCTTCTATTTCTTCTCTGTTCTGTTTCTGCTATTCTCTATGGCGGAAAACAAATCCAACTTTCACCCTGCTTTCACCGTCAACAATATCCAAACATGTATCCCTATTGTTCTTGAAATGGAGAACGTCTCTTACTCTACATGGGCAGAACTTTTCAAGATTCACGCAAGAAAACATAAGGTCCTCGATCATATCATCCCTCCTTCTGATGGTAAGGGTAAAGTTCCTTCTACGGATGAAGAAAAGGAACTTTGGGCGACCTTGGATGCCACGGTTATATCGTGGATTTATTCGACTATTTCTCGCGACCTATTGAACACCATTATCGAACCGGATGCTACGGCCATGGAAGCTTGGGATAGATTGCGTGATATATTCCAAGACAATCAACATTCCCGTGCCGTCGCTCTTGAACAGGATTTCTCTTCTACTTCTATGGAGGATTTCCCGAAGGCTCCAGGTTATTGCCAACGTCTTAAATCCCTTGCGGATCAATTAAAAAACGTTGGAGCTCCGGTTTCTGACAGCCGTATGGTGTTACAAATGGTTGGAGGTCTTACCCGTGCTTACCGCGGCGTAGGTACTATTATCCGTCAGAGCAATCCCCTGCCTCCCTTCTACAAGGCTCGCTCTATGTTGGTCCTCGAAGAATCTGGGTTGGCCAAGGAGGCAGCCACGGAATCCGCTATGGTGGCGGCTTCAATTGATGATGGTGGTTCTGAAAAATCGGGTCACTCCAAGAAGAAGCACAATGGTGGTTCAAATTCGGGTGGCCGGAAGAACAATGGTGCTAGGAAAAACACTGGTGGCGGTCGCGGTGGCAGCTCCGGCACAGGTAGTGGCGGTAAAGGAGGCCAACCTGGTGGCAGCGGGGGACAGCAGCCACACCCCCCCCCCCCCCCCCCCGCAGTGGCAGCAATATCCATGGGGGTGGTCTTGGCCCGTACCTCCATGTCCATATCCCACTCAAGGGTGGGCTAGACCCCCCTCCTTTTCTAAGAAGGCTGGTGTATTGGGCCCAAGGCCACAACAACAACAGGCCTATGTGCAGCAGGCTCCTTCTTCACATATTGGGCAGTCCATGTCTTATTCTCCTACCGATATTGAATCCGCAATGCACACAATGACTCTGCAGCAACCCGATCCGGCTTGGTACATGGACACCGGTGCCACGTCTCATATGACTTCCTCTTCCGGTAATCTCTCGTCTTATTTTAATTTGAGCAATCATCCAAATAATAATATTGTTGTTGGTAATGGTCACACTATTCCGATTCTTGGCTATGGTCAATCTAATTTGTCTTCCTCTTGTCAACCCCTTTCCTTGAAAAATGTTCTCCATGCTCCCAAATTGATTAAAAATCTGATTTCTGTTCGAAAATTTACTACTGATAATTTTGTGTCGGTTGAGTTTGATCCTTTTGGGTTTTCTGTGAACGATTATCGGACGGGGAAGCCAATAATGAGATGTAATAGCCGAGGGGATCTTTATCCAATTTCATCTTCTCACAACAATCAAGCTCTTTCTTCCACTTTTGCTGCTGTCACTCCTAAGCTTTGGCATGATCGATTGGGTCATCCGGGGAATTCTATTTTAGATGTGCTTAGGAAAAATAAAAGCATTGATTGTACTAAACATTCTAGCTCTAGTATTTGTGGTTCATGTGTACTTGGAAAACACATAAAGTTGCCTTTTGTTTCCTCTTCTTCGAGTACTTTGTTACCTTTTGATATTATACATAGTGATCTTTGGTCCTCTCCTTTTTTGAGTTCTGTTGGGCATAAATATTATATTTTGTTTTTGGATGATTATTCCAATTATTTGTGGACTTTTCCGTTAGCCCGGAAATCGGACGTATATGACATATTCTTGACCTTTAAAAATCATATTTCCACTCAATTCGAACGTAATGTCAAAAATGTTCAAAGTGACAACGGTAGGGAATTTGATAATGGTCCTTTTTGGGAATTTTATAAAAATAATGGCTTGTCATTCCGTCTTTCTTGTCCTCATACCTCTTCTCAAAATGGGAAAGCCGAAAGAAAAATTCGGACTATAAACAATATCTCTCGTACTCTTCTTGCTCATGCCTCTCTCCCCCCCCCCCCCCCTCTTTTTGGCATCATGCTCTTCAAATGGCAACATACCTTCTTAATGTCATTCTTAGTAAGTTGTTGGGAAACAAGTCTCCTTTAGAGGTTCTTTACAAACGGATTCCTTCATATTCTCATCTTCGGGTTTTTGGTTGTTTGTGTTACCCCCTTTTCCCATCTACAACTATTAATAAGTTGCAACCTCGGTCAACACCTTGTGTTTTCTTAGGGTATCCAACCAACCATCGTGGTTACAAGTGTTATAATTTGTCATCTAATAAAATTATTATTTGTCGCCATGTGGTGTTCGATGAGAATGTGTTTCCATTTGCTCAATTGCATTCCCCACAACCCCACACTTACGATTTTCTAGATGATGGTTTATCACCTTACTTGATTCACCATATGCAGCAGCCCAGTTCTTCTCCTCAAGCCCAAACTGAGCAGCCCACTCCACCAAGTCCACAAAATGCCTCCTTTTCTCCTCCGGCCCAGCAGACCCCACGCGGCCCATCTCCTAGCAGCAGCCTCCCCTCACCGAATGGGCCTAATTCTGGGCCATCTTCCCCTCTCCACTCACCTCCTACCCCTGCCCAACCTTCTCAAACACAAAACCCACCAACTTTTCCACCTCCACAAAATATTCAAGACCAATAGCCAAGAATCATGACCCGTAGCCAGCATGGGATTTTTAAACCCAATAAAAAAAATTCCATGCACACGTCGGTTGAGAGGTCTCCTTTGCCTCGAAATCCGATTGAGGCTCTACGTGATCCAAATTGGAAATTGGCCATGGATGATGAATATGATGCTCTTATTAAAAATAAGACGTGGGAGTTGGTGCCCCGTCCTCCTGATGTGAATGTAATTCGGTCTATGCGGATTTTTACTCACAAAGTCAAATCTAACGGTGTGTTTGAGAGGCATAAAGCCCGACTTGTAGGTGATGGTAAAACTCAACAGGTGGGCATCGATTGTGGGGAGACTTTTAGTCCTGTGGTGAAACCGGCTAGCATCCGGACTGTTCTCAGCTTATCTCTCTCAAAGGCATGGCCAATACATCAATTGGATGTCAAAAATGCCTTTCTTCACGGTGAGTTACAGGAAACTGTCTATATGCATCAACCCTTGGGTTACAGGGATCGTGACCATCCTGATTATGTTTGCCGTTTGGATAAGTCCTTGTATGGGCTTAAGCAGGCCCCCCGAGCATGGTATAAGCGATTTTCAGATTATGTTTTGTCTCTTGGGTTTACTAACAGCACCATGGATAATTCATTGTTCATTTATCGTAAGAGGTCTAATATGGCATACATTCTATTATATGTTGATGATATAATTCTCACTGCTTCTTCTGATGCTCTCCGTTGCTCTATTATGAACCATCTTAGCTCTGAGTTTGCTATGAAGGATCTCGGCCCTCTGAATTATATTTTGGGTATTGCTGTGACCCGGAATAAAAATGGTATGTTCTTATCTCAACGGAAATATGCCGAGGAGATAATTGAACGAGCAGGGATGTCTTCTTGTAAACCTTCTGCTACTCCGGTTGATACAAAGCCTAAGGTTAGTGCTACTTCTAGTATTACATTTGACGATCCCACTCTTTATCGGAGTCTTGCAGGGGCTCTCCAGTACCTTACTTTTACTAGGCCGGATATCTCATATGCTGTTCAGCAAGTGTGTTTGCATATGCATGATCCCAGGGTGGACCATATGTCTGCTCTAAAACGGATTATTCGGTACATTAAGGGTACATTGGATTATGGTCTACATTTATACCCATCTTCTTTCTCTACTCTGGTGTCATACACGGATGCAGATTGGGGTGGGTGCCCTGACACTCGACGGTCTACTTCGGGTTATTATGTATTTTTGGGTGATAATTTGGTGTCGTGGTCGTCGAAGCGACAACCCACATTGTCAAAATCTAGCTCCGAAGCAGAGTATCGTGGGGTGGCTAATGTTGTATCCGAATCCGGTTGGCTTCGAAATCTTTTATTAGAGCTACATTGTCTGATTAAAAAGGCTACTCTTGTTTATTGCGACAGTGTGAGTGCTATTTATTTATCAGGAAATCGGGTACAACATCAACGGACGAAACATATTGAGATGGATATTCATTTTGTCAGGGAGAAAGTTGCTCGGGGAGAAGTTCGTGTGCTTCATGTGCCTTCTAGACATCAAATTGCAGATATTTTTACTAAGGGCCTTCCACGAGTTTTGTTTGATGATTTTAGGGACAGTCTCAACGTCCGTTGCTCTCCCGCTTCGACTGTGGGGGTGTGTTAAATATATATCTTGTAAATATATTTCTATGTATATCTTATACTTAGTCAAAGGTTGCTTAATTAGCTCCTTGTATTTAGGCTAGTATCACGCCTAATGAAAGGCAGTAGCTTGTATATATGCTGACCTCCATATTGTGAATAATCAAGGAAAATATTCCCCAATTCTATCAATGTTCTTTTAAATAGCCTAAAGTTTCTTTTTCTTGTTTGGAAAAGGCAACCCTTAGACTTAGCCTCTTCGAACTTGATTATTAATAACTTGTTATGTGGGCCTTAGGCCATTAATATAAAATGTTTTCCTTTTTATGTTAAAATAAAGACAACAGAGGACAATATAAAGCATAGTCATGCTCCAATGAAATACTAATCTTCGAGCCAAATTAGGGTAACATGATGACACTTAATAAGATGGACAAAATCAATCCATGTAACATTTGTGCCTCTTAGTATATAGTTATTCGAATATATTTACTTTCAACTTCCTTCTATCGACTTACCACTCTCCTACAGTCATTATAATTTATTTATATAGATTTTTAAAAATGTAAAGTTAATTTAAAGTTCTGTTAAAAAGGGTAAATTTTGGTTGCAATGTTTAAAGTTGCATTAGGGCAAAGTATATAACATTGAATTTCTTTTTTATTATTTTAATACAAAATAAAAGTAAAAATAATACAAAATTAATGTTGATGTTGCTCTGATCTGTATTAAAAGGTTTACGTTTACTTCTCATGGTTCATCTAGGTAAAATGAATTAATTATGATGTGATATGATTTTAATGTAGAAAATATAATAACTTTATGCTTAAGGAATTTAATAAAAGTTACACTTGAATACTTTGATAAACAAAATTTCATATCAAAAACAAGTTTCTAAGATGTTACAAATTTTTATACATTTATCATCACTTAATTTATTTGGAAAATTTACAATAAATTTTAGTCGTAGGTCACCTCGTTTTCCACATTCATTAGACATAGGCATTCCTTGATCTTGAATAACTTTTTCGTATCCTGGATATATTACGTCATCGACTCGCAAAAACATTTTTTTGCCCCCTAGTAATGGCAAGGTTATGCTACAACCAACAAGAGCTTTAAGTAGAGAGATTTCAACACCCAACTCTAAGTCATCGCCTACTCTTTTAAATAAAGCATGTCTTTTTTCATCTATCAAGAATATGATATCTGCAGGTAAATATCCTGGTTTTTCGTCACCTTTTCCTTCAAATATTATTGTTGTTCCTTTTCTCCAACTCGGCTTGACATTAATATGTAAAGTTTCCTCTTCTTGAATAATTATTCTACAATAAATAATTGATCATCAATAACACTGAGACTTCAATTCTGACATGATTTGACAAAAAATGAGGGTGACAAAATTTTCAAACTAATACAATAAATTATGGAAGTGAAAAAAGGAAGTTGAATGTAGGACCCGACTTAAGTTAAAAGGTAGGAAGAATTTTTTATTTTATTTTACAAAGAAGATGAGATATGTATATTTAGCCACTCCTTATATAGTAGGGCAAGGGAGTAATTAATTACTTTACACTACGGATGCTTTTTCACATCATATTGAACTAAAAACATGATACAATATTATAATAGATAGATGAGATATAATCAAATTGAAAAATACATTTGTGTTATATTGATATTAGGAAATTCATACATTTTAATTGTATATGTTACGATATGATTTGCTTAATAATTTCTCTAATATAAAATATTTTTTTAATGTAACTTCTAACATACAATTAATTATTCAATAGGAATAACGCATATTAGTAGTTCATAGCTTGTCCATGAAAAACTTGAGGCACAATCCTATCCAAATTGACATCAAGCTTGAATAAAATTTGTAAATTGCTAAAACAATATCCATACATTTCATTTCTATGCTTTTCACTTTCTATATGACTAGTTTGCAATTTTATGTTTCAAATAAAGTGAAACATTTTAGTATGTGTGATTACTCACCATTTTCTTATTTTGTTGAAATATAATAAAAAATTGTGTTGTAATGTGTTACACATAGTGCCTATGGTACTAATAAAATTTTTGTTAAATAATGCATGTAATACCCACATTTTTATTTATTTTTCTAATCTTGGAAAATTGTATTTTCTTTTTGGTACAATAGGAAGAAATACAATTCCAATGATAACTCTTATTTCTTAATTATTATCATTCATAAAATTAAAGAAAATTTGTATGGAAAGGACATATATGTTCACTATTTTGTCTGGAAGGACCTTATATGTTTAAAATGGTTTAAAAGAACCTTATAAGTTTATTTTAATGTTTAGGGGACCTTGAGGTCATAATTCGACAATTATTGACTTTTTTTCTCCAACGCTGACCTCTCATGTGACCTTAAAAAATGACCCCTTTTTTTCCGTGATTTCCATCGCGTGACCTTAAAAAATGACCTCACTGAAGGTGCACTTTGCACCTAAGTCATTAGTTTGTGGTGATTTGGACACTAAGAAAAGTATAGGGTGCTAGGTGCACCAAGCTATAGTTCAGAGTGTTGAGGCCAATTTTGCCTAGAAAGGGGTTTCCATTTTCTTTATGAAGAATATAATTTTTAATTAATAGTACCGACATTAAGAAATTAGTCAATTTTATCAAAAGCAGATGCAATCTAATATATATATATAAAGGGGAGTTTTTCCCCGAGTTTTTAGAGAGCCACGTAGGATTTAATTTTCTTAGCGCGCCACGTAGGATTATAAATTTAAGTTGTAACCAATTAAATAAGAGATTATTAATTTCTTTTACAATTAAATAATTCAAATGCCACGTAAGCAAAATTGACGAATGAGATTTTAAAGTTTAAATTAATTAAATACAAAATATTATCTTTTGAGATTAGGAATTTTATTCTAATATTTTAAAACTAATATAATAACAATTTTAATAACATAAATATGAAAAATATTTTCTTAAAAAAAAATACTAACAAACCGTGCATCGCACGGGCTTCATCTAGTATAATATGATATTGTGTTGAAGGTAAAAATAAAAATTACTTATGTATTATAATTTAGAATAATTTAAATAAATAATTTGATTGAATTACTATAAATATTATTTGCAAAAGTACGATATATTAGAAATTTTTTACTATTTAAAAAAAAAATTCCTATTTAAATATAACAATTAAAAAGATTAGAAAAATGGTTAAAAAATTTACTTAATATTCACTATGTGTTTTTTTTATAAGGTATCATCTGAGTTTTAACATTTGTCGAGACATAGTTTTGACCATCAATATCCTTAATTTTTTATTAGCAAAACTTATATAAACAATTATATAAAAAAGTAGAAATTATATTAAAACCAACTACATATTATAGATCATAGCTATATAGTATATTTTTGTTAAAATATTATGGCAAAGGTAACATATGAATAGTGGAAAATCCCAAGTAATGCTTACAAAAACAGAAGGATTGCTACCATAATGTACCAATGGGGAGGTACGCCATGAAGAGTGTATTGGTAAAATATACTAGCAACAACATTGTCAAATCTAAATACACGTTTCTACAATGTGGGCATCATGTTACTATATAAGTTTGTAGTCTTTGTACTACACACACAATATTAAGAATGATTCACAAATAAAAAATTTAACAAAATTTAAGATTCATATGTTATATAATGAAAATTCAATAACATATATAATAAGGAATAGAAGACATACCCTGCATCCGAAATAACATCTCTTTTTATCTTTACCTTCTTAGTAGCACCAAAGCACAATTCTTCTAATGAGCATTCAAGCCTCTTCTCAACTTGATGAGGTTTCTTCCGTGTTTTGGATTGAGAAAATATAATTGGAGTTGTGCTCCTACGACTTGTATTTCTTGACAAGTCACCATAAACATTTGTTGTATTTGTATGATTATGACTCATTAGTTTACTTAAAGTGATATTTGGAGTTTTCACAGGTGATGAGCTTGTTGCACCCTTCCTACTTATACTTCTTTTTAAGGAATCTATCATGTCGGCTGATCGACTATAGCTTCTATTTAAGTGAGGTGATGGAGTGTGACTTCTTCTACTATTAGCCCGTGAGAGTAATGAAGGAGATCGTATAAAGAAACTATCATCCATACTGCGTTTATGATGAAAACTTCCGTGTTTTGCAGAAGTTGTTGGAGTATTCCAATTCCCTTCTTGTTTTTTGTCATTAGAATTCTATAAAATCAAAATGCATCAATGATAAGAATAAATAGTATGTAGCTATAAAATCGTATAAAAACTAAGTATGATTGAAGATTTTACCTTATAATTTTGAGTGTTATCTTGAAATTTGGAGGATAATTCATGCTTATTGAAATTATTTTTATCATGATTCCATTTAATAACAAGGTTTTTATAAGCCTTGCCAATATCTTTAATGGATGCCGTTTTGTTTTAATAAAGATGATAATAAAGAATTTTAAGAAAGATACGGATAAATTTAAACAAGATAGTTTTGATGAATATGATTATGATTATTGGGTAAAGAAGAATGAGGAGAGCATATGTTCAATATCAAGAACAATTATTTGATAAAAAAAATTTAGAGGTAACCAAAACTAAGAATAATATACAAACTTTAATTAGATGTTCTCTGTTTAAAGACACAAATTAATATCAACCTTCTTTTTAGGAACTAATTATAAGTTATTTTTGGAAAATACGACATGCCTCATTCGAAATTAATGGGGATTTGTAGTGTAAATGAAAAAATAATAAAGGATCCATGCATCAATAAAACTAAATATAAACCCCCTTTATTTAGAATGTTAAACTACATAGTGCATATATTTAGTTTTGTTAACTAATCTTAAATTATTTTTCTTTCATTATTACTTTTTCCCTCTCCCTTAAACATCTCCTTTTATCTTTCTCTCTCTTACTAAAATAACCTCTATGCTTGTATAGTAATCTAACAGTTAAAAATGGGGGGAATTTTTTGTTGGTAACATAATTATTATATACTCCATACATACTTTTACTAGTATTTAGTCGTGCAATTCACAGATTAAACTTTTTGATTAAATTTAAATTTAATTTTATTGAGGGACTATATTCTATTGTATTTTTTAGAAGATGTGAAATTGGGTTAAAGCCAAAATTTGTGTTTGTAGTTAATGAAATAAATTGTATCCTCATATGTCAAATATTTAAATAAAAATAACATCATAATAACAACCTACCCCACATTACAACATGCTACAAACTTTATTTAACCTTACTAGGCCATCATTTTTAATTTTATATTCCCTAAATCTAAAATTGTATAGATAGAGGAAGCGATTTTAGTGCTTAGATAATGCAATGAGCAAATTAAAATATATATTTCTTAAAAAAACTTAATTATTATAGACTATGTAAATAACAACCATTTTTCATATCAAGAAAGTAGTACACAAGAATTAAAAAAAATTTAAGTTCACCTTTAAGAAAACTTCATACTTTTTATGTTTGTATTTTAATACCAAATGACAAAATAATCTTACAACCTAATTATGACTTTTTATGAATTCATTACAATAACCAATTGTAGAATCATTCAATGATCCGAATAATTTAACCTTAAACTCACATGCAACACTACCTAGAAATGATACAATTATTGCTGAAAACTTTAATCAGACTATAGATCTACTTAATCGGACAGTGATACACATACATTCTCTGTATGTGGGCTCCATATACATTTCCAATGAGGTGCTGCCACATAAGAAAGAGCCAAAAAAAGATGAGGGAATTTTAGGGGGGAAAATTTCACCCTCATTGGCGCTAACAAGCTACTGGAAGCGGGAAAATGGCTGGCGAAAATTCTTGGCGCCTAACTGCATTTAATGCACAAAAAATTTTGTTTTTTTTTTTCTAAAATTTCTATTATTTTATCATTGATGGTATCACAACCATTATACAGGTTAATATGATAAGGACGCCGTAGAAGATGAGCACGACGCCGGAGAAGATGATCAGGACGCCGGTGAAGATTACGGAATCCAGCGCCGACAATTGTTACTCAGATGAAGTTATAAGAATTTTCTATTCGTGAGCATGTTTACTGGACAAACGAATTCGATTTTGAACAATCAACAATCCACCATGATCGATTTATTTCTAACATGTGGTTAATTTAATTAAATAAATTTCACTGCTCTTATCTATCTCGTTTTTCCAGATTCAACAATTGACGTTGAACATTCCAGTATATGATATCAATTTAGATAGAATATACTTTATATTGAATTAATGTCATTCGTTTCTCGTATTAAGATTACCACGAAATTTCAAACAGGATTCTGAACTTAAACGGGTAATTAATTTTCAGTCCTTGCGACTTTCTTGGATGATACATAGATACATATATATTTAGTAACAATAACAATTGTTTAAGTAAAATCATATTTTTCCATTAATAATGTTCAAATTCAAATGTGTTGGATACTAATCAATTACTAATTAAATCAGTTAAAAATCCTACACCAACCTTGATTGTTAACAAAAAATTAACTATTTATATTAGCGTTTACTAGTATGAGTATAGTAAATAACTTTTTATATTAGCAATTTGCAGACTATATACCCTGAAACCCCGAAAATAAATGGACTTGTTAGGTTATGTTATATGTATAGAAATTGACACTTATCAAACAGTTGTTCCTAAATAATCATGTAAAAATCAAATTAATCTTAAACAACGACTATAAATGACATAGCTATCCTTCAATAAGAACTGGTAATAATAGTTATCCTACGATATATAATAATAATAATTATTATTATTATAATAGTAGAAGGTTACAAAATTTGAATTTATAATTTATGGTAGAAAATAGAATATTATTGGAGTATATTTTCATATATGCTTAAGTAAAATCATATCATTTGATTGATCGTGTAAAAAGTAAAACGTCTTAGATATAACCTTAATTTTGTATTATTCATTTCATATTTATTTGCTACTTAATTGAGTAAATTTACCTATCCCAACATGTACTATGTACAAATTAACTACTTATACTAGCGTTTTTTAAACTTTAGTACATATGAATGAGATATGTATATATACTCCGTAACATAGAACAACTTACTATCTCTTAACTAGTTTTTGGCTCTAGCGATGCTCCGGTCATTGTTTGTAAATAAAAGAAAGTACAATAATAAGAAGTGAAATATATAGTTTGCTTTATTAGTTTATAAAAAAGGCCACTTATATATATTGATAATATCGTGTCCTTAGATTATAACTAGATTTTTTAAAATAAATTTTTTTAATTAATGTGCTAAAATTGGTTATATATTTAGATAAAGTTCTTAATATCAAAATATAATATTTTATGTTTAATTAATTTAAATTTAAAACTCTCATTCGCTAATTTTTCTTACGTGACATTTGAATTATTTAATTATAATTTAAATATTAAACTCACATTTGTCAATTTTGCTTACGTGTCATGTGAATTATTTAATTATAAAAGATTTAATAATATATTATTTATTTAGATACTAATAAAATTTATATTCTTACATGGCACAATAAGAAAATTAGATCCTATGCGGCTCTCTAAAACCTCGGGAAAAAACTCCCCTTTACATACATATATTAGATTTATTACTTTTTGTTTCATGTCCTCGAGGAAAAGGAGTCTTAAATAAAGGGGGTGGCCTGGAGGAGCTAAAACTAAAAAGAGAAAAGAAAAAATTTGAATTGAAGAGGAGAGGTGAAGATGAAGTATAAATTTAATGAAAGACGACTTAGAAATAGACTTAAAATATTAATAAATGCAATAACACATGCAGTACTTGGATTAGAGAATAATATAGAGAAGTGTAATTAAATGGGAACATGTGTCGTTTCTGGTTAGAGTTTTTTATTACTTATAGATATAGATAGATTTAATTTGTTAATTTGATTTCGATTAACTACTAATACGTAACATTTGATTAAAAAGATTTAGAGAGCCCCATTAAGAATATGTAAAAAGTTGTAGTTGATTTTATCACGATACATATTTTTTTGGTAAATACGAAGTACTTCAATTCACATATGCTATTAGATACATAATATTATAGTAACCTAAAAGTATTCATTGATATTCATACTATTATAAATTATATATATATATATATATATATATATATATATATATATATATATATATATATATATATATATATATATATATATATATATATATATATATATATATATATATATATATATATAAAATTTATAATAGTATGAATATCAATATATATATATATAACATAGGCTAAAACTACATATTAATGCTGTATTACAATGAGTTGCTATGAGATACATAATATTATAGTAACCTAAAATTATTCATTGATATTTACACTTCATACTATTATAAATTATAAATTTATACATTAATATAAAATATAACAGGGAAGAATATATATATTACATAGGCTAAAACTACATATTAATGCTTTATTACAATGAGTCCTATTCACATGTTACATTAGTAAAAGTACAACTTATAAATACATATTCATGACATAACATATGTCAATATATAATGATATTACGGAATTAGCACAGATAATACTAATAATATATCATAATTTATACTAATAATTCATATACAATTCAACTTATTTTTGTCCACCATCACTGTCAGAATTTGATTCATCATCACAACATGGATCGAAAAACTTTGGTCTTTGAATACATGGTGGAATACACCAAGGATCACCCATGGAGTGCCTCCAATGGGGTATAACCCTTCCCCATTCCTTGCAAACTGCCATAGACCTTGCAAGATCCTTGTCGCATAATTTCAACCATATATGGTGCATTACAGATTCATCCCATACGAAAGGCACCAATCTATTTTCATCATACGGTAGGATATCATGCCTGTCACATAATTGAAAGAATAAACCTTTTGGCTTCAGGGATGCACCAATCGAAACCAACTTCCTCATTGTTCTGATCCTTCATTGACAACAACATTTTGTGTTGTCCTTTGTGTTTGAACATTCTCCCTGCACATACAACATTTATTATAAATTACTATAATATAGACATGTCTTTTTTTTAAAAAAAATTAATTGTAATAATTTTACGATAATATATGACACTACCTTCTCGAATTTCTTGGGCTTCTTATGAACATTTGAATCAGACATTTCTAATGATTTCTCTTCCATACGAGGCCTCTTCCCTTTGTCTATTTTATTCCCATCTTGTGGTGATTCTTTTTTCCCATGATCACGACCCTCCATTCTTACTAAACTAACCTCTTATCTCAATTAGTTTGTGTATGTCATTCTACAAATATATGGTATATTGGTATATATAGGAACACTGAGACGGTTGAATTTTATCTACATGAAACCAAATATGTGTCACTACACTGAGACGGTTGAATTTTATCTACATGAAACCAAATATGTGTCGCTTGGTGAACAAATTACGTTTAAAATTAGTTAGTACATTTTATAGTAACCGAAATATTTAATTGGTAGATCCGTTGTATGATACAGTGCATAATTACACTTTTGTAATGAAAAAATCCTTATACAATGGTAATGTAATAAGATGTTACAACCAACCTATACAAATAAATGTTGTTATTTATCTTTTTAAAAATATCTTGTTGCATGGTACTCCGTATATACATCTAAATAGTGATGGTTGGGTATTTAGTAAATAGGCACTTGTTGGTGACTAAAGCCACATTTGCGATAAATACTACATTTTTAAGTACCCCTTAATTTGTATCAAGTACATATATATAATGACTATGTAGCCTTTTAAAAATAATGATATATAATTTTTCACATAAATATTTTTCATTTCTATCTTGTCATTTTAAATTTTTTACACCTATAATATTTTTTAATAATTTTTCAGGTAAATTTGATCATGTCTATTTCAGGCTAGATTTAGTTCAGAATTTATAGAAGATTATTGTAGGAAAATAAATATATAAAACACTCCTACTATTATTTATATGCATACATAACTTATTGCTATAATTGAAACTTATTAATTAATCAAAATACGATGCCCTAAAAAAAATTAATCAAAATATTAATTGCCTAATTCCAAGTGAAACATACAATCAACATGTTACCAAACAATTATGTTACTAGAATTGAAATATACCAATCATCATTCAACAAAATGTTACCAAAATAAAATGTTACTGGTGACAAATTGGTAGCAAAATATGTTCCAGAAAAAAACAAGCTTCAGGCATCAATTTGATTACAAACAAAATAAAACATGTTCTAGGAAACTCCGTAAGTAACAGCAGGGTCTAATGAAGCTTGAACAACATATCTATTACTGAGTACTACGTAACCAATATGGATCCCTCTCATTCATATCAACTGAAAACTTTGGTGTGTATCTAGACTGATCAGATTGGTCAATACTCATTGTTGGATGTGATCCATACGACATTGCGTTGCTGCCTCTTATTCTGGACGAACTACCTTCTCTTGCCGCTATGTTGGTGATGTTGTTGCTATATTCACCAATATTAGGGATTCCACTGACGTTGCTGTTTGGAGCCGTTCTAGGCCACCTTCCATTTAATGTCCCAAATGTGTTCCTTATTATTTCCTTGCAGTAATAAAACAGGATGGATTAGTGAATATAATAATAATAATAATAATAATAATAATAATAATAATAATAATAATAATAATAATAATAATAATAATAATAATAATAATAATAATAACAATAACAATACTAATAATGATGATAATAATAATAATAATCACAATAACAATAACGTAGAAGAAATAGTAGAAAAATAAAATGGTTTTTAATTGCAGTAATTAGTTGTTAACCGAAAAAACAAACACATTACTGTATTAGGAGTAATATTTCAACACTTTTAATAGATTAATTTTGACAAGAAATTCACATTTTTTTAAAACGTGAAGTAAAAATGACGAGTTTATGTACTAAATCAGATTTCCCTTCTATGGTTACTAATATTATTACTTACTATCAGCCATTTCTACCATAATATCTACTTTCGTTATCAAAATAAATTGTAAAAACTATACTTTCCTGTTTTTAAAAGAACAAAATACACCAGGTTACCTCGTTTTGAGCAATTTCTTCTAGAGTATATTTAAACTTTTTCTGCGACTTTCCACCTTTCTCTGCTGGGTTAAGGATTCGGGTATTTTTACCCCTACCAGCTTTTCTCTTATCAATAGGATCCTTTTTGCCACCTTCAACGGGTACTACACTCTTTTTTAAGTGCCTTTCATTGTGTTCCCTTGGACGTACCCTTCGACGGCCGAATACTTTGCGTGAAGATTCATCCCACCAGCAGTGTGCATCATTATCTTTACGCGCAATACCCATTTAATCCTCCAACTCAATTATAATCTTATCTGTGACTTCCTTATACATGGAAAATGTAGTGTCATTGTGCATGGCTAGTGTGCTCAGGTATTTGTTTCTTTGGCTTATTTCTTTTTTCTTTTGAACTCGTTCTGAGTCAAGGTCATATTATGCTACATGAATTCCCTCGTATCGCCTCACAACATCCTTCCTCCAGCATTTTAAAATATATTTCTCCGGGATGTGAGCTATATCCTCTAACTCTATTACTCGAATAGTATGCTTACACAATATTCCTCTAAATTCGAACAACTTACATGAGCATGAGAAATCACCTTTTTCTTTGTCAATAGTCAGCGTGTAACTCTTCCACCTTTTCCTAGCTATGGGGGTTAGAATCTTCTCATCAGCTTTGTAAAAGTTGATTGTACCAAGCGCTGAGGTTTTATTGATGTATGTATGTCGTACCCCTAGGCACTCATCTTTTACCTCTCTAAACTTTGCGTTGGTGTACTTGCTGTGGAAAACGTACTCGGCAAGTATAGTTTTGTCCACCGGAAGTGGTTTATCTGATGAATGATAATTCAACAACTGCTCTGTATATGATAAGTTCCCCATGGCAGCCTCATAAAGCTCAACAAATCGAGCCAACGGGGTATCAATGTTGACTGAGCCTTTTAAAAAATGATTCATGCCTTCAGTTCTCTGGGTGGAAGACATTCCAGCTCAATAATTTTCTCGACAATACCCAGGTGCCCACCTATCCTTCAACTTATAGGATTCCTGTATCCAAGTATTGCTACCGATCTCAAACTTATTTACCATTGCATCCCATGCTTCTTCAAATTCATCCTGGTCTAGACATTAATGGACAACTACTTTCAGTGCTACCTCAATTTCTTTCCATTTCTTGTGGGAACCCAAATTAACTGATGCATTTTTCATAATATGCCACAAGCATAGCCTGTGTGGTACTTCCTTGAAAACTATACGCACTGCCTTTCCTATTGCTTTGTCTTGATCAGTTAGAATCCCCTTCGGTGCCTTACCCATACACTTGAGCCATTCATTGAATATCCACACAAATGTGTCAGTATCCTCGTGTGAAATCAAAGCACAAGCAAGTACAATTGAACTCCCATGATGGTTGACAGCGACGAATGGTGCCAAAGGCATTTCATATCTGTAATATTATGTTCATGTTAATATCTAATATATATATTACATTTACTGTCAATGTTTTGAATAGAATCGTTACTATAATTTACATTAGTACCGGATGGTGCCTTTAAACCAATTTATGTTATCAGTAAAATATCTATTAAATATTGAAGGTAGTCACCCTATCATTTATGTTACTTGTATAATTGCTATGGTTACTATAAATAGTGTTGCCTATAAACCAATTTATGTTATTAGTAAAATATCTATTAAATATTGAAGCTAGTCACCCTATCATTTATGTTACTGGTATAATTACTGTGGTTACTATTAATATATATAATAAATATTTTAGTAACCTTACCTGTTGGTTTGGAAAGTTGTGTCGAACGTTATTATATCGCCAAAATCTTCACACATTGCCCTACACCTTGCATCCGACCAAAACATATTCATCAACCTTCCATCGCACTCCCTTTGGATTGCGCTGTGAAACTCATTATTAAGCTCATGCTGCTTCTGAAAGTGTTCTTCGAGAGCAATTGCATCTCCTTGAAACCTTGTCTTACGACGCTCTAAGTTCACTGCATTTCGCAAGTCCCGTTGATTGAATGTCAGATTCTCAAGACCCCATTTTCAACTACAAAGGAATTGAAATTTTTCACGATCGATATACCAGAACGGTCATTGGTCACAATTCTATCAATATTTGGGTCATCAATGCTTCTGTAATTAACCATTAGATGGCTACTTTTCAGATGAAGTGGATGGTTGTGGTTCAAATCACATGTTGAAATTCTCATCTGACCATTTATGACATACCCGTGCACAAACGATTTACATTCACTTACAGTTGATCCCACGGTTTGCTTTTGACCACCTTTCGTACAAACAAGTCGTAGTTGTTTCATCATGTGGTTGGATGTCTAATTTTTCCCACCATTTGCCTTACCGATTCCTTGTGCCTTGTATCTATCCAACAATGTGTCAGTCCTTACGAAATACGAAAACCCTTTCTTGTATGCGTACTTATAACAAAAATTGGCAAATTCTTCCCCTGAAGGAAAGCACATTCCAACTGCTGGCTCTACTAGTTGCTCTTGCTGTTCTTCATTCTCATTAGGTCTGCCTTGTCGGTCATGTTGTTCTTCATCGCCATGATCATTATCTTGTTGCTGAAAGTTCTCTTGGGCATCGTTTTCAACGTTCACAATTTCTGTAACCAGAGCAAGGTTGTCTACAACCTTCAATGCCTCATCAACGATGACTTGTTCTTCTACGTCTTGGTTAAGATCTGTGTCTTGATTGTTGTCCATATCAATGTATTTAGATGAATAAAAGTTCATACCGTTAACCCTCGACTTACATTAATGGAACTCACAAATAAAAATTGTATCAATACGAAAATATTTCAAATATGATTGGAACATTATTAAATCAAATTGTCATGTATATTTTTTTCATATATTATATTGCAATATCACCGTCAGGTCTATGTTTAATAAAAAAAGGCTAGATTCATTATAGTTAATTATGTAGTATCGGTACTGGAAGTCATTACAAATTTAAATATCACCGATACTACATAATTAACTAATAATGAATCTAGGCTTTTTTATTAAACATAGACCTGACGATGATATTGCAATATAATATATGAAAAAAATATACATGACAATTTGATTTAATAATGTTCCAATCATATTTGAAATATTTTCGTATTGATAAAGTTTTTATTATGTAAAGACTTTCAGTAGCTTTATTCATGGACTGAATTATGTTTTATGTAGTTTAACAATTTAATAATCTGCTATAAATTTATGTATTCGGATTTTAAAAATGAATTATATACTTTTGTGATTGGAATATGAAAATCAACTATAAGTATTTTTAGGAATTAATTATGATCAATGGAAAAAAAATTAAAATTAATGAATCTTCTTCGGTATTAGTCCATTAATTTTTATATTTCTTTCTTCTAATATAGTCCAGTAATGAATTTAAAAATATTATTATTCTATTAATAAAAAAAAATATTCAGTCTTTTGTAAATACTGATTAAATTAGGTTCTTCTAACAATGATAAATTAATATCTAATCAAATTTTTAAAGAACATAAATCTTTAACTAAAACAGAAATATGTTCACATACATTGAATTATTTATTAAAATTTAATTAGCAACAAATTATTGAATCATTTTTCACGTCCACGTACCCAACTAAAAACTTGGAAACAACAACTGTTATTTATTAATGATTTAAAATAAAGCTGTCTTTTGTGTCCCAATGAAAATGTTACGCGTTACACTTAATTGAAATTAAATAATGAAGTAAATAGATTTTAATAGTAACACATAATACAAGAAGTGTTATCAATTTAAACACTAATTGTGTCAAATTAAAAAGAATTGGAATTTAAATAATTAAAAAACTTTTCATATCCATAAGCCATGGTTTTTTTTCTGTAACACAATATTAAATAATGATAGAAATAGATTATAATAGTAACCCATAATACAAGAAGTGTTATCAATTTAAATACTAATTGTGTCAAATTTTAAAGAATTAAAATTTACATAATTGCTAAACTTTTCATATCCATCATCTATTTTTTTATGTAACACAATATTATTTAATTAGTGAAATTGTAGGAGAGATTTGTGAAAGTTGATATGATACAATTTTAATTTGAGTAGGATATCACAATATTATCTAAAAGCTACTTAATTAATTACTAGATCGCAATGTTCAACCATTTACAATATGATAGACGTGTAAAATACTTTCGTTCCGTCAGTACTTCATTTTTCTATTATCAAGAAATTATATTTGTAACTACTTTAATTTTAAAACCACTATATTTTGTTGTTCTTTGTTTTTATGATGGAATTACAAAACCATTTTCTCACCAATAGATTACAAAAGCCATTTCTTGTTAGCCCCTAGTACCTAGCCCCCAACCAGTTCTACCATTTGCACTTTCAAATCAATTATACAAAATCTGAAATTTGCAAATTTATTTAAAATTACTCAATTCATACTTGCAGCAACCATTTTACTCAAACCCTATATTACAACACCTGTTAGCCCCTACTAATCCCCTAGGAGTTTTTATGCGTTGTTAATCGAATTTTCATTGAAGAAAACCTTATATAGAACATGCAAATTTAAATTTAGTGCTAATGTGTTAATGTTTAAAATTAATCAACAGAGACAACGACGTACCTTATATTCAAATAAATTCAAATGTGGTATGTGGCTTCTATGGTTGGTACTTAAATCACACACTTCAGAACTTCATTCTTGTAGAAATTTTGTTCGAATGGTAGGCAGTGAAAGGATGTTTCTTTTAATGGTACTTTATGCCTAATTGTTGTTGAATAATGGTGAGCCTATGTTTAAAAAGGAATGTGAAAGGTTATTCATAAGAAAGTGGAGAAAGTGTACTTAAGAAATAAGTAATGGACCACATTCCCAAATCAAATTTTTTTAAAGGACTAAATCATTTAATTAAAATGAAGAGGTTGGTTGTCTTTTATGGCAATATTATGTCTTATTGTTTTAATTAATTTTCCATCTCCATATTTAATATTTGTTTATAAATATTAGAACATTTGATAATTACTTATTATAATTTTATAATAGGTTTTTTTGTTAATTTTTTTTATAGAACTTTTTGGGGTACAAATAAAATTAAATTAAAATGATTTGTATTACACTAGGAAAACAAAATAAAAATACTTAATCGTAGTTGGTAATTATGGTTAATTTTACAAAAATGAATATACAAATTGGCTAAAAATATGAAATAATCATTTCTTATATTAAAAAAAATAGAAAGTTGGATGATAATTTTACTTACACCGTTTAATAGTAATTTGTGTTCCATTATTATATTAGGAAAATTTCACATTTTCTACCAGGAAAAGCACCCGTGTTCACATTTGCTACCCCTTTAATTTTTTTTTTATTTACTACCACACAAACACACCTACTGTTAAAATCACTACCACTTAACGGAATCCGTTAGGATTTCCGTTAAGTTTATTAAAAAAATAAAAATAAATAAATTAAAAAATTAAAAATAAAAACCAACCATCCAAAAAACCCTAGCCCTCCCCGTCAGCCACCCTCCCCACTCCCCCTGCCGGCGGCCAGCGCCCAAAGATGCGGCGACCGGTGTCGGAATCGGACCCCTCCCCTTCCCCACCCAAAACCGACAACCCTAACCCTTATTTCCCTGCCCGAAACCACCCTAAACGAGTTTGAGGTTTCGCTTAGGGTGGTTTTGGGTGGCAGGGAATTCCTTCGTCGCGGCCAGAAAAGGGAATGGGGGACGAGGAGGGGCTGGGATTGGGTTTTCGAGGGGAGAGGGGCTGGGAACGAGGGGGTTTTCGAGGGGAAAGGGGCTGGGATCGAGGAGGTTTTTGAGGGGAAAGGGGCTGGGATCGAGGAGGTTTTCGAGCGAGGAGAGGGGGCTGGAAACGCGACGTCGGCGCCGACGGGGTGGGTGGTTGGAGTCGCGGGTCGGGGCTGCGAGAACGGGGAAAGGTATGGGGGGTTCGTTGTGGTGGCTGGTCGGCAGCAAGAAAGGGGTTCGATGGTGGTTGGTTTGGTCGGAGTGACGGGAAGGGAGTCACGGAGGAGTGGCTGGACGGTGAGTGGTGGTTGCGGTGGTTTGATGTTGAACAGCGGCGGTGGATTGACAGCTGGTGAGTGAGAAGAAGTGGTGGGTGGGAAGGAGTGGTGGTTGGACGGTGGTTGGGTGGTGGTAACGGGTATAGTAACGGTGTCTGTCAAGTGGTAGTGATTTTTATAAAACTCTGATTTAGGTGGTAGCAATTTAAAATAAAATATTAAAGGGGTAGCAAATGTGAACACAGGTGCTTTCCCTGGTAGCAAATGTGAAATTTTCCATTATATTATTTTGACTCCAAACATAAGATCCATTTCGTTTGTACTCCCATAGCCGTTGTTAATCAATTTGTTATTCATTTGTCAATGCGCATTCATTGAATACAAATTCTAGATTGGACCTGTTATACATTAATTCTTAAGTCGTAAAAGTAATTCTTTGTTTACTAAGTATACTAAGTAGACTAAGTTTTGAATTGACCTTTAAATTACAAGGACCTTACATTTATACATTTCTAACCAATTACTAGTACATTAAAGTTAACATGTAACGGTTACTAATATATTAAGTAATTTTAATAGACTAAATTTTGAATTGATCTTTGAATTTACAAGGACCTCGGTTACTAATATATTAAGTAATTTATGCCGATATAAAGTGAGAAAGGGTTTTGGTCGATAAATTTCACTTTCCTAGAATACCCTTCTCATATTCTTTTTCGTGTTCTTTTAAATTTTTGAAAAAACTACCACCTTTGAAAAAAAAAAATACCAGCTAGCTAAATTTTTTTTATTGCACACGCACGCCAATAATAATAATAAAAAAATGGAACTTCACCAGTTTGCACAATGGCCAACTATAAAGTAGCAATATTAAAATAACAAATATCAACCATGTCACTAAGTCGTAATTATCCATTCTATCTAATACTAATATAAGTACTTTATGCCAGACAGGTACATTAATCAACCATCAATGAAAGCTGTATCAATACATAAAAACCAATATCCAACCCTTCTTAAACGCCCTTCACAGAGTCTGCTAACTCTTTACTAAGCTCGTTCAAATCAACCAACATAATGTTGGTGCACAGTACCTTCCTGTAGAGCTCTTCATGCCCCTGGTAAGACTGCATTCAATTGTTTGAAAACAATTCTTAAATTACAAACATAAAACTACTGGCACCAAAGTATATAGTTATCTAACTACTACTTACATGCATCCAATCGTTAACATCGGTGAAGATGTTGTATAAAAATAGCAGGCAGAGCATCCATGAGTCATGAGCTTTCTTTTCCTTGGGCAATTTACTGAAATTTGACACTTCATACAACTCTAACTTACTGGGTATTTTGGTTACTATGGAGGACAAAACACCTTCTGCAAATTCCAGCTAAATATAATTTAGGCAATAGTTAGTTACATAAAACACTAAACAATTACTAATTTTCAATCTAAGAAATGAACAAGATAAAAAATATATCTTTAACAATAGTCAATGGTAGGATATAGTGAATTACCACCATCGGGAGTACTTTTGAATGAGTTGAATGGGGATATGGATTCTTGGTGTCAAAGACAACAACTTTTTTGCTACTTAAACTTATCAAGTACAATGTCCATCTTCCATTACGCAACGCCGGAAAGAAGACCTGCATGTGTGTGAAATCATGCGAAACCAAAATAATTTAATTAGTTTTTTCAAATTAAATCACCATACGGCATATTTAATTAGTAACCTAATCAATTCTTTTAATAACAACAAAATAGATATATGCTAAACATAAACAACCAAACTTAAATAGAAAAAATAAAAATTGAGCATGATTGTCTTACCCTTTTATGGTTTTCCAATCGATCACAAACTGCAGTATCAAGTGCAATGTCCTTCACACATCTATTCACAATGTCCCCAACATCGCCTTGGGCACTTAGTTTCTTTATAGCCTCATCCTGCATGGATATGGGGACATAATGTGTTTAGCATATTATACTTACTACTACCTACATCCCAACAACATATGACATTAAGTTTGAAAGTATTTACCACGTAAGTTGCTAGCATCACGTAAACGTGTCTCCCTTTCTTTGGATCTCCACCAGTGAATTCATTCAACAACTTCCCAAAGGCTTCCATAATAAGCTCAGATATCGACCCGTTCTTCTTAAACGAATCGTATATCATGCCGCGAGTCACAGTTAATGTTCCAAACTTAAACATCACTGAATTTCTCAACCTTATTATTTCAATAAAAAAAAATTGTATCAAAAATACAATTCAGTCTTTGGCACATAATTGGTCAATTATAACAATGCATGTAATATTGTCTTTGATTATGACACTTACGATTCATCTCCTTTTTTCTGCAGTATGTTCTCAGCAAGTCTTCTAGCGGTTGGGGACATACTAGGTCGTTTTTTAGATCGAGGTCGATTGAGGTCTTGATGAGGATCTGCTATACGTTCTCCCTCATCCTCCTAAAATGGCAAACAACAAAAAATCATGACTAAAACTAGATGCATATTAGTATGTAACAAATGTATAAATAGTAGCTTTTTTTGAGGTACCTCATCTTGAGGTCCTACCTCCCCATCAGGGCTATCATCCTCGGATGGTCCATCTTCACCATCAGGTTCATCTTCCTCAGGATCCTCCCCAACAGGTGTATCATCCTCAGAAGGTCCATCATCACCATCAGGTTCATCTTCCTCAGCAGGTTCATCATCACCTTCAGGTTTATCTTCCTCAGCAGGTTCATCGTCACCTTCAGGTTCATCATCACCATCAGTTTCATTGTCTCCATCAGGTCCATCTTCCCCTTCAGTGCTTTCATCATCATCATCTTCCCCGTCGGTGTCCTTGTCTGATTCATTATCGTCGCTTTCATACTTTTTCTTCTTGGCAGCCCTCTCTAAAACCCTTCTTTTTTTTGTATAGTTGGTACTTTTCCGGGGTTTCAATTTTTCTTCCTGGAAAAGATTATATAACAAAAATAAGCAATGTAAATAATACGCATATCGAGTCAGTAACCATTTTTTCAAACAGGATAACACCTCATCAGAGTCTGACTTAGATTTAGATCTTTTCCTCTTATCACCCAAGTTGGCATATAATTCCTATGGGTCGTCCTGCAACATTTAACATGCAATTTTCAAAGTGTATTTATGTGGGACAATTAAGTAACATTCTAATATTCATTGTAAAAAATATATAGTTCCATAAAATTCTATAACAATCACCTCATCCTCATCCTCATTCCTTCTCTTCTTACCCAACTTGCCTCCTTTCTTTTGTCTTTTGGCTGCGACATTGATAAAAATATTTATTGTTATTAATTTAGTAATGTTGATCAAAATAATTCTAGCTTAGATGTCACATTGACAATCAAATTAATTGTGATTAAAATAATAACCATGATAAACAAAATTATTATGTGATGACTATATTAATAACCACAAAATATATGAATGTGGTAAATCTATAAATTCATAAATAGATTATCCACACTCATATAAACAAACTTTTAGATTAGTCCCATTCATAAATAGATTAGGTATAGCTAAATTGGGAACAATGAGAAACATATTTCTAAATTACGAGTAACTAAATATATGTAATTCTATATTAATTGTGATTAATTAAGTAACCATGGAAAACATAATCCAAGAAGAATTAATCATGTGTACTATTAGAATAGTTGCTAGATCAAACATGTTTATACTTGCTACTATTCACGAAAAACTATACCTGCTCATCTCTTGAAGATGAAGCTGCCTTAGATCTTTTTTTCCCAACTGAAATGCCCTTTTGTGGAAGTCCTTGTCCCTGCTAAATAATTTAAACCAATAAATGTTGGTTAAAGTACCAAAAATGTCAATAAAAATTCATTGAACTGAAACAATAAGTCAATAATCATTCCACATCAAACCGTTAATTAGCACAACTATCACCTCTGTTGTACTTGCATTCTTCGACCTTCTTTTATTAGCTACCACTGTACCCTTTATCTTACCATTGTCATCCTGACATGTAGTTCGAAACAATGTTATTTTTTAACCTAGTAACTCTATCAACAAGATAAAAAATAATTTACCAAATGGAGATAGCACCTCATTGTGTCCTTTATTCTTACTATCGACCTCTTTGGCCTTTCCTTTTTTTGGAGGCCTTTTTATGATATTCTCCACTCTCGTCTCACGTAATTTTTTGATTTCACCTTCCTGCAATACAGGTTTTGATGTAAAGCATGGTAAATTTGGAAGAAAGGCAAAACATATCTTAATATATGATTATAAAACTTACACTGTCACTAAGTTCTGAACCAGAACTGCAATCTCTCAGCCACTCTGGAGACTCGAATGACTCACCGATCGGATATGCTTTTCCATAAACGACATCACGCACTACCTAATATTATGACACGATGTATTAACTTTTATGAACACACTTGTACTTTTTTTATCTCATTGTTTGCTTAAAAATTATGTATATTATTAGTTGTATGGTACGACATAATTAAATAACGATCTTGTGTTATACCTCAGCTGCACCAAATTTTCCACCTGTTCCCTTATCAGCGGCAATAGCAGCATCAACACACCATTGTTCCCAAGCCCCTAGCCTTGGTACACTTTTGTCCCACATCATCCCTCTTCCATCTATGTTAAGACGATCAAGGTATGAAATCTGCCACATAGTGTGAGTAACTATAGTCAGTTTGCATGAAAAGAAGTCAATTTGCACTTAAAATACAAAGGTTAGCACTATTAAAGAACTTCACCTACCACAAGAACCAAAGGAGATCCCTTAAATCCCTTGGCAGGATCACTTCCTCCATACTTGACCATCCAATCAAGTATGTATTTGGACCAGTTGTACCTCTTTGCTTCATTTATGTACTTGTCTTTCAGCAGTCAACAAAGGCTAGGGCTAATGTTGTTACTTGTTGTAGTGCATAAAACATTACCCAAAACACAGAGGACAAAGTGTTTAAGAAAGTCTTTGTTCTCCACAGATGTATCCATGCACTTGTTGTGTACAACTGCAAAGCAGATCCCCCCTGAATTATTGTAACTGCTCTTCAAGTCTTGGAATTTTTTGTCATTGACATCCATTTCAAGAATGCTCAAAGTCAGGGGTCCATATGGAATTCCAGTGATCCAACCCACCATCTCCTCGTTTATTGTTATTTCATAGTCGTCTCAGATTCGTAACACTTTTCGTTGTGGATCCCATCGACTGTATAAATATGTCAAAAAGTCCCTGTCAAAGTGCTTAATTTTGATCGAGAAATGTCCTGAAAATTGTTTTATTCACAAACTTCTTTCGCGCTTCAGTCATGGCTTTGATAGCAACTCGCACATCTTTGGGATATGCTCGTACGATCGGATACTGTAAGACAAAAATTAATCAAAGAATCAAAATTATTTCTAAAAAACAGATATATTTAAACTACACAATGTCAAAATAAAAAAGTCTGAGAAACTGTAAATTTAAATTTGTTCTTACGTTCTTATTTCCCTCTGACACTCTCGGTCTTCCACGCGGCCTCTTTTGTACTTCCCCAGCTTCAGCATCCCCCTAACAACACACCATCATTGATTCAGAAAATATGTCCACTTAATTTAGTTCATTTATCATATCAATTACCATGATGGATCCAAACAGAGTTAACAGTAACACTACACACAACTATTAGTAGGTTACTACAAATATAAAAGTCGTTACCAAAAAATAAAACAAAAACTATAATCTATACAGTACTACCATTGAGTAATCTGTATTTGCTATCATAATCCGATTTTCATTCATTAATTGAACACCATTTTAACAGAAGAGTTTGGAACCATAGTTTTGTACTTGCCTTCATCTTTGGTCTTCCCGGTTTGCGTTTTGGTTTATCAGTTGTTGCAGATACATTATCATCAATCTTCGACGAACTAGATTTGTCAAATGGAATAACTTGTGGGGAATGACTTTCCTGTGTAACAAATGAATGAAATTTTGTTCTGAGATAAATAAATGCAACAAGAGATCCAAACAAGTTACACAAAATCAATCTTGCTCTTTCATATGTCACACACAATTAATCTTCCGCTCTACTATGTTACTAAACCAATGATTTACTATTATCACATAAAGTCACAACGCTTAAAGTGTAGAATTCTTGTATAATGCGACTGATATCATTTACAATGTAATCGTTACTAAATAAAAAACTAATTATTATTACAATAAGCAATTTACTATCTGAGGTCGTTTATTTTTCCTCCCTTGCTGACTTGAACCTCCTGGTTGCTTGTTCATGGCCATTTCCTTATCCCCAGTTAGATCTACAACTAATGTAGCTGCTGCGCTTTCATTTGTCTTGCCCACAACATACTCAGGCTACAATAATATTTCAGCAATTAGCACACACATTCACATATCCATATCACTATTTAGTCTTTAGAAAAGACATCCAAATACGGCAATCAACATTTGCTCCAAATCATTTAGTATTATTATGCGTTGCAATTACACTTCAAAACAAAGAAATCATGGCAGAATACAATTTAAGAACTTTTAATGTATAGCTAAGCGACCATACTTGCAGGGCCATATCATTTGGTTGGATGGTTGCATCATCCTTTCCTGGATCAGCATCCTTCTCTTCAGCACCATCCTTTCCTGCACTATCATGTTTCTCTTCAGCTGCATCCTTTGAACCATCCTTTCCTGCACCATCCCTTTTCTCTTTTTCACCATCCTTTGCACCATTATTTCCCGCACCATCCTCCCTCTCTTCATCACCATTCTTTGCACCATCCTTTTTTGCACCATCATGTTTCTCTTCAGCACCATCCTTTGAACCATCCTTTCCTGCACCATCACTTTTCTCTTCTTCACCATCCTTTCCTGCACCATCACTTTTCTCTTCTTCACCATCCTTTGCACCATCCTTTCCTGCACTATCATCTCTCTCTTCATCACCATTCTTTGCACCATCCTTTCCTGCACCATCACCCTTCTCTAGATCACCTCCCTTTGCACCTCCTGCCATCTCATCTGTCATGTCTTTACTTGGTTGACGTTCCTCTCCCCCCTCACTGGTTGTGGGAATGTTGTCATGATCCTGTAGTAGTTTAAATATGAAAAGGGGTTCAAAGTTATAATTTACATAAAAAAAATTAATATTTAGCATATACATCCAACATACAATATCAATCTTTTGCATTAAAACCCTATGTTTTATTATATGATGCAAAGGATATGTGATACTAAACAAATGGTTACCGAATACAATTTCATAACTATTAATCTAAAGCTGAAAGACCATAACTGCATGGCCATATTAACTCTCTGGGAAGGCACATCATCCTTTTATGCGTCTTCCACCATTTTCTTTGCTTGACGTTCTTTCCCCCCCTCCTCATTGACTTTTGGAATGTTGTCTTGACCCTAAAATAGTTGGAATATGAAATTTTAATGTACATACAAAATTAATATTTAGTATATACATCTAACATCATCAATCATTTGCATTTAACCCCTTTGTTTTATTATAATTGTCAAAGAATATGTGATATAAAAAATTAATGTACATACAAAATTAATATTTAGTATATACATGCAAATAATTGTCAAAGGGTATGTGATACAAAACAAATCGTTACAGAATAAAGTTTAATAACTATTAATCTAAAGCTTACCTGCATGGCCATAACCATTGCTTGGGGGGGGGGGGGGGGCACATCATCCTTTTGTGGATCAATTGGCTGTGAACCTCTTGCCACCACATCTCCACTGGCTTCTTCTTCCATTGGACCACCAGTATCTTCCCGAAATCCTTCTGGGGTAGCCAGATGATTCCCTGCACCACTTTCATTTATCCTATCTCCAACATCCCCATTTTTCGTCAAATCACCCTTACCTGACACAACTACAACATCATCTTTGCCAACACCTACATTCTTGTTCCCTTCCTCAATAACCTTCTCTGTCTCATTACCCTTCTCCATCCCTTCCACAATACCCTTCTCTTTCTCCATACCCTTCTCGTTCCCTTCCTCAACACCCTTCCCTTCACCATAAATCGGGTGTAGTCCACTTAATGCCATTGCATTTGATTCTGGAACAACCTATACCACAACATTACCAATTACAATGTTCAATATGTAATGAATTGCTAGATAATTTGTTTCTAAACAATTAACAATTATATACGAAGCCCAAAGTACTAAATTGACTTTAACATTAATTTCAATACACATAAATACATTATATTTCCAGATTTTTATAGTAATTAGAATGAAAATCCCTATTTCAAGTACTTAAACAAAAAAGTTTGTAAGCAAACCTTGCTAGACGAGTCACCCATGGTGCTGTCTACATCTTGTGTTGATGGTGTTGCTTGCGAAACTTGCCCGGTTCCACTTTCATCTATTACTCTTTCGTTCCCTGACCCTCCTACATTAATACTTTGTGCGTTTTGCGATAAACTTTGCTGGTTTTATTCCTCTACTTTTGCATCCCCTAAAGCCTTTGTATCATCATCACCATCTACCTCGACATAATCGTGTGGCGGGGCAACTAATTCCTTTTGATCTTTTAAACTGTAGGCCCAAAAAAAAAAAACTTTTAATTTCATTGGATTTCCATGACATTAGTGGTTATGATAAACGAGACAAAATTATATACAATTGAATTTAACTAGATAATATTTGTATATATCATGCAAAATTTATGTTCAAACCCACGGCAAAAACTCTACAACAAGATTTTTTTTTGGAGGTTCTTCTTGATAATTTGTAAAAACAATTAATTAAACCCAGAACTTCATTAGTTATCACAAAATTGAGAAACAACTTTGCATTTTTAATCAATGAAAATTGTGTACAATTTGACTTACCTTGACGATGATTCTTCCATACTCTCCAACTATTGAAATGCTTCACTAAAAAACCGCTCTTAAAGTTTACAAAAGATATAATACTAGAGATTTCTTTCTTTGTTGAAAATATATTTGTGGTTAGTTTTGTTTATTTACTTTTTTTTTTTACAGAAAATTTTAAAAATGTTGCTAAGTATGGTTTTCTTGATTTGAGAAGGAACAAATTTTATTTTTTTTTTACTTTTTTGTTCTGACAAAAGAAGAATTAATGGGGATGGTGAACCGACATAATTATCTCTCCTTGGTTTTAATTTTTTTTAATAAAATTTTTTTTTAATCAAGTCATAATTGCCATTTACTAGCGTTTTTATTAACTTTTACCAAAAAAATTGAATCCACCACTAAAAATTCAAATAAAAAATAAATGAAATTTATTTTCATTCTAGGGCTCCGTGAAGACGTCAGCACTGGTACAATGGGTTTTCTAAAGTTACACTTTACCTTTACCATCTATCAAATCAAAATTTTTAGCCTTTTTAAGATTTTTTTTTGGTTACCCCATTAAATTGAATAAAAAAATATTTTCTGGGATTTACAAACCCTATTTAAGTTAATTTTTTCGTTTCTAAAAAGTACACAAACTGATTTTTGTTACGAAATTGTATATTGATAAAGGTGTACAAAACTTACTAAGTAAGTCTGAAAAAATTAAAATTTAACATGTCATATATATTTGTAAAATGATTTTATTTTATTTATTTATTTTTTTTTTTTACAAAGACTTAGTCATATGAAATTATTTTTTCTAAACTTGGAGAATTAAAATTGTTTAGCAAGTATAAATACCACTTGCTACGTACAATTAAGCATATCACAATTATAGCTGCTAAAAGATGACACGACACGGGAGTAACTTTTTTTTTTTTTTTTTTTGTAGTGTTCCACAAGGTTCATCAACTGGCATATTCCGAATTTACAATGTATCATATGAGTCCATAATTTACAATTACATCGTCAATATTGAGCCTAATTGCAGAAGAGATCAAATACATGTTTTTACGTTTGTATCAAGAGGATGTCAATAGTTGTTACTTTTGTACAATTGTGGACACTAGAAATTTAAAAAGTTGATGATTGTTACCAAATATTAAAGTATATTTACATAGAACCAATAGATATTTGATATTCAAAAAATGTGCAATCGAGTCATATAGGTATCTTACGTTGGACACCAGATATGCGTGTATTTGACAACTTATTTCGTAATAAAACTATTACGCTTTAGATCCCACAATAAACATTACAATTTAGGAGATGGGTAAATCCCTAATAAAGAAAACAAAAACAACGAATGACATTAAAAAGGAAAAAATAAGATTCACGAATTGAAGCTAAATGTTATTAATAGTAAAAGATTAAATTAAAGATATACAACATAGTGATCAATAAAATACGTTTTTAAAAAAAAAAAAAAACATAAACAAAAATTTGCAACAATCTTTTTTATTTTTTTTAAAAAATTTCCTTTATTTGAGGGCAAATTATTTCCACCTTATGACAAGTATTAGGAAGTTTAAAAATAGTTTTCAAATTAACAAAAGTAACAAAGAAGTAAATAAAATTGTTTTCCCTATAAAAAAAAAAAAAAAAATAAATAGAATTAGTTCATGGACTTGAAATTTTATTAACCGTTTTCCATAATGAATTGAAATACAATTTCTCATTTCAAATAAAACCCTATTGAAACTGCATCTAACCTCCCAACTTCATTCTTATCCCATTTTATCCCCTTATTTTTCTATCTCCAACTTCCTTTTACCTTATTATCCTTTCTCTTTACATTTAATGGCAAAGTTAACCATGTAGTATGGCGGTGCACTTGAAACAAATCCGATTCGAAGGTATGTCGGCGAGTCCGCTCATACTTTTACCTTTGAAAAGGAAGAGTTCACAGTCGATAATTTCAAATCAAAGATTCACGACTTGGGGTTCCCCAGGTATAAATTAAGGTTCGTAGCGTCCATGGAAGATTTACCAATTCAGCTTTACCAAATTGATAAGATGAGGGACTTCAAGCAACTCAAAAAGATGGTGTTCGAAAGCGGACATGTGAATGTTTTCATTGAAGACAAATCTAAGAGAGCCAGACCAAATGAACCTCAAGTTGAACACCTCAGTTCATCGTCACAACATGAACAAAAGGGGTCCATGGTGGGAAAACACGATAACAGAGGTCAAACAGGGCAAAGTTCGACAAATCCTACTGGAAATCCAAATTCTGGAATAGATAACGATCAGGTTATTTTTTTTTCACACATGGGAATTATATTTTATACGGGTTTTGTTGTGAGTAAATTGATTGTCTTTTTTTTGTCTATAATGTTTTAAAAAAATTATTTGGTGATATCAAATATTATTCTTATTATTTTTTGGGTGATTTGATTGTTTAATTGAGTCTGCAGTTTTTGCTATTTCATCATTGTTCATGCTATTTATTGGCACATATATTTACAAATGTATAGAAAAGTAATTGGTGTACTTGTTCGTCATGAATATATTTTTGTTCCTTTTATAATATAATATCGTAATGGACATTACTGTTACTAAATAATTTACTATCAATGTCAATTTGTCAGTTAACTAGCACTATAGGTAGTGAAGTTATATTGTTTGCAACACTTCAACTAAAGTCTATTTTTTAAGACTATTATATTTGTGTACATGGATTGCATTTCAACATGTTTATATAACAAACTCAAATTTTGACAAAGTTTACATAATTGAATATCATGCATAATAACCAGTGTTACTATATAATGTTCTATTAATTCTAATATAACTATCGTAGTAATGCCCATTATTGCTACTGTATAATGTTCTATTAATTCTAATATAACTCATTAATGGTACTGGTGCTCAATATTTGCCAGTCCAATACCAATGATGATAGTAACGTTGGCAATCAATAAGAACAAGTTCCGGATGTTGCAGCAAACATTCCTGCAGCAAACATTCCTCATCCTCCCGTTAATAACAGGGTACGCTTATTGTAATCTGATTTATATATGCTATTACACGTAACATCTTTGTTTGAACATAAATTGAACTACTTGGCATAATATTTGCATTTGAAAATGTAAAATAGTGGCCCTCTGTGAACTGTGATGTTGCTAGATATGCAAAACTTATAAGTAAACTGTCAAGTGGTCAACAAGAAAGGGTTAAGCAGATGGGCTTAAGACTCTTGCTAAAAATAAAGATAACTCACACCGAACCATCATTTGCCGTCTGGGTAACATCTATGTTTAACGCTCAAACGAAGACTCTTACAATTAGGGACAACATAAAAGTTCCCATAGATGATGTAATGGTAGGTTGGGTTTTAGGATTACCTGCTGGCCCCACTGTATTTCATCCTGAAGAATCGACTACAAAAAAGTGCAAGGAGTGGAAGATGCAATACAAGCAAGATACTACTGTCTATGGTGCAATAAAGGAGTCAGTAGTGTACAAGATGATTCTGTCTGAGAAGAGTAATAAGATCAGGTTTCAACGGCATTTCTTGTTGTACACGTTAGGGATTCTTCTATGTCCTATGCAGAAGCATGGGTGGATTAGTCCTCTGCACGTGTCTGTCTTAGGTAATGCATCGAAGGCATATAAATATAATTGGGGGAAGTATGTGCTTGATTGGCTGGTGAAATACCGGGTTAAATTTGACACAGCAATCGACGGCCTAGGTGGATGCACACTACTGCTTTTGGTAAAACGAATACACATCTCCTTCTTGATCATTTACTTTTGTTCAGTTGTCACTTTACATGACTACATCTATATTTGTGTATGTTTAGGTGATTTATTTAGATCGAATTGCTCATGGGAGAAACATTGAATGGAGCACCAGTTCATGTAGAGTACGCTACTGGGACCAACCTGATGTTGATTCTGCTTTAACCGCTGACATGGGTAGTGATGGAGTCTATGGTTTTGCACAGGTAAGAACATTGCCTTTTTAGAAATGATAACACTTTTTTCGAACACCATATTAAACAATATTCTTTATTGTTTGTGTTCTTTGCAGGCTGTAGAAAATATGGTTTATGGACAGGAGTTCCCTACGGAAAAGAGATCATGAATACAAAAGCCTCAATTATTAGTTGTTTATTTAGTATCTGGACAAATGTTATTATGTAATGACTTCTAGAAGCTTTGTTTTTCATCATGTGCTGAATTCTTATTAATTACGTAGTTATTTAGTATCGTTTATTTAGATATGCAGTATCACATATCTGTAGCTGATAATTCACAACTTTTTAATTAACTACTACGTATTTAGATATCCATATGAAGTTGTTTAGATCTTGAACTGAAATTTTACTTATTCATTTAAAATCCTCTACAGCGTTTTAATGTAGATGATATCTTGATTTCGTAAGTTATTATTTTAATTTGACACCACATAGTGTTTAAGTATACATAAGTAATCGGTTAACAAACGGCCACAATTTTTTTTTTAATCACAACAAATTGATATCCCTACGAATTGACTTCCAGTAGCTAGATTGATCAACGTGTGCTCTATGGTGAATACACAAGCACCTATTAATTATTAGTTAATTATATAGTATCAAGAACGTTTTATTTTGTAACAACTTCCAGTAAGTATCAATGTACCACTAGTCAAGTGCAATTTTATTAAAATATTATTTATTTATTTTTTTTACCGTTACTACACACCTCTCATAAAACGGTCATTTGACTCAATATCATCTTTATAAATTCACATCCTGATTATTTCACATTTACATCTAAAGAGACCAATTTTAAAACTTGATAGAGCTTATCATTTCTTTATCCTTACCATTCAAAACATCCCAAAATGACTATTGTAGAGCAAGTTTCTCAGTCCGTCGTGTCTTCAACCAATCTAACCTCAACAGTTTTGTGTAAACACGATATTCCTGCCAGATTAAAACTATGCAAGAACACCAAAAACGCTGGGCGTAAGTTTTATTGTTGCTCGAAATGGAAGGTAATGTGTGCGTTCATGTAAATATTTGAATTTCACTCGTTATAACTTTAACCTTTCATTATTATTTTTAAATCTTTTAGGAACATGATTGCGGGTTTTTTGCTTGGGAAGATGAATTCAGTGGGAGCGACTCTCGCAGTTTACGAATTCAAATTCTGCACCTCAAAGAACAACTACTTATGATAAATACTGAATTTGACAAACTTACTATGGAGAATATGATGCTCAAATCAAAAATAGAACAAACAAATAAAATGATGGTAGATTTGAAAATTCAAAATCAAAGGTTCGAAGAGGTGAATATGAAGTTGATAGCGCAAATTGGTGAAGGTGTCAACTACAACGAACTCAAGATTAGTGTGTTATTAGTTAGCTTCTTTATTATTTTATCGCTGTTTGTCATGTTTAAGTGGGTGTAACGATGTTGTAATTTTGTTATTTGATCGAATTTAAGTTTAAGACAATTGTGCCAATGAATTTATTTTAATATTATGTATTTAAGTACAAATAATTTTTTTGCATAAAAAAAAAAATTATATATAAATTTTCGATTTTTGAATGTAACTTTGCAATATAAATATTATATTTGGTAACCAAAATATTGTAATTAGTATCATAAGCCTTTTAATTTGTTGTATAGACAACCTAACGACTCACATTGCTTTTCCAATTTGTAATTTAATTAATTTTTCAATAGATTGCAACAAATGACCTTATTACTATAATTAATTAAATAAACAAATTAATTACTGTCATATATGTCTTTTCATTTGTTGAGTTTTTGACAACCTAACGACTCACATCGTTTTGTTTTTTTTTTTTACAGAAGTAATAATAATATACTTAACTCATTTTCACTTTTCAAAAACAAAAAATGTTTACCCCATAATAAATTTAAAATAAAGTACTATTCCTTTATTTTAAAAAAATTATATACTACCTCTTAATCAGTTTTCAAAAACAAAAAATATTTAAACAATAAGAAATTTAAATCGAAATACTATTGCTTTTATTTTTTTTTAAGAAAGTAATAGTGTACAATTAATATATAGTAGACATATTTCCCAAGAATGTAGTAGTGTAGTACACCTTTTTTCACAAGTAACTTTTATTTTTCAAAAAAAAAAAAATAGTACGAATTTTTTCCAAAAACCTTTTCTCCTTCCAACACATTTCAGTTTATCGCCAAGAACAAGTTTCACTAACCATTCTTGAATCACTTGAATTACACATTTACATACTCCTTACCCTCATCGACTGGGGGACCGCCTTTCCTCGTTTGAACCTCGCTCTTAACTTTAAGGTTATGCCATCCTAAGGTGCTGGTGCTGCCCCAGTAAGAAGTTCGTGAGGTGCCGCTTATATATGAGAAAGACCTGCGGGTGAGCTGCCTTCGCTTTTGGCCTTCCTTCGTAGATTTGCGGATTTCACCCCTACCCGGTGCCTTTTTTAATGTGGTGGAAGTAAACCTTTTTGCGGCATTACTTATCCCTCGGTCTATTCGTGAACTATCTCTCCAGGGATTGTGAAAGAGGGTCTACTAGAAAGATTCTTGTTATTGCTTCGATGGATACGACAAGTCTCTTTTCTGGGCAGCAATTGGTTGATGAACCGGAAGCATTGAGGAAATTGGATAGCTGAGGGGATCCACCTTTAAGAGTAACAGGCCAATAAAAGAGGGTTTGTGAGCCCTATAATAATGGTAGAGTAAGGGGTGGCCCCAAAGCGGAATTGACCAGTAGTGGTTGGTCGAAGCTCAATTACAAAAATTAGAAATAATGTCGAATGTGATTGAAATTGTTGAGGGTGATGCATACTACCCAAACCATGATGCCTACGGTAAGTGGGATGAAATATTTGAACACGAAATCTACCCCAAAATTACGGGATGTTTTGACATCATGAAACTTTAGCGTCTAAATAAACATTGGAAGGAGAAGGCAGGTTTGAGAATAAACTCCAATTGTGACATAGATTTGAGCGATCTTGAAAAGATATTATGCCAAAACTCTTTGCCATCTTGTTCAAATACACACAACACACTAGTTGAGGTTTACAACTGCAGCGTTTGTTCGTGGTCCGCGAATTGGAAGACTTACGCTTTCAACAAAGGGGTTGAATACTACATCAAAACTCATGGGGGATTACGAGAAAAAAGCAACGCTAACAAGGGGAATTATTGGAACCACATCGTCGAATACCAATTGAAGAAGAAGTGATTTTTAAGATGGGTGGATATTTATGTCTAATATCTTTATTATTATTTTTTTTTTTTTAGTTTTTTTTTAAAGCCTCTGCATGAGTTTTCCTTATCTCCATTATAATTAGTTTTCCCTTACTGTTTCAATTACTTATCTTTTGCAAGTTGAAGGATGTTATATTTTTTCAATTTGCGTAAATTAATTTTGTTTTCTGTTTTACTATTGCGTAAAATATTTTCCAATATCCATCTTTACACGACCGTAATTTTATTCATTTGGCTGAAATAATCCCTGAAACTAAAAATAAAAAATTTATATACTAAGTATATTTACATAGATAGTAAATTAAGAAAATTAAGTTAATTATGGGGGTAGCTTAAAAAAAATAAAAAAAAAACCACTGTTGTAAATAATTAAGAAATATTTAGTGACTGGGCGGATAAACAAATTAAATATGGCAATTGAATTAAATTTATTTACTCAATAAACCTGTATTACAGAGTATTCAAATTTTTTAAGGGAACTAGAATAAAATAAAATTTGAATTAAGCATTGAATAGAATCACCTTTCATTTATTAGTCTAGTGTTGTCCCAATAGAAGCCTCTACAACTTTCTAGACAATTTTTTTCGGTTCTTGTGCTTTATTGGGTGCAAGTATTTACTTCCAAATCTGGTTCATGATCGATATTATGTGCCAAATTCATATTCACATCAGCTATGGTTACTGAAGTATCACAAATCTTTTCAGTATATGCTATATATTAATGGTCTCACCTTTTTTTTGCATGTTAAGAAATATATATTTTCCCCTTACGTTAATAGGTAAATCTTCAACAAATCACTAATTACATATTAAATTAGTATCCTTAATTTACTGGTTAGTAATGTAATCTTTTCATTTTTTTTGTAATTATTATTTGGTAGTGATGTTCTACAGTTATATAATTTTTAAAATAAAATAATTACCATCGAAAAAAGTTTACGTACTATTTAGAGGGTAGGCGAGTATATCAAAGATTTTAATAATGACCTTACATTAATTACAATAGTGTTGTCCCAAAATAAACCTTTACAACTTCTAAGATTTAGGTCTTTTTAAGAATCCATTAACATTCTAAAAAGCTCAAAACAAGAAACAAATTCAAACTATTAAAAAAAAAAACAAATCAAAAGAAAGCTACGAATATGTCATCTTTAGAAGGAAATTCAGAGGAAGGACCGTACTATCCAGACCACGATGCTTACGGTAAGTGGGATGAGATTTTTGAACAAGAAATCTTCCCTAAAATTTCCGGAATCTTTGACCTCATGAAGGTTCAGCAACTGAACAAATACTGGATGGAAAAGGCCGGTAAGAAAATCAACAACAACAATGGTATTGACTGGTGTGCTCTTGAGAAGGTTTGCAGTAGGCCACATAATAGTCTTTCTGAGGTTTTTAGTTGGAGGTCCTGTGCTTGGAGTGCGAATTGGAAGACTTATTATTTCGGCCTCGGCGTTGAATACTACACCCATACTCATGGTGGCTCCAAAAAAATAACCTATGGTGATAAGGGCTTCTACTGGACGATTATTCTCAATTACCAATTTCGAAACAGGAAATAACTATTTGGCATGGAAGTTGATCTCCCTTTTAAGTCAAGGTTCATTTTTCGTTTTTAATTGAGACTATGAAGTGCTCGGATTAAGTGTTGTTTGTGAAGAAAGTTTTTGTACTGGTATCGCTAAAAAAAATTAGAATTTTAAGATTATATATGATGTATTTTCGTTTATCAATAGTGTTGATAAATTTTGTCAATTTTTTTTTTGTTTCTTACGTACTTACATGGGATCGATAAGCAAACTATGAATCGGCTACTAATCCTTTCAAGTTATTTACATCACCTATGTGATTGTGTATTATTTCATAATCACCTATCTGATTCTTTTACTCCACAATCTTCTTATGTTAAATTTGATAGGTTTTTGTGTAAATTTATCCTTTTTACACATAAATATGAATTTTATTTTGAACGTAAACGGATTGAGACGTAAAATATTTTATAAAATAGTAAAAATAGTACTTATCTAGTAGTACACAAAAAGTTAAGATTGTAAAGTTTATTTGTATTGCTTCATCAAGGAAATATATAATTTTCAATTGGAAAATTATGAAGGCATATGAGTATAAGGACCTTTAAATAAACATCTAATGTATAAGGAATTTTATAACACTGTTTAAGTGTTTAGTTTATAAATACTTACAAATCAATAAAAAATATAAGGTTAGGTTACTAATTAATTGGTAAACAAATTACAAGAATCGACCAATAGCCAAGTCTAAACCTAAATAATTTACATACATATTATTGTTTAGACTAATAAAACAAATAATTACTTATTTCATCCTGGTTATAAAATAAATTATTATTATACACAAAAAGTACATGCTACTAATGTTTATTTTTATTTATTTTAACCTGGTTACCAAGAAAACAAGTAACTACTTATTTTTTAAAACCTTGCTTTCGTAATTTTCAAATTACTCACAAAGAACACATACATGTTAATACTAGTATGTAAAACATAAAAAAAAAAAAAAAAAAACATATACACACAAAAGAATTTAAACTAGTAGAAAATAATTTCATTCAATCTTTTGATTACATCGTCCTATCAAAAGTACCGATTCTTAATACTAACATATATAATAGCAGTAACAATGGAACATCAAAATCTGCTATTACATTAGAAGGAACCTATTCTTTCTTCAAGACAAAAAAATAAAATAAAAAAAAAAAGGAACCTATTAATATGGGAAATAAGAAATCCAAATTTGTTTAGGTTATTTAAAGGGACAGTAATTTTCACTGACGTTGTTATTTTTTCTTCTACGTTTTCTTCCAATGTTCTTCTTATACTCAATTGTAAATGGCTTAAACACATTTAAACTAGCCATACCTCATGTTATTGGACCTATTGAACCACCCCCATCCAACTACACACAACAAATGGAATATTGAATGTTAAATGTAAATACAAGTATAAGTTAGTGCAGATTATTCAATGTCGTGTTACTAGATACTTTGGTATCAAGTATGTGGTGTTACGCACTTACACTTCGAGGTATTTGATCTAAATTGGCTTCCCTTTCAGCAATGGTAGAATTCTGTAGATTCATCTGTTAACATATTATATTTAAATAAGATTTAATGTAAAGTGAATTCTAAGTAAAAAACTAAAACAGAAATCATACATTGTTCTTATATAATTTGGCAGCAAGGGTTATGTGGTGTTACACACTTACAGTCAGAGGTATTTGACCTACGTTGGGTTCCGTTTTAGCATTGGTAGTATTCTGTAAGATCATCTGTTATTATCAAAGAAAAACAAATATTTTACATTTAGTATGCATTGTCACTATACTTTAACAATTAGCATTAGGTATTGACCTTCAAAATAAAGAACCCATATGTTTATCAAAAAACTTTATACATGAATTCATAATTCAATACTAGGAATCTGCTAATTTACCCTTTTAGGAGTCTGCTTTCTTTTCCTCTTCCTCCTTACAACTCCTTCTTGTGGTGGTATGTATAAACTACAATTCTGATTACCACTAATCACCATTTGTAACACACTCTCAACAAAAGTATTAATGTTTTTCGGGTTGATTTCTACCTGCATATAAGTCAACACATTACATCATATGTTTAATGGTGTATATGATTGAAAATATTAATAATGTTTAGTCACAATATTAAGTAGTGCGAGTAACCATAATCACCTCATTAGTAACATGAGCACCATCCTTATGTCCTTCAATTGTATATACATTGTGCTGGCAACCAATATTGGTAGTTGCAATGTGTGTTACATCATCATCTCCTTTGTCATCAATCATTTCACCATGACCCTGTACCATCATTCTCAATGTTTTATTAACTATAACAACAAATAGCAAATTCATTTACACTAGTACCTTATTGGTAACATTTTCACTGTCGTTACTTCCTTAATTTTCAACTTCGGTGGGTTGATTAACATATTCATTCACAGAGGAATCAAAATTTACTTAACCATGGGTTTCTTTGGGAATATCTTGTTAAGATGGTTAAACATTTTTCAAAATAAAATTAATTGTGAATAATGTAATTGCTTCATAAATTAGTAACATCAACTTAATTGTGTATAATGTATTTACTCTATTAATTATAACCATTGTAACTTAATTAAATATCATGACGTTCAATTCGACATGAACTCCAAAACGGTCAGAAAATTCCAAGTTCAATTTTATTTCAGTAATTTTTAGTCACTGGAAAATTTGCAAATCAAAATTACAAATAGAGATTAAAAATTCCTAAAAAAATTGGAAATAATACCAAAATATGCTGATCGTCTTTGTCTCCTACAACATCTTGCGGACCTTCCAATGTTGCCATGTGAACCGAATCGCCTCCACCATTAGATGGGCATAAACCCTTTACTGCTGCTTCGCCAATGACTTTTATTGTACTCCAATCGTCACCCAAAGGGTCTGTGGAAGTGTTTGGTGGACTGCAATTTGACAAATCATAAGAAAAACTATGAAAATTCAAGGGTTTTACAGATGGTAACAGTCATATTCATATACAAAATTTAATTTTGAACTAAAATTAAACTTATAAATTTTACTAATTGTTAAACGTACCATGTTGCAGAAGCATCCATAGCGACTATCTGTAAAATATGTTGAAGGAAACCGTTGATTATACCTTTCAAAGTCGAAAATAGGTAGTGTATGAAATTGTGAAGAAACCATAAAGTAGAAGAGTGGAATTTTTTTTGTCACACATGGGAAAAATTATTTATTTGATAGAGTTGGTGGGATAACGTTGAAAGTTCTTAACCGTTTCTACAATTTTTGAAATGAATATAAAATAAAATTTTAGAATAAGCTAATATATAATATCAATTACTTCGTAAAATCATAGTTGACATTTATAGCGTGGGTGTTATAAAAAATTGATAAAGGGTTACTAAAGAATAAACCATTATTATATTTAAATTTTTTTCACTAATTACAATTATTATTATTTTTACATTTAATGTAATCTTATCGTATCATACACAATTTTTATTATTTTTACATTAAAATAAATGCAGACTTTAGAATATTAATAAACACTATATATTCCTCGTTATGTGGGTGTAATCGTTACACCCTCTTATATTCAAAAAATTTCAAGAGTAATACCAAAAGATTTCTATTTTCATTTCATCCCCATTGCCAAAATGGATATATAGTCTGATTACTACCCAGACCACAGTGCGTATGGTAAATGGGATGAGATTTTTGAAGAGGAAATATTTCCAAAGATAACTGGAATCATTGATATCATGAAGATGCAACAATTGAATAAGTCATGGAAGGATAAGGCCAGGATCAGAATCAACAAGAATGAAGACATCGATTGGAGCCAACTTGAAAGTTGTTGTTGCAAACCCTTATTTCGTTGCACTAAAGGACACAAGACAATTACCGAGCTAAAGCGATGCGACGAATGTGGGTGGACAGGAAATTGGAGGATGAAGGTTTTCCAACAAGGTGCCGACTACTTCGTCAAAACTCACGGTGGCATGAAAAAGAGACCAAAGTACGAGTCGTGGCCTGGCAAGAGTTTTATGTTAGTGGGGAAATTTTTTTAAGGACGATGTTGTTTAATAACAAGTTTATATCATGAATCATGATTAATGTTCGTATTCTAAAAATTACCTATGTTTATGTTCTTCTAATTTATGTACAAGATATTGTTAATGAACAACTTTCTTTTAAATTATGTCGTTTAATTAGTCCATTCATTATACATGACTAATTATTGTATTCTTTAACCACATATTTTTTGAAAGAATTCTTTAACCACATATAATTGACAAGATGCAAACATTAAATGTAGAAAAATACGTAAATTAAAGTTTTGCACAAGATTCCTGTAATTAATTCAGTTAAGGTATATTAAAAAAAAACATAGTACTCTTAAAGGTTTTATTAGACAATGTGTACAAATCTATTTGAAAGTAAAACAATTTTTGCATTATATATATATATATATATATATATATATATATATATATATATATATATATATATATATATATATATATATATATATATATATATATATATATATAATATAATATATATCACTGCATTTAAAAAAATACAGTAGAAATTATGATTATAGTCTTTTTGCATACACAATATTTTCTTCGGTTTCTATTATATTATCAAAAATTATAATTATTGAAAGGGAAACAATATTATTTTTGTCGCGTGTATCAAAAAATAAAAGTAGTTGGAAACATCAAATTTGTTTATCAAAAATGTGAATAAAATCTTTTTATAGTCCCAATGCAGAAGTTAAAGTTGGCATGCGTTAACAATAACTCCACCTACTTACTACAGTAAACTTTCCATAAATCTGGCGAGAATCGGTGATTAGTGAAATAATTAGCTATGAGTAGTTAGCTGTTACCAATTAAATATGTTTTTTTTTCATGGACCTCTCTTACGTTAGTGGTCCATTTTTTTTTTCTAAACAACATAAGTTATCCTAGTTACTGGAATAATGGGGTTGATTTATAAATAAATGGCGGGAAATATCGAAATGACGGGAAAAAAAGAAGGCAATAAGTTATATTTTTCACTTATAAATAAGTCTTATTTGATGAAGAAAACATATCAACTCAAAACAAAAACAAACTCTCTAACGGTTCCTTGTTTGCATATTGCATACGTAATCTAATCCGTTCTTCTACTTCGACAAGTAGCTCCCACAATGGTTAGGCGCAGCAAGAGATGTTTGGGTAAACTCTTATCTTTTGTGAAATATAGAATTATTATATTATTCTTGTGTAACTTGTATGACTAATTAAATTCTTACTTGTAGCTCCACGAATGACCAAGAAGGTGAAAGAAGAGCTAGAGCGCACAAGGGAGAAAATTTACAATCGGATAGTTTTGCGAGAAGTAATTTCAACCATTGGTCCACAAGCGCCTGGTGTGCTAGTGAGCCAAGTGGGCGAATCTCCTTATGTTGAGAAGATATTTGAGGAGGAAAGACAACACTATGTACTAAACCAATTCTCCTTCCGCACCATGCCAAAAAACGCAAGAGGTGAAATTATATAGTTCATGCCAGAAGTAGACGATCGACTAGTCAAAACTAAACCATATGATAGTGGGGATGAGGATCAAATTTGTCCCAAGAAGTTCAAGAAGATTAAGTTCATTGACCTATCAAACGAAGACTAAAAAGAACAGGGACGTGTTACAATATAATCTAAGATTGCTAGTCCTCTAAGTTATGTTTACGATTATTAAATATTCTAGCCTCTGATTTATGTTTGCTAGTTGGGTCAGAGATAGAGTGTTTAATGAAATTATGTTTCTATGTTGGAATTGAATATATGATGTTATATTAATGGATTAATTGAGTTGGATTTTTTTTTTATTGTTTAACAAAATAGATTCTAATATGGTATAGTTCAAACATAAGGAATTAAGGACATAGCTCAACAACAGTCATTTCAAAACAATAATATTAATAAGTTGACATAATATTACTATTACAAATAATAATAATTTATGTACATCTCATCATTTTGGTATGCATGGGATGAAAAAACCAGGTTAATAAAAAATGCCAGAAAAAAAAATTTATTAATACGTACGAAAATGACCAAAAAATTATTAAATTAGTAACCTAAATTATTAAATTAGTAAAGTATGTAATTTCTTTAGTATTTGACAATTAGATTATCTACTAATGTTACTATGTAATTAATAAGCGTTGGCATATATATATATATATATATATATATATATATATATATATATATATATATATATATATATATATATATATATATATATATATATATATATATATATATATATATATATATATATATATATATATAACAACTAAGGAAAATTAAGGCTCCGTACCTTTAATGTTGCATAATCAACTTTTTTTTTTTAAGAAAAAAATAATAATAAAATACCAAATATAAAAAAAATCTACCAAGGTAATTTTTATTGTTTTTGAAACCACCAATACCGAGATATCTATTCCCTAAAAAAGGTAATTTACAGTAGTCCCAAGATATCATTACGTATTCCAACAATGTATAGGTCTTTTCATGGACCAAACAGACATAAATAAAAGATGAGAAGAAGAACAATTTCAATTCACCTTACTAATATTTACTTATACTCACAGCAAATTAATTTCATAAACAATGTCGATCGTGGAAGACAAGGTTGAGGAAGATGCATACTACCCAGACCATGAAGCTTATGGTAAGTGGGAAGAGATATTCGAAGACGAGATCTTTCCAAAAATTACTGCAAGTTTTGACATCATGAGACTTCAACAACTGAACAAATATTGGATGCACAAGGCAGGTATGATAATCAACTCCAACAAGGACGTTTATTGGACCGACCTAAGGAAGATAATAGACAATATCAAGCCGACATGTTCAGATAAGCACAACACCCCTAAGGAGGTTAACGACTGTTGGTCTAGTTCTTGGTCCACAGTGGGGAAGACGTTCGCTTTCAATGAAGGGATTAAGTACTACACCATCACTCACGGGGGCTTGAAAAAAACAAAGGGTCAAAAGAGTTTTTATTGGGAGCTTATTCTCGAAATCCAGTTGAGGAAGAAATCGAAAACAAGGATTCTTGCATTTTGAAGTGTCATATTCTCTATGTGTTAAGTTAATAATCTATTTGTGTTTCTATTTTCTGCATCAAGTTTAGTTTCTTTTCCTTAGCTATCTTGTGTGACGACTCTAAACAATTTGAGATGCCGGATAAATCGTTTTAATGATTTTGTTATCACCATGAATTTTTCATATTATGCAACGTTAGGGTTACTTTTAATACTATATTTTAATAGATTGTTCCAATTTGATTAATCCTGTTATTTTTGTTTTAGTGTTTTATCGTCTAATCATTTTATTTTATTTTTTTAACTTGTGTTTATAAACCGATGATCAACCACATACATATCGGTTAAATAATTACATCCCTTTATAACATGAATATCATGAATAATTTGCTTATAACAACTAAAATAAAAATACTACGTATTGAATAATATTTAGAGGACTTGTTTCAAACTCTTTCTTCATTAAGACATTGTTCACCTACTAATTATTTATTTAAGGATACCAATTAAACAAAACATGTTACAAAAAAAAACAATAACTTCCATTCGACTGTAATATTTGCTTTAGTCATTTTACTATGGTTACCAATTATACCTTTATTGTTACTGTAAAACAATTAAACTTAACATTTTGATACAAAAATGTATGTATCCTGTATTTCATGGTGGAATAAAAAAAATGCATGAAATAAATTTTGGTTTATGGTGGAATAAAATAAAGACGCACGAGTAATATTGTTTCATATTAGTTTATTTACCAAATCGAATTTTAAATTTTAATTTTTCTTTCCTAATTGGTGTACCTATTTATTAATTTAAATTCATTTCTTGCGTATCTCGTAATGTAACAAAATTCATATAGATCATTTCAACGTAAATATTATCATTCCTTTATAATTCACCAATTCAAATACATGACATAGAGAAAAGTAAATGAAAAATTAAACATAATATTCATCATCTACCCATTAGTTAAGTTTCCTTCCACAAACTATAGATTTGTAGTTTATATCATTCCTCCGCACATATGCATTCTTCCTGCCCATGATAAATAACGATCGTATTTGATAGTACCACCATGGGAATTAACAAAAAATTGAACCCCTCGATTGAAAACTTTGGCCCTCAAGTTTGCTGTAAACCAGCAGTCGTTGAAGTGCCGTACTTCCGCAATGTTTGAGTGACTTGCCTGACATTGGAAGAGAGGTCTAAAACAGTATTTCTCAAGTTCGCTCCAGTTAATGTCTTCGTTCCTATTGATTCTGGACCCTGCCTTTTCCTCCCAATGCTTATTGAGGCCTTGGATCTTCAGAAGGTCAAAGATTCCTTTGATTTTAGGATAGATCTCTTCTTTAAATATAACATCCCAGTCTACAAATGCATCATGATCTGGAATGTATGCTACATGATTCGGCTCCATGGGGTTGTGTTTACTTATTTAACCAGAGAAAATAACACTGGTGAAAATTAACATAATAAATACACTTCAATATTCGCTTATATAGCAAAAATCTGCAACCTTTCGTATTCAATTAATATTGGTAAATAACCTTGTTAAAATAAAATTATTGGACAAAGTAAACCTATTGGTATTCTGTTAATTAAATGTTGGCTTATGTATTTAAATTTTGAAATAATTCATTGTACCTGGTGTTGCATTCAATAGCTACCTATTTTTGAATTTGAGTTATTTGAACTTTTGAATTGTCATTGGCTAACTATTTGTATTATATCTGATATTCGTAAGAGACTACTTTGTATTATCCTATTTTTATTTTTATATTATATATTATATTATATTATATATATATATATATATATATATATATATATATATATATATATATATATATATATATATATATATATATATATATATATGACCCCAATATTTTAAATATATGACCCCCTAATTGCTAAAGACTTATCATTGTGTAAAAAAAAAACAAACAAAAAAAAAAATTTGAGAAGACTTGTCATTGCTAAATTATCCATTTTGTATATAACTAATTCAACGAATCAGCATTACAGGTTACTAATTCAGAACGTTATATATTCTACAGTTATTCAGTCACATATATAATGTTACCAGTTAATGTACTAGCAAAATGAACAACGATGGGGTGTGTATGGGGGGTGTGTATGGGGGGGGGGGGAGGGGGGTGTTGTAAGAATAATAATATTCGAAGAATAAGAAGGTAAACAATCATCACAATAACAAGTATTGTAACAAAAACAAGTTAAAAATGAACTACCTTTTCTTTATGACCTCATGATAAAGTTATTAACACTTTGTTATACGTTTATTAATAAGGGGTTTATACCGTTCTTCATTATACACATATAAGATATGCTTAGAATCACATATCAATAAGGATTGTATACAAATGAAGACTATTCACTTGACTTATTTACATAAAACGAAATTGAATACGACGATTAATTTTTCAAATTAAAGGAATTCATGGAATCGTGATGCTAGTGTAGGAAGGATTTGAGAAGAAATAATAGGTTTATTTCAAATTAATAACCCGTGACATATAAAGTTGCTCTGACATGTAAACTAATGGGTTTTAACGCTTTGAAGTTGATCCGTCAACAAAATATATTTCAAATGAATATTACAATTGCTAAAGACTTATCATTGCTAAATTATCCATTTTGTTTATAACTAATGTCAAGAATCAGAATTATCTGTTACTAATTGAAGAACTTATATTTTCTACGAATTTAAGTCGCGTGTATATTGTTACTAATTAAAGTACTAACCAAATGAACAAAGATGGGGTGGGGGGTAATAATAATAATAATAATAATAATAATAATAATAATAATAATAATAATAATAATAATAATAATAATAATAATAATAATAATAATAATAATAATAATAATAATAATAATAATAATAATAATAATAATAATAATAATATTCATGGGATCGTGGTCGCGATGTCTGTGTTGATTTGACAGGGTCTTCTCCTTTGACACAGTCAGGGCTATCCGACTTTATTCCTGGGTGGGTTGTGGCTGATGCTGCTCATCGGAAGCGGGATAAGTATGAAGCTCGATAACAGGCGATTGGATATGGTTTCATTCCCTTCTCCTTTTCTTCGTTTGGGGAATTAGAGAAGGAGGCTGTTGCGTTACTGAAGCGGATTCAGAGGTTCTCGACGACGCAAGACGATGGGGCTCGTGCTGCAGCTCATATCTTCACTAGGGTAGGATTTGCTATAGTTAGAGGAGTGGGGGCTCAGATTGTATCTCGGCTTCCCACTAATTTATTGTAGGTTGTATGACTTTTGTTTTTGAGATATAATAATAATAATAATAATAATAATAAATAAATAAATAAATAAATAAATAAAGACTTTTCAATAATAATAATATTAATAATAATAATAATAATAATAATAATAATAATAATAGTAATAATAATAATAATGATAAATAAAATAAAATAAAGAATTTTAAAGTTAAATTTTGTACATAGAATTAAATTCAAACCAATGATTTATTTTTCAAAGGAATATGTCAAATCGTGATGCTAGTCTTGTAAAGAATTCTGAATGAATAAAACACTAATTACAATTTCATACTCCGTAACATAGAAAGTTCCTTGGACAGGTAAACTAAATCTCTTAAGTGTTTGAAGGTGATCCATCATCAAGATTTATAATGTTTACGTCATTATTGTTGCTCGTGTATGACACTATGACATCTTATACTAAATGCTCTTTTCAAAAGCTACATATTTATCATTGCTAAATTATCTTTTTTTCGTTATAACTAATTTCACGAATCAACATTTCATGTTACTAATAAAGAATGTCAATTGAACAAGATGGGGTGGGAGTGGGTATTGACAATTATAATAGTAATCATAATTGTAGTTATAACAATAACAATAACAGTAGTAGTAGTAGTAGCAGTAGTAGTAGTAGTAGTAGTAGTAGTAGTAGTAGCAGTAGCAGCAGCAGTAGCAGCAGCAGCAGTAGTAGTAGTAGTAGTAGTAGTAGTAGTAGTAGTAGTAGTAGTAGTAGCAGTAGTAGTAGTAGTAGTAGCAGTAACAGTAGCAGTAGCAGCAGTAGCAGTATCTGTAGCAGTAGTAGTAGCAGTAGCAGTAGCAGTAGCAGTAGTAGTAGTAGTAGTAGTAGTAGTAGCAGTAGCAGTAGCAGTAGCAGTAGCAGTAGCAGTAGTAGTAGTAGCAGTAGCAGTAGCAGTAGCAGTAGCAGTAGCAGTAGCAGTAGCAGTAGCAGTAGCAGTAGCAGTAGCAGTAGCAGTAGCAGTAGCAGCAGCAGCAGCAGCAGCAGTAGCAGTAGCAGCAGCAGCAGTAGCAGTAGCGGTAGCAGTAGCAGTAGCAATAGCAGTAGTAGTAGTAGTAGTAGTAGTAGTAGTAGTAGTAGTAGTAGTAGTAGTAGTAGTAATAGATGAATAAGAAGAAGAAGAAACATAATCACATTGACAAGTATTGTAAGAAAGACAATAAAAAAATTATGCCGATTTATGAGCTCATGATTAGCTTATTACAACTTTGAACTAAGTTTATTAATAAGGGTTTAAGTTAAACACTATTTTCGAGAGAAAAAGAATTATGACGTCCTTTATTGTTATATATATGTTTTTTATTATATGTCGCATATCAATAAGACTATATACAAATTAAGACTTTTCAATTACATTTTTTACATTGAATTAAATTCAATGTGATGATTAATTTTTCAAAGGAATATATGTAAAATCGTGATGTTAGTCTTGTAAGGAATTGTGAAGAAATAAATCAATTATTACAATTTAATACTCCGTAACATAGAAAATTCCTTGGACAGGTAAACTAACTCTTTCAACTACTTGAAGGTGATCAGTCAACAAATTTTTTAGGGTCAATTTCATTATTGCCGTGTATGACACCATGAAATCTAACACTAAATGATCTTTACAATAGCTAAAAAGTTATCATTGCTAAATCATCCATTGTGTTTATAACTAATTTAATGAATCAGCTTCTCTGTTACTAATTAAGACAGTTATATATTCTACAGTTTTTCAGTCACATGTACATTGCGCTTAATTAATGTAATAACAAGTGAAATAATAATAATAATAATAATAATAATAATAATAATAATAATAATAATAATAATAATAATAATAATAATAATAATAATAATAATAATAATAATAATAATAATAATAATAATACTTCATTACAGTTGCTGATATTCGACATTTTGAAATCTTACACTAAATGATCTTTTCAATAGCTAAAGACTTTTCATTGATAATTTATCCTTTTTCTCTATAACTAATTTCACAAATCAGCATTCCATGCTACTAATTAACAAAGTTATATATTCTACAGTTTTACAGTAACATGTATATTGTTACTAATTAATGTACTAACCAATTGAACAAAGATGGGGTGGGGGGGTATTAATAATAATAATAGTACTAATAATTATAGTAATAATAAACATACTAATAATGGTCACAATAATAATCTTATAATAATAATAGGTGAAGAAGAAGAAGAAGAAACATCATCACAATAACAAGTATAGTAAGAAAGACATTAAAAAAAAAATTAACTACCTTTCATTTATGAGCTCATGATAAGTTAATACAACGTTGATATAAGTTTATTAATAAGGGCTTAAGTTAAACAATATTTTCAAGAGAAAAAGACTTATGCCGTCGCTCAGTAGTGTATATATATATATATATATATATATATGTAAATAATGTAACTGAAAAGTCTTATATATATATATATATAATATATATATATATATAAGACTTTTCAGTTACATTATTTACATAGAATTAAATTCAAGCCGATGATTAATTTATCAAAGGAATATGTCAAATCGTGATGCTAGTTTTGTAAGGAATTTTGAAGAAATAAAACACTATTTACAATTTAATACTCCGTCACATAGAAAGTTCCTTGGACAGGTAAACTAACTCTTTTAACTGTTTTAAGGTGATCCGTCAACAAATCTTTTAGTGTCAACTAAAATAAGGGTTGCTCATGTATGACACTATGAAGTCTTGCACTAAATGATCTTTTCAATAGCTAAAGAGTTATCATTGCTTAATTATCCATTGTGTTTATAACTAATTACATAAATCAGCTTATCTGTTACTAATTAACAAAGTTATATATTCTACAGTTTTTCAGTCACATATACATTGTTACTAATAATTGTACCAACAAAATGAACAAAGATGGTTTGGGGAGGGTGGTTGTATTATAAATAATAGTAATAATAATAATAATAATAATAATAATAATAATAATAATAATGATAATAATGATAATAATAATAATAATAATAATAATAATAATAATAATAATAATAATAATAATAATAATAATAATAATAATAATAATAATAATAATAATAATAATAATATGAATAAGATATGATATGTCGCATATCAATAAGGACTATATACAACATAAGACTTTTTAGTTGACTTTTTTTTTACATGGTATGAAATGCAGGTCACTGATTATTTTTGTAAAGGAAATTATGAAAACGTGATCCTAGTCTAGTAAGGATTTGTGAATAAATAATACACTTACTATAATTTAATACCCCGTAACATAGAAAGTTGCGTTGACAAGTAAACTGACTCTTTTAACTCTTTGAAGGTGATCCGTCAACAAAATTTATAATGTTTAAGTCATTATTGTTGTTCATGTATGACACTATGAAATCTTACACTAAATGCTCTTTTTTATAGCTAAAAAAGTATTATTGCTAAATTATCCATTGTGTTTATACCTGATTTCATGAATCAAAATTATCTGTTACTAATTAAGAAAGTTATATTCTACAGTTTTTATGTAACATATATAAGGTTACTATCTAATGTACTAACCAAATGAAAAAAATATGGGGTGTGGGGGGTAGTAATAGTAATAGTAATAATAATAATAATAATAACAGTTTACTTCATTATCTTGCTCATGTATCTTAATTCCCACGCTAAATGATTATTTCAATTGCTAAAAAATCTTCGGTTCTAAATTATCAAAATTCTAAACTTGATAGGGCGGCCTTTTTTCCTCAAACCAGACTTTAGTTTAAAATATTACAATTTTCATTGTAACATTCCCTCAAAAATATATAATCGGTTACTAATTATTATACTAACCTAACTACAAAGTATGGGTGTATTTAGGAGTTCGTAGTAGGAGTAGTAGTAATAATAATAATAATAATAATAATAATAATAATAATAATAATAATAATAATAATAATAATAATAATAATAATAATAATAATAATAATAATAATAATAATAATAATAATAATAATTTATAATAATAATAATAACAAAAGGCAAGAGTTTATGACCTGCCTTTGGTTTATGACCTCATACAAAAATTAAAACTGACTTTGATATAAGTCGTTTAATAAGGGCTCAAGTTAAACACTATTTCCAAGTGAAAGAGATTATAGTATTGATAACCTCTTTACCGTCTTTTAGTATTTTATATAAGATATGTCGCATATCAATAACGACTATTTACAAATGAAGACTTTTCAGTTATATATTTTATATAGAATGAAATACAAGCCAATGATTATTTTTCAGGGGACCTTATCAAATCGTGATGCTAGATTGTTAAGGATTTGAGAAGAAACAATACATTTATTACAATTTTATATTTCGTAACAAATTGATAACATTTACTTCACACTAAATAATCATTAAAATTGCTAAAAAAACATCATTGCTTAATTACACAAGATCACTATAAATGTAACAAAAAATATAATAAAAGGAAGAAACATTGCTTTGAAACAATCACGTTACTCGGAATCGATATGTGCTTACCAAATATACTTCCCTATGTTACTAAGATTTATAGTATGTTTTGTTTGTGTCGTTTTCAGACTTGTGCGTACCAAGTATAGTTTCCTGAGTTACTAAAAAAATTTCTAATAACATTGTTCGAGTATTTTGGGGGTTTTCCGCCATTGTCGACGAACTAGCACCATTCTCAACCATTGCTGTTGTCGACCTTCAAATATCCTAATTACTTATTAATCAATTTGGCCCTCGGTTACTTGTGTGCCTATAACAAATATTGTATTCCAACAAAATATCCAATTTATTTGAAATCGATAGGAAGAGTATACCCATTTCACTACTTCAATTGAAAATTGGTATATTCTGCAAACATACTCATTTACAAATAGGAGACGATTAATGGAGGAAGAATAAGTCAATTAAACTGCAAAATATTTAACACAATAGATTTTGCAAATAATATATAAACGTTTACATAATTAACTGGAATATATCCAATTTGAAAACCCCCAAATCGAAAATTTCAGAAACCTAATTAACTCGAAATTTCTCAATATTCTCAGGTAAACAACGATTATTTTGTTCAATTAAACAAAATAATCTTTGCGGATGATGTAAATTTAAGCTTCTGCATGTATACTGAAGCAACTTCAAGGTTTTTTTGTTCATCTTCCATCGTCGCCCATATCGTCCTCTCTCTATGCGATGTTCATCGATGTTGCAGAAATGAATTTTTTTTAATTTTTTTTTAAAAAATAATAAATTAATTGCATTGGAAATGACAATTAATTTGAATTTCAAACCTTTGAATTTTCATTCAAATTTGAATGAAATCTGAAAAGAAGTGGAATTTGGGCCCCAAACAAACACCCAATCAAAGGCTGCCATGTCACAATGTATGTGGTTCCCACATACAGTGAATGTATGTGTAGCTTTTTCGCTACTTAATCACTTTTTGTTATTACATCGAAAAAGAAAAGAAAAAAAAGACAGGAAAAGAAAAGCAAAAATATAGGAAAATTAATGTAAAATTAACAAAAGAAAAGAAAAAAAAAAACAACAACAACAAATAAGGGCAAACCTACAGATTCCAATGAAGCATATAAAACATTTTTATCAACAAACTGAAGAATAATCGAAAGTGAAAATTAGATTTGCTTTTGGGACGATAAAGTGATTTTGGGTTAGTGGGTGGGTTGGCTTTTAGAGTGATTTTTGGGTTGGCCAAGGTTGTGGGGTGGCGTCGATAAGGATTCAAGTGGTTTAAAGATGGTGATAGTGAGTGTTTTGGAGGTAGTTGATGGTGGGATTCATTGCGTTAGTAAGTGGTGATGGTGGTAAGACAATGGTGTATTGATGATGTGTATATATGGGTCAGGCATTGAAGAAAGGGAATTGAAATACCTGGGGTGGGGTGGAGATTTTAGAAGTTTGAAAGGTTCAAAGGGAATGATTATTAACATCAATAAAGGAAATAAGACATACTATTTCCCTTTCCCTTTTCAAATTACCCTATACCAAATGTCCCCTTAATGTAAAAGGAAAAAAAGAGACGGGGTTCACAAACCTAGTGTGAGCCCCTTGTGGCTTCTTTAATTTATATATGATTCTTAAATAGAGTAAGTTAAGGTAAATAAAGTGTCAAATGAAGTTTTTTTAAATTTTTTTTAAAGAAGAGATTTTTTTTTTGACAAAGGGAACACACAAAAAACAACTAAAAAACAAAGGAAAGAAGATCTCTACAACGAGCCGCTCCAGCCAGGGAATGAGCCTCCCTAATAGAAGACCTCGGAACCTTCCGAATGAGACAGGTAGTAAAATCTGACAAGGTGTTCTGAATCTCCTGAATAGTCCAAATTACTGCTATGTCCGCCACTTCCTGGCACAAAATTAACGTAGGAATAATAGAGCAGTCGGTAAGAAGTAAAAGACGAGTAAAACCCCGCAATCGAACTTGTTGAAGACCAAACAAACAGGCAAGCAGTTCAGAATGAAGAGCCGACCCAGCAACACAAGCCTTGGCACCACCAGCCATCGTTTGCGACGAATCAGAAACACAAAAACACCAGCCAGTACCAGCATTGTTAGTCTCCCTATCCCAAGCTCCATCAAAAAGCATAGAAACCTCACAAATGTCATCCAGAGCACCACAAAGAGCATAAGTAGTAGAAGGAGACGGAAAACCCGGAGGCCTACCCGTCGAATCAGAATTGAGGTTACGAGCATTCTGACTTCTGAGGCTCCAATCTGAGGCCAAAGCCAAGATGGAATTGGGCAAATAAACTGCGGATTGGAATCTAACATTATTTCTTGTTAACCAAATTGCCCGGCAGACCCCAAAGAAATAGTCCAAAATGGCCCAAAACCTAGCCGAACTAAGCCTAGAGACAATACCCATAAACTAGTCTAGGAAAGGTAACAGGAAATCAGGTTTAGGAAAAGAACCCCAGTCTATAGAATACCATAAAGACGCAATAAAGGGGCAATCACGAAACAAATGATCCCTTGATTCCACAGAATTGTGACAGAAAACACAAGTTAAATTTACAGGAATACCTTTTTGGGAGAGTACCTCCATGGAAGGAAGAGCGTCATGAACAATCTTCCAAGCTAACATCTTCCACTTAGGAAGGAGGGGTAAGCCCCACAGGCGTTTCAACCAGGTAGGAGGAAGCAAGGAAACTGGGGTTTTAAAGTGTTAAGATAAGATATGTAAATAGGCTGATTTTGCAGAGAACTTACCATCCCGGGTATATTTCCAGTAAACAAAATCATCAACCGCTTTCAAAGGACGTTCAAAACTTAAAATAGCTGTAGCCACATGCTGAGGGAAAAGAGATCGAACCTTAGATGGATTCCAGGAAAGGGAGGTAGGAGCTAAAAGATCCGAAACATAAAAAGGCCTATCGTGAACAAGAATCGACCCCTTGAACTCCACCTTAACATTGGGAAGCCAACAATCATTTAAAATACTTATATTTTGTCCTGAACCAATCTTCCAAGCAACACCTGCTGAAATAGCTAAGTTCCCCTCCATAAGTCCTCGACTACCCCAAGAAGGTCGGGCGCCAGAAATATATGACTTGTGCTGAAGAAGATTCGGATATTTAGCAGAAAGAACCCGAGAAGCCAAGAGTTGAGGATTATGTCTCAACCTCCAAGCCTTCTTAGCAAGCAGGGCAACATTAAAGGATTGAAGGTGACGGATTCCAAGACCACCTAAACCTTTCGGGAGAAACACAGAAGCAGCAGGAGCCAAAGCAAGTCCCTTAGAAGCTTCCCCAGACTTCCACCAAAACCGTAAAAGAAGAGAATTCACCCTATCACAGATTGTCGAAGGTATCTTGAACACTGAAAGAACATGGTTAAAAGAGGCAATGAAAACCGAGTTAATAACAACCAACTTAGCAGCAGGCGATAACCTAAGAGAGGAAAAGCCTGAAAATCGTTGAACCATCTTATCAATCATAAACTGAAACTCTTTGCATTTTCTACGACCCATATCCACATGGAGACCTAAATAAGTACCAATGGAAGAACATGCCTTCATCTTAAGACTGGTTGCAAGGTAATCTCGACAATCATCCGGAGTGTTATAGCTGAATCTAACAAAGGATTTCTGGAGGTTAACCATTTGACCAGAATTTGAACAGAACTCATTTATCACCGAAAGCACATTATCACATGCCTCAGGAGAAACTTGAAAGAAAAGCAGTGCATCATCTGCAAAAAAAAGATGCGAAATAGAAGGATCCCGACGAGAAACACAAATACCACGAAATAAACCTCGCCGTTCATCACGCCGCAACATTAAAGAAAAAACTTCCATACATAAAACATAAAGGTAGGGAGAAAGAGGGTCCCCTTGCCTTAGTCCACATTTAGGAATAAAAGGTCGCGAAGGAGATCCATTAATCAAGAGCTGGTACGATACCGTAGTAACACACTGTTGCAAAATATGGACCCGGTAAGGAGGGAAACCAAACCTGCGGAGAACCTCCCAAGGGAAATCCCAGTCGACTCTGTCGTAAGCCTTATTCATATCAAGTTTTAAGGCCACAGAACACGTCTTAGATGGTGAAGAAGACAGGTATGAAAGTAATTCATGGGCTAGTAAACCATTGTCTGCCATTAAACGGCCTGGCACGAAAGCATTTTGAGAATCAGAGATTAGAGATGGTAAAACCTTCTGAAGTCGGTGAGTAAGATATTTGGCAATGCACTTGTAAACCACATTACATAATCCAATCGGACGAAATTGGGAAGCCAACTCAGGGTGATCCACCTTTGGGAGAAGAACCAAGAAGGTACGATTCCATTCTTTTAGTAGATAGCCATGAACAAAGAAGAACTGAACTGCCTCAATAACTTGGTGTAGGCGTCGCTCGATGTGCGCCTACGTTAAAGCATGTGTGAATATGCTTGGCAATCATAGGAAGTGGGAATTGACATTACGATTAGGGACAAAGCAAAGTAGGGAGCCGCCAACAAGTTTTTAAGGAACTTGTAAACCGTTCACAGATCATAAAAAGGCAACCACGATAAGGGACAACGATAGGCAACAACGATTGACCCGTGAAGGTTACACCCCATTCATAATCCATGAGATTACTAACTCCATATGGTTCGAAACCACGAAAGGAGGATCAGGGATGATGGTACGAAGTGAGTCATGGAGTCACATTCGTCCGTATTGGCCTCTACTCGATTCTTATAGTGAAAAATGATTCCTGCGATCTCAAAGGCATACAAACAAAAATTCAATTTGCTCCAAACTATTATTAAGCTAAATTGGTTCAATATTAATGCAACACATAATTCTAAAATATTTGTGATCACTTGAACTAAGCAACAAGATTAAAAAGGAACCTAAACCGGTTGTCCAAATTATCTTATTAGGCGTGATTTTCAATTACATATTCCCTTTAAACATGCAATATGGTGATCAATAAAAACAATAGAATAACATCAATATTGGAAGCAATTTAACAATAATTCCAACAATACAAAATCGTTAGAAAAATAATAGAAATAAAAGGAACATAATTCTTACTTTGATTATGTTTGCTTGCAACTACAAAATAATAAACGAGTTAGTAACTTCAAGGAAATAATAATAGAACAATAATTAAATTAAATTAAATTAAATTAAGTAGAGTTGATTTAGGGCCAAACCCTCAAACAGTTCTACCCTTCACGCCTTGGCTTAAGGACAGAACCACGAGTAAAGTATGGACTCCGGGGAGTGCTTGAAGAAGGAATTTTGAAAGAATAAGGGTAGGCTAGTGTTTAGGCTAGAGCATAGAAGAAAGAAAAAACTCAAGAATTAATTGATGCCCCGTACATCAAAAATGAGGGGGTATTTATAGAAAAAATGTGCTGAGGGAACACACGGAACCCTAAAATGATAAAAACCCTAAAAAAGTATCCCGCGACACGGCAAAGTGTACCGTGACACGGGAAATCCCACCGTCAGACGGGAAACATTCCCGTGACATGGTGCACATTTTTTGTGACGCGGGAAATATTTAGTAAACGGGGGAGAAAATGCGTTAAGGATTTACGCGGAAAGGACACGAAAATTCCCGTGTCACAGCAGGTTTCCCGTGTCACGGGAAATCCCACCGTCAGACGGGAGAGTTTCCTGTGACACGGTGGACAGCTGCCGTGGCGCGGGAATTTTCAGTCCGCTTTTCTGTCTAAATTCATTTTTAACCCTAATTTCGTTCAGCATTTTAAGTGCCGATTGATAATTTCGGGCTATTTTCTGATTTTATTTTTATTTGGGCTTAAATAAATAAAATAAATAAAAAGTTTGGGCCAAAATAATAAAACAATAAAAAAAAAAGGTTTGGGCTAAAATTAAATAATAAGTTTGGGCTGAAATTAAAACTATACTTTGATCAAACATCAAGACTGATCCGTGGACTATTCCAAAATTGAATTTAATTAAATACGATATTTTAAGCACTCTAGGGATTAAATACTGAACCCGGCCAATAGTGGCGGTGAAAGGTTGTTCATCATCGGGTTTGGTTTTGGGGAGACATTTTTAGGTGTCTACACTTGGGGACCAACCGTAGCCCAATGTAGCTTGAAAAATGCTGAAGTAAAGCCATTTGGACCAGGAGATTTATCACTCCCAATACGAAACATTGCTTCTTTAATTTCTTTGTCAGAAAAAGGTTTCATAAGGACTTGAAAATCTGGCTCCGAAATAGTAGGAAGATCCAAATCATCCCATTGACAAGGGGAAGCAGGAGAATGGAGCCCCCGACAATTATAGAGCTCAGTGAAATGGTCTTCCAAGACAGAAGCAATCCCAGTTTGATCAGAAACCCACACATCATGTCCATTTTTCAAACTCATAATTTTGTTTCGCCGGCGACAAGCTTGAACCGAGCGGAATAAAAGACTGGAATGAGACTCACTTAAAGCATCCCAACGAATCTTGCATCGTTGCTTCCAAAAAAGAAAAGCTGTCTGGGCCCTGGAAATCTTCTCTTCTCGCAATAAGAGAAGGTCAGATCTTTGCTGATCAACCTGTAGATGAAGTGAACATGTAGTTACAGATTTCTCTAAATCTTGCCAATCTATACCCCATTTCCGCTTATGAATAGCGCACCAACGAAGCATATGAACTTTCACTGCATCCAATTTTCTAGAAAGTGAAAACATAAAAGAACAAGGGTGAACCTTTTCCCAGTCAGAACCAATGATATCCGCAACTTCTTTGATACCCAAACACCAATTTAAAGAAGAGATTGAAGAGAAGCGTTGTTTAGTAAGAAAACTAAAAGAATAAAAGAGACATTTAAAAAAGGGATAAAAAATGACATGTGGCACTCTATAGTTCATAAAATTTTTTTGTGTTATTTAATATTAATATAGATTATTCTTAAAATTTTACTCTTAAGTTTTAATGCTCTAAAAACCCATTATCATAATAAGTTATACTATGTAGTCTTTTAATTGTTATCGGAGATAATGTTCAAGAATAAGTATAAACTAATAGTATAGATTGACTAGATTATTTGAAACCGGTCTATTCTCTACGTTGCAAAATTTTTTATTTCGTAATTGCCCGGTCTTATCTAAACTTGAAAAAAACCGAACCTAGCTAGTGTCTTGGTCTATCTTTTATATTTTTTTTCATAAAAAATAGACATGCCATAAGCCTAGTAACTATTCTTTGATATCATTAAAATTTTTAAAGCCCTAAAGTATAAAAGAAACATGTCTTTCGAGTTTTGAAATTTAAAATTAATCCCAAAACCAAAAATTCTCGACAACGTTGACAACAAACGACTACATGTGAACCATTATCTACTCATCTTCTATAATTCACGACCTCCTTAATTTTGCTTGAAATATTCCCTACAGTTTTTTGGGGACTCCACTGGGGAGGATTTCTATTTTAATTCCTAAAATTTTTTTTGGCAATGATTTAGAATGAGTCAATGAGACTTGAAAAATTCTAAGTATTTCATGTGCGTAATTTTGATTAACATTATTGGCATAAGCATAAAAAGGTTCGCATTGTAAAGACCATCCGTAATGCGTCAAAAACATAGAATTTTTACACGTAGGAAATTAAGAAAATATCTTTCACAACTAAAGTCGAAATAACGCTACGAAAAAAACTAGAAAATTCAAGAACAGAAAGCTGCCGAGGCATGCGCTGAGAAAACAGCGTCATCACCGAGCGATGGCTCTGTCTCCTGGAGATAGTACTTGTCGTTTGGCGACAGTGGCATTGTCTGGCGACAGGATTTGTTTTCTCGCGCCGAATTCCTCCAAAACCGAGCCAAAAATCTACCTTCTTGTTTCGACTAGTTTTCTAGTACTGTTTGCTTGGTTTTACATCTTGATTGAGTTTTTCCCTTTTTTCTGAAACTCATATGTGTTCTACATATGGCCATAACCCTCTGGGGATGCACACTCCATCTACCCAATCGAACGCTCATGGAAACAACAGGTACATCCGAGTTTGTTGAATTCACCAAACAGTGGAAGCGAGTTTAACTCGCGGGGTCCCATCCACACACGCCAATACTTCCAAAGGTAAGGCTTCCGCGCGGTGCATCCGGGCACATAACCACGGACCCTCTTTGAGTAACCTTTATCCTTGAACTTTAGAAAACTTGAGTCATGGTTAGGTTGCAAACTCATTGCATCATATTGTGACTATTTGTGCATTATTTGCTTGTGCATATCTACATGTGATTAAACTAACCGTTTAGCTTGACCGTTTAGTTTGACTTGTGATTATAAATATGCTTAAATAAACTAACCAAGGACTAAAGGAATTTGTTTAATTAATTAATTAATTAATTAATTTGAGCTAATAAATATGTCTAAAATCGAGTCATAGTTCCTTTGAGTCAACCCGGATTTTTATTCCCCTATACTGCACAAGTGTAAACTTTTTTTGGTCATAGCCAGAGTTCTAGGAAGATTTACGAGTCGTACAACCTATAAATCTATATCCTCGAGTTTTATCTTTCATTTGGTGTTGGTTTCGTTCAATTCGAAGTCACAGATAAAAAGTTATGACTAAAATACTACAGCCTGTCCAGTTTAGTGCACATATGTGAGGTCTTAATTTAGTCTTTGTTTGAGTCTAGTCACATAGTCTAGTCACAAGGTCATGACACGAGTCTTGAACATATCACTTACACTCACTAGTCTTAGCACACACATTGTGTATATGTCACTATGACCATGTATTAGGTTCATGCATGAGTCATTTTTTCCGTCAATTGAGTTGGGGTCCACTCTATTTTTCCATATATATCTCTCACTCTACATTACCTTTCCAAACATTTTTCACACTTTCCTTCTTAAAGACTTTCTATATTCACATTCCTTCATCTTACGTGCTTCCTCCATAAATCATTCACCTTACTAAACTTTTTTTCCCATCCATGCATGTTGAATCGAGTTTGAGTCATGTGATTGACAAACAAAAAAAAAGAGGGTAGTGATGAAACAAATGCACAAGGCAAGCTTCTCACCAAGATTTCATGCTTTCTTCTTCTTTTTTCAAACCCCTCCCCAATAAGTCTTGCATAGGAACCCTTTATCCTCCTTAGATTTATTTCTTAGAGTTTGTTTTTTACCTTTTAATAAAATGAGCATTTCTTTTCTTGCATATGATCATTTCATTACATTTAAAAAAAAATCAATGTCGAACTAAGCACAGGGTATACCAATGATTTGAGGCGCCCCTTGTAGCCACATCATATCACCTTTCACACTTCAAATATACAATCCTATCTTGATAAACCACTTTGAGCCTCGTCTAACGAAGGACCTTTCTTTTTTCAACCAACATCTACCTAACCTTGGGATGGGATGGTGTGCAATCTATGAAATTTTTATAGAACAAAAGCTTGAGTGATTAAAAATAGCAAAAAGTAGAAATAATAAAAAGTGTACAAAAGGGCAAGTGTTCCAATGTCATTGATATGAACATGTATTTGATAAGAACACATCTCAGATTGCGTCTCTTATCAAGTGCTCGGTACCGTGCCTGATAAACATGAATGCCAAGTGAGTGATAGACTGCATGATCGGAATTGCCCACACTTATCAAAATAAAAGATGATAAAGCAAAAAAAAAGAGTAAAAAAAAAAAAAAAAAACCTTGGGGGGCTTATCTAGGGTCTTGAGCCTTTATCCCTTTCTTCTTCAATCTTTAGCCTAACCACGTTACAAACCTTCAAAGACCTCTTGGAAGTATACACATACTTGTGCGAGGTTCGGCTAGAGCTACGTTCGGCCTAATTCCTAACGGATACGTAGGCAACCTCACATCGAGGTGCAGCCGTAATAAAATGCATTAATTCATATACACATTCATGCATGATCATATAAAGGGATCTCCTATGCTCATCATATCCATTTAGAGCTAGACTTGGGGGCTTGATCCCTGCATTATTAGCTTACCTAACCTAAGAGTCACCATAATTTGACTCTTTAAAAAAAAAAGAATAAATTTTTCCACACCTTAGCCTTTGCGGCCTAGCTTTAGTGTCACTTTCACACACATCACAGATATATAGACAAATAATCCTCCCCTTAGGAACCTTTTGTCATGAAATCTCAACAAGAAATTGAAGCATGCCTCGTCATCTTAGAGTCCTTCATCACTCATATCAAAATCACTCATCATTCTATCACAAAGTATGAAGTGCTTAGCCTCCGTGCCTAAGTTACCTAAATACTTGCATCATCGAGTCAACAATCGAGATAGCCTAGGATGAACTAATCCTTTGCACTATGAGATACAACATTAATACATGCATTCGACTAAGCTCATTCAACATGCACCTCAAACACTTGCTTCGATTCTTTTTTGCGTCTTCTTTTTTCAGGAGAAAGTCGGTACCCTCCACAAAAATGATGGAAAATTTTTGAAATTTTTGCTTTTATGTATTTTGAGTCAAACACATCACAATACAATGCAAACGCGAGCCATGCACATTGAGTCATGTCGTGTCCAAACACATTGAGTCAACGTTAAGTAAGTCAATCACGATGAGTCAAGTATAACAAACCTTAGGTCAACCCTAAGGAAAACATAAGCAAAGTCTTGCAGTCCAAAACATATATACAGGTGCACTAAGTCCCAGACGGACAAGTGATCTTTACAAAGATCTAAGGCAAAAGACACAAGTTTTCAAAGACATGCAAAGCTATCACTTCCAAAGCGAGGAGATGAGAAAATTTGAATAAGATGGCTCAAGGCGTAGCGGTCTTTGACGACATTCCCTAGGATGCGAAAGTCGTCACTTTATTTGAGAAGATGGCTTAAGGCGATGCAATCTTGGACAGTTCTCCCCAAGATGTGGAGGTTGTCAAATAAAACTACTTTGATTCAACAAAAATTGATTATGTCCTAAAGCACGAACGGCTCGCACATCAAGTTTCTCATAATTTTCGGACAAGTTTTCCCATGACAAAGAAAAATTTTCAATTGATATACACTTCCCGAGGCGTAGAAGTTGGCGATTGCATCCTAAGGCATGGGTACTTAGCGGAACTTCACTTAAGAGCTACTTAAGGCGTAGGAGCTCAGGACAAGATTCTCAAGGCGTGGAAACTGTTATACTATTAGACTTCCCAAGGCAAGGAAAATCATCATTCGAAAGACTGCTCAAGACGAAGGAGTCTACAACATGTTACCCGAGGCGACGCGAGGAAATTTGTCATTTGTGAGTTGATCGAGGCGTAAAATCTAATGATAAAAATCCCCAAGGCATGGAAGATCGTTATTCAATGGATTGCTCAAGACGTGGTGGTTTGCTGTCGAATTCTTAAGGCATGGAAGATTTTCGTTCAATGGATCGCTCGAGGCGTGATGGTTCACGATAGAATTCCCAAGACGAGGAAGGACGTCACAACAACAGTGAAGATGACTACAAGCGGAGTTATCTTCGATCATATTCCCTAGGATGTGAAAGATTTCATAAAACAGCAGAAATTGAAGGCATCTACAAGAGGGGCAGTCTTCAGGCGATATCCCCTAGCTTGAGGAAGATCGTCAAATAAAAAGTCGATTACTCTATAGACGTGTGCTCGACGGTGCTAGTTTGCAGGTATCAGCGTTACAATATTGATTTAGGATCATAGAACGTTCTGAATCATTCTCCGTCCATATTGCTACTTTGACTTTTGTTTTCGAAACTTGCGTTTCTCCAAACTCAGTCAAAGTAGGGGCTTCTATAGACACCCAAATGTGTCTCCCCAAAACCAAACACAGTGATGAATACCTTTCACGTCATTTGATTATCGAACGTAGTGAAAGTGTGAAAAGTCTAGTGATGTGGTTGTTTTTATTAAAATATTTATCTTTCTGTTTTTGAAAATATTTCTTTTTATACTCTATTTATGGAAAACGTCCAATACAGTTTAGTGTGGTCCACGATAAAGGTCCAATAATGGTGTAATTGGATGATTCATGAAAGGACCTTTCAAACGATATATTATAAGCCCAATTCATATGAATAATGAGGAAGTTATGGAAAAAATACTAAACTGGGCCCAAACCGGATTTTACTTACGACCCAATGATCATGTGGAGGGTCCAAAGGTTTAATCTCATTCCTAAACTAATTAGGATTAATTAGAAACTTCTATAAGTTTCTAAAAGATCTTAATTATCCTTTTTAAAAAGATAAAATTAAAGAATTTGAAATCGAATAAAAACTTTTTTTTTTAAAAACTTTCCATTTTTAAGTCCTAATTCTATTCGAATTTAAAGATGTTCAACGACAGTCAGAAATTATTTTCATGCCTCATAATTTTTATCCAAATTTATACTGTTGGATATATCTTGAAATTATCTTTCCAATGATATAATATAATATTAATTCTAAGCTATAACAAACAAGATATGAAAGGAATACGAAACTCTACCCATATCTGACACCCTTCCACTATTTTGGTCATATCTTATTATTTAATAACAATTTTAATATGAATCTAATTGGGTTAGAAAGTATAATTCAAGAGCTTTCCAACGACATATTATATCACTTATTTGGACTTTTAGATCAAAAAATATGATAAAAACAAAATTCGCAAAAAACTATCCCAGCGCCAAACGACAGAGTCTGACGCATGGCGCTAATACTTGTCGCATGGCGCTAATACTTGTCGCATGGCGCTAATACTTGTCGTCTGGCGCTAACTTCTTTCGTTCGCGACAAGAGTTCTTTTATTCTGAATGGGACTTGATTTCTTTTCTATCGTTTCTGGACTATTTTTCTATAAATAGGGGTTGTATCTCCCCCTTTTTATTCATTGACAACCATCATCTCTCTCTACTTTCTCTCTAAAGCAAGAATCTTTCTCTTTCTCTAATCTTTTTATAAACCATCCCTCTCACAAAATTCCTCATTCATTAGTTCTAGACACACCTAGCCAATTTCGAAGTTGCCTTCGCCCTAGACGTGAAAGGTTTTATAATTTCTGAGGGTTTGGTCCCAAATCTCTATTTCAATTATTTAAATTAATTGTTTGATTTAATATTTTCCTTGAAGTTACTAACGTGTGTATTTTGTTATTAGAAAGAGATACGAGGCATCAAAGTAAGTAATTTAATTGTCATAGAAAGCATGCTTTGATTATTTTTATTCCTAGTATCATGTTAGGATGTTTTATTGATTCCTAGTATCTTGTTTAGGGTATTAACTAATATTTCTAATATCATGTATGTTTCTACTATCATGTTTAGGTTGCTTTCTATTCTTTCTAATATCATGCTAGTATCATGTTAGGGCTAAAACTTTGATTTTTAATGTTTAGTGAAATGATAGGGTTTGTTATTAATCGTGTTAGTATAATGCCTAGGATCTTGCTATTATTATTAAGCTTTGATGAGATTATGATGATGATTGTGATTATTATGTTGCTTGATATATATTACTATTTTTATTGCTTGATCACACCTTTTACGCATGTTTAAAGGGAATTTGTACTTGTAATCACGCTTAATAAGACAATTAACAATCTTGTTTAGGCTAATATGATTATAATTCAATTGATCGCCAATAATAGGTTTGCTGGTGCATTAATATTCAACCAACATAGATTAAACAAGTTTAGGGTTAATCTATTGATTGCATGTTAGTCATAAAGCGCACATGATGAATACGAGAAGAATAAAGTAGAGGCCTATAATTAGGGCAGATTCAATCTCGTTTAGGTTGGATTTGTACCTTCATCCCTGAACATCCAGTCATGGTTCCAGACCTATTGCAGTTAACGATCTCCAGGATCGTTAAGGGGTGTAACCTTCACCCTGTGAACAGTTTACAAGTTCCTAAAACTTTTTGGCGACTCTTTTTACTCTAGCTTCTTTCCCTTTGGACGCCACCATGCTTAAGTGTATGATCACAATGGGGCTTCAGTGTGGGATGCTTGAAATATTCCCTAAAAGGTTACTGACACGGGAGCTAACCGTGCCAGCATCAATAATCACTCGTAAGTGGCGGAATTCCTGCACATAATTATAATAAAAGGAATGTTCAGCGTCCTGTACTCTAGTAGAAGTTATGGTTAAATATAAAACCCCATAACTCCCCCATATGTTCATACTCAAGGTATATACGTTCCAAGAGTTTTGGTGCGTAATCTCTTACACTTTACGTTATTTATATATTATTAAACTTGGTGATAACTCTCAAACCATAATCATTCAATCAACAATAATTATTCAAACAATCAAACACACCAATTTAATTCTAGAATAATTAGTGACCACATAATATTTAATGTTGAACCCTTTTTAAATCTACCTCGGTGCCAATGACACCTTAAACGCATAAAGCGCCACAAATCCTATTCCTCGGTGTTAAAAACACCTTAAGTGCACTAAGGCACCAACATACAATTTATTCCACGTGTACATAGACACTTACATAGCTCTTTTTCCATGCTTAAAGCATTAATAAAAATTATATGAACCATAATAAAATTCCCTTTTAATATTCCAACCCAAATTAAACATTTAGTTTAATTAAACATGATACCTAACATGCCATAAATAAAAGTATGGTACATAAACAATATTCCAAACTATAATTTTCCAACCATTAATCCATCACAAATAAATCATGCTTCATAATTCAATCACTAATAACAACCAAATCATAATTTCCATTCCAAATCTAGCATGATACTACTTGTAATCAATAAAACACATTTTTCATGCTACTAAATCAATAAAATTATGCTAAGTACGTGAACGTACCTTGTATATGATCTTAAAATCGACACGACTAATAGAAATCACTCGCTTCGAAATATCCTACAATTTAAAATCATAGAAGAGTATAAAAATCCTCTCTACAAAAATTTCCAAAAAAAAAATAATATTATTAAACCCCTCATAACTTAATTAAAATAAGCTAAAATTATATTTAATACATCATACTTAAATCCCAATTAATGGGTAATTAAAATTCCTTAAAGAAACTTGATTTTTAACGCACTACCAAAAATTCCAACATTATATTTTAATGAAAACTTGATGTAATTAGGCCTTAAAACACTTAAATAAAAGGTTTAAACCTTTGTAAATCATAATCCTTCAATAATTAATAATTTAGGAATCTAGGGTTTCAAAATTGCGGCTTTTCAATTAAAAATAAAATCTGAAAATTAAATTACATGATAGTCATAATCTACTACGTATCCTGATGCAACAATGTGTAGAATTAGACTACTCACAAATTGTAGGCGTCGCTCGAAGTGCGCCTACGTAAAAAGCATGTTGTGAATATGCTTGGCACTCATAGGAAGTGGGAATTGACAAAATACGATTAGGGACACGATTAGGGACAAGGAAAGTAGGGAGCCGCCAACAAGTTTTTAAGGAACTTGTAAACCGTTCACGGATCATAAAAAGGCAACCACGATAAGGGACAACGATAGGCAACAACGATTGACCCGTGAAGGTTACACCCCATTCATAATCCATGAGATTACTAACTCCATATGGTTCGGAACCACGAAAGGAGGATCGGGGATGATGGTACGAAGTGAGTCATGGAGTCACATTCGCCTGTATTGGCCTCTACTCGATTCTTATATTGAAAAGCATTCCTGTGATCTCAAAGGCATACAAACAATAATTCAATTCGCTCCAAACTATTATTAAGCTAAATTGGTTTAATATTAATGCAACACATAATTCTAAAATATTGTGATCACTTGAATTAACAACAAGATTAAAAAGGAACCTGAACCGGTTGTCCAAATTATCTTATTAGGCATGATTTTCAATTACATATTCCCTTTAAACATGCAATATGGTGATCATAACAATTATCGAACAACATTAATATTAAAACCAATTTAATCACAATTCCAACAACATAAAATCATTAGAAAAATAATAAAAATAAAAGGAGCATGATCCTTACTTTGATTCTGTTTGTTTGCAACTACAAAATAATAAACGAGTTAGTAACTTCAAGGAAATAAATAAAACAATAACTAAATTAATTTAAATAAATTAAAGTTGATTTTGGGGCCAAACCCTCAAACAGTTCTACCTTTCACGCCTGGGTTTAAGGACATAACCTCGAGTAAAATATGGACTCATTTGAGTGCTTGAAGAAGGAATTTTGAAGTGAAAAGGGTAGGCTAGTGTTTAGGCTAATAGCATAGAAGAGAGAAAATAAAATAATAAAATTACTCCGTGCCCCGTACATCAGAAATGAGGGGGTATTTATAGGGAAAATGTGCTGAGGGAGCACACGGAAACCTAAAATGATAAAAACCCTAAAAAAGTATCTCGTGACACGGTCAGACTGTACCGTGACACGGGAAGCTCTACCGTTAGACGGTACACTTTCCCGTGACACGGTACACTTTTGGAGTGACGCGGGAAATTTTCAGAAAACGGGATGAAAAACGCGTTAAGGGTTTACGCGGAAAGGACACGGAATGTCCCGTGTCACGGGAATTCCCACCGTTAGACGGGAAGGATTCCCGTGACACGGTGGCAGTCTGCCGTGGCGCGGGAATTTCCTGTCCATTTTCCGTCTAAATACATTTTTAACCCTAATTTCCTTCGGCTTTTTAAGTGCCGATTGATAATTTCGGGCCTTTTCTGACTTTTATTATTTGGGCTAAAATAAGAAAATAATTAAAATAAAAAAAAATAAAAGGTTTGGGCCAAAAATAAATAATAAGACAATAAAATAAAAAAGGTTTGGGCTTAAAATTAATTAATAGGTTTGGGCTGAAATTAAAACCATGCCTTTACCAAACATCAAGACTAATCCATGGACCATTCAAAATTATGAATTTAATAAAATACGATTTTTTAAGCACTCTCGGGATTAAATACTAAACCCGACCAATAGTGGCGGTGAAAGGTTGTTCATCATCGGGTTTGGTTTTGGGGAGACATTTTTAGGTGTCTACAGAAGCCCCCACTTTGACTTAGTTTGTAGAAACGTCAATTTCGAAAACGATAGTCAAAGTAGCCGATAGGGACGGAGAATGATTTAAGACGTTCTCCGATCCTAAATCACTCTGTATACGCCGATACCTGTAGAAAAATGTTAGTTCTACAGATAAAAGGAGTAAAGGGATAGAATACATATCTGACACCAGTGTATCGGTGACAAATGAGTTTGGTATTTTCCTATGCTTGAAGGAATCCACCGGATGACGTTTGTTGAAATGCTTTCCATGCTTGAGGAAAGCCGACTGAAGAGTTTGGTAGCTTTCTAAGCCTGAAGAAAGCTACCGGATAATACTTTCCATGCCTGAGGAAAGTCGATGAACGAATTTGGTGTCATTCTATGCTTGAAGAATTTCACCAATAATGCCTTCCATGCTTGAGGAAAGCCGACAAAGGAATTTGGTGGTTTTCTGTACTTGAAGAAAAATCCACCGATAACGCTCTCCAAGCCTGAGGAAAGCCGACTTGGCGGTTTTCTATACTTGAAGAAAAATCCACCGATAACGCTTTCCAAGCCTGAGGAAAGCCGACTTGGCGGTTTTCTATACTTGAAGAAAAATCCACCGATAACGCTTTCCAAGCCTGAGGAAAGCCGACTGATGAATATGGTGTCATTCTATGCTTGAAGAATTCCACCGATAATGCCTTCCATGCTTGAGGAAAGCCGATTTGGCGGTTTTCTATACTTGAAGAAAAATCCACCGGATAATACTTTCCATGCTTGAGGAAAGTCGAAAGATGATGAGATTGCAAGTATCTGTGTATCGAGAACCTTGCGTCATGAAATGATGGTGGTCCGCTTGTCCCCGGACGTGGGCTGTAGATGGTCCGCTTGTCCCCGGACGTGGGCTGTAGATGGTCCGCTTGTCCCCGGACGTGGGCTGTAGATAAGACCTGCAAAAATAAATTTGCCAATGGACTCGTATATACTTGACCACTAACTTGACCAAGTTTGACTTGATGTGACATGACATGTGTATGACTTGTGAGTGTGTGTGTGTGTGTGTATATGTGTGTGTGCAGACACAAGCAAACGAAGATGCAAAAGCAAAAATTTTCCATCAATTTTTGTCATGAGTGGAGGGTACCGACTTTCTCCCGAAAAAGAAAGATGTGAAAACTGAACTTTTATTTTCGAACTTCCTTCGATGAAAACTTGGAAAAAGTTTTTTGAACTTCCCCAAAATAAAATAATGAAAAGGAAAGAAGTTTTGAACTTCCTCCTTGAGCAAGACGAAATGAATCGTATGGATTGAATTGCTTGTCCTGAAAATAATGTATGCATGATGCATGTTCTTAGGCCAGGAGGCTAAGGACAATTACATCATGTGACACGATAGATGAATGAACTTAAGTCATGGAGCTAAGCATCATATATGGTGTAAAGAAGCGATTTTGAACGTCACTTAGGTCTGGAAGCTAAGCACGTATAGTGATTATTGCATAATGAACGTTACTTAGGTCAAGGAGCTAAGCACGATATGCTTTGTATGATTAAACATCAGTGATATATAAATGTTTCTCAGCACATTATGCGATGCATGAAATATTGCTTAGGTCAGGAGGCTAAGCAAGTATACAATATTTCTTCTACTGAATGTTGTTTTTAAATATGATGAAACATGCACAGTGTTGAAACAAGATTTCATGATAAAGGGCTCTTAAAGGGAAGGATGATGGATATGGATGTGTGAGTGAAGTGTGTGAATGTGATACTAAGGCTGGCTGCAAGGGTTATAGCGATGGAAAGAGATGTGAGAAGAGTTAAAGATGATGACTCTTGAGGCTGGGTAAGCTAATGTGATTTGGGTTCAAGCCCCCAAAGTCTAGCTCTAAATGGGTAGGGATAAGCATTGGATATTCTTTGACTCAATCATGCATGGATATGAATATGAATGTGGCCGCACCTCGATGTGAGGTTGCCTACGTATCCGTTAGGAATCAGGCCGAACGTAGCTCTAACCGAACTTTGCACAAGTGTATGTACACCTCAAAGAGGTCTTTCAAGGGTTGTAATGTGGTTAAGTTGATGGTTTAAGGAAGAAAGGGGTAAAAGGCTCAAGACCCGAGAGAATCCTCAAGATATGCAATTGTGTATTTGAAAATTTTGAATTTTGCAAGTTTATTTTCAACATATTCTTTTTTTTTGCTTTGAACTTTTTTTTTCATTCTTTTGAATCAATGTAGGCAATCTCAGATCATGCGGTCCATCAGTCACTTAGCATTCATGTTTCTCAGGCACGGTACCGAGCACTCGATGAGAGACGCAATTTGAGACGTGTTCATATCAAAGACATTGGAACACTTGCCTTTAGACATTGTTTTATTGTTGCTTTGCTGCTTTCCTTTTTTTTTTACTTGCTTTTTGAATGTTATACAATTACACATATTTCAATCCCAGGGTTAAGTGAATGTGGGTTGAAGAAATGAAGGCCAAACGTTAGACGAGGCTCAAAATGGTTGATGAAGAAATGGAATGTGATTGAACGGTTAACAGGGAATGACATGGTTGCCAAGGTGCCTCAAGTCATTGGTGTACCTTGGGTTTAGTTCGGTAATTGATTAATTTTTTTTTTAATTTTGCAAATGAATTCGATGATCGATTGCAAAGGAAAGGAATGCTCATTGATGGAAAAGGTAAGAAATATGACACATAGACAGTACACATGGATAACAGGAACCTATGCTAGACTTATTGGGGGAGAGGGTTGAAACAAAAGAATAATAAAAAAAAAAGCATGAAATCTTGCACGAAGGATCTGTGTGCCTTGTATTCATTACTTCTTGCCGCCTAGAGGGACAGGAAGTTTATTTGCATCCACCAAGTCTTGAATGACGTCCTTCAAATTCCAACATTGCTCCGTAGTGTGGCCCCTTCCTTGATGGCACTTGCAATGGGCATTGGGATTGCATTTGGCGCTCCTTTCTTCAGGTTTTGGCTCTGGAAATGGCCCAATAGGTGTGATCAAGCCTTAACTGTAAAGGCGATCAAAGGCCGCATCATAAGTCATTCCTAAAGGAGTGTAAGTTCTTTTCTTCTTGGGCAATGGAGTATCAAGAGCTAACACTTCATTGAGATCAACTTGGCTTATATTGTTGGTAGTATTTTCGTGCTTAGAAGACGAAGAAGAAGGATGGTCGTTCTTCTTGTTTTTTCAAGTGTTATTATTGTTACTACCAGCAGTCTTTATTAGCTCATCCTCGATATTGATGCCGATGTCGTATACAGCTTCGAAAGTGTTCAGTGGAAGAAATTTGAGATGTTCCCTATATTTATGAGTCAGATTTTGAATAAAGAGGCGAACCATCTCTCTTTCTTTGGGGGGATCTACCAAGAGTGAAGCTGTTTCCCTCCACCTGTTCAGGTAAGCGGTGAAGCCTTCATTCTCTTTCTGTTTGAGAATGGAGAGTTCACGTTTAGAAGTTTTAGTTTGAATGTTACACTTGTAACGATTCATGAAACTTTCGGTGACATCTTGCCAAGTCGCAGTACGCTTGGAATCTAAGGAATAAAACCATTGTTGGCAAGCATGTTCTAAGGAGAGAGGGAACACCGTAGGGAAGAGTGTTACGTCCAATCCCTTAAGAGCCATGGTTGCAGAGAACGCCTTCAAATGGAATATTGGATTGTCAGTAGGCTTGAACTTTGGAATATCAGCAGTGGAGAACTTTTCAGGGAGTCTGTCCTTCACATTCAAAGGAGTGGGAGGCCGTTCCACATAAGTGAAATCCTCAGAAATCTTACTCATTTGTTCCTTCAGTTTGTCAAGGGTGGAAACAGTGACCTTGTTTTGTTCCATGGTAGTGACCCTAGTGGTAAGGGTTTGCATCATGGAAGACAGTGCCTCAATGGATTTGTTGATGTTCTCAATGTCTTCTTTAGTGGGCCATTGAAAGGTGATGAGTAACGGAGATGACAAAGTTCTCTTTGAACGCCTATTAGATCTGAGAGATTGTTGCGGCAATGGCTCGAACCGTATTGATCTATCCCAGTTCCTTGACCAAGTACTGTGAAATAACATAATTCACTTAATTGTTTGACTCATTGCTCAAGATAGGAAAGGAAGGAAAAAAAATAGACATTTGAAAACAGGTGAGAAAACTCCACTCATTTTTTATTATGACGAAAAAAGGGTGCATGAACCTAATATACGATCATAAACGACCTGGTGCACGACTCGAGTCGGAACATAAAGAAAGTGTGTGGACTATACTTGACTCGTGAGTGACTAAGTGATGTTATAAGACTCGTGGTATGATCGTATGGCTAGACATGTGAACAATAACAAAAATGACTGACGCGAGGACCAAATTAACACGGAAGACTTGACTGACGCTTTTTTTTTTTTTTTTTTTTTTTAAATTCCACCATGTCACGGTGGAAATTTGCCGTGACACGGTAGAGTTTCCCGTGGCGCGGCAGCCATTCCCTTGCCACGGTAGATGCTGACGTGGCACGGGATTTTTTTTTTTTTGCCGTGACACGGGAACTTCTCCCGTCAGACGGGATAAAATCCCGTGTCACGGGAATATTTTAAATGTTTTTCTTTTTTTTTTTGCCGTGACACGGGAATTTCTCCCGTTAGACGGGAAAAAATCCCGTGTCACGGGAATATTTTACTTTTTTTTTTTACAGGTCCACCGTGCCACGGTGGACTGTGCCGTGACACGGTGGACAGTCCCGTGTCGCGGCAACCATTCCCGTGCCACGGTGGATGCTGACGTGGCACGGGATTTTTTTTTTTTTTTTAAAAAAAAAAAAACTATAATTTTGAAATTCTACTTGTTTATTTTTAAAGGGAGGATACCATCCGACTTACTCTAAAAAAAAACGCCACAAAAACAAGACTTCCCTAAAATACGGTCAAAAAAGTGGTGCACGTCTTAAAGCAAAAAAGTGTGTGAACACGACATGTGAGTGATTAAGTGAGGTTATGGACGTGTGTTTTGACCGTAAAACTAGACACGACACAAAACTGGACACAACATTCGCACAAAAATCGAAAAAAGGACTGACATGACACTTTTCTGGGCACCGTGTCACGGTACTGACTGTCGTGACACGGTGCAGTCTGCCGTCAGACGGTAGACAGCCCCGTGTCACGGTACTGTTCACCGTGGCGCGGCAGAACATGCCGTGACACGGTGCGCAGTTCCAGGTCAGTTTTGTGATTTTTCCAGATTTTAACCGATTTTTGATCCGTACTAATTACTCTGTGAGAATAAGAACCCTCGGTCATGGGTTAAACAAAAGAGCAACACATGAAGGTTAGCACCAAACAACCACATAGCATTTAGGCACGATGATGTAAAAAAGTTCGCAACCTAGAGTCAAGATCTATGTTCAACTATTGGTCAAGCTTTGGGTGTCAAAAGGGTACCATGGTTAAGAGTTTGGACGCATTAGCAAGGCAGCCTCCCTTGAGGGTGTATGCCAACGGGCGGCTCCGCGAGTTCGTGATGAAATCGAACTCGACTCCATGGTTTGGGTGGATTTAATAACTCGGATGAACCCTTATTGCCATGAGTGTTTTTGGGTCGATAGAGCTTAAATCCCCCGGGGCTAAGACGCATGTAGAACACATACGTTTTTTCAGAAAAATCGAAGGAAGTCGACTGTGAGGAAAGAAAATAGGCCACGGTACTGTGACACGGCAGATTCTGCCGTGGCACGGCAGTCAGAAGATCTGACTAGTGCCTTGTTTTCCTTCGCACGCAACCAAGTTATCCAATTTTTCCTACGGGACAGACCTGAATGCGACGTTAAAGCGTCTATGCAGATGCAAAAATGCCAAATTAATCACAAGAATATTTTTTCAAGAATCTTTCAAGTCTCATCCACTCATCTTAATTAAATACCGATCACTCAATTCGATAAATAATTAAGAATCCTCCCTAGTGGAGTCGCCAAATTGTAGGCGTCGCTCGAAGTGTGCCTACGTAAAAAGCATGTTGTGAATATGCTTGGCACTCATAGGAAGTGGGAATTGACAAAATACGATTAGGGATAAGGAAAGTAGGGAGCCGCCAACAAGTTTTTAAGGAACTTGTAAACCGTTCACGGATCATAAAAAGGCAACCACGATAAGGGACAACGATAGGCAACAACGATTGACCCGTGAAGGTTACACCCCATTCATAATCCATGAGATTACTAACTCCATATGGTTCGGAACCACGAAAGGAGGATCGGGGATGATGGTACGAAGTGAGTCATGGAGTCACATTCGCCCGTATTGGCCTCTACTCGATTCTTATATTGAAAAGCATTCCTGTGATCTCAAAGGCATACAAACAATAATTCAATTCGCTCCAAACTATAATTAAGCTAAATTGGTTTAATATTAATGCAACACATAATTCTAAAATATTGTGATCACTTGAATTAACAACAAGATTAAAAAGGAACCTGAACCGGTTGTCCAAATTATCTTATTAGGCATGATTTTCAATTACATATTCCCTTTAAACATGCAATATGGTGATCATAACAATTATAGAACAACATTAATATTAAAACCAATTTAATCACAATTCCAACAACATAAAATCGTTAGAAAAATAATAAAAATAAAAGGAGCATGATCCTTACTTTGATTCTATTTGTTTGAAACTACAAAATAATAAACGAGTTAGTAACTTCAAGGAAATAAATAAAACAATAACTAAATTAATTTAAATAAAATAAAGTTAATTTTGGGGCCAAACCCTCAAACAGTTCTACCTTTCACGCCTTGGTTTAAGGACAGAACCTCGAGTAAAATATGGACTCCTTTGAATGCTTGAAGAAGGAATTTTGAAGTGAAAAGGGTAGGCTAGTGTTTAGGCTAATAGCATTGAAGAGAGAAAATAAAATAATAAAATTACTCCGTGCCCCGTACATCAGAAATGAGGGGGTATTTATAGGGAAAATGTGCTGAGGGAGCACACGGAACCCTAAAATGATAAAAACCCTAAAAAAGTATCCCGTGACACGGTCAGACTGTACCGTGACACGGGAAACTCTACCGTCAGACGATACACTTTCCCGTGACACGGTACACTTTTGGAGTGACGCGGGAAATTTTCAGAAAACGGGATGAAAAACGCGTTAAGGGTTTACGTGGAAAGGACATGGAATGTCCCGTGTCACGGCAGACCTCCCGTGTCACGGGAAGTCCCACCGTCAGACGGGAAGGATTCCCGTGACACGGTGGCAGTCTGCCGTGGCGCGGGGATTTCCAGTCCATTTTCCGTCTAAATACATTTTTAACCCTAATTTCCTTCGGCTTTTTAAGTGCCGATTGATAATTTCGGGCCTTTTCTGACTTTTATTATTCGGGCTAAAATAAGAAAATAATTAAAATAAAAATAAATAAAAGGTTTGGGCCAAAAATAAATAATAAGACAATAAAATAAAAAAGGTTTGGGCTTAAAATTAATTAATAGGTTTGGGCTGAAATTAAAACCATGCCTTTACCAAACATCAAGACTAATCCATGGACCATTCAAAAGTATGAATTTAATAAAATACGATTTTTTAAGCACTCTCGGGATCAAATACTAAACCCGACCAATAGTGGCGGTGAAAGGTTGTTCATCATCGGGTTTGGTTTTGGGGAGACATTTTTAGGTGTCTACACGAATACTGATCGTCCTCGCTTGTATTCGATTATCATAGCCTGTCATCAGTCTGTATTGAAACACTAGTTTCTCATCGGTTCGCGGATACCCTATGTAGACGACTGAAATACGGCAACAGACGGAGTTCCATTAGTTCGCCAAGGTTTTCCAAGCGTGCAACCCCACAACCACAAACGTAGTAGCAAGAATTTGTCGGAATCCCCAAACTTACATAGGTTCCCCATCAACGAATATTTGTCGCATTGTACCACTGCTTCGCCGGATGCTTCCCCGAACTACGTATCCTGAAATAATCACACACTTTTTTAAGCTAGCAGGTGTTTTTTCTCTCAATTTATTGAGTCGGTGCCTAGGGTTTACCCATGTTCTTGAATTTCCTTAACTTCATTCTACAAATTCTAAATCCTTGTGTTCCTTTCTATTGGTTTTTATTTAACCCACTTCCTAAGAGCCGTTGCTCCAATCCAATCAAGGATTTTTAAGGTTTTTTTTTTAATTCTCTTTGTGTTCTAGAGGCTTAACGTAGGGTCCAAGTGGGTTTGTTCTTGACTAAACATCCTTTAAAGGTATTAATTTCCTTTGCTTTCCTTAACTACACGTGGAAGGCATGCAAATAGGCTTGGTGGCTTACCTTTGAGGATTAATCCTTGGTTTTCTTACCTTTCAACGAAGTAAAACCTTACCTCCTTTCTCCTTTTCTCTGTTTTGACTCTGTTCTTGACTCTCTAGTATCAAAGCAACAATAACTACTCTTATTTATTGCTGTTTTTCCTTCTCTCTTCAATTATGGCTAATCACAATTACTGGACCGTGTACCGTATGGGGGTGTACTTAACTGAGCCTTTGGAGAATTATATTACAAACATCGATTGGAATAAAGCGGTAATTGGTCGGTTCTTTGGGCCCAATTATCCTAGCCGCACGATTGTTCAACAGATGGTCGATTCTCAATGGCTCACACGAGGTAATATTGTTGTTCATCGTACTGGTTGTTATTTTATATTTGCATGTGAGCATCCCGCGGACGTAGAGGCTTTACTTGAGAAACACACTTTCATTTTAGATGGTAGAATTTGCAATGTTCGACGATGTAATCGTTACACTATTCCCGCAAACGTTAATTTTGATATGACTAGGCTTTGGATAAGAGTATGTGGGCTTCCTCTTGGGTTTCTTGATCCGGAGTGGGCTGTTAAGACCCTAGAACTTGTAGGGTTGGTGGAAACTCTAGATTATGATGGGGACGGGCTACCGGAGGAGCCGGAGTTTCGGGGCCAGGTCTTGTTAGACCTTTCAAAACCTCTAATTCCAGGGTGTTACATCCCGGGGGAGTTTGATCCAATTTGGATTTTCTTTAGGTATGAGGGAGTGTTTAGGTTTTGTAAGAACTGTGGTGGCATGGGTCACTTTAGGGAATTCTGTATGTACTCAGATTATGTGGCTTCCAGACGGATTCATGCTCGGATGGAGACCTTTGAGTCTCAAGGAAGGACAGTGATGTATGATCCAAATAATCATTCCTTTTATTCGAATACGGTGGAAGGGTCTCAAGAAAATTTTAACACTCGAAACACACGAGTTAATCTTATTGTTTTAGCGCAAGACTTTGAGTTTAATGATGATAGCTTTGGTGATTCGGGCAATAATGATGATAATGGGACTGATGATAATGATAATGCGGGTAATAACCAAGATGATGATAATCCGGATGCCAATGACGATAATCAAGCTGATGATGATAATGAAGAAGATCAGGAACCCCCTGCTGAGGATCAGAACACTGATGGCAGTGACCAAAATGGTGGAGCTAATTCGGATGCTGATTCCGATTCCTCTGGAGGTGCAGGGGGGGATAATCATTTGCCAAATGGACATGCTCCAGCTGCTGATTCGGATGGGGATAACAACGACAACATTGAACCAGATTTTATTCCCATAAATGGGGTGTATCAAAATGATTACTTGTCTCATCATCACACTGCCTCGTTAGGGGATAGCTCTGTATACGCCTCTGCCTCTGATCAGGGGATCTCAACTAATTCCTCTTCCGAAACTGATCCAACGACACCCGAGTCATATCACAACCCCAATTCAACACGGTTCATAGAAGAAAATAGGGTTGCCATTCCAGCTGGTGACCCTTACGCTCCCTTCACGGCTCCACGCTTTATTTCTTCCTTTACTGGAGGGGGGTTTCGAATATGTGCTGCACTTGAGGAGAGTTATTTAACTGACTCTTCAAGCTCTGAACCTCAAGAACAATTTGCATCTGAACAACACATTGCTGCAGCCTCGGGTTTGTTCCCTGATACAATGGCGACTAAAGTGTCGCAAGGTGTAGTTAACTCTTAAGAAGTTACTTATCAGTCAGTAATGAAGGATGTTAGTGTTCCTTCCTTGTTAGCTTCGCTTTCAATCTCTGATGACAATGCTGCCTCTAACACAAATGGTTTAGATGGCCAGCACTCTAAGCCCAATTCGCAAGCCATTCCTTCTGCTCATAAGTCTAATAGCAGCTTCTCAAAGAAACGAGGCTTGCAAGGTCCCTTCACACGCTGCAGGTCATATGATCAGACCCCTTTCTTTGGGTATGCGGGTTCAGTCTGGTATCAAAAGCGTCGGAAAATCAGAAACTTCGACTTACACAGCAAAGGGGGCTATGCATATATCCCTCCTTCACCTCTTGCTCATCTTGCTCGGGAAAAATGTTACTCCGATGTTGACATTGCTGCAGATTTGGGGTTTCTTGGCTCCTCAGCTTCTAAATTTGTGAATGGTGCGGTTAACAAGACTGATTCAGGCCATGTTCAACGCAAAAGGAAGCTAACGGATCAGTGGGTTACTTCTACTTTAAAACATCAAAAGATGGATGTTAGTGCTAGTTCCTTGGGCACAAGGAACTACCCCTGTGTGAATGCTACTTCTCCTACTTTATCTTATGCTAGGTATGCACCTTTTGGTTCGGCGGCTGGCCCTTCACAGCTCCCAAGGTGTCCATGATTATAACATCTTGGAATTGTCGGGGTCTTAATGACAATAACTCCCCCAAAATCCCTTATGTTTTCTGGTTACTTCACTCTTTGATTCCTAATTTTTTGTTTCTTTGTGAAACCAAAGTTTCTGTTTCTGTAGTCTCTAGCTTACTTAGTAGTGCTAATCCTACCTCGGTTTTTGGGGTTGACTCGGTTGGTAGTAGTGGGGGTTTAGCGCTTTTTGGGTTTGGTTCAGATGATGTTTCTTGTGTTTTTTGTTGTTCAAACGTTGTACTCTGTAATATTAAAGTACATAATGAAATAAGTAGGTGTGTGATGTTTGTTTACGGCGCCCCTGTTGTAGAAGATAGACCCCAAGTTTGGAGTTTGATCTTAGATTTACTTGCTATTGCGCCTAATTGTTTGATTATTGGCGATATTAATCAAATAGAACATCATCATGATAGGATGGGTGGGTCTTCTATAATTCAGGGATGGGATTCCTTTATTGATTTTAGGTTACAGTCAAGTCTACTTTCAACTCCTTTCAAAGGCCCCCCTTACACGTGGACCAACAACCGGGAGGCACACAATCTTATTTTACAACGTCTGGATCGCTCCTACATGACCTCTGATTGGTTTCATAACTATCCTGATAGTCGCTTACTCAATCAACCGATCCTTGTATCTGATCATGCTGCTATTGTGTTTGACGACTCTCCCTTCAACAACACGTCAAATCGTCCTTATCACCTGGATAATTGGTGCCTTAATTATATTCAGGTACATGAGTTTGTTCGTGATACTTGGTTACGGCACACTACGAGGTCTCCAATGTTCACCCTTTCAAAAGAATTAGAACTTGTTAAGCGATTAATCCGAAAGTGGTGTCTTAACAATAAGAAATTCTGGGGCGTTGATTGGAAAAAATTTACTAAGGAACTCTCCACTCAAGGAGAGTCAATTCAGTCAATTCTAGAGGCGGTCCAGTATATGGTGGAGACTGTTACTTCGAAAGACACTATTTTACTCCAACTTCAGTTCTGGAGGCAACTCTGTAAGAAAAATTGGATATTCGAAGGAGATTGCCTCTCAAAGATGCTGTTCTCGAAAGCTAAGAGTCGGCAGAAGAAGAATGTGATTACTTCCTTGCTTGATGATAATGGCGTTCTTCAGCATGGTCAGTTAGACGTTCAAGGTATTGTTGTCACTGCTCTCAAGCAGACTTTTAAAAGTGATGTAATACCTCCTTATGACCCGGATATCGATATTGTCTTGAGAGAGCTAGATCTTCCACGGTTTACTTGTTCTCAAGTCAATAACTTGGAACGCGTTTTTTCTGCTAAGGAGATTCGAGATGCCATGTTTTCTTTAGGTAACTGTAAGTCTCCTGGCCCGGATGGGATTACTATTGAGTTTTTCAAAACTCACTGGGAGATTGTTGGAGATTCGGTTATCACTGCCATTCAAAGTTTCTTTCAAACAGGCTACCTTCTGAAGGAGTGGAATCAATCACTTCTTGTTATGATCCCGAAGATTGGCAATCCAACGGAGATAGGACATCTGCGACCAATTAGCCTCTGTAATACAATTTATAAATGTGCTTCGAAGTGTTTGGTTGCTAGACTGCGTCAGTATCTTCCTCTTCTCATCGCAGATTCTCAACATGCCTTTGTTCAGGGTAGAGTCATGACGGATAACATTTTGTTGAGTCATGAGTTGATGGAAAAAATTAATATTGCTAAATCTGGTACTAACTGGTTAGCCGCGATCAAAATTGACATGAGTAAAGCCTATGATCGTGTTCATTGGAGCTTTCTTTTACAGGTCTTGAAGGCCTACGGCTTTCCAGCTCGGTGGTTGCAAATGATCCACCAATGTCTGGCCACGGTCTCGTACAAATCTCTAATTAATGGCTCGACGTCGGATCCCTTTCATCCGCACTGTGGTCTCCGTCAAGGTGATCCTCTTTCACCGTACCTCTTTCTATTTTGTATGGATATTTTCTCGAGGATGTTGCACCTTGGTCAGGATATGAAATTATTTCATGGCATTAAGTTATCACGGAGAAGCCCTTCTATCTCGCATTTGTTCTTTGCCGACGATGCAATTATCTTTTTTAGGGCAACCACGGAGTCCTGTACTAACATTCTACATATCATCAATAGGTTTACTAAAATTTCAGGTGAAGAGCTAAATTTGTCAAAATCCTTGATAAAGTTTAGCCCTAACATGGGTACTGCCTCTCAGGCTACCTTTAAGTCCATTTTCCAAATGAAGCAAGTTCATATTTTTAATCATCATCTGGGAGTTCCAATAGATTTCGTGGGGAAAAAGAAGGTCCATTTCCAGTTTATCATTGACAAAATTGTCGGCAGAATTAACTGTTTAAATGTTATCCGCCTCTCTCAATCGCAGAAGTTAATTTTCATTAACTCAATTCTGGTTGCTTTGGCCTCTCATGTCCTGGCTTGCTATGAGTTACCGACCTCTATTACAGGGAAAATAGATTCCTTACTCACGCGCTTCTTTTGGGCTCACTCTGATACTAAAGGTATGAATTAGGTTAATAAGGATATCATGCATCTCCCTCGTGGCTTAGGTGGTTTGGGCATTCGCTGCTTGTCTACCTTAAATAAGGCGTTACTTATGAAGAAAGTTTGGCGTCTCTTTACTAATCCCCAGTTGCTCGTGTCGAAAGTTTACAGTGCTCGTACGACCTTTCTTTCTAGCAACCCTCACGGTCGGCCTACTGCGTCTGGTCGTACTTCGTATGGCCTTCGGGGTTTACTTAAAGCAGATACTCTTCTACAACAAGGCTGCAGTTGGAAGGTTGGTAATGGCCGCTCGATTCTGGCAGGGTCAACTGCCTGGGTCAATGGCAGTATTCCGGAGTTCAAGCCCGGGATTTCCTTACAAAACTCTGCAACCCAAACGGTCAGTTACTTCATTCATCCTCATACACTAGGGTGGGACTCGGATAAAGTTGGGGATTAGTTTGTCCCTTCGGATGCAACCTCGATTTTAGCTATGAAGATTCCGGATACGCTACAGGAGGATTTTTTATACTGGTTTGGTACCCCGTCGGGTCGGTACTTAGTGAAAACTGGGTATGCGATGCTACAAAAACAACTCTCTCCCAGTTCATCTAATTCGACTTTGGGTTCCTTTTGGAAAGTTCTTTGGTCTCTCCAGTTACAACCAAAATAGAAGCTGTTCTTATGGAAACTTCTACACCGTGCACTTGCGGTCAAGGTGGAACTTAATCATAGAGGAGTTCCGACTCTAGATGTTTGTTGTGACCTTTGCCGGTCAATACCAGAGAACTTGCAACATCTCTTCAGAATGTGTTTCAATGCTCGAACGGTTTGGAGAGGTGGATGCCTCGGCATTCGCTCAGAACTTAATGGAGACCTTTCTCTCTCAGATTGGATCCTACAGTATATCCGACTTTTTATTAGTCAAGATGGGCCTTCCAGTACTCGCTTAGGTACCTTCGTTGGTACGCTCTAGAGTCTGTAGTTATGTCGAAACTCCAGAGTCTTTCAGGAGTCTACTATTTGCCGGCCCCTTTCTTTACTTTTTGCGGACGTCATGAATGCTCATGCAGTCTTTGTCAACACGGATGCTCCTATTAACCCACTCTACACGATGGGGGCCTCTCCTCCACCTGGTTTTTATTTGGCTCAGCTCGGTCAGGGTACTCTAGGGCCAAATGCGCTTTCCCTACAAATTGATGGATCTTGGTTTAAGGACTCTCTACAAGCAGGGATGGGGTGGTGCGTGGATAATGATGACCCGCTCGATGAACGTATCTTTGGTGGAAGTAATTTTGGGGTTTGTACCTCTGCTTCACATACGGAGGCACTTGCGTGCATGTATGGGTTGTAGTGGGCTGTGGATCGAGGTTTTCAATCGGTTACGGTTTTCACTGACTCCTATAATCTTGTTTCCCTTCTTAGGGGGGATGGTCATGGTAACATTGCTTATCTTTGGCTCATTCGCAAGATTATTCTCCTTGGCTCTACCCTTCGTTACTGTTGCATACACAAGGCGGACCGGCACCGATTTCATCGCGCTCATCAAATAGCTGGGGAAGCGGCGGTTAACTTTATTTGCTTTAATAGTAATAAATAGCCTGTTTGTATCCGTTGTCAAAAAAAAAAAAAAAAAAAAAAAAAAAAAAACCACATCATAATCTAATAAAAAAACTTATAATTAATAATTAGATCTAGGATTAAATTAGTTTTTAAAAACAAAAGATTTAATTTGTTTTTTGTTCGAGAAAGCCGAGCAACCGACAGCCACTGCCGGCTGCTGGCAGCGCCGGTGGCTGCCTGCTACTGGCGGCTGGTGCTGCCAGTGGCCGGCGGCTCACCGATGGTGGTGGTGGTCGGCGGTGAGGGTGAGGCCGAAAGAAAGGGGAAGGGGAAAAGAAAGAAAAATAAGGAGAAGGGAGAGAAGTTTATCTTTGGTTTTCTCCACTCTAGGCAAAGTTTAATTTGCCTCTAGTGTTGAATATTTATACCCCTTCTCTAGAAACCCTTATTGCTAAACTTTCCTTTTTTAATCTTTCCTAAACCCTTCCCTAATAAAACTTTACTAAAATAAAACTTTCTTAAATTAAACCCCAACTTAAATAAGATAATTAATTAAATAAACTTTCCTTTTATAAAATATTTCTAACTTATAAAAATGAATAATTAAAATACATTAAATATAACCTTTCAATTTATTTAAATACTTCTCAAAATACTTATTTTAAATAAAATACGTATAAAATACGGGGTATTACAAGATGCCCAAATCTAAAACCAACCGTCTACTCCAACATGAGTACGACATCCACAACGCCATTCGGGTGATATCGTCACAGAGACCATCTCCCTTTTGAGTGGCACATTTCTCTATAAACGTAAACCCAAACGACAAAGACTAGTTAACCAATAAGGACTAATTCGTAGCCGTTTGACGTAAATAATCTAAAATGGAGCCTAAACGATGTAATAAAACCACACGTCTCATTAACTCTAGCAAGTAATCGCATGTCATTCCAAGTTAGATTAAAATCCCATAATAATTTTGTGGTAAGGTAGTGGTGTAGTGGTTGTTACGAGGTGGAGGTTATGGTGGATTAGTGAGTGGATAGCCATGGAAGAGGGAGAAAAAGGTAGCGGGAGGAGAAATATTGGAGAAAAAGTGAAAAAATAATAAATCTAAACATAATTAAAGATTTTTATGTAAAAAAAAAAAAAAAAAAAAAAATCATTAATGTCATTTATGGCTTAATTAATTCGTGATTACCATTGATAATAATTTTTTTTTTTACAATTCACCAAAGAGAAAATATTAAACTACACTGTTACCGATGAGAATTTCCTAAAAAGATAAGAAAACTATGCAGCAAATACAAATCCCACTAAACAGTTAACTTGCCTTCCTTCGAATTAGACCTCACATCATCAATCGCAAATATTCATAATCAATAAATTAAATCCATTGATTAAATCAACCCTAAAATCGGGACCGCTCGATCTTCATTTCCCATGTAGGAGCAGAATATGGGTATTGCGAGTGGGAGATACCTAAAAATGTCTACCAAAGACCAAACCTGACGATGAACAACCTTTTAACTTCATTATTGGTCGGATTTAGTATTTAATCTTTGAAGTTCTTAAATCCATTTTCAACCAAATGCGTTTCATAAACCAATCTTATTCTTAGCCCATTTCCCTAAACCATAACTTATTTTCCTATTTTCGTGTCTACATAATAAAACCAAAATAAACTAATTTTGTGGCTGATGAGTGTTATTTATGTCACTCATTTAGCCTTTTATAGGATGGATTTTAATTGTTTTATAGCTCTTTTATCTAATTTTCTTTAGTTTTACTTGTTATTTCTCTAGTTTGTGTTTATCTTAGTTGTTTTCCCGTTTTCTTGCATTTCTTAGTTTATTTTGCCTTTTATCGTTTTTTTGCTTTTCTTTAATTTCAGGAGATTGGTGATGTCTAAGGAGTTCAATGGCTTTTTCTCAGGATTTGAAAGGCTCAAGATGCAAGCTGGTCCCTCTCTTTGAAGCTCAAATGTCAAGGAGTGCAAAAGCCAAGTCTTCAAGGCCGCACTCTCAAGCTACGTGGGCATTAAAATTGCTGTTGAACCTACCGTGAAGGCCTTTGGAAACTTCCACTCCCAATATGTATCAAGTGGAGCGCACAGAAGCATCAATGGACGCACAAGAATTCCTCCCCCTCTCCCAGGCGCGAGCGTGCATGAATGTGGTGCGGCCGTGTAGGGCATGTGACGCGGCCGCACAACCGTTCCCCCCCTGTTCCGTACCCATTTCATTGCGGTCGCGCAGCCGTTCTCCGATCCCCCTATTTCGTACCCATTTCATTGCAGGGTGCATTGCATTTCAAGGAGAGGGCGTGCCTATTGGGGTTCTTTTTGGACGTTTAACTAGCTCCTCCTTTGTTAATTTTACTATATATAGGATTTCTTCCTGTTTAGAGAGAGAATTAGATTAGAATTTGTTGAAGATTAGTTTTAGAGAAATAAGCTTAAGATTTTTGAAAACTTTGTTCTTAGATTTTAGAGAGAGAAGCTTGGTAATTGATAATTGCTACATTTTGATCTTTATTCACTTTGATATTGATCAAAAAATTTAACAATTCTTTCCTCTTTAATGCAATTTTAGTGTTTGATTCTTGATATTTTTTTGAATTTCATTAGTTTGTTTGATTTGATTGTTGATATTTGGATTGCAATGTTGATGATGAAATTTATTATAAGTTTAGTTATGCATTTCAATTTTACAATGTGTAGTGAGTAGTTCCTTTGCTAGGGATGTAGTGAAGCATGTATGAATGATAAGCTATTGCTAATTTGGGGTATTTGAATGGTTGGATAATGTGATTAATTTGGTTGATGGAATTTGTGCATGTGTTGTATTTGATGAGGAGTAGCTAACCTTGATTATCAAGCTAAATTGCATATTAGTTTTCAACGACGCGATAAATTGATTTGGAAGCTATTATAATCAATTGATCTTGTTTTGTGATTTTCCATTGAAGTCATTCCTAGAGACCTCTAGCTTGACCCTAGGAAATAGCTCTTTAAGTGATTTTGATACAAATATCGTTTTCCCTCGCATTGCTTGATTGATCAATTTCTCGACAAATTAGCATTGTTTATCGTGAATGCATGTGGATCCTAAATCCCTAGTACTTTGATATTGATTTCTATTGTTAGCTTTGATTGTATTGATTTTCTAGATTAGAACGAACCAATTACTTAAGATTTTGGAATAGCTTAACTAGAGACTTTATCTCATACCTCATTCCCTTGGGTTCGACCTGGACTTACCCGTATACTTAGGGTTGGGTTTGATTATAAATTTGGTTTTGATCGAGGGATACTTAGAACTCAAAAACCTAGGTTTTCCTCCCGTCAGTGGCCCTATAATTTTGATGCAATATTATTAAGTAGGATAGGCCTTGAAATAAGTTTCCAACAGTATATCATAAAGCCCAATTTTGATATAAAATGAAGAAGATATAAGCAAAAACCTAAACCTAGCCCAAAACCAACATCCTTTCACTAAAACGTTCATGTCTTAAAATCTACAAAAAACTTTGTACTGACTCTAATTGGATTAGAAATTATACTTGAAGATCTTTCTAAGAATATATTATATGCCTTATTATAAGTTATGGATTAAAAGTTATCAAAGTTTAAAAAGCTTAAAAACTGGAAATTACAGCACCACGGTAGAAATATCGTGACGCGGAAACACTGTCGATTTGCCGTGTCACGACAATCTTTGTTGTGACACGGAAATTTCTAGGGTTTATTTCTTCAGGGCGCTTTAATTTAGGGTTCCGTACTTCAACTCTCATACTTTCTCTATTAATACGAGGTTGATTCATAAGTTTTGTGGCACAAAATATTCTCTTCCTCTCTTATGCACCAACACACATTCTAATTCCTCACTCTCAAGGGGTGTTTGGTGTAGGTTTTTTAGATGGATGGAAACGGAATCATGTTAGCGTTTCCGTTACATTGTGTTTGGTTACGGACTAAAGTAACACAGACCATTAGTAAGGGGTAACCCAATCCACCCAATTGTTTCCGCCGTAATAAGTGAGGAAACAAATTCTCTTTCCTTACTCTAATTCAAAAAATAAATAAAGCTCAACAGTTCTCAAAATTTCTCGAGAAAATTGCTGGACATTTCTCTAAAAATTCCCAAAATTGTTCGACGATTCTACAAGGAAAGCTGCAATTCTCCAGATCTTGCTCCTAAATTTTCAATGTTCTACTGCAAATCTTCAGAATTTATCAAAGGTTTCATATTTAATTTCTCTCGTTCAATTTCTAGGGTTCATGTAGTATCAATTTTTGCGTTTTTGGTTTGATTTTTTACTTTCTTGTTCAATTGCAATATTTGATTTATGTTTTTTATGTTTCTTGGAGTTGATTTTTGATTGTATTATTGTAATTACTTCAAGTCAGTTTCGATTGTTATTGTTTTAAGCTATGAATTATCATAATTGTGGTTTAATGGTGTACGTAAGCTGCGATTTCTATTGCTTTTGTAAGAATTTGTTGATTCTCGAAATCCTTGCTCTAAATTTGTTGATTTTGTTTTGTCAATTAATTAGTTGCTTCATGTTAGTATTGCTATCTCTGCTGCAATTTTTTGCTATAGGTTCGTTGTTCGACTATTGATTACTTGCTAGGAATGAATGCATTTTATGTTATGTGTAGGGAATATTTCAAGCATTATCCCAAACTTTAACCCCACTGTAATCATACACTAAAGTACGGTGGCGTCCAAAGGGAAAGAAGATAGAGTAAAAGAGTCGCCAACAAGTTTTAGGAACTTGTAAACCGTTCACGAGGTGAAGGTAACACCCCTTAACGATCCAGGAGATCGTTAACTCTAATAGGTCTGGAACCATGACTGGTAGTTCGGGGATGAAGGTACAAATCCAACCTAAAAGAGATTGAATCTGCCCTAATAATAGGCCTCTACTTTATTCAGATCGTATTCATGTGCGCTTTCTGACTAACATGCAATCTATCTTTCTTTTCAAAGTTTGTAGGATGTTTGAAAATGGAATTGCACAAATGTGTTGATGAATTACGATGTTTAATAATAGGTTAGCCCTAAACCTGTTTATCTATGTTGGTTGAATATTAATGCACAAATAAATCTATTATTGGCGATCACTTGAATTATAATCAAATTAACCCTAAACAAGATTATTAATTATCTTATATAAGCGTGATTACAAGTACCAATTCCCTTTAAACGTGCATAAAAGGCGTGATCAAGCAATAACAATGAAATATAATCAAGCAACATGATAATAATAATAAAAATTATTATTATTATAACAATTATAAAAATAATCATGTTAAATCATAATAATAGCAATATCCTAGGCATGATACTAACAAGATTAATAACAAAACCTAGCATGTTACTAAGCAATAAAGATCAAAGCTAGCCCTAACATGACACTAGCATTAATATTAGGAAGAGAAATAGGAAGCATCGCAGGAAACACAATTGTCATATTTGATATTAGAAATTACCCTAAACGTGATACTAGAAAAATCAAAACGCCCTAACATGACACTAGGAATCATAATAACAACCTAAGCATGATTTCTATATCATAATATCAATAAATCAATTAAAAGCACTTACTTGGATGCCTCGTACCTCTTTCTAATAACAAAATACACACGTTAGTAACTTCACGGAAAATAATAAACAATAATTAAATTAAATAATAATTGAAAGAGAGATTTGGGACCAAACCCTAAGAAATTAAAACCTTTCACGTCTAGGGCGAAGGCAACTTCGAATAATGCTAGGTGTATCTAGGTCTTGTGAATGCGAAATTTTGTAAGAAAGGTAGGTTTAGAAAAGAGAGAGAGAGAAGCTTTAGCTTAGAGAAAAGAATTAGAAAACTAGAGAGTTGATGATTGTAGATGAATGAAAACAGAGTTTTTAGGGGGCTATTTATAGAGAAAATCAGCCAAAAAGATAGAAAATTGAACCTGACGCGAAAAAACGAGATTAGCGCCAGACGCTGACATTAGCGCCAAACGCTAACGCTAGCGCCAGGCGCCAAGCTTAGCGCCAGGCGCTAATGCTGGCGTTTGGCGCTAATTAAATTTCTGACGCGTTTTCTAAAATCAGATAGAAATTAACCGTACAGGAGGATAAAATCGTATTTTCCTCAAAAACATTCTTTTATTCTGATTAAATCTCTAAAAAATCAACAAAAGTCAATTTATCAATGCTAATTGAATTATGAATGAAAAGAACCTTATAGAAGAATCTAGAAGAATAAAACAATTCCTAATTGCATTAGGAATGATAAATCCATATTAGGCCCTCCCCTAGATCATTGGGCCGCATATAGGGCTCAAACCGGGCCCAGTTTAGTAATTTGGCCATAACTTCTTCAATATTCATCGGAATTGGGCTTATAATATATCGTTGGAAAGCTCTTTTCAAGCCCTATCCAACTACACTACTAGTGGACCCATATCATGGAACAACCAAACTGGATTGGCTATTTTCTTAAAATAGGTTTTCAAAAGCAGAGAGAAGAGAAAAGAAATTAAAACTATCCGCAACACTAAACTTTCTACACTTTCACTTCATTCGATCATGATTCGACGTGAAAGGTACTCATCACCGGGTTTGGTTTGGGGAGACACAAATGGGTGTCTACATTATGCTATTGATGATTGATTACTAAATCCAATTTAATTACTCGTACTTGCTATTGATGATTAATTTGGTTTATTTTTTATATGTATTTGGCTGAAATTTCTGTTTTCCTAATTAATCTTATACTTCATACTTTAAAGTAAGAGATCTGGTTGAATTTGTGTCTCTGTTTAAAATTAGAGCTGTTGTTGGCACAACTAGAGGGTGGGGGTGGAGATTGTTCTGGTGGTGGTGGTTGTGGTGTATATATCAGCCATAAACTGTGTCATATTTTACAGTACTTAGCTTGCTGCCCTTGTTGGTTAAATGCAAGCTTAAGGGTAGTAATTCGTTTTCATTGTTGTTCTCTTTAGTTATTGCTGTGCCAAAATCACTTTTTTGAGTAAAACATGTCTTTGTTGCTGCTACTATTTTGCTTAATTTTTCTTGTTTCTTGACTAGTTTACTCTTCATGATCTGGTTGACAATATTTGTTATTTGATTAACTAGAGATTGATATAACTATTGTTTTGCCATTTATTTTCTGTGTTTCTTGTACATTGGCTCGACTTATGCTTTCTATAAGGAAGAAAAAGCTAAAACAAATACAATTAGTAATTGCAATGGTTATTATTATGTTGATGATGTATTGGATATGGTATATAATTTGCATTGTTACAATAAGGGGGGTTTAAATAAAAGAAGGAAAAGAAACAAAAAATTGTTACGAATGTTAGTATTGAGAGGGCTTTATAGGGAGTGTGATGTGAAATGCAAGAGTGAGCTTCGCGTTAATAGAAGAACTTTCAATATTATTTGTGAGATGCTTAGAGACATTGGGGGTTTGAGTGGAACAAAAAACATGTCGCTTCAAGAGATAGAAGCCATGTTTTTATACACGTTGGCTCATCATAAGAAGAATAGGTCTATTGGACAATGCTTCTTTAGAAATGGAGAAACCGTAAGCCGACAATTTCACCTTTGTCTAAGGGCTTTTCTCAAGTTGCATGAAGTACTACATTACAATCCCACACCAATATCAGATGATTGTGCAGATGAAAGGTTGAAATCCTTTAAGGTATTGGTATTTTCAAAGCCCCTAAATTTTGCTAGGATTTTCTTATTTTTGCTTGTTTGGAAGTAATATTTTTTCCTATTTTTGTAGAATTGTTTAGGGGCATTAGATGGGACTTACATTAATGTAAATATGCCTTCACAAGAACGACCAAAGTATAGAACAAGAAAATGAACGATTGCTATGAATATATTGGGTGTTTATGCACCTAATATGCAATTTATTTATGTTCTTCCTGGTTGGGAAGGTTCATCCCATGATTTGCGTGTACTTTGAAATGCTCTTTCTAGACCAAACGATTTTACGGTACCTCGAGGTAAGTGAAGGTCTTTTTTTTGTGAGTTTATATGTTTTGTTTGTTTTTGTGAGGTAAGTGAAGGTCTTTTTTTTTTAGGTAATTATTATTTGGTTGATGCGAGGTATACGAATTGTGAGGGTTTTCTTGCTCCATATAGAGGTCAAAGATACCATTTACAAGAATGGACGGATCGACAACCCGAAAGTGCCGAGGAATTCTATAACATGAAACATGCTAGGGCGCGATAAGTGATTGAGATATGTTTTGGCCTACTTAAAGGATGATGGAGTATACTTAGAAGTCCTTCATTTTTCCCTATTTGAACTCATGGACGTGTCGTGATGGCTTGTTTATTATTGCATAATCTAATTAGAAAATTCATGCCTACGGATGATATTAAAGAAGATGAATTGAGTGAATTCGATGATGATTCCGAGAGTGATTCTGATGATGAGAAGGAATTTATTACAAGTGTTGCTACTTCATATCATTGGACCAATTTTAGCAACACATTAGCCCAAGATATGTTTAACGATTGGAGGGAGAGAGGTAGACCTGGTCAATAAAACAAAAAGTATGATGTGCCTTATAATATGTTATGTTCAGTTTTTTCTAATATGCTGTATAATCTATTACGTATGATATGTACTATTATAATCAGCCTTGTAATTTGTTATGTTCAGTTCTAATATGCTTTTTAATCGGCAATTTTTCATATGGAGGCTAGTCAAGCTAAGGGTGAGGCAAGCAACCGAGGCAGAGGTAAAAATAAAAGGTATTGGACGTATGAAGAAGATGCGATTCTAATAAGATATTTGCATGAGTTGAGTTGCGATCCGAAGTGGAAGTGTGAAAATGGGTTTAAGAATGGTTACATGAATAAGTTGGAAGAGATGATTAATGGTGTACTTCCTAATTGCGGCTTGAGAGCGGTTCCCCACAATGAGTCAAGGATCAAGCATTGGTCGTAGAAATATAGTGAATTGGCAGAAATGTTCTCCGCCTTAGGATTTGGATGGGGATGCTGAGAAGAAGATTCTACAAGTAGATAAGTCGGTGTTCGACGGATGGGTAAAGGTATGAACTGCAATTTTTTGGTTATGTTATCACTACTAGAAAAATATTCTTTAGTATCAGAAAATTTAGTATCGGTAAATATTTTCGATACTAAAAGGTTTATTAGTATCGGATAATTTTTTTCTGACACTATTTCTTGGGCTTTAACTCAATCTTAATATTAGACTTTACTATAGTGTCGGAAATTTTTTTATCTGATACTAATGACATAATAGTATCAGAAATATTCCGACACTAATTGATTTTTTTACTATCAAAATTAACTCGGTTACAAATAGACACCTATAGTTACAAATTATTTCGATACTAAAGCCCATTTGTACATTTAATGAAAATTTTACAAACTTAGCGCGGGTGGTACATAAAAATTTTAAGGGAAATTTAAAACATTTCGTATTTATAATTGAATTCTCCAGAATTTAAACCCTAACCCTACATTTTGGTTTATTTTCTCCCTTCTCTCTCCTCATGCGATTTGGGTTTGGGTTCGTCTGGTTCATGGGTTAGGGTTCGTCTGGTTCGTGGGCTGTTTGGGTTCGTCTGGTTAGTGGGTTTAGGTTCGTGGATTTGGGTTCTTCTGGTTCGTGGGGTGGTTTTAGGGGTTTCAGATCTAGTTTGTGGGAGGCAGTGGCGGATCCACGTTGACGCCTGGGGGGGCACGTGCTACCCCCTCCCAAAAAAAAAAAAAAAAAAAAAAATTGTTTTTATGAAAAAAGCGCTCATTAAAATTATATAAAGATTACAATCTGTACTTATGTTAACTATCTTCGGCATTGCTTCAGTGGTAGAGGGTTGTAAGGAGAGTCATATTTGTTTTCAAGGTCAAGGGTTCGAGACCTATTAGCAGTTTTTTTTTTTTTCCCTTCTTTAACCCAAATGAATTTCCACTTTCCTCTACTTTCATCAACACAAGGATAAGCTAGATATATTTTTTTTCCTTTTAATTTTTACACCTTTTATAAACAATCCTTATATTAATTTCATTATATAATATTTATTGCATTATATTTGGCCATTATTATATCTTGTTTATATTAGTATGAAAATTTGACGACATTCTTCTCAATTTCATTATATAATATTTATTTGGCCATTATTATATCTTGTTTATATTAGTATGAAAATTTACCCTAAAATTAATATAAAAACATACTTCATCTATGTTTAAGTAAATGAAATGTTTTGACTTTTAACACAAATAATCTAATTCACTCTTACTAATGTTTGTGATTTATACATTAGAATATATATAGTCATGTGGATATTTGTTGGAATCGTCTCAACGAAAAATTTATTAATATTCAATTGTTATAATTTTTATTATTAAAGATATTGTCAGTTAAAATTTACATTAGCATAGGTGCACAAGGTAAATTTATAACAAAGTTTTCTGTAAATATTCATATGCAACTTTGACTTACAAAATAAAATAATAAATAGGTGAACAATTTATCATAGTATAATCAATATCTAGAATTTAAATTGTTTGGAAAAAAATAAAAAAAAACTTGTCAAGATAAATGGTTGAATTTGATTGTTAATTATAATACTAATTCTTATATGTGGCTGGCCACACCATGTGGCCAGCCATCATATAAGCCCAACTCGCTAGCTCAGTCCGTTCCGTATAACGGGCTCCGTTACACCAAACGGTTCCGTTATTTTAATTTAAAAAAAAAAAAAAAAACACGCGCCTTTCTTTTTTTTTTTTATTACATCAAAACCTTCTTCTTGCCCAAAGTTTTCTCATTTCTCTGTTTTGATTTTCTCTCTCCTCAAATTGTTCTTCCATTTTCTCTCTCCTCCAAATTCTGTTACTCTAATTCTCTCTGTTCTTCAAATTTCTCTGTGAATTTCTTCATTTTTTCACATTCTCGTTCAATTTCGTTTGTTCGCTGCTTAAAATGGTGGTGTTGAAGATAAAATGTGGTTCTCGTACTGAAGGATCGACTTCTACCAATTCAATTGTTGCTTCAGGTAGTTTCTAAACCCTAGATTTTGAATTTTTAACGTTTTTAATCACTTTAGACCTAAATTATGCTGTTCTTTTGCTTTTTTGAACTTAAATTATGATTAATTGTTTGTTGAAACCCTAGATTTTCATTTTATGTTCTTATATTGATGAGCTTTGTTCTCGATTATATTTATTGTTCATGTTGATGTATTATTTGTCTTATTTTGTTTTTGTTTTTAATTTATTGAACTATTTTTCATTTTTATGTCTTATTGCTTTTCATTTTCATTTCTCTGTTCTTATTCTGCTTAATTTTGTTCTCGATTCATGTTGCTGTTTAATTTTGTCTTTTTTGATGAATTTTCATGACTTTTGTGTCATTTTGCTTTTCTTATGAATCGATTATATGTATTTTTCATTTGCATGTGTAATTGTTCTCGATTTTATTTTTTGTTCATGTTTTATTTTGATGAATTTTCATGAATTTTGTGTTATTTTAATTTCTTATGAATCGATTATCATTTGCATGTGTAATTGCTCTCATTTTTATGTTTGATTTTAGAGTTCTTATTTGATTAGTTAACTCTGAGTTACTTTATTCATTATGTAGGAGTTACTTCATTGATAATAATTGTAGGATCTACTATACTAGATTCATTATGTAGGATTTACTTATTAATTGAGTAGGTGTTACTTGATTCACTATGTAGGTGTTACTTGATGTATATTGTAGGTGTTACTTGCTATATATTGTAGGTGTTACTTTATTCATTCTGTAGGTGTTACTTGGTGTATATTGTAGGTGTTACTTAATAAATTAAGTAGGAGTTACTTGATTCATTATGTACGAGTTACATTATTGATAATGTACAAGTCACTTGTTTTATATTTTAGGATTTACTATACTTGATTCATTATGTAGGTGTTACTTGATTCATTATGTAGGATTTACTTGCTCTATATTTGTAGGAGTTACTTAATATATTAAGTAGGAGTTACTTGATTGATTATGTAGAGTTACTTCTTTTATATTATAGGAGTTAGTTTATTGATTCCATAGGATTTTTTTACTACTTCATTATGTAGCATGTATTTGTTTTATATTGTAGTAGTTATTTGGTTGACTATGTATTGTGTAGTTGTTTTATATTGTTCATTATGTTGAATGTAGTTCTTTTATATTAGAAGTTGCTTGTTTATTACATGATGTTGCTTCAGCGACTATTTATTATCTTACTATATAATGTATGAGTGAGTTAATTGTATGATTATTATATTGTTTCATTATCTGTTTTTATCAGTTTGTTTGTTTGTATGTCTATTATATTTATATTTTTTTTTTCATTGACAAAAGGTAATGCAAATCAGTTACAAAAGGAAGAAGTGGCTCCTAAAGAAGCAATAAGATATGTACTTGATGGTTCAGGGGCTATTGTTTCTGTAGAAAACGTATCCCAGTCAGAAATTGGAGAATCAAAGGCAGAACATATAGCATCAAATAAAAATGTTCTGGAACAGCTTGAAAATAATGATGAAAATAGTATAAATGATAATGATAAAGAATTTGTTGGGAGGCAGAGTGACATGAATGTTGCTGCTGATGATGGTGAAGATCCTGTTTCCTCTGTTCGGCCAGAGGGAAAATTAATTGAAGTTGAATTATGTAATAAGGGTGGTAATGTTCTTCAAACTGAAGAGGAGGAGGAGGATGTGAAGCCATTGAAAAAGAAGAGGAAGATGATCATTCAAGAAGATGATGATGATTTGGAGGATGTTAAACCAGCTATTAGAAGAGGAAGATTGCTTAGATCTTCTAAAGCTGTTGCTGAAGTTGTTGAAGTTTTGAATGTGGATGAGGGGTAAATATCTCTTGTTCCCTTTGTTTTTATTTGTTATTTTTACACTATATTCTTTTAATATCTTTTCTAATTTATTATAACTTTCTGTTTTAATAGGGATGAAGTTGTTCTTCGATGTAGACCTTCGGGTATTGTTCAGTTGATGAAACGTTTAACTAAGGAACAATTAAAAGCTATAGAAGATATTGGCTTTGGCAGCTTGAGTTTGATACAATTAAATGAGTTCCCAAAGGAGATGATTAGGTGGTTGTGTGGCTGTTTTGTTCCCAGCAGTCGCATGTTTGTTATGCCGACGGGAAAGAAGTTTCAGTTAACTGCAAATGATGTTCATGATGTTTTTCAAATTCCAATTGGTCCTCTACATGTTCCTATTTCTAGTGCTCATGCAGACAGTGAGTTGAAGAACACCTGGAAGGATTTATATGGGGGTGCAAAGCATGAAGTAACGGTTCCTCAATTGGTTGAAGTTATGACAAGTCAAGAAAGAATGCGAATGGGGAATGATGAGTTCAAGAAGTGCTTTGTAATGTATTCTATGATAACTTTGCTTGCTCCAACGTCAAATAGAAAAGCTGATTTCAAGTTGGTCTTGGCTTTGGAAAATGTTCATCTATTTCGAGAGTACAATTGGTGCCAATATGTCTTGGATGACTTGGCTGAAAAATTGTCAAGCTATTCTGCAAATCAAAAATATGTTCCTGGCTGTTTGTTGCTGTTGCAAATATGCTATTTCCATAGACTGCGATTTCGGGGTAATGTTTTACCTTCTACTTTGCCCTTAATTCAGCATTGGAGTGATAAGGATTTTAGGAGTCGATTGGCTGATGAAGATAAAGTCTATGGTATGGCAGATCTTGATAAAGTTACTTATCCTGTAACGAAGATATCCAATAAAAATTCAAAGGTATTAGCTATTGAAGGTAAAAAGACAGAGGAAAAGATAGAAGAGATGAAATTGTTGGAAAATAAGAAATCTGCTGTTGAAGACAAGTCTGTCAATGATTTTCCTCGGGTTGTCACATTCAATTTGCCTGCTGGAATTGAATCAAATGAAGAAATTCATATGCTAGCAAAGAATGTGAGTACTCTTTTTTAATCATTATCATTTATCAATTTTTCTTTTACAAACAAAATACTTTAGTTTGTTATCATTTTAGCATATTTTTTATGTTTTTTCGTTCCTTTTATGATATATATGTATATATATAGCTGTAATTTGTACTATAAGGGTTACCTGATGGTGGGTTAGGGGTTACTTGATGCCATATATAGGGGTTACTTGTTGATTATATTTGTTGTTACTTGATGCCATATATAGGGGTTACTTGTTGATTATATTTGTTGTTACTTGATGCCATATATAGGGGTTACTTGTTGATTATATTTGTTGTTACTTGATGCCATATATAGGGGTTACTTGTTGATTATATTTGTTGTTACTTGATGCCATATATAGGGGTTACTTGATTTTATAAACTGTGGTTACTTTCTTTTATAGGTGTTACTTGAAATTATATATGTGCATTTATACATGGGGATTACTTGATGAATTATTTATGGGTTACTTACTGTTATATTTGTACTATAAGGGTTACCTGATGGTGTGTTAGGGGTTACTTGATGCCATATATAGGGGTTACTTGTTGATTATATTTGTTGTTACTTGATGCCATATATAGGGGTTACTTGCTTTTATAAACTGTGGTTACTTTCTTTTATAGGTGTTACTTGAAATTATATATGTGCATTTATACATGGGGATTACTTGATGAATTATTTATGGGTTACTTACTGTTATATTTAGGGGTTATTTATGACATGTATAGATGTTACTTGCTGGTATATATTTATGGTTACTTGATGGTGTTTTAGGGGTTACTTGATTCTTATATAGGATTACTTGAAGACATGTATAGTTGTTAATTGTCATTATATATGGGGGTTAATTGATGAAACATTTATGGGTTACTTGCTGTCTTATATTTGGGTTACTTGATGACTTCTATAGGTGTTACTTGGTTTGATATATGGGGGTTAATTGATGAGACATTCATGGGATACTTGTTGGTATGTATTGAGGTTACTTGATGACATGTATCGGTGTTACTTGATTATATATACTGTGATTAATTGATGATATATATAGGGGTTCATTGCTGGTATATATGTTGATTAAATTCTTTTACTTTAAATGATTTTAGGATGTTGAAGAGAAGTACATGCTGATCAAAAGAGATTTAAAGATATTTTCTCACCAATTTGAACAACATATTTAGTCTGTAAGGCTACAATCTGAAGCTGTTCAAATTGATTCAAAGCTTCCAGAAAAAGAAAGGTCTCCTGTTTTAAGTCAGTTGGATTCAATCTTTAATGACTCGTCGTTTTGGGATCAAATTGACAAGATTACAAATCATGCTATTGCAATGAAGAAGTTAGAAGATGAATTGCCTTCTTTTGCTCTGTTTTCTTATACTAATCCTGATCTGGAGATGCCTATATCGCCAATACTGGGTCAGAACAAGGACATTTTTACTGAAATTAGTGCTCAACCAGTTCCAGATATTGATATGAGTTTGGGTGCTGATCCCAATTTAGTTGTGAATGATATATTGAAACTTGTTGAGCCTAATGCTGAAGGTTGTTCAGAGAAGCAACCAGAGATTGTTGCTGCTGGCGTACCCTCTGTTCATGCTCCTCTTGCTGATGTTTCTGAGAAGTCTGCTTCTGAGAAAGAACAAGTAGGGATGGTTTCTTCTAAGAAGCAGGATGTTGGGAAAACAGAAAAGAAAGGAACAAAGGAAATGCTTCTGTCTTTTTCAAAGTTGAAAGTTCTGCATTCTGATTGTTTAAGTGATGGTGAGGAGTCTTCTAAAGATAATGAATGTAGTACTAGTTCTGAAGATCATTTAATATGTGATATTGATTGTGGTGCTGCTGGAGGTTATTCTTTACAGTTAATATCAAGGTTTTTGAGAGTTTATAATCCAAAAGCTAAGAGGATGAAGAGTTTAAGGCTTCAAGTTGCTGATTATTGCTTTGGTGACAACTATGAAGGTGTTGATATGATGTAAGTTTTAGGGATCTATAAGTGAATATATAGATTTTTTTTGAATTTTTCTTATTAAATAATTATTTTGAATTCTGTGAAACAGGGAAGTTTTGGTGTTTTTTTTTCTGAATTTTATAATTTAACAGAAAAATAGGGGTTACTGTGTTTACTTGATTTTGTAAGAAAAAATAATCAAATCAGTGAGGTTTACTTCTTGTTGTTTATTTGAGTTACTTGTTGTTATAATGTAGGGTACCTATTAATAAGTTTGATTATATGTTTGGTTACTGAATTTTCATAGAATGGGTTACCTGTTTAGTGCTATAGGGGTTACTTGCTGTATATTTTAGTTTTTACTTGCTTTATATTGTAGGAGTTACTTGTTTTATATTGTAGGTGTTACTTAATAAATTACTGGGTGTATAGTAGAAGTTACTTGCATAGTATAGTAGGGGTTATTGTGTGTTACTTGAATAGAATAGTGGGTATTACTTGTTTAAAATGGGGTTACTTACATAGTATAGTAGGGGTTACTTTTATTACTTGAATAGTATACTAGGTGTTACTTGAAAAATATATTGTATTACTTGTTTTATATTGGAGTTACTTGCATAGTATAGTAGGGGTTACTGGGTGTTACTTCAATAGTATACTGGGTGTTACTTGAATAGAATACTGGGGGTTACTTGTTTTAAATTGGGGATAATTGCATAGTACAGTAGGGGTTACTGGGTGTTACGTGAACAGAGTATTGGGTGTTACTTGAATAGAATAGTGGGTGTTACTTGCATAGTATAGTAGGGGTTATTGTGTGTTACTTGAATAGAATAGTGGGTATTACTTGTTTAAAAGGGGGTTACTTACATAGTATAGTAGGGGTTACTTGTATTACTTGAATAGTATACTGGGTGTTACTTGAAAAATATACTGTGTTACTTGTTTTATATTGGAGTTACTTGCATAGTATAGTAGGGGTTACTGGGTGTTACTTCAATAGTATACTGGGTGTTACTTGAATAGAATACTGGGGGTTACTTGTTTTAAATTGGGGATACTTGCATACTATTGTAGGGGTTACCAATATTACTTGAATAGTATACTAAGTGTTACTTGAATAGAATACTAGGTATTACTTTTTTAAATTGGGGTTACTTACATAGTATTGTAGGGGTTACCTGTATTACTTGAATAGTATATTGGGTGTTACTTAAAAATGTACTGTGTTACTTGTTTTAAATTGGAGTTACTTGCATAGTATTGTAATGGTTACTGGGTGTTACTTGAATAGAATACTGGGTGTTACTTGTTTTAAACTACAGTAGGGGGTACTTTTTATGTGGGTACTTGTTTTGACAATAGGGGTTACATGTGTTACTTTTATACGTAAGAGAGGTTACCTGCATGTGTAATAGGGGTTACCTAAATATTATTCTGTGTGATAGCTGTTTTTCTGTTGTACCTGATTTTCTAGTGGTTAATTTAACAGAAAAATAGGGATTACTTTTATACTTAATAAGGGTTACTTGTATGAAATAGATGATTACTTGTTAATTAGATGATTGTTACCTGGTAATTCATTGTTGTTTCTGTTATCTATACCCAGATTCATTAATGAATCACCTATTTCTTCGATCTCCATACTTTCTTGTGAATCTGGAAAAATTTCTAACATAGGTTGAAAATTTTTTGATTCTTCAGGTTGAAAATATTCTGATGATTCTGCCATGGAAGCTTCAAATTTGAAGGTCTGGAAGAAGATGATGGAAGCTTCAAGTTTGCAGGTCTGGAAGAAAATGTTAAAATTTGTGTAAATTTTTGTAAAGATATGTAAATTTTTAGATGTAAATGGCGGCTTTTGTTTAGGGATTTGTGTAAATGTGGGCTTTTTATTATGTCAGCATTAGTCTTAATTTTGGCAACTGAATTCCGTTATTTTTGGGAAGTGAATCCCGTTATTTTTTATATGGCAGCTGGCCACATGGTGTGGCCAGCCATACAAGAGACCGGCTGAATAATACGACTACACAACGCACGCATTTGTTTGACTGATTATATTACGTTGCGTTACACCAATTTTATATTTTTTTAATTGTCTAGTGCTACCCCTAGTTAGGATTCCTAGATCCTCCACTGGTGGGAGGTGGCGTGAGTTTCGTGGGGATGGGCCGGGTCTTCGTGGTGGGTGGATCTGATTTCATGGGTAGTTGTGGGTTTGGTTTCGTGGGAGTGGCGTGGGTGATTTCGTGGTGGTGGCTTAATTGGGATTAATTCAATTTGTGGGTTTCGTGGGTGGTCTAGGTGGTGTCGAGTTTTGTGGTGGTGGGGGATTAATTCAATTCGTGGTGGTGGTGGTCCGATTGGGGTTTTCGTGGTTTTGGTGGTTGTTTCCGGTGGGTTATGGGTTTTCGGTGGTGGTAAATTACTTGTTATTGCTAGAAATGTAAATACTTGTTGTTTTTGCTGTTTTAAGCTTCAAATTTGCTGCAGGTTGATTGAATCTATGAAAAAGACGTGTAGTTTTTGCTAAGTATAGTTTGGGGCCAGTGCTAAGTCAAATTCTATGTTCATTCTAAAAGTTAAAGGTGTGTTAGACTTAATTAATAATTTCTATTATCTATTGGTTTGCTTCAAACTTCAATGTTTTGTTACTTAGTTATCTCCTTATTTCATGTATCTGTTTTTTATGGAAATTTTGGTGCAGTTGTTTGATTATTATTGAAGAAAATAGGGGAGGGGATTAAATGGGTTTACTTTAAGGAGGTAGAGCGGGAGGAAAGTGCTCAATCAAGAAGAGAAGAACGAACAACAAGTGGAACAACCTTACATATGAAGATATATGATATGACCCCTGTTAATTAATTTATGTTGGTTAAGACTTGGTATTAAGGTATACTACATTGCTTATCCATCTTATTTAATGTATTTTGTTTGATATAACTTAAAGTATTCATTTAATTGTGTTTTTTTTTGTTTGGAGAAAATATAATTGGGTACTGGGTTGAAGTTACGAGTTTAGAGACTTTCGATTGTGATATTGTTGTTATGCCTTTGAATTACTTTCTTGTAATGTACTTAGATAGCTTATATGTGTTGTTAAATGGTAAACATGGTTTGAGATTTGCGCGTTTGTTATTGTTTGACCTCTTTGTGAAGTGTAACCTAGCTCTAAATCACTTTTAAAAGGATACAAGATAAGTTAATTAAATGACCCTTGATGGTATTTGGGTAGTTCTTGTGTTTGATTCACTCATCATTTGTTACATGTCATAAGGAATTTAATCGTTCATCATTACATTTTGGCTTTGAGAGCTAGTCAATCTTGAACCTTATGCTCTGTTTATTTGATAACATGTATAATTTGGTTTCTGTACTTGTGAATCCTTATTTACTTAATAAAATGCTTCAAAGAAAGCATGTGTGGCTGGGTTGTGTAAAGCTTTATGTTCTGTAATTGACTAGTACATTAGTTGTACAACTTTGCATGTGATTGGATTTGTTCATTTTGTTTCCTTTAGATTGGGTTTGTGCTTACTCTTAGTGATGTTGTGGAAGGGGTTTTATTGTTCTAGTGAACTTGGAAATCTACTAATCTTATCTTGAGTGAGGTATGGTTGTGTAGAAATGAAAGGTGTGGGTTTCAATTGGTATCAACTTTGCAGCTTATGAATTATAAAATATAGAAAAGGTGTGAACAATTTAGTTAAATTAGTAGATTCATTTTGCTCACCTTTGGACAACCATTATCGAGTGAGAAAATGTATGGGTATTACTTTATGCTTTCACTGCATGATCTATGTATGTTAATTATGAAGTATGTTATTGGGTGCTCTTACAAGCAATGCCTTTTCTTTTATCTATGAATAGATTAAACTTTGTAATGGTCTTGATTGTCCAAGCTTGAAGATTCTTGATGCCAGTTTGAACTGAGACAACTGTATATTTTAAATAGAGGTGGCCTGGTGAAAGTGGTGATAATGCATAGTCCATTTTTGTTTAAAAAGATGTGAAGTGCACTTTGTATTATAAGCAGGCATACATTAGATTTTTGTACTATTAACTATATTGTGAGACAATATGAATAGAAATTTAATATAAATTCTTTTGTACAAGTATTTTAATTATGTATTTAATTTTGAATCATATATAAATTAGTTGGACAGGGTTCTTTAGTTAATACAAAGACATTGATGCTAAAGAGTGTCTAATATTTGAACGTTCCAATACTAGAGCACTTTTGTTATGTTGAAGCCTATCTTTAGTATCGGAAATTACTAAAGGGAACTTTTGAAGCTAGGAAAGACTATTGTAATTGTAATTACAGATACTATAGTGATTCTTTAGTATCGGAAACCAAGTTGATACTAAAGATCTAACTCTTTTGTATCGGAATTTCTGTTACTAATTATCCGATACTAGTTATATTTCCGATAATAAAGGTACCCCTTTTTAGTATCGGATTGAAGAACCGATACCAACACATTAGCCACGGAGGTATTAGTATCAGTTTAGTGTCAGAAATTATTTCCGATACTAATGACCTTTGGTATCGGAAAACAAGCTTTTAGTATCGATTAGTTTCCGATACTAAAGACCGATTTTCTAGTAGTGTCTGATGCAATTTTTTGTTCTGTTCTGATGCAATTTTTTGTTCTGTCCTCTGCTTTTGTATTATTTGCTCTTGTTTTGCTGTTGCCCCCTCCCTCATGCTGCTCCTCTACTTCTGCCTTCCTTTTGTTGCTACCTTGCTGCTTCCCCCTTCCCTTCTGCTATTCCCCTGCTGCTGCCCCTCTCCTTTCTGTTGCTTCCCTGCTGGTTATTAAACATTCTTTTTCCTTTCAATTTTTCTCCCTGACTCAGATTTAGGCTACTGTCACAAAGAGGAAAGTAAAGCAAACTTTAAGTTCAGTTACATGAGTTTGAATTTCATGACTGTCTTTATTCTAAATTAGAACTTCTAAAGCTGGTTATTAAGGATTGAATTTATACTATCAGTAGCAGGAGGAGATAGGTTAGGTGCATAAAGTCGAGGAACTACTAAACTAGGAAGTATTGTGGATTTTTTTTCTTAAGAAATTCTTATTTCTGGAGCTCCCTCTCTTTGGAGACACCTCTCAACTAGCTTTCACAATGTGTAGTTAACTAAGCCTCATCATTATATCAACATTTGTTTATACTTCTTTTGGTGAAATGGAATGGTATTTTTGCTGCTTTGGAAAATATAACTATCTCATGTGGTCCTTTAGGATAAAGTCAGTAATTTAGCAAGGATACGAGATACAGAATTTGCTTATTATTTTTATAGCGTTTATGAAATGCTTCCCCAACATTTGTTTATTATTTTTACAGCATTTATATTGTACAGGTATGAGATACAGAATTTGCTATTTTTATAGCAATTTTTGTCTTTTGCGAGCAAGAGCCTCAAAACTATTTGCTATGCAGGCATTGATGCATCCATTTTCTTTGTAACTTGGAATGCATATTCACAGCTATATTGGTTTATTTGATTCTATGAAGAAGTTTCAGGGTATTGTGAGTATGGTAGATTGGTAGCTATTTGTTCCTGGATTATCGACTTATTTGGCTATATAATCCTTAAAATTTTGAACTCCATATATCCTTACAATGTTGACGAGTGATTCACATTACTAGAGTGGCAGTGTGGCAATGTGGGTGCTGCCTCAGGCCCTCAACTGTGCAATTCTGATACTTGGAAAGGAAATCTTGTTTTTGTTTATAGAAAGTACATGGTCACCATAAATGGTCATTATTTACACTTGCAAGTTGTGTTTGGTCTTCTATTTTCGACATAAATTTAGGCTTGAGTGGAGTATTATGAGAATAGCATAAAGCTGCTCAAATGCTTGATTATAGCAGCCTAATAATCTTTTTGGTATGCTACTATGCTTCTCAATCTTTGTTACAGAACACCAGACAGTCAGACAAAGAGCTATGGTTTTGATAAAACAGAACAACCTTCTAGTTTATGAGCTGCTATCTATGAACTACTGTCTTTTATGGACTGTCATCCTTTTTCTGTCTAATTCTTCCTTGCGAATTAATCTTGTTGTATTCTCTCTTATATGGAAGACTCATAAGAAAGCTAAGGGGTTGTTTGGAGTTCCATTCATTAATTATGACACTTTAGCAGAAATTTATGCAAAAGACAAAGCTACTTGTAGGGAATAAATTTCAAGCGTTAATCCCCTATCTTGAACCCCACTATGATCATACACTAAAGTACGGTGGCGTCCAAAGGGAAAGAAGATAGAGCAAAAGAGTCGCCAACAAGTTTTAGGAACTTGTAAACCGTTAACAGGGTGAAGGTTACACCCTTTAACGATCCAAGAGATCGTCAACTCCATAAGGTCTAGAACCAAATAAGGGTTCGGAGATGAAGGTACAAATCCAACCTAAAAGAGATTGAACCTGCCCTAATAATAAGCCTCTACTTTATTCAGATTGTATTTATGTGCGCTTTCTAATTAACATACAATCAATAGGATTAACCCTAAACCTGTTTATCTATGTTGGTTGAATATTAATTCACAAATAAAACTATTATTGGCGATCACTTGAATTATAATCACAATTAACCCTAAACAAGATTATTAATTATCTTATTAAGCGTGATTACAAGTACCAATTCCCTTTAAACATGCAATAAAAGGCGTGATAAAGCAATAAAAATAAATATCATCAAGCAACATAATAATAATAATCATAATAACCCTAATAATAATCGTCATATTAAAATAATCATCTTAAAATCATCATCATAAAATTATAATAATATTATTCATAATCATCATAAATTATAACAATTATAATCATAATCATGTTCATGTTAATATTAAAGCATAATAAAAATAGCAAGATCCTAGGAATGATACTAACAAGATTAATAACAAATCCTAGCATGTCACTAAGCAATAAAAATCAAATCTTTAACCCTAACATGATACTAACAACCATAAATATTAGGAAGAACATAAGAAGCGTCGTAACAATCATATTTAATATTAAATTTACCCTAGACATGATACTAAGAATATCATAATAACAATATAAACATTATTTCTACATCATAATATTAATTAAAACCATTAAAGTACTTACTTTGATGCCTCGTACTTCTTTCTAATAATAAAATACACGTTAGTAACTTCAAGGAAAATAATCAAAACAAACAATTAAATTAAATAATTGAAAGAGAGATTTGGGACCAAACCCTCATAAATTAAACCTTTCACGTCTAGGGCGAAGGCAACTTCGAATATGGCTAGGTGTTTCTAGATCTAATGAATGCGGAATTTTGTTTGTAAAAACAAGGTTTGAAAAAGAAAGAGAAAGATGAATTGATTAAGGAAATCTTGATGAGAATTAGCGAATGAAAACTGATTGTAGGTGAATATAATTGAAAACTGATTGTTGATGAATGAAAACGGAGTTTTTACGTCGTTATTTATAGAGAAAATCAGCCAAAAAGATAAAATATCAAAACAGAGCACTTGGCGCACGTGAAACAGAGCTGGCGCCAACCGTGGCTAATTTAATTAAAACTGTCAGGCGCCAGGCCTGTTTTTGACGCGTTTTCGAAAATCAGATAAGTTTTGTCGTACTGGAGGATAAAATCGTATCTTTTCCTCGAAAATGCTTTTTGATTTTAATTAAAACTCTGAAAAGTCAACAAAAGTCAATTTATCAATGCTAATTGAATTAGGAACGAAAAGAACCTTCTAGAAGAATCTAGAAGACTAAAACCATTCCTAATTGCATTAGGAGTGATAAATCATATTAGGCCCTCCTCTAGATCATTGGGCCGCACATAAAGCTGAAACCGGGCCCAGTTTGGTAAATTGGCCATAACTTCCTCATTATTCATCGGAATTGGGCTTATAATATATCGTTGGAAAGGTCTTTGCAAGCCCCATCCAACTACACCCACTATTGGACCCATATCATGGACCAACCAAACTGGATTGACTGTTTTCCTAAAATAAGTTTTCAAAAACAGAGAGAAGAGGAAAGAAATTAAAACTATCCGCAACACTAAACTTTCCACACTTTCGCTTCATTCGATTATGATTCGACGTGAAAGGTACTCATCACTGGGTTTGGTTTTGGGGAGACACAAATGGGTGTCTACACTACTGGAGATTGATAAGCAACCGTAGAATGTCGAGAGTGATGAAGAAGATGATGTGAATTCTACTCATTCAGACACTTATTCTTCTACAAGTCAATCCGAAAAACGTCCCATGAATATAGAGGATGATCATTCAACTCCTTTAAAGATGGCAAAAGTGAAGGCTTCTACGATTCATTCTTCCGCAAGTGATTCCACTACTCAATCCGGAAAACGTTCTACAAAGGCAAAGGATGCTAAGTAAAGGGAAAGAACAAGGTAGATTTGAAGAGTTTGTGTAGGAATGATGATGATGATTTGGTGGGCTCCCTCCATGATGTTTCTAATAATTTTGGGAAGATATTTGAAAATATCAATGTTAATCTTGGGACTATGGCTAATGCATGGTCTAAAGCGGAAGAAAGAGAGCAAAGGATGGATGAAAAAGTGAACAAGGTTTTGGATGAGGTGATGAAGTTAGATGGAATTTCTCCATCCGAAGCTTTAGAGGTTGCTACAGTTCTCATGGCAGCCATTAAGCGCCAACTAATATGAAGAAACAATATGAAATCGACCTTCTAAAGAAGAAGTAGAAAGTTTTGTCCTAAGTTATTATGAAGAAAGAAGGTTTTGGATGGTTTTTTGTATTTATTTTTATTTTTTATTTGAGAATACTAGAATTTCAATACTAGTGTAAACGTTTGGTATAATGTATAGCAAAAGTTAGCCAAGACAACAAAAAATAGAAGGAAAGCTATTTGTTTCCAAGTTATCTATTCCAAACAAGAGGAAGGGATTGGTTAATTATTTACGTTTCCTTAGTAATACCTAACAACTAGTAAGGGTAACACTATATGTCACCCTTTCCCTTCCTAATTTGTTTCTATTCCCTTACATTTACTAATTTGATACCAAACGTCCCATCAAATTCTAAGAATTAAACCTATTCTACTAATTACACTATTTTTTCCTTAATCGCTCCTAGGAGTCCATACAACACATGAAGTTCCATACTTAAACCAAGAAGTGAAAGGTAGAATTGACTGAAGGTTTGAAATAAATCAACTCTAGTTTTTTTTTAGTTTAAATTCAATTTAATTTATATTTTTTTTATTGAAGTTACTAACAATTTATTTGTATTGTAATAATTCAAATAAACGTGGAACGTTAGTAATTAATTCAATTAATTACTCTTATTATTGTTATTATTATTCCTATTTCTAGTGTCATGATTAGGTCTATTGTTAGGATTTGATTTGACAAACGTTATTATGGATAAATTCCTTCTAATGTTATTGTTGATTCTATTACTTTATTAATCACCGTGTTGTACGTTTAAAGGGAATATGTAATTGAAAATCACGACTAATAAGATAATTGGGTATCAGGTTTAGGTTTCTTTTTAATCTTATTGTTTAATTAAGTGATCACTAATATTTAGAATTATGTGTTGCATTAATATTCAACCAATTTAGCCTAATCTAGTTTGAAATTGAATATTATTTTGTATGCCTTTGAGATCGCAGGAATCACTTTTTACTATAAGAATCGAGTTGAGGCCATTACGGGTGAATGGGACCCCATGACTCTCTTCGTACGTTCATCCCCGATCCTCCTTTCGTGGTTTTAAACCATATAGAGTTAGTAATCTCATGAATTATGAATGGGGTGTAACCTTCACAGGTCAATTGTTGTTTCATATCGTTGTCCCTTAATCATGGTTGTCTTTTATGATCCATGAACGGTTTACAAGTTCCTTAAAAAAATTTTGGCGGCTCCCTACTTTGTTTTGTCCCTAATCGTATCTCAATTCCCACTTTCTATGAGTGCCAAGCATATTCACCACATTCTTATGTAGGCACTCTTCGAACGACACCTACACACGCACATCCTCAACCTTTTTAATCTATGGAGTTCCTACCTCGATTTCTGTGCTCGATTTATGAGAGTGGTGGAGTACTCGACTTTGTTGCGCATGTAGGAGTTAAGAGTTCTCTAGAGATTCGATTTATCCTATTTTTGGGAATAAATTGCAGGTGCTACTTGTAGGAGTTTATAGGTACGAATTCGGAAAACATGAATCATATTCATATAGCACCTAATCCCAAGATCATGCATAACACATAAAGAATTAGAATTAATACCTTTGAAGTGTGATTCCACGTGCGATCGAATAAGAACAAGGGAGACAAAGAACCTCAAGCGTGATTCCTCTACTTGGTCCACAGGCACAGATTAAGTCCTCCACTAATGCTAGTTAGTTGCAATTGAACCCTTCAATTGACCTTCTATGGAGTAGAACGAGCAACGAACAAATCACGAACCACCACGAAGGGAGGAGATGGGCGTGTGGTACAGAGAGAGAGAGGTTTGGATTACTGGTTGCTTGGTGCAGAATTTACTGTTAATTGTGTTATGTCATACAACCCTAGGCATGGACTTTATTTATAGATCTCATCTCTAAATAAGAGTCCATGACAAAAGCCCAAATCCTAACTCTAATCTAACTATACTAGCCCAATTCAATTCATGATTGGTTACTTGTTCATGAGGCCCATAAATGGGCCTCTAACTTGCTTAACCCAATACCTTTGTTGTGTGACCTCATAGGATCCATTCTAGTGGGCTTTGGACTATTTAACTAGCCCAAAGGTCAATGATCATAGTCTAGCAACAGATAATGACGACCCAAAAGAACGAACTTCTTATCTCCATAATAGTGATCCTTGATATATCTAGTAATTGCACTTATCGAAGACAAAACTCCTTTAATCTCCCACTTGTCTGAGACAAGTGCACAATATTCAAATTCCTTAAGTCAATGTGTGTCGATTTGATAATATGATTGCATCTCATGTCGTGATCATATTAATCTACAAATCTTTTCTTGAGAAACTGAGTTAGAATTACAAAACAAATGATTACTTTGTAATCCATTTGAGTACAGCCATACATTTTCTAAATTCTCCCTCCTCAAGGGGCCAAGACACACTTCTAATTAAATAGGTAGACTCAATCCAATTTTGTGGCAACCAAGGCTCCCACTCAAATCATGAGGTAACCAGAAAACACCCTTTATAGTCTCCAGTTACGGGAAGACATTTGAATGTACATAGTTACATCAATCATCGAATGAAATCAATGTTCCACTCATGTCAAAGGAATCCACTAATATATCCGGAAGTTCTATGCTTGAACTTCAAAGTAGGTCTATAGTTCGATCATGCATCATTCATGCATACCCATGTGATTGACCGAGCTTCACTACGCTCCTACAGCCCAAGAAATAGCGCTATCTAATCAATCTTACATGCTAGTCCATTCAAAGAGATCATTTATGTCCACTTTAATGACTCTAGACTAGGAACTGAAATAATGTACGGATTTTGTTCACCTGTGGGGTTTCATTCACCAGGTTATTTAAATAAACTAACCTGACGAGCCCATCAATCCATAATTATTTTGGACATTTTATTTAATATTGAAACCACAATTAAATAAGAGAAATAATAAATTTCTGATTAAACATAATTCTGCAAATGAATGTATTACATATGTAACTTATTTTTCTCCAAAAACAGATACAACTTTTAATTACATCATTTGCCTCAATCCAATTGCACTAGTGTGCTTCTCATGCTTAGGCAATGGAAGGGGTTTAGTAAGTGGATCAGAGACATTCTCATCCGTATGAACTTTGCACATCTTGACATTTCATGTGCCAACGATCTCTCGAATGAGGTAATACTTCCTCTCAACATGTTTGGATTTGAAGTGTGACCTAGGCTCCTTTGATTGAGCAATGGCGCCATTGTTGTCACAATGCAATTCGATTCCATTTCAAGCACTTGGTACGATATCCAGCTCAGTTAGGAACTTCTTTATCCAAACTGCTTCCTTAGCTGCTTCAACAGCAGCCAAATACTCTGATTCTGTTGTAGAGTCTGTGACAGTGCTTTGCTTCGAACTCTTCCAGCTCACTACTCCTCCATTCAGACAGAAAATGTATCCAGACTGGGATTTAAAATCATCTCTGTCTGTTTGGAAACTCGCATCCGTATAACCCTTGACAACCAACTCATCTTCGCCACCATATACTAGAAACATTCCTTTAGTCCTTCTCAAGTACTTAAGGATGTTCTTGGCAGCTGTCCAGTGTGCTTCTCCTGGATTTGCCTGAAATCTGCTACACATGCTTAAAGCATATGAAACATCCGGCCTTGTACAGATCATGGCATACATTATTGAACCTACTGCCGAAGCATAAGGTACAATCGTCATACGTCTCATCTCGTCTGGTGTAACCGGACATTGAGATTTACTGAGCGTAATGCCATGAGACATGGGGAGAAATCCTCTCTTGGATTTTGACATCTCGAACTTATCAAGAACCTTATCAATATAAGTCTCTTGACTTAGCCCAATCATTCTTCGAGACCTGTCTCGATGAATCTTGATTCCCAAAATGTACTCGACGTCACCCAAGTCTTTCATGGAGAAACAGCTCTTCAACCAGTCCTTGACTGACTCAAGCATTGGTATGTCGTTCCCCATGAGGAGTATGTCATCTACATACAAGACTAAGAAAACTATGCTGCTCCCACTGGACTTCTTGTATACACAAGGTTCCTCTTCGGTTTTGAGAAAACCAAACTATTTGATTGCTTCATCAAAACGAAGGTTCCAACTCCTTGATGCTTGCTTCAATCCATAAATGGATTTCTAAAGTTTGCATACCTTTCCAGGATTTTCTGGATCTTCAAAACCCTCAGGTTGTGTCATATACACTTCCTCCATCAAGAACCCATTCAAGAAGGCGGTTTTGACATCCATCTGCCAAATTTCGTAATCGAAAAATGCAGCAATCGCTAGAAGAATCCGAATGGACTTAAGCATTGCTACTGGAGAAAAGGTTTCATCATAGTCAATACCATGAATCTGTTTGTATCCTTTTGCTACCAGTCTTGCTTTATAGATGTAGGCATTTCCATCCTTGTCTGTCTTAATCTTGTAAACCCACTTGCAACCAATAGGTTTTACCCCATCAGGCAAGTCCACCAGGGTCCACACAACATTTTCAGACATTGATTCCATTTCGGATTTCATGGCCTCAAGCCATTCATTTGAGTTGGGGCTCACCAAAGCTTGCTTGTAGGTAGAAGGTTCCTCATTCTCCAATAAGAAGATTTCAGAATCCTCAGTTAACAGAACTTCAACAAACTGTTTGTTTCTGATTCTGGCAGACCTACGTGGGGTGGGAGCAACAATAGAAATGTTCTCTCCAACTTCTTGAAGATTTTCGCATGAATTAGATTCAAGTGGGACGATAGGAGTCTCGCTAGTCGAATTAGCTTGCTCTGACGCATGATTAATCGATTCATGCGCCCTCGCCTCTGATGTGGTGTTATCCACATCCATTTGTTGCTCGTCTCGAATTTCTTCGAGAACCACTTTACTCCCACTTGGCTTTCTAGAGAGGAATTCCTTTTCTAGAAAGACACCATCGCGAGCAACAAACACTTTGTTATCTTCGCGATTGTAGAAGTAATACCCCATTGTTTCTTTTGGATAACCCACAAAGAAACATTTGTCTGATTTAGGTTGTAGTTTATCGCCTTGTAAACGCTTTACATAGGCTTCACATCCCCAAATCTTGAGATAAGACAACTTTGGAACTTTTCCAGTCTATAACTCATATGGTGTCTTCTCAACTGCTTTGGATGGGCTTTTGTTCAGTATGTTCGCAGCTGCTCCTAATGCATATCCCCAGAATGATATGTGAAGATCAGTAAAGCTCATCATGGACCGAACCCTATCTAGTAAGGTCCTATTCCTCCTTTCTGACACCCCATTTAACTGTGGCGTCCCTGGAGGAGTTAACTGTGAAATTATTCCACAATTAATTAGATGTTCATCAAATACTTGGGTTAAATATTCACCACTACGATCAGATCGTAATGCCTTGATTGTTTTCCCAAGTTGATTTTGTACCTCATTCTGGAATTCTTTGAACTTTTCCAAGGCTTCCAACTTCTGCTTCATTAAGTAAACATATCCAAATCTACTTAAATCATCAGTAAAAGTAATGAAGTATCTATATTGACCCCTAGCTTTTGAACTCATTGGTCCACATACATCCGTATGTATGAGTCCCAAAAGGTCACTTACTTTTTCACCTACACCCGTAAAGGGTGACTTAGTCATTTTACCAAGCAAGCATGACTCACAATTTTCAAATGATTCATAATCAAAGGAAGAAAGGAGTCCATCCTTTTGTAATTTCTGGATGCGCTTTTGGTTGATGTGACCAAGCCTACAATGCCATAGGTAAGTTGAGTTTGAATCATCTGTTCTTTGCTTTTTATGATCAATGCTATAGACATGAGTTGTATATTCTAAGACATACAAACCATTAATTAATTTTGTGTTAGCATATAACATATTTTCTTTAGAAATAAAACAACATTTGTCTCTTATTTCAAATGAAAATCCTTCAGAATCTAAAACAGGAACTGAAATAATGTTTTTAGTTATTGTTGGTACATAATAACAGTTATTAAGCACCAAAATAAGCCCAGAGGGAAGTCTCAAGTGATAACTTCCAATAGCAAGTGCAGCAACTTTTGCTCCATTTCCTACTCGAAGCGTTACTTCCCCTTTTGCTAACTTCTTACTTTCTCTCAAGCCCTGCACGTTATTAACGATGTGAGCACCACAACCAGTATCAAATACCCAAGTGGAAGATGAAGTAAGATTAATTTCTACAACAAAAACATCAAGTAACTCTTTACCTTCTGTTTTCACTGGTGTATAATGGGGACACCCTGGTGTATGGCGAAGCCAATCACCACAATAGAAGCATTCGCTTTGTCTCCTCTTCAGGTACTCCTCAGCATGGTTGAGTAAAAGGTTGACTAATGTCATAGTCGAGCCCTCATCATTATGAGTGAGCCTAACTATATCAAAACCATCGTGGAGTGAGAACAAGATTATATCATGCTCGGAGTCATCATCGAACGGTTTCCCAAGGACGTCCATTTGATTGAACAAATCAATCATTTCAAGGACATGGGTCCTTACTGACTGACCAGGCATGAGTTTCTTAGCCATAATCTTACAATGAACATTGTAAGCCTCATACCTAATGCTGTCAGTCCAGGAATAGTAAATCTGAGGGATCGAATTAACGATCTCTCTTACATTATGATCTTTGAAGCCTCCACTTCCTAATGCCCCAATGCCACCTCGACAGATAGCACGAAGACATTGATACAAGTTGGTTACCTCATAGTGCCTAAATCTTCTTCTCCAACAACTTGGAATAGATTCTAAAATGAGTTATCTGATTTTCTCTGCATCTGAAACAATTTCAGCATGCCTTTCAGCTGTATAACCCTTAATATAATCGCTCTCAACAGGTATATATAAACGAGATTCAAGCCTATGGCTTGTGAGAACTCTTCTCAACTCGCTTTCCCATTCCCTGAAGTTTCTGAGATTAAGCCTTAAATTAAGTTTCGTTGGCAAAATAGCGTTGTCGTTATGGTTATTCATCTACAGACAAAAACAAAACGAGGCAAACTTCAATAATTACCATAAGCGATGTTAATAGTTGGTAACTTTAAAACATTTATTCAATTTTAATTGATCCCTATTGAATAAAATGATTCCAAGATCATTTAATTGTGCAATAATTGACCGGACTTTAGCCCTACCATCAACTATTACATTTTCAAGGTGAGTAAACTCTTTACTGATTACAACTCTTTGTAATTCTTGGTTGAATAATTACACATCACATGTTTAATTATTACCCTTAGCTTCAAGGTTCTAAACTCTTTAGGTAACCTCGTTGAGTATAACCAATCAAAAGTGTAAAATTTGTTTTACCCCCACTCCCCTAAGATATAATATGACACCCAGCTTTAGCATGACCCATCATAAATATCGAAGGTTTCATCGGGTTTTTGATTGGAAAAGCTATCTCAATATTACTGGGACCTAGATTTATTATGTTGTGATTATTTAGTGAACTCTAACGCATCATCAATCAACATAAATAAAATCTAACATGCATAATCTACTAATGCATAAATAAAACATGACATAGTATGGCCCCTTAATCCTAAGAAAAACTAATAAAGCAAAAAGCTCCCACTTGAACCTTCATGGATCTCATCCATCTTGCTCCTTTGGGCCTTTACTCCATGGATTTCTTGGATTAACTGCAACCTGTAATACTATTCTATTCTATTTACTACTTAAATAAATAAAATAAATTGCAAAAATACTTAGCGGTACACAGACCGTATTTAGATTACAAAAATATGAAACGATGCGCAGATCGTATTTAGAATCTATGGGCCATACTAGTCTTTATATATAGCAATCAATAATATCATATATTATAAAGTGCCACATAATAAATCACTCATCATGCTTTCCTAAACTATAACATCGAATGATTATAATTGAGGAAACATGGCATAAAATATCTCATATTTTTAATTTATTATTCAATTAGATAATATCATATATTATTTCTAACCAATCATAAAATATCATATATTTTATTTAAGGTAAGAGATAGAATCAAATCATATTTTAGTTATGAAAGATAAATCATATTTATCTTCCATGGTTATCCTAACTAATTTAGGAGATTCTATCCTAATTGCTAGCCAATCACATAATTTTAATTCAATTATTATCCAAAATAATTATGGGATAATCATATTATTTAAATCAATCTTTATCTTTTTGGAATCTTGCTCAACAATCCTTAAAATTTTCAAAGATTAAAACAAATTTTAAGATTTGAAATTATCTTAACAAACTTTATCCAAAATTAACAACTTTAATTAAGGATAATTATCAAAATCAACTTTTGAAATTTGACATTATCCTCAAAATAAAATCAGATTTTATTTTGAAAATATTTTTAAATAAATTTTTTTTTTATTAATATGCTGCCACGTCAGCTGAGGAAAATCCCAACCAACACAGCAACAACAAGAACCACGCAACCATAACTGGGAATAACCCAGCCACGACCAGCAACCTGACCGGAAAAAACGCCTGAGATCGACAGTCCGAGGAAAACACCTGACCTCGATTCCCTCTGCTCAGCCGACCTCCCGATTGCGGCTGAGGGATGCCGTCGCAACCAGGTTGGTGCCCAGCCACGATCGACACAGGCCGCAGCTAGGGGTGTTCAAAAAAACCCGACCCGAATGTCCCGGCCCACTGTCCCGCTGTCCCGGCAACTACCCGATGGGATTTTTTTTAAAAAATCATGTTTTTGCGGGTCGGGTTCCCGACCCGGGAAAACTGCCTTCAATCCGGGTCGGGATATGGGGCAGATTTTTTAAGAAACGGGTACCCGCATACCCGAATTAAAAATTAAAAAAAAAAAAAAAAAAAAAATTTACCCTCTCACTCTCTCAGACAGTCAGACACTCAGACCCACCCCCAACCTAATTTCGTGACATTAGGTTTTCCCCACTCACCGCCGCTCCCTCTTTCCTCTCTTTCTCTCTCTCATCCTGCGGTTCTCAACTCTTTCTTCTTGCCTTCTTCGTTCTTCCCCCTCACGAAACTGCCTTCTTCTTGTTTCCCCTCACTCTCTCTCAGCGATCCGAGTTCCAGTCCAGGTAATTTCAGTCCAGCGAGTTTCAGCGAGTTTCAGCGAGTTCAAGGCTTCAGTCCAGGTAATTTCTATTCTCATGTTAATTTCGTGCTAATTGATAGTGTATTATGGTGTTTAATTTCTATTCTCATGTTAATTTCGTGCTAATTGATAGTGTATTATAGTGTATTTCGTGCTAATTGATAGTGTTTTATGGTGTTTATTCTATTCTCATGTTAATTTCGTGCTAATTGATAGTGTATTATACTGTATTTCGTGCTAATTGATAGTGTATTATGGTGTTTAATTAGATGACAAATTCATACATGCATGCTCGAATTTGTTCTTATCTTTATTTTTCATTTTTATTTTATGCTGATTTGCTCGAATAATGGTGCATTATTTTGAATTATTTCATGTGTGACCTGAATTTTAGTTTCAAGATATTATGTAGATTATCAATTCGGTATTTAGGCATTGACAGAATAAGTGATTAGTGTACATTGTAGTCTTGTACAATGTAATTTTCAGCTTTAAAATGAATGGACTGATTTATGTATGTTTGTTTTTTTACCAGAAAATGTCAGATTCAAATGACATGATGGTGACAAATTCAAATGAAACAGTTGGGAACCAAAGATCTGATGATAGTGATGAGGCAGAAATTTTGGAGAAGGCTCCGAAAACATGGCATAAGAAGAAGAGAGCGGGGAAAAAACCAAAAGCCGAAAACAATGGAGGTAAGAAGAAAAAAACCTCTGATGCTTGGGATCACTTTTGCGTGCTTGCAAATGATGTAGATCATGCTAAATGTGTTTATTGTGGAACAGTAATTGGTTGTAAAAGTTTAAATGGAACTAATGGCATGAAGAGACACACTGAAAGGTGTAAAAAAGCTCCATTTTACAAAGATAAAACTCAAACAATCTTAGATTTTGAGTCTAGGACACAGATTAATACCGATGGGACTGTTCAAACTGTTAGTGTTCCTAAATTGTGGAGATATAATTATGATGAGATTAGAAAAGCACTTGCTAAGATGTTGATTGTAGATGAGCTGCCTTTTGCATTCGTTGAACGTGAAGGTTTTCGTCAGTTTTGTAAAGTTGCTTGTCCTGAATTTGTTACTCCCTCGCGTGCTACAATTACAAGGGAGTGTTATGGTCTTTTTATTGAGAAAAGGAAGGAGTTAATGAACGTTTTCAATAATTTGTCATCTAGAGTATGTCTTACTACAGATACATGGACATCGGGTCAAAATTTGTCATATATGTGTCTTACTGCTCATTTCATTGATGATAATTGGAAATTGCATAAGAGGATCATTAACTTTTGTCCTGTTGCTGGTCATTCTGGGGAGCTTATTGGTAAATCTGTTGAAAAATGTTTGTTAGAATGGAATGTAAAGAGGGTTTTAACTGTAACAGTTGACAATGCTAGCTCAAATGATTTGGCTATAAAATACTTGAAAAAAATCTTTAATCTTTGGGATGGGTGTGTGTTGAATTCTGAGTTTTTGCATATGAGATGTGCCGCACATATTTTGAATTTGGTTGTCAAAGATGGCTTGAAAGATGTGAATGTGTCTGTTTTAAAAGTTAGAGCTGCTGTGAAATATGTGAGGTCTTCTCCTTCTAGGCTTCAAAAGTTCAAGTCTTGTGTTGAAGAGGAGAAAATCACTTCCAAAGGTCTTGTTTGCCTAGATGTTGAAACAAGGTGGAATTCCACCTATTTGATGCTTAAGAGTGCTTTAGTGTTTAGGAAAGCCTTTAAGAATATGAAAACAAAGTTCTCTCCTTACACTAAAGAGCTTATGAAGCAACCGGTAGGGGGTGCTCCGGATGATGAGGATTGGGATAAAATTCAAAGTTTCTTGCCTTTTCTTGAAATTTTTTATAATGCTACTTTGAAGTTGTCCGGATCCCGTTATGTGACGGGAAATACTTTTGTGGAGGAGATTTATGATATTGGGTACACAATATATGACTATGTTAATGACCCGAATGATGATGTTAAGAAAATGGCAATGCAAATGAAGTTGAAATTTGACAAGTATTGGGCAAATGTTCATAATATTAATATTTTGATGTTCATTGCATTGATTCTTGATCCTAGGAATAAGATGAAGTATACGGAGCACATTGTGCGTAATTCTTATGATGTTAGTAGTTCCTATACTTTGTGTCAACGCATTCAAGATGCATTGAATTTATTATATGAGTCTTATGCACAAAAAGTAGAGTCATCTTCTTCTAAACTTGCCTCTACAAGTCAAAGTGAAAAAGGTGGACAAGAGCAAAAAAAGGGTCTTAACAATGTATCTCGGTTAAGGGATAGTTTTGTAAGGGAAAGTGGTAATGATTCATCTTCCAAAGGAATGACCGAATTGGAAAAGTATTTAGGGGATAAATTAGAGCCTAGTGATGTAGATTTCGATATTTTGGTATGGTGGAGTGGACAAGGAAAAACATACCCAATACTTATGACTATGGCTCGTGATATTCTTGCTATTCCGGTTTCTTCCGTTGCTTCCGAGTCCGCTTTTAGCACGGGAGGACGTGTTCTAGATTCCTTTCGGACTTCTTTGAGCACAAAAATGGTAGAAGCTCTTGTTTGTGGCCAAGATTGGATGCGTAGTTCTAGTGTCCCTATTACTATAGAGGAAAATTTGCTTGAGTTGGAAAGTATGGAAGAAGAAGGTGATTTAATTAACTTTATCTATTACTTTATTTTACTATGTTATACATAATATATTTGATATGTAATTATTTTTTTGCATTATTTGGTTTTGTAGGAATTAAAGACTTGGTTTTGGAGCAACCAACAATTATTATTGATGAGACAATTGAAGTTTCGGATCTCACAAGTGAAACATGACCTCCAAGCTTATTTGATTTGCATTGTGGCTTTGTTCTATTATTGTACTTTGTAATTTGTGAGTTTGGAATTATGTAACTAATTACTTTCCCTAAACTTTAGCTTTTAATTAGTACTTTAATTATGTTAAGACATGTATTTGAATATGTTCATGCAGATTTTTACAAAATTAAAAAAGTGCAGCAGGTTTCTTATAATAGGCAGCAGGTTTTAACAAAAAAAAAATAAAAATAAAGCAGGTTTTTACAAAAAATAAAATCTGAAAATCTTGAATTACAAAAAAAATGCAGCAGGTTTTTTATTAAAATAAATTAAATTACAGCAAGGATAAATAGTTAAATACATAATATTAAGTAAAAAGTTAATTTAAAAAAAAAAGAAAAAAAGATCCGGGTACCCATGTCCCGACCCGAATAATCCGGGTACCCGAAACCCGGGTACCCGGATTATTCGGGTCGGGACATGGGACAAGCTATCAAGTACCCGAAAACCCGGGTACCCGGATTTTCGGGTACCCGAAAACCCGGGTACCCGGATTTGAACACCCCTAGCCGCAGCAGGCAGTCGTGCAACAGTTGCACTTGGCTGCTGCCGCCTGTCAACCAGCCGCCGCCCTCACTTCCCCTTTCGACCACCTGGGTAGCCGCCGTGGTCCACCAGACGGTGATCCGACCACCCAGCCACGGCTGCCCCTCCCAAAAAACTATTCTTTTACCCTTTTTTTTTTTTTAGAGTTTTAATTTAATTTAACAACTCTTGTAAAATTAAATTAAATTAGGTCTTTTAAATTAAAACATAACATTTATGCCTAATTCAATTTTTGAAATCAAATTCACAATTCAATTTCAAATCTAGGGTTCGAAAATCATCAAAATTAAGCACAAAATCAAAATTTAGGGCTTTATTTCAATCAAGATATTCGAAAATTCTAGGGCTTAAATCGGATTTTGCTAGAAAAATTGAGCAATTTAAATCATATTTAAACAATTCCAAAAATTAAATCTCATTTAATATAAAGATTGAACCATAATTAAATTATTCTCCCTCCTAATTGAATTAAAATTGTGGACTATCAAAGAATTAATATTCAATATATGTACATGCATAGGCTAACTGATACCACTGTAGGAGTTTATAGGTACGAATGCGGAAAACATGAATCATATTCATATAGCACCTAATCCCAAGATCATGCATAACACATAAAGAATTAGAATTAATACCTTTGAAGCGTGATTCCACGTGCGATCGAACAAGAACAAGGGAGACAAAGAACCTCAAGCGTAATTCCTCTACTTTGTCCACAGGCACAGATTAAGTCCTCCACTAATTCTAGTTAGTTGCAATTGAACCCTTCAATTGACCTTCTATGGAGTAGAACGAGCAACGAACAAATCACAAACCACCACGAAGGGAGGAGATGGGCGTGTGGTACAGAGAGAGAGAGAGAGGTTTGGATTACTGGTTGCTTGGTGCACAATTTACTGTTAATTGTGTTATGTCATACAACCCTAGGCATGGACTTTATTTATAGATCTCATCTCTAAATAAGAGTCCATGACAAAGCCCAAATCCTAACTCTAATCTAACTATACTAGCCCAATTCAATTCATGATTGGTTACTTGTTCATGAGGCCCATAAATGGGTCTCTAACTTGCTTAACCCAATACCTTTGTTGTGTGACCTCATAGGATCCATTCTAGCGGGCTTTGGACTATTTAACTAGCCCAAAGGTCAATGATCATAGTCTAGCAACAGATAATGACAACCCAAAAGAACGAACTTATTATCTCCATAATAGTGATCCTTGATATATCTAGTAATTGCACTTATCGAAGACAGAACTCCTTCAATTACTTTGCATTAATGGCTAGGCGTGCGGTGTGAGGTTGGTTGTTGTAGTGTCGGTGATGGTGGTTGTAGGCGGGTGGCTGTTGGAGGTTGGATATGGAAGATGGGTGGTGATGTTTAACTAGATTAAGGGGCAGCAGTAGCAACAAGGTGGAGCTTGTGCTTTCAACCTTGAAATGTTTAGTTTCTCGTCTAGAACAACCACCTATACTAGGGCTGAGCAAAACTACCCGAAAAACCGAAAACCCGTTCTGTTACCGTTCCGAAAATTAGGGTACTGGATCCGATAACCATAATGGTTTGGGTACTCGTTCTAACAATTTGTTATCGGGTATGGTTATTGGGTATCATTTTAAAATTAACGGTTACCCGTTCCGAACCGATAAGCAATTTTTTGTTTTTTATCCTACTTAAATCTATTTTTTCCAAAATCTAAACTTTAACTTTACTTCATAATCACTATATAATATCAATGATTAGTAATATAGTTAATAATTTGGTCAAGATCATGTGGTATTGTTGTTAATTAGTATTAAAATATATCATAATAACTAATTTATTAAGTTTAATGATCACTATTGAATAGTTTATTGGGTACCCGATAACCGATCCGAAAATCCGGGTACCCGAACTTATCGGTTCGGTTTATGGATATCACTTTTAGTGATATTGGTTATCGGGTACCCGAACCGTTAGTACTAATGGTACGGGTACCCGTCCCATGCTCACCCCTAACCTATACATACAACCAAAGACGAGGGATAGACCGAGACAAATAAAATAAAATAATTAAAAGAAAATAAATAAAGTAAATTAAGATAAAGAGACCACACAAAAACTAAAACTAAAAATTAATTAAAACAATATAAGCAAATAAAATCTAACAAAATAAGAATTAAACTAACAAAAATTACTAATTAAACTAAAACAAACAAAAAATACCGAATAATATTGAAACTTTATTAACGAGTGTAGACACTTTAAAATGTCTCTCTGACCGAAACCTGATTATGAAGAAAACCTTGTATTGCCATTTGGTTTGGTTTAGTGTTGAAATCAAGGGGTACTTGATTTCATTTCTAAATCCATTTCTAGCCAGTATTTATTTTGATCTTAATCCCAATATAAATTGGGGTCTGAAGGAGTTGTGTCTTTTACCGATATTTAATTACAAAATTTGAAATGGATCAATTATCAATTAGTTTGTTTAATTAGGATGTCATTATGTCTTTTCTATAGTTTAATAATAAACTTTGGCTTAAGAGGTAATCCAAAGCTTAATTGAATGGATCCTATAATGTCACACAAATAAGGTATGGATTGATCAAAGGGATAAAGGGCCAATGTTGGCCCAAGTCATGTGGTTGGCTATATAGGGAAAGAAGGAGACGAGAGTTTGTGGGTAAGCTTAATTTATATAAACTAGCATTTTGGCCCGTTCAATGCACGGGTTCATATTTAGGTTATTTCATATGTAGGTATGTTTTTCAGTAGCTGAAACTTGTGATATGAAATACGAACTAATTGTTTCATTGCTAAAACTTAAAAGGAAAAAAAGAATGAGGGTAGAACTGGGGAAAAAGATAAAAGAATTTAGTTACATATATATACATGAAGACTATACGATATGAAATGACATATTGGTTTAAGTTATATTTTAAGTCTATTAGTTGAAAAGACAATTTTTATATAATTCAATTCATATATTTATGTGATGTATATTAATTGATTTAACTTTATTTTATTATGATTGAATTTGCAAGTTACAGAATGTATAAAGACTTAAACTAAAAGATTAAAAGGGGTGACATGTGTCATGTGTGGTAGTGAGTGACTTGTGATGACATGTGTCATATGAAAAATTATGGTTTGTGTTTTTAAATACTAAGTATAGATATAGATTAATTTTATAATTGTAGGTTCTTGGGAATTAAATACACAACCTTGCAAACATTAATAAGCAAAAACGAACCAAACTTCCTCTCTCTTCCTCACGTGAGGCAAACAGTTTGTAATACCCGAGATTTTAAATTTTGATTTATTATACTTTAATCTATATTTTAAGCTTAAATTTTAATTTTTATTTAATTAGTGTGAATGTTTAAGTCCTAATTTTTATCATAGGATAATATTATTACGAGGGAAAATTATTTATTTTAAAATTTATTTCGGCGGGTCAAATGATATTATTTATGTTTGGTCAGATGCATCAAAATCTATATTTTATCCGGGAGAGTGAAATGACCAAAATATCCCTGCTTATCATAAAAGACAAAACCCACCTCTTCCATTTAGCTCTCTTTCTTCACGGTCAAGTATTGAATGCCAAATTAAGTTTTGTTTGTTCTTTTACTTGTTGCTCAATTTTACCCAACCAATCGAAGTTGATTGAATAAGCTTAGCTCAATCTTGAGCTTATCCAACTCCTTCACGGTTAAGAAATATACTACTAGTTTAAAAGGAATAGTGATATTACTTGTTTCACTCTTAATAGTAACCATATATATACTACTAGTTTTACTCATATTAAGTAGTAATTGTTTTCACAAGTTACGTTTACTAATTTCCATAAAAGAGTTTTGATGATTTCATGTTAAATAATTAAAGTATTAATAGTTTTATTCTTTTTCTCCACTAATATGATATAGTAGAAGTATCTATTTTCAAAACAGTGCTTGTTTTACTCATATAGAGGTAATACTTGTTTTATTCTATGAAAATATAAGTTTATACTTATTTTATCAAAGTTTTTGAATTAAGAAGCTATTAATGGGTATTTATTGTTATTGGGTATGATCGAATGAGTCATGGCAATGAGAAACTAATGATGGAATTTGCGAGTTCAAATGATGATTATTGGGGAATAAGCTAAGTGAGATGATTAAGGATGATTAAATGAGGTAATCATTATGTCTAGCCCTATATGTTTAACCAATATGTCTAGCAATTATGTTCGGTCTCGTATATGTAACTATTATGTTTAGCTACTGTGTTTAGACCCGTGTGTGTGACAATTATGTTAGGTTATTATGAATGCACGTGTGTAATCTTAAATGGCCTGTTGTTGTATCACATGTATGCATGTATGATATGTTTGGCATGCTATGATTTAAAAGCATGGTATGTGCAAATGACATGACATGACCTTTTATATCCTTGTATAATTAACTTGTGAGATGATAAACATGTTTATTGATGTATTTCACCCTTTTGATTTATAGGAATGATTTTATATATACACAATGTTCTATTGATTTGTGGATGTCTCGAAAGTATGTTAATAATCTACGAAAAACTTTTAAAGATACATAACTTAATAAATGAAAGTGAAAGACCTAGTCCGTCTGACAGTATATGTTATTTTTCGGTCATGCAATGCATGCATGTACCCATGGGGCACCGGCCCAACTTTGTCAAGCACCTGCTCTATGTTATGGGCACCGGCCCATCGCGGAAGACGTTCTGCAATTTCATACTGTCCAGCAACTAGCATGTCCACCAAAAAGATTACGAATTCCTGAATTCTATTAAAGGACTTATGAGAACTCACAAGGATACTCTATTGATGAGTTTTACGATATACTGATATGTATGATCGTTCATAAAGATGTCTTACCATCATACAAGGTGATAAGAATGCTATGAACGACAGGTATTTCTAGTAATTTTATTAATTTATAAATTATGTGTACGGTATTTGTTATGCTATGCCCCTGTTAAATGTTTAATGATTGTGATTATTTTATTAAGTGTTATGAATGAATGATTATGAAATAAGTCTATGTGCTATAAATTCTTATGAAGTATAAAGTTGTTCTGAAATGATTTAATATGATACGATAGATGTAACTTTTGTCGGCATTGGAAAGTGAACTGAACGTGGAAAATAAGCAATTTACAGGTAGAGGAAAGTATGTTAATGAAATGAGGAAACAATTCCACAGGAATAAAAGTTATGTTATATCCAAAATCTGTACTTACCTATGATCTTACTTAAAGGGAATGTTCCTTGTCGACACAACTTTTAAAGATGATGAGGTTAGATTATTTCTGAACAACTATGTGTGTATGATATATGCTCAAATGATTTTGAAAGAAAAACTGTTTTTACAGGCTAGAGTAATGTTACTGAGTTTTCCACTCATTTTTGGAATTTCCTATGCTTTCTCTGTTTCCATTTTTATGGATATTTACAGGCATAATGTATAATGATGACGGAGCTCGAGTTAGTCAAAGGAAAAGTGATTAAAGGAGTTTATATAGTTGAGGAACTACAGATTCAGAGCCAAGAAAGACATATTATTTTTATATTTTGAAGTTTATTTATAGCCTGGAAGTTGTATTATTGTTACACAGTTGGCGTTACACAGTTTCTCTTAGAAAGAGGAGTGTTTCTTATATTATGCTCGTTATCCTCTCATCCAACTAGCTTTGGTGGAAGTTTAATTTGTGACTGGTGGACCGAGCAAATGAATAACAATTGGGGCTATAACTCTCTCTAGATTTATATCAAAGCTTTCGTAGAAATCATGCTTCAAATGTATAATTCTAACTATAATGTGATTCTTTAAGTGTCAGGCATGTGATGTTGATTAGATACGAATGGATATGATGTCATTCATGAAATTTCTCAACATAGTACAAATTCGCTATTGTGGTATAAGTTAGCCTCTTGTATATACATTTATTGGTCATAATAATTGGACTATTTTGATGTCTATGATGATAAATTTTAATTAATTAAAAGTGAGAAAATGAATATGAATCAATTATCTATATATCAATATACTATATGTTAAAAGATGTTCCTTTTAAAGTATATGCACCATGTCACAATGCCACGTCAAGCTTGTAACTTCATTTAACATAATAAATTATGCTTTGAGCTAGATTCAAACCTGTAACCTCTAGCACATAAAGGTCATACATTTATAATCTCAACCAATTTTTATAATGTTTAAAGTTTCACATGACATTATATTATAATATTCCTTTCATTTATTAACAAAATTAGAGGTTATTTAATTATTTATTTTACACAAGATTAGAAAAAAAATACATATTAGGTTAAAAAAAAGTGACACTTGACTCCCTGATCACACACTAGATATACAACACAACCGAAAATAATTACAAATCAAAGAAGTACAAACTAGCAACCCAAGTATCCGGGGCAACGTCCGGGCCACACACTAGTCATGATTAGATAGAGAATTAATATTAGGAATTTGATAAATGATGATTTAATTCTTAATTAGCATAGAGGAAGTCAAACTTTACCCTAATTGTTTTCAAAATTTTCATAAATATGAGCCCAAGGTCTGAAATAAAATTTTAGATAATGCTTGCCCTAATTTTTTTTTTTTTTTTTAGAAATTTTTGCCTTTGATTTAATAATTTTAATTGGATATTTTCTTCATTAATCTAGTTTGATTAAATTGATATTTAAAAGTTATTTTTGTATAAATAATATTCATGTTAAGAAGTTATATGAGTTTTGAATTAAATATATGAAAAATCTAGATTTTAAACTAATAACTCAGGGTATTTGGTTTTTAATTTCTTTGTTATGGTTGTGCTTAATTCAACTTGAACCAAATTTAGTTTTACAATAGTTATAATTCAATAAAAAAAAAGGTTTTTGGGTGGAGCAGACACGTTGGGTGGCGTGGCCATGGTTGCTCGGTGGTAGTTCTAAAAGGAGGGTAGAAGCTGGACAATTTTTGTAGCAGAGGAGCTTTCACCGTGCAATTGTTACACGATTGCAGCCAAACAACGTTTTAAACAAAATCTTACAACCAATGTGCATGGCTTCATCTGGCCGCTGATGGTGATTGTTGCTGCCGCCTTAGTTTTAGTGCACATAAAAAAGTTATTAGTTTTATTTTAGTATAATTGAGAAAATTCTTAAATGATTATAGACTTGGTAATTGCATTATTCCATAATTAGTTGAGTATAATTAAGTTTGAATTTTATTGACTAGTCATTTGGATAGAATCTCCTAACTTTATTAATATATATAACCTGGATATGATTTTCCCATATGCCCCCTATTAATAACCACATATCCCCACCCCTACGACCCTACTAACTTCTACTCTCCTTTTCCTTGTAATTGCAAATCTCAAGTGGGGCACGTGGCAGCTTGTTTTTATTTCTTATTTGTTTTTATTTCTTATTTTCTAAATATTTGTCTTTTTTGGCTAACCAATTACCTAGATCTCAAAATTGTTTTTGCTTTTTTATTTTTGTATGCACACTAAACTAAATAGGAGTATATGCCATTGTAAGTTTGATGTAATGCATGCATGCTTACTCATTGGAGTAGGTTTTTTTTTTTTTTTTTTTCCAAAGTTATTGGCAGAAAATTTAGGAACAACTTTGGTTGATCAATCACATTCATATAAGATGTAACTTTTGAGACTATAGTATTTTGTAATAATATTTGTTGATTTAACTTTTGCAAAACAATGGTATTTTGTTAAATACTTAATTTGAGTTAGTCATATTTGTTAATTTCACATGTTTAATATTCTAAATAGATGTAACTTTTGAGACTATAGTATTTTGTAATAATATTTGTTGATTTAACTTTTGCACAACAATGGTATTTTGTTAAATACTTAATTTGAGTTAGTCATATTTGTTAATTTCACATGTTTAATATTCTAAATACCATATTATTTATAAAATATTACTCCGTATTTTTAATAGGGGTGTTTGCGGTACGGTTTGGATCCTATACCGTACCAAACCGAACTCTAAACAACCCACACCGCAAAATGCAGTTTGCGATTTAACCATATTATTTTAAAAAAAATTTATAATTATTTTTAAAAAACACAACTTTATTTTATTTTGAGATTATTAAATTAGTTTACAATTCAAATATTATACTTTTTTTTTAACCCTTTTATTAGCTAGTCAAAGATTAGCTCATAACTTTTTAGTCTTTTTACATATATTATTTTTTTTTGAAAAAATTAGTATGAAAACCGCAAATCGCATCAAAGTGTGGTATGTGATGCAGTTTTGTCTATTTTTTTTTTTTAAAAACTGCACCAAACCACAAATCGCAGTTTGGTCATTTTTAAAAACCTCACCAGAATTTTCAAACTGCACCAAAATGCAAAATTACGTTTTGATTTGCGGTTTGGGGCGATCTAATGCACTTTGAACAACTCTAATTTACATGTATATGTAAAAAGTAAAAATCAAACTTTTAAATATAATTAAAAATTATCATTATTATGAAAGATACAATAAAAATAAACCTTTTAAACCCAACTAAATTATATATATATATATATATATATATATATATATATATATATATATATATATATATATATATATATATATATATATATATATATATATATATATATATATATATATATATATCAATAACATAATACTAAAGGTGAATCTGATATGACACTTGTCATGTTTTGATTAAAATTTTTCCTGGCAGTTTTTACTTTCCTTTCTTTTTTTTTTTTTACAAATCTTCATGAATATTAATTTATATATATTAGAATATTTAACCTTCAATTTGGCAACTATATTATATACAAAGTATATTCTATATGCATTCAATGATAATAATATTTTAACCTATCTTTCATTATCAATAATCAATCAATCAATAAGATAATACTAAAGGTGAAATCTGACATGACACTTGTCATGTTCTGATTAAAATTTTTCCCGCCATTTTTTACTTTCCTTTCTTTTTTTTTTATTTACAAATATTCGTGAATATTAATTTATATATATTAGAATATTTAACCTTCAATTTGGCAACTATATTATATACAAAGTATATTCTATATGCATTCAATGATAATAATATTTTAACCTATCTTTCATTATTTTATAATAAGTATTTTTTTCTAAAATAAACAAACATATACGAAGTAATCAATAAGATAATACTAAAGGTGAAATCTGACATGACACTTGTCATGTTCTGATTAAAAATTTTCCCGCCATTTTTTACTTTCCTTTCTTTTTTGTTTTACAAATATTCGTGAATATTAATTTATATATATATTAGAATATTTAACCTTCAATTTAGCAACTGTATTATATACAAAGTATATTCTATATGCATTCAATGATAATAATATTTTAACCTATCTTTCATTATTTTATAATAAGTATTTTTTTCTAAAATAAACTAACATATACGAAGTAATATATTACAATAATAATGTACTACTCCGTGTCATTTTGTATCGTTTTTTTTTTGGATGTTTTTTTTTTTTTTTTTTTTTTGCTCCAACCTCGATTGACTCTTTAACTTTTATTACGAAGTATATATTTGTTGATTTATTTATAATAATAACACTACAATTCAATAAATAAAAATAAAAAACCTTGATTATTAATTATCACAAAAAAAAAGTCAATTAAATTTGTATAAAACATTATATTGGTCAAAGTAAGCTATAAAACATTGTGCCGGTCAAAACATGCCAACAAAATTAGGACGTTGAGGTATGTACATTGCACATGTTTCTCTAAAAAAAATTACATTGCACGGGTTATAATTAATAACATAAAATTTAATTCTTATGTAAAATCCTATTATTTTTTTAAAAAAAAACAAATGTTTAATGATCAATAACTTTTGACATCAATATAATATTAAACTCAAGTTTTGTTTTCCCTTTATTATTATTATTATTATTATTATTATTATTATTATTATTATTATTATTTGTTTTTTTAAAAGAAATTCAAGTATCTATTTCAAGTTTTTGTTAAATTAATATTATAATTAAAAATTAGGTTAAGTAAAAACCGTGCATTGCACGGGATTTAAACTAATATTAATATATATATATATATATATATATATATATATATATATATATATATATATATATATATATATATATATAAATTATTTCAAAAAAGAATAAACAAAAGCTACTACAAAAAAATGAAACAAAAACTATAATAAAAGAAATTAATGAACCAAAAAAAAAAGGCTGCCGCGTGTGAGCCTTGAATGTAATTGGAAGGAAATACCAAATTAGGAGGGTACATATAAGTTAGTGGCCAGAGGGGGTAGGGGTGTGCGGATATTAATATTAGGTATGCGGAATCAACTCCCATATAATCATAGTGAATAAATGTGATTTATCATCTATAATATCTTTTTTTTTCCCTCAAAAAAAAAAAAAAAAATAAGATTTGACTTTATCTCATTTCTTACAGTATATGATATTTAATAATAGGGAGATGTTATCTAATTACAAATTTAAAATATGGGGATACTTGAGATAAGTTACCTTAATTAAGAATATTCGATATAATATTTTAAGCAATTATGTTTTATGAATTATTTTATGGAAATTTTATCATATATATCATTATATTACTTTAAATGAATATGATAGCTCATTTAAGTTAGAAAGTACGATTTGCGTATTGTGATGTATTTTTGTAATTTAAATACAGTGGTGTATCGTTAAGTATTTATGTAATTTATTAGTTGTAGATAAAATTTGTGTAGAGATTTTGCAATCCAACAAGGATCCCATAGATGAGAGGCCCGTGATGGATAAATACAAGTGTTGACACCGAAATTTTGTTAATTATTAGGGGTCAAATATATGTAAATAAGGAGATAATATCGAAAAATATAAGATATTTATCTTCAAGATCTTGTAGAATATTTAGATAGCTATCTTGTTTGCTACTCTACGACTCTCTATATAAAGAGATCGTTGTTTCTAGGTTTAAGGAGGCTTGGATGGAATAAGTCACAAAGACCCCATCTCCTCCCTACTACCAAACATTGTAGGTCCATAGTATGGATTAAGCCGACAAGCAGTGGCGTATCCAGGAATTCCGAACTGTGGGTTCAGAATCTTAAAAAACAAACGATGCTCATATATTAATTAAATATTCAATATATAAGTTCAAATTTTTTTTTTACAAATGAATGGATTAAACAGTTATAAAATAATAAATAAAAAAAAACCCTACAAAAGCATTCTTCGAGTTTTATACTTTGAAAGCGTGCTAAAACATTACTACTTCTATAAATGATAAATCTATAATTATATTGCAAAAAATCAATATTACACGAAAATTCGAAAAACAAAAATCCCAAGCCCCCAATAAACACAAATTTGATAATGAAATTTTTTTTCTAATTATCAATTAAAAGACCAAGTAAAAATTTTAAATTCTAAGTTTCTAAATTAAATTTGTACGTCAACAATATATCAAAACTAATTAAACAAATCAATAATTAATCTAATTATCACTAATTTACAAACAAATAATGATTTAAGAATTAAGAGGAGTAGAGGAATAAGAGGACTGTTGAAACTAATACGTACTAAAGGATAAAAACAATAATAATATTAGATAAGTATGAAGCAAGTAAAATAAAGAACTCATAATATTTCTTCATGCTTACTTTACCAAATACAAGAGCCATATATGTAGGCTAACAAACAACAAATAATAAGCTAAAAAACTGAAAGTATAATGCCATGTTTAACCCACTAAATAAACTCATTAACTTCTAAATTCATTTAACTCTCTAACTTAATAACAAAATGACCAACATACTAGTCCTAAAATTAATGACCCAACTATGGACTAACTCATGAAGAACAACGGAAGAAATCGAAAGAGGGAAAAAAAAAAACAAAACAAAAAAACAAAAAAAATGAGGGTGGTTGGTCTCGAACCCATGATCAAGAGGAGCCTCACTACTCTTTTAATCAATCCCTAACCAATGTGCCAGATTTACATATTTGTTTATTTACTTCACAAAACTTTGTTTTAACCTTATTTTTTTTTTCTTTTTTTTTAAATAAAAAATAAAAATCAAAACTTATAATTTTTTTTTCAAAAAATCTGGGGGTTCAATGAACCCCCTTGAACCCCCCCTAGATCTGCCCATGCCGACAAGGCCCCGTACTATAAACAAATATCAAAACCCAACCCTTTGGAGAGAGGAATCAAGAGATCTACGAGAGTTATAACCCACAAAGTATCAATAAAATAATTGTTCCCGTATATTTTTCTACCTCTTTAATTATGTATTGCAGGTTTGAATTTTTATGATTTACAACAAGGATGGAGATCCATGAAAAAAAGTCCAAGGAGGATCCTATCAAGATTAAATTATGAGGCTTACGAGATTGTGCTAGATCATCTTCTAGTGCAATGAATTCAATCGAGTTGATATCTTCTCCCAAGTAGAAAAATATCATTCCTTGACAATCTTCGATCCTCCTAATTGAATTAGAATCTTCAAACTTTCACATGAACAAGTGAAGTGTCTTCAATTCACCATATTATGATATTTGTACATGTGTTTATTAAATCATTTGAAATTGTTGTTTAAAGTTGTCTAAAACAATAAGCTAATGCCTTCTTTCGAAGGCCATATCATGTATATTAAAAATTACGGATATTTCACCAAATGCCCCTAAATTATTTTTTTATTCACCATATACCCATGAAAGTTTTCAAATTCACCATATACTCATGACTTTCACAAAAATGTCATCAAATACCCAAATGACTAACAAACGTCAACTCTGTTAGTCATTCAGGCTAATTTTGCCACATGGCATATTTTAATTGGTACATTTTTTATTATTATTTTATTTAACAAAAAATTAAGAAAAATAATAATAATAAAAAAACTAGCCGCTTACCCCACCGCACCACGACCCCTTTGGCAACCCAGCCCTTTTCCCCTACCCCCATCGGTGACCAATCCACCCACCGCCTGTCCCCGCCATCGCGCGTCGGCGCTAAAGCCCCTAAACCGCCGCGCTGGCGCAGAATCCTCCCCTTACCCCCTACTCGTCGGTGTCCCTTCCCTTAAGCCTCCTTGTCCATGCACCTAAAAACCTCACGTTTCCTCGAAAAAACCTTCCCCTCCTCGCACTAACGAACGGAAATCACCCCTCCCCCTACCATCTCCATCCCCTGAACCACCACGCCAAAACCCTAAAATCCAAATCTAGGGATTCGATTTTGGGTTTATAGGGTTTCGATGTGGAGGTTTTGGCTATGGTGGGACTCGGCGTCGTGGGGTAGGAGGTTTGGGTTGCTGGTGAAGTGGTTTCAAGGCGATGGCCTGGGTTTCGACAACGATGGAAAGGCAAAAAGCAGTTTACGATTCAAGTTATGGTAGGGAGGCAGAGGGTGGTTTCGTAGAAAAGCGGGTGCCGGCGCGAGGTTGGTGGGAGGGTGGCGCCGACGCGCTAGTGGGAGGTGGGTGGCGGTTGTTGGGAGGTGCCTGGGCACACAAGGTTGATCCACCGCCGACGGAAGGTGAGTAGCCGGTGGTTTTAGCGGTGGTTTTTTTTTTAAAAAAATTCTAAGTTTTTATTAATAACTAATCAAATAATTTTAAAATAAAAAACCAATAAGATGTAGCCAAGTGGAAAATATTAGCCCTAATGACTAACAGAGTTAACGTCTGTCAGACATTTGGACATTTAATGACATTGTTATCAAACTCAAGGGAATATAGTGAATTTGAAAATTTTCATGGGTATATGGTGATTGAATAAGAAAATAACTCGGGGGCATTTGGTGAAATATCCGTAAAAATTAATGATGAATATTTGATCAAATATTCATTAATAATAATTTAATGGCAACACGTGATATCATCAATGCCATTGTCCAATCTTATATGAATAAGTAGTGTAGACACCCATTTGTGTCTCCCCAAAACCAAACCCAGTGATGAGTACCTTTCGCGTCGAATCATAATCGAATGAAGCGAAAGTGTGGAAAGTTTAGTGTTGCGGAAAGTTTTAATTTCTTTTCTCTTCTCTCTGTTTTTGAAAACTTATTTTAAGAAAACAGCCAATCCAGTTTGGTTGGTCCATGATATGGGTCCAATAGTAGTGTAGTTGGATGGGGCTTGACAAGAGCTTTCCAACGATAAAACTACTCCTTTTAAGAATCCTTGTTTTGTACGAAGTGGAATATATTCAGATTTTATTTTCGTGCCTCATAATATTTATTCAAATTTTATAAGGGTTGGATTCATCTTGAAATTATCTTTCCAATGATATATTATAATATTAAATCCGAGTTATAATATTAACTTCCTCAATATTCATCGGAATTGGGCTTATAATGTATCGTTGGAAAGGTCTTTGCAAGCCCCATCCAACTACACTACTATTGGACCCATATCATGGACCAACCAAACTGTATTGGCTGTTTTCTTAAAATAAGTTTTCAAAAACAGAGAGAAAAGAAAAGAAATTAAAACTATCCGCAACGCTAGACTTTCCACACTTTCACTTCATTCGATTATGATCCGACGCGAAAGGTACTCATCACTGGGTTTGGTTTTGGGGAGACACAAATGGGTGTCTACAGAAGCCCCCACTTTGACTGAGTTTGGAGAAACGCAAGTTTCGAAAACAAAAGTCAAAGTTTGATAGGGACGGAGAATGATTCAGAACGTTCTGCGATCCAGAATCACTCTTGTAACGCCGATACCTGCAAAACTAGCATTAGTTAAACAGATAAAAGAGTTAAGAAACGCGTATCTTGCACCGTCGAGCACACGTCTCCGAAAGTAACCGATTGCTTTGATGACCTCCTGCAAGCTAGAGAATGCCATCCCGCTTGAAAACCGCTACGCCTGTAACTGCTTCCAATATAGAAGACTGCTTCGCCTGAAACGATCCTCTTCCGCATTGATAATATTCCACATCCTGGGAATAACATCAAAGATTATTTCTCTTGAAACACTCTCCATCCGTATTGATAATATTCCACATCCTAGGGAATACCATTGAAGATAACTTCGCCCGAAATTACCTCCAGTTGTTCGTGACAACTTTCCGCAAGCTAGGGAACGCTGTCAAAGATATCTTCTCTTGAAGTCATCTTCATTTGATGCGATAATTTCCCAAAGGAAATTACCGAAGATCCACGCCTGTTGATCTTTAAAAGTTCGCCTGAACTTTGCTTCCGCTATGCCTGTACGTCGGCGCTTCCGTTGTCTTGAACCTGTATGTCGGCGCTTTTTGCTGTGATGACAATCCTCTTTTCTTTGGAAATAGTTGCCAACACAACTCTTGTATGATGTATGACAATCCGATTTAGAGAAAGTTGTCAATGCTTCGTAACAATCCATCCTTGGAAATGTTGCCACGATGAAGCGACAATCCGTATCTCGGAAAATTCGCCAAAATCCAATTTTTGGGAAAAGTTGCCAATGCTTCGTAACAATCTTTCATAAGAACTTTGCTACGATCGACAATCCACATCTTGGAATATAACTCTTGAAAGCAATCCACCTTGGAAATTTGCCAACGCTGTGCGACAATCCTTTTAGGAAAATATTGCCACAATTGACAATCCGCGTCTTGGAACATTTGCAAGAAAGAGTCGACTGACAATCCACTTCGGGAAAATTTGCCACTTGCTGAAATGAATGACAATCCACGTTGAGGAACTTTTGCCGATATTTATGATGAATAGAAACCTACAACAATCCTTTGGGAAATTTTGCCATAGGGAACTGGGTGTATGACAATCCAATCTCTGAAAAATTGCCAGCGATCTATGAATGTATGACAATCCGAACTTCGAAACTTGCCAAATAAAGAAGGAGCACGACAATCCACACTTGGAAACTTTGCCAGATATGACTATCCAATCTTGGAAAAATCGTCGTTGAAGAAGATGCACGACAATCCATTTTTGGAAATATAGTCAACTGGGGATGACAATCCAATTTTTGGAAAAATTGTCGTTTAAATGCTTGCTTTTGAACCGATTGTAATGAACCAGTGTTTTAGGCGCTTAAGCTAAGTGAGACGATCTTTCGTCAGGTCAATCACTTACTACAATTGTAATCGAGCCGACTACTAATCAATTCAAATTGCTTAGAGGGGCTAACTGGCGTACCAAGGAACCCGAAATTGCTGCATGAGGTCGAAATCACCTTTCTGAGAGGCTTCGAGCTCTGTCGTTGCTGAGATATTTCTGGCGCCAGGAATTGGAGTAGGGTCCTCATTATTCTGCTGCACCTGTATTTATTTTGACTATAGAACTTTGCCAATTTCTTTAACCATCTTAGGGGTGACCTAAGGCTTATTGTTGCTTGACTCATCGACTTGACACGACTCAAGGTATAAACTTGACTCGATATGTTTGACTGACTCGAGGTTGACTCGACTCGAAGTGTAATGACACATGTGTTAGACTCAAATCAAAGTGATATGGCACGACATGACTCAATGTGTACATGACTCGTGTGTGCATTGTAATGTGATCGTGCGACTCGAAAATACAAAAAAAAACAAAAAATTTCCGTCATTTTTGTGGAGGGTACCGACTTTCTCCCGAAAAAGAAAGACGTGAAAAGGAATCGAAGTGTTTGAAGGTGCATGTTGAATGAGCTTAGTCAAATGTTGTTTGATACTAGCTCTCAAGGTTCAAGGATTAATTCATCCTAGGCTATCTCAATTGTTGACTCCATGATGAAAGTATTTGGGTAACTTAGGCACGGAGGCTAAGCACTTCATACTTCGTGATGCAATGACAATTATGAGTGATTTTGACGAAGCATGCTTCAGCGTTAAGATTTCATGACAAAGGGTTTCTAAGGGAAGTATATTTGGTCATGTATGTGTGATGTGTGTGATAGTGACACTAAAGTTAGGCCGCAAGAGCTAAGTGTGTGGAAAAATATATTATTAAAAAGAGTCAAATGGTGGTGACTCTTAGGCTAGGTAAGCTAATGATGTAGGGATCAAGCCCCCAAGTCTAGCTCTAAATGAATAGGGATGAGAAAAGGGGATCCCTTGATATGATCATGGTGTAAGTGTGTGAATGTGAATATGAATGCATTTTTATTACGGCCGCACCTCGATGTGAGGTTGCCTACGTATCCGTTAGGAATCAGGCCGAACGTAGCTCTAGCCGAACCTCGCACAAGTGTGTATACCTCAAAAAAGGTCTTTTTAAGGGTTGTGGCATGGTTAGGCTAAAGGTTTGAAGAAGAAGGGGATAAAGGCTCAAGACCCTAGATAAGCCCCCAAGGTGTGCAACCTTGCTTTTGAATCTTTATATTTTTATGCTTGAGTTTCTACTCTTTTTTTAGCTCTCTTTTATATTTTGCATTAGCATTTATTTCATTTTTATAACTGTGAGCAATCTCGATCATGCGGTCTATCACTCACTTGGCATTCATGTTTCTCAGGCACGGTACCGAGCACTCGATAAGAGACGCAATCTGAGACGTGTTCTTATCAAAGATATTTTCACATCAAAGACATTGGAACACTTGCCTTTTTGTACACTTTTATTTATTTTTTGCTTTTGCTTATTTTTGCTATTTATTTTGATCTTTTGAAATCACTCAAGCTTTTTAGAATTGCATAAGTTACACACCATCCCATCCCAAGGTTAGGTATATGTAGGTTGAAAAAATGAAGGGTCTATCGTTAGACGAAGCTCAAAGTGGTTTATGAAGAAAAGATTGTAAATTTGAAAGGTGAAAGGAGATATGATGTGGCTACAAGGGGTGCCTCAAATCATTGGTATACCTTGTGCTTAATTCGACACGGATTTTTTTTTTTTTTTTTTTTTTTTTGCAATGCAATGTGATGATCATATGCAAGGAAATAAATGCTCATTTTATTAAAAGAAAATAAAGAATCTACAAAATTAATCTAAGGAAAGGAAAAGGTGCCTATGCTAGACTTATTGGGGAAAGAAAAAGATGAAAAAGAAATAGAAAAAGAGGTCATGAAATCTTGTCGTTGCATCTCGCCTCTTGTCTTGTGTCATTCACTTCATCATTACCCAGTCATCTCGCTAGCTAGAGGCAATGGGATCTTGTTTGCCTCTATGATATCTTGAATGAGATTTTGAAACCTGTAGCATTCATCAGTGGTATGACCGTTTCCTCGATGGTACTTGCAATAGGAGTTTGGATTCCATCTCGAAGATCGATTTTCTGGTGTCGGATCCTCGGTAGGGCCAATAGGTTTGACTAATCCTCGATCATAGAGACGATCGAAAGCAGCATCGTATGTCATTCCAATGGATGTGAAATCTCGCCTGGGTTTCCTTTTAGATCCTTGATTGTCTATGGCTAAGACATCATTATTGTCAAAGGTACTAACATTATTACTAGAGTGGGCGTTTTCGGAAGAAGAAGGATTGTCGCTCTTCTTTCCTTTCCAGCCACCGTGGTTACTATTGTTAGTAGCTTTTTACTTTGCGAGGTCGTCTTCGATCTCAATACCTATGTCATAGACGGCCTTGAAAGTATTCAAGTTGTGTTGATATTTTAAGTGCTTTGAATACTTCTCTTGGAGATTCTTGACAAACAGTCTCACAGACTCTTTTTCGGTGGGGACCTCAATCATCTTGGCGGAAGTTTCCCTCCATTTATTAAAGAAAGAAGTAAAACCTTCATTCTCTTTTTGTCTTAGCATCTCAAGTTGTCTATGGTCGGTTTCAACTTGAATATTGCACTTGTACCTATCAACGAAAGCGTTTACTATTGATTCCCAGGTAGAGGTTTTCTCCTTGTTAAGGGAGAAGTACCATTGTTGGCAAACGGTTTCAAGAGATAGTGAGAACAGAGAGGGAAAAACCTTCTTATCAATACTATTAATGTTCATTATAGTTTCGAAAGCTCTTAAATGAAAATAAGGGTTATCTGTTGCCTTGAATTTAGGAATGTCAGTGGCGTTGAACTTATGCGGAAGAAGTTCCTTGTCCAGCGAGACCCCTTGTGAACTCATGCCCTGAAATTTATAGTCGCTAAATAGCTTGCTTAGACTCTCTTGCATGAGGTTCATCTGTTGTTGCTTCACGGGGTCATCGACCCTAAGTGCGAGAAGTTTCAGTGTCTCAGTCACAGTAGCCAGTTGATTCTTAAGATCATTGACTTCTTCTTGAGTTACCATTATCTTCTTAGCCTTCCTCTTTTGACGAATCGGTTTATCAAAAAGCGAGACTTGAATTAAGAGGTTGTCCTTGATTAATCGCCCTTCTCTCCTCGACCAAGTACTGTGGGAAAGAATTTGGGGATACTTATTGTTAATTATTTGAATCAAACTTTATTCAACATGCAATGGATGGAGGAAGTGAAGAAAGATGGAAGAATGTGAAGAAGATTTAGGTGGAGGGATATGAAGAATTAGGAATAGAATATACCCCCCGACTCGAATGACGGAAAGACCGACTCATGCATGAACCTAAGACATGGCCATGGTGATGTATAATCAAAGTGTGTGCTAAGACTAGTGAGTGTAGGTGACATGTTAAGACTCGTGTCATGACCATGTGGCTAGACTATGTAACTAGACTCAAGCAAAGACTAAGTTAAGACTTCACGTATATGCATTAAACTGGACAGACTGTGGTATTTTAGTCATAACTTTTGATCTGCGACTCTGATTGGGATGAAACCAACGCCAAATTAAAGAAAAAACTCGGGGATACAGATCCATAGGCTTTACTACTTGTAGTTCTTTCTAGAACTCCAGATATGACCAAAATAAGTTGACGTTTGTGCAGTATACGGGAATAAAAATCCGGGTTGACTTAAAGGAACTTTGACTCGATTTTATATTTATTTATTAGCTCAAATTAATTAATTAATTAATTAAACAAAGTCCTTTAGTCATTAATCAGTTTATTTAGTCTTAACACAAGTCAAACAAACGGTTAGGAAAAATCACATAGAGTATGCACAACAAATAATGCACAATTAGTCAAGTTGGCACAATATGATGCAATGAGTTTGCAACCTAACCATGGCTCTAGTTCTCTAAAGTTCGGGATATGGTTTAGTCAATAGAGGGTCCATGGTTAATTGTCCGGATGCACCGCGCGGAAGCCTAACCGTGAAGGGTTGGCGCGAGTAGATGGGACACCGCGAGTTTTAGAAAAAACTCGCTTCCATGGTTTGGTGAATTCAACATTCTCGGATGTATCCTTTGTTGCACGGAGCGTTCAATCGGGTAGATGGAGCATGAATTCCCAGAGGGTTATGTCCATATGTAGAACACATATGGGTTTCAGAAAAGTGAGAAAAAATTCAATCAGGATGTAGGATCGAGCAAACAATACGAAAAACTGGTCGAAATTAGAACGCATATTTCTGGCTCGGTATTGGGGGTTTTGGCGCCAACAATCAGAGACTGGCGCCAGCTTTTAACTGTAGCGCCCGGCGCCAATACTAGCGTCTGGCGCTACGACTAAAATGCTAGCGCCAAGCTCTGGCCCCTGACGCTACTTCCCACATGCCTCAACAGCTTTCTGTGCTCGATAAAATTTTCCAGTTTCGCGCGGTGTTAATTCAGTCCTAGTTGTGAAAGATATTCCTCAAATTTCCTACGTGTAAAATCCTATGTTTTTAACTCATTACGGATGGTCTTTCCAATGAGATCTTTTTTATGCATATGACAATAATGTTAATCAAAATTACGCACATGAAATACTTAGAACTTTTCGAGTCTCATCCACTCATTCTAAATCATTGACGAAACAAATTCAGGAATTAAAATAGAAATCCTCCCCAGTGGAGTCGCCAAAAACTGTAGGGAATAATTTCAAGCCTTTGAAATCCCACTAGCTTGAACCCCACTGTGATTATACACTAAAGTACGGTGGCGTCCAAAAGGGAAGAAGATAGAGCAAAAGAGTCGCCAACAAGTTTTTAAGGAACTTGTAAACCGTTCATGAGGTGAAGGTTATACCCCTTAACGATCCAAGAGATCGTCAACTCCATAAGGTCTAGAACCAAATAAGGGTTCGGGGATGATGGTAAAAATCCAACCTAAAAGAGATTGAACCTACCCTAATAATAGGCCTCTACTTTATTCTGATCGTATTCATGTGCGCTTTTTAATTAACATGCAATCAATAGGATTAACCCTAAACCTGTTTAACCTATGTTGGTTGAATTTAATGCACACATAAACTATTATTGGCGATCACTTGAAATTATAATCACAGTTAACCTAAACAAGATTATTAATTATCTTATTAAGCGTGATTACAAGTACCAATTCCCTTTAACATGCATAAAAGGTGATCAAGCAATAAAAATAAATATCAAGCAACATAATAAATAATCAATATCACAATAACAATAATAATCATTATAATAAAATAATAATCATCAAAATAATAATAATAATAATAATAATAATAATAATAATAATAATAATAATAATAATAATAATAATAATAATAATAATAATAATCATAATCATCATAAATTGTAACAATTATAATCATAATCATGTTCATGTTAATATTAAAGCATAATAAAAATAGCAAGATCCTAGGCATGATACTAACAAGATTAATAACAAACCCTAGCATGTCACTAAGCAATAAAAATCAAATCATTAACCCTAACATGATACTAACAATCATAAATATTAGGAAGAACATAGGAAGCATCGTAACAATCATATTTAATATATTTGATATTATAACCTTTTCCCTAAACATGATACTAGGAATATCATAATAACAATATAAACATGATTTCTACATCATAATATCAATTAAAACCATTAAATTACTTACTTTGATGCCTCGTACCTCTTTCTAATAACAAAATACACACGTTAGTAACTTCAAGGAAAATAATAAAACAAAACAATTAAATTAAATAATTGAAATAGAGATTTGGGACCAAACCCTCAGAAATTAAAACCATTCATGTCTAGGGCGAAGGCAACTTCGAATATGGCTAGGTGTTTCTAGATCTTGTGAATGCGGAATTTTGTATGAAAAGCAAAGTTTAGAAAAAGAGAGAGAGAGAGAATAATCAAGAAAATCTTGATGAGAGTTGGTGAATTGAAATAAGAATTGATGAAATCTGGTTATCGAAAACGAAGTTTTAATACGTTATTTATAGAGAAAATCAGCCAAAAAGATAAAATTAACAAAACAGAGTCTGGCGCACGCAAAACGAGGTTGGCGCCAGGCGCCAGGCCTGGTTCCAGGCGCCAATGCCTGGAGTCAGGCGCCAAGCCCGTTTTTAACGCGTTTTTGTTTTTATCATATCTTTTGATCTGGAAGTTCAAATCAGGAATATAATATGTCGTTGGAAAGCTCTTAAAGTCTACTTTCTTACCCAATTATAACCAGATTAAAATATTTTGTAGATAAAAAGATATGGCCAAAATAGTGGAAGGGTGTCAGTTTTGGATAAAGTTTCATGTCTCATTCATATCTTTTTCGTTATAACTCGGATGTAATATTATAATATATCATTGGAAAGATAATTTCAAGATCTATCCAACCATATAAAATTTGGATAAATATTATAAGGCACGAAAATAAAATCTGAATATATTCCACTTCGTACAAAACAAGGATTCTTAAAAGGAGTAGTTTTATTCAATTTCAAACTCTATAAAACATAATTATCAATCCTAACTCCATTAGGACTTAAAAGAACCTTCTAGAGTATTCTAGAACACTATAATCAATCCTAATAGCTTTAGGAATGATAATTAATAATAGGCCCTCCTCTAGATCATTGGGCCGCATATTAGGCTCAAACCGGGCCCAGTTTGGTAAATTGGCCATAACTTCCTCAATATTCATCGGAATTGGGCTTATAATATATCGTTGGAAAGGTCTTTGCAAGCCCCATCCAACTACACTACTATTGGACCCATATTATGGACCAACAAAATTGGATTGGCTGTTTTCTTAAAATAAGTTTTCAAAAACGGATAGAAAAGAAAAGAAATTAAAACTATCCGCAACGCTAGACTTTCCACACTTTCACTTCATTCGATTATGATCCGACGCGAAAGGTACTCATCACTGGGTTTGGTTTTGGGGAGACACAAATGGGTGTCTACAATATTCAACCAATTTAGCTAAATAATAGTTTGGAGCAAATTGAATTTCTGTTTGTATGCCTTTGAGATCGCAGGAATCACTTTTCAGTATAAGAATCAAGTAGAGGCCAATACGGGCGAATGTGACTCCATGACTCACTTCGTACCATCATCCCCGATCCTCCTTTCGTGGTTCCAAACCATATAGAGTTAGTAATCTCATGGATTATGAATGGGGTGTAACCTTCACGGGTCAATCGTTGTTGCCTTCGTTGTCCCTTATTCGTGGTTGCCTTTTATGATCCGTGAACGGTTTACAAGTTCCTTGAAAACTTATTGGCGACTCCCTACTTTCCTTGTCCCTAATCGTATTATGTCAATTCCCACTTCCTATGAGTGCCAAGCATATTCACACATGCTTTTTACGTAGGCGCACTTCGAGCGACGCCTACAATTTGGCGACTCCACTGGGGAGGATTCTTGGTTATTTATCGATTTGAGTGATCGGTATTTAATTAAGATGAGTGGATGAGACTTGAAAGATTCTTGAAAAATATTCCTGTGATTAATTTGGCATTTTTGCATATGCATAGACGTTTCAACGTCGCATTTAGGTCTGTCCCGTAGGAGAAATTGAATAACTTGATTGCGTACGAAGGAAAACAGGGTACCAGTCAGATTTTCTAACTACCGTGCCACGGCAAAATCTGCCGTGTCACTGTACAGTGCACCGTCTGACGGTGTGCAATACCGTGGTACGGGAATCTCTGCCGTGTCACGGCAGTCCTAAAATCAGTCGGGTGGTGTAGACACCTAAAAATGTCTCCCCAAAACCAAACCCAATGATGAACAACCTTTCACCGCCATTATTAGTCGGGTTGAGTATTTAATCTTTGGAGTGCTTAAATCCATATTTCCAACCCAATTCCTAGCCCATTTCCCCAAACAATAACTTATTTTCCTCTTTTCGTGCCTTTAAACCCAAAATAATTCATTTCGTGTCCTTTAAAATCATTCATTTCGTGTCCTTTTTATAAAAAACGTTTGATCCAATTTATTTTGGTTCATAATATGGGTCCAATGATTGAATAGTTGGATGGGGATTGAAAAGAGATTTCCAACTATATATTATAAGCCCAAATTCCGAGTTATAACGAATAAGTTATGGCCAAAATATTAAACTGAGCCCAAATCGAACCTAAGCCCACCTTACCTACGACCCAATGATCATGTGGAGGGTCCAAATTATTTAATCCCATTCCTAAACCAATTAGGATTAACTAGAAGCTTTTATTAGTTTCTAAAAGATCTTAACTATCTATTTTGAAAAGATAAGATTAAAGAGTTTGAAATTGAATAAAACTTCTTTTTTTAAAAGTCCTAATTTTATTTGAATTGAAAGACATTTAAAGATAGTCAGATATGATTTTTGTGCCTCATATTTTTTATCCAAATTTTATATGGTTGGATAGCCCTTGAAATTATCTTTCCAATGATATATATTATAATATCAATTCCAAGCTATAATGGAAAAGATATGAATAAAATGTCAAACTCTATCCAAAACTGACACCGTCCCACTATTTTGTCCATATCTTTTATTCTACAAAATATTTTAATCTGATTCTAATTGGGTTAGAAAGTAGACTTCAAGAGCTTTCAAACGATATCTTATTCATCTTATTCTAATTTCTAGGGTTTAAACAAGTTGATTTATTTGGAGGATTAATATCCGACTTACCCCCCTAAAAAAAATGACGGAAAAACGCGCATACAAGACTCCCTTAGACATGGTCAAAGTGTGCATTAATGTGTGCTTTATATGGTGAGTATGGGTGACATGCTTTGACTCTTGTGTAAGACCATGGGACGTAGTGCTTAGACTCGATTAATGACTTGATAAGGTATAATTACCAGTAAAAATTAACCGAATCGACTAGAAAACTATTCAATTAGACATAAGGTGAGGACTCGAGCGATAAACCGAACTCTCGCTAAAAAACGACAGGACTGGCGCCTCTCTTTGTAGTGTAGCGCCAGACGATAGGAAAAGTTGATCTGAAAATGTTTTCAGTATTTTTACTCTACATGGTATACTTAAAGTCGTACTAAGTCAACTCTTATTAAATATTAAACTTTATTTACTCAAATTAATTAATTAATTAATTAGGCAAAGTTCTTTTTCGTCATAAATCAACTTATTTAATCTTAGCACAAGTTAAACAAACGGTTAGGAAAAACACATAGAGTATGCACAACCAATAATGCACAATTAGTAAAGTAGGCACAACATGATGCAATGAGTTTGCAACCTAACCATGGCTCTAGTTCTCTAAAGTTCGGGATATAGGTTAGTCAATAGAGGGCCCATGGTTAATTGTCCGGATGCACCGCGCGAAAGCCTAACCATGAAGGGTTGGCGCGAGTGGATGGGACACCGCGAGTTTTAGAAAAAACTCGCTTCCATGGTTTGGTGAGTTCAACATTCTCGGATGTACCCTTTGTTGCACGGAGCGTTCAATCGGGTAGATGGAGGATGAATTCCCAGAGGCTTATGTCCATATGTAGAACACATATGGGTTTTAAAAAAAGTGAGAAAAACTCAATCAGGAAGTAGGATCGAGAAAACAGTGCTAAAAACTTGTCAAAATTAGAATGCATATTTATGGCTCGGTATTGGAAGAACTTGGCGCCAGCAAACAGAGTCCAGCGCCACTTTTTGGCTTTAGCGCTAGGCGACAGACTTTGTTGCCAGGCGCTAACGTCAAAATGTTGGCACTAATCTTTGTTCGCTGACGTAAGTTCCTACATGCCTCAATAGTTTTCTGTGCTCGATAAAATTTTCCAGTTTCGCGCAGCATTATTTCGATCCTAGTTGTGAAAGATATTCCTCAAATTTCCTACGTGTAAAAAATCCTATGTTTTAACTCATTATGGATGGTCTTTCCAATGAGATCTTTTTTATGCATATGACAATAATGTTAATCAAAATTACGCACATGAAATACATAGAACTTTTTGAGTCTCATCCACTCATTCTAAATCATTGCCGAAATAAATTTCAAGAATTAAAATAGAAATCCTCCCCAGTGGAGTCGCCAAAAACTGTAGGGAATATTTCAAGCATTCAGGATTAGCAAAGCATTGCTTACCTATTTTTGTTTCCAAATGCATCTCTATTTTTGTTTTTCGATATATATATATGTTTATGTATATGTATTATATGTTAGATGCATGTTCAGGATTTCGAATGTTGTGATGATTAATTAAGTTCACTTAAATCAACCAACATAAAAACCCTAGGACCCTAAATATTGAGTAAAACTTGACATTCCAAAATAACTCTTACCAATCGAACGAGGGTAGTGGTGGGCTACGCCAAAGCAAGGCATCACTACTTCTCCAAGGAACGTAAGATATACCGGGTATGCAAGTGGGTTTTGGTTGTACTCAACGATATGAGTGATGGATTCCTAACATGTCGTGGCAAAGTGAATAAATTGTTGAGAGAGCATTAGATGCGACGATTTATTCAACCAAGAGTGGCTTGGAGCCATTAGCAAAGCATTGCTTACCTTAGGATATTGAGTGTTAAGACAAGCCAAAGAATGCTTAACCACTCTTTGTTTCTTTGGATCTTGGAATCGACTTATTCTCGCCAAATGGGGACAATGTTAATGCGTGGATAAGACGTTTAATTAGATTGAAGATTTGCATGAATGGTTATACTTTGCACTTATATTTATATTATTCTAAATCAATTAATATTGTTTCCATGATTGGTAAAGGAAATCTTTGAGAATGGTTCTCAAAGAAAAGTAAAGCATTTCTAAAATACAATTCTCATAAATGACTTTTAAGGACGGTTGGACATTGTGTATTCAAAATACTAGGTAGTTTTGATAAAACATGAAGTACTGAGTTGCAAACTCAAATTGTCAATATTAACAACCAACATATCTTTTCGCATAATACATAGATGAGTGATTGAAGCGTGAATTAAAGGAAAAGATCGAAATTTGTTTTACGGAACATTAGATGCTTAATTATGCCTAACAAAGTATAAAAGTCAAAGACTCTTAAAGAAATGGTTCTTATTAGATTATGAGATAAAGTATGATAAGAAATACAAGAAACGAGGAACGAATAAAAGGAATAAGATTCCATTTCAACCCATGAGTTCATGTTATTGTAGTTAACTTAGCAATTCGATCGTTATCTTCACAAGTATCGGATACTGCTTGAGTGTTCCACTTTGAAAGTGACCTCAAACTATTGAAGATAAGCTAAGTTATCGACTTACAAGCTAAGAATGAAGCAAGTGGTGCTACATTAGTTGTAAGGTCGTATGCTTTGTTTAAAGACCTTTAAGCTAAGGCTGGAACAAATAAATGGTTATTGTGTTCCATAATCAGCAATTGATCCGTTTACACACGGAAAGACTCACATTCAAAGCAATGAGCAATAGTTGCAAATTTATTTGAATTGCATGGTTGTCTAAACCATGAGTCAATAATTCTTGATTATAAACAAACATTTTCTTAATATGATAAACAGGCAAAAGCTCAAAGTTATGGGCATGATTTGCGTTCCGAACATCTTTATCAATGTCACACCGACAAGAACGTACTCAAGGCTCTATTAGATAGGCTTTTGATAGTTGATCGATTCGGAATCATTCAAAGACAAGCAAGTCTTACTTGTTGAAACTGACAAAGTAAAGAGCTATTGTTCTTGGTATAGACAATTGGCTCCGAAAGCTAAAGAGGATTCATTTACTTCAACGTTTCACAAAAAATTTGAAAGAATATGGCTATATTCATCAAACGTGAACAAACTTGATCTTGAATAGTTCAAGAGTCCAGTGAAGTACAAAATCGACTTGGCAAGATATTAAAACGTCTAGATTAGATCGAGAGATGTTTGTTTGAGCCAAGCGTGACCATCACAAAGTTATGAAGTTGAAATTTTCATAAATAACTCCACAAAGAACATAGTGTGACTTCACGGAGACCTCGATGCCATTTAAAAATGACTCGAACAATGATGGATCACATCCCTTCCTATAAAAGTTCTTAAGATTTGCACGAAGGACTAATGTTACACTAAACAAAATATCGAAGCTAAGAAAGGACGCCATATTCAGTTATGGATAGAATTATCTTCTAAATGTCTTTTCAAGTATATGTCTAAAACTCTTAGCCACAGTGGGAGTTCATTGGCTCAGTGGGAGCTAAGTGACTCTGTGGGAGCTCACTGGCTTAGCAAGAGCTAGGTGGTTAAGTAGGAGCTTAATAGCTCATTAAAGGCTAAGATAGCTCTAGTGGGAGCTAACTGTTTGTTTTACAACTAACTTTTACCCAAAGACAATATACATGTCTCTTTGTAAGCATTCAAGTGAGACCATGGACATTACCTCCACAACCTAATTTAGAACATAGTGTTTGTTGCTCTATGTGGTGTCTTTCTGGAAAGTAACACGTTTCCAAAATGACAAGTTGGAGGAAAATGAACTCGATGACCATCGAGCTTAGTAACAAACTAGAACTGAGAATCTCAGAAGACCTTAAAAGGACTTCGTGAGAATGCTTGATCAAGAATACTCAAAAGGACTTTACAAGTGCCTTGAAAGAGAATTCATTACTCACAAAACATTAGAATTGTTTAAGTAAAATCAACATAATAAAAGGGCTTTGGAAGTGTAGGGAATATTTCAAGCGTTAATCCCCTAGCTTGAACCCCACTGTGATCATACACTAAAGTACGGTGGCGTCCAAAGGGAAGGAAGCTAGAGCAAAAGAGTCGCCAACAAGTTTTAGGAACTTGTAAACCGTTCACAGGGTGAAGGTTACACCCCTTAACGATCCAGGAGATCGTCAACTCTAATAGGTCTTGAACCATGACTGGTAGTTTGGGGATGAAGGTACAAATCCAACCTAAAAGAGATTGAAACTGCCCTAATAATAGGCCTCTACTTTATTTTGATCGTATTCATGTGCGCTTTCTGACTATTATGCAATCAATAGGATTAACCCTAAACCTGTTTATCTATGTCGGTTGAATATTAAAGCACAAATAAAACTATTATTGGCGATCACTTGTACTATAATCAAATTAACCCTAAACAAGATTATTAATTATCTTATTAAGCGTGATTACGAGTACAAATTCTCTTTAAACATGCATAAAAGGTGTGATCAAGCAATAACAATAAATCATCAAGCAATATAATAATAATAATAACAATAATTACAATAATCATAATAATAATTATCATAATCATAAAATTATAATCATAATCAAAACAATTATAAAAATAATCATGAATCATGTTAAAGTATAATAATAGCAAGATCCTAGGCATGATACTAACAAGATTAATAATAAACTCTAGCATGTCACTAAGCAATAAAGATCAAAGTTTTAACCCTAACATGATACTAACAATCATAAATATTAAAAAGAACATAAAAGGCATCATAATAATCATACTTAATATTAAAGTTACCCTAGACATGATACTAGGAATCATAATAACAACCTAAGCATGATTTCTATATCATAATATCAATTAAACCATTAAAGCACTTACTTGGATGCCTTGTACCTCTTTCTAATAACAAAACACACACGTTAGTAACTTCAAGGAAAATAATAATTAAAAGAATTAAATTAAATAATTGAAAGAGAGATTTGGGACCAAACCCTCAGAAATCAAACCATTCACGTCTAGGGCGAAGGCAACTTTGAATATGGCTAGGTGTTTCTAAATTTAATGAATGCGGAATTTTTATATTTGTGAGAAGGCTAGTTTAGAAAAGAGAGAGAGAGAGTAATCAAGAGAATCTTGATGAGAGTTGGTGAATCAAAACGGAGTTTTTAGAAGACTATTTATAGAGAAAATCAACCAAAAAGATAAAAAATCAAAACAGAGTTCTGACGCGTAAAACGAAGGTTAGCGCCAGACGCTGACATTAGCGCTAGGCGCTAATGCTAGCGCCAGGTGCCAAGCTTAGCGTCAGGCGCTAATGCTGGCGTTTGGCGCTGACTAAGATTTTGACGCGTTTTCTAGAATCAGATAGAAATTGACCGTACAAGAGGATAAAATCGTACTTTCCTCAAAAAAGTTCTTTTATTCTAAATAAAAACTCTAAAAAGTCAACAAAAGTCAATTTATCAATGCTAATTAAATTAGAAATGAAAAGAACCTTCTAGAAGAATCTAGAAGACTAAAACCACTCTTAATTGCATTAGGAATGATAAATCCATATTAGGCCCTCTTCTAGATCATTGGGCCGCATATCAGGCTCAAACCGGTCCCAGTTCAGTAAATTGACCATAACTTCCTCAATATTTATCGGAATTGGGCTTATAATATATCGTCGGAAAGGTCTTTTTAAGCCCTATCCAAATAAAATATCATTGGACCCATATCATGGACCAACCGAACTGGATTGGCTGTTTTCTTAAAATAGGTTTTCATAAACAGTGAGAAGAGAAAAGAAATTAAAACTATCCGCAACACTAAACTTTCCACACTTTCACTTCATTCGATTATGATTCGACGTGAAAGGTACTCATCACTGGGTTTGGTTTTAGGGAGTGTAGACACCTAAAAAAAAAAAGAGAAGACAGCAGCGCCGCCGTGTCACATTGACTGTGTTCAGGACACGGTAAAAACGGCAACACGCCGGTGCAGCCTTGCCGTGGCACGGTAGTATGTGAGCAAAAAAAAAATTGAAAATGGGGAGAAGAGAGAGGAAATGAATAAAGAGAATGGTGAAAAAGGTGAAGCAGAAGCTTGAATTTAAAGCCAAAAGGTAACCGTTACGCACCCCGTTCACCATGCCACAGTGACCATTACCATGTATTGGTACTCTGATGACGTGGCGCGCTGGGATTTGTGGGTCAAAAGCATGAAAATTCACGCCGTTGACCATCAAACAGCAAAGAAATGCCCCGTGACACGGGGTTATATCCCGTCTGACGGGGAATGTTACCGTGTCACGGTATAATGCCACGTGGCACGGTGATTCTACGCATTGTCAGCGAATATTCCTGGCGTTTTTGACCAGTTCAAATGATTTTTCGAGGCTTTTGGGCAGTTATTTTTTCGCTGGAATTACGCGGAAAATTCTAACTGATACTTAAAGGGGACTAAAATTACCATTTTACCCTTAGCAAGCATTAAAGTCTATTTTTCGACATTTTAAACACCTAATAAGGTCGGACAATCGACTTAAAAGGTGTGAATCATCTGTGGCCCACGTTCGGGGATAATCGAACCATCATACACTTGCAAATTTCAGCAATTACAGTAGTCGTCGGCTTTCCTCAGGCTTGGAAAGCGTTATCGGTGGATTTTTCTTCAAGTATAGAAAACCGCCAAGTCGTCTTTCCTCAAGCTTGAAAAGCGTTATCGGTGGATTTTTCTTCAAGTATAGAAAACCGCCAAGTCGGCTTTCCTCAAGTATGGAAAGCGTTATCGGTGGATTTTTCTTCAAGTATAGAAAACCGCCAAATTCCTTTGTCGGCTTTCCTCAAGAATGGAAAGCGTTATCGGTGGATTTCTTCAAGCATAGAATGACACCAAATTCATACGTCGACTTTCCTCAGGCATGGAAAGTATTATCCGGTAGGTTTCTTCAGGCTTAGAAAACTACCAAACTCTTCAGTCGGCTTTCCTCAAGCATGGAAAGCGTTTCAATAAATATCACCCGGTGGATTCCTTCAAGCATAGGAAGCTGCCAAATTCGTTTGTCACCGATACACTAGTGTCAGATACGCATTCTATCCTTCTACTCTTTTATCTATGGAATTAACATTTTTCTGCAGGTATCGGCGTATACAGAGTGATTTAGGATCGCAGAACGTCTTAAATCATTCTCCGTCCCTATCGACTACTTTGACTATCGTTTTCGAAACTGACGTTTCTACAAACTAAGTCAAAGTGGGGGCTTCTGTAGACACCTAAAAATGTCTCCACAAAACCAAACCCGATGATGAACAACCTTTCACCGCCACTATTGGTCGGGTTCATTATTTAATCTTGAGAGTGCTTAAAAAATCGTATTTGATTAAATTCATATTTTTGAACAGTCCATGGATTAGTCTTGATGTTTGGTAAAAGCATAGTTTTAATTTCAGCCCAAATTTATTATTTAATTTTAGCCCAAACCTTCTATTTATTTTATTTAATTATTTTCTTATTTTAGCCCAAATAATAATAAGTCAGAAAAGGCCCGAAATTATCAATCGGCACTTAAAATGCCGAATGAAATTAGGGTTAAAAATGTATTTAGACGGAAAAGCGGGCTGGGAATTCCCGCGCCACGGCAGGTACCCACCGTGTCACGGGAATCATTCCCGTCTGACGGTGGGATTTCCCGTGACATGGGAAACCTGCCGTGATACGGGAAATTCCGTGTCTTTTCCGCGTAAACCCTTAACGCGTTTTCTTCCCCGTGTACTGAAAATTTCCCGCGTCACACTAAAAATGCACCATGTCACGGGAATGTTTTCTGTCTGACGGTGGGACTTCCCGTGTCACGGTACAGATTTCCGTGTCGCGGGATACTTTTTTAGGGTTTTTATCATTTTAGGGTTCCGTGTGCTCCCTCAGCATCAATTAATTCTCTAGTTTATTTTTCTCTCTTCTATGCTTTAGCCTAAACACTAGCTTACCCTTCTTTTTTCAAAATTCCTTCTTCAAGTACTCCAAGGAGTCCATACTTTACTCGTGGTTCTGTTCTTAAGCCAAGGCGTGAAAGGTAGAACTGTTTGAGGGTTTGGCCCCAAATCAACTCTATTTCATTTAATTTAATTTAATTGTTGTTTTATTATTATTTCCTTGAAGTTACTAACTCGTTTATTATTTTGTAGTTGCAAACAAACAGAATCAAAGTAAGAATTATGTTTCTCTTATTTCTATTACTTTTCTAACGATTTTATATTGTTGGAATTATTGCTAAATTGCTTCCAATATTAATGTTTATTCTATTATTTTTATTGGTCACCATATTGCATGTTTAAAGGGAATATGTAATTGAAAATCATTCCTAATAAGATAATTTGGACAACCGGTTTAGGTTCCTTTTTAATCTTGTTGTTAATTCAAGTGATCACAACATTTTAGAATAATGTGTTGCATTAATATTAAACCAATTTAGCCTAATAATAGTTTGGAGCAAATTGAATATTTTGTTTGTATGCCTTTGAGATCGCAGGAATAACTTTTCACTATAAGAATCGAGTAGAGGCCAATGCGGGCGAATGTGACTCCATGACTCACTTCGTACCATCATTCCCGATCCTCCTTTTGTGGTTCCGAACCATATGGAGTTAGTAATCTCATGGATTATGAATGGGGTGTAACCTTCACGGGTTAATCGTTGTTGCCTTCGTTGTCCCTTATTCGTGGTTGCCTTTTTATGATCCGTGAACGGTTTACAAATTCCTTAAAAACTTGTTGGCGGCTCCCTACTGTCCTTGTCCCTAATCGTATTATGTCAATTCCCACTTCTTATGAGTGCCAAGCATATTCACACATGCTTTTAACGTAGGCGCACTTTGAGCGACGCCTACAGGGAGACACAAATGGGTGTCTACAGGAAGCGCCTTGAAACTCATTAGTTGATGTAATTGCCCCGATAGGTATAGAATTCACCAAAGGCTTGGATTGAATCCTATAAATTTCTATTAAGTTCTGTAGACACCCATTTGTGTCTCCCCAAAACCAAACCCGATGATGAGTACCTTTCACGTCGAATCATAATCGAATGAAGCGAAAGTGTGGAAAATTTAGTGTTGCGGAAAGTTTTAATTTCTTTTCCCTTCTCTCTGTTTTTGAAAACTTATTTTAAGAAAACAGCCAATCCAGTTTGGTTGGTCCATGATATGGGTCCAATAGTAGTGTGGTTGGATGGGGCTTGCAAAGACCTTTCCAACGATATATTATAAGCCCAATTCCAATGAATAATGAGGGAGTTATGGCCAAAATACTAAACTGGGCCCGATTTGTTTTTTATATGCGGCCCAATGATCTAGAGGAGGGCCTATTATTAATTATCATTCCTAAAGCTATTAGGATTGATTATAGTCTTTTAGAATACTCTAGAAGGTTCTTTTAAATCCTAATGTAGTTAGGATTGATAATTATGTTTTAAAGAGTTTAAATTGAATAAAACTACTCCTTTTAAGAATCCTTGTTTTGTACGAAGTGGAATATATTCAGATTTTATTTTCGTGCCTCATAATATTTATCCAAATTTTATATGGTTGGATAGATCTTGAAATTATCTTTCCAATGATATATTATAATATTAAATCCGAGTTATAACGAAAAAGATATGAATGAGACATGAAACTTTATCCAAAACTGACACCCTTCCACTATTTTGCCCATATATTTTTTTCTACAAAATATTTTAATCTGATTCTAATTGGGTTGAAAAGTAGACTTTAAGAGCTTTCCAACGACATATTATATGCCTTATTTGGACTTCCGGATCAAAAGATATGATAAAAAAAAAACGCGTGAATTTCTGAAATCAGCGCCTGGCGCCAGCCATTGGCGCCTGGTGCTAGCCATTGGCGCCTGGCGCCAATAAGCTGGTGCTGGCGCCAGCTCTGTTTTAGGTGCGCCAATCTCTTTTTGCGTGCGCCAAGTGCTCTATTTTGATATTTTATCTTTTTGGCTGATTTTCTCTATAAATAACGAATTAAAAACTCTGTTTTCATTCAACCAATTCTCACCAGTTCTCACCTACAATCAGTTTTCATTCATCATCAAGTCTCTCTAATCCTCTCTTAATTCTTTCTTTCTTTTTCTCAAATACAAAATTACGCATTCGCAAGATTTAGATACACCTAACCATATTCGAAGTTGCCTTCGCCCTAGACGTGAAAGGTTTAATTTTGAGGGTTTGGTCCCAAATCTCTATTTCAATTATTTAATTTAATTGTTTGTTTATTACTTTCCTTGAAGTTACGAACGTGTGTATTTTTTTATTAGAAAGAGGTACGAGGCATCAAAGTAAGTACTTTAATGGTTTTTATTGGCTTTATGATGTAGACATCATGTTTACATTGTTATTATGATATTCCTAGTATCATGTCTAGGGTAATTTTAATAATAAATATGCTTAATATGATTGTTATGATGCTTCCTATGTTCTTCATAATATTTATGATTGTTAGTATCATGTTAGGGTTAAAGATTTGATTTTTATTGCTTAGTGACATGCTAGGATTTGTTATTAATCTTGTTAGTATCATGCCTAGGATCTTGCTATTATTATTATGCTTTAATATTAACATGAACATGATTATGATTATAATTATTATAATTTATGATGATTGTGAATATAATTATTGTTGTTATTTTGATGATGATTATTTTAATTATTATTCATGATATTATAATTATGTTGCTTGATGATTATTTTATTTTTATTGCTTGATCACACCTTTTATGCATGTTTAAAGGAAATTTGTACTTGTAATCACGCTTAATAAGATAATTAATAATCTTGTTAGGGTTAATTATGATTATAATTTCAAATGATCGCCAATAATAGATTTATTTGTGCATTAATATTCAACCAACATAGATAAACAGGTTTAGGGTTAACCTATTGATTGCATGTTAATTAGAAAGCGCACATGAATATGATCAGAATAAAGTAGAGGCCTATTATTAGGGCAGGTTCAATCTCTTTTAGGTTGGATTTGTACCTTCATCCCCGAACCCTTATTTGGTTCAAGACCTTATGGAGTTGACGATCTCTAGGATCGTTAAGGGGTGTAACCTTCACCCTGTGAATGGTTTACAAGTTCCTAAAAAACTTGTTGGCGACTCTTTTGCTCTATCTTCTTCCCTTTTGGACGCCACCGTACTTTAGTGTATGATCACAGTGGGGTTCAAGCTAGTGGGATTGAAAGGCTTGAAATTATTCCCTACAGTTTTTGGCGACTCCACTGGGGAGGATTTCTAATTTAATTCATGAATTTGTTTCGGCAATGATTTAGAATGAGTGGATGAGACTCGAAACTATCTAAGTATTTCATGTGCGTAATTTTGATTAACATTATTGTCATATGCATTAAAAAGATCTCATTGGAAAGACCATCCGTAATGAGTTAAAAACATAGGATTTTACACGTAGGAAATTTGAGGAATATCTTTCACAAATAGGACTGAAATAACACCGCGCGAAACTGGAAAATTTTATCGAGCACAGAAAGCTACTGAGGCATGTGGGAAGTAGCGTCAGGGGCCAGAGCTTGGCGCCAGTGTTTTAGTTGTAGCGCCAGACGCTAGTATTGGCGCCAGGCGCTACAGTTAAAATCTGGCGCCAGTCTCTGATTTCTGGCGCCAATTTCCCCCAATACCGAGCCAGAAATATGCGTTCTAATTTCGACTAATTTTTCGTATTATTTGCTCGATCCTACTTCCTGATTGAATTTTTTCTCACTTTTCTGAAACCCATATGTGTTCTACATATGGACATAACCCTCTGGGAATTCATGCTCCATCTACCTGATTGAACGCTCCGTGCAACAAAGGATACATCCGAGATGTTGAATTCACCAAACCATGGAAGCGAGTTTTTTCTAAAACTCGCGGTGTCCCATCCACTCGTGTCAACCCTTCACGGTAAGGCTTCCGCGCGGTGCATTTGGACAATTAACCATGGACCCTCTATTGACTAAACCATATCCCGACCTTTAGAGAACTAGAGCCATGGTTAGGTTGCAAACTCATTGCATCATATTGTGCCTATTTGACTAATTGTGCATTATTTGTTGTGCATACTCTATGTGATTTTTCCTAACCGTTTGTTTGACTTGTGTTAAGACTTAATAAACTGATTAATGACTAAAGGACTTTGTTTAATTAATTAATTAATTAATTTGAGCTAATAAATAAACATAAAATCGAGTCATAGTTCCTTTAAGTCAACCCGGATTTTTATTCCCGTATACTGCACAAACGTCAACTTGTTTTGGCCATAGCCGGAGTTCTAGGAAGAACTACGAGTCGTACAACCTACGGATCTATAGCCCCGAGTTTTATCTTTAATTTTGCGTTGGTTTCATCCAAATCAGAGTCACAGATCGAAAGTTATAACTAAAATACCACAGTCTGTCCAGTTTAATGCATATACGTGAAGTCTTAACTTAGTCTTTGCTTGAGTCTAGTCACATAGTCTAGCCACATGGTCATGACAAGAGTCTTAACATGTCACCTACACTCACTAGTCTTAGCACACACTTTGAGTACACATCACCATGACCATGTCTTAGGTCCATGCATGAGTCGGTCTTTCCGTCATTTGAGTTGGGGGGTACATTCTATCCTTAATTCTTCATATCCCTCCATCTAAATCTTCTTTCACATTCTATTCCAATCTTTCTTCACTTCCTCCATCCATTGCATGTTGAATAAAGTTTGAGTCAAATAATTAACAATAAATATCCCCAATTTCCTTTTCCACAGTACTTGGTCGAGGAGAGAAGGGCGATTAATCAAGGACAACCTCTTCGTTCAAGTCTCACTTTTTGATAAACCAATTCATCAAAAGAGGAAGGCTAAAAGGATAATGGCAAGTCAAGAAGAAGTCAATGAGCTTAGGAACCAATTGGTTACCATGACTGAAACATTGAAGCTACTCACACTCAAGGTCGATGATCCCGTAAAGCAACTACAAATGAACCTCATGCAAGAATGTTTGAGGAATCTATCTAGTGACTATAAATTTCAGGGCATGAGTTCACAAGGGGTCTCGGTGGACAAAGAATCTTCTTCCACATAAGTTCAACGCCACTGACATCCCTAAATTCAAGGCAACAGATAACCCTTACTTCCATTTAAGAGCTTTCAAAACTATAATGAACATTAAGGGTATCGATAAGAAGGTTTTCCCCTCTCTGTTCCCACTATCTCTTGAAATCGTTTGCCAACAATGGTCCTTCTCCTTTGACAAAGAGAAAACCTCTACCTGGGAATCGATAGTAAACGCTTTCGTTGATAGGTACAAGTGCAATATCCAAGTTGAAACCGACCATAGACAACTTGAGATGCTAAGACAAAAAGAGAATGAAGGTTTTACTTCTTTCTTTAATAAATGGAGGGAAACTTCCGCTAAGATGATTGAAGTCCCCACCGAAAAGGAATCTGTGAGGATGTTTATCAAGAATCTCAAAGAAAAGTATTCAAAGCACCTAAAATATCAACACAATCTGGATACTTTCAAGGCCGTTTATGACATCGGAATTGAAATCGAAGATGACCTCGCACAGCAAAAAGCTACTAACAATAGTAACCACGGTGGCTGGAAAGGAAAGAAGAACGACAATCCTTCTTCTTCCGAAAACGCCCACTCTAGTAACAATGTTAGTACCTTTGATCTCAGTGAAGTTTTAGCCATAGATAACCAAGGATCTAAGAAGCAACTAAGGAAAAACTTCACCCCCATTGGGATGAGCTACGATACTGACTTCGATCGACTCCATGCCAAAGGACTCATTACTCCCATTAGGCTTATTCAAGATCCCGCACCTGAAAAGAGATTTCCTAGTTGGAATCCAGACGAACACTGCAAGTACCATCAAGGTAGGGGTCATACTACTGAGAGCTGTTGGAAGCTAAAGGAGGCTATCCAACATTTGATTGATAATAACAAGCTTCCCATGCCTCCGGTTAACAAGAAGAGCGAGTGATGATAAAGGAAACAACACAAGACAAGAGGCGAGCTTCAACGACAAGATTTCGTGACCTCTTTTTTCTATTTCTTTTTTTTACTCTTTTCCCAATAAGTCTAGCATAGACACCTTTTATTTTCCCTTAGATTAATTTTGTAGATTCTTTCTTTTCCTCTTTTTTTATTTTTATTTTTCTCTTTTAATAAAATGAGTATTTATTTCCTTATATATGATCATTTCATTATATTGCATCAAAAAAAAAAAAAAAAAAAAAAAATCCATGTCGAGCTAAGCACAAGGTATACCAATGATTTAAGGCAACCCTTGTAGCCACATCATATCTCATTTCACCCTTCAATTATACATCCTTTCTTCATAAACCACTTTGAGCCTCGTCTAATGACATACCCTTCTTTTTCCAACCTACATCTACCTAACCTTGGGATGGGATGGTGTGCAACTTATGCAATTCTAAAAAAGGGCTTGAGTGATTCAAAAAATTAAAATAGCAAAAATAAGCAAAAGCAAAAAAATAAATTAAAGTGTACAAAAGGGCAAGTGTTCCAATGTCTATGATATGAAAATGTCTTCGATATGAACACGTCTCAGATTGCGTCTCTTATCGAGTGCTCGGTACCGTGCCTGAGAAACATGAATGCCAAGTGAGTGATAGACCGCATGATCGAGATTTCTCACACTTATAAAAATAAAATAGACGCTAAAGCAAAAGATAAAAGAGAGCTAAAAAAAAAGAGTAGAAACTCAAGCATAAAAATACAAAGATTCAAAAGCGAGGTTGCACACCTTGGGGGCTTATCTAGGGTCTTGAGCCTTTATCCCCTTCTTCTTTAACCTTTAGCCTAACCACGTTACAAACCTTAAAATACCTTTTTGAGGTATACACACTTGTGCGAGGTTCGGCTAGAGCTACGTTCGGCCTGATTCCTAACGGATACGTAGGCAACCTCACATCGAGGTGCGGCCGTAATAAACATGAATTCATAATCACATTCACACACTTACACCATGATCATGTCAAGGGATTTCCTATGCTCATCCCTATCCACTTAGAGCTAGAATTGGGGGCTTAATCCCTACATCATTAGCTTACCTAGCCTAAGAGTCACCACCATTTGACTCTTTTAACAAATAACATCTTTCCACACACTTAGCCTTTGCGGCCTAGCTTTAGTGTCACTATCACACACATCACACATACATGACCAAATATACTTCCATTAGGAACCCTTTGTCATGAAATCATAACGCTGAAGCATGCCTTGTCATATCAACATCACACATCACTCATAATTGTCATTACATCGAAGTATGAAGTGTTTAGCCTCCGTGCTTAAGTTATCCAAATACTTTTATCATTGAGTCAACCATTGAGATAGCCTAGGATGGATTAATCCTTGCACCTTGAGAGATAGTATCAAATGACATTTGACTACGCTCATTCAACATGCATCTTCAAATTTTCGATTTTCTTTTTCGCGTCTTTCTTTTTCGGGAGAAAGTCGGTACCCTCCACAAAAATGACGGAAATTTTTATTTTTCTGCGTAACGAGTTTCATGAGTCAACACTATGCACACACAGGTAATGAGTCACACGTGTCATTTCACTTTGAGTCGAGTCAACCTCGAGTCAATCACAGAGAGTCAAGTTTATACCTTGAGTCGTGTCAAGTCGATGAGTCAAGCAACATTAAACCTTAGGTCAACCCTAAGATAATTTTAAGCCTTAGGTCAACCCTAAGATGGCTAAAGAGATTGGCAAAGTTCTTATAGTAAAAAATAAATACAGGTGCAGCAGAATAGGGAGGACCTTACTCCAATTCTTGGCGCCAAAGATATTTCAGCAGCTAAAGAGCTCGAAGCCTTTCAGAAAGGTGATTTCGACTTCATACAGCGATTTTGGGTTCCTTGGTACACCAGTTAGCCCCTATGAGCAATTTGACATGATTAAGTAGTCGGTTTGATTACAACAGCAAATAAGTGATCGACCTGATGAAAGATCGTCTCACTTAGCTTAAAGCGCCTAAGCATTGGCTCAAAAGTAGAAAAGGCACCGACGTATAGTTTCAAAGCAACGAAAGCGCCGACGTACAGGCATAGCGGAAGCAAAGTTCGAGCGAGCTTTAAAGATTGACAAGTGTTGGTCTTCGGTAATTTTCTTCGGAATATTATCGCAACAATTGAGGATGACTTCAAGTAAAGTTATTTTCGACAGTGTTCGCTAAGATTGTGGAGGTTGTCACTAAAGATTTGAGAAGATAGCACGAGATGGGCGGTCTTCGACGGCATTCGCTAAGATTGTGGAAGTTGTCACTAAAGATTTGAGAAGATAGCACGAGATGGGCGGTCTTCGACGGCGTTCGCTAAGATTGTGGAAGTTGTTACCAAAGATTTGAGAAGATAGCACGAGATGGGCGGTCTTCGACGGTGTTTGCTAAGATTGTGGAAGTTGTCACCCAAGATTTGAGAAGATAGCACGAGATGGGCGGTCTTCGACGGCGTTCGCTAAGATTGTGGAGGTTGTCGCCAAGATATGAGAGGAGCGGTTCATGATGAGGCGGTCTTCGACGACTTTTGCCATGATTGGAAAGGCTATCACTATGATTCAAGAAAAGGCTCGAGATGTAGCAACATTGATCGACGACGTTCCCTAGATTGCGGAAGATCGTCAAAACAAGCAGCAAGATGGCATTCCATAGATTGTGGAAAGTTATCAAAAAGCAACAAAGGATTGTTTCAATAGGAGCAATCTTCGATAGTATTCCCTTGGACGTGGAATATTATCAATGCGGATGAGGATTGTTTCAAGAGAAGCAATCTTCGATAGTATTCCCTTGGACGTGGAATATTATCAATGCGGATGAGGATTGTTTCAAGAGAAATAATCTTCGATGGTATTCCCTTGGACGTGGAATATTATCATAGCGGAGGAGGATCGTTTCAGGCGAAGCAATCTTCTATATTGGAAGCAGTTACGGGCGTAGTGGTTTTCAAGCGGGATGGCATTCTCTAGCTTGTAGGAGGTCATCAAAACAGATCAATTACTTTCAGAGACATGTGCTCGACGGTGCAAGATACGCGTTTCTTAACTCTTTTATCTGTTTAACTAACGTTAGTTTGCAGGTATCGGTGTTACAAGATTGGTTTAGGATCGTAGAACGTTCAGAATCATTCTCCGTCCCTATCGATACTTTGACTTTCGTTTTCGAAACTTGCATTTCTCCAAACTCAATCAAAGTGGGGGCTTCTGTAGACACCCATTTTTGTCTCCCCAAAACCAAACCCGGTGATGAGTACCTTTCACGTCGAATCATAATCGAATGAAGCGAAAGTGTGGAAAATTTAGTGTTGCGGAAAGTTTTAATTTCTTTTCCCTTCTCTCTGTTTTTGAAAACTTATTTTAAGAAAACAGCCAATCCAGTTTGGTTGGTCCATGATATGGGTCCAATAGTAGAGTAGTTGGATGGGGCTTGCAAAGACCTTTCCAATGATATATTATAAGCCTAATTCCGATGAATAATGAGGAAGTTATGGCCAAAATACTAAACTGGGCCCGATTTGGTTTTTATATGCGGCCCAATGATCTAGAGGAGGGCCTATTATTAATTATCATTCCTAAAGCTATTAGGATTGATTATAGTCTTTTAGAATACTCTAGAAGGTTCTTTTAAATCCTAATGGAGTTAGGATTGATAATTATGTTTTAAAGAGTTTGAAATTGAATAAAACTACTCCTTTTAAGAATCCTTGTTTTGTACGAAGTGGAATATATTCAGATTTTATTTTCGTGCATCATAATATTTATCCAAATTTTATATGGTTGGATATATATTGAAATTATCTTTCCAATGATATATTATAATATTAAATCCGAGTTATAACGAAAAAGATATGAATGAGACATGAAACTTTATCTAAAACTGACATCCTTCCACTATTTTTGCCATATCTTTTTATCTACAAAATATTTTAATCTGATTCTAATTGGGTTGAAAAGTACACTTTAAGAGCTTTCCAACGACATATTATATGCCTTATTTGGTCTTCTGGATCAAAAGATATGATAAAAACAAAAACGCGTGAATTTCTGAAATCAGCGCCTGGCGCCAGCCATTGGCGCCTGGTGCTAGCCATTGGCGCCTGGCGCCAATAATCTGGTGCTGGCGCCAACTCTGTTTTAGGTGCACCAATCTCTTTTTGCGTGCGCCAATTGCTCTATTTTGATATTTTATCTTTTTGGCTGATTTTCTCTATAAATAACGAATTAAAAACTCTGTTTTCATTCAACCAATTCTCACCAGTTCTCACCTACATTCAGTTTTCATTCATCATCAAGTCTCTCTAATCCTCTCTTAATTCTTTCTTTCTTTTTCTCAAATACAAAATCACGTATTCGCAAGATTTAGATACACCTAACCATATTCGAAGTTGCCTTCGCCCTAGACGTGAAAGGTTTAATTTCTGAGGGTTTGGTCCCAAATCTCTATTTCAATTATTTAATTTAATTGTTTGTTTATTACTTTCCTTGAAGTTACGAACGTGTGTATTTTGTTATTGGAAAGAGGTACGAGGCATCAAAGTAAGTACTTTAATGGTTTTTATTGGCTTTATGATTTAGACATCATGTTTACATTGTTATTATGGTATTCCTAGTATCATGTCTAGGGTAATTTTAATAATAAATATGCTTAATATGATTGTTATGATGCTTCCTATGTTCTTCCTGATATTTATGATTGTTAGTATCATGTTAGGGTTAAAGATTTGATTTTTATTGCTTAGTGACATGCTAGGATTTGTTATTAATCTTGTTAGTATCATGCTTAGGATCTTGCTATTATTATTATGCTTTAATAATAACATGAACATGATTATGATTATAATTATTATAATTTATGATGATTGTGAATATAATTATTATTGTTATTTTGATGATGATTATTTTATTGATTATTTTAATTATTATTCATGATATTATAATTATGTTGCTTGATGATTATTTTATTTTTATTGCTTGATCACACCTTTTATGCATGTTTAAAGGGAATTTGTACTTGTAATCACGCTTAATAAGATAATTAATAATCTTGTTAGGTTAATTATGATTATAATTTCAAGTGATCGCCAATAATAGATTTATTTGTGCATTAATATTCAACCAACATAGATAAACAGGTTTAGGGTTAACCTATTGATTGCATGTTGATTAGAAAGCGCACATGAATACGATCAGAATAAAGTAGAGGCCTATTATTAGGGCAGGTTCAATCTCTTTTAGGTTGGATTTGTACCTTCATCCCCGAACCCTTATTTGGTTCAAGACCTTATGGAGTTGACGATCTCTTGGATCGTTAAGGGGTGTAACCTTCACCCTGTGAATGGTTTACAAGTTCCTAAAAAACTTGTTGGCGACTCTTTTGCTCTATCTTCTTCCCTTTTGGACGCCACCGTACTTTAGTGTATGAACACGGTGGGGTTCAAGCTAGTGGGATTTAAAGGCTTGAAATTATTCCCTACAAGTTCGAAATAAACCTAAGACTTACAAGCATACTATTTACTATTAGATAGTAAAGGAATAAAGTATTGTAAGATAGCTACGAATAATCCAAATTCCGAATAATGGTTAGAGGCCATGAAAATCCGGAATAGACCCCATGTTTGAAACATGATTAATTTGCATGAAGGGTGAAAGACCCATCGATTGCAAATAATTTTTCAAGGAGAAAACTAACAAATGTGGAAACATATATGCATATATAGCTAGATTAGATGAAAAGGATAAAATTAAATTCACGGAGATGATTTTAATAAAAACCTATTCACCAATCGGAATGCTTAAGTCTTTTCGTGATTAAACTAGCAAAATTGCACATATGAAATATGGCAAAATAGATACCAAAACCGCCATCCCAAAATAGGATATTGGAAGTGACTATGGAATAGTCCAAGGGTTTTGAAAATCTAAATAATGCTAGATTTGAAAGCAAGCTCAAGGAATCCGTTATGGGAATTAAGGAAGCATTGCATATAGGAATTAGAATGTGTTTTCTCATGAAGTTAACAAGAGGATTGACTCATGGAGCAACATAGAAATTCTTATGAATAAGAAGTTTAGTGGGAGCAAAATTAAATTATATAAAGGTCCAATAAGAAATCTACGAACTATGTTGTGAAATAACTATCACATGCTAAATGCTGTGATTTGAAAGTATTTTTTGAAAATGGACCAAACTAAAGTCGATACTTAGTACGTATTGGGTATTAAGTTATATTGTATAGACTTGATAAAATGTTTGAACGTGTAAAGGAGTTTACCGTGTTAAACATGAATTGAAGGACTTTGAAAGACTTTCGACCCCTATGTATAAAACTAAGTAAATGTTTGAACTAAGTATAAGCTAGGCTAAATACTAAGTCAAACATGAAAGACTCTAATAGAGACTTTTAACCATATCACATAGCAAACAATTTAGCAAAGACTCAGTGAAATTGAATGAGCTAAAATGACAAATTGATGGAATAAGATTGAGAATTATTCTGCAATTTAATCCACCATGTACGTTGTGATATGAAATCGTCGCAGGACTTACTTGCTTAGAGCATGTGAAGTATGTATGAATCACCAATTAACCTGAATCTATGTATTAGATCGTTAGATTATGGCCAAGAACATCCAAAGTACTTAGATAAGTAACAGGATGAGTTGTTGACTTGTCGAAACAAATACAATTTGAGAATTATGTTGTAAGCACAAGCCTTAATAAGGATTAGATCCTTAACAAGGAAGCCGTTTATAAGCACGAGCTTAAAATGAGTCGTGGCTTGAGAATGGTAACATGGACGTGGATCCATGTGTAATGTGCATGAATTTAAGGAAAATTTCCATGATCAAAAGTGATTAGGGTATCCCAAATCATTGTGAGCCATTTGGAATGAAACCCAAGCAAAGCATCATCAGGAAGTATACTAAAATATATGTTGAGAATATTGTTGCCTTAATGGCGATAATAAAGAAGATGTTCTATGCAACGTTCGTTGTGAAGTTGAAAGTCTCAATCATGGAAATGAGTGGGAGCCAACACTTGGTCAATAAATCCTAAATCGCATATAATCCATGACACTCTCAAAATTTATCATCTTATTATGAAAGTGATCAGTAATAAAGATGCTAAGATTAGCAAAGTAGTTATAACTAAACCTATGCAATAAGTGAAGACAACATTCATAATTATATGAAAGAAATCAAGCATATTAGATATGGGTGTGATTTCTATAGATGTTTTATAAAGAGTGATACTCTTAAAACATTCAGAAAATTCATTTATCATAAGATGAACCATTCAGGTTTTGGAGTAATTTAAAATTTCATGCAATTTTTTTATCACTCCGTTTGCTAATTAATTGTGGTTTAGAATTAAATAATGAGTCCATTCGATTCTTGGAATATTCAAATAAGGTTATCAAGACCAGTCTTGGTAAGGAAACACCTATGAAGTGAACATTGAATATTATAAACGAAAATTATCCCTAATCAAGGTCATTTAATTGGTGGACGATTAATGACCAGTTGAGATTAGTGTGTAGTCTGATTTATAACACCGTTTCTTGTGCTACGAGGACATGATTGTCATAAATTATTTGCACAGGTATTGGTTTAAAACTATACTGGATCGACCTATGAGAATAATTTAAGAGATTAAAAAATCGTCATAAGTATACTTCTCATTATGGCTATCGGAACCTATTTCCTCCACCATGAGTATTGTGAGTTTTCTTGTTTGAGTACTAGTCTGCTTTGATATTGTCAAACGTCTGTCGTAATAGGGGATTATAACGGAAACACTCGGGCGGCTAGGTCCTCTCAGTAAGAGGAGCTACATTACAAGACTGGGAATTTCCCCCCTACTAAAATAGGGCAGTTGTCTTTTTTGTATACAAGGCCTCTCGTAGAGCGAGACTGTGAAAATGCATGGCCGTGCTCGGATGGATTTTAGAAATCATCTGTTTATTGACCGACGGACTCGGAATCGAGAAACACTTCTAGACGTAATAAGGATGACAAAATAATCTTACCTTATAGTTCATGAAGAGACATTAAGCGACATAGGAAAAAGGTTGTACAATAAATGCGCACTTGTCCGGAAGGACAAGTGGGATATTGAAAGGAATTGTGTCCTTCGAACAAGTGTACTATTCCGTTAGTGGGTTCAGAATTACTAGAAAGCTAATATATTCAGTAAGGTCAAGTGATCGGAATGCCTAGGTGGAGGCCGCTTCCGATCAGTAATATTAATGCATAATTAATATTACAGCTTAATCTTGACTGAACCCTTCGGGTTATACCCAAGCAACTAACGAACCGAAGCGACGAATGAATCCGGAAGGAATTAATAAGTCAACCGAGTAATTAATTTTTAGACGTCGGAATTCGAGCTTAGAGCGTCGAAACTGAACGTCGGAAGTCGAGTCGAAAAAATAGTAAAAGACGGGACATGAAAATGATAATAAATCAACAAAGACCAAAATACCCCTAGCATCGGAATGCCCCGAGAAAAATGAGATCTAGGGGCATATGACCTAGCATGGTGGCTAGCATGCACAAAGCTGAGCCTAGGCTGGCTGGTGCGTGCTAGCGCACCAATGCTAGCATCTCAAGGCTAGGCGCGCTAACCTCAGCAGCATGGATGGGCCAATGCGTGCTGCCTAGAAATGCTGGGCCAAGGCGCAAGGCCAGCAACAGCTCTCAGCAGTAGCCTGCATCCTTGGTGCGTTGCTCCCTGGCTAAGAGCGCTACCAGCGTGCACACTTATGCTGGGCCTGCTGGGCGAGGCAGCCACGGACAAGGCAGCCCACCTTGGGTGTGCCTTGATGCCTAAGGGTGGGTGCCATGTGGCACATGGTGAGAGGTGTGTGAAGTGTTCTGTTGGCCGGTTTTGGGTGAGGGAGTGGGGAGCAAGTTTGGTCCCCCCTCCTCCAAATGGTCTTCACCTAGCCTCTCACATGAGCTTGTCACTTATTGATTTATTACTACTTTGATTATTAATTTTATTTTAGATTTAAATTAAATGGGAAAATCAAATTCTCCCAAATTAATGGGAGATCTTTTCATACTCATGCATTTCCCTATAAATACCCAAGTTGGGGTATTGGGAAAAGCAATTGAGTAAGAGTTGAAAAAGGCATCAACATTGTGAAAACCTTTGAACTCATTAAGTACTCGATTTTTGGTCGGGCCTTGCTAACCCCAACGCATTGGACCTTTTTCGGTGGTCGAGTTGTGGGTGGACTATCGTTGGAGGCAGTCGTAATTTCGAGGCTTGCTTTGGAAGTAAGAGCCCCTTCCGGTCGGGCGAAGCACGCTCCAAAGGTAATAGTTTTATCTTAATCTTGTGATTAATTTAATTATGTTTATGGTTTTATTTATTGCGAGTGCGGTCTTGTTTTTGAATTTGTTTCCGTGATGATTCGGACTCACCAAACCCCAACATAAGCATGGTGGAGTCCAAAGGGAAGGAAGCTAGAGTAAAAGAGTCGCCAACAAGTTTTAGGAACTTGTAAACCGCTCACAGGGTGAAGGTTACACCCCTCACGATCCATGAGATCGCTAACTCCATTGTGTTCTTGAACCATGATTGGATGTTTGTGGATGAAGGTACAAATCCAACCTAAAAGAGATTGAACTTGCCCTAAAAATAGGCCTCTATTTTATTCTTCTTGTATTCATGTGCGCTTTCTAACTAACATATAATCAATAGGTTAACCCTAAACCTGTTTAATCTATGTGGGGTGATTATTAATGCACAAACAAATCTATTATTGGCGATCACTTGAATTATAATCATAATAGAGTAAACAAGATTATCAATTATCTTATTAAGCTTTATTACAAGTATTAATTTCCTTTAAACTTGCATAAAAGGCGTGATCAAGCAATAAAAATAATATATATCCTCATCGTAATTATAATCTCAATAAAGTATAATAATATTAGCAAGATCCTAGCTAGGCATTATACTAACAAGATTAATAACAAATCCTAGTATGTCACTAAACATTAAAGATCAAAACTTCATCCCTAACATGGTACTAACATGATATTAGAATGAATATGAAGTGACCTAAACATGATACTAGAAACATGCATGATATTAGAAATATTAGTTAATACCCTAAACATGATACTAGGAATCATACAGATATCCTAACAGTTCTTTCAAAAAAAAAATATAAAAAAATAAAGATATCCTAACATGATACTAGGAATAATAATTTAAGCATGATTTCTATATCAAAAGAATAACAAAGTAATTAAATTACTTACTGGGATGTCTCGTATGTCTTTCTAATAAAAAAATACACGCGTTAGTAACTTCAAGGAAATTGATAAACCAAACAATTAAATTAAATAATTGAAATATTTATTTGGGATTAAACCCTCAGAAAGTATCAACCTTTCACGTCTAGGGCGAAGGCAACTTCAAACTTGGCTAGATTTGTCTGGAACGACTAATGAGTGCGTTATGGTGTTTGTGAAAAAGCTAGTTTAGAAAGCTAGAGAGAGAAAGAATAAGCTATTTCTTAATAGAGAGAAGAGAGAGATTTACAAAATTTATGGCTGATTTGAAAACAGAGGTCTAGGACCTTATTTATAAGAAAACAGTCCGAAAACCCATAGAAAAGAGTAAGAATTCGAATCGGAATAAAATTGGTTATGTCGTCTAACGACTGATTCTGTTGTCTAGCGACAATTAAAAGATAAAATGCGCTTTTTATGAAATCCTTTTCATAATATAATTAAGTAATTAGAATCCGCGTTAAACTGATTTAAGATCAGATTTATCATAAAACACTTATTTTATTCCAAATAAAACTCTTTAAAAAATAATTATCAATCCTAATTCCATTAGAATTTAAAAAGAATCTTCTAAATTATTCTACAAGATTAAAATCAATCCTAATAACTTTAGGAATATTAATTAATACGCCCTCCTCTAGATCATTGGGCCACATATAAAATTCATTTCGAGCCCAATTTAGTATTTTTGCCATAACTTCCTCATTATTCATCGGAATTGGGCATATAATATATCGTTGGAAAGCTCTTTTTGAGCCCAATCCAACTACACTATTATTGGACCCTTATCATGGACCAGACTAAATTGGATTGGCTTTTTTCATAAATAGAGTATAAGAAGAAACATTTTCAAAAACAGAAAGAGAGATATTTTAATAAAAACAACTACATCACTAGACTTTAAACACTTTCACTTCGTTCGATAATCAATGACGTGAAAGGTATTCATCACTGTTTTGGTTTTGGCGAGACACATTTTGGGGTCTACAGGTTGTTAGTTAGCTTAAACTTAGGGATGTCATTGGCATTGAACTTCTGCGGAAGAAGTTCCTTGTCCACCGAAACCCCTTGTGAGCTAATTCCTTGATGCTTATAATCATTGGAAACTTGCTTAAGGCTTTCTTTCATGCGCCCAAGTTGTCGTTACTTTTTAGGAGCGTTAACTTGAAGAACGAGAGTCTTCACCATCTCTGTTAGATTATTCATGTTTTTCCTCTACTCATCAAGTTCTTGTTGGGAAGCCATTAATACAAACTTTTGCCTGTGGCTGATGGGTTTGTCGAAGAGTAGAACTTGAAAGAAGGTGTTGTCCTTATTTAAGAGCCCTTCTCTTCTTGACTAAGTACTGTGGAAAGGGAATTTATTGATACAATCTGTTAATTGTTTGAATCAAACTCGATTCAACATGAATAGATGGAGAAAGATCATGGAAGAATGAGGGGAATGATATGTATAGAGAAAGCATGTGGAGAGTGGAAAGATGATGTAGATGGAGAGATGTGGAAAAATTAGGAATAGAGTGGACCCCCAATTCAAATGATGGAAAGAGCGATTCATGCATGAACCTAAGACATGCTCATGGTGAGAAGAGGGTATGTACAAAGTGTGTGAATAATTGTGAGTGTAAGTGATATATTCAAGACTCGTGTCATGACCATGTGACTACACTCAAACAAAGGCTAAGCTAAGACTTGCGTAAGGACATAGGGATATGTGTTTAGACTCAATAAAGGACAAAATATTACTTCTACCATTAATAAACTGATTAATTAGACTCAGCGTGAAGACTTAAGTAAGAAACAAGACCATCGCACGAACAATGGGATTGTCGCAATACGCCAACACCAGCACAGTGCGACATTGCTGTCGCGTTGCACCAGACTTTAGCGTGTCGCGCCACAGGCCAAACCTCTGTGTCATTGCTGAAACATTAGAATGGACCTATTTCCAATGTTCTACCTTAGAGGAAAAAACCTATAGTCGTACTAAATCAGGTTTGATTAATTTACTTAGACATTAATTACTTATATTAATTGGTAATTTAATTAAGCAAAGTCCTTTAGTCCTTGGTTATTTGATTTAAGCATATTCATGATCACGAGTTTAATGAAACGGTCAGTGTAAACACATATAAGTTAAGCACAAGCAAAAATGCACAAGTAGTCAAGTAAGCACAATATGATGCAATAAGTTTGCAACCTAACCATGGCTCTAGTACTCTAAAGTTCAAGGATAAGGGTTATTCAAGGAGGGTCCATGGTTATGAGTCCGGATGCATCAAACAAAAGCCTTGCCTTTAGAAGGGTTGGCGCGTATGGATGGGACCTCGCAAGTTTAACTTGCTTCCACAATTTGGTGAATTCACAAACTCGGATGTACCCTTCGTTGCAATGAGTGTTCAATTGGTAGATGGAGCGTTAATTCACAGAGGGTTATGGCCATATATAGAACACATATGGGTCCAAAAAAGTGAGAAAAACTCAATCAGGAATTAGAATCGAGAAAACAGTACTACAATTGGTCAAAGCAAGAAGGTAGATTTCTGGCTCGATATTGGAAGAACTTAGCACGAGATAACAGGGCTTGTCGCAAGACGATGGCCCTTTCGCCACGAGACATTGCTTGCGCACTGCGATAGTGCCATCGCACTACGACGGACACTGTTTTCTTAGCGCTAGTTCCTACATGCCTTAGTAACTTTCTATTCTTAGAACTTCTAATTTTTTCGCAGCGTTATTTCGATTATAGTTGTGAAAGATATTTCCCAAATATCCTACGTGTAAAAATACTATGTTTTTTTTCATGCATTACAGATGGTCTATCCAATGCAGACCTTTTTATGCTTATGCTTATAATATAAATCAAAATTACGCACATGAATAATTAGAACTTTTTGAGTCTCATCCACTCATTCTAAATCATTGCCAAAATAAAGTTAAAGAATGAAAATAAAAATCCTCCGCAGTGGAGCCGCCAAAACTGTAGGGAATATATTTCAAGCATCCCACACTTGAGCCCCATTGTGAGCATATACTTAAGTATAGAGGCGTCCAAAGGGAAGGAAGCTAGAGCAAAATAGTTGCCAGCAAATTTTATGAACTTGTAAACCGTTCAAAGAGTGAAGGTTACCCCTTCACGATCCACGAGATCGCTAACTCTATAGTGGGAACCATGGCTGGATATTCGGGGATGAAGGTACAAATCCAACCTAAAAGAGATTGAACCTGCCCTAAAAATAGGCCGCTACTTTATTCTTCTCATATTCATGTGCGCTTTCTGACTAGCATACAATCATTAGATTAACCCTAAACCTGTTTAATCTATGTTAGTTGAATATTGATGCACAACAAATCTATGATTGCAATCACTTAACATAAAATCATATTAGACTACATAAAACTATTAATTATCTTATTAAGCGTGATTACAAGTACAAATTCCCTTTAATCCTGCAAGAGATGGGGTGATCAAGCAACAATAATATATCAAGCAACATATAATTATTATAGGCACAACAAATCATCATCGTCATCATAATAATATCCTGAATAAAGAATAATAGTATTAGCAAGATCCTAGGCATGATACTAACAAGATTAATAACAAATCCTAGTATGTGACTAAGCATTAAAACTCAAAGCTTTGTCCCTGTAGGGAATATTTCAAGCATTAACCCCTAGCTTGAACCCCACTGTGATCATTCACTAAAGTATGGTGGCGTCCAAAGGGAAAGAAGATAGAGCAAAAGAGTCGCCAACAAGTTTTAGGAACTTGTAAACCGTTCACAGGGTGAAGCTTACACCACTTAACGATCCAGGAGATCGTCAAATCCAATAGGTCTTGAACCATGACTGGTAATTCGGGGATGAAGGTACAAATCCAACCTAAAAGAGATTGAACCTGCCCAAATAATAGGCCTCTACTTTATTTTGATCGTATTCATGTGCGCTTTCTGATTAACATGCAATCAATAGGATTACCCTAAACCTGTTTATCTATGTTAGTTGAATATTAATGCACAATTAAATCTATTATTGGCGATCACTTGAATTTTAATCATATTAACCCTAAACAAGATTATTAATTATCTTATTAAGCGTGATTACAAGTACCAATTCCCTTTAAACATGCATAAAAGGCGTGATCAAGCAATAACAATAAAATATAATCAAGAAACATAATCATAAAAAAAAATAATAATCATCATAATCATATTTATCATAAACATATTAAAGCATAATAATAGTAAGACCCGAGGCATGATACTAACAAGATTAATAACAAATCCTAGCATGTCACTAAACAATAAAGATCAAAGCTTTAACCCTAACATGATACTAACAATCATAAATATTAGGAAGAACAGAAAAGGCATCATACTTTTAATAATACTTGATATTAAAGTTACCCTAGACATGATACTAGGAAGATCAAAAAGCCCTAACATGACGCTAGGAATCATAATAACAACCTAAGCATGATTTCTATATCATAATATCAATAAAAACCATTAAAGCACTTACTTGGTTGCCTCGTACCTCTTTCTAATAACAAAATACACACGTTAGTAACTTCAAGGAAAATAATAATCAAAACAATTAAATTAAATAATTGAAATAGAGATTTAGGTCCAAACCCTCATAAATTAAAACCTTTCACGTCTAGGGCGAAGGCAACTTCGAATAATGCTAGGTGTATCTAGGCCTTGTGAATGCAGAATTTTGTAAGAACAGTTGGTTTAGAAAAGAGAGAGAGAGAAGCTTAGAGAGAAGAAGAATTAGAAAACTAGAGAGTTGATGATTGTAGATGAATGAAAACGGAGTTTTTAGGAGGCTATTTATAGAGAAAATCAACCAGAAAGATAGAAAATCGAACCAAAGTTCTGGCGCTAGGCGCTAAATAAATTTTTGACGCGTTTTCTAAAATCAGATAGAAATTAACCGTACAGGAGGATAAAATCGTATTTTCCTCAAAAACATTATTTTATTCTGATTAAAACTCTAAAAAGTCAACAAAAGGTAATTTATCAATGCTAATTGAATTAGGAATGAAAAGAACCTTCTAGAAGAATCTAGAAGACTAAAACCATTCCTAATTGCATTAGGAATGATAAATCCATATTAAGCCCTCCTCTAGATCATTAGGCCGCATATAAGGTTCAAACCGGACCCAGTTTAGTAATTTGGCCATAACTTTCTCAATATTCATCGGAATTAGGCTTATAATATACCGTTGGAAAGCTCTTTTCAAGCCCTATCCAACTACACTAATATTGGACCCATATCATGGACCAACAAAACTGGATTGGCTAATTTCTTAAAATAGGTTTTCAAAAACAGAGAGAAAAGAAAAGAAAATAAAACTATCCGCAACACTAGACTTTCCACACTATCACTTCATTCGATTATGATTCGACATGAAAGGTACTCATCACCGGGTTTGGTTTTGGGGAGATACAAATGGGTGTCTATAGAAGCCCCCACTTTGACCGAGTTTGGAGAAACGCAAGTTTCGAAAACAAAAGTCAAAGTATCGATAGGGATGGAGAATGACTCAGAACGTTCTGCGATCCTAAATCATTCTTGTAACGCCGATACCTGCAAACTAGCGTTAGTTAAACAGATAAAAGAGTTAAGAAACGTGTGTCTTGCACCGTCGAGCACACGTCTCTGAAAGTAACCGATCTGTTGCTGCATTTCTGTATTTCTGTATTTCTAACAACCTCCTGCAAGCTAGAGAATGCCGCCTAATGACTGCTACGCTTTTAACTGCCTCCAATTCTGCCATGATAGACTTCTGCAAGCTAGAGAACCCCATCGAAGATTGCTTCGCTTGAAACCACCTTCAGCACTTTGTGACCATCTTCCGCAAGCCAGGGAACACGATCGAAGACAACTTCTCTTGAAATCACCTCTAGTTGTTTGTGACAACTCTCCGCAACCTAGGGAACGCTGCCGAAGATATCCTTGCTTGAAGATATCCTCATTTGTTTCGATAATATTCCAAAGAAATTTACCGAAGACCTAAGCTTGTCGATATTAAAGAGCTCGCTTGAACCTTGCTTCCGTTATCCCTGTACGTCGGCGCTTTTGCTGTTTTTGAACAAGTATGTCGGTGACTTTCGCTGAATGAACCTGTATGTCGGTGCTTTGCTGAATGAACTAGTATGTCGGTGCCTTTGCTAAATGAACCAGTATGTCGGTGCCTTTTTCGATGAGCCAATGCTTAGGCGCTTCAAGCTAAGTGAGACGATTATTCATCAGGTCGATCACTTTATGTAATTGTAATCAAGCTGATTACTAAAATCATATTAGATTGCTTAGAGGGGCTAACTGGCGTACCAAGGAGCCTAAAATATTTTGCAAAAGGTTGAAAAACCCGTACTGAGTGGCTGAGCGATCTGGCGCTGCTGAAACAACGATAACGCCGCTCTTTTGGCTGTAGCGCCATATGCTGGTACTAGCGCCAGGCGCTAAGCCTTATCGACTGACGCCAAGGTCTGACGCTTGGCGCGAGAGTCGGGTTTTCCTTAAATAACCTTCTCTTCTTCATTTTTGCTGCCGCTACTCGCGTTTCTACTCGAAAATTTCTCATAACTTCACTTGGCTTGTTCTTGCTCGTTTCTCAACTGAATTCGCTCAAATTTGTTGCAAATCAAAGCTTATTCCATCCATTTTCCGATCACCATTGTTGGACCTTTGAAGGTCGGGAAGACAATGTGGCTTGTTCTCGATGTTTTTGCTAGCAATTTTTGTCCAATTTGTCACAATAATTACTATAGTATTGCAAGAAATTGTTTGATTTCTTGAAAAATGCCGTATATGCTCAATTTGAATTTGTGCTCTGTTTTAGTACTACGTACTCTGTTTTTTGCGAACATAGTATCATGCGGCTAGGAGAACCTTAGATACCATGGAACCTTAATTTATGATGATTCTGCACAATGTAGCATGGCTAGACAGCGAGGCTCTAGTTCACGGTCCCGAGACGTTCGACGGGAGCATGAGCTCGTAGAGGACGACGCTGATCCGTCCACTTCACTCGGCCGACTCCCTAAGTGGGATGAGCGGACTTTGTACTTTTCTCCCATCCACCACATCTCTGAGAAGGTGAGACGGGGCATCACAGTTGGGAGGACACATAGCCATGGTTCCGGCTGCGATGGTTTGGGCGACCTGTACAAGATGTACATTGCAAATGACGACGAGACGAGACTTCTATGGGAGTCTTGCGAACTGACTACACTCTTTGAGACCTCAGAGGCCATGATTGCCTCTAGCGAGGGTCAGCATGTAGTCCGTGCTCTAGTGGAGTTTTTTTGGGATACCACTAACACTTTCAACTTCCCTTGGGGTGAGATGATGGTCACCCCGACTGACTTCATTCTCATTACAAGACTTAAGTTTAGCTTTGTGGCGCTGCCGTTCGACAGCGATATCAACGTCTTTTCTCCTGAGGTCCTGTAGACACCCATTTGTGTCTCCCCAAAAACCAAACCCAGTGATGAGTACCTTTCGCGTCGAATCATAATCGATTGAAGTGAAAGTGTGGAAAGTCTAGTGTTGCGGATAGTTTTAATTTCTTTTCTCTTCTCTTGGTTTTTGAAAACTTATTTTAAGAAAACAGTCAATCTAGCTTGGTTGGTCCATGATATGGGTCCGATATTAGTGTAGTTGGATGGAGCTTGACAAAAGCTTTCCAACGATATATTATAAGCCTAATTCCGATGAATATTGAGGAAGTTATGGCCAATTTACTAAACTGGGCCCGGTTTGAGCCTTATATGCGGCCCAATGATCTCGAGGAGGGCCTAATATGATTTATCATTCCTAATGCAATTAGGAATGGTTTTAGTCTTCTAGATTCTTCAAGAAGGTTCTCTTCATTCCTAATTCAATTAGCATTGATAAATTGACTTTTGTTGACTTTTTAGAGTTTTAATTAAAATTAAAGAGCATTTTTGAGGAAAAGATACGATTTTATCCTCCTATACGGCAAAATTTATCTGATTTGAGAAAACGCGTCAAAAATAGGGTTAGCGCCAAACGCCAGGCATTGGCACCTGGCGCCAATGAGCTGGCGTTGGCGCCAGCTCTGTTTTAGGTGCGCCAGATGCTCTGTTTTGTAAATTTATCTTTTTGGATGATTTCTTTATAAATAACGTATTTAAAACTTCGTTTTCATTCACCTACAGCCAGTTTTCATTCATCAATTCTCTTATTCTCTCTCTCTTTTCTAAACTTGATTTTTACATACAAAATTCCGCATTCACAAGATCTAGAAATACCTAGCCGTATTCGAAGTTGCCTTCGCTCTAGACGTGAAAGGTTTAATTTTTGAGGGTTTGGTCCCAAATCTCTTTTTCAATTATTTAATTTAATTGTTTGTTTATTATTTTCCTTGAAGTTACTAACGTGTGTATTTTGCTATTAGAAAGAGGTACGAGGCATCAAAGTAAGTACTTTAATTGATTTATTGATGTTATGATGTAGAAATCATGTTTAGATTGCTATTATGATATTCCTAGTACTAGGATAATTTTAATATTAAGTATGATTAAAAGTATGATGCCTTTTATTTTCTTCCTAATATTTATGATTGTTAGTATCATGTTAGGGTTAAAGGTTTGATTTTTATTGCTTAGTGACATGCTAGGGTTTGTTATTAATCTTGTTTGTATCATGCCTAGGATCTTGCTATTATTATCATGCTTTAATATTAACATGAACATGATTATGATTATAATTGTTATAATTTATGACGATTATTATTATGATTATTATTAATATTTTGATCATTATAATTTTATTATCATGATATTGGTTATTATTATGTTGCTTGATATTTATTTATTGCTTGATCACACCTTTTATGCATGTTTAAAGGGAATTGGTATTTGTAATCACGCTTAATAAGATATTTAATAATCTTGTTTAGGGTTAATTTTGATTATAATTCAAGTGATCGCCAATAATAGTTTATTTGTGCATTAATATTCAACCAACATAGATAAACAGGTTTAGATTTAATCCTATTGATTGTATGTTAATTAAAAAGTGCACATGAATACGATCAGAATAAAGTAGAGGCCTATTATTAGGGCCAATTCAATCTCTTTTAGGTTGGATTTGTACCTTCATCCCCGAACCCTTATTTGGTTCTAGACCTTATGGAGTTGACGATCTCTTGGATCGTTAAGGGGTGTAACCTTCACCCTGTGAACGGTTTACAAGTTCCTAAAACTTGTTGGCGACTCTTTTGCTCTATCTTCTTCCCTTTTGGACGCCACCGTACTTTAGTGTATGATCACAGTGGGGTTCAAGCAATGGGTTAACGCTTGAATTTATTCCCTACAGGTCCGATTGTTGTTTGGGCTCGAGCTGAAGTGGAGTCGACTCAGTTCAGCGTGAAGGGGATTCGCCGCTCGACTCTAGAAGCGGCTTTTGATGATGGTGCGACTACCCGAGAGCAGCGGGTGCGCATCTTTGCACTTATCTTGCTGTCAAGGACGTTCTCCCCTGACAAGGGTAGTAGGGCGCTGCTTTACTACCTTCCTGTTGTCCGTGATCTACACCGGATCGAGACTTACAACTGGGCCAGCTTGGCCTATGCTGACTTCATCCGAGCGTTGCAGGACTCGTGTCGACATCGGTCCTTCACGGGAAACGTTGCTCTATCTGGATTTTGAAGGGTCGTAGAGGTATACTTAATTTCCTATAAAGTTTAGCTCTAAATTTTAGTTAGCACTCGCTGATAATTTTTGCCTTTTGTAGACCTGGTTCTACGAGTACTTTCCCTCAGCTGCGCCGGCGAGACCGTTGCCGCGCAGGTTTCTAGTGAGTGCTTCCTGGGGAAGCCTCCGTGTTGGGATGTCCATCGCTTATGTCCGAGATTGGATCATCTCGGTATGGTTCTTTACATATTTTAACATTTCGTTATACCGTCGATAGATTCTTGTCTGATAGACGTTCTTTACAGGAGCTTGATGTGTTGTACCGACCGTGGGTCGACTTGGCAGTCCCTGGGCTATCCGCGCAGTATTCTGCTGAGCGCCGCTATTTCTTGGGGACCTATGGAGCGATTGCGTATCTTGGAGAGAGGGTTGCTATTCAGCATTCCTCGGACACTTTTGTCATTCCTACTCCTCCACCGCGTCACATGTTTAACGCCGCGAGGTTGGTGAGCAGGTCAGAGGGAGCTGGTACCCCTGGCGATCTTACACGATCCTAGGGCGATGCTTTGAGGAGGATCTACTGCCGTTGTTAGCTCCAGTTCCTGTACCTGTTGAGGATGTGGCGGTATGATTTTCAGCTTTTACCTTTCGTTAAGTAGCCCCCAAGTAATGCTTTACTGATTTTAATTGGCTTCGTTAGGGTGGGCCTGCTGAGTTCGTGCCACCTCGTATGTCCATCCACTATCGGGGGACATATGGGCCGATTGAGTAGTTGATTCCCCCGGCTCCTGAGGGCGAGCGCTTTGTGGAGCGGTCGATTCCTCGTCACCTGACTCGGGTAAGCTTATTTATTTGCAACTTTTGTCCATATATGTTATGCATGTTTACTGACTTTATTTTCCTGACAGTTTTCGCGCGAGGAGGTCACGGCGATGGCACGATGTATAGATGCCTTCCGGAGCCAGCTCGTCCGGATGAGGAACGTGGCTACATGTCGTCGAGACGATGCCATTCAGGAGGTAGCTTCCCTTCTTATGTTTTTGCATTACCGCTTCTATTTTGCATATTTCTGATCTTACTTTCTTTTGCAGGGTCAGCCCATTCCTTCTCGTACCCGTACGAAACCTAAGGTGCGGAGAGAGCCGGCGAGGTCTAGCTCGAGATGTCGCCGCACTAGTTTGGGTGGTCGGGGCGGTCGTTCTGAGGTTGCCCGTACCGAGGCGGTAGAGGGCTCAGGCTCTTCATCTGAGGGTGCACATGCTGCGCCGGTAGGCCAAGGAGAGGCTACCTCGGCTCTTAGAGGTGGTGCGATGTACGAAGTTGGCTCGTCATCGCAGTAGCCTCCGTAGCCTCAGGTTGATCTTGGGTGGACGGGTCCTGTGCTGAGTTTTCCACCTCCCGAGGAGACCAGAGCTGGAGCTGGAGCTGGTGGAGAGGTTACTCCTCAAACGGCGCAGTTTTATGAGATGATGGGTGTACGTCCCCCGGCGCCGTAATTTGTTCCTGTGATTTTTATTATTTTATTTTGACTTTGTATAGAACTTTGCCTTTAATTAGACTCATTATTTAGACATGTTTGTATATACATACTATTATGAGTTTATTCATCATTTATCGTTGTTTTTCAATTTTTTTTATTTTATGTGCATGTTTGTGTGTGCAAAAAATTGTGAAAATTAATTTTGCGCAAAAATTCCGTCATTTTTATTATTGATGGAGGGTATCCGACTTTCTCCCCCAAAAAGAAAAATAAAAGTAAAAAAAATATTGGATTTAAAAAAAACTTGGAAGTGAGTCTAAATAAAATCCGAAAAATAATATAATTAATATAATAGTTGTATTAATTAAGAGGAAGAAATAAATGAAATGTAGAAAAAGATATAAAAGAAGAAAAACGTAAAGTCGTTGGTTAGACTCGAATCAGGTAAAAAAACGCGGTTTTTTGGAAAGCTCGTACGATAAGACACGTTAGCGCCAGCTGGCGCCACACGTTTTGGTGTAGCGCCAGGCGCTACACTTTGCGTTTGGCTGAAGGTCCTGGCGTCAGGCGCCAATGTTTGGCGTCTGGCGCTAATGAGCGCTGACTCCGAATCCTTCCTGGATTAAAACTATGCCGATTTTGTGTATAAATAGCCCCCTGCCCAGTCGATTTTCTTCATAATTTCAGCAAATAAAATATTTTCTTAGCTTTTAGAAAAAAATAACAACATGTCTCTAGTCTCCAAAAGTTTTACCAACTTCACTCATGAATGGTGTCGGTCTCTTAATGCCAAGGAGAGAAAAGAGTTAGATGTGTTTCACGTGGGGGGTATTTATGGTGTCAAAGGGGTAGATCTTGATTTAGATTTTATTCATACCGCTCTAGAATATTGGGATGTAGATACTCATTGCTTTAGATTGGGGTATGATGAAATCAGCCCTTTGCTGGAAGAATTCGATGCTATTTTAGGTTTCCCTGCACTAGATCTTGTAGTAATCCCTAGAATAAACGAATATTATTATAACGATTTTGAACGCTTCTTCAATTTAAAAGACAAAGATCTAAGCAAAATAGTAGATTGTAGCATAGTTAATTTGAAAGAATTTGCTCGCCATTATTTTGATAGACCTTATTTTGAATCTTTCCATGTTTATAGAAGAAGGGCTTTTCTCTTTTGCATGCTTAACCAATATTTTTTCACTAGTGGTAAGAATAATGAGGGTCAAGCAATTATATCCACTGTTTTAGAGCAGATTGAATCTGGGAGAAATACAATGCCCTTAATAGTTGGAGAGACTATGCTTAGTCTTGATGAATTAAAGAAGAATCCAAAAGAACCTTTTCGGGGCTCTCCAATTTTATTACAGGTAGAAAAATAATATTTTTAACTACAGAAATCAACAATATATTTTTGTATAGTAATAATAATTTATTTGCATTGAAATTTTTACAGATGTGGCTAATGAAAGGACTAGAATTAATTAGCCCTCCAGACAATATTGAGAAGTATACTCCAAATTGCTTCGTGAGAAGGAAGAAACGCTTCTCTAAGATGGGGCGCCATGAATGGAAGAAGGTCTTTGAGTCTTATAATTTTGTCATGAAGTGGGTCATCCCTTGGTGGAAAATAGAAAAGATGGTTGGTGTCAATAAGAAGCCTTTCTGCCGTCTTCCAAGCTTGTCCCGAATGACTTTTTATTATCCAAAATGTTCCTCCTTCCTTGCCCAATGATGTGAAGAAGTGGCTTCTGAAAAAACCTTCAAAAGACGTGAAGAAAAATCAGAGTAAAACTGATGTGAAGAGTCATCTAAGTGACAAAGTGATTCCTGTTAAGGAACGCTTGGGTGAAAGATTTGAGTTCAAAACACCCACAATACCTAAGAAGAAAAGTTCTGCGAATGATAAAGGAAAAAGGAAAGCAGACACCAAAGAAAAGAAAGCTTGGGTAGAAAAGAAGCATGAAGTCCTAGCTAAGGGAGAGACTATTTACTCCAAGATTGAATGTAGGTCCTCTAAAGGATGCCTACTAGCTAAGGCTATGGATTAGGAAGAAGACGCAGACAAGAATTGGAAAAGGGCTAAGAAAGAGAAAAAAGATTAAGAGCATTGCTTAATTTTCGATTATTAGACTTAGTTTTTTAAATTCAAAGTTAATTTATTTAAGCTTTATTTAAATTCCATCAATAATGTAATTTATTTTATTAATGAAATTGCAGCTTTTTAATCAAATTATTTACTTTAAATTTATTTTATTAAAGCAATGAAAACCGAAAAATTAATTTTCCAGAATTTTTTTGCTAGTACGGAAGTCGAAAATTTTCCGAAAAACACCAAAATATTCCCAGATATTTTTCAGTAAATTGGCGCCACTATTCTACGACTAGCGCCAGATACGGCAGTCTAGCGTCAGGCGACGGAGGCTGTCGTCTAGCGCTAATGTTCATCGGCTGGCGCCAGAACTTTTTCTGTGATGCCGATGTTTCGTCGATCTTCTATTGAATTTTTTTATTAAGTCTGGGATGCGAGATTTGAAAAAAAAAATAAAGTGGCCGCACCCGTAAAGGGTTTCCTACGTATCCTTTCTTAAGGAATCAGGCCAAACGTAGCTCTCTTGAGTGTCCTAATCAAGTAATTATGGGTAGTATTTCTTAAGTTGGTCAAGATTTGTCATGTTTGAGAACTCATTGCCATCCACGTCAGTTAATTTTGCTGCACCTCCTGACATGATTGTTTTAACAATGTAGGGTCCAGAATAATTAGGTCTGAATTTTCCTCTTGGATCTAAAACATTTTTCCTTAATGCTTTTAACACCAAGTCCCCTACTTTTATGTTTCTTGTCTTGACCTTCTTATTAAAATGCCGAGCCATACGAGTTTGGTAACATTGAGTGTGATGTAGAGCTTCTAGTCGTTTTTCATCAAGTAGAATTAACTCCTCATATCTTGCCCTAGTCCATTCAACTTCATCGAGTTTGCTTTCTAATGCGATGCGTAGAGATGAAATCTCTAGTTCGACAAATTGTACGACATTCATTCCATAAACCAAGGAAAATGGCGTATTTCCTGTTGATGTGTGAATTGACGTGCGATAACCCCACAATACGAAGTGAAGTTTGTCCGGCCAATCCTTGTAATTTTCCGTCATTTTCTCGATGATAGTCTTTAGATTTTTATTAGCTGCTTCGACTGCTCCATTTGCCTGAGATCTATAAGGAGAAGAATGATGATGTTGAATACCATATTTCTGTAGCAATTCTTCACATTCGGCTTGAAAGTGAGTTCCATTGTCACTTATCATTTCATGTGGGACTCCATATCGACAAATAATATTTCTTTCGATAAAGAGTGCTACATGTTTTGCAGTGAGTTTAGCGTATGATTTTGCTTCGACCCACTTTGTGAAGTAATCAATTGCCACTAAGATGTATTCGTGTCCTCCTGTTCCTGGGGGAGTGATTTTGCCGATGATGTCAATTCCCCATGTATAGAATGGCCATGGCGACGTGTAGGTGTAGAGCAAAGATGGAAGAACGTGTTATTAATTAGCGTAGATTTGGCACTTAGGGAATCTTTTTACGTATTGATGGCAATCCCTATTCATTGTAGTCCAATAGTATCCTTCTCGCATTATCTTTTAGACTAACATCTTTCCATTTACGTGAGTTCCACAAATTCCTTCGTGGACTATCCTCATTGCTCTTTGGGCATCCTTTTTTCCTACACATAAGAGAGCTCGACCCTTAGGTACCCTTTTGTATAGCTCATTGTCTATGAGTACGTATTGGGAAGCCAAGAGTCTTAATGCTCGTTTTGCTCTTTTGTCAGCATGGGGAGGGTATTCTCCTTTTGTGACATAATTGAGTATATCCGTATACCACGGTTCTTCTTCCTCTTCGTCTTCATCCTGGATTACTTCATCATCTTCTATAGCTTGAATATAGGCCGGTTTGTGCCTTTTTTCTATAGTTAGAGGCATTTGCTCGATTTTCGTAGGAATCCTAATCATTGAGGATAGTCTTGCCAAGGCATCAACAAATTGATTTTCTTCTCTAGGTAGATATGTGTATTCTACCTTTTCTAATTGATTAGTAAGGGTTTCCAGATAAGTTTGGTAAGGGGCTAGACTTTCACTCCTTACTTTCCACCTTTTGGAGATTTGGTTGATGATCAATGAAGAGTCTCCGAATATCCGTAACTTTTTTACTCCCAATGCCAAGGCTGTTTCAAGGCCTACAACGCATGCTTCGTATTCAGCCGCGTTGTTGGTATCGTCGAAATCTAGCTTTATGGAGATTGGAAAATGCTCTTCTTTAGGTGATACTAGTAATACTCCAAAGCCACATCCCTTTTGGTTTGAGGCTCTGTCGAAGTACAAGGTCCAAGTATCATCTTCAGTGACCATCAAGTCTTCATCTGGAAATTCATTGTCGTGTATTGGCGTCGAGTCTTCTATTGGAAAGTCTGCTAGAAAATCCGATACCACAGATCCTTTGATAGCTTTTTGTGGCATGAACCTTAGATCGAACTGGGCTAAGTTGACTATCCATCTTGATATACGCCCGTTGAGTGTAGATTTCTCGAATGAATATTTGACTGGATCTAATCGAGAAACTACAAAGACTGTATGCACGAGTATGTAATGACTTAACTTGGTTGTGGCCCACACCAATGCGAGGCATAATTTCTCAAGTGGTGTATAGCGTGCTTCATATTAGAGCATCTTCTTGCTTAGATTGTAGATTGCACTTTCCTTGCCTTCTACTTCTTGTGCTAGCATGGCTCCCATTGTCTCTTTGGTAACTATTAAGTACATCATAAGAGGTATTCCCGGAAGTGCTGGTGCTAATATGGGAGGATTTGCGAGATCAGATTTGATCTTTCAAAGGCTTTTTGACACTCATCATCCTATATCACTGGTACATTCTTTTTAAGCTTTTTAAAGATTGGTTCACATATTGTCATCAATTTTGATATGAACCTTCTTTTGTATTGCAACCGCCCAATAAATCCTCGAATTTGCTTCTCGGTTTTGGGCGGTGGCATCGACATGATTGCCTTGATCTTGGTTGGGTCTATCTCTATTCCTCTAGAGCTTATGACATAACCCAAAAGCTTGCCTGAGGTGACTCCAAAAGCACATTTTGATGGCCTGTATTTTCTTAGCCTTTCGAAGAATTTTCTTAAGGCTACTTGATGGCCTGGGCGATCTTTTTATTTTACAATCATGTCATCCACATATACTTCAACTTCTTTATGCATCATGTCATGGAGCAAGGCAGTCGCTGCTCGATGGTAAGTAGCACCCGCATTTTTCAACTCGAATGGCATTACCGTGTAGCAGTAAGTACCCCATGGTGTTATGAAGGTTTTTTTCTCCATGTCTTTTTCTGCCATGAGAATCTGATTATAGCCTGCGTATCAATCCATGAACGAGAGAAGTGCATGATTTGTTGTGTTATCCACCAGAATATCGATGTGTGGTAAAGGGAAGTCTTCCTTTGGACTTGCCTTATTTAGATCTCGATAGTCGACACACATTCTTACCCTTCCATCCTTTTTTGGAACTGGGACGACGTTGGCGACCCATTCGGGGTATTTAGATACCTTGATGAAACCTGCAATTATTTGTTTTTGAACTTCCTCTTTTATTTTAAGAGCTACGTCAGGTTTCATTCGACGTAACTTTTGTTTTACATGTTTCATTCCTGGAATTAGTGGTATGGTGTGTTGAGCTATTTCTCTATTAATGCCTGGCATATCTTCGTATGACAAGGCGAATACATCGATGAATTCTTTAAGCAAGTTAATTAAATCGGTTCTTTATTTTTCATTAAGTGTTAGTCCGATTTTAACTTCTCTTTTATTGGTTGAATCATTTGAGATATCAACCGTCTCAGTTTCTTCAATTATCGGTGTTTTCTTTTCAAGTGTTTCCATTGCTTTAATAAGTTCTTTGTCTTTTTCATTGTTAGTTAAGCAATGCTCGTCATCTTGGATTAAAGAAGAACACAAGAAGTAAGGAGAAGAAGCCATATTATTAAACTCTGAGTTCATTACATCAAAGAGGGATATGTCCTCAGGGACTTGATCACTAACTATTCTAGGGGATGGGAAAGAAGGAGGAGGTGCTACAACTAAGGACTTAGATGACTCTATAGGGAGAGACTCTGATTCCGACTCTGACTCAGACGGCTCTTCGAACATCGGTCCTTGCCCCGTTGTGATAGAGATCTTCCTTCCACTTGGAGTAGTAACTTTGACGGTCTTGCACCACCCTTGTAATGATCCTTCTGCTGGAGTGATTAGCTTCGAGGGATCGAAGCTTTCGCTTTGTAGGACTGTCTGAATGAGTGAGGAGTTATCCCCTTTGTATGTTGGCTCATCCTTTTCTCGCCCAAATAGTAATCCCATGACATTAAAGTCAAAGCATGAAGGTGCTTTCTCCTTAAGGACGAGAGTTGGGATTTCGTCTGTGAAATAGCAATCTAAGAAAATTTCAAATCCCGGTTGCCTTATGCCATTTACGACAAATGGTCGGGAAATTCATAGCATGGATAGTCCTGTCCTTCTTTTATAAATTTTCCATTAAGGGTAAGAGGATACTGATCCATTGGGATTGCTTTCTTTTAGATGCGAGCTTCCCTACGTGCCTTCGACTTTTCCTGGGCTCGCTTGAGATCTTTCCGAGTCGGTTCGAAACCAAGTCCGAAAGTGTCTAATTTAAGGAGGCTTGGTGATTCCAGTGGTTTTCCTATTACTTTCTTCTTTCCTAGGTTTATCCCAGGAAAATTTCCTTGCTTTTTCAGAATAGCGTTCACAATCATATTGGAGTGGGGGTCGTGGCAGAGAGGGGTCCTTTCATCCTCCTCGATTAAGGAGACCTCTTCATTAAACCCCCATAAATCTTCATTGTCTTCATCGTGCACCACATTAATTATTGGATTCTCTATAGATTTAATTCTCATAGGCGAAGCGTCGATTGTAATGGGAATCCCTCCAACTATAGCTTTTACTTGTTGTTGGAGAGATGAGGGGACGACCTTTAGGTCATGAAGCCAAGGGCGTCCCAACAATAGATTGAATGAAGCTTTCATTTCTACTACTTGGAAAGTAGTAGCGTGTTCTATCGCTCCTGCCGTTACATTCATAGTAATTTTACCAAGAGCTTGACGATGATTGTTGTCATAGGCTCTTATTCCTTGCGTTGACGGGGTTAAGTCTTCATCCCTTATGCCTAACATTCTTGCAGTTCTAAGTAGACAGACATTAATAGCTGATCCATTGTCTACAAGAGTCATAGGGACGTTCATTCTCTTGCAAACCACTGTGAGGTTTAATGCCTTATAATGCTTGTCACCTTCTGGGGGCAAATCCTTGTCGGAAAAGGTGATCAAGTTGATGGGACTTGGAAGATCACTCGTGAGGAAATTAGCCAACCCCACAGGAGTGGTGTCAGAATCTATCCCTATTTTTATCCTAGGCATTCATTATGGCCAACCTATGTTCTCGAGACCTTGCCAGAAGCTTGCATGCATTCATTTCAACTTTGGTTTTCTTGAACTGTTTGACAATGTCATTATCTTCTATGATAGGTATGGGAACTTGTTGTGTGGTTGGCATGGGTCGTGTCAAAACAGGAGGTTGCATTCTCCCTGATCTTGTGAGGACATCTATTGATGGATCTTCTTCAACCCAAAAGTCATCCATGGCATATGACACCGAAGGTGGAGGTCCTACCATGTCTTTCAAATAAATATCTTTTTCATCGTTGTCCCAAACTCCATTAATATTGCATCTTCTTCTTGTGGAACTTGGACTAGCTTCTTATCATCATTCATTTTCTGAATTAAATCCTTGAATTTAAAACAGTTTTCGATAGTATGACCCCCTGATTGATGATATTGACAGTAAAATCTATCTGTCCTTTTTAATGATTCAAATGGTCTCGGTTCGAGAGGTTTGATTTCGCCACTATCGGAGAGCATTTCGAACATTTGTGCATATGGAATCCCAATTGGAGTGTAGAGTCTATTACTCTTCTTGGGTTCATTGATTACTTGCAAGGAAAAAGTGTTTCCTCGTTCCCTTGCTAGCTAGAGGTAATGGGAACTTGTTGGCTTCCATAAGATCTTGAATGAGGTTTTGAAACCTGTAGCATTCATTTGTGGTATGACCGTTCCCTTGATGGTTCTTCAGTAGGACTTTGGATCCCATCTTGAAGATCGTTTTTCTGGTGTTGGATCCTCAGTAGGGCCAATAGGTTTGATTAGTGCTTGATCATAGAGATGATCAAAAGTAGCATCATAGGTCGTTCCCATGGGTGTAAATTCTCTCTTGGGTTTATTTTTCGAGGGTGGAACCTCGTCATACTTCTTCTGAAGTTCTTTTACAACTTCGAGGGCTTCATGTAGCAAGTGCGATCCTTCCATCATAGACAGTGTAAGCAATTGTATGTCCTCCTTACTTGCTAATTCTAGAGGGTTATCCATGGCGTCGAAAAAGATCTCCTCCTCTTCTTCGATAGCATGGATTTCTTTGACATGTTTGATGAGAGATGAGGGATCAACCTCATTTTCCTCATCAGAGATGGCTAAGGAGTGAGCGAGAGGCGCATTATCAATACTTGGCTTCTTACTGGCAGGGGGCAATGGTAGCTTGTTGTTGTCGATTAAGTCTTGGATAGCTTCTTTAAGCTTCCAACAATTCTCGGTAAGATGGCCCCTACCTTGGTGATACTTGCAATGTGCATTGGGTTTCCAGTTAGCCGTCCTCTTCTCGATTGGTGGGTCCCCAAATGGTCCAATAGGAGTTATAAGACCTTTTGCATTTAATCGGTCTAAATGCGGTGTCATAACTCATACCAATAGGAGTAAAGTTCCTTCTAATTGGTTTCTTTTGTCCTTGATTATTCATAGCAAGGACTTCACTTAGGTTAAAAGTGCTAACATTGTTTGAGTGGGTGGTTTTGGAAGAAGAAGGATTGTCGTTCTTCTTGCCTTTCCAGTCACTGTTGGAGTTATTGTTGGCAGCTTTCAACTTAGCTAGGTCGTCTTCAATATTAATTCCAATGTCGTAGACGGCCTTGAAGGTATGGAGATTATTCTGATATTTGAGATGCTTGGAGTACTTTTTTTGAAGGTTTTTGATGAATAACCTTACGGACTCTTTTTCACTGGGCACCTCAATCATCTTGGCTGATGTTTCTCTCCATTTGTTAAAGAAGGAGGTGAAGCCTTCATTTTCCTCCCGCTTGAGGATTTCAAGTTCCCTATAGTCGGTCTCAACTTGAATATTGCATTTGTATCTATCAACGAAAGCGTTTACTATGGACTCCTAGGTGGAGGTTTTTTCTTTCTCGAGAGAAAAGAACCATTGCTGGCAAACGGTTTCGAGATATAGTGAGAACAGAGAGGGAAACACTTTCTTGTCGATACCCTTAATACTCATTATTGTTTCAAAGGCACTTAAATGAAAGTAAGCGTTATCAGTTGCTTTGAATTTTGGGATGTCATTGGCATTGAACTTCTACGGAAGAAGATCCTTGTCCACCGAGACCCCTTGTGAGCTAATCCCTTGAAACTTGTAGTCGCTAGATAGCTTGCTCAGACTCTCTTGCATGAGGTCCATCTGTTGTTGTTTCACAGGATCATCAATCTTGAGGGTTAAAACCTTTAACGCCTCAGTCACAGTAACTAGTTGGTTTCCTGAGCTCATTGACTTCTTCTTGAGTTGCCATTATTGTCCTAGCTTTCCTCTTACGAGCGATGGGTTTGTCGAAAAGTTGGACTTGTACAAAAAGATTGTCTTTTATTAAACGCCCTTCCTTTCTTGACCACGCGCTGTAAATTAAACCATTTTTTGTTTTAATTATTTGACTCAAATTGACCTCGACTTTACGGTTTTAAAGAGGAAAAGTAAAAAATGGGTGCATATTTTTGGCAAATAAAAGGCAAAAATAAGGTATATAGGAATCAAGTATGGTATTTAATCAAGTGATTTAAATTGGAGGATTAATATCCGACTTACCCACATAAAAAAATGACGGAAAAAACGTGCATACAAGACTCTCTTAGACATGGTCCAAAGTGTGTATTAATGTGTGTGTTATGTGGTGAGTGTAAGTGACATGTTTTGACTTTTGTGTAAGACCATGGGACTTAGTGCCTAGACTTAACAAGGTATAATTAACAGTAAAAATTAACCGAATTAATTAGCAAACTGTTTAATTGGACACAAGGTGACGACTCGAGTAATAAACCGAACTGTCGTCAAAACGACAGGACTGGCGCCTCTCTTTGTAGTGTAGCGTCAGACAACAGGATTGTCGCCAGGCGCTACACTCCACAGAGTGGCGCTATAGTTCAAACTTTGGCGCCATTGCTGGAGCGTCAATGTGAAACTGTTTTCGGTATTATTGCTCAACCGGGGGATGCCTAAAGTCGTACTAAGTCAACTCTGATTAAAAATTAGACTTTATTTACTCAAATTAATTTATTAATTAGGCAAAGTAATTTTAGTCATAAATTAATTTATTTAATCTTAGCACAAGTCAAACAAACGGTTAGGAAAAAACACATAGAGAATGCACAACCAAAAATGCACAATTAGTCAAGTAGACACATCATGATGCAATGAGTTTGCAACCTAACCATGGCTCTAGTTCTCTAAAGTTCGGGATATGGGTTAGTCAAAGAGGGTCCATGGTTAATTGTCCGGATGCACTACGCGGAAGCCTAACCGTGAAGGGTTGGTGCGAGTGGATGGGACACCACGAATTTAGAAGAACTCGCTTCCATGGTTTGGTGAATTCAACATTCTCGGATGTACCCTTTGTTTCTCAGAGCGTTCAATCAGGTAGATGGAGCATGAATTCCCAGAGGGTTATGTCCATATGTAGAAAACATATGGGTTTCAGAAAAGTGAGAAAAACTCAATCAGGAAGTAGGATCAAGCAAGCAATGCTAAAAACTGGTCGAAATTAGAACGCATATTTTTAGCTCAGTATTGGAAGAACTTGGCGCCAATAAACATAGGCCAGCGCCACTTTTTGGCTTTATCGCCTGGCGACAAAGGCTGTCGTCTGGCGCAAAGTCAAAATATTGGCGCTAATCTTTGTTCGCTGACGCTAGTTCCTACATGCCTCAGTAGCTTTTTGTGCTCGATAAAATTTTCCAGTTTCGCGCAGTGTTATTTCGATTCTATTTGTGAAAGATATTCCTCAAATTTCCTACGTGTAAAAATCCTATGTTTTAACTCATTACGGATGGTCTTTCCAATGAGATCTTTTTTATGCATATGTCAATAATGTTAATCAAAATTACGCACGTGAAATACTTCGAGTCTTATCCACTCATTCTAAATCATTGCCGAAATAATTTTCAGGAATTAAAATAGAAATCCTCCCCAGTGGAGTCGCCAAACACTATAGGGAATATTTCAAGCATTAAAGGGCTTGAACCCCACTGTGATCATACACTAAAGTACGGTGGCGTCCAAAGGGAAAGAAGATAGAGCAAAAGAGTCGCGAACAAGTTTTAGGAACTTGTAAACCGTTCACAGGGTGAAGGTTAACGATCTAGGAGATCGTCAACTCCAATAGGTCTTGAACCATGACTAGTAGTTCGGGGATTAAGGTAAAAATCCAACCTAAAAGAGATGCCCTAATAATAGGCCTCTACTTGATTCTGATCGTATTCATGTGCGCTTTCTGATTAACATGCAATTAATAGGATTACCCTAAACCTGTTTATCTATGTTGGTTGAATATTAATGCACAAATAAATCTATTATTGGCGATCACTTGAATTATAATCATATTAACCCTAAATAAGATTATTAATTATCTTATTAAGCGTGATTACAAGTACCAATTCCCTTTAAACATGCATAAAAGGCGTGATCAAGCAATAACAATAAAATATAATCAAGCAACATAATTATAAAAAAAATAATTATTATAATCATCATAATCATATTTATCTTAATCATGTTAAAGCATAATAATAGTAAGACCCTAGGCATGATACTAACAAGATTAATAACAAACCCTAGCATGTCACTAAACAATAAAGATCAAAGCTTTAACCCTAACATAATACTAACAATCATAAATATTAGGAAGAACATAAAAGGCATCATACTTTTAATCATACTTAATATTAAAATTATCCTAGACATGATACTAGGAAGATCAAAACACCCTAACATGACACTAGGAATCATAATAACAACCTAAGCATGATTTCTATATCATAATATCAATAAAAACCATTAAAGCACTTACTTGGATGCCTCGTACCTCTTTCTAATAACAAAATACACACGTTAGTAACTTCAAGGAAAATAATAATCAAAACAATTAATTAAATAATTGAAATAAAGATTTGGGACCAAACCCTCAGAAATTAAAACCTTTCACGTCTAGGGCAAAGGCAACTTCTAATAATGTTAGGTGTATCTAGGCCTTGTGAATGCGGAATTTTGTAAGAAAGGTTGGTTTAGAAAAGAGAGAGAGAGAAGCTTAGAGAGAATAAGAATTAGAAAACTAGAGGGTTGATGATTGTAGATGAATGAAAACGGAGTTTTTAGGAGGCTATTTATAGAGAAAATCATCCAGAAAGATAGAAAATCGAACCAGAGTTCTGACGCGAAAAAACAAGGTTAGCGCCAGACGCTGACGTTAGCGCTAGGTACCAAGCTTAGTGCCAGGCGCTAATGCTGGCGTTTGGCGCTAATTAAAATTTTGACGCGTTTTCTAAAATCAGATAGAAATTAACCATACAGGAGGATAAAATAGTATTTTCCTCAAAAACATTCTTTTATTCTGATTAAAACACTAAAAAGTCAACAAAAGTCAATTTATCAATGCTAATTGAATTAGGAATGAAAAGAACCTTCTGGAAGAATCTAGAAGACTAAAACCATTCCTAATTGCATAAGAAATGATAAATCTATATTAGGCCCTCTCCTAGATCATTGGGCCGCATATAAGGTTCAAATCGTACCCAGCTTAGTAATTTGGCCATAACTTCCTCAATATTAATCGGAATTGGGCTTATAATATATCGTTGGAAAGCTCTTTTCAAGCCCTTTCCAACTACACTACTATTGGACCCATATCATGGACCAACCAAACTTGATTGGATAATTTCATAAAATAGGTTTTCAAAAACAGAGAGAAAAGAAAAGAAATTAAAACTATTCGCAACACTAGACTTTCCACAGTTTCACTTCATTCGATTATGATTCGACGTGAAAGGTACTCATCACCGGGTTTGGTTTTGGGGAGACACAAATGGGTGTCTACAGTCCCTAACATGATACTAACATGATAGAAGAAAAAAAGGAATCAACCTATACATGATACTAAAGCAATAAATAGTATCCTAACATGACACTAGGAATTAATAAAATCTAAGCATGATTTCTAAAGATGTAGCAATAAAAGAAATTACTTTGTTTCCTTGTATCTCTTTCTATCAAAACAATACACACGTTAGTAACTTCAAGGAAAATATTAAACAGTAAATCTAATCAAAGAATTAAAATAAGATTTGGGACCAAACCCTAAGACATTATTAACCTTTCACGTCTAGGGCGAAGGCAACTTTGAACTTGGCTAGGTGTGTCTAGAACTCGTGAATGCGGTATTTTTATTTGAAAAGGGAATACTTAGAAAGAGGGAGAAAGAATAAGCTTTTAGCTGAGAAGAGAATAGCATTAGATGATTGTTAATCATTGTAATTCTCACAAATAGGGAATTACGACCCTATTTATAAGAAAAATAGCTCGAAAACAATCAGAAAAAGATTAAATCCCATCTATAATAAAACTATCCCTGTCTCGGTGCGACAGGGTCCAGTGCGGCGCGACAGCTTTATCGATGTGCGATAGATTTATCGTGGCGCGCTAGTTCTGTCGTTTTGCAATGGGTTACACGTTTTCAAAAATCCGTATGGAATCCTTAATCTAATTAAATTAGATTAATTAAAGTCCGTACTTATCTTTGAAAATCAGATTTAATCTCTTTGAACACTTGTTTTAATCCAAATAGAATTCTTTATTTTCTTACAACATAATTATTAATCCCAATTCCACTAGAACTCAAAATAACCTTCTAGATTATTCTAGAAGATTAAAATTAATCCTAATAACTGTAGAAATATTAATTAATGGGCCCTCCACTTGATCATTGGGACATATAAAACCATTTTAGACCTAATTTAATATTTTGGGCATAACTTCATATTATTCATTGGAATTGTGCTTATAATATATCATTGTAAATCATTTTTCAAGCCCAATCCAAATACACTATTATTAGACCCTTATCATGGACCAAATACTAAATTAAACAGGACATTTTCATAAATAGAGTACATTTTCGAAAACAGAAAGAAAGATATTTTATTTAAACAATCGCATCACAAGACTTTTCACACTTTCACTTTGTTCGATAATTAATGACACGAAAGGTATTCATAAATGGGTTTGGTATTTGGGAAGACATAATTAGGTGTCTACAAAAGGCCCCACTGTGACTGAGTTTGGAGAAACGCATGTTTCGAAAACAAAAGTTAAAGTAGTGATACGAACGGAGAATGATTTAGAATGTTATGCGATCCTAAATTATTCTTGTAACACCGATACCTGCAAACTAGCGTTAGTTAAAAGATAAAAGAGTTTGAAACGCGTATCTTGCACCGTCGAGTACACATCTCTGGCGTAACCGCTTTTGCTGCTACGTTTTTGTTGTGCCGACCTCCAAAAGGTAGAGAACGCCATCTAGATGTTGTTAATGTTCACTTGTCTCTAAACAAAAGAACTTCTTTTCACCTCTAAAAAATGGAACGTTTTTGGAAGAATGTTCACTCGTCTCTGATCAATGGAGCTTTTTTGGAAGAATGTTCACTTGTCTCTGAACAATTGAGCTTTATGTGAATGTCCACGTGTCTCTAAACAAAGAGCTTGATAGGATGTCCACGTGTCCCTGAGCAAAAGAGCTTGAAAGAAATGTCCACGCGTCTCTGAACAATGAGCTTTGATAGGATGCCCACGCGTCTCTGAGCAAAAGAGATTAAAAGGAATCACGCGTCTCTAAAACAAAGAGCTTTTATGATATTCCCATGTGTCTCTGAGCAAAAGAGCTTTGAATGCTTGAATGTTTGTTGAGATCGTTTGGTTGGCAGCGAACAAGAGCTTTGCTGAATGGTTGTATCTTATAAAATCAAAAGATTGCCAAAAGACTTTGCTGGTGTTTTCTTAGGGTTGACCTAAGGCTTGATGTGCTTGACATTGTAATTGCTTTGATTTGAGGTTGACTCAAGGTGCTTTGCCTAACTTAAGGTTGACTCAATGTGTTTTGATACGTGTGTGTAAACTCAACTCAATGTGATGTGACGTGACATGACTCGTGTGTGCATTATAATGTGTTTATGCGACTCAAAAATGCAAAAAAGAAAATATTTTCTGTCATTTTTGTGGAGGGCACCGAATTTCTCCCAAAAATTAAAGACACGAAAAAGAATCGAAGTGAAGTGTTTGAAAGTGCATGTTAAATGAGCTTAATCAAATATATGCGTCGACGTTGTATCTCATAGTGCAAGGATTAGTTCATCCTAGGCTATCTCAATTGTTGACTCGATAATGAAATTATTTGGGTAACTTAGGCGCGGAGGCTAATCTCTTCATACTTTGTAATGCAATGAGTGATCTCGGTATGACAAGGCATGCCTCAACATTGTGTTAAGATTTCATGACGAAGGGTTCCTAAAGGAAGGTTTATTTGGTCATGTGTCTATGATGTGTGTTAAAGTGACACTACAGTTTGGCCGCAAAGGCTAAGAGTGTGGAAATAATATTTTTAGAAGAGTCAAATAGTGGTAACTCTTAAGCTAGGTAAGCTAATGATTTAGGGACCAAGCTCCCAAGTCTATCTCTAAGTGGATACGGATGAGAATTAGAGATCCCTTGATATGTTCATGTATGAATGTGAAAGTGAATGAATTCAATTTTATGACGATCACACCCCAATGTGAGGTTGCCTACGTATCCGTTAGGAATCAGGCCGAACGTAGCTCTAGCCGGACCTCGCACAAGTATGTGTATACCTCAAAGAGGTCTTTAAAGGGTTATAACGTGCTTAGGCTAAAGGTCGAAGAAGAAGGGAATAAAGGCTCAAGACCCTAGATAAGCCCCCAATGTGTGCAAACTTTCCTTTGAAATCTTTATATTTTTATGCTTGAGGTTTCCTCACTTTTTAACTCTCTTTCTTTTTTTTTCTCTCTTTTTTGCTTTATCATTTTTTATTTTGATAAGTGTGGGCTATCCCGATCATGCGATTTATCCCTCACTTGGCATTCATGTTTCTTAGGCACGGTACCGAGCACTTGATAAGAGACGCAATGAAATGTGTTCATATCAAAGACATGTTTATATCAAAGACATTGGAACACTTGCCCTTTTGCACACTTTTATATTTTTTTGCCTTTTTGAATTTTTTAAGATCTAGGTAAAATCAATCAAGCCTTGTGTTTAAAATTTGCATAAGTTGCACACTATCCCATCCGAAGGTTAGGTAGATGTGGGTTGAAAAGAAATGTCTTCGTTAGATGAGGTTCAAAGTGGTTTATCTAGAACAAATTTATGTTTTTAAAGGGTGAAAGGTGATATGATATGGCTACAAAGGGTGCCTCAAATCATTAGTATACCATGTGCTTAGTCTGGCATGTTTTTTTTTAATGCGATACAATGCAATGATCATATGCAAGAAAAGAAATTCTCATTTTATTAAAATGAAAAAGTAAAATCCAACAAAAATAAATCTACGGAAAATATGAAGGTTCCTATACTAGACTTATTGGGGAAAGGAGGATTCAAAGAAATAGAAGTAAAAAAAAAGGTCACGAAATCTTGTCGTTGAAGCCCGCCTTGTGCCTTATGCTTTATCATCACTCGGTCTTCTTACCAGCTGAAGGTATAGGAAGCTTGTTGATATTCATGTTTTATATGTTATTTTATCCCACGTCCCAAAGTCATTTACATGTATATTTGAGCTTTTCGGAGCTATCATTGGTACTAATGTGTAGTTTCTAGTGTTTTGTAGAGTTGGCATTTGTTTTGTAGAATTTTCCCGGATTTTCCGGTATTTTCTATGGTTTTCCAGCCACTACGAGATATCGGATCTTGAAGCACATAATGACCATTGATCGTAGCCCAAGACAGATCGTTTCAGTGATTAAGGGCTCGGTTCGTGAAATTAGTCCGAGCAATGGGCCGAGAAGAGATATTGGTCCTCGTCATTTGAAGCCCAAGGTAATAGAATAGAAGATCAAGCCACGGCCAAAGAAAGTCGGGCCCGATCGGGAAACCTTTGGCTCGCTCGGGCGGCTGCCCAGAATCAGGGGTGAAGGAAAAAAGGTGGGCCCGATCGGGCGCGCATTTATTTTGTCGGTTTAGGAATTCGTTTTGGGGATAATCTTCGAGCTTAGTTTTAATTCCTTCTTGTAATCTTTCCTTGGATACGTTTTTATTCTTCTCTTTTCTCATTACTCAAACTCTAGAGAGCTTTTAGTTGGTGTTTATTATTAAACTCAAGATCTTCCCTTTTTAGTGCAATTTCATTCTTCCTCTTTCGGTATTTCTTCTTCTCTCTTTATTGTTAATTTTCTTTCTTTGATTTCAGTTATTCTTTCTTTTATAGTTTTATTTAGTTTAGATTTAATTATGTGTGAGTAGTTTAATTCAAGGGTTTTGGAGATCCGTAATTAATATGAAGGGATAATTTGTTATTGTTGATTATTGATATTGCATGATAATTTCTTATTGAATTGTTTTCATTCTTTACAATTAGATTATGAATCGAGTAGATGTGATTTGTTTGTAAAAGTATAGCAATATTTAATTAATGAATCGAGCAGATGTTAATTTGATATTAAAGGGTATTTTCAATAGGAACTTAGATCTAGTAAATTGCGAGAGCCTGTTAGATCTATGTTGATTAATAAGTTGCGAGAGCCCATTAATCATCTTATTGGTGCAATGTTGATTGTTGATTGTCATGTTTTATCCTGGAATATTAATTATTGGTGAACCTATGACCCTAGGCTTCTTTATTATTGAAATTTTCCCTATCCTTAATCTCTGTAGTTTAATTCCCCTTTCATAAGAACAATTTTGGTTACTTAATAGTTTAGATTATAATATTTAATTAGGAATAAATTGTCTTGTTACCATATGGTTTGACCCTACTTCCCTATCTAATTTAATTAGAGGACTTAGGAAATTCAATTGATTAGGTGAATAGACTTAAGCCTATCAAAATTTGGCGTCGTTGCCGGGGAAACGATTTTATTTTTATTTCTGATTGTTTTTTTGTAGTAAAAATTATTTTCTCCCGTCTCAGAGAACGTAATTTCTGTAAGACAATTTTCTGATATTTGTTTGTTCACTTCTGTGTTTATGCCCACAGGTTCTAGATCAAGTTACATTCCATTCGATCCTTAAATCGAACGATCTTTTCAAAGACAGAAGAATTTTTGCAGGAAAATATGAGACACTTCTGGAGGTAATCCACCTTCAGAACCCCCATCTGATTCTAGTGATTCTGAAGTTTCTTCAGAACCTTAATCAGAGATGGCAAATCCACCTCCACAACCACCTTGCAAGTTCAACTATTATTTGCAGCCATCACTGACGGATTTTCCACATCTCACTCCTACTCCGACCCTTGATGGAGTGCAATTCAAGATCAAGCCCCAATTAATCACAATGATAGAGAGGAAGCAATTCAGTGGAGCTAAGGTTGAAGATCCTAATCTTCAAATTGCAGATTTATGTTAATATTGCAATACCATCAGGCATTCTGGAGTTAACCAGGACCAAATCAGGGATATTCTCTTTCCTTTTTCTTTATATGGAAAAGCTAAATTTTTGTTTAATGGTTTGAATAGAACTGCACTTGGTATTACTAATTGGGAGACACTTGCTTTGAATTTTTATAACAAATATTACCCTGTAAAGATAAAAGCTTTGTTGAGAAGTGCAATTCAGAACTTAGACCAAGATCTAAATAAAAATTTATATGAGGCTTGGGAAAGATTCAAGGATCTGCAAAGAGAGTGTCCTCATTATAATTTAGCACAGTGGCAGTTAATTCAAGATTTTTACAATGGGCTTAGTAATTCAGCTAGATCAATTCTAGATTCTACAGCCAGTAGGAGGTTTATGAACCTAAATGTGGAAAATGCAGGTCAAGCTAGTGAAGATATGGAAATTCATAATTCTCAATACGGGAATTTTAGAGGGTTTGCTAATAAAGGAAAACATAGTGTTGATTTCGTATCCTTTTTGCATGCTCAGTTACCATCTATTTGCCAAAAACTAGACAATCTATATCTTTCGTGTCAGAGCACCATTGTACAAAATCCTTTACCTCCACAATAACCACCACCACAACAGAAATATTACCGTCCCGATTCTAGCAAGAATAACCAATCACAAACTCCCCCACCTACTGACCCTGCCTTGATAGAAAGTAGAGGGATGTTAGCAAGCATGCAAAAGCATATGGAGAGTAGAGATGCTAAAATTGATTCAATTATAGCCCATGATAAAATTGTTGATAACAAGATTTCGAAACTTTCTTCTACTCTACAAAATCGCCGACAGGGAGTACTACCATCGCAACCAGTACAACCAACATATCATGCTAATGCAATTACTCTAAGGAGTGGTTCACATTATGATGGGCCTTCTATGCCCCAAGAGGATGAACCTGTTACTAATCCTGATTCTCTCGTACCAAATGCTAATATTACTAACCCTGCAGGGATTCAGGAAAAAACTAACTCTTCTAATGTTTCTTCGCAGGGTAAACCTCAGGAGAAGGGTGAAGATGTGCAAGGTCCTACTATACAACTACCATTCCCTAATAGAAATATAAATAATAAGTTGGAAAAGCAATCTGGTAAGTTTTAAAGGTCTTCAAAAATCTGCAGTTGACAGTTCCTTTCACTGATTTAATCACTTAGGTTCCTGCATATGATAAATTCATGAAAGACATATTGACTAGGAAAAGAGCCTTTAGTGAGGTTGAGACGGTAGCCTTCACTGGAGAATGTAGTGCTTTACTACAAAATAAATCTCCACCAAGTAGTTTTTCTACACCTTGTCACATAGAAAATGTTCTTATTGATAAAGCTTTATGTGCTTTAGGTGCCAGTGTCAGTGTAAAGCCATCGTCTGTGTGTTCAAAGCTTAAAATGGGTGATTAAATTGTTACTAATATTACTCTACAAATGGCAGATCGTTTAGAGGATGTCCCTGTTAGGGTAAATAAATTTTTTATCCCTGTTGATTTTGTTGTTTAGACATGGCTGAGGCTACGTAGATTATTATTATTATTATAGGAAGACCCTTCCTTCATACTGCAGGGGCCGTAATTGATGTGAAAAATGGAAAAATAAATCTCTCTATTAGTGATGATAATATTACATTTAATTTAGAAAGAGTTTTGAAAGGTCCTATGTTAGAGGAGAAGTGTTATAGTATTGACGTCATTGATTTTATATGCCTTGACATCTTACCTAAGGTTCTCACACGACACCCTTTAGATGAAGTACTATGTAGTGAACTTTATGCAGGTGATGCTGATATTTGGAGCAAGGAGGTGGATGAAATAATGCATGCTCTATTAAATGAGCAACTTAGCCCTGATGAGAACGGTAAGGTGGAAAATTTAATTCAAGATTCATAATCTGTGGAGGTAAAGAAACCTGAACTTAAGCCTCTTCCTTCCCATTTAAAATATGTATTTTTAGATGAGCAGGAACTGCATCTTGTGATCATTAAATAAGTACTACACTCGATGACCTTCAAACTTCACAACTTCTAGAGGTTGTTTCAACCCACAAGAAGGCCATTGGGTACATTATTGATGATCTAAAGGGTATTTTGGGTAATTTTATCCATGCCAAGTGGGACAAACATGTCCTGACACATGTCATATTCTGGTTGGTCCGAATTGGACCAATATTCATTTGACACGTGTCCTTAGAACTTGGGAGAAAAAGGCGGCCTTCAAGGGCCCAAATCCCGAGAAAGCCGTAATTTGGAGCGACCCAACACAATTAGGTCAGAGTGACCTAATCATGGGCATATTTCCCAATTACCCTATAAATAGGGAGATTCCCTCCATTTTTGAGACATCTACAACTTATTACAGCATACCCTACATTCTCTTACATTAGAAAAAACTCCTGAACTCGAAATCCGAGAAGATCTCATTTCATTTTCCGTACCTTCTCCTACTCATGTTCAAGTACTAACTTGACCGTTAGAGGCGGAGCTCCCATCACCCGGAGTCTCCATTGCTTTGTAGGTACAAGCCGCGCGCAACCAGTCTTCAAGCCGTAACTATCCCAAGGGACAAAAACACCTAAAACATTTGGCGTCGTGTGTGGGGAGAGTACCTCAAGGATGGTTCAAGAGTCTGTACCGCCTCATAACCCTAAGGCTAATAAGTTGGAGGTCTTCATAGACCATGAGGATGATGATTCTAGGTCAAAACATACATAGCCAAAGATGGCTCACTCATCACTAAACACATCCGTCCCAGAGACACTCTGAAACGGGGTGAAAGCCAGGCGGGTACAAGCAGGCCCCCTGGTCAGCCAAAAGGGGAAACCCAAACGGCAAACGGATCCGCCCCAGTCACCCAAGACAAACTTATGAAATTCATGATTAGTTTCAAGGGTGAAATTAAGGATGTGATTAGTAAGAGCAAGGCTTGCCCAAGCAAGGGTCAGTTGGCAAAGAAGACACCTCAAGAGAGGAGGAAGCCAGTCAAGGACAGGCGGCCAACTCTACATCCAAAGGACAAGGCAGCCGCAACCCTTAATTGATCCAAGAACCTTCTTCCCAAGAAGGGTCCAAGAAATCCCTTCCAGGAGGATCAACCGGTGGGGAACAATAAATCTACCCCTTACGCTCGACAAATCATCGAGCGCAGAAGAAGTCAGTAGCTGTCTGAGTCAGCCTCTATTTCGAGCTTTCTAGACAACTTCAAGAACACATCTGCAGGTGTAGACACCCATTTGTGTCTCCCCAAAACTAAACTCGATGATGAATACCTTTCGCGTCAAATCATAATCGAATGAAGCAAAAGTGTGGAAAGTCTAATGTTGCGGTTAGTTTTTATTAAAAATCTTTCTTTCTGTTTTCGAAAACCTACTCTATTTTATGAAAATAGCCAATCTAGTTTAGTTTGGTCCATGAAAAGGGTCCAATAATGGTGTATTTTGACGGGTCTCTAAAATAGATTTCCAACGATATATTATAAGCCCAATTCCGATGAATAATGAGGATATGGCAAAAATACTAAACTGGGTCCGGTTTGGTTCTTATATGCGGCCCAATGATCTAGAGGAGGGCCTATTATGAATTATCATTCCTAATGCAATTAGGACTGATTATAGTCTTCTAGAATCTTCTAGAAGGTTCTTTTAAATCCTTATGGGATTAGGATTGATAATTATGTTTATGAGTTTTATTTGGAATAAAAGAAGTGTTTTAAATGAAAATACGATTTTACCCTTCGTACGTACTTTACGACTCGATTTTATTGAAAAATAGATTTCGCGTTAAAAACGCGAGGAAAACCTAATACATCGCCAAACGACAGGTTCGTCGCCTGGCGACGACGCCTGGCAACGACGCCTATCGTTGCCGACAGAAGAGTGTTTTATTCCTTTTCGAACTTTAATTCGATTTTATCGATTCCAAACTATTTTCTTATAAATAGGGTCCCTGGACCTCCGTTTTTCAATAACTAGAATTCTCTAGTTCTATTCTCTCTCTCTAAGCTAAAGCTTATTCTCTCTCTCCCTCTTTCTAGCCTAGCCTTTTACGAACACAACTCCTCATACATTAGCACTAGACACACCTAGCCAAGTTTGAATTTGCCTTCACCCTAGACGTGAAAGGTTTGAAATTTCTGAGGGTATGGTCCCAAATCTCAATTTCAATTATTTAATTTAATTGTTTTGATTTATTATTTTCCTTGAATTTACTAACGTGTGTATTTTGTTATTAGAAAGAGGTACGAGGAATTCAAGTAAGTGCTTTAATTTTTAAATTGATATTATGATATAGTAATCATGCTTAGATTGTTATTTTGATTCCTAGTATCATGTTAGGATGTTTTGATCTTCCTAGTATCGTGTTAGGGTGTTTTTTTTATCTTCATAGTATCATGTTAGGGTGTTTTGATCATCCTAGTATCATGTTTAGGGTAATAACTAAAATTTCTAATATCAAGTATGATTGTTATGATGCTTCATATTTCTTTCCTAATATCATGTTAGTATCATGTTAGGGCTAAAACTTTGATTGTTATTGTTTAGTGACATGCTAGGGTTTGTGATTAATCTTGTTAGTATCATGCCTAGGATCTTGCTATTATTATGCTTTAGCGTTGCTATTATTATGATTATGATTATTATTATAATTATTATTATAATGATTATTATGTTGCCTGATATTATTATTGTTATTGCTTGATCACGCCTTATATGCATGTTTAAAGGGAATTTGTATTTGTAATCACGCTTCATAAGATAATTAATAATCTTGTTTCGGTTAATATGATTATAATTCAAGTGATTGCCAATAATAGTTTTATTTGTGCATTAATATTCAACCAACATAAATAAACAGGTTTAGGGTTAACCTAATGATTGCATGTTAGTTAGAAAGCGCACATGAATACGAGAAGAATAAAGTAGAGGCCTATTTTATACGGCGAGTTCTTTCCCTTTTAGATTAGATTTGTACCTTCATCCCCAAACTTCCAGTCTTGGTTCGAGACCTATTGGAGTTAACAATCTCCTGGATCGTTAAGGGGTGTAACCTTCATCATGTGAACGGTTTACAAGTTCCTAAAACTTGTTGACGTCTCTTTTGCTCTATCTTCCTTCTCTTTGGACGCCACCATGCTTAAGTGTATGATCATAGTGGGGTTCAAGTTTGGGGTAATGATTGAAATATCGCCTATATTTTTTTAGCGACTCCACTGGGGAGGATTTCTATTTTAAATCCTAAAATTTATTTTGCCAATGATTTAGAATGAGTGGATTAGACTCGAAAAGTTCTAAGTATTTCATGTGCGTAATTTTGATTGACATTATTGGCATAAGAATAAAAAGGTTCTCATTGGAAAGACCATCCGTAATGAGTCAAAAACATAGGATTTTTTTACACGTAGGAAATTTGAGAAATATCTTTCACAACTAGAATAGAAATAATATTGCGAAAACTTGAAAATTTTAAGAACACAGAAAGCTGTTGAGGCATGTAGGAACTAGCGTCTAGAAAACAACGTTTGTTGCCCGAAAAATTGCTTTGTCGCCTGGCGAAATTTTTTTCGTCTGGCAACGGAGTCATTTTCTGGCGACAGACTTTGTTGTCTGGCGCTGTGTTCTTCCAATACCGATCTCAAACTCTGCCTTCTTGTTTTGACTAGTTCTAGCACTGTTTACTCGATTCTACTTCCTAATTGAGTTTTTCTCTCCTTTCTGAAACCCATATGTGTTCTACATATGGACATAACCATCTGGGAATTCATGCTCTATATACCCAACCGAACGCTCCTGAAAACAAAGGGTACATCCAAGAATGTTGAATTCACCAAACCATGGAAGCGAGTTTAACTCGCGGGGTCCCATTCACACGCGCTAACCCTTCCAAAGGTAAGGCTTCCGTGCGGTGCATCTAGACTCATAACCATGGACCCTCTTTAACTAACCCATATCCTGAACTTTAGAGAACTAGAGCCATGGTTAGGTTGCAAACTCATTGCATCATATTGTGCCTACTTGACAACTTGTGCATTATTTGCTGTGCATACTCTATATGTTTCTCCTAATCGTTTGTTTGACGTGTGATTAAGTCTAAATAAACTAATTAAGGACTAAAAGGATTTTGCCTAATTAAATATTTAATTAATTTGAGTAATTAAAGTATAATAAATTAATCAAACTGACTTAGTACGACTTTAGGCCTGTCCCTGTAGAATAAAAATACTGAAAAAAGTCCAAGATCAATGTTCTTGTAATGGCGCAAAAATTTGGGCTGTGGTGCCAAACGCTACTATGCAACGCCGGGTGAAAACCCTGTCGTCTGGCACTGCACTGTAAAGTGCGGCGACAGTCCTGTTGCTTTGGTGACAGTCCTGTTGCTTTGGCGACAGTTCAATTCTTTGCTCGAGTCATCACAACGAGTCTAATTACACAGTTTATTAATCAGTTTTATCAGTTTGTGAATGGCAGTAGCCTTATTTAGTCCTTAATTGAGTCTAAGCACTTAGTCTCATGGTCATACACAAGAGTCAAAGCATGTCAATTGCACTCACAAATAAAACACACACTAATATGAATGTATACTTTGAACATGTCTAGAGAGTCTTGTACGCGCGTGTTTTCTGTGTTTTCTGTCATTTTTTTTATGCGGGTAAGTCGGATATTAATCCTCCAATTAAACCACACTTGTTTAAACCCATATACTTGATTCCCAAAAATATGCACCCTATTTTTTCTTTTTTCTCTTTCATAAACCAGTAAAGTCAAAGTCAATTTGAGTCAAGTCATTAAAACAAATAAAATGGTTTAATTTATAGCACGTGGTCAAGAAAGGAATGGCGTTTAATCAAGGACAACACCTTGTTCAAGTTCAACTCTTTGATAAACCAATCTGTCAAAAAAGAAAAACTAAGAAGATAATGGCAAGTTAAGAAGAAGTCAATGAGCTTAAGAAACAAATGGTAGACGTGACTGAGGTGTTGAAGGCCTTAACCCTTCAAATCAATGACCCTGTGAAACAACAACAAATGGAGCTCATACAAGAAAGCTTGGGCAAAATATCCAATGACTACAGATTCCAGGGCATTAGCTCGCAAGGGGTCTTAGTGGACAAGGAGCTTCTTTCGCAGAAGTTCAATGCCAACAACATCCCAAAGTTCAAGGCAACAGACAACCCTTAATTCCACTTAAGAGCTTTCGAGACAATAATGAACTTTAAGAGGATTGATAGGAAAGTCTTTCATTCTTTGTTTTCTTTGTCTCTTGAAACCGTTTGTCAACAATGGTTCTTTTCCCTTGACAAAGAGAAAATTTCTACTTGGGAATCTATTGTAAACGCTTTCATTAATAGGTATAAATGTAATATTCAAGTTGAAACTGATCATACAGAAGTTGAAATACTTAAGCAAAAAGAGAATGAAGGCTTCACTTCTTTCTTTAATAAATGGAGAGAAACTTCTGCTAAGATGATTGAGGTACCTAGTGAAAAAGAATCTGTGAGGATGTTCATTAAGAATCTCCAAGAAAAGTACTCCAAACATCTTAAGTATCAAAACAACTTGCATACCTTTAAGGCCGTCTATGAAATTGGAATTAACATTGAAGACGACTTTGTTAAACAAAAAGCTGCTAATAATAACTCTAATAGTGGTTGGAAAGGTAAGAAGAACGACAATCCTTCTTCTTCCAAAACCACCCACTCAAACAATGTTAGCACCTTTAATTTGAGTGAAGTCCTCTCCATGAACAACCAAGGACAAAAGAAACCATTTAGGAGGAACTTTACTTCTATTGGTATGAGTTATGACACCGCATTTGACCGATTATATACAAAAGGTCTTATAACTCCCACTGGACCGTTTGGGGATCTACCTGCTGAAAAGAGGACGGCTAACTGGAATCCCAACGCACATTGCAAGTATCACCAAGTTAGGGGCCCTCTCACTTAGAATTGTAGGAAGCTTAAGGACGTTATCTAAGACTTAATTGATAATAATAAACTCCCATTGCCCCTTGCAAGCAAGAAGCCATGCATCAATAATGCACCACTTTCTGATTCTTTGGCTATTTCTGATGAGGAAGACCATGGTGACCCCTCATCCCTCATCAAACCTGTTGAAGACATTCATGCTATCTAAGAAGACGAGGAAACCTTTTTCGATGCCATGAGTGATTTCCCTCCTGGACAAGTGATAGAGGAATAAACGAGTCGTTAATAGTCTATCCCAAAATAAAATACAATTTATAAAATCCTAAACCAACCTAATACAAGTATAGGAAAGTATAGGGTCGAACCCAAAGGAGTTAGTTGGTTTTAACTTTAGCCTAAATCAAGCTATTTCGGAGATTGAAGTGAGAAAATGGTTGGTGTTATGATAGAAAAATTAGACTAATCAAGTAATTCAATAATCGTGCTAATCGACAATTTCTTCGTTTGATTCAAGCATTGCAAAGGACAAACAATAGTAGCAATCAAGAGAGTTAAAGAGCTATCTTCTAGAGGCCAAACTATGAATGGCTAATCAAGGAAATTCACAATCAAACTTAATCAATTAAAGCAATTCTCAAATTGATGGGTCATGTCATTAAGAATTACAATGCAATCTAGATTAATATCATAGGTTGATCATTCCTAATCTAATTAATCACATGCCAAACTATGCCAACCAATTTGATTACAACAATTCAATCAATCAAAGATCATCAACTAGCACAAATTATCAATCAAGCATGCTTCCCCTTTTCCCTAGCAACTAATCTATTCACTAATCATGGTGTAACTCAAAAACAAATCACTAGAATTAGCATTGATCATCATTCTAAATCAAAATCAAGATAAAACAATCTCAACTACAATATCCAATTCAAATCCAAGCAATTCAAACAATCAAAGATGAAACTAAATCAATCAAGTAAAGAGATGAACTAGAAGAAGAAATTATTCCTAACATTAATGATTGAAAATGAAGAAATCCAAGCACAATTGATCCAATGTTGAAATACAAATCTAATACCAAGAACTTCTCTCTAACTTCTCTCTCTAAAACTAAGTTAATGAAAATTATCTAAAAGTTGTCTTTAAAAAGAAATTACAAGTGTATTGATAGGCAAAGAAGAAAAACGGAATTCCCGCGCCCTCTCTAGTAAACCCCGCGTCCGCGGAAAAATGGGTACGAAACCAATAACAAACTCCGCGGGCTTTCTGGGCAACACCCGCGCCCGCGGCAAAAGCGCGGCCAATCCCCTTCTCCCAAAGGGTGATCTGAGGGTCGCGGCCAGACTGGCAGGGCTTGATGCCCTCTCCAAAAGCGCGGCCAATCCCCTGCTCCCAAAGGGTGATCTGAGGGTCGCGGCCAGACTGGCAGGGCTTGTTGCCCGCGGCCAGACCGCGGAGAGTTCCTGGTCGAAATTCTCTAATTTGGTGCATATGAGCCCGCGCCTGCGGCCTTCAGTACCCGCGGCAGACTGGCAGGGCTTGATGCCCTCTCCAAGGCCTCTCCAAGCCCTCTCCATGCCCTCTTTGAGCCCTCTCCAAGCCGATTACTTCCTCCTTGCTTAGTCAATATAGCCCATCTTGATCCCCTTGCAAAGACAAATCCTAGGTACTGTAGGGAATAAATTCAAGCCTTTAAAATCCCACTAGCTTGAACCCCACTGTGATCATACACTAAAGTACGGTGGCGTCCAAAAGGGAAGAAGATAGAGAAAAAGAGTCGCCAACAAGTTTTTTTAAGGAACTTGTAAACCGTTCACGAGGTGAAGGTTACACCCCTTAACGATCCAAGAGATCGTCAACTCCATAATGTCATGAACCAAATAAGGGTTCGGGGATGAAGGTACAAATCCAACCTAAAAGAGATTGAACCTGCCCTAATAATAGGCCTCTACTTTATTCTGATCGTATTCATGTGCGCTTTCTGATTAACATGCAATCAATACGTTAACCCTAAACCTGTTTATCTATGTTGGTTGAATTTAATGCACAAATAAACTATTATTGGCGATCACTTGAATTTATAATCATATGAACCCTAACAAGATTATTAAATATCTTATTAAGCGTGATTACAAGTACAAAAATTCCCTTTAAACATGCATGAAAGGTGATCAAGCAATAAATAATAAGCATCAAGCAACATAACAATAATCATGATAATAATAATAATCATCATAAAATTATAATCATAATCAAAACGATAATAATCATAAATAAAATAATCATTATCAAAATAATAATAATAATAATATTCATAATCATCATAAATTATAACAATTATAATCATAATCATGTTCATATTAATATTAAATCATAATAAAAATAGCAAGATCCTAGGCATGATACTAACAAGATTAATAACAAACCCTAGCATGTCACTAAGCAATAAAAATCAAATCTTTAACCCTAACATGATACTAACAATCATAAATATTAGGAAGAGAATAAAAGGCATCGTAACAATCATATTTAATATTAAAAATAACCTAGACATGATACTAGGCATATCATAACAACAATGTAAACATGATTTCTACATCATAACATCAATCAAATCAATTAAAGCACTTACTTTGATGCGTCGTACCTCTTTCTAATAACAAAATACACACGTTAGTAACTTCAAGGAAAATAATAAACAAACAATTAAATTAAATAATTGAAAGAGAGATTTGGGACCAAACCCTCAGAAATTAAACCTTTCACGTCTAGAGCGAAGGCAACTTCGAATATGGCTAGGTGTTTCTAGATCTTGTGAATGCGGAATTTTGTACGAAAAAGTAAGAAAGAAAGAAGAATGCTAGAGAATTAATGTTTGTTGATGAAAACTTGCGAATGAGGAGAATTGGTGAATGATGATTGTAGATGAACCAAAACGGAGTTTTTAATACGATATTTATATAGAGAAAATCAGCGAAAAAAGATAATTTAACAAAACAGAGTCTGACGCTCAGAAAACAAGGTTGGCGCCAACCCTGGCTAGCTGGCGCCAGCCACCAATGGCTAGCGCCTGGCGCCAAGCCTGGTTCCAGGCGCCAAGGCCTGGGGTTGGACGCCAAACAGGATTTCAACGCGTTTTCGAAAATCTGATAAATTTACCGTACTGGAAGATAAAATAATATAATTTCTTCGAAAATGCTATTTGATCTTGATTAAAACTCTGAAAAGTCAACAAAGTTAATTTATCAATGCTAATTGAATTATGAATGAAAAGAACCTTCTAGAAGATTCTAGAAGACTAAAACCATTTCTAATTGCATTAGGAATGATAAATCATATTAGGCCCTCTCCTAGATCATTGGGCCGTACATAAAGCTCAAAATGGGCCCAGTTTAGTAAATTGGACATAACTTCCTCAATATTCATCGGAATTGGACTTATAATATATCGTTGGAAAGGTCTTGCAAGCCCCATCCAACTACACTACTATTGGACCCATATCATGGACCAACCAAACTGGATTGGCTTTTTTATAAAAATAAAGTTTTCAAAAACAGAGAGAAGAGAAAAGAAATAAAACTTTCCGCAACACTAGACCTTTCCACACTTTCGTTTCATTCGATTATGATTCGACGTGAAAGGTACTCATCACTGGGTTTGGTTTTGGGGAGACACAAAAGGGTGTCTACAGAAGCCCCCACTTTGACTGAGTTTGGAGAAACGCAAGTTTCGAAAACGAAAGTCAAAGTACTGATAGGGACGGAGAATGACTCAGAACGTTCTGCGATCCTAAATCAATCTTGCAACGCCGATACCTGCAAAACTAGCGTTAGTTAAACAGATAAAAGAGTTAAGAACCGCGTATCTTGCACCGTCGAGCACACGTCTCTGAAAGTAACCGATTTGCTGTCACTTTACTGTTGTTTTGATGACCTTCTGCAAGCTAGAGAATGCCATCCCGCTTGAAAACTGCTACGCCCATAACTGCTTCCAAATTAGAAGATTGCTTCGCCTGAAACTATCCTCATCCGCAATGATAATATTCCACATCCAAGGGAATACTATCGAAGATTATTTCTCTTGAAACAATCCTCAGTTGCTTGTGACAACTCTCCACAATCTAGGGAACGCCACCTTGCTGTTTCGATGTTCACTCGTCTCTGAACAAAGAGCTTCTTTTTTATATGACTCTAATTTTCGATGTGATAGTCTTCGAAAAGATCACCGCTTCTTAATGTTTGCTATGCCAGTACGTCGGTACTTTGCTGCTTGTGAACCAGTATGTCGGTGCTTTTGCTGTGATGACAATCCTCTTTTCTTTGGGAATAGTTTCCAACACAACTCTTGTATGATGTATGACAATCCGATTTAGGGAAAGTTGTCAATGCCACGTAACAATCCATCCTTGGAAATGTTGTCACGATGAAGCGACAATCCGTACCTCGGAAAATTTGCCAAAATCCAATTTTTGGAAAAGTTGCCAATTCTTCGTAACACTCTTTCATAAGAACTTTGCTACGATCGACAATCCACCTCTTGGAATATAACTCTTGAAAGCAATCCACCTTGGAAATTTGCCAACGCTATGCGACAATCCTTTTGGGAAAATATTGCCACTATTGACAATCCGCGTCTTGGAACATTTGCAAAAAAGAGTCGACCGACAATCCACTTCGGGAAAATTTGCCACTTGATGAAATGAATGACAATCCACGTTGAGGAACTTTTGTCGAAATTTATGATGAGTAGAAACCTACAACAATCCTTTGGGAAATTTTGCCATAGGGAACTGGGTGCATGACAATCCAATCTCGGAAAACTTGCCAACGAGCCGATGAATGTATGACAATCCGAACTTGGAAAAACTTGCCAATAAAAGAAGGAGCACGACAATCCACGCTTGGAAACTTTGCCAGAGATGACAATCCAATCTTGGAAAAATTATCGTTGAAGAAGATGCACGGCAATCCATTTTTGGAAATATTGTCAGTTGGGGATGACAATCCAATTTTTGGAAAACTTTGTCGTTTAATAAGAATGCACGACAATCCATATTTGGAAATATTGTCGTTTAAGTGCTTGCTTTTGAACCGATTGTAATGAGCCAGTGTTTTAGGCGCTTAAGCTAAGTGAGACGATTTTTTGTCAGGTCAATCACTTACTATGATTGTAATCGAGCCGACTACTAATCATGTCAAATTGCTTATAGGGGCTAAATGGCGTACCAAGGAACCCGAAATTGATGCATGAGGTCGAAATCACCTTTCTGAGAGGCTTCGAGCTCTGTCGTTGCTGAGATATCTCTGGCGCCAAGAATTGGAGTAGGGTCTTCCCTATTCTGCTGCACCTGTATTTATTTTAGACTATAGAACTTTGCCAATCTTTTTAATCATCTTAGGGTTGACCTAAGGTTTAGCATTGCTTGACTCATTGACTTAACACGACTCAAGGCATAAACTTGACTCGATATGATTGACTGACTCGAGGTTGACTCGACTCAAAGCAAAATGACACGTGTGACTCGTGACCCGTGTGTGCATAGTGTTTACTCAATGTGACTCAAAAATGCAAAAAAGCACAAATTTTCCGTCATTTTTGTGGAGGGTACCGACTTTCTCCCGAAAAAGAAAGACGCGAAAAAGGAATCGAAAGTTTTGAAGATGCATGTTGAATGAGCTCAGTCAAATGTCATTTGATACAATCTCTCAAGGTGCAAGGATTAATCCATCCTAGGCTATCTCAATGGTTAACTCAATGATGAAAGTATTTAGGTAACTTAGGCACGGAGGCTAAGCACTTTATACTTCGATGCTATGATGATTATGATTGATGAGTGATGTTGATATGACAAGGCATGCTTCAACGTTAAGATTTCATGACAAAGGGTTCCTAAGGGAAGTATTTGGTCATGTGTCTGTGATGTGTGTGATAGTGACACTAAAGCTAAGCCGCAAGAGCTAAGTGTGTGGAAAGATATTATTTGTTAAAAGAGTCAAGTAACGGTGACTCTTAAGCTAGGTAAGCTAATGATGTAGGGATCAAGCCCCCAAGTCTAGCTCTAAGTGAATAGGGATGAGCATTGGAGATCCCTTGATATGATCATGGTGTAAGTGTGTGAATGTGAATATGAATGCATTTTTATTACGGCCGCACCTCGATGTAAGGTTGCCTACGTATCCGTTAGGAATCAGGCCGAACGTAGCTCTAGCCGAACCTCGCACAAGTGTGTGTATACCTCAAAAAGGTCTTTTTAAGGGTTGTAATGTGGTTAGGCTAAAGGTTTGAAGAAGAAGGGGATAAAGGCTCAAGACCCTAGATAAGCCCCCAAGGTGTGCAACCTTACTTTTGAATATTTGTATTTTTATGCTTGAGGTTTTCTACTCTTTTTTTAGCTCTTTCTTTTGTTTTAACATTTATTTCATTTTTATAAGTGTGGGCAATCTCGATCATGCGGTCTATCACTCACTTGGCATTCATGTTTCTCGAGCACGGTACCGAGCACTCGATAAGAGACGCAATCTGAGACGTGTTCTTATCGAAGATATTTTCACATCAAAGACATTGGAACACTTACCCTTTTGTACACTTTTATTTATTTTTTTGCTATTTTTTCTATCTTTTGAATTACTCAAGCCTTCTTAAAGTTGCATAAGTTACACACCATCCCATCCCAAGGTTAGGTAGATGTAGGTTGAAAAAAGAAAGGTCTATCGTTAAACGAAGCTCAAAGTGGTTTATGAAGAAAGGATTGTATAATTGAAGGGCGAAAGGAAATATGATGTGGCCACAAGGGGTGCCTCAAATCATTGGTATACCTTGTGCTTAATTCGACATGGATTTTTTTTTCTTTTTTTATTTTTTTATTATATTTGATGCAATATAATGAAATGATCATATATAAGGAAATAAATGCTCATTTTATTAAAAAGGGAAAAGAAAAGAAAAACTACAAAAATAATCTAAAGGAAAAGAAAAGGTGCCTATGCTAGACTTATTGGGGAAAGGAAAAAATGAAAAAGAAATAGAAAAAGAGGTCATGAAATCTTGTCATTGAAGCTCGCCTCTTGTCTTGTGTTGTTTGCTCCGACATCATCCAGTCTTCTCGCTAGCTAGAGGCGATGGGATCTTATTTGCCTCTATGAGATCTTGAATGAGGTTTTGAAACCTGTAGCATTCATCAGTAGTATGACCGCGCCCTCGATGGTACTTGCAATAGGAGTTTGGATTCCATCTCGAAGATCGATTTTCTGGTGTTGGATCCTCGGTAGGGCCAATAGGTTTGATTAATCCTCGATCATAGAGACGATCGAAAGCAGCATCGTAGGTCATTCCAATGGGTGTGAACTCTCGCCTGGGTTTCCTTTTAGATCCTTGATTATCTATGACTAAGACACCATTATGGTCAAAGGTACTAACATTATTACTAGAGTGGGCGTTTTCGGAAGAAGAAGGATTGTCGTTCTTCTTTCCTTTCCAGCCACCGTGGTTACTATTGTTAGTAGCTTTTTGCTTTGCGAGGTCGTCTTCGATTTCAATTCCGATGTCATAAACGGCCTTGAAAGTATTCAAGTTGTGTTGATATTTTAAGTGCTTTTAATACTTTTCTTGGAGATTCTTGATTAACATCCTCACAGACTCCTTTTCGGTGAGGACCTCAATCATCTTGGTGGAAGTTTCCCTCCATTTATTAAAGAAAGAAGTAAAGCCTTCATTCTCTTTTTGTCTTAGCATCTCAAGTTGTCTATGGTCAGTTTCAACTTGAATATTGCACTTGTATCTATCTATGAAAGCGTTTGTGATCGACTCCCAGGTAGAGGTTTTCTCCTTGTCAAGGGAGAAGAACCATTGTTGGCAAACGGTTTCAAGAGATAGTGGGAACAGAGAGGGGAAAACCTTCTTATCGATACCCTTAATACTCATTGTGGTTTCAAAAGCTCTTAGATGGAAGTAAGGATTATCTGTTACCTTGAATTTAGGGATGTCAGTGGCGTTGAACTTATGCGGAAGAAGTTCCTTGTCCAGCGAGACCCCTTGTGAACTCATGCCCTGAAATTTATAGTCACTAGATAGCTTGCTTAGACTCTCTTGCATGAGATTCATCTGTTGTTGCTTCACGGGATCATCGACCTTAAGTGCGAGAAGTTTTAGTGTCTCAGTCACAGTAGCCAATTGGTTCTTAAGATCATTGACTTCTTCTTAAGTTGCCATTATCTTCTTAGCCTTCCTCTTTTGACGAATCGGTTTATCAAAAAGCTAAACCTGAATAAAGAGGTTGTCCTTGATTAATCGCCCTTCTCTCCTCGACCAAGTACTGTGGAAAAGGAAATTGGGGATATTTATTGTTAATTATTTGACTCCAACTTTATTCAACATGCAATGGATAGAGGAAGTGAAGAAAAATTGGAATAGAATGTGAAAGAAGATTTAGATGGAGGGATATGAAGAATTAATAATAGAATGTACCCCCCAAATCAAATGACGGAAAACACCGACTCATGCATGAACCTAAGACATGGCCATGGTGATGTATACTCAAAGTGTGTGCTAAGACTAGTGAGTGTAGGTGACATGTTAAGACTCGTGTCATGACCATGTGGCTAGACTATGTAACTAGACTCAAGCAAAGACTAAGTTAAGACTTCACGTATATGCATTAAACTGGACAGACTGTAGTATTTTAGTCATAACTTTTGATCTGCGACTCTGATTGGGATAAAACCAACGCCAAATTAAAGAAAAACCTCGGGGCTACAAATCCATAGGTTGTCCGACTCGTAGTTCTTTCTATAACTCCAGCTATGACCAAAACAAGTTGACGTTTGTGCAGTATACGGGAATAAAAATCCGGGTTGACTTAAAGGAACTATGACTCGATTTTATGTTTATTTATTAGCTCAAATTAATTAATTAATTAATTAAACAAAGTCCTTTAGTCATTAATCAGTTTATTTAGTTTTAACACAAGTCAAACAAACGGTTAGGAAAAATCAGATAGAGTATGCACAACAAATAATGCACAATTAGTCAAGTAGGCACAATATGATGCAATGAGTTTGCAACCTCACCATGACTCTAGTTCTCTAAAGTTCGGGATATGGTTTAGTCAATAGAGGGTCCATGGTTAATTGTCCGGAAGCACTGCGCGGAAGCCTAACCATGAAGGGTTGGCGCGAGTGGATGGGACACCGCGAGTTTTAGAAAAAAATTCGCTTCCATGGTTTGGTGAATTCAACATCTCGGATGTACCCTTTGTTGCACGGAGCGTTCAATCAGGTAGATGGAGCATGAATTCCCAGAGGGTTATGTCCATATGTAGAACACATATGGGTTTCAGAAAAGTGAGAAAAAATTCAGTCAGGAAGTAGGATCGAGCAAACAATACGAAAAACTGGTCGAAATTAGAACGCATATTTCTGGCTCGGTATTGGGGGAAATTGGCGCCAGCAAACAGAGACTGGCGCCAGATTTTAACTGTAGCGCCTGGCGCCAATGCTGGCGTCTGGCACTACGGCTAAAAGTCTGGCGCCAAGCTCTGGGCCCTGACGCTACTTCCCACATGCCTCAGCAGCTTTCTGTGCTCGATAAAATCTTCTAGTTTCGCGCGGTGTTATTTCAGTCCTAGTTGTGAAAGACATTCCTCAAATTTCCTACGTGTAAAATCCTATGTTTTTGACTCATTACGGATGGTCTTTCCAATGAGATCCTTTTTACGCATATGATAATAATGTTAATCAAAATTACGCACATGAAATACTTAGAACTTTTCGAGTCTCATCCACTCATTCTAAATCATTGCCGAAACAAATTCAGGAATTAAAATAGAAATCCTCCCCAGTGGAGTTGCCAAAAACTGTAGGGAATAAATTCAAGCCTTTAAAATCCCACTAGCTTGATTCCCACTGTGATCATACACTAAAGTACGGTGGCGTCCAAAAGGGAAGAAGACAGAGCAACAGAGTCGCCAACAAGTTTTTTTAAGAAACTTGTAAACCGTTAACGATCAAAGAGATCGTCAACTCCATAAGGTCATGAACCAAATAAGGGTTCGGGGATGAAGGTACAAATCCAACCTAAAAGAGATTGAACCTACCCTAATAATAGGCCTCTACTTTATTCTGATCGTATTCATGTGCGCTTTCTGATTAACATGCAATCAATAAGTTAACCCTAAACCTGTTTATCTATGTTGGTTGAATTTAATGCACAAATAAACTATTATTGGCGATCACTTGAATTTATAATCATATTAACCCTAACAAGATTATTAAATATCTTATTAAGCGTGATTACAAGTACAAAAATTCCCTTTAAACATGCATGAAAGGTGATCAAGCAATAAATAATAAGCATCAAGCAACATAATAATAATCATGATAATAATAATAATCATCATAAAATTATAATCACAATAAAAACGATAATAATCATAAATAAAATAATCATTATCAAAATAATAATAATAATAATAATAATAATAATAATAATAATAATAATAATAATAATAATAATAATAATAATAATAATCATAAATTATAACAATTATAATCATAATCATGTTCATATTAATATTAAAGCATAATAAAAATAGCAAGATCCTAGGCATGATACTAACAAGATTAATAACAAACCCTAACATGTCACTAAGCAATAAAAATCAAATCTTTAACCCTAACATGATACTAACAATCATAAATATTAGGAAGAGAATAAAAGGCATCGTAACAATCATATTTAATATTAAAAATAACCTAGACATGATACTAGGCATATCATAACAACAATGTAAACATGATTTCTACATCATAACATCAATAAAATCAATTAAAGCACTTACTTTGATGCCTCGTACCTCTTTCTAATAACAAAATACACACGTTAGTAACTTCAAGGAAAATAATAAACAAACAATTAAATTAAATAATTGAAAGAGAGATTTGGGACCAAACCCTCATAAATTAATCCTTTCACGTCTAGATCGAAGGCAACTTCGAATATGGCTAGGTGTTTCTAGATCTTGTGAATGCGGAATTTTGTATGAAAAAGTAAGAAAGAAAGAAGAATGCTAGAGAATTAATGTTTGTTGATGAAAACTTGCGAATGAGGAGAATTGGTGAATGATGATTATAGATGAACCAAAACGGAGTTTTTAATACGATATTTATATAGAGAAAATCAGCCAAAAAAGATAATTTAACAAAACAGAGTCTGACGCTCAGAAAACAAGGTTGGCGCCAACCCTGGCTAGCTGGCGCCAGCCACCAATGGCTAGCGCCTGGCGCCAAGGCCTGGGGTTGGACGCCAAACTGGATTTCAACGCGTTTTCGAAAATCTGATAAATTTACCGTACTGGAAGATAAAATAATATAATTTCTTCGAAAATGCTATTTGATCTTGATTAAAACTCTGAAAAGTCAACAAAGTCAATTTATCAATGCTAATTGAATTAGGAATGAAAAGAACCTTCTAGAAGATTCTAGAAGACTAAAACCATTCCTAATTGCATTAGGAATGATAAATCATATTAGGCCCTCCCCTAGATCATTGGGCCGTACATAAAGCTCAAACCGGGCCCAGTTTAGTAAATTGGTCATAACTTCCTCAATATTCATCGGAATTGGGCTTATAATATATCGTTGGAAAGGTATTTGCAAGCCCCATCCAACTACACTACTATTGGACCCATATCATGGACCAACCAAACTGGATTGGCTGTTTTCTAAAAATAAAGTTTTCAAAAACAGAGAGAAGAGAAAAGAAATAAAACTTTCCGCAACACTAGACCTTTCCACACTTTCGTTTCATTCGATTATGATTCGACGTGAAAGGTACTCATCACTGGGTTTGGTTTTGGGGAGACACAAATGGGTGTCTACAGGTACCTACAAGAACAAACAACGGAAAGGAATAAAAGGGAAAAAGAACCAAATAAAAGGAAAACACGAAGAAAACACGAAAAACACAAGGAAAGGAAGAAAGAAAAGAATTAAAGGAAAAAGGACCAAAAATAAGTTAAGAAAGCATAAAAAGGAAGATGAAATCATCCTAAAAGACTACCCTATGAGTGCCATAAATGACACTCATCAACAAGAACCCGCAACTGCAGAAGAAGTATGGATTCTTATACAATCAATGAGGGAAGGAATAGACTTGTTACGTGAAACTTTTGAATTTGCAAAGATGGTCCAAAGCAAACATGTTAACAACAAAGTTCCAGCCATGGAGAAGAAACCATTTCCTCTCTAAGTAATTGACACACCCAAAAAGAGTAATAAGTCTTACACTCCAATTGGGACTTCCTATTCTAACATATTCAAAATTCTCTCCGAGAGTGGTAAGATCAAACCTCTCGAACAGATACCATTTGAATCATTAAAGAGGACAGATAGGTTCTACTGTCCATATCATCAATCAGGGGGATATACCATCCAACATTGCTTTAAATTTAAAGATCTAATTCAAATGCTTATTGATAATAAGTAGCTAGTCCAACTTCCACAAGAACAAGATGCTAACATCAATGTAGTTTGGGACGGCGACGACGAGGACGTCTATCTCAAGGATATGCAAGAACCTCCACTTTCAGTGATATATCCAGTGACTGGCTTTTGGGATGAAGAAGATTCACCCATAGATGTTCTCACAAGATCTGGAAGAATGCAACCTCCCATCACCACACAACCTATTCCTACTACTCAACAAGTTCCAATACCAATTATAGAATACAACGACGTTGTCAAGCAATTGAAAAAGACTAAGGTCGAGATGAATGTATGGAAACTTCTAGCTACATCCCGATAACATAGGTTGGCGGTAATGAATGCCTTGGACAAAATAGGGATAGATTCCGAAACCACTCCTGAGGGGTTGGCTAACTTTCTCACAAGTGATCTTCCTAGTCCCATCAACTTGATCACCTTTTCTGACAAGGATCTAACTCTGGAAGGTGACAAACATTACAAGACTCTAAACCTCACAGTAATCTACAAGAGAATAAATGTCCCAATGACTCTTGTAGATAATGGATCGACAATCAATGTTTGCCCACTTAGAACTGCGAGGATTTTAGGAATAAGGGATGAAGATTTAACCCCATCAACGCAAGGAATAAGAGCCTATGACAATACTCGTCGCCAAGCTCTTAGAAAGATTACCATGAATATAACGGCGGGAGCGATAGAACATGCCACCAATTTCCAAGTAGCGGATATTAAAGTTTCCTTCAACCTAATGTTGGGACGCCGTTGGCTTCATTACCTTAAGGCCATCCCTTCATCCCTTCATCAACAAGTAAAGGCTATAGTTGGAGGGATCCCAATTACAATCGATGCTTCACCTATGAGAATCAAACCTGTTGAAAATCTGATTATTAATGTGGAGCACGATGACAATGATAAATATTTGTGGGGCTTTAATGAATGGGTCTCCTTAATCAAAGAAGATGAAAGGACCCCTCTTTGCTATGACCTCCACTCTAATATGACAATAAATGCTATTCTAAAAAACAGGGACACTTTCCTGGAATGACCTTGGAAAGAAAAAGGAGATAGCAAAACAAATGGAACTACCTGGCCTCTCTAAATTAGATACTTTCGGACTTGGTTTTGAATCGACTCTAAAAGATCTAAAGCAAGCCCAGGAAAAGTCTAAGGTGCATAGGAATGCTCGTACCCAAAAGAAAGCAATCCCAATGGACCAATATCCCCTTACTCTTAATGGACAATTTATAAGATAAGGAGAGGACTATCCATGCCACTAATTTCCCGAACGCTTTGTTGTAAATGGCATAAGGCAACCTGGGTTCGAAATCTTTCTGGATTGCTACTTTTTAGATGAGATCCTGTAGACACCCATTTGTGTCTCCCCAAAACCAAACCCTGTGATGAGTACCTTTCACGTCGAATCATAATCGAATGAAACAAAAGTGTGGAAAGTCTAGTGTTGTGGAAAGTTTTATTTTCTTTTCTCTTCTCTCTGTTTTTGAAAACTTATTTTAATAAAACAGTCAATCCAGTTTGGTTGGTCCATGATATGGGTCCAATAGTAGTGTAGTTGGATGGGGCTTGCAAAGACCTTTCCAACGATATATTATAAGCCCAATTCCGATGAATATTGAGGAAGTTATGGCCAATTTACCAAACTGGGCCCGGTTTGAGCTTTATGCGGCCCAATGATCTAGGGGTGGGCCTAATATGATTTATCATTCCTAATGCAATTAGGAATGGTTTTAGTCTTCTAGATTCTTCTAGAAGGTTCTTTTCATTCCTAATTCAATTAGCATTGATAAATTGACTTTTGTTGACTTTTCAGAGTTTTAATCAAAATCAAATAGCATTTTCGAGGAAATTATTTATTTTATCCTCCAGTACGGTAAACTTGTCGGATTTTCGAAAACGCGTTGGAATCAAGCTGGGCGCCTAACCCCAGGCCTTGGCACTTGGAACCAGGCCTGGCGCCTGGCGCTAGCCATTGGCGCCTGGCGCTAGTGCTGGTGCCTGGCGCCTGGCGCTAGATAGCCAGGGTTGGCGCCAGCTCTGTTTTCTGAGCTTCAGACTCTGTTTTGTTTAATTTATCTTTTGGCTGATTTTCTCTATAAATATCGTATTAAAAACTCCGTTTTCATTCATCAATCATCTATTTCCACTAATCATTTACCAATTCTCACGAATCATCTATATCCATCATTAATTCTTTAGTATTCTCTAAATCATTCATCTCTTTCTTTCATTCTTTTTTACTTCGTTTTAATACAAAATTCCGCATTCGCAAGATCTGGAAACACTTAGCCATATTCGAAGTTGCCTTCGCCTTAGACGTGAAAGGTTTTAATTTCTGAGGGTTTGGTCCCAAATCTCTATTTCCATTATTTAATTTGATTGTTTGTGTAGGGAATATTTTCAAGCCTTAATCCCACTAGCTTGAACCCCACTGTGATCATACACTAAAGTACGGTGGTGTCCAAAAGGGAAGAAGATAGAGCAAAAGAGTCGCCAACAAGTTTTTTTAGGAACTTGTAAACCGTTCACGAGGTGAAGGTTACACCCCTTAACAATCCAAGAGATCGTCAACTCCATAAGGTCTAGAACCAAATAAGGGTTCGGGGATGAATGTACAAATCCAACCTAAAAGAGATTGAACCTGCCCTAATAATAGGCCTCTACTTTATTCTGATCGTATTCATGTGCGCTTTTTAATTAATATGCAATCAATAGGATTAACCCTAAACCTGTTTATCTATGTTGGTTGAATATTAATGCACAAACAAACTATTATTGGCGATCACTTGAATTATAATCATATTAACCCTAACAAGCTTATAAATTATTTTATTAAGCGTGATTACAAGTACAAATTCCCTTTAAACATGCAATAAAGGTGTTATCAAGCAATCAATAAAATATCAAGCAACATAATAAATAATCAATATCATGAATAATAATCATAAATAATCATCGTCAAAATAATAATAATAATAATAATAATCGTCATAAATTATAACAATCATAATCATGATCATGTTCATGTTAATATTAAAGCATAATAATAATAGCAAGATCCTAGGCATGATACTAACAAGATTAATAACAAACCCTAGCATGTCACTAAGCAATAAAAATAAAATCTTTAGCCCTAACATGATACTAACATGAATAAATATTAGGAAGAGAATAAAAGGCATCGTAACAATCATATTAAATATTAAAATTACCCTAGACATGATACTAGGAATATCATAATAACAATTTAAACGTGATTTCTACATCATAATATCAATTAAAACCAATCAAAGTACTTACTTTGATGCCTCGTACCTCTTTCTAATAACAAAATACACACGTTAGTAATTTCAAGGAAAATAATAATCAAACAATTAAATTAAATAATTGAAAGAGAGATTTGGGACCAAACCCTCAGAAATTAAAACCTTTCACGTCTAAGGCGAAGGCAACTTCAAATATGGCTAGGTGTTTCTAGATCTTGTGAATGCGGAATTTTGTATGTGAAAACAAAGTTTAGAAAAGAGAGAGAGAGAGAGAGAGAGAATAATCAAGGAAATCTTGATGAGAGTTGGTAAGAATTGGTGAATGAAAACGGAGTTTTTAATACGTTATTTATAGAGAAAATCAGCCAAAAAGATAAAATATCAAAACAGAGCACTTGGCGCACGTAAAGCAAGATTGGCGCACGCAAAACAGAGCTGGCGCCAGCACCAGCTTATTGGTGCCAGGCGCCAATGACTAGAACCAGGCGCCAATGGCTGGCGCTAGGCGCCAGGCCTGGTTCCAGGCGCTGATTTCAGAAATTCATGCGTTTTTGTTTTTATCATATATTTTGATTCAAAAGTCCAAATAATGCATATAATATGTCATTGGAAAGCTATTAAAGTTTACTTTCCAACCCAATTAGAATCAGATTAAAATATTTTGTAGATAAAAAGATATGGCCAAAATAAAGGAAGGGTGTCAGTTTTGGATAAAGTTTCATGTCTCATTCATATCTTTTTCGTTATAATTCGGATTTAATGTTATAATATATCATTGGAAAGATAATTTCAAGATCTATCCAACCATTTAAAATTTTGATAAATATTATGAGGCACGAAAATAAAATCTGAATATATTTCACTTCGTACAAAACAAGGATTCTTAAAAGGAGTAGTTTTATTCAATTTCAAACTTTTTAAAACATAATTATCAATCCTAACTACATTAGAATTTAAAAGAACCTTCTAGAGTATTCTAGAAGACTATAATCAATCCTCATATCTTTAGGAATGATAATTAATAATAGGCCCTCCTCTAGATCATTGGGCCGCATATAAGGCTCAAACTGGGCCCAGTTTAGTATTTTGGCCATAACTTCCTCGATATTCATCAGAATTGGGCTTATAATATAACGTTAGAAAGGTCTTGTCAAGCCCCATCCAACTACACTACTATTGGACCTGTATCATGGACCAACCAAACTGGATTGGCTGTTTTCTTAAAATAACTTTTTAAAAACAGAGAGAAGAGAAAAGAATTAAAAACTATCCGCAACACTAGACTTTCCACACTTTCGCTTCATTCGATTATGATTCGACGTGAAAGGTACTCATCACTGGGTTTGGTTTTGGGGAGACACAAATGGGTGTCTACAGAAGCCCCCACTTTGACTGAGTTTGGAGAAACGCAAGTTTCGAAAACAAAAGTCAAAGTATCGATAGGGACGGAGAATGATTCAGAACGTTCTTCAATCCTAAATCACTCTTGTAACGCTGATACCTGCAAAACTAGCATTAGTTAAACAGATAAAAGAGTTAAGAAACGCGTATCTTGCACCGTCGAGCACACGTCTCTGAAAGATAACCGATTTGTTGTTTTGATGACCTCCTGCAAGCTAGAGAATGTCATCCTGCTTGAAAACTGCTACGCCTGTAACTGCTTCCAAATTGGAAGATTGCTTCGCCTGAAACGATCCTCCTCCGCTATGATAGTATTCCACATCCAAGGGAATACCATCGAAGATTATATCCGCATTGATAATATTCCACATCCAAGGGAATACTATCGAAGATTATTCCTCTTGAAACAATCTTTAGTTGCTTTTTTGACAACTTTCCACCGTCTATGGAACGCCATCTTGCTGTTTGTTTTGACGATCTTCCACAATCTAGGGAACGCCGTCGATCAATGTTGCTACATCTTGAGCCTTTTCTTGAATCATAGTGACAACCTTTCCAATCATAGCAAAAAGTCGTTGAAGACCGCATCATCATGAACTGCTCTTCTCATATCTTGGTGACAACCTCCACAATCTTAGCGAACACCGTCGAAGACCTCCCATCTCGTGCTATCTCCTCAAATCTTGGGTGACAACCTCCACAATCTTAGAGAATGCCGTCGAAGACCGCCCATCTCGTGCTATCTTCTCAAATCTTTGGTGATAACTTCCACAATCTTAGCGAACGCTGTCGAAGACCGCCCATCTCGTGCTATCTTCTCAAATCTTGGTGACAACCTCCACAATCTTAGCGAACGCTGTCGAAGACCGCCCATCTCGTGCTATCTTCTCAAATCTTTAGTGACAACCTCCACAATCTCAGCGAACGCTGTCGAAAATAACTTTACTTGAAGTCATCCTCAGTTGTTGCGATAATTTTCCTAAGGAAATTACCGAAGACCTCCATCTGTCGATCTTTAAAAGTTCGCCTGAACTTTGCTTCCGCTATACCTGTATGTCGGTGTCTCCGTGATGAGCCAATTCTTAGGCGCTTTAAGCTAATTGAGACGATCTTTCGTCAGGTCGATCACTTATTTGCGGTTGTAATCAAATCGACTACTCAATCATGTCAAATTGCTTATAGGGGCTAACTGGCGTACCAAGGAACCCGAAATTGTTGTTCTGTCGCTGCTGAAATATCTCTGGCGCCAATAATTGGAGTAGGGTCCTCCCTATTCTGCTGCACCTATATTTATTTTGACTATAGAACTTTGCCAATCTTTTTAATTATCTTAGGGTTGACCTAAGGCTTAATGTTTCTTGACTCATTGACTTGACACGACTTAAGGTATAAACTTGACTCTCCGTGATTGAATGACTCGAGGTTGACTCGACTCAAATTAAAATGACACATGTGACTCGTGACCCGTGTGTGCATAGTGTTGACTCAATGTGACTCAAAAATGCAAAAAGCAAAAATTTTCTGTCATTTTTGTGGAGGGTACCGACTTTCTCCCGAAAAAGAAAGACGCGAAAAAGAATCGAAAGTTTGAAGATGCATGTTGAATGAGCTTAGTCAAATGTTATTTGATACTATCTCTCAAGGTGCAAGGATTAATCCATCCTAGGCTATCTCAACTGTTGACTCAATGATGAAAGCATTTAGGTAACTTAGGCACGGAGGTTAAGCACTTCATACTTCGTGATGCAATAATGAGTGATGTTGATATGACAAGGCATGCTTCAACGTTATGTTAAGATTTCATGACAAAGGGTTCCTAAGGGAAGTATATTTGGTCATGTATCTGTGCAGTGTGTGATAGTGACACTAAAGCTAGGCCGCAAAGGCTAAGTGTGTGGAAAGAATATTATTTGTTAAAAGAATCAAATGGTGGTGACTCTTAGACTAGGTGAGCCAATGATGTAGGGATCAAGCCCCCAAATCTAGCTCTAAGTGAATAGCGATGAGCATTGGAGATCCCTTGATATGATCATGGTGTAAGTGTGTGAATGTGAATATGAATGCATGTTTATTACGGCCGCACCCCTTTGTGAGGTGGCCTACGTATCCTTTAGGAATCAGGCCGAACGTAGCTCTAGCCGAACCTCGCACAAGTGTGTATACCTCAAAAAGGTCTTTTCAAGGGTTGTAACGTGGTTAGGCTATGGTTTGAAAGAAGAAGGGGATAAAGGCTCAAGACCCTAGATAAGCCCCCAAGGTGTGCAACCTCGCTTTTGAATCTTTATATTTATGCTTGAGTTTCTACTCTTTTTTAGCTCTTTTTGCTTTAGCATTTATTTTATTTTTATAAGTGTGGGCAATCCCAATCATGCGGTCTATCACTCACTTGGCATTAATGTTTCTCATGAACGGTACCGAGCACTCGATAAGAGACGCAATCTGAGACGTGTTCTTATCGAAGACATTTTCATATCAAAGACATCGGAACACTTACCCTTTTTTACACTTTTATTATTTTTTGCTTTTGCTTATTTTTGCTATTTTAATTTTTTAAATCATTCAAGCTTTTGAAATTGCATAAGTTACACACCATCCCATCCCAAGGTTAGGTAGATATGGGTTGAAAAATAAAGGTCTATCGTTAGACGAGGCTCAAAGTGGTTTATGAAGAAAGGATGTATAATTGAAGGGTGAAAGGAGATATGATGTGGCTACAAGGGGTGCCTCAAATCATTGGTATACCTTGTGCTTAATTCGACATGGATTTTTATTTATTTATTTTTTTATTTAATGAAATGATCATATATAAGGAAATAAATGCTCATTTTATTAAAAAGGGAAAAAGGAAAAATCTACAAAATTAATCTAAAAGAAAAGAAAAGGTGCCTATGCTAGACTTATTGGGGAAAGGAAAAAATGAAAAAGAAACAGAAAAAGAGGTCATGAAATCTTGTCGTTGAAGCACGCCTCTGTCTTGTGTTGTTTGCTCCGACATCATCAAGTCTTCTCGCTAGCTAGAGGCAATGGGATCTTATTTGCTTCTATGAGATCTTGAATGAGATTTTGAAACCTGTAGCATTCATCAATAGTATGACCGTTTCCTCGATGGTACTTGCAATAGGAGTTTGGATTCCATCTCGAAGATCGATTTTCTGGTGTTGGATCCTCGGTAGGGCCGATAGGTTTGATTAATCCTCGATCATAGAGACGATCGAAAGCAGCATCGTAGGTCATTCCAATGGGTGTGAACTCTCGCCTGGGTTTCCTTTTAGATCCTTGATTATCTATGACTAAGACACCATTATGGTCAAAGGTACTAACATTATTACTAGAGTGGGCGTTTTCGGAAGAAGAAGGATTGTCGTTCTTCTTTCCTTTCCAGCCACCGTGGTTACTATTGTTAGTAGCTTTTTGCTTTGCGAGGTCGTCTTCGATTTCAATTCCGATGTCATAAACGGCCTCGAAAGTATTCAAGTTGTGTTGATATTTTAAGTGCTTTTAATACTTTTCTTGGAGATTCTTGATTAACATCCTCACAGACTCCTTTTCGGTGAGGACCTCAATCATCTTGGCGGAAGTTTCCCTCCATTTATTAAAGAAACAAGTAAAGCCTTCATTCTCTTTTTGTCTTAGCATCTCAAGTTGTCTATGGTCAGTTTCAACTTGAATATTGCACTTGTATCTATCTATGAAAGCGTTTGTGATCGACTCCCAGGTAGAGGTTTTCTCCTTGTCAAGGGAGAAGAACCATTGTTGGCAAACGGTTTCAAGAGATAGTGGGAACAGAGAGGGGAAAACCTTCTTATCGATACCCTTAATACTCATTATGGTTTCAAAAGCTCTTAGATGGAAGTAAGGATTATCTGTTGCCTTGAATTTAGGGATGTCAGTGGCGTTGAACTTATGCGGAAGAAGTTCCTTGTCCAGCGAGACCCCTTGCAAACTCATGCCCTGAAATTTATAGTCACTAGATAGCTTGCTTAGACTCTCTTGCATGAGATTCATCTGTTGTTGCTTCACGGGATCATCGACCTTAAGTGCGAGAAGTTTTAGTGTCTCAGTCACATTAGCCAATTGGTTCTTAAGATCATTGACTTCTTCTTGAGTTGCCATTATCTTCTTAGCCTTCCTCTTTTGAAGAATTGGTTTATCAAAAAGCTAGACCTGAATAAAGAGGTTGTCCTTGATTAATCGCCCTTCTCTCCTCGACCAAGTACTGTGGAAAAGGAAATTGGGGATATTTATTGTTAATTATTTGATTCCAACTTTATTCAACATGCAATGGATGGAGGAGGTGAAGAAAGATGGAAGAATGTGAAGAAAAATGATGGAGATGGAGGGATATGAAAAATTAGGAATAGAGTGTACCCCCTAACTCAAATGACGGAAAAGACCGACTCATGCATGAACTTAAGACATGGTCATGGTGTGAAAAGAGTACGTACAAAGTGTGTGCTAAGACTAGTGAGTGTAGGTGACATGTTAAGACTCTGATTTGGATGAAACCGACGCCAAATTAACATGAACATGATTATTATTATTATAATTGTTATAATTTATGATGATTATGAATATTATTGTTATGATGATTATTATAATTCTTATTCATGATATTTATTATTTATTATTGTTGCTTGATATTTATTGTTATTGCTTGATCACGCCTTTTATGCATGTTTAAAGGGAATTTGTACTTGTAATCACGCTTAATAAGATAATTAATAATCTTGTTAGGTTTAATGTGATTATATTTCAACTGATCGCCAATAATAGGTTTATTTGTGCATTAAATTCAACCAACATAAATAAACAGGTTTAGGGTTAATCCTATTGATTGCATGTTAATCAGAAAGCGCACATGAATACGATCAGAATAAAGTAGAGGCCTATTATTAGGGCAGGTTCAATCTCTTTTAGGTTGGATTTGTACCTTCATCCCCGAACCCTTATTTGGTTCTAGACCTTATGGAGTTGACGATCTCTTGGATCGTTGAGGGGTGTAACCTTCATCCTATGAACGGTTTACAAGTTCCTAAAAAAAACTTGTTGGCGACTCTTTTGCTCTATCTTCTTCCCTTTGGACGCCACCGTACTTTAGTGTATGATCACAGTGGGGTTCAAGATAGTGGGATTAATGCTTGAAAATATTCCCTACAGTTTTTGGCGACTCCACTGGGGAGGATTTCTATTTTAATTCCTGAATTTGTTTCGGCAATGATTTAGAATGAGTGGATGAGACTCAAAACGTTCTATGTATTTCATGTGATTAATTTTGATTAACATTATTGTCATATGCATAAAAAATATCTCATTGGAAAGACCATCCGTAATGAGTTAAAAACATAGGATTGTACACGTAGGAAATTTGAGAAACGTCTTTCACAACTAGGACTGAAATAACACCGCGCGAAACTGGAAAATTTTATCGAGCACAGAAAGTTGCTGAGGCATGTGGGAAGTAGCGTTAGGGGCCAGGCGCTACAGTTAAAAGCTTGAGCCAGTCTCTGTTTGCTGGCGCCAATTTCCCCTAATACCGAGCCAGAAATATGCGTTCTAATTTCGACCGGTTTTTCGTATTGTTTGCTCGACCCTACTTCCTGATTAAATTTTTTCTCACTTTTCTGAAACCCATATGTGTTCTACATATGGACATAACCCTCTGGGAATTCATGCTCCATCTACCCGATTGAACGCTCCGTGCAACAAAGGGTACATCCGAGATGTTGAATTCACCAAACCATGGAAGCGTGTTTTTTCTAAAACTCGCGATGTCCCATCCACTCGCGCCAACCCTTCACAGTTAGGCTTCCGTGCGGTGCATCCGGACAATTAACCATGGACCCTCTATTGACTAAACCATATCCCGAACTTTAGAGAACTAGAGCCATGGTTAGGTTGCGAACGCATTGCATCATATTGTGCCTACTTGACTAATTGTGCATTATTTGTTGTGCATATATATTTAATGTTTCTCTTAACCGTTTGTTGATTTGTCTTGAGACTAAATAAATTAATGACTTAAAGAACTTTGCCTAATTAATTAATTAATTAATTAATTTAAGTCAATAAAGTCTAATATTTTAATCGGAATTGACCTAGTACGACTTTAGGCATACCCCAGTTGACTAATAACACTGAAAACAGTCCCAGACCGAAGCTCCAATATTGGCGCCAAGGTCTGAGCTGTAGCGCCACACTATGAAGTGTAGCGCCTGGCGACGGCTCTGTCGTCTGGCGCCAAGCTCCATGGTGTGACGCCAGTCCTGTCGCTTGGCCGACAGTTCGGATTATTGGTCGAGTCATCACCTAGTGTCTAATTAACCAGTTTGCTAATTAATTCGGTTAATTTTCGCTGTCAATGACACCTTGTTGAGTCTATAATCGAGTCTTAGTCACATAGTCTAGACACATGGTCATGACACGAGTCTTAACATGTCACATACCCTCACTAGTCTTAGCACACACTTTGAGTACATCACCATGACCATGTCTTAGGTCCATGCATGAGTCGATCTTTCCGTCATTTGAGTTGGGGGTACATTCTATTCCTAATCCTTCATATCCCTCCACCTCCATCTACATCATTTTCCTTCACGCTATATTCCAATCTTTCTTCACTTCTTCCATCCATTGCATGTTGAATAAAGTTTGAGTCAAAAAATTAACAATGAATATCCCCAAATTCCTTTTCCACAGTACTTGGTCGAGGAGAGAAGGATGATTAATCAAGGACAACCTCTTTATTCAAGTCTCAGTTTTTGATAAACCAATTCGTCAAAAGAGGAAGGCTAAGAAGATAATGGCAACTCAAGAAGAAGTCAATGATCTTAAGAACCAACTGGCTACTGTGACTGAGACACTGAAGCTTCTCGCACTTAGGGTCGATGATCCCGTGAAGCAACAACAAATGAGTCTCATGCAAGAGAGTCTAAACAAGCTATCTAGTGACTATAAATTTCAGGGCATGAGTTCACAAGGGGTCTCGCTGGACAAGGAACTTCTTCCGCATAAGTTCAACGCCAACGACATCCCAAAATTCAAGGCAACGGATAATCCTTACTTTCATCTAAGAGCTTTCGAAACTATAATGAGCATTAAGGGTATCGATAAGAAGGTTTTCCCCTCTTTGTTCTAACTATCTCTTGAAACCGTTTGCCAACAATGGTACTTCTCCCTTAACAAGGAGAAAACCTCTACTTGGGAATCGATACTAAACGCTTTCGTTGATAGATACAAGTGCAATATCCAAGTTGAAACCGACCATAGACAACTTGAGATGCTAAGGCAAAAAGAGAATGAAGGCTTTACTTCTTTCTTTAATAAATGGAGGGAAACTTCCGCCAAGATGATTGAGGTCCCCACCGAAAAGGAGTCTGTGAGAATGTTTGTCAAGAATCTCCAAGAAAAGTATTCAAAGCACTTAAAATATCAACACAACTTGAATACTTTCAAGGCCGTCTATGACATAGGTATTGCAATCGAAGATGACCTCGCGAGGCAAAAAGCTACTAACAATAGTAACCACGGTGGCTGGAAAGAAAAGAAGAGCGACAATCCTTCTTCTTCCAAAAACGCCCACTCTAGCAATAATGTTAGTACCTTTGACCATAATGATGTCTTATCCATGGACAATCAAGGCTCTAAAAGGAAACCCAGGCGAGAGTTCACACCCATTGGAATGACCTACGATGCTGCTTTCGATCGTCTCTACGATCAAGGATTAATCAAACCTATTGGCCCTACCGAGGATCCAACACCAGAAAATCGATCTTCGAGATGGAATCCAAACTCCTATTGCAAGTACCATCGAGGAAAAGGTCATACCACTGATGAATGCTACGAGTTTCAAAATCTCATTCAAGATCTCATAGAGGCAAACAAGATCCCATTGCCTCTAGCTAGCGAGAAGACTGGGTGATGATGACGCGAACAACACAAGACAAGAGGCGAGCTTCAACGACAAGATTTCGTGACCTCTTTTTCTATTTCTTCTTTATTTTTTCTTTCCCCAATAAGTCTAGCATAGACAACTTTTCTTTTCTTTTAGATTATTTTCATAGGATTTTTTCCTTTCTCTTTTAATAAAACGAGCATTTATTCTCTTACATATGATCATCACATTGCAAAAAAAAAAAAAAAAAAAAAAAAAAAAAAAAAAAAAAAAAAAAAAATCATGTCGAATTAAGCACAAGGTATACCAATGATTTAAGGCACCCCTTTGTAGCCACATCATATCTCCTTTCGCCTTTCTAATTATTCATCCTTTCTTTATAAACCACTTTGAGCCTCGTCTAACGATAGACCTTTCTTTTTTCAACCTACATCTATCTAACCTTGAGATGGGATGGTGTGTAACTTATGCAATTTTTAAAAAAAATCTTGAGTAATTCAAATGATTAAAATAGCAAAAAATAGCAAAAAATAAATAAAAGTGTACAAAAGGGCAAGTGTTCCGATGTCTTTGTTATGAAAATATCTTCGATAAGAACACGTCTATGATTGCGTCTCTTATCGAGTGCTCGGTACCGTGCCTGAGAAACATGAATGCCAAGTGAGTGATAGACCGCATGATCGGGATTGCCCACACTTATAAAAATAAAATAGATGCTAAAGTAAAAGATAAAAGAGAGCTAAAAAACAGTAGAAAGTCAAGCATAAAAATATAAAGATTCAAAAGCGAGGTTGCACACCTTGGGGGCTTATCTAGGGTCTTGAGCCTTTATCCCCTTCTTCTTCACCTTTAGCCTAACCACGTTACAACCCTTAAAAAGACCTTTTTGAGGTATACACACTTGTGCGAGGTTCGGCTAGAGCTACGTTCGGCCTGATTCCTAACGGATACGTAGGCAACTTCACATCGAGGTGCGGCCGTAATAAACATGCATTCATATTCACATTCACACACTTACACCATGATCATATCAAGGGATTTCCTATGCTCATCCCTATTCATTTAGAGCTAGACTTGGGGGCTTGATCCTTACATCATTAGCTTACCTAGCCTAAGAGTCACCACCATTTGACTCTTTTAAATAATATTTTTTCCACACACTTAGCTCTTGTGGCTTAGCTTTAGTGTCACTTTCACACACTGCACAGATACATGGCCAAATATATCTTCCATTAGGAACCCTTTGTCATGAAATCACAACGCTGAAACATGCCTTGTCATGTCAACATCACTCATCAATCATAATTGTCATTGCATCACGAAGTATGAAGTGCTTAGCCTCCGTGCCTAAGTTACCTAAATACTTTCATCATTGAGTCAACCATTGAGATAGCCTAGGATAGGTTAATCCTTGAGAGATAGTATCAAACAACATTTGACTAAGCTCATTCAACAAGCATCTTCACACTTTCGATTCTTTTTTCGCGTCTTTCTTTTTCGGGAGAAAGTCAGTACCCTCCACAAAAATGACGGAAAATTTTTGCTTTTTTTTTTCATTTTCGAGTCGCACAATCATAATACAATGCGCACACGAGTCATGTACACATTGAGTCATGTCGTGTCATTTCACTTTGATTTGAGTCTAATACATGTGTCAAACAGTTTGAGTCGAGTCAACCTCGAGTCAGTCGATCATATTGAGTCAAGTTTATGCCTTGAGTCGTGTCAAGTCAATGAGTCAAGCAATGCTAAACCTTAGGTCAACCCTAAGATGATTAAAGAATTTGGCAAAGTTCTATAGTCTAAAATAAATACAGGTGCAGCAGAATAGGGAAGACCCTACTCTAGAGATATCTCAGCAGCGACAGAGCTCGAAGCCTCTAAGAAAGGTGATGTCGACTTCATACAGCAATTTCGGGTTCCTTGGTACGCCAGTTAGCCCCTATAAGCAATTTGACATGATTGAGTAGTCGATTTGATTACAGTCTAAGTGATCGACCTGACGAAAGATCGTCTCACTTAGCTTAAGCGCCTAAGTATTAGCTCATTACAAGCACCAAAGCATCGGTTTAAAAGCAAGCACTTAAACGACAATGTTTCCAAATATGGATTGTCGTGCATTCTTATAAAACGACAAAGTTTTCCAAAAAGTGGATTGTCATCCCCAACTGACAATATTTCCAAAAATGGATTGTCGTGCATCTTCTTCAACGACAATTTTTCCAAGATTGGATTGTCATCTCTGGCAAAGTTTCCAAGCGTGGAATGCCGTGCTCCTTCTTTGTTTGGCAAGTTTTTCCAAGTTCGGATTGTCATACATTCATCAGCTCGTTGGCAAGTTTTCCGAGATTGGATTGTCATACACCTAGTTCCCTATGGAAAAATTTCCCAAAGGATTGTTGTAGGTCTCTACTCATCATAAATTTCGGCAAAAGTTCCTCAACGTGGATTGTCTTCAGCAAGTGGCAAATTTTCCCGAAGTGGATTATCGGTCGACTCTTTCTTGCAAATGTTCCAAGACGCGGATTGTCAATAGTGGCAATATTTTCCCAAAAGGATTGTCGCATAGCGTTGGCAAGTTTCCAAGGTGGATTGCTTTCAAGAGTTATATTCCAAGATGTGGATTGTCGATCGTAGAAAAGTTCTTATGAAAGATTGTGACGAAGCATTGGCAACTTTTCCAAAGATTGGATTTTGGCAAATTTTCCGAGATACGGATTGAGCTTCATCGTGGCAACATTTCCAAGGATGGATTGTTACGAAGCATTGACAACTTTCCCTAAATCGGATTGTCATAAATCATACAAGAGTTGTGTTGGAAACTATTCCCAAAGAAAAGAGGATTGTCATCACAGCAAAAGCACCGACATATCGGTTCACAAGCAACAAAGCGCCGACGTACTGGCATAGCAAATATTAAAAAGCAGTGATCTTTTCGAAGACTTACACAGCGGAAAAAAGGAGCTCTTTGAAGCAGCAAGGTGGCATTCCCTAGATTGTGGAGAGTTGTCACAAACAACTGAAGGTAATTTCGGGCGAAGTTTTCTTCGATCATATTCCCTAGGATGTGGAATATTATCAATGCGGATGAGGATTTTTTCAAGAGAAATAATCTTCGATAGTATTCCCTAGGATGTGGAATATTATCAATGCGAAGGGGGATCGTTTCAGGCGAAGCAATTTTCCAAATTAGAAGCAGTTACAGGCGTAGCGGTTTTCAAGCAGGATGGCATTCTCTAGCTTGCAGGAGGTCATCAAAACAGATCGGTTACTTTAAGAGACGTGTGCTCGACGGTGAAAGATACGTGTTTCTTAACTCTTTTATTTGTTTAAATAGTGCTAGTTTTGCAGGTATCGGCGTTGCAAGAGTGATTTAGGATCGCAGAACGTTCTGAATCATTCTCCGTCCCTATCGCTACTTTCACTTTCGTTTTCGAAACTTGCGTTTCTCCAAACTCAGTTAAAGTGGGGGCTTCTTTAGACACCCATTTGTGTCTCCCCAAAACCAAACCCTGTGATGAGTACCTTTCACGTCGAATCATAATCGAATGAAACGAAAGTGTGGAAAGTCTGGTGTTGTGGAAAGTTTTATTTTCTTTTCTCTTCTCTCTATTTTTGAAAACTTATTTTAATAAAACAGACAATCCAGTTTGGTTGGTCCATGATATGGGTCCAATAGTAGTGTATTTGGATGGGGCTTGCAAAGACCTTTCCAACGATATATTATAAGCCCAATTCCGATGAATATTGAGGAAGTTATGGCCAATTTACCAAACTGGGCCCGGTTTGAGCTTTATGCGGCCCAATGATCAGGGGATGGCCTAATATGATTTATCATTCCTAATGCAATTTGGAATGGTTTTAGTCTTCTAGATTCTTCTAGAAGGTTCTTTTCATTCCTAATTCAATTAGCATTGATAAATTGACTTTTGTTGACTTTTCAGAGTTTTAATCAAAATCAAATAACATTTTCGAGGAAATTATATTATTTTATCCTCCAGTACGGTAAACTTATCGAATTTTCGAAAACGCGTTGGAATCAGGCTTGGCGCCTAACCCCAGGCCTTGGCGCCTGGAACCAGGCCTGGCACCTAGCGCTAGTGCTGGTGCTTGGCGCCAGATAGCCAGGGTTGGCGCCAGCTCTGTTTTCTGAGTGTCAGACTCTGTTTTGTTTAATTTATCTTTTGGCTGATTTTCTCTATAAATATCGTATTAAAAACTCCGTTTTCATTCATCAATCACCTATTTCCACTAATCATTCACCAATTCTCACGAATCATCTACATCCATCATTAATTCTTTAGCATTCTCTAAATCATTCATCTCTTTCTTTCATTCTTTTTTACTTCGTTTTAATACAAAATTCCGCATTCGCAAGATCTAGAAACACCTAGCCATATTCGAAGTTGCCTTCGCCCTAGACGTGAAAGGTTTTAATTTCTGAGGGTTTGGTCCCAAATCTCTATTTCCATTATTTAATTTGATTGTTTGATTATTATTTTCCTTGAAGTTACTAACGTGTGTATTTTGTTATTAGAAAGTGGTACGAGGCATCAAAGTAAGTGCTTTAATTGATTGATTGATATTATGATGTAGAAATCATGTTTACATTGTTATTATGATATTCCTAGTATCATGTCTAGGGTAATTTTAATATTAAATATGATTGTTATGATGCTTCCTATGTTCTTCCTAATATTTATGATTGTTAGTATCATGTTAGGGTTAAAGATTTGATTTTTAATGCTTAGTGACATGCTAGGGTTTGTTATTAATCTTGTTAGTATCATGCCTAGGATCTTGCTGTGCTTTAATATTAACATGAACATGATTATTATTATAATTGTTATAATTTTTTATGATTATGAATATTATTGTTATGATGATTATTATAATTATTATTCATGATATTTATTATTTATTATTGTTGCTTGATATTTATTGTTATTGCTTGATCACGCCTTTTATGCATGTTTAAAGGGAATTTGTACTTGTAATCACGCTTAATAAGATAATTAATAATCTTGTTAGGTTTAATGTGATTATATTTCAAGTCATCGCCAATAATAGGTTTATTTGTGCATTAAATTCAACCAACATAAAAAAACAGGTTAGGGTTAATCCTATTGATTGCATGTTAATCAGAAAGCGCACATGAATACGATCAGAATAAAGTAGAGGCCTATTATTAGGGCAGGTTCAATCTCTTTTAGGTTGGATTTGTACCTTCATCCCCGAACCCTTATTTGGTTCTAGACCGTATGGAGTTGACGATCTCTTGGATCGTTGAGGGGCGTAACCTTCATCCTATGAACGGTTTACAAGTTCCTAAAAAAAACTTGTTGGCGACTCTTTTGCTCTATCTTCTTCCCTTTTGGATGCCACCGTACTTAGTGTATGATCACAGTGGGGTTCAAGCTAGTGGGATTAATGCTTGAAAATATTCCCTACAGATCCCAACTCCTATCCACAAGGAGAAAGCACCCCCATGCTTTGACTTTAATGTCATGGGACTCCTCTTTCGGAACGAGAAGAATGAGCAAAAATATATAGAGGACAACTCCTTGCTTATTCAAACAGTCCTACAAAGTGAAAACTTCGATCCTTCAAAGCTCATTACTCCAGCAGAGGGTTTAGTGCAAGGATGGTGCAAAACAGTAGAGGTGACTAATCTCCATAAAAACAGGACAAGGACTAATGTTTGAAGAGTTGTCTGAGTTAGAGTCCGAGTCAGAGTATTCTCCTATCGAGTCTTTTATGTCCTTAGCTATAACACCTTCTCCTTCTAATTCTTCTATTTTAGCATCTACTCCTAGGATAGTTAGTAATCAAGTCCAAGAGGACATTTCCTTATTTGATGTAATGATTTTAGAATTCAATAATATGTCTTCTTCCTCTTTCTCCTCGTGTTATTCTCTAACCCAAGATGATGAGCATTGCTTAACTAACAATGAAAATGACAAAGAAATCATTAAAGCAATGGAAACACTTGAAAATAAAACACCGGTAATTAAGGATACTGAAACGGTTGATATCTCAAACGATCCAACCATTAAAAGAGAAGTTAAAATCGGACTAACGCTTAATCAAGATGAAAGAACCGATTTAATTAATTTAATTAAAGAATTTATCAATGTATTTGCTTGGTCATATTAAGATATGGCAAGTATTAATAGAGAAATAGCTTAACACACTATACAAATAATTCCAGGAATGAAACCTGTAATACAAAAGTTGCGTCGAATGAAACCCGACATAGCTATGAAAATAAAAGAAGAAGTTCAAAAACAAATAACTGCAGGTTTTATCAAGGTATCCAAATACCTCGAATGGGTTGCAAACGTGGTCCCGGTTATAAAAAAGGATGGAAGGGTAAGAATCTGTGTCGACTATCGAGATCTAAATAAGGCAAGTCCAAAGGACGACTTCCCTTTACCACACATTGTCATCTTAATAGATAATACAGCAAATCACGCGCTTCTCTCATTTATGGATGGGTACGAAGGGTACAACCAGATTCTCATGGCAGAAGAAGACATGGAGAAAAAAACATTTATAACACCTTGGGGTACTTACTGTTACACGGTTGTAGACACCTAAAAATATCTCCCCAAAACCAAACCCCATGATGAACAAGCTTTCACCGCCATTATTGGTCGGGTTGAGTATTTAATCTTGGAGTGCTTAAATCCATATTTCCATTTCATAAAACAACCCAAATTATTTTCCATTTCCCCAAACCATAAGTTATTTTCCTCTTTTCGTGCCTTTAAACCAAAAATAATATATTTCGTGTCCTTTAAAATGATTCATTTCGTGTCCTTTTTATAAAAACGTTCAATCCAGTTTATTTTTGTCCATAATCTGGGTCCAATGATTGAATAATTTAATGGGGCTATAAAAGAGCTTTCCAAAGATATATTATAAGCCCAAATCCGAGTTATAACGAATAAGTTATGGCCAAAATATTAAATTGAGCCAAACCGAACCTAAGCCCACCTTACCTACGACCCAATGATCATGTGGAGGGTCCAAATGATTTAATCCAATTCCTAAACCAATTAGGATTAATTAGAAGCTTATATAAGTTTCTAAAAGATCTTGATAATCCTTTTTGAAAAGATAAGATTAAAGAGTTTAAAATTAAGTAAAGCTCCTTTTTTAAAAAGTCCTAATTTTATTCGCATTGAAAGACATTCAAAGATAGACAAATATTATTTTCTTACCTCATAGTTTTTATCCAAATTTTATATGGTTTGATATACCTTGAAATTATATTTCCAATGATATATTATAATATCCATTCCGAGCTATAATGGAAAAGATATGAATAAAATATCAAACTCTATCCAGAACTGAAACTGTCTCACTATTTCGGCCATATCTTTTTTTATGTAAAATATTTTAATCTGATTCCAATTGGGATAGAAATTAGACTTGAACAGCTTTCCAGCGATATCTTATTTATCTTACTCCGATTTCTAGATCAAAATATATGATAAAAACAAAAACCGCAAAAATTGTTGTCTATCGAGTTTTATTCCGATTTAATTCGGATCTTTTCTTGTTTTTTCGACCCTTCTTTTTTCTCTATAAATATAGGTCATATCACCCCTTTTCCAATCATCAACAAGATTGATCACAAGTTAATTCTCTTCTCCCTCTTTAGCCTAAACACTAGGCTCCCTATTCTTCCATAATACTTCCCCTAAACAGTCCAAGGAGTCCATACAATACCCGAAGTTCTATACTTAAACCAAGGCGTGAAAGTTAGAATTAACTGAGGGTTTGGACCAAATCAACTCTATATTTATTTAATTTAATTTAATTTTCATTTGCTTTATATTTTTATTGAAGTTACTTGCAATTTAAAGGAACGCTCAGAATGTGAGTAATTAATTAATTTAATTACTCTTATTTTATTTTTATATTGCTAGTATCATGATTAGTTTATTTTAGGGAAATTCCCATTGGTACCATCCATGTTTTGGCTTTTTCCAGCGGTACCACATTTTATTTTTGACTTCCTGGTGATACACCCCAGTTTTTGACTTCTTAACTGGCGTGATTAAGTCTGTTAAATAGACGTTAATAAGTTAGTAATTCTAGGTTAATAGGTGATTTAGGGTTAAAAATATGAAATGACTAAAATGCCCCCTTGTAAAACCTTCCCTCCAACATCCATAATTAAACCTCTTCCCCTTCCATTTATGTCGATAGGACATAAAACCATTTCATTCAAATTTCTTCTCTCTCTCTCCTTTGCTCTGGTAAATTCACGAAGAATTCCTAGGGTTTACAAGGGAAATTCGCAAATTTGGTTGGTCTACATAGCTAACAGGGGGAAATCTGAGCATAATTCAGGTATATTAGTACTACTACTGTTCATTTATGCATGATTTGGTGCTTTTGATTGATGTTCTGTTTTTGTATGCGAATTTAGGTTTATTTCATGATTTAAATGTTGTTTATTTGTGCGAATTTAGGGTTATTTCATATATATTTGATGTGTAATTATGTTTGATCAAATATTGGTTTAGAGTATGGAATGAAATTGAATGAAATGCCTTGATCATGTTTGATTGAATTGCAATTTTTTTGCATGTTGTAAGTGTGTACATTGTTTACCTTATTTTGCAGAATGGGTGATGTTGTGATAAGATTTCATTACTTGAATAAACATGTTGATATTGGGGTTGACTTAGATAGATGTAATTTGATGGACTTGGTTATGGAATTTGAGGACAGTGATGTAGTAGACACTGAGTATCCATTAATCAACCCTTCCTATGGTTATGGTCACAAAGAAAAGCATATCCCATTACTAGTTGATGCTGATTTTTTTAAGATGATTCATGCCCTAGGTGAGTGTGATGTGTATCACATTTGGGTTGGGTGTGGCAAGAAACCAAGTGTCTTGAATAAAATGACCCAGAAGTTAAGGAAAACTCAAACTATTCTACCCCTTGTTGATCCACCCCAAACAGAACCCTCCCAAACAGAACCCTCCCAAACAGTACCATCACAAACAGAACCATCACAAACTGAACCCTCTCAAACTGAACCCTCTCAAACTAAACCCTCTCAGCCTTCCTTGGAAGATTTATTTGTAACTGAGTCTTCTCCACCTAGGTATGCTGATGTCAATTAACCAATAGATGAACCAAGTGTCAAACCTAATGATGCTAACTACACAAAGGGTAGAATTGAGTTTGAGAAGACTATGGAGAGGATAGAAAAGTCAAAGAAGGCTAAGGCTACAAAAAATAAGAAGAGTGTTGCCACCAAATTAACCCCAATGCAACCACCATCACCTAGGTCACCAAATACTGTGTTCAAGACCTTAACTTTGAGAAGAAGCCCTAGATTTTCACCTATTCCAGTCACTGAGACAGCTGCTCCCAATGTTGAACCATTGATTAATTCATCTCAGATCTCTGTTTTTGCTAAAATCTTCCTAGAACCACAGCATATAGGAAGGGGGTAAGGGTTGGCAGTACTGTCAATGAGAGAAGAATGCTTGGTGTAGGTTCTAATTTGGAGTCTAGTCAGGTGGAGGGACTTAGAATTGGTGTGACTGAGACAGAAGTTGAGGACCCTAGTTATGGTTTCAAGGGGAGAAGGAAGATGGACTTTGTTGTTCAGAGTGATTCATCTGGTTAGAATGAGAGTCAGGAGGGAGGCAATAGTTTGGGTTTAAATGAGAATCAGGTGGAGGGACCTAAGACTGGTTCAAAAGTTAGAAGAAAAATGGAGTTTGTGGTGAAAAGTGATTCAGATGAAGATAGTGAAGGAGAAGTAGCACCAAAGGGTGATATTCCTGCAGATGAATTGGTTCAGCTTCAAAGGATTCCTAAAATCAAGGATAACTGGAAACCTGGTAAATGGTTTGAGTTTTTAGATGATGAAGATGATGAGGATTACTTTAAGAGACTTTACAAGAATGGAGAGATGTATGAGGATGCTGATTTTGGGAAGATAGTTCTAAGGCCATGGATGATTTTCACTAATAAGGCACACTTTAAGGATACTCTTAAGGACTTTGCTGTACAAGAAAGATTTGCAATTAATGTGGAGTATGCTGACAACAAGAGGTATACAGCAGTGTGCCAATCTCAATAGTGTGACTGGAGGCTGCATGCAAGCAGGCTTTCAGATGGAAGAACTTGGGCAATTAAGAAGATTTGGCCCAATGTACACACCTGCAGAGGGTTAGAGACATACAACCCCATATGTAATGTCAAGTGGGCTTTCCGGAAAGTTATGGAAGACATCAGAGCTAACCCTGACATTCCTGGGAAAGCTTTAAATGAACTTTTATTCCAAAGATATGGAATCTACATGAGACAGTCTACTTTGTATAGGTTAAAGAGTTATGTAATTGAGCAGCTCTTTGGAGGCCATGATGAGTCTTATTCATTGTTGCCCATGTATGCTAAAATGTGTATTGAGACAAACCCAGAAACTTTAGCATTTTGTGCATGGCAAGAAACTGAATCCCTGCCTAAGCAACTGCAATTCACAAGTATATTCATTTCCTTCACTGGACAGTGGAGAGGGCTTCTTAGAGGTGTTAGGCCTTTGATTGGTGTAGATGGAACACACCTCAAAGGTAATTATGGGGGAATTTTGTTATCTGCTGTGGGAATAGATGGCAATAATGAGATCTTTCCCATAGCCTATGCTATCGTGAGTCAGGAAGACAAGGAGTCATGGAGCTACTTCTTCTGGCATTTGAGCAACATGATCAAAGAATCTTCAAGGGAGCATTGGACTATCATTTCTGATAGGCAAAAGGCAAGTACTGAAGTTAAAATTGAATTTTTTGCTGTTTATGATAACATTTGCATATTACATAATACTAATCTTGTTCATTATTGTTTCAGGGAGTAGAATTAGCCTTAGACAATGTATGGCCAGAAGCTGACAGAAGGTTCTGTTGTAGACACCTTAGTAGGAATTACAAAAAGAAGTTTCCAGGCCCTATGATGTATGTTTTATTTTGGAGAGCATGCAATGCAACTTCAGCTTTCACATTCAGGAAAGCTTTGGAGAAGCTGAAGAAAGAGGCAGGTGATGATGTCATGTGTTGGTTTGCTGACTTGGGAGAACAGTCCAAGTGGAGTAAGCACAAATTTAGCCCTAAAGTGTGCAATGAGACCAACACATCTAATTTTGTGGAAAGCTTTAACTCCACACTTGGAGTAAACAGATGTGACCTGTATTAACTCTGCTAGAAGGTAACAAATTTACATAACTTTGTTTTATGCTTATGATAATGTGAATATATTCTGATCATCATGTGTAATTATGTACAAATATGCAGGAATAAGGAGGGTCTGTATGGTAAGAATTGCAACAAGGCTTGAGAATGCAAGGTCTTGGAAAGATGAGGATATTTGCCCAAAAATTGTGAAACTGGTGAAACAGATAAGGAAGGCAAGCTCAAACTGCAGAGCTTTTAAGTCCAGCCCTGGAGAGTATGAAATCCATGAGGGCAGATCTCAGTTCCCTTTGAGCCTTAACAAGAAGATTTGTTCTTGTGGTGCATGGCAACTTTCAGGAGTGCCATGTAGGCATGCAATTAGGGCCCTAATTGATGCAAAATTGGACCCACATGACTTTGTTAGTTCTTGGTACTCTGTCAAGACATACAAGCAAGCATACAGTACCTGCATTAATCCCATACCAGACACAGACCAATGGCCTATTGATGACTCAGGCAGAATTATCATGCCACCTAAGATGAAAAGGGGCATTGGAAGACCAAGTAGGAATAGAAAAAGGGAAGAAGGAGAAGTCGAACCAGGCAAGAGAAGCAAAACAGTCAAATGCTCAAAGTGTGGTTGCTTTGGGCATAACAAAGCAACCTGCAAGGGAGGCTTAATTGGGAAAGAGTTGAAGGCATCTGAGCCCGTTGTCATAAAACACCCAAGGGTCAGAGACCAATCAAATGCAGCAAAGGCAGCAAAAGCAGCAAATGAAGCATTATCTGATGTTGCAGCATCTAAGTCAAGGAAGAAAGGGAAGCAGGTCACTGATTATCCAACTGAGTTGAATGCTTCACAGTTGCCTAGCCAACCAGCAAACCTGTCTCAAGCTTACTCTGACTCTCCAAGTTTCTAGTTTGTGTGGATGCAATTGCTATGTAGTTAACTTTGTTTTTTGAAACTTTAGCTACAATCTTGGTACTTTAGATGAAAAGTGATTGTTTAGTCAACTTTTTTAGTGCTTTATTCTGGTAGTAGGTAACTGATGCTTTTTGGAACATAAGTTTGGTTTTGGATACTTTGGCAATCATCTTCATTTTGGATATATGAAATCAGCAAACTATTGCCATTTTAAAAGTTGTGATTTGAGTTCAGTTATTGATCTTGTTCTGTTGCATTATTGTACTTATTACTTAGTAAACAAAGTATAAAACATAACAAAGTAGCTCTTTTTTCATTTCTCATTCCTTCATCTAGAAAAAACAACTTTTAAATGCTAGTAATAACCTACCAATTACATAGCATGATTTAAAGGAAAATTACACCACTTTTATTTTAGAGCAACAAATAGTAAAACCAAGTACATGACAAGAGCAATCCTAACAACCATGTATATGTAGGCTGCAAATTCATAAGCTCTCTTTGTAAATTCAGTTAAATTAATCTCTCAGATTAGCATACTCAACAACATTTGGATCCCCTGTTCTGTTTCCCATAAATTGATCTTCAGAGACCCACATCAATGAACCATAGTGCCTGCATTTGTAATATGTTCTACCTGGGTTCGAAATGGAGTCAGTTACCTACTGCCAGAAGAAGAACCTGAAATACCTGCCATGTCAGAGAAAAGGAAAAAGAAAATATTGAGAAGAAGAGTACTAGTGCAATGGAGGAGAAATAAAATGGAGAAAGGAAAAGGAAATGGCGCATTTTATAGGAAAGGGTTTTGGTGGGAAATAACAGAAAGAATCAGTGGGAAAAAATGGAGGGAAATTTTTAAAATGAGGGCAAATTAGTCTTTTTCTTTTTTTTAACCTATTAACCTTGAATTACTAACTTATTAACGTCTGTTTAACAGACTTAATCACGCCAGTTAAGAAGTCAAAAACTGGGGTGTATCACCAGGAAGTCAAAAATAAAATGTGGTACCGCTGGGAAAAGCCAAAACCTGGATGGTACCAATGGGAATTTCCCAATTTATATTTGATTTGAATAACGTTATTATGGTTAAATTGCTTCCAATAATAATGTTTATTCTATTATTTATTAATCACCATATTGCATGTTTAAAGGAAATATGTAATTGAAAATCACGCCTAATAAGATAATTTGGACGACCGGTTTAGGTTCTTTTTTAATCTCATTGTTTAATCAAGTGGTCACGATATTTTAGAATAATGTGTTGCATTAATATTAAACCAATTTAGCGTAATAATAGTTTGGAGCGAATTGAATATTTTGTTTGTATGCCTTTGAGATCGCAGGAATCACTTTTCACAATAAGAATCGAGTAGATGCCAATACGGGCGAATGTGACTCCATGACTCACTTCCTACCATCATCCCCGATCCTCCTTCCGTGGTTCCGAACCATATGGAGTTAGTAATCTCATGGATTATGAATGGGGTGTAACCTTCACGGGTCAATCGTTGGTGCCTATCATTGTCCCTTTATCGTGGTTGCCTTTTATGATCCGTGAACGGTTTACAAGTTCCTTAAAAACTTGTTGGCCGCTCCCTACTTTATTTGTCCCTAATCGTATACGTCAATTCCCACTTCCTAAGAGTGCCAATCATATTCACCACATGCTTTTAACGTAGGAGCACTTTTATTGACGCCAACAACGGTAATGCCATTTGGGTTGTAAAACGCGGGTGCAACTTACCAACGAGCAGCAACTGCCCTACTACATGACATGATGCACAAAGAGGTTAAAGTCTATGTGGATGATATGATTGTGAAATCAAAAGATCGCCCAGGACATCAATTAGCCTTAAGAAAATTCTTAGAAAGGCTAAGGAAATACAACATGAGGTTGAATCCATCCAAGTGCGCTTTTGGAGTCACCTCAGGCAAACTCTAGAGATACGTCATAAAATCTAGAGGAATAAAGATAGACCCAACCAAGATCAAAGCAATTATGTCAAATGCTGACGCCCAAAACCAAGAAACAAATTCGAGGATTAATTGGCCGGTTGCAATGCATAAGTAGGTTCATATCAAAGCTAACAACAATATGTGAACTAATATTCAAGAAACTCAAAAAGAATGTGCCAGTAATTTGGGACGATGAGTGTCAAAAAGCCTTTGAAAAGATCAAAGACAATATCGCAAATCCTCCTGTATTAGCGCCAACACTTCTAGGGATTCCTCTTAGGTTATACTTAACAGTCACCAAAGAGAAAATAGGGGCTATGCTCACAAAAGAAATAGAAGGAAAAGAAAATGCCATCTACTACCTAAGCAAAAAAATACTCAAGTATGAAGTACGCTACACACCACTTGAGAAATTGTGCCTCGCATTAGTGTGGGCCACAACCAAGTTGAGACATTACATGCTCGTGCATACAGTCTTTGTAGTATCTCGAATGGATCCACTCAAGTACTTATTCGAATAATCTACACTTAATGGGCGCATATCAAGATGGATAGTCAACTTAGTCCAATTTGAAGTAAGGTTCATGCCTCAAAAGGATATTAAAGGATCCGCGGTCTCGGACTTCTTAGCGGATTTTCCAATAGAAGATTCGACACCAATACATGGCAACAAATTTCCAAATGAAGACTTGATGGTCAAGGAAGATGATACTTGGACCTTATACTTCGATGGAGCCTCGAACCAAAAGGGGTATGGCGTTGGAGTACTATTAGTATTACCTAAAGAAGAACATGTTCCATTCTCCATAAAGTTAGATTTCGATATTACCAACAACGCTGCTGAATACAAAGCATTCGTGGAAGGCCTCGAAATAGCTTTGGCATTGGAAGTAAGGAAACTTCGAATATTAAGAGACTCTTCTTTGAGCATCAACAAAATCTCTAAAAGATGGAAAGTAAGGAGTGAAAGTTTAGCCCCTTACCAAACTTATCTTGAAACTCTCACCGACCAATTGGAAAAAGTAGAATACACATATCTACCTAGAGAGGAAAACCAATTTGTTGATGCCTTGGCAAGACTAGCCTCAATGGTTAGGATTCCAACGGAAATCGAGCAAATGCCTTTCACCATAGAGAAAAGGCATAAACCGGCTTACATTCAAGCCATAGAAGACGATGAAGTGGATTAAGATGAAGAAGAAGAATAAGAAGAAGAAGAAGAAGAAGAAGAAGAACCATGGTATACAGACATACTCAACTACCAAAGGAAAATACCCTTCTCATGCTGACAAAAGAGCAAAACGAGCATTAAGTCTCTTGGCTTCCCAATATGTACTCATAGACAATGAGTTACACAAAAGGGTACCTAAGGGTCGATCTCTCTTATGTGTAGGAAAAAAGGAAGCCCAAAAAGATATGAGGATAATCCACGAAGGCGTTTGTGGAGCTCATGTTAATGACAAAATACTAGTCCAAAAGATAATGCGAGAAGGGTATTATTGGACTACCATGAATAGGGACTGTCATCAATACGTAAAAAGATGCCCTAGATGCCAAATATTCACTAACTTGCAACATGTTCCTCCATCTCTACTCTACACCTACAATTCACCATGGCCATTTTCAACATGGGAAATTGATATCATCGGTAAAATTACCCTTCTTGGGACAAGAGGTCACGAATACATTCTAGTAGTAATTGATTACTTTACGAAATGGGTTGAAGCACAGTCATATGCTAAAATCACTGCAAAACATGTAGCACTCTTATCGAAAGGAACATTTTTTGTCGATATGGAGTCTTGCATGAAATGATAAGTAACAATGGAACTCACTTTCAAGTAGAATGTGAAGAATTGCTACAAAAGTATGGTATTCAACACCAACCCTCTTCTCCTTATAGACCTCAAGAAAATGGAGCAGTTGAGGCGGCGAACAACAATTTAAAGACAACTAATGAGAAAATGACAGAAAATTAAAAGATTAGCCTGACAAACTCCATTTTGCACTTCGGGGCTATCGCACGTCAATTCGTACATCAACAGAAAATACGCCATTCTCCTTAGTCTATGGAATGGATGCCGTAAAACATGTAGAGCTAGAGATACCTTCTCTACGCATTGCGTTGGAAAGTAAACTCGATGAAGTCGAATGGACAAGAGCAAGATATGAAGAGCTCATTGTACTCGATGAAAAGCGTAGAAGCTCTACATCATACTCAATGCTATCAAACCCGTATGGCTAGACACTTTAATAAGAAAGTCAAGACAAGAAACATCAAAGTAGGAGACTTGGTGTTAAAAGCGTTAAGGAAAAAATATATTGGATCTAAGAGGCAAATTTAGACCTAATTGGTCCGGACAATATATCGCCAAAACAAACCTATCAGGAGGTGCATCAGCAAAACTAACTGATATGGATGGTAATGAGTTCTCAAACATGACGAACCTTGACCAACTTAAAAAGTACTACCCATAATTACTTGAGTTGGACACTCAAGAGAGAGATGTGTGGCCTGATTCCTTAGTAAAGGATACATAAGAAACCCTTTACAGGGTGCGGCCACTTTAATTGTCTCAAATCTGGCATTCCCACATCAATAAAAATTCAACACAGCATCAGCGCAAAGTAAAAAAGTCTGTCGCCGGACAACAGAGTGCAGCGCAAGACGACGAAGCTTGTCGCCTGGCGACGAAAGCAGAGTCTAGCGACAGACTTAAAATTGCGACGCCAATTTTCTGCGAATATCTGGGCAAATTTTGGTGTATTTTGGAAAAAATTTTACTTCTGTACTCGAGAAATTTTCCATAAATTAATTTAATTTGTTTTCATTGCTTTAATAAATTAAATCTAAAAGTTAATTTAAATTTAAAAGCTGAAATTGCATTAATAAAATAAAGTAAAATTACATTATTGATGAATATTAAATAGCAGCTTAAATAAAATAAATTGACTTAAAAATTAAACTAGTCTAATAAATTGGAAGTTAAGCAATGTTTCAATCTTTTTTCTCTTTTTTTGCTCTTTTCCAATTTTTGTCAGCATCCTCCTCATCATCCATTACTTTAGCTAGTAGGCATCCTTTAGAGGACCTAAATTCAATTTTGGAGTAATAAATAGTTTCCCCTTTAGTTAGAACACCATTTTTTTTTCAACCAAACTTTCTTTACTGAAGAGTCACCTTTTCTTTTCTCTTTGCCTTTAATAGTGTCCTTCTTCTTAGGCAACATAGGTGTTTTGAACTTAACTCTTTCACCTCAGCGTTCCTTAACAGGAATTATCTTGTCACCCGGACGAATCTTCACATTTGTTCTACTTCGATCTTTCTTCTTGTCCTTTTTAGCCTTATTAAGAAGCCAATTCTTCACATTATTGGGCAAGGAAGGAGGAACCTTTTGGGTAATTAATCATTTCCCTTAAAGGCCTAGCACTCCAATATGTGTCAAACCTCTCTACTTCTTAAGAAACAGGGAATTCATAGGGACGACGGAGATCCCCAAAAGGAATTGTTTGAAGCCAACCGTACTACCTTTTTACCCTGTAGGATAATAAAAAGTCATCTTGGTTAAGCTTGGAAGACGGCAGAAGGGTTGCTTGTTGACACCAACCATCTTCTCAATTTTCCACCATGGGACAACCCACTTGATAGAAAAATTACAAATGGCGAATATCTTGCTTGTTAAGCTTGGAAGACGGCAGAAGGGTTGCTTGTTGACACCAACCATCTTCTCAATTTTCCACCATGGGACAACCCACTTGATAGCAAAATTACAAATGGCGAATATCTTGCTCCACTTATGGAAACACATTTTTTTTATAGAGAAACGCTTCTTTCACCTTACTAAGTAGTTTAGAGTGTATTTTTCAATATTATCAGGAGGACTAATTAATTCTAGTCTCTCCATTAGCCACATCTGCGAAAAATTAATGCAAATAATTAGTATTACTATACTAAAATATACGTTTTGATTTCTGTAATTAAAAATATTATTTTTCTACTTGTAATAAAATTGAAGAGCCCGGAAAAGCTTCTTTTGGATTTTTCTTTAATTCATCTAGACTAAGCATAGTCTCTCCAACAATTAATGGCATTGGATTCCTTCCAGATTCAATTTTTTCCAAGACGGATATTATAATTGCTTGACCTTCATTATTTCTACCACTAGTGAGAAGATATTGGTTAAGCATACAAAAGAGGAAAGCCCTTCTACAATAAACATGAAAAGACTCAAAATATGGTCTATCAAAATAGTGGCATGCAAATTCTTTTAGATTAACTACGCTACTATCTACAATATTTGTTAGATCTCTGTCTTTTAGATTAAAGAAGCGCTCAAAATCTTTATAATAATGCTCACTCACTCAAGAGAATACCACAAGATTTAATAAAGAGAAGCCTAGAATAGCACCAAATTCTTCCGGTAAAGGGATAATTTCATCATAGCCTAGTCTAAAGCAATGTGTGTCTGGCGGTATGAATAAAATCTCTGTCAATATCTACCCCCTTAATACTATAAATACCTCCCATGTGAAAAAAGTCAAGTTCGTTTCTCTCTTTAGCAGTCAAAGACCGACACCACTCGCGAGTAAATTCGCTAAAACTCTTAGAGACTAAAGACATGATTACTTGTTGAGAAGCTAAGATTACAATTAATGATTAAGCTGTTTGAATTATACAGAAATCGATAGATTAGGAGGCTATTTATGCACAAAACTGGTGCAGTTCGAATCCTAAAAGGATTCAGAGGAAAACACTGCAGCACCAGACGACAAATTCGTCGCCTGGCGACGAAAGTAGCGTCTGGCGATGACATGCAGCGCGTCGCGACGGTAGGCGGTGCAACGCTAGGTCAACGTGCTATGCAAATCGCGTTTTTTTTACTACGATTCGAATTCTTACAATGACTTTACCATTTTTCCCTTTGTTCTATCACCCTATACACAAATATTCAACATATTTTTTTCCTTTTTCTTTGATTTAATCGAGCTTAATTAAATTTAGGCTTATTTTTAGTCCGATTTATTTTTAATTTTTTCTTTTTGGGGGAGAAAGTCGGATACCCTCCAACAATAAAAATGACGGAAATTTTTGCGCAAAATTAATCACAAAAATTTGCACACACACATATGCACATAAAATGAAAAATAAAATGCAAAGATAATACATTCATAATAGATAATAGTTTGTAGAATGCAAAATTCGCACACACACATATGCACATAAAATGCAAAATTAATCACCATATTTCATGTTTAAAGGGAATATGTAATTGAAAATCACGCCTAATAAGATAATTTGGACGACCGGTTTTAGGTTCCTTTTGAATCTTATTGTTTAATCAAGTGGTCACGATATTTTAGAATAATGTGTTGCATTAATATTAAACCAATTTAGCGTAATAATAGTTTGGAGCGAATTGAATATTTTGTTTGTATGCCTTTTAGATCGCAGGAATCACTTTTCACTATAAGAATTGAGTAGAGGTCAATACGGGCGAATGTGACTCCATGACTCACTTCGTACCATCATCCCCAATCCTCCTTTCGTGGTTCCGAACCATATGGAGTTAGTAATCTCATGGATTATGAATGGGGTGTAACCTTCACGGGTCAATCGTTGTTGCCTATCATTGTCCCTTTATCGTGGCTGCCTTTTATGATCCGTGAACGGTTTACAAGTTCCTTAAAAACTTGTTGGCGGCTCCCTACTTTATTTGTCCCTAATCGTATACGTCAATTCCCACTTCCTAAGAGTGCCAAGCATATTCACCACATGCTTTTAACGTAGGCGCGATTCGATTGACGCCTACAATTTGGCGACTCCACTGGGGAGAATTCTTGGTTAATTATCGATTTGAGTGATCGATATTTAATTAAGTTGAGTGGATGAGACTTGAAAGATTCTTGAAAAATATTCCTGTGATTAATTTGGCATTTTCGCATATGAATTTTAGATTACCTATTTTGCCACAATAGTACGTGATCTATGTATGTGGCTAGCCCGAGGGATTTAAGCTCTATCAACCCAAAAACGCTCATGGCAATAAGGGTTCATCCGAGTTTTTAAATCCACCCAAACCATAGAGTCGAGTTCGATTTCATCACGAACTCGCGGAGCCGCCCGTTGGCATACACCCTCAAGGGAGGCTGCCTTGCTAATGCGTCCAAACTCTTAACCATGGTACCCTTTGACACCCAAAAGCTTGACCATAGTCGAACATAGAACTTCACTTTAGGTTGCGAACTTCATTGCATCATGCGTGACTATATGCTTATGTGTGCATTTTTTTTATTGACATTTTTTTAATTTTTTTTTTCTCTTATCAAACCCTTTTTTTTTTATTATTAGAGTCGAGCCATAAATTTTTTTTTTAATTTTTGAGTCACCCGGATTATAATTCCCGTATACTGCACAAGAGTCAACTTGTTTTGGTCATAGCCAGAGTTCTAGAAATAGTTATGTGTCGTGCCAACTATGGATCTGTAGCCCCGGGTTTTATCTTTCATTTGGCGTTGGTTTCGTTTCAATCAGAGTCACAGATAAAAATTTATAACCGATATACTACAGCCTGTCCAGTTTGGGTGTCTTTTTAGCGTCAACTTTCTTTTGTTTTATTTTTAATTTTTTTTTAAATATATTTTCGTGTCAAGTTAGTATTAGCCAAATCCTTTAATCCGTGTCAACTCGTATAACATTGGATGTAGATTTTTTTTGTACCCATGAGTCATAACTCTTCTAGAATTCTAGTCCTATTCCTTGTTTCTTGTGATCAATTTTTGTGCTAACCTTAACATGTGTTCTTTGTCTTTGATTATGGTTGATCTTATTTATGACTAATGATTTCCAATGGCCCGTTTTCACCTAGTAAATAGCATAAACATTAAAATTGGACAAAATTAATCAAGTTAGTTTGTCTTTTAGTCTTCTATGCTATTTGGTCATTGGGTCCTTTGTTTTTCACAACATCCTCGTGTCTAGCCATGCGATCATACCACGAGTCTTAATAAACTCACCTAATCACATATGTTGAGTCGTTGCACACACTTTGTCTTCGAGTAATGCACTATATTGTTTATGATTGTATATTAGGACCATGCATGCATCGCTTTCCGTTGTAATAGGAATGAGTGGAGTATTTCCCATCAGTTTTAAAAATTGTTTCATACACTCTTCCTTTCCAATTCGAGTATTGAGTGAATGCATTAAATGAGTTCATCCTTACACAGTACTTGGGTCTAAAATCACTAGGCAATAGTTGGAAGAATAAGGGGAACATCACTCCTTCCTTCTTTCCTTCCAATCAAAGCATCAACAACAGGAAACTTTTTTTCCTCACCAGGCGGCAAGAAGTTACTCATAAACAACCATGAAGACGAAGCACAAGACAAGTTTCCATACAAGATTTCATGCTTTTTTTCTTCTTTTGTTTCAACCCTCTCCCCTAATAAGTCTAGCATAGGTTCCCGTTATCCATGTGTACTGTCTATGTGTCATATTTCTTACCTTTTCCATCAATGAGCAATCCTTTCCTTTGCAATCGATCATCGAATTCATTCGCAAAAAAAAAAAAAAATACAAATCAATTACCAAACTAAACACAAAGTACACCAATGATTTGAGGCACCTTTCCAACCCTGTCATTCCCTCTTAACTGTTCAATCACATTCCATTTTTTCATCAACCACTTTGAGCCTCGTCTAACGTTTGGCCTTTATTTTTTCAACCCACTTTCACTCAACCCTGAGATTGGAAGATGTGTAATTGTATAACATTCAAAAATCAAGTAAAAAAAAGTAAAAAAAAAAAAAAAAAAAAAAAAAAAAAAAAAAAAAACAGCAAAGCAACAATAAAACAATGTCTAAAGGCAAGTGTTCCAATGTCTTTGATACGAACACGTCTCGAATTGCGTCTCTTATCGAGTGCTTGGTACCGTGCCTGAGAAACATGAATGCTAAGTGAGTGATGGACTGCATGATCTGAGATTGCCTACATTGATTCACAAGAATGGAAAAATGAAAAAACAAAAAAAAAAAAAAAAAAAAAAAATTCAAAACAACAAAAAAAAATGAAAATAAACTTGCAAAATTCAAAATTTTCAAATTCGCAATTACACATCTTGAGGATTCTCTCGGGTCTTGAGCCTTGTACCCTTTTCTTCTTTAAACCATCAGCTTAACCACATTACAACCCTTGAAAGACCTCTTTGGGGTGTACATACACTTGTACAATGTTCGGTTAGAGCTACGTTCGGCCTGATTCCTAACGGATACATAGGCAACCTCACATCGAGGTGCGGCCACATTCACATTCATATCCATGCATGATCGAGTCAAAGAATATCCAATGCTTACCCCTACCCATTTAGAGCTAGACTTGGAGGGTTGAACCCACATCATTTAGCCTACCCAGCCTAAAAAGTCATCATCTTCGACTCTTCTCACATCTATTTCCATCACCATAACCCTTGCAGCCAGCCTTAGTATCATATTCACACACTTCCCTCACACATCCATATCCATATCAATCATCTTTCCCTTTAAGATCCCTTTATCATGAAATCTTGTTTCAACACTGTGCATGTTTCATCATCTTTCATTACAACATTCATTAGAAGAAACATTGTATACTTGCTTAGCTTCCTGACCTGAGCAATATTCATTGTTTCACGCATCGCATAATGTGCTGAATAACATTTATATATCAGTGATTTGTAATAAAAAAAAAAAAAAAAAAAAAAAAAAAAAAAAAAAGCATATTGTTCTTAGCTCCTTGACCTAAGAAACATTCATTATGCAATACTCAATAATCACTTCATCTATATATGTGCTTAGCTTCCAGACCTAAGTGACGTTCAAGATCGTTTCTTTACACCATATATGATGCTTAGCTCCATGACCTAAGTTCATTCATCTATCGTGTCACATGACGTAATTGTCCTTAGCCTCCTAGCCTAAGAACATGCATCATGCATACATTAATTTCGAAGGAAGTTCGAGAATAAAAGTTCAGTTTTCACGTCTTTCTCGGGAGAGAGTCGCTACCTTCCACTCATCTCATGACAAAAATTGACGGAAAATTTTTGCTTTTGCATGGCATCTTCGTTTGCTTGTGTCTGCACACGCACACATAGGGGTGTTCAAAAAAACCCGACCCGATTGTCCCGACCCGATTTCCCGATGACCCGGTAAATACCCGATGGGAAATTTGGGGAAAAAAGCTGTTTTTTCGGGACGGGTACCCGACCCGGGAAAAATGCATGTTTTCCGGGTCGAGACATGGGCCGCCCTGTATATTAGACGGGTACCCGCTGACCCGGTAAGTTTAATTTATTTTTTTAAAAAAAAATATAAATACAGCTTGCTAGGGTTTTTTGCATTTCACTTAGCACTATTAGCAGCCACCTTCTTCTCTCTCCTTCATCCCCCCTATCTCTCTCCTCCATCTTCTATGTCCTGTACTCCTGTGTCTATTCCTCTCTCTTCGTCCCTCTCCTTTGTCTCCCTTCATCTCTGTCCCTCTCCTTTATGTCTCTCTTTCTCCGTTCCCATCTCTCTCTCCGTCAGCCTTTCTTCGTCCAGCAGATCGAAGCAACAACAATAATTCATAGCAAATGGAAGCAACTTTGTGGCAGGTGCGGTGATGTGCTTGCTTCGGTAAGGTGGCTGCTCAATGGTCATGACTTCTCATGCTCAGATCTACAAGTTTTCAATATATTGATGGAGTATACTTGTTATTTAGGGATGAATATGCTTACCCAATTTAATCTGGGTTTTAGTGTTTTACAATTAAATTAGTAGGAAATTAATTTTCATTGTGTTTTGATTAGTATATTCAATTATTCATCAATATATAGATTTGATATTGTGGGGGTTTTAGTGTTTTACGTACAATTCAATTAGTAGTAATTAATTTTTGGTTTTATTCTACAAATTGTATATTGAATGAATTCTTTTCATCTAAATCCCCATAATCATTTTTTTTTTTTTGTACTTTTTATGATATGTAAATTAGTAAATACAATTATTTGATTACAGAATTAAGGATGAAGATTATTGTCTTTGATATGTTATTCTACTGGATTATTTTCATTTCATGAATTTTTTTATCAATAAAATAAAATAAAATAAAAAAGATCCGGGTACCCTATGTCCCGACCCGAATATCCCGGGTATCCGGACGGGTACCCGAGATATTCGGGTTGGGACATGGGACAAATTAACAAGTACCCGAAACTCCGGGTACCCGGGTACCCGAAAACCCGGGTACCCGGATTTGAACACCCCTACACACACATATACACACACACTCTCACAAGTCATACACATCTCATGTCACATCAAGTCAAACTTGGTCAAGTCAGTGGTCAAGTCAATCACAATATATAAGAGTCCATTGAAAAAATTATTTTTGCAGGTCTCATCTACAGCCCACGTTCGGGGACAAGCGAACCAACTACAACCCACGTCCGGGGACAAGCGGACCATCTACAGCCCACGTCCAGGGACAAGCGGACCATCTACAGCCCACGTCCGGGGACAAGCGGACCATCTATAGCCCACGTTCGGGGACAAGCGGACCATCTACACCCCACGTTCGGGGACAAGCGAACCAACTACAACCCACGTCCGGGGACAAGCGGACCATCTACAGCCCACGTCCAGGGACAAGCGGACCATCTACAGCCCACGTCCGGGGACAAGCGGACCATCTATAGCCCACGTTCGGGGACAAGCGGACCATCTACACCCCACGTTCGGGGACAAGCGAACCAACTACAACCCACTTCCGGGGACAAGCGGACCATCTAAAGCCCACGTCCGGGGACAAGCGAACCATCTACATCCCACGTCCGAGGACAAGCGGACCATCTACATCCCACATCCGGGGACAAGCGGACCATCTACAGCCCACGTCCGGGGACAAGCGGACCATCTACAACCCACGTTCGGGGACAAGCGGACCATCTACAGCCCACGTTCGGGGACAAGAGAACCATTTACAGCCCACGTTCGGGGACAAGCGAACCAACTACAGCCCACGTCCGGGGACAAGCGGACCATCTACAGCCCACGTTCAGGGACAATCGAACCACCATCATTTCATGACGCAAGGTTCTCGATACACAGAGACTTGCAATCTCATCACCTGTCGACTTTCCTCAAGCATAGAAAGCATTATCGGTGGATTTCTTCAAGCATAGAAAAACGCCAAAATCATATGTCGACTTTCCCCAAGCATGGAAAGTGTCATCCGGTAGATTTCTTCAGGCTTAGAAAGCTACCAAACTCATCTGTCGGCTTTCCTCAAGCATGGAAAGCATTTCAACATACGTCATCTGGTGGATTCCTTCAAGCATAGGAAGCTACCAAACTCATTTGTCACCGATACACGGGTGTTAGATAAGCATTCTATCCCTTTACTCTTTTATCTGTAGAACTTACTTTTTTCTGCAGGTATCGGCGTATACAGATTGAGTGATTTAGGATCGTCGAACGTCTTAAATCATTCTCCGTCCCTATCAACTACTTTGACTATCGTTTTTTAAACTAACGTTTCTGCAAACTCAGTCAAAGTGGGGGCTTCTGTAGACACCTAAAAATGTCTCCCCAAAATCAAACCCGATGATGAACAAGCTTTCACCGCCATTATGGGTCGGGTTGAGTACTTAATCTTGGAGTGCTTAAATCCATATTTCCATTTCATAAACCAACCTAAATTCTAGCCCATTTCCCCAAACCATAACTTATTTTCCTCTTTTCGTGCCTTTAAACCCAAAATAATACATTTCGTGTCCTTTAAAATCATTCATTTCGTGTCTTTTTTAAAAAAACGTTCAATCCTGTTTATTTTGGTCCATAATCTGGGTCCAATGATTGAATAGTTGGATGGGGATTTAAAAGAGCTTTCCAAAGATATATTATAAGCCCAAATCCGAGTTATAACGAATAAGTTATGGCCAAAATATTAAATTGAGCCCAAACCGAACCTAAGCCCACCTTACCTACGACCCAATGATCATGTGGAGGATCCAAATGATTTAATCCAATTTCTAAATTAATTAGGATTAATTAGAAGCTTCTATAAGTTTCTAAAAGATCATGATTATCCTTTTTGAAAAGATAAGATTAAAGAGTTTGAAATTAAATAAAGCTCCTTTTTTTAATTTTAAAAGTCCTAACTTTATTCGAATTGAAAGATATTCAAAGATAGACAGATATTATTTTCGTGCCTCATAGTTTTTATACAAATTTTATATGGTTGGATAGCCCTTGAAATTATCTTTCCAATGATATATTATAATATCAATTCCGAGCTATAATGGAAAAGATATGAATAAAATATCAAACTCTATCCAAAACTGAAACCGTCTAACTATTTCGGCCATATCTTTTATTCTGTAAAAGATTTTAATCTGATTCTAATTGGGTTAGAAATTAGACTTGAAGATCTTTCCAACTATATCTTATTTATCTTATTCCGATTTCTGGATCGAAAGATATGATAAAAACAAAAACCGCAAAAACTGTTGTCTATCGAGTTTTATTCCGATTTAATTCGGATCTTATCTTGTTTTTTCGACCCTTCTTTTTTCTCTATAAATAGAGGTCATATCACCCCTTTTTCAATCATCAACAAGCTTGATCACAAGTTAATTCTCTTCTCCCTCTTTAGCCTAAACACTAGCCTCCCTATTCTTCCATAATACTTCCCCTAAACACTCCAAGGAGTCCATACAATACCCGAAGTTCTATACTGAAACCAAGGTGTGAAAGTTATAATTAACTAAGGGTTTGGACCAAATCAAATCTATATTTATTTAATTTAATTTAATTTTCATTTGCTTTATATTTTTATTGAAAGTAGGGACGTAAGATAGATGTTAATGATATAAACTATAGTTAGTAGGATATAAATTTTATTGTAGATAGAAAAGATAAATAATAATAATAATAATAATAATAATAATAATAATAATAATAATAGTAATAATAATAATAATAATAATAATAATAATAATAATAATAATAAACTCTTATGTGTCTCCACCTTTGTTGGATGTTGTTGAGGACCATGATTTGTCCGAGCATAATATTAAGCAGTGTAAGAGAAAGAATTCTGACGGACATTATACTGTTGCGGTTAAGGTTCTTTCGTCTTCTAGTCTTGCCCCTTACAATGATGCCACTCTTACAGATTTGCAAGCTAAGCACCCTTCTTTTCCAGCTCCTATCTTACCAGATATTCCCGTTGATTGGCACATTATTGCTACTCCTGGTGTTGTTTTGGATCAGATTAGGGGTTTTCCACGAGGTACGTCATGTAGTAGAGACAGCTTGTGTGCTCAACACCTTATGGATTGTTTGAGTGGTGCTGCGGTTGCTATTTCAAATGAGTTGGTGAACTCTATTACGCAGGTGGTTAATCTTTTTCTCGCTGGAAAATGTCCTGTTGTGTTGGGAGAATACATTGCTAGTGCTCCTCTTACGCCACTTGTTATGCCTGGCGGTGCTATTCGGCCTATTGTTGTGGGTACCATTTGGAGGCGTCTGGTTTCAAAGGTTGGGGCTGCTTTAATTGGTCCGCGTCTAGGAAGCTATCTTGGAGGTCTTCAGTTTGGTGTTGGGGTTCTTGCGGGTGGTAAGGCTATTCTTCATGATGTTAATCGTTTGGTTGAGGCGCGTGGTGGTGATGTTGGCCTCTCCATGTTGATATACATACATGTATGTCACAGGTTATGTTGGTAAAATCATTAATAAAATTGGGGACAAATAGGTAATTGTAATCCTTGTCTTCTTCCCTTCTCACATCACATCAATGGTTGTACAAAATTCCTCCTTCCTCCCCATGAGCAACACCATTATTGTTGAGATGAAAATGTCAGCGCAAAGAATGAAGATGTTTTCCCTAAAGGTTTAGTATGACCCTAATTTGACATTCTTTGCTACTATGCTGAGAAAGGATTAACAACAAGAGGTGAAAAGAAGAGGAAAACGATGAGACATAGAAGAAAGCCTCTGTGGTTACTCGACGGGTGATAGGTCTCGTCCAGCCTAACAAAGATAAAACCCTAACTTGGTCTCTCTAATGGGTAGAAAGGGCATGTAAGGGTCGATCTCATAAGGACTAAGGAGAGCACTAACAAGTATCGATTTATGACAAGATAAGTCAAGTCTTTTGGGGTTATGAGTTATGCAGAAAAACTATAAACAATAATAAAAAGTATCTTGGGAAGGTATCCACCAATTAAGTCATTCACAAACTATAGTTTAACATACAAGACATATCAATTTGGGGATAAAAATTAAGAGAAGTCATTTAAGGCACCTAACTACTCTCTCAAGCTAGAGGGATTACTTGAGTCATGAATACAACTTACTCTCGTGGTTACAATGTATAAAACAAGAATTAAAGCATAATCACGATGAAATGAACATTCCATTGACTAGAAATTCCAATTCTCATGGTGTTTTATGTCAATTAAGCATAAGGGGGCTAACTCGAGTTCATCTCTCAATCATTCATTGAGAAAGATTAGATTAATAGTTCTAGCAGTGGCCACTTACAAGATCTAATAATGAAACCTCTTAAGGTCAACTAATTAATTAACATCCCACATTAGCTAAATCAACACATGCAAACAAGTATTTGTGAATTCGTCTTTCAAACCATCATAAATCAAAACTAAAGAAATTAACAACTAAGAACATGAAATCAAACATTAATCTAGTATGAACAAGTAATTAAGGATGAAAAGATACAAAACTATGTAAATAAAATAACAAAATAGGAGAGAGGGTAAGAAATTCTAATTAAATTTGCAAGGAGTATTCAAATCTTTAAGTTTCCTTCTTTCAATTCTTCATAATCCAATCTTTCAAAAATCTTCTCTTACTTTATCTCTCTAAAAAATGAGAAACTACATAAAATTTCTCCCCCCTTAAAATTAATTTGGGTTCTATTTATATTACCCTTAAATTACATAGAAAGCTCCATCAAAAAATGCGCAGAAAAGCAAAGGTGTGGCATCTCCAAGTGATTAGAGCGGCCGCACCACCTTAAAACAGGTGATGGGCTGAATGTTCAGCACTAGATAGGCGCGACCTCTCTAAAGGAAGTCCGCGGTCGCGCCAAGGGGAGCAACCTCTCCAATATACAAGCGCGGCCAAACCTAGCGCGTCAGCACTTCAGCAAAATCATTCAAATAGTCATAACTTCTTCATTACTTGTCGAAAAAAGGCATGTGACCACTCGTTAGAAAGCTCTTGAGATGAAATTTAATCTCCAATTATAATCACCTCAAAATGTTGAGTAAAATGAAAGTTATGGACTGTTTAAGTTGACCTTTGCATAAAAGTCCTTCCTAATTAACTCTTCTAAATGCTCTTATTTCTCTCCAAGATATTATCTCGTGTTTCTTTGATAGTTCCATCAACCTGTGATTTCCTATTTCTTTTACCTTTCATTCTCAATCAATCCATAGCCTTCATGGGTGCCAAAAGGTGCTAAATGTGCTACATTACATCAGAAACACAAACAACCTAATCCTGTGAAGCATGGATGGTACAAAAATTGCATAAAAATAGGATAAATAGTGAACTTTGATGCCATATAATACGAAAAAAAAAGGTTCAAAGCTACCCTAAAATCATACCAAATAACAAGTTATCAAATCCCCCCAAGCTAAGATTTTACTTGTCCTCGAGCAAACTAATCACGCCAAACCAAAGAAGGGAAATAACTTGCCAAAATCAAAGTAAGGAGGGGCAACAAGGAGAATGCACAAATACACTAATCTGCATGGTAACAGCCACAATCATATTTAGCGCAATTGAGAAGTAATTTAAACCTCCAAGTTCCCCTAGAGGACGAGTTTTTAACTCGTGAGGGTTTCCAATGATTTTACCACAACTCACACAATCCACAATACATCATCAAAAATAACACAATTTAATTTCAATTTTTTTTTTTTTTTTTTTTTGCCCAAGTCAACTCATCGGGATATGAGACAAAAGCAAGATAGGTGAGCAACTTTCTAGAATTACCAATCATACAAATGTACACAAAAAGTTGGGGGTAAAGAGGAAAACTAAGCAAGATTGCACTAACACACTTCCTTAGACCTTTTACTAGCTTATTAGAGCACATTTGGATATTCCACGGTTTTAACAAGCCCTCTTTCAATTATAAAATTACAAAATACAAGTCCACCTCCCAAGATGTGTGTAGACACCCCCTAACCACATTCTATTTCGAGACTTTTACAATACGTGAGTAAAAAGAGAAAGTGTGGGAGGCAACAACAAATTGACCTCTAAAAAAATAGAACTTTTTTGGTATTTTTCAGGACTTTTTCTTCTTTGAAATTTTTCTTTTTATTTCTTTTTCAATTAATTTTTTTTTCTTTTTTTTCATTTCAATGCTCTAGCCTCTTTTAACTCAGCATCACTTTTTTTTATTGATAACTTGTGGCTTATTATGCTACTTATTTCATACTTTACACACATAAACAAGTCTCTAATAAATCTTTGTTTCGGGGAGAGTGGGAAACACATCAAGGGCATATGGGACCGCAAATTATCTTAAACATATCCTACTTCGAGCGAGTTAGACATTATCTTATGCTAGATGTGCAATTGGGCATTCATCGTTTTTATTTCATATACACTAATGCAATCAAGCTTAATAGATTTCTAAATGACTCCAATGCATACACATTTTGTAAAAACTAATTGATCATCATTCAAGAGTCAAACAAGGAATCACATAAAAATCTTCATTTGAGTTTCAGCTTGGGCATTTTTTTTTATTTTTTTAGTTTTTTAAGTTATCTAATAAATAAAAGAAAAGGCATGAATATCCAAATGTACAACTATGAACGAATTCAAGCATCAAACTAACAATCAACCCCCCCCCCCCCCCTTCATGAATGCATGAAGCTACCTCAAGCTTAGACAAAGTGTTGTCCTCAATGTTTTAAAGAGATAATCAAAGGGGAGGGATGGAGGGAGGGAAGGGAACACAATTAATCTCAACAAGTACATCTAATTCAACAACCATAACTACAACAAAAAACACTACAATAGAATCTAGCCCCAAGCCAAACTCTTTAACAAGCAACCAATGGATGACAAAAATAATTATAAAATCAATAGCTTGAGAAGGGATGAAGAGAGGAAGAGATATTACTCTATTTGATGCAAAATTCTTCAAAACTTGGTAGAGTATGTTGTGTTTTTTCAATGTAGCAAAAACTCCAAAAATTCTTGTGAATTTGATATTATATGATTTAATTTGGAATGGATTGACAAAGAGTACCTAATTGAGAATCATTTCATAAAGCTCGTTAGTTCAAATCACCATACAATTAAAATCCATGCATGTCATTATTCAAAAACAAACAAATAACAAAATGAAAAGAATATTTGCCTTTCTTTTCGATCTTTGGCTAGCCCTTAGCTAGTAAGTAATTTGACAAACTTCTAAGGAGCTTATCATATGCACTTGAGCACATTTCACAAATTGAAACCATAAAAATAAGAAGAAAATTTAAAGAGAATAAAAAAAAAAAGGATATACATTAATCTACAAAGTTTCCTAAAATAAAAATGAAAAGATCTAAAAAAAAAAGGTCATAGATTAAAAAGAAGGAAAAATAAAAGTATAACTATTAACAAAACACTTTATTGGAGATTCATTTGGTAAATCAAAAACCATATTTACATCAAATTCACCAAATTGAGTATTGTTGGTTAGAAATTGATCATGAAAATCGATCATAGAATGAAGTACAAAGAGCCTCATGTGAAGTGAACTTGGGAAGAAAAGAGGAACAAAGATTTGAAAATGAGACAATAATATCAAGAGTTTTTGAGAAAGTGACATGAGGCTCAAAAAAAAGAATGTTCAATTGGTAAAGACCTTAACAATCACCTCACTCTCAACTCTATGGTCTTCAAAAGAAGAAATTTCCTCCACTTTGTACCTTTTATCCCAAAATTCATCATGAATATCTAGGCTACTCTTTTCAAATTGATAGTTATCCTCAACACCTCTTGAATAATCATAAATATAATCAAATTGAAGAATGTCATCAACATTATATTTGGACTTTACTAGACTTATATCATTAGTGGAATTCAACAAACAATCACCAACTTTGTCATCATTCATAATTAATGGTACATTAGGCTCATTATACAAATTGATGATATTTGGAAAATTAGAGTCATCAACCAAAGGTTTTTCAAAAAGAGGCTTCTCAAAATTTTCATTTTCATTCGTTTGAACCCTAGAAGCTTCACTATGATGATTCATGGATGTACAATTTCTCTTTATGCCCATTAGATTCTTAGAAATCTCTTCACTACCCTCCAAAAAACATTCTAGAGCGAGCTCTAAGAAGACTTGGGTTCTTGAGGATGGGAGAAATTTCGAAAATCACATTCGGATGAGGTGTCAACATTATGCACATTAGCCACATCATAAGGAGTTCATGGCATAAAATTGGAAACCAAGAAAAAAAATTGAGGAATTTTGACAATTTGCATCACCAAAACTCGAAACATTAGAATCCAAAACATTATCACCACATTCTTCAAATGAGCTTGCATCGTTAAAATGGTCATACGTCTCATGATTAGTCATCTCCCAATCATAAGTATTTTTAGTTAGCCACTCAAAAATACTCCAATTTTCAATAATGGTTTTAGACATAAATTGAATTTCGGACATAGATTCAACAACAACTCGCATTTCATCATTTAAACCTTCAAAAATTACTTCACAAATTAAATATCCACCTTTAAATGTCTATGACCATAATTATAACCAATATAATCATTAACAAACCCTATGGTAATATCTCCAAAATGTTTCATTCTCGTATTGGGAAAGGGAAAAAATTGTCATTTATTTCAATGGAAGAAACCCAAAAAAAAAATATAAAAAAGAAGAAAAGGAAGAAAAAAAAATTATATACAAAGACTTAGGCCCTGTTCTGATACGGTTATTTTCAATTCATTTCAGTTTAGTTTGGTTCAGCTCTAATAAGTTCAGTTCAGCTCTTAATTTCCTTCTCTTATAAAATATTTAGTTCAGTTTAGTTCAGCTCTTAATTTCCTTCTCTTATAAAATATTCAGTTCAGTTCAGCTCTTAATTTCCTTCTCTTATAAAATATTCAGTTCAGTTCAGCTCAGCTCAAATCAGTTCAGTTTAGTTCAGTTCAGTGCAGCTCTAATAAGATCAGTATAGTTGGTTCAGTTCAGCTCAGCTCAGTTCAGTCAATGAGAACAACCCTTAGACTCATCTAATCAATACTTAGCCAATGTCAACCGAAGTCCCCGTCAACGCACCAAAATTTGATAGGTCATCGTCGAGCCTACCAAAGATAAAAACCTAACTTATTGGTCTCTCTAATGGATAGAAAGGACAAGTAAGAGTCGTTCCCAAATAGACTAAGGGAAGCACTAACAAATATCGATTTGTGACAAGTTAAGTCAAGTCTTTTTGGTTATGAGTTATGAAGAAAAAGTACAAACAATAATTAAAAAGGATCTTGGGGAGGTATACACCAATTAAGTCATATACAAACTATAGTTTAACATACAAAGACATAGCAATTTAGTGATAAATTAGGGGAAGTCATTTTAGACACCCAACTACTCGGCTCAAATTTTATTTTTTTGGACGGGTTTGAAAATGCTATTTTAAGTATTTTTTATTGATATTTTTGGCCCGACCCGAAAATGGAACGAAAAACCCGCACGGACCGGCCATTTTGGATGGTTTTGGGCACAAAATTCCAGTCCAAACTTGGACTTACCCGGTTCGAGAAGTGGATTATTTTTTGACATTGATCCGGCCCGAATTCAACCCGCATCGCTCAATGATCACCTCTACCTCTACCTCTACCTCTACCTCTACCTCTCACATTGCAATACATTACTAAGTCAACAAGTTGACCGGCGGCTCCTACTCCACGTGATTAATTACATCTTACCTGTTGAAACCTTGCATCCAACGGTAATAATAAGCTAAGCAACTGTTGCACATTTTTCTTTACTCCAACAACAATCAGCAGTTGCAAGAATATTAATTATTAATTAATAACACAAAAACGTCAGCTCAACCCACTTCTGAAAAATTTGGGAAAGTTTTGAAACATTTTAGAAATTAACAACTTTGTTACGACTCCTTAACTCAATGCGTAACTGCCACTCTTGACTTTACCTTCTCCACAAATTAGCTTACAAATTCTGCAATCCAATGGAGCCTTTTAAAGGTAAATCATCTTAATTTTGACCAATTTTTATGTTATTTTGATGATTTAAAACTGCTGATTATGAGCTTTTTTTGCTGTTAATTATTGTTGCATTAGCTTATGCTCAGAATCAGTAAAGTTGTTTTTTTTTTTTTTTTTTTTTTTTTTTTTTTTGTTATGATTTTTCTTGTTGTTTCCTAATTAGAATTGTGGATATTGGGTGTTAATAATAGTAATGAATTTTTTTCTGGGTTATGCTTATTTTGGTAATTTGTTAACAAAAATTAGGTATTGAAGCTGAAATTGGAAGACATATGAAAGAGAAATGAAGTGGGTTTCGGGAATTTTTATTGGACTTTGATAGTGGGCAATTGGGATTTTGATTATCTGGAGAAATGAAGTGGGTATTAGTGATTTTGATTTTAGTTGGTTGTTCATATTTCTGCACAATTTTGGGTTCAAAAAATATAACAAAATGTCCTGTAGATCTAGACTATGTTGTAAAACTCCCTTGGAATACTTCAGCGTGCCATGGAAATAGTTCAGGAAGTAATCCAAGAACCGGTTGTTGTCAAGCCCTTTTGAGTTTAATGGGAATAGCTCTTTCCCATAATCTTAATCAGACTTCTCTCTTTGGATTTCGAGATTATCCGACTTCGGTATCTTGCCTCTCGGATTTCCAATCCAAGCTTGATTCTATGTCTCTAGCCCCAAATTTGACCTTTAAGTGTTTTGATCCTGAGCAATTTGTGATCACTCCTGATGTTTGTGCTGGCATTGTTACCATCCGAAATTGGACTGATGTGCTTAAAAGTGATAATTCTTTAGATCAAGTTTGTGGATCTGACCTCTCTGATCTCACTGCCTGTGAAACCTGCTATGCTGCTGGTACGAGAATCCAAAATCAGTTGATTGCCATTGATGGGAACAGTTCACATGCTCGAGATTGCTTTTACTTCACTATTCTTTATGTTGCTGGGATAATCAATAAATTAGGCCCTGAAAATGCTGGAACAACTTCATGTGTTTTTCAACTTCAATTACTTCCGTCAGCTGGTTCTGATGGTGTGAGACATTTGAAGCTGCATCTGGGATTAATCGGTGCTGCTACTGCAGTGTTTTTAGTATTTTGCCTCTTAGGTTTGTACTTGTGGTATTACAAGAAACAGCAGAAGAAGAAACATAAGATGGAAGTTGACGCAAATCAAGAAAGTAGACCTAGAATGCGGCCTAACACTGGTGCAATATGGTTTAAAATTGAAGACCTTGAGAGGGCGACTAACAACTTCTCACAGAAGAATTTTATTGGGCGTGGTGGTTTTGGGATGGTTTACAAGGGAACCTTACCAGATGGGACAATAGTTGCGGTCAAAAGGCTTACTGAACCCAATTTTGAAAGGGATTCTGATTTTCAAAATGAGGTTGAGATTATAAGCAACCTGAGGCATCGAAATTTGGTACCACTTAAAGGGTGTTGCATGGTTGATGAAACTGTGAATGCTGATGATTATGGTGGAAAACAGAGATATCTTGTTTACGAATACATGCTGAATGGCAATCTTGATGACCATTTGTTTCAGAATCCAACAAACCAAAGTGGGCTACTCAGAAACTCCTTAACATGGCCCCAAAGAAAATGCATAATATTGGATGTGGCAAGGGGGTTAGCTTATCTCCATCATGGAATAAAACCTGCAATATATCATCGGGACATCAAGGCTACAAACATTCTTTTAGATTCTGATATGCGAGCAAGGGTGGCTGATTTTGGATTGGCAAAAGAAATAAAAGAAGGGCATTCTCATCTCACTACCAGAGTAGCAGGCACACATGGCTATTTGGCCCCAGAATATGCACTTTATGGGCAGCTAACTGAAAAGAGCGATGTCTACAGTTTCGGGGTGGTTGTTTTAGAGATAATGTGTGGGAGAAGGGCCCTTGATCTGTCAGCTTTAGGGTCCTCCACCACTGTTTTAATAACAGATTGGGCTTGGTCTTTGGTTAAAGAAGGAAAATCAGAAGAGGTTCTTGACTCATTTTTGTTGAGAGAAGGGGATAACTCGGAGCTGAATCCAAGGGGAATTATGGAACGATTTGTACGTGTTGGTATTCTGTGTGCTCATGTCATGGTCGCACTAAGACCTACAATCTCAGATGCACTGAAAATGCTGGAAGGTGATATTGAAGTTCCTCAAATTCCAGACCGGCCCATGCCTTTTGGGCATCCATCTTTCCACAGGGATGGAAACCCATACAGCATATCGCCAGTCTTGAGTGGGCTGCATTTAAATTCTGGTGAGATGCTTAGGTAATTAAGATATACTTCAGTAGATAAGTATGAGCTCCATTTATCACTTTGCTGCAGAGACAAAATTGCGGAGGTAATGCTGCCCGTTCTCATAGTCGATGAACCTTGTACAGAAGAAAAACAAAGACCAAGGTTTTTTTTTCGAAAAATTGACACACGTCTTGATTGTGTAAAGAAAAGAGGAGCTTATAGTGATTTAACACGTTAGCAGATAAAGCTTCATCAATGGTATGTACTGCACCGGAAATGGGAAAAATAAGATTAGTCTGGGAGACAGTTTATTCACATTATTAGCTATCAGTTTCTTGTGATATCTGTCAAACACCGGAAGAATATCTGGGGTATCTTGGACTAGTTAAAAACTCATTAGTATTTTTTGACATCCTGTACATATGTGCCATATTTCTCTGCTTTTTTTAAAAAAAAAAAAAAAAAAAAAAAAAAAAAAAAAAAAGGATTTTTCTCCTTATAAAACGGTATTCAGGGCTTCCATATATGTTATCAGCATGTATGACTCATGATCTGTCAGCATGTATTCAAGGCTTCCATATTAAGCCCAATTTCAACTTCGGAATCAAAGTTATGGGCTTTGAAAAATCAAACTTTTTTGTAGGGATAAAATCGATAGAATCAGTGCTTTGAAAATCAAACTTTTTTGTAGGGGTAGAATCAATAGAATTAGGGTAGAATCATTCCGTTTTTACCAAGAAACGATTTAATTAAAAATTAAATCGTTTGGGTTGATCAGGATTGTAAACACATGAATCACTATCAGGTATGTATAATTACCATGACATGTAATTATTCAAAAAATAAAGGAAAAATTGTTGGGAATAATCCCACCTTTAGGGCGTCCGCGAAAAATAATCCCACCTTTGGGATTTTTTTAAATAATCCGACCTTTATACCTAATCCGCTCAAAATAGTCCTAACTGGTCATGTAACATGTTATAACAAGTTACATGACACGTGTCGGTCTGTAATTGGTCAAAAATTAAAAATAAAGTAAATTGAAATAATTTTTTTTTAAAAAAAAAGGTTAATTTATTTAAAGGAAAAATAAATAAATAAATTGAAACCCCCCCCCCACCAGCCCTAGCCACCCTACCCCGCCGCCCCAGACCTCCCCTCCCCTAAACCATCACCCCGCCTCCCTCTCCTACGAAACTCAGGCTGCAATTTCGCCCGATTTCAGCCGCCCAAACCACCATCCCACCTCCTTCCCCCACGAAACCCAGGACCAATTAACCCACGAAACCCACCTCCCCCTCCCTAAACCACCACCCACCTCCCTTTCCAAGCCGATCCGACCTTCCCTTTCCCCACTCTAAACGCGTTGTCGTCCCCCGACCAAGATTCACGCCGTTTCCTGGGGTTTGGTTTGGTGGATTTCGATTTTTCAAAGAGGGTATAATATCACCTTTGGGGTTTTGGGGTTGGGCTAGCTGGAGTGGGAGCCTGGTCGTCGTCGGCACGGTGGTTACGGGGCGGGGTGGGATGGTGGTTCTGGGTCTGGGTTTGGGTGAGGATGGTAGTGGGTGAAGCAGCTTAGGTGGCGATGGTTTTTTCCTCTTTTTTTTTTTTTTTTTTTTTTGCTTTTTTTTTTGGACAAATTAAATTATAACACGTGTACATTAATCTTAATAAAAAAATTTACTTATTCAACCGGTTACAAGTTACTTGGGATCATTTTGAGCGGATTGAGTATAAAGGTGGAATTATTAAAAAAAAAAAAAAAAAAAAAAAAAAAAAAAAAAAAAAAAAAAAACCAAATGTGGGATTATTCATCACGGATACCCTAAAGGTGGGATTATTCCCAGCAATTTTACCAAAAATAAATCAAATCCATGTGGGTGTGAACTGTGAAGAGAGATTATATATGAAATTATAATATCAAAACAAATCCTACATGATAATGATTACATAATTCAAAGACAAGATCAAAGATATTTAACTTTAACTACATAAATAGTAATTGGGTAGAATTCAAGAAAACGAAGGTAGTACAAAGATTAAATACATGTACATAGGACCTAAATATTTACAACATGATTGGCCTCGCATCCAAGCCAATGTCAATATGTGTGAGTGAGGACAAGCTCAATTCCCTGGCGCAGTCATTGGCAACTTCATGTTTGACATTACTTGTGCAGTGGAGTTTGTGTACAAATTTAGCTACATGTAAGCAAATATTGAATACATCAGATACTAAGTAGTACATTGTAACCATTCTGTATGAAACAATCTCTCCCTTTTAAACATGTTTCATTTGTTTTCGGTAGCAAGAATAAAAAAAAAAAATCAATAAAAGTAACACAGGATACAGATCAATGATAAATAGTTATTGGGGCAACTTTGCAGAAAGTACCACAAAATGACAAAAGTAAGATCATGAATAGAGTAACACAGGAACAGCAGAAAATTCATACAGATCAATGATAAATAGTTATTGAGGCAACTTTGCAGAAAGTACCACAAAATGACAAAAGTAAGATCATGAATAGCCTAAAGGCTAGGGGTGTTCAAAAAGCCCTGACCCGATAAATTTAACCGGGTATTTTTTCTGTTTTTCCCAAATTTAATGGGCCGGGTACCCAACCCGGAAAAAAGAAGCTTAGCGGGTTGGGTCATAGGCCGATCTTTGTGTTAAGTGGGTACCCGCTGACCCGTTAACATTTTTTTTTTTGGTTAAATACAAGGTTATACGGAGTATATATTGTTATTTGCTAGACAATTAGGTTTTATGTGTACAACCGCCACACTCTCTCTCCCTCTCCTCCCTCTCTCTCCCTCTCCTCCCTCTCTCTCTCCTTCACTGGTCACTCACAGTCACAACTCACGCGCAGTACGCCACCCACCTCCTCTTCTCTTTCTCTCTCTTCTCTTTCACTCACAAACGCAAACAAAACCCAGCAAGAATCATCATCAACCCATTAAGAATCGTCATCAACCCACCAAGAATCTTGGTGCCTTTGCTATTGCAGTTGAATCCCACCGCAAGAGAAGGAAAAAATTAGGAGGGAAGAAGATGGTTGATGATGATATTTGATGGTTGGTATTGATGAATGATGATATCATGATGTAAAATCTGGATTTTGTTTTGATTTTTTTATTTATTTATTTTTTTAATTAAATCTTTAATAAGGATCTATTGTTAGTTGTACTTAACTTCTTCTAATTGTGTGTATTTTTTTAATTGTACTTCTAATTGTGTGAGCTCTGTGAAGTTTGGGTAGTATATTTTGGATTATTTATCATTTTTCACATTTTGAGCAAATTATTGTTCTCTCAAATCCGGGTACCATATGACCCGACCCGAGAAAAGCGGGTACCCGAAACCTGGGTACCCGGTCTTCTCGGGTCGGGACATGGGCCGAGTATCAAACTACCCGAAGATTCGAGTACCCGGATTTTCAGGTACCCGAAAACCCGGGTATCCGGATATGAACATTCCTACTAAAGGCTGCAACAAAATATTGACTCCATTGATATATGATGGGATGATGCGATGCTAACATGGGATTGCTTTTCCCACCCGTATTGATGTAATGATATGCACCGGTTTTTTTGTTTACTTTTATGGTACATTCTAAGGCGACTTGTTGAGCAAAATAGCCAAACTAACCATCATTGAGGCTAAAGTTTTATCCCCGTAAGACCATCTCCAATGGTGATACTCAACTTTGAGTAATGAAATACAAAATGAGTTGTTTTTTACCTCCATGGTGATACCCAACCCACTTCTCAATTTAGCAACTCATGTGAAGTCTAATTTCCCAATGGTGAGACTTTCTAAAGTATACTAATGTCCCTTTCAATTTATGGCCCACCAAATCATATTTTAAGTATTTTTTAGAAAAAAATAAAATTAAAACTCCAAATGAAAGTTGCTAATTTTAGATACCAAGTTATTGGTATCCTTTGCAAAAGATACTCTCTCTCTCCTAAAAATACTCACTCAAGTCTCACTATTGGAGAGGGTGTACGGAGGGAAAGTCACTCGTGGTAACCTCGAGACATAGTGATATGTGAAGATATCGGTGACATTTTAGAAACACCTATGGTCCTGTTGCAACTTGCAAGTCCCTTAGTAAAAGCAATATCATATTATCATTAGTGATATGCATCTATTATGCATTTTTATCTAATTTACAATTTTTATAAGATTTTGGTAAGAATTTTTTTTTTTTTTTTTTTTTTGGTTATTAAAAAAAATTTAGCATGGAGGAGGAAATTTTTTGTGGATAACTATACGGATTACCGAATAGTCACTTTTGATTCATGTAATTAACCCACTTATGGAATTGAGGCTTTAACTGATTAATTAGGTTCAGAAGCAGTAGCCAAGTTTCATCTATTGTATTCCAACCCCACATTAGTTTATCTCTCACATAGATTAAACGCTCCTAACCTTTATAAAAAAAAAAAAAATACCCCCCCCCATAAACAGTCACCAAGTAACTCCGCTTGTAATTAGTAGCATTCAATGTCGTTGGTCTCGCCTGAATAAAAAAGGAGGGTTGCGGTAGGTTTGTGGCAACCACAAACTTAGCCACATCTTATGGACATTAATCAAAATTTGAGTGTCGTGAAAGCGTTCCCTACTCAACAATGCGCTACACTTCACGCTGGTTGTGGTTTCGAGTATGCAAGGGTTTCCACATGACAAACGAACACAAGTAAAGAAGCTAGTCCAAGGAATGTCGGATGTTTTTTGTACTTGGAATATCGGCTCTTTGATCGGGAGGTTGGTTAAATTAGTAGGGGAGGAGAATTTACATAATGTGCCTATAAGAAACTAAGTGGGTTGGACATAAGGCAAAGTAGCTCCATGGGGTTATAAGTGGCAAAAGAAATCTTAGGAGAATTCAAAGGAAGCATGCCACCTAGTAAGGACCCATCTTGGTGACAAGAAGAAGTGCATTTAGCGATTAAGAGCCAACGCCAATGCCATAAAATGTTGGGAAAATAAAGAGGTGATGAGAATTATGAGTTAAACGAAATGCCAGAGCGGAGGTGAATCGAGAAATTTAAGCAAGCTTGGATACGAAGCAAAGGGAAAGAGGCATCTATAGACTAGAAGACACAACACACAAGATATGGGAAAGGTCAAATGTGTGAAGGATATTGACCAAAAGGTTCTTGTTGAAGACAAGGAAATAAAGCACAGATGGAGGTCTTACTTTGATAGCCTATTCATTGGAGATCGAACCCAAGGTAATACAAGTGTCCATCATGATATGGTTAATTGGAAGCATATGAGAATGACTCAAAAGGGAGAAGTCAGAATGTCACTAAATTAGATGGGATTGAAGATATCATTCCTATTAAGGTTTGTTGATGTTTGGGAGAAAGAAGAATTGAATGGTTAACAATTATTTTCAACAAGATTTGGGGATGTAATTAGATGTATTTGGTATGGAGGAAAAGTACTTTAATACCTTCGTATAAAAACAAAGGTGATGTCCAAGATTGTGTAAATTTCAAACTTATGAGTCATACTATGAAACTTTAGGAGCAAGTGATAAAAAAAAAGGTTAAGGAGAAGTGTGAATATTTTTGAAAATCACTTTGGATTTGAGCATGGAAGATCAGCTATGGAGGCAATCCATCATTCCATCTTAAGACGCCTAATGGAGACCTATCGAGGAAAAAAAAAAGGATTAGCATATGTTTTTTATTGATTTGGAGAAGGCCAACGATAAGGTGCCATTCGAATTTATTCCGATTAAGCTTCCATCCTATACTCTGGAAATTCCTCTATTATGATTCTGGAGCATCTTCGGGGTTAGGTATTGAAAGGGAGATTCTTTGGTGTACGAACCACTATTAAGACCGATCAAAAAGCTTACTATTACTATTGGAGTTCATTAAGATTCTACATTTAACCTTTTTCTTTTTGCTATTGTCAACAACTCATTGTCAATTCAAGATGATATACAATGGTGTATGATTTTTGTTGACAATACAATGTTTATTGATGAGACAAAAAAAAGGTGTGGAAGGTACGTAAACATTGTGAAGACAGGTTTTGGAATCTCATGGCTTGAAAGTTAGACATACAATTTGGAATGTAGCTTTAGCGGCGTGAGAAATAGGGAAACAAGGTTGCTCACCTTGGATGAAAAGATTGTCGAAGGTTCATAGTTGGGATATGTTATTCAAACGGATGGATAATTGGATGTTGATATAGCTCATAGAGTCTAAGTAGGTTGGTTGAAGTGGAAGAGTGCGATAGGTTTTATGTGATCCCAGCATGACTCATAGATTAAAAGGTTGCTTCTACCAAACGGCAATAAGGCTTGCCTTGGTAAATGCTACATAATGTTGGACGTAAAGCATTGCCACGTGCACAAGATGACTGTGGCAGTGATGCATATGTTGTGATGGATGTGTGGCCATACAAGAAAGGATCGATTAAGGAATGAGATAATTAGGAAGAAAGTAGGGGTTACATCGATTAAGTACAAGATAAGAGAGATTTGCTTAAGGTAAGAAGAAGAAGACCAAGTGAGGCTTCAGTTGTAAATGTTGAGACCGCAAGGGGTAGGGAAAGACCTAAGAAAACTTGGACGATGGTGATATGAGTGCTTTGGGAGTTGAGGAAAATATGGTGTTGGATAGGGCGGTATGGACGGAGAAAATTCACGTCAGAGCATATCATGGTTATACATATACATTTGTTTATTTTATCTTAGCATTTATTTTTATTATTTTACTCAATTCGTATTTTATAAACTTTATTGTTTTCATTTCCTAAAGTTTTCTCAAACCGTTGTGTGTTTTACTTACAAATTATTACTGTTTTGGGTATTTTTGTCCCTCGGGAGAGTTACAACTCGAACACTGGTCCACCGGTGCATGTACCTGCAAAATAACGGAGACTCAAAATAACGGAGACTCTAAGTGGTTGGAGCTCTGCCTCCGATGATCAAATTAGAACGCGTTAGAGAATGTAAAAAAGGTGCGGAAAGTAAGGTGAGATCTTCTCGGATTACGAGATCAGGTGTTTTCTCTGATGTAAGAGAATGTAGGGTAGGCTGTAATAAATTGTAGGTGTCCCCAAAATGGGGGTAAACTCCCTATTAGGGTCATTGGTAAATGTGTCCCTGATTAGGTCACTCTGACCTAATTCTGTTGGGCTGCGCCGAATCACGGCTTTCTCGAGATTTGGGCCCTGAAGGCCGCCTTTTCTCCCAAATTCTAGGAACGCACGTGTCAAATGGAGATTGGTCCAATTTGGATTAATCTAGGTTTGCCACGTGTCAGCACTTGGTTAGCTCACGTGGCTTGGGTAAACTTGTCGTGGATCCTAAAACGAAGCTCGTCCGACAAAAGAAAAGAAATTACGGCGAGAAAAGAAGTCAAGCGGCATTAGATGCTGAGTTTATTCGGCCATGTAACTTCCCTGATTGGGTTGCGAATGTGGTGCTTGTGAAGAAGTCGAATGATACCTAGCGCATGTGTGTAAACTCTTCATTGGATTCGGCTTCTTAATAGTCGGTCGGTCCTTTATCTCCATGAAGGTGGAGTGACAGTCTTTATTAAACTCATACCTTGGGACGTACGGTTTGAATTCTTTCTTTTTCTTTTTAGACGGCGATGAGACTCATCAACTGCCAAACTTCTTTTCTGCCAGCTAGAAGACTGACTCTCTTTTTGTTTGTCAAATTTCTTGGAGTCTGACTGATAGCTGGACGAGCAGAGGTCGGTAGCTTGAATAAAGCTCTCCGCCTCTATCGATGCCTCTTGAGGGTGAAGACCCTCTTTCGGACAAGGTCGAACTTAAAAGTCGACCCATCCTTCAGACCCTTGAAGAAGTCCGTATAGGCTATCTCGTCAACCCCTGAATATGGATTCTTACTAGACTGAACCGTCTGACATAGGAGCGAATCCCTTCCCTCTCTCCCTGTCTTATGGTGCTCAAGTCAAGACTTGTTTTCTTAGCAGGGATGTTCATTGAGAAGTTGGAGGCAAACAAGAAAGCAAGCTTCCTGAAGCCGTCAATGCAATGCACCCGGCAGATTGCCGAACCATTGTTGGGCTATGCCCTTCAAGGTAGCCCGCAAGCATCGAAGCATCGACACAACATAGCATCCTCCTAGGCATGAGGTGATTCTGCGGGTTGAAGGTACTATCATAGGCACCAACCAACACAGTTTTAACCTTGGCCGGCTGTGCCACCTCGGTTATCTCCTTGGTGAACGCAGAAGTTTATTCACCATGAGCAGACGGAGCTGTGAGTTCAAAGGTTGGACATTGTATGCCGTCTGTCCTCCAAAGAGGGTCGGCTGCATGAAATGAGGGGTGCATGGCCCGTATGCCATCTTGGGCATATACGGGGCATTCCCAATCATTCGAGGGCCATAATGGACGAAATTGCCGCCTGTATGGCTCTCATGCAAGGATAGAGTATCCTTGCAGATGTATTTTGAAACTGTTTGGAAAGCTCGATGTAGAGGCTGACTCAGACAGTTTTCACTCGATGACATGTCGAGCATCGGGAAAGGTTTTCTTGTTGTCATCCAGCTAAACGGCACGGATGACCTTCCTTGTGCTCGTCGGGGCAAAAGGATCTTTGTCCAGTCTTTTCCTTTGGATGTGGAGTAGGCTGCCTCTTTGAATGATTTCCTCTTCATAGCTTGATGCAAGAGCCACCATCCTCTCAGGCCTTGATCTCACCCTTGAAACTTGTCGTGAATTTCATGAGTTCGTCTCGGGTTTCTGGAGCCTGACCCCTTGTCGCCTTGGTATTACCAAGCGGTGGTCCAGCATGCTGGTACCAGCTTTATGGATGTGTTGGGCAATGAGTAACCCGTCATAGGCCATATGTTTCGACGTCCACATCGTGGTCGTCTTCATGGTCTGTAAAGACCTCCCATCAACCGTAAGACGGCTAGTCTAGTGGCATTGGCGGAGCCACGTTAGAACATGGGGGGACAGCTGTCCCCCCATATACAGTTTAACTCTATAAATAAAAAACGCTTACTGCAAATATCACAATTATGCTCATGGTCTAGTGGTTGCCTTGTGGATATGCCTTACTCTTGGTCTTAGGTTCGAAACCTAACCTTACATTTTACAGTTTTTTTCTCTGCCTTTTGGATTACTCTAGTGTTAACAATTTTTTTATTTTTTTATTTTTCCCTATTTCTTGTTATAGGAGATTTTTTTTCCCATTTCTTGTTGTTGGGTTTCCTTTTATAGTAAATAATTTGTATATACTTAGTTCAACCGTTGCTATATAGTGATTATTAATAGGTTATTTTATACAATTCTTAACAAATACATACATATCTCTATATTTTTTTTATTTAATATTCTCTATAACTAAGTGTGCTTAAATTCCATTTTTTACATTTCTAATAGATTATGATTAATTAATTGTTCGTAACTAAATCTTAAATTTTATTTATATATAGTACATTTGTAATAATATGATTGATTTAAGAAAGTTGCGTTTATTTTTAACTATTTAATTAACTTTTTTTGGAAACAAACTATTTAATTAACTTAATGATAAGGTAATTGCATTGATTCATATTTATTAATTATTGAATTACATATATATAAACTTGGAATTGGGTTTACAAACATAAATTTACATATATATACAATGAAGTTTGTTTTACTCCTCTTTTGTCGGAATAATTGTCAATGTGATTTCGGATAAATATTAATCAATTTATGTTTTCAATTTTTCTCTTGAGATTTTTGTCGAAACATAAAACCTCCGAAATTTGTCCCCCCGGAGAAGAAATCCTGGCTCCGCCACTGTCTGGTGGTGGTACAGACTCTTGAACCGTCTTTGAGGTACTCTCCCCACAGGTGGTTAGAGCTCCGCCTCCGACAATCAAGTTAGAACGTGTTAGAGAATGTAAAAAGGTGCGGAAAGTAAGGTGAAATCTTCTCAGATTACGAGATCAAGTGTTTTATCTGATGTAAGAGAATTTAGGGTAGGCTATAATAAATTGTAGATGTCCCCAAAATGGGGAGAATCTCCCTATTTATAGGGTCATTGGTAAATGTGCTCCTGATTAGGTCACTCTGACCTAATTCTGTTGGGCTGCGCCGAATCACGGCTTTCTCAAGATTTGGGCCCTGAAGGCCGTCTTTTCTCCCAAATTCTGGGAATGGCACGTGTCAAATGGAGATTGGTCCAATTTGGACTAATCTAGGTCTTCCACGTGTCAGCACTTGGTTAACCCACGTGGCTTGGGTAAAAATTACCCAAAACAATTACCACTACTTTAAACTTTCTTAAATTTTATTCTTAGTACTCCTTTAAAACTCTCTTAAATTATATTGGGATGCTCTTTCTTTTTCTCACTTTACACACCTTTTTCAAACTTTTTCAACTGTTTATTTTATTATGTCCTCTTTTCATGGTTAAACGATTCCTTATGACGATTCACGATAATCAACCCCGATCATTTGGGACTATGGCTCTATTATTGTTGTTATTGGAACAATCACTAATTAGGATGGTCATTTTCGGAAAGGCTATTATAGCTATTTCACTAACCTTGTGGTTACATTGAAATTTAATTGAATGAATGAATGCAAAAGGCTAAAGACTCATAAGTTAAATGATGTTTGATATTAGAGATGATAAGATAGTATGATTATGCACAATGTTTTTCAGTTTTCACCTCAAAAAGTGATAGTGATCAATTCTCCCTCTAGTGATGCACGGATCAAATGCGGATAAAGTAACCGAATGTTATTCAAAAACTAGTAATTATTAGGCAATAATCAACAATAGAATTATGGTTCCAAGCAAAATTCAGAGGGCACATGGTGTTCTCTCATATATGGTAACAGAGATTTCATCAAAGAACGATTAGTTAAAAGTTACAACTGAGGCCCCACCAGAAATGGGGTGTAAAAGTTAAAGGGTAAATAATTATGGAATTGTATTCTTTGCCAAGATTGAGTATAATCTTTTAGACCAACTTCCCCTCGAATAACATATTATCCAACCTCCCTCCCCTATAGGCTATAGTAACAAATATCCGCTTACAGTCCAACTTGGCATTTCCATTAGCCTAAATTTTCTCTCGTCACAAACTTACCTAGGCTTTCTTTTCATCCCAAATTCTCTATCTTCTTCCTTCCATGCCCATGATTGCAATTTGAATTTCAATTTGTTTTCAGATCTGGTATGCATGATGAAATTTTTTACTTCAATAATTTGTTAAGTCGATTTTTATTTATAATATATTTACTTCAATTTTTATGTTGATTTACGGATAAAAAAAAAATAAAATAAAAAAAAATTATTTACTTGATTTTCAATAATTAGATTTTTTTTAAAATAATATATATATTACTGCAATTTTTAACTTCATTTTCTTTTCTTCTTCTTTTTCTTCATTTTGAATAACAATTGTATACTTCCTCTGTTTTTTTTATATATATAGTTGACACCATTTTATTATCACGCTTGCCAACGCATATTTTTAACGCTTAATAACTTCAATTATCTAACATTGTAAAATTATAAAAAGTGGGTATTAATAAAATATACATATAGACGATTCAAATAAGATCCCACATGATTAAATTTTATCGTATCTATAAATCACAAAAGCGAGTCAAAGTGTAGTGTGTGAATAGTGTAAAAGTCAAGCGGTGTGCAACGAGCCCACAACCACCACCAATCACAATGGTGTACGGCAGGAGACCAAGGGAACAGAGACAGCAGCAGAGCACACAACCAGCAGCAAAGAATGCACCCTAGCAGCACCAACGGCTCAATAGAGCAGCAGCAAAGCAGGGGACTTTTGGATTATTTGCCTTTTAATTATGTATGGCACTAGAAGACAAGTAGTAGTAGTTGTAGCCTTTAAGGCCTTGGCCAATTATGTAATAGAGTTAAGTAGTATAAATAGTAGAGAGAGAGAGGAGAAGAGTATCCAGAAAATTGTATTGAGTTTTGGAGAGTGATGGCCTAAAGCCATTGTCACACTTTACAAGCTAACAGCTTTATTACGCAATACTACTACTACAATCTTTCCCCTAATTTTATTTGTGAGACAACTTGAGCGTTCCACTTGGCATCAGAGCAATGGCTCCGACGCCGCTGACGGTGACGCCGGAGAGGGTGGCCGCGCTGGAGGAACGCGTGGAGGAGATTCTCGAGAGAATCGGGGACGGTGAGAACTCGATCCAGAAGACGTTGAAGAGGGACCAAGACACGTTTTTTGAGGAGATAAGAACCATGATGACGGCTCTTCAGAACAAGGAAGGTAGCCATCATTTTGGAGGTGAAAACTTCAATGAGACGCCGTTATGTAATGGTGGCCTGAGGTTCGGCAACTGGGAACCGGAAACGGTGGAGGAATGCGCTATTTCAACCAAAGCAACCGTGAAGGTAGTGGGAACTGGAGGTACAGGAAGTTGGAGATGTCGTCCTTCAATGGCTCCGACCCAACCCAGACGGCTGGTCCAGGGAGAACAGTTTTTCCAGTTCTATCGATTAACGGAAGCGGAGAGGCTTCAGGCTGCCGTCGTGGCCATGGACGGAGATGCCCTCCTCTGGTATCAATGGGAGAGCCGCCGGCGACCCATGGTCGGCTGGGAAGACGTGAAGAGTCGAATCTTGACTCAATTTCGGCCCGTCAACGCAGGTACACTTCACGAGCAATGGCTCGCCGTGAACAGACAACGACGGTGGTGGAATATAGGAGAGCATTCATTGAGAAAGCATCACCTCACCCGGATATTCCCGAAAGCTTGATGAAAGGGCAATTCATCAATGGCCTCAAGGAGGAAGTGAGAGCCGAGATCCGGATGCTAAACCCTTTAACCCTGGAGGATGCAATGGACCTAGCGTTGCGGGTAGAAGAGCGAAACCGGGTCAGCAGCATCAAGAAAACGGGCGGGGCCTTTGCCAAACCGGGCCCTTACTCATATTTCAACAAGAGCCCAGCCAACACTTTACTGGGTACTGGGCCGGCCCAATCCACAACCCCTTCTCAGCCCACCCTTAACCAAACACGAGCCAACCAACAAAACCCCCAAAGTTCTGTTAATTACCCATCTACCAATTACCAAAATCAATCCTATCCCAACTCCTCTAGATTCAGTGGAGAGGTGAGACGTTTGACGGAGAAGGAGATCCAAGAGAAGCGCGCGAAGGGTCTCTGTTTTAGATATGACGGCCGTTAGACGGGACCCATGCACATATGCGCAGCAAAAGGGTTGAGTGTGCTCTTGGTGGAGGAGGACGACGAGGGAGCAGGGGAGTTGGCCGCCATCGAAACTTCGGTGGAGGAAGAGGAGTTAAATCCGGCTAAAATCACCATGAACTCTTTAGTCGGAATTTCAAATCCCAAAACCATGAAACTAATCGGGAAGATCAAAGGGGAGGTCGTGGTGGTGATGATCGACCCCGAAGCAACCCACAATTTCATATCTTTGAAGGCGGTGGAGAAGCTAGGCCTTCCGATGACCGGAGATGGGGTGTTCGGAGTATCTTTGGGTAATGGGGAAGCGATTAGAGGGCAAGGGCATTGCCTCGGAGTGAAACTGAAACTTAGTGAGGAGTTGGAAATCGAGGAAGAGTTCCTTCCTCTTCAGCTCGGTAATTCGGACGTGATATTGGGTGTGCAGTGGCCGGAGAAACTAGGAGAGGTGCTCACGAATTGGAAATTGCAAGAGCTAAGCTTCGACCTAGGAGGAAGAACTGTTAAGATCCGGGGCGATCCTAGCTTGGCTCGAACAAGGATTACACTAAAAGCTATGATTAGAACGCTGCAAAAGCAAAAAGGTGTGTTGGTTGAATGTAATCGGCTGGAGGAAACCAATTCAGACTCTGACCATGAGGTGCCTGAGTTTTTGAAGGGGGTGTTGAGGGAATTTCAGGTGGTGTTTGACAGCCCAACCGGACTACCTCCGGATAGAGGGCATGAGCATGCCCTAGTCCTCAAAGAGGGCAGCAATCCCGTTAGTATACGGCCGTATCGGTACCCTCAATTTCAGAAGGATGAAATCGAGAAGCTAATTCGGGAAATGGTAGAGGCGAGAATTATACAGCCCACCACGAGTCCTTTCTCAAGTCCCGTTCTTCTAGTGATAAAGGACGGCTCGTGGCGGTTTTGTGTAGACTACCACGCCTTAAACAAAGAAACGGTGCCCGATAAATACCCCATTCCCGTGATTGATGAGCTCTTAGATGAGCTACATGGCGCGCAAAAAGGCAGGGTATCATCAAATACGAATGAGGCCGGGTGATGCACACAAGACGGCGTTTCGTATCCACGAAGGGCATTACGAGTTCCTAGTTATGCCTTTCGGATTAACGAACGCCCCGGCCACCTTTCAATCCTTGATGAATGAGGTTTTCCGGCCTTATTTGCGCAAGTTTGTGCTCGTCTTCTTCGATGACATACTTGTATACAGTTCCAGCAGCATCTTGAGCACTTGAAGATAGTGTTGGGTACCCTCAAAAGTCACACTCTGTTTGCTAATCAAAAAAAATGCGAATTTGGCAGGGAGATTGTAGCCTATCTAGGTCACATAATTTCGAGGGTGGGCGTGGCTGTTGATCAAGAAAAGATCCGGGCTATGGTAAGTTGGCCTACACCAAAATCCTTACGGGATTTAAGGGGATTTTTGGGGCTCACAGCCTACTATCGCAAGTTCATCCATCATTATGCTCAAATTGCTTAGCCTTTAACAGAGCAATTAAAAAAGGATAATTGTGGTTGGTCCTTGGCGGCGGATGACGCTTTCCAAAAGCTAAAAAAGGCAATGACTTCCGCGCCCGTTTTGGTGATGCCGGACTTCAAGAAGGCCTTTGTAGTGGAGTCCGACGCATCCGGTTTTGGCCTCGGGGCAGTATTAATGCAAGATGGCAGACCGGTAGCTTTCTATAGTAAGGTGTTGGGGCCTTCGGGAAGGACTAAGTCGATCTATGAGAAGGAGCTTATGGCGGTGTGCTTGGCGGTGCAAAAGTGGAAACATTACTTACTCGGAAGGAGGTTCATAGTACGAAGCGACCAACAAAGTTTGAAATTCATCACACAACAAAGAGAGGTAGGAATGGAATACCAAAGGTGGGTGAGGAAACTCATTGGGTTTGATTTTGAGTTACAATATAAGCCCGGGGTGGCTAATCGGGTGGCCGATGCTTTGTCAGGGAGGGGTGAGGATGTCAATGAGGGTGAATTGGGGTCATTAGTCACGGTTCAAGGGATTAACTAGGATAAGTTAAAGAAGGAGATTCAAGGGGACGCCACAATTAAAAAAATTCAGAAGGCAGTAGAGAATGGAGTATGGGGGCAGGGGTATACAGTGGAGCAGGGGCTGCTATTATTTAAGGGTCACTGGGTTATCCCTCGTAATTCGAGTGTGAAGGGGGCATTGCTCAAGGCTTACCATGACTCTCCGGAAGGAGGTCACACAGGGGAAACAAAAACCTACTTGCGCATGGCAGGGGAGTGGTTTTGGATGGGAATGAGGCGTGACGTAGCGGAGTATGTTCGGAATTGTGTAGTGTGTCAGCGCAATAAACACTCCCAGCAGTCCCCAGCCGGTTTATTGCAACCCTTGCCTATTCCGGAGAGAGTTTGGGATGATATCACTATGGATTTCATCGAGGGTTTGCCGAGGTCTAAGGGAATTGATACTATCTTGGTAGTGGTGGATAGATTGTCGAAGTATGCTCATTTTATTGGACTCCGACATCCATTCACGGCTCAAGGAGTGGCGGAGATTTTTGTGCGAGAGGTGGTGCGATTGCACGGGGTGCCTAATAGCATCGTGACAGAGAGGGACAGAATCTTTGTTAGCATATTTTGGCGCGAACTGTTTAGGCTACAAGGGACGAAGCTCCATCGGAGCACCTCATACCACCCACAAACCGATGGTCAGTCGGAGGTGGTGAACAAGAGGTTAGAAACCTACTTGAGGTGTTTTGCAGGGGAACATCCCAAATCATGGGCGAGTTGGCTGCCTTGGGCTGAATTTTCATACAACACTTCATCTCATTCCTCGACTCATGAAACCCCTTTTAAGGTGCTCTATGGCAGGATCCTCCAAGACTAGTGCGCATTGAGCTGGGGCAAACCACTGTGGACTCCGTGGAAGAATCCTTACAAGCTAGGGATGTAATGCTTGATGAGTTCAAGTTCAATTTATTAAGAGCTCAGCAGATCATGAAGGACAGTGCTGATAAGAAGAGAAGGGACGTGGCCAGGAGACCTTATGAGAAGCTAGCTGCCAGATTTTATGGGCCATTTGAGGTGATAGAGCGAGTTGGGAGGGTGGCTTATAGGCTGCTTTTGCTCGAGAAGATGTGCCCAGCTCGCCTAACATCCCTACACAAATTACCCCAGAGTTGGAGCTTGTGGTGGAGCCAGCAGAGGTCTTGGATATTAGACCAAAATTGGGGCAGCGAGAAGGGTTGGACGTGCTCATTCAATGGCATGGCTTACCGGAGTTTGAGTCCACCTGGGAAGATGCAGCAGCAATTAACTCTCAATTTCCTCTTTTCCACCTTGAGGACAAGGTGGCGCTTTTGGGGGGGAGTATTGCAACGAGCCCACAACCACCACCAATCACAATGGTGTACGGCAGGAGACCAAGGGAACAGAGACAGCAGCAGAGCACACAACCAGCAGCAAAGAATGCACCCACTACTATAGCAGCACCAACGGCTCAATAGGGCAGCAGCAAAGCAGGGGACTTTTGGATTATTTGCCTTTTAATTATGTATGGCACTATAAGACAAGTAGTAGTAGTTGTAGCCTTTAAGGCCTTGGCCAATTATGTAATAGAGTTAAGTAGTATAAATAGTAGAGAGAGAGAGGAGAAGAGTATCCAGAAAATTGTATTGAGTTTTGGAGAGTGATGGCCTAAAGCCATTGTCACACTTTACAAGCTTTCAGCTTTATTACGCAATACTACTACTACAATCTTTCCCCTAATTTTATTTGTGAGACAACTTGAGCGTTCCACGGTGTCAACTAAAAAATGTTCAATTTTCCAAGCATTACTTCTTCATGCTTTTTTTTTCTTTTTTTAATTCTTTTGACAAATATATTACTATGGTTTTTCAGATTACTATGTAGTATTACCCATAAATTCAATCATCTAAGTTTTTAAATAGTACTTTCATGTGATTTTGTTGATTAAATGGGTGAAAATAAAAATGTGGGATTTTTGTCTTGACTGGGCTTAATAATATTGGGATAAATTTCATGTTTGTTAATCAGATTTTGCTTTCATGATTTTATTGGGATTGATCAGATTTTAATAATTTTAAGGAAAAAAGAAAAGGAAAAAAAAATGATTGTGAGATTAAGGAATTGAAATACATATTTTCCTTACAAGAATAAATTTCCCAAGTAATAAAATACCGTGTGCCAAACCTGCTATAAATGAGTCTCCTTAATAGTTTCCCCTCTAAAATTACTACCCCCTAACAAATCTTCTCGTAATCATTAACCCTCTAACCATTCCCTTAAATCCAGGTAAGCCCTAATAAAAGATATATAGAATAAAAGTATTAACGAGGAAGCAATTCACATTATCAGTTTGTTTGGATAGCAAAGTGGAGGATAAAGGGAAGGGAGGGAAGAAGAAGGAAGGGTGAGGAATGGAAGGAAAGGGAGAAGTTAAGGTTACATTTTCCCTCCAAATCTTTCCAACATTGGAAGGATTTGGTTTATTTAAGGAGGGAAAATGAATCCTTCCATTTCTCCTCCCTTCCCTCCAATATCAAAAGGTATTCAAAGAACAGAGGATGAATCCCTTCTGCTCTCTTCTCTTATTTTTGCTCCAATCCTCTCAATCCAAATAATGCGTAAAAGGAAAAAATGTTGCATAAAAAATAATAATAAAACAAGTATTTTAAATGAAGGAAAAGATAAATCTTGCACATTATATGGAAAGTCCATAAAACAATAAATCGGACTAGAACAAACAACAGATTACTCTATAATATAGAAAATTACCTCATTTACAATCGCTTCACCTTTTTTCAACAACTCTTCTTGTGTCACTGCTGCATGATCCTTTGTTGACTTGATCATTTCTTTTATGGAATCAACCTAGACATTAATAAAAACAAAAGACAACTTAAACGTCTTGAAATGTAAGATACCTATTACACCAGCAATCTTAAAAACTTTGTAACTATAGAATAGATTACCTCAGCTACCACAGTTTCAATCTTCCTTCCCCGTGTTTCTAGATCATGTTTCCGTGATTCTGCCTCCAACTTTGCATTATTCAATAACCTTGTGTCCTCTTCATGTCTCAGCATTGCCTCCTTTTCTATGAGAAGTTTTTGTTCATCCGACTGTCTAGCTGTGAAAAGCAAAGAATAAGTTGCAGGCAAAACAATGTCTGAAAAGAAACAAAGCAGCTACTCAGGAATCTCAAAAGATAAAAACCTTTGGACTGGGATTCAACTACTTTGGCTTCAAGTGATTTCTCCAGCATTTGATCATCACTCAACTTAGACTTCAGTTGCTTAACATCCTTTTCAGTAGATTTGTAAGAATTCACCTGTAAGAGTACCCAACTTTTGTCAATTAACAATTACATAACTAAGCATATACATATTTCTCTTGTATCGTTGGTGTTTGACACAAATGCTACCACACAGAGCCCAAACCCAATGGCAGATTACTGGGATGCCAATTTAAAACTATGGTATAATAAACACTAATGGATGAAAGACAGCCAAAAGATGGAAATCAGTATATTTGGCATTTACTACAATTCTTTCCAAATCATAATTTCTTATCCTTTCTTAGAGTGTTTATTAGGATACTTGGCTAATGAATTATTAAGATAATAAAGGGAACCGGAGTTGAAACTTTGGCAGACCTCTGAGGCTCAGAAGTTGTTTGCTAAACACTTCCAACGTGGCATGTACTAATTGAAATTTATGTTCTTTTTACAAATTTTCATTACTAAACTAGTGAGTAGCTTGGGATACTACATCTGTAGTTGTGCAAGTGCTAATTTTTAAGAACATTTAATAGTGTGTATGTAGTATGTATATTCCACACTTTTATAGTATAATATTATTTAGTGTGCAACATTAAAGCATAATTGACTATTTGCCTAGATGGTTAAACAATAACATTTCTTTAAAGAGGTCAAGGGTTCAAACCTTCTCATCCATATAATTTTTTCCAATATAGGGCGTGTTCGGCGTTAGCTTTTGAGTAGCTTTTAGGTAGCTTTTAGTGGTTTGACTTGGTCAAACCACTACTCAACAAAAAATGTGAGTGTTTGGCAAAGTAGTGGTTAGGGTAGCTTTTAGTGTTGGAGGTAGCTTTTGTGAAAAGTTAGAAATATTAGCTTTTGAAATTAGAGGTAGCTTTTCAAGTAGCTGTTGAAAATTTAATCTATAGTTTTAAAAATAAAATATTGATTTTTATATGTAACAGCTAGTCAACCACTACTTTACTGAACACTCATATCTAAATTATTTATCTTCACAGCTAACAGCTACCTTCACAGCTATATTTTGCCGAACACGCCCATAGTTGAGGCAACATTAAGTATTGTTAGAGGTGCGGATGATGTGGCATATTGAGGTGGCATAATAAGGAGTTGAGTGACGTGGCGTGGCGTAGCGAATAGGTCTACGTGGCGTAGAGACGTTTTTAGAAACGCCTTTTAATATATTAGTATAGATTTTAAAATTTAATTATATTAAATAAAGAATCTTAATATTCAATTTCAATAACATTCTATCATGAACCCTAAAAAAACATGCTACAAAATGCACAAAAGATAAAGATTTGAGTCATTTTCGTAACTCTTATATAGCATGAATCTCTTCACTCTTTCCCCTACAAACTTTAAAGATTTGGTAAAAGGGATGCAGGTACATTATTTCCCTAGGATTATGTATGGTTGGGTTTTGTGTGCATCTCTACCCCTTTAACTATATTAGGTTTCATCAAAACAATTTTTAATTTCACTCCGCTCTCTTGGAGTTTTAATTTCCTCATTCCATTCAACAACCCTCATATATACATAAACACGGTACACTCCAGCCCCGAGACCACCTAATTCTTTGCAGTTTACCTTTATTACCTTTATAACATTGACGGCATAGTTTGTTATACACTTATACCCTCATTTGGCCCACTAAAACCTACCAGCTTATAGTATTATATTAAGGGAGGCCACCACAGCCTACCCACTTGTATTGTTGGGTCACTTGTCCTACCTTTACACACTCTTTCTTAGGGGCTTAATTCTCATGCAAACATAAGTGTAATTTAAGAAAATGAAAATAGTATGATTTATATTAAAGGGGCTTTGGTTTCTTTGCTTTCCTTACCTTTTCTTGATTTTACTCCTTTCTTTAAAATTGAACCCAACAATTTGACATTTGCCACTGTTCACTTTTTTTTTTTCACATTTGCCACTCCATGTATTTTAAAATTATCTGAACTTATTGTTTTTTTATTTTCCATTCCTTTGTATAAATAATTAGGATATTGTTATTTGGATGGAGGAGCAAAAACGTTCCTCACAACGACAATGTGTGTGTGTGTGTGTGTACATTATATTTTGGGATGATGATATTGTTACTATTTTAATGGTTGAAGTTCTTTACACTTTCTATTTTAATGTGTTCCTTGACTTCCTGATAGTTATTTACACATTTACATTATTCTATTTTCGACAAACCTCATTAAATAATTTACCCACATTACCCCTATATATTTACCCCTTTCATTTTTTTTTAAAAAAAAAATTACCCCATTTTATCACTTTCTTTTACTTATCTTTTCCTATATTCACCTACCTTTTTCCACCCTCTTACTTTGTCCACCTTTTTTTCCACATAATCACCACATCAACATACTCTCTCCAATTATCTTAATTTGTGTGCAAACTGTAGCTGTAAAAATCTTATGGGAATAAAAAATATATATTACTTCAGCTGGCGGAATAATCGAATATATGCCTAGGATCTATATCTCTTACATTCTGAAACAGATTAAAATACAAGACTGATTACAAGAAACAAACCTGTTCTTGTATTGCTTGCATCTGAGCCAACTGCTTTGTCATTTTCTGCGAAGCCTGAGATAAGCAGCACATAGGGTGACTTGTGAATTGCCTTCCTTAAAATTCTCTACTTCACAAATTCATAGCAGTCCAACTTCATTATGCACAATGCATGGAGGGAAACAGAAACTATTGATACTTGTGGCAAATTTTTTAGTTAACATGAGCAATATATTAATCGTGTAGCATATTAACATAATCATAGTTTTAATGGCTTAGTATACAGCCAAATTCTAAATTAACAAAAAATATAGCAGTCTAATCTTGAAAATTAGAAAACCAAAAGCATAAAAACCACATCCTTACCTCTTGATGTAAACAACGTAGTATTTCAATCTTCAATTTCTAGAAAAATAAATCATGCTAGAACTTATACTACCTTTAACAGTTAAAAGTACAATAAGTTTCATCTCTCCAATCAACAATCAACAAGGCTACCAATCAAATCATTTCATGTCAACAAATCAAAGTATTCTACACAGCCAACTGACGATAAATTAGTCATCTCTAAGACAAGAAATGACAATAAATCAATCATCTCTAAAACAAGAAATGAAATCAGTACGCAAGCCATGTGGAATGAACAGAGATGATTATATTAAATAAAATAAAATAAATTAAGGTATGCAAGGTTGCAAACTATGAAACTAATATGGAAAGCAAAGACAAATATTACAAATAAATCTTAAAATTAGATCTGCAAGCCATGCGACACAATGCATAGGAAATGATCATATACCACAAACAAAAATAAGACTATCACATATTACCTTTGTATAAACCTCCAAAACTGTAGTCTTTTCTTGAAAACTTTGGAAAGCTAGCCTTTCAGAATCTTTTGCCTCCATTTGAACTACTTTTTTCTCCTCTAACGTCCTCTACCATATGTAAGAAGTGAAGTGATTAGTTCCAAGACTTTCAGAATATCAGATGAATATAGAACATAACAAAATCAATTAAGATAATATTCCGTTGCACATCTGCTTCTCCACCCCACCCCCCCCCCCCCCCTCCCGTCCCAGCGGCCTTTAAAATTAATTATACTTGTATGTAAAAGACCCAAGGAAAGGAGAGAAAGAAATGTTAACATGTTTGGATGAAATATATTCAAGGCACAAATGCCTCAAGTGAGCATCTAAAATATAATCATACAAAGAGACCTTATAAAACACAGCTTCAAAAGCAGGTACTATATATATAGTTTAAAACATCTCGATCAGGGAAATCAAGTTGATCGTTTTTAGCACAAACGAAAAGTATTGCAAGGAAACCAACATATCTATTAATCCAGAGTCATATCAGATGGGAAGAAATAATATTTCTGATATCCTCATGGATAAATGTGCAGTACTATGGTGTATCATATTAAAACAGCAAGTTACGTGCATGATTTTCCTCATCATGTGCATTGTCAACACACTTACGCACTCTATATAATACTTCTTTATATTTTTTTCAACAAAGAAAATAAATTAGTGGGAGGAAGAAGCTGAAAAGACAGAGCCCAATTGATCCTATATTCTTAATAATTAACAAATCTTGATGCGCTGCTCAAGATGTCAAATTTCATGAAAACTTTTTTAAGAGCCAAAAAAGAGTACCAGACTATGTCTTTAGACCATAACATTATAGAGATACTTTCTTAAGCTAAAAAACAATCATGAGTTGCAGAAATAACAATTTGTAGTTCTATCAACAATGAATAAACAGCTAAAATACAGTTGAACTATAAAACTGAGTACAGTTTACAGCTGGCAGAGTTTATACCTGAAGTTTGTCTGGTGATTGCACAATTTTAGAACGTAAAGTAGCATTCTCTTGTGTAGCTTGGATGAGTTCATACTCTGACCTTTTAACCTTAATGAAAGAAAAATCAAACCTATCAGCAGTTACTTACAGAAACAAAGGGATGTTCACTACATCAAGAATATATGAAACTACTTTTGAGTTTTGACAATGTCATTAAGGGTACAATTCAAACACTATTGCACCAGATCTTGTAATAGATATTGAATAAACAAACCACTTTAAAACTAGCAAATTTATTTGGTCTATCACTTCAGCATTATATACTGCACAGTTGACTCAAGATTTGTGCTAGATATGATTGCAAATTTTTATAAACACCTGGCAACCCAGTACTATATGTTGGTTGCAAATTCACTTACAAAGCCATTTTTGCTCACTGGTAACAAAATTATAAATTAAAAGTGTGAAAAAACAACCACCTTAAGCTAGTAATAACAATGGAAGGGTATTACACGAGCACCAAAGTAAACAATGTCAATGTATAAGAAACAATTATCCCTAAGTCCCTAACTGAAAAAAAAAAAAAAATTAAAAAAAAAAAAAAAAAAAAAAAAAAAAAAAAAAAAAATAATAATAATAATAATAATAATAATAATTAATTGAGAAAACGTGATAACTTGAAAGAAGGAAACTAACAAAGTTCTTACAGTGTTTTCCAATTCTTCAGCCTTCTCCTTCATTGCTTGACGCTCCTTCCTCAAAATCAACTGATAGCTGTTGAGATTATCAAGGTTTTGCTGCAATTCCTTTACCTTAGCCTCAGCTTCTAGGACCAAAGGCTTTTCCCTTTCTCTTGCTTCATTGAATGCTGCAATTTCTTCTCCTAACTGCATTAAATATTATAATTAATCAAAACATATTTCCACCCATGTTTTCAACTTTTACGGAGATATTTTTAATAAAGCATGTCACCAGTGAAATTTTATCCTCCCGTTGCTTGCGCTCCTCTTCTAGTACATTGAGTTCTTCAGCAAATGGCTTTAGCATACCCAATTTTGAATCTCTGTCCCATTGGCAATGCATATATAACAGATATCAGAATAACAAAGATAGCTACAATATACAAATGATCCATTATTGAGAAAACACAAAGCATACAAGACAATAAAGTCACAAGTAATTACACTACTTAAACACTAACATCATTGAAACTATAGCGTAATCGACCTTTTTTATGAACATGGTAATTGTCACTACTTCCAATAAAATCACGATTCAAGTTTGCGCTGAAGGCTCACCAACTTTGACCATCAATTTGTCAAGATATGCAAGGACATACGATATCAAAATCATTGCAGCAAGATTTGTCTGATTATGGACTTTCAAAGGTCATTTTGTTAAAGTATTTATAGTTTACAAGATGTAAGGTCAAAAACCACATCACATTATTCTTCGGTGGAAACACCTTTATCGTGAAATTTTCAATAAAAACCTATTTTGGCCCCTATTTGGACCTTCACCAGGCAGCTCTCAAATATGTTGGACAATAGCCATGATATCAAAATGAGTAAGATGCTAGAAAAAGTATGTAATAGGTCATTTTATGGCCCGTAGAAAGGGCAAAGGGTTATTAAATGTATGTTACTCCCTCCGTTCTCATATAATTGACACATTAAAATGGGCATGGAGTTTAAGAAATGTGTTGAGTGAGGTAGTTTTATTGAATTGTTTATTGTAAAGTGAAGGGTTTGTTTGGCATCATTTTTTGTTTTCAGTTTTCTGTTTTTTTGAAAACCAAAAACAGAAAACAAGAAAAAGGTATTTCCACTTTTCTGTTGTCAGTTTTCAAAATTATCATGTTTTTAATAACTTTAAATAATTTTTGATTCATTATGGGACATATATTACATACTTTTAAAAAACAAAAAACCAAAAAACTGCAGCAATGCCAAACGAACCCGAAGTTAGTCGAATGTTATTTTATTCATAGATATAGTGCATGGGCCATAGTAAAGAGAAGTTAGTGAAGTGGGGGTAAGGCTTATTTTAATATAGACCTTAAAAGTGATGGGTCATTGTGTAAGTTAGAAAAACAATTAAATATTAGTGGGTCCTAGCCATTTTCAGTAAAGTGTCAATTATTCGGGAACGGACGAAAAAAGGAAAGTGTGTCAATTATTTTAAAATGGGGGAAATAATCAAATATCAAAAAATGCTTAATTAAGTGATTATTAAACAAAAAATTGTAATGATTGTAGTTTATGACAATTTCAATGATATTAAGATAGAAATAACAGTCAAATTTAACAACGTTACACCACAAAAATTGAACAAGCAACTTGCCAAATTCAAACCGGCTAAAAAGGCAGATACTTCCTATGTTCCTCTATTATTGCAACATAGGTGGGGGATACAGATTTTAAGAAGAGGAGAAATAAAGAGGAATAAAGATTTGGACCCACGTGATGAGGAGAGACAAGGAATTTGTTGCAATATTTGTGAAACTTCCTAAAATGGTAACTATTGCAAATTGCAATATTTCTAGAACGGGGGAAGTATAATCTTTAGGTAAATTTGGTTTTGACTTCCTTTCTTTTATCTCTTTATTAAAAAAAAACCACCTTTATTAATTTTTATGTTTTTTTTATATATTTAGGGGCCGTTTGGTTCGCACGGGGTAATCGGAATGGAATGAACAAAGGGAAAGAGAAGGAATGGAATGAAAATACCTAAAATTTGGGGTGTTGTTTGTTTTAAAAACAAAGGGAATGAGACCCACCAGTCCCACCACCACACAACCACACAACCATATTCATTCTCCAACGTTCCCACCACCGAACCACCACCAAACCAGTCGCCACACCTCCCTCACCCTTCGCCTCCCTTCTTCGGCCATCCCCGCCCCTCGCAAAACCTTCCACAGCCCCGAAAAAACCCTAGATCGACGAGGGGTTTAGGAAGTGGCGGAGGAATGCTTTTGCGGGGAAGGGGACAGGCGGCGAGGGTCGGGGAAGGGTCGGTGAGGGTGGTGGGAGGGCTGGGCGGCGGTTTTACGAGGATAGGGAGGGGTTTTGCGGGGGTTGTGGGATGTTTTGCGGGGGAGGGGAGGGCGGCAAGGGTCGGGGGAAGGGCAGCGGTGGTTGTGGGAGGGGCGGCGGTGGTCGGGGTAGTGTCGGCAGTGGTAAGGTGGGCTGATTTCCGGTGGTGTTGGTAGGTGTGAAGGTGGTGATGTGGTGGTGTGAAGGTGGGTAGGGAATGAGAATGGAAATACCTAGGGGGGTGGGGAATGAAGTTAGAGGGATTTGGGGGAATGAATGGGGTAAAGGGAATGAAAGAAAGTGCTTAACAAACAACAACAAAGGGAATCGGGGTGATTGATTCTCATTCCCTTTCCTGAATACCCCAACCAAACGGCCCCTTAACTAATTCTTTTTTGGTTTTCCTGAATACCAACAAGACTCGGGTATGTATTTTTTCCCCTTGTATGCATATTTACAATTAATTTTTGTCCTAAACAATGTATCTTCAACATCCCCATTTTCATAAGAACAAATTGGTTAACAATTCAGATTTATTGTAAATAGCAATAAATGGGCATGAAAAAATAAAGGACAAATACATATTTTGAGTAGTGATTAACGCTTTTTTAGACGGAATTCATATACTGGAAAGCAAAACCAGCATATGAGAAAAATAAAAGGTAGTAAAATTTAATAAAATTTTAAAAGGTACTCATTTCAATAAAGTGAATGACAAAAGAAAAATAGTTTTTTTTTTTTAATCTTTATCATCTCCCAGGAAATTTTTGAAATGAAGTAATAATCAACTCAGCATAGAGCATGAACTCAGTTTCGGTGCGAGGGTGTAGCCAGTATACCACATGTTTGTAAGAGATTAAGGGCAGATTTCGCATAATTCCCTACCGTTCATGAAGGTAAGCATTATTCTATCACATTTCGCGTAATTCCCTAGAGTTCATGAAGGTAAGCATTATTCTATCACATATGGCGTAATTCCCTACAGTTCATGAAGCATACAGAATTTAGACACACAACCCAAATACCAACCCAATCTGATACCATTAAAATTTAGAAAACTAATTTGAAATATGAAATTGAACAAGTAAACAACAAGCAGGCAACTCACTTATGAAGGAAGAAGTTGATGATAGCAGAGGCAAACTTGACAGTACGATTGGAGTCGGGGCGGATCAAATCAGGTAAGGTGAAACTAATTGGGCACTCAATTGCAGCTAAAACATCCTTAATTTTCCTATACAAATTGATTGCTCTAATGGCATCAACATGCATATCAGGATTCTCGAACCGCTCCAACGCCTCGAAATCGACCTGACTAGGATCCTCCCTGCAGAAATTCAAATTGAAAATGTCATTCAAAACAGCTAAAAAATGAAATTAACAGAAAGACAAATTAGGGTAGGGTTAAAATTAACTGGAGAGAATCGAGGTGAAGTAACAGGGAAGAGTAGAGATTGAAGACGAAATTAGAAGTAGGGTTAGTGAGATCGGAATCGGAGATATTGATAATTTGGTATTCGGCTAAAATTCCGATGATTTCGGGGCGAGCCAGAACTGGAAGCGAGTACATTGATTGCGTTGTTGCCATCGAAATCCCAAACTCAAAAATCCACCACTGCTCTCAACTTCTCAAGAACCCTAAGTCTCTAACTCTTGAATTATGAGTCTAATTGTTGGTTATTTGGTTTGTTTTCACCTTTTTGAAAAGATAAGTGGAATTTTTGTTTCTTAGGGCTTGTGTAATGCCACTAATTTGAATCTTAAATTTCCGGTTTTTTTTTATTATTTTTAGTGCATATATATATATATATATATATATATGTATGTGATCATATGAGACCACATCCCTTATGTGAAAACCCTATTATATGTGAGGACTAATTATAAACGTTGGATCAATTACATGCATCGGCCACAATTAAATCCCGGTCAAACAAAACTCCTGCGTTTTTTCTCTCTCCTCCTTCCTCTTTCACGCGCTATTTTCTCTCTCCTCACAATTTCTCTATTTTCTACTCTCTTTCTCTCTGCTATTCTCTCTGATTTTTCATCACTACTCCTTCAATCTTCATCAATTCTTTGTCAAGGTGAGTTTATTGTTTATATTTTCGTGTTTTTCAATTAATTTTAGGTCACATTCACTTACATTTGTTGATTTTCGTTTTGATTTTCGTTTGATTTTCGCTGATTTCAGCTCACATTGTTTATCAATTTGTGTCGATAATGTTTTACTTTGTTTTTTCATTGATTTTAGTTTTATTTTCGTTTTTTTGAGTAGTTATCAAGTTGATTTTGCTTATTTTCGTTATTGTCCAGTTTTTTCGTTTTTTTTGGTAACCTAGAAATCACTGATAATTTGTGCTATTATGTTGATTTTAGCTTGATTTTAGGTATTTTAATTATTTTGTGTATTTTAATTTGATTTTTGTTTACTTTAGTTCTCAAATATGTTTTATTTTCTGGTTTTATCTTATTTTTTGTTTGATTATAGCTTTATTTGAGTATTTATTAGTTGATTTTAGTTTTAATTTTACTTCATATGAGTAATTATCTTACCTTTTCTTTGTTTTTTTTGGAAACCTAGAAGTAATTGCTATGGATTCTGCAAATGTTCCTCAAGAAAATACAATGTATGTGTTTCTGCTCATTTTATTTTTATTATTTGAGTTATTATTATTTTTGTTGTTGTTGTAGATTAGTTGATGAGTTGTATTACTTGTATGGGAGTTCTTGTAGATTAGTTGATAACTTGTTCATTTTATGTTTTGTTGTTCATTTATGAAATATTAGCTTTTTAATTGACAGTTACAAGCAATAAAAAGTTGTAGATTATGTTGGGAAGTAATTTTCAATACATCTAAAACTGCCACAGGTTAATACTTGTATGTGAAAGCAAATAGGAAAAAAAACAGTTTAAGATGGGAGTACAGGGCTCTCATCTCTTTTGTTTGTCTTAGAAATTCTCACAATCAAAATTCCCTGTGCAATGTTATTACTATCGTCACCACAAAGCTACCAACTTCGTCGTGTACTTAGTTCGGCTTTTCACGTCAGAAGCCAAGAAGCTGATAGTTTGAAGGCGTTTTACTGTTCGGCTTTTCACATCAGAAGCCTAGAAGTTATTTCATTATGTTGCACATCAGGTCTTAAAGTAGATATCAGTGAGAAAGAATTTGAGTTTAAAAACAAGTTCTCTAACTTCTTCACAACTTTGAAAGTAGTTGATAACTTGTTCATTTTATGTTTTGTTGTTCATTTTAGCACTAAGTATTTGCTCATTTGACAAATGAGCAATTAACTATTTGCTCATTTGAGAAATGAGCAATTAACTATTTGCTCATTTGAGAAATGAGCATTTAAGTTTTTGTTCATTTTGTTAAATTAGTAGCTAAGTATTTGCTCATTTGACATCAAGGATACCTATTTTGTTGAGCAGGACATCTGTTGAGACAGATTTTGCTGTTAATGTTGGTGAGCAAGATGCAGCAGGGGCAGGACAATTAAGAGTTATTGGTGGTGACCAAGATGCAGCAGGGGCAGCACAGTTAAGAGTTGGTGGTGACCAAGATGCAGCAGGGGCATCACAGTTAGGAGTTGTTGGTGGTGACGAAGATGCACCAAGGCCAGCACAATTAGGAGTTGTTGGTCGTTCTACACAGCCACAATATAAAGGAATGAGTTTCAAGACACGATCTTCTAATGACAAAGGAAAAATGGTTTTAAAGGACACATTAAAGAAAGAAAAACAAATGATTAATGTAGTGGAGATGAAATCCAGCAATGAATTGCAAAGTGGGATCCTAGTTTGAAGAAAAATAATGTAAGTCTTTCAGATTAGTCTCATTAATAATCAGATGTTTTGGTCTATTTGCTTACTTGTTCATTTCATAAATGAACGAAGAAATGTTTGCTCATTTCACAAATGAGCAACTAATTCTTTGCTCATTTAAGAAATGAGCAATTAACTTTTTGATTATTTGCTAAATGAGCAAAAAATTACTTGCTCATTTATCAAATGAGCAAAGAAATGTTTGCTCATTTGACAAATGAGCAAGGATTTATTTGTTCATTTCATAAATGAACAAAGAAATGTTTGCTCATTTCACAAATGAGCAACTAATTCTTTGCTCATTTAAGAAATGAGCAATTAGCTTTTTGATTATTTGCTAAACTAGTTTTTTTTCACGCGCGCGATGCGCGCGTACCATTTTGTAAATCAAACATGCAATGGAAGTAGTTTCCATTAAATAATCATTTTAAAATTAGATACTATATGTCTCGAGTTTAAATATGGTTGTAAAAAAAAAAAAAAATAAATAAAATTGAATTACTATGTAATACTAATCTATATTTAGTTGCAATAAGGTTAGTTTTGTTCATATTGCATGTATCATTCTCTCTATCTCGATTATTTTCAATAATTATATTCATATTATTTGACCAATATTATTCTTACAAGATTAATATGCTGCATATTATATACGTGTTAACTTGATTTATGTACTTTGTTAAGTTTAAATATTTATGAAACATAATATGTCCAGATTTGATTTATAAATCATGCAATACGTAGTCTCTTTAAAATCACATAAATTTCCACAATACACTTAGGTTAGCAATACATATTTCAAAGTATACACTTAGGCATTGGTTGTTGTTTGTGTCATGTATACATATTAGATTGAATTGATGAATAAAGATTGTTATATTAAATAGATACATTAGTGAATCAAAAAGAAAATAATTTATTATGGTATTTGTGTAAATCATTATGGTGGCTTTGAATTTTCTTTATTTGTAATTATGTTGGTATGACTATTAGAAAAGAATATTGAATTTAAAGATTGTTTCAGTTACTAAAAATCAGATTGTTCAAGTCCTTTCTTGTCAAAGCAATATTTAACTGCAATTAATATGATATATATTTTTGACAAGAGTTTTTGTTATTTATAGCAGGGACAGTAGAGTTATTGTGCTGCTCGTAATTAAAATTCCATTTCACAACACCCTCTTCAATATGTCAACAATTTAGATAACTATTATTGCATAGTTTTCAATATGTATTATTGACTTAGATGTATCATGAAAGTTTGTGTTATTGTAACAAATTTTAAGTATTGCATGTTTTATATGTCTTGACTTGATTTACTTATTATTATAAATCTCCTTGAATGTAGAGTAAGAATTTGTCAGTAGATATATATATTTTGTTGTATGAGAAGGTATATACCTTACTGTATTACTTTAGCATTTGGATGATACTTGTAAATAAATTAGAGCGAGTAAAAAGGAAGTATAATTAGTGGTTATTCTATGTAAGCATGGTGTATAGAATGTTACTCGAGTAACCACTTACCAAGTTACTCAAGTAACCCCTCGAGTAACTCTTGACTGAGTAACACGAGTAACCTTTGACCGAGTAACCTCTCAAGTATTCCTTTACCAAGTGAACCCCTTGAGTAACCCCTATCTGAACCTCTCAAGTAATCCTTAATTGAGTAACCCCTTAAGTAACCCTTGACCAACTGAACCTCTCGAATTACCCTTGTCCCAAAGTCTCAAGTAACCCCTAACCGAGTAACCCCTAACTGAATAACTCGGGTAACCCCTAACAAAATAACTCGGGTAACCCCTGCCACATACAGTCTATTTCATAATAATTTCAACATTACTTTTTTTTGTAAGAGCCCACAACTATTTTATTATTTCTATATGACCAAACCATTTACACATTTTTTTTTATTATTATTTCTTATTCCAACAAACTAATAAATATTTCCCACTAACTATACTTTATATTATAAAATCACAAATTTTTGTATGTAGCATGTTGTACCGTGCAGCAAGAGGTACTCGATTTTCTCGGTATGGGATTACTCCAAATTGTCGGGGTTACTCGAGTTTCTCGGTCAGGGGTTACTCATGTTGCTGGGGTTACTCAAGTTATTTGGTCAAGGGTTACATGAGTTAGTCCTAATCGAGTAACCCTTTAAGTAACCCCTGACCTAGTAACCCCTCGAGTAATCCATGACTGAACCCGTCGAATAACCCTTAATCGAGCAACCACTCCCCGATTGAGTAACCCTTGATTAAACCCTCAAGTAACCCCTCCCTGACCAAACTCCTGAAATAACACATGACTGAATAACCATTGATCAATTGCTCGAGCAACCCTTGACTGAGTAACTCGAGTAACCTCTGACCGAGTAACCTCTCAAGTAACCCTTAACCAAGTGAACCCCATGAGTAACCCATGTATGAACCTCTCAAGTAATCCTTGATCAAGTAACCCTTGACCGAGCGAACCCCTTAAGTAACCCTTGTCCCAACCCCTCAAGTAACCCCTGACTGAGTAACTCGAGTAACCCCTAACTGAATAGCTCGGATAACCCGTAACAAAATAACTCAGGTAACCCTGCCACGTACAATCCATTTCATAATAATTGCAACACTACTTTCTTTAGTAAGAGTCCACAACTATTTAATTATTTCTCTTTTACCAACCCCGTTTACACTTTTTTTTTTATTACTTCTCTTACCTACGAACAAATAAATATATCATATTAAATATACTTTATATTTTACATCACAAATTTTTGTATGCAACTTGTTGTACCGTGCATCAGGGGTTACTTGAGTTTCTCAATATGGGATTACTCGAGTTGTCGGGGCTACTCAAGTTTCTCTGTTGTTGTCAGATGAATAAGATGCACAGCTTCTGTGGCACATCCTCTGGCTTCTGAAGAGAAGTTTCGTACGGATTATCCGTCTGACTTGTCCATTGTTCCATAGATGTAGTCATAGAATGGCATGAAGAGTGAGTAGTTTGTTCGAAAGTAAGTGTGTACAGAGGATGAAACCTATAACCACAGAAAAAACTATAATCAAACTGATGCAATTAATAGAAATAAGGGTGAGGCGATTGATAAAAGTAAAATGACATGAAAATAATTATTAGCCTAAATAGTATGCTTTCGAGAAGTTGCTCACACTAAAATGAAAATTTGAGAAACAAAAAATCAAATTATATTTGCACAGTCAAAAGAAAGGAACCCTAAATTTGACTTCACAAAACTTAAAAACTGACCAAATTGAAAGGCAAAGAAAGCCTCAATTCAAGAAATAACGATATTGGAATATAGAGGAGAAGAAAAAACAAAAAAAATTGAGGATTTACCATTAAATAGCTTCAAACAATCGACCGTAAGCCTTCTCCTCCTCTTGTACCTGTTCGATTCTGCTTATTACTACACAATCCTTCCCCCAGTTCCACCCTCTATCTCTCTCTAAGCTCATCTCCATAATAAAGATGCTACCTTTAGTGCAGTTCTATAATCCCCAAATATCCACCCCTATATTTCTCAATTTTGAAATCATCCAAATCCATCTTTACCCCACAACCATCACTCTATTTGCAACTAACACCCACCAATAATATCGGATTTTCCTGCAATAATTAGCAATATATAATTGGGGAAAAAATAACAATATAAAAAATTGACAAAAATTAGGAATCAACAAAATTATGAAACTGAAATTACCTAAAAATATGAGTTTGAAGCTCTTGACAAACCCAGAAACAATGCTATTGAAGCTTAGACTGTCAATTTTTGAAAACAAATTTCTTTTTACTATTCTTTCTCATAGTTTTTAGTTTTGTTAATATTATAAAGTCAATTCCCACTATCTCCCCTCCTAATCTCTCCTTTTATCACTTCCTTCTTGCCTTGAATCCTCTCTTAGATTGACATGATTTTGAAATATTGTACAAATTATTTCATATTTTGATCTATACAAAACCATAACAGAGCAATGGAAGCATTTATTTCAAAAGATACTTGTGCTTCTAGCATTATTCAAGCAAATAACAGACAGTTCAAACGGGGCTAACATAAAGCACAATAAAGAGGCTAACAGATTAAAAAGATTAAAAAGATACCCGAGCCATGAAGAATGGGGTTTTGAATTTATACTTGTATTCATAAGTAGCATCGATGCACTCTCAGAGTACTAAATCTGATCCATTTTGCTTCGTTAACTTTTATTGAAACCCTGACACACAAAACAATTTACCAACACAATTTTTATCAAATTTAAATCATAATCACATAAATAGGAGAACTAAAAATAATTTATGAATTGTGACACTATTCACAGCAATAAACCAGCAATGCTCTTGATCAAGAGACATGATTTTCCTCAGTGAGTTTTCTTCACTTGATGTAATATAATATTCGGTTTCTTTGTTTAAGAAAATAATGTGGAAGTATAGTATAATCTTGGGATCCAATTCTATACATGTCACAAACCCAATCTTGGTATACAATGTGGAATTATTATATGAGCTGCATCCTCTCGATCCTCCCCCTCCTCCCTCTCTCTTCATTTGCTCAATTTTCCTCTCTTTCTCACATTAGTTTTTAATGGATTGTATTTTTTAGATCTCTTTGTACTTGATTGTAGTAGAGTCAAATTATACTCTATTTATTTATCCTTCGCAACCTATGCATAGTCACTTTTTTTCCCTACTCACTCATAAATTGTTATAAATTTTAGCAAGTCTCCTTCTACTTGCTCACCTCCCTCCCTCCACTCTATCTCTTAACTTTCCTCCCTCCCTCCCCCTTCCATATTACTCACCTATCAACCTCTGCCTCCTCCTCTCTAATTCTTCTTTTCTCAATGCTAATTTTATGATTTTGCAAAATTTGGGACTTCTCTTCCTCCCCCCCTTTTTCTCTTGTAGTTTTCTTCCCTCTGCTGTTCAGTTTCATAGCAAAAGCATTAGATTGTATCAATGCTTCTACAAAAATAGATCGAGTTCAAACACATTCCAGCCAAAGATAAATGCTACTCTGTGCTTAAGCTCACCGAAACTAATACCGTGGCATCTCAATAGAGAAAACAGGTCCTCTGAACATTAATGATTCCTTAGGTATCAAATTCTATTACCAAGAATGCCTCTAGATCATATGAAAAGTGACATGCAACGTACGAGCAAAGAAAAAAAAACATAACACCAGAAAAAACAGAACTCAAACTCAAATTAAACCATCAAAATCAATCAGTATCATTCAATACCTTCTCTCCACGAATAACAGCCCCAGTTTAATAACCATGTACTTAACCCCACTAAGGTGCAACCCAGTCGGTGCAAGGGTATCGGGCTCCTCGAAACCCTTCACAATAGCAGCTATTTCATCTGGCTTAAACTGTTATTCCATGGAACACAAACCGCATCAATATCATGACCAAGTCCCATTACATCAGAGAACATAAACATATAATAAGAGAAACAAAGTGAAAAATAAGCTTTATTTGACTACATTGAGTACAAATTTATGCTACAAACTAACAATGTTGTTCTTGATTTCACATCTGTACAAGGTTGATTTTTACCAGTAAACTGAAATAACAAGACTTGTTACAATTCAAGACCCGAAAAATTCAATGCCAGAAAATCAGTGTTATACTATTGCGGTATTGCCAAATTTGGAAAAGTATCAGTCTGTCTTTGGATATCTGCTGACTCATTCATACCCCTGCTTTCAACCAGCAGAAACTTAAAAATCAATGCTATGCTGTTAAAAAAAAAAGTGATGGTATAAATTCAGGGGCAATAACAGTCAGCCAAAGAGCCCTAGAACATCAAGCCGAGGACCAAAATGTTCAAAAAATGCTATGTGGACCAGCTCACTACCTGAAAATTGACCCCACCAGTTAGGCTCAATCATATTGATCAGCTTTGGACCACTTCAGGTAGAAATCCTCCAAGGAGATGCAACTCTGAGAAGTGAGAAGCCTAAACCATGTTGTACCAACTACTCCTTGTTAATTCTGAAAAGATGAGATATTAGGATACTAATCTATACCAAGAACTTGCAGAAACATAAGAAGATAGCGAAGCCTGCTGCTTTACATTTGCTCCTGTACAACAACTATAGTTATATAGTAGTAGATATGGAATATAGATTTGATCCGTAGATGATAAATAGACTTCCCTTTTGTTCTCTTAACTCGGTACCTGCAAAAAATTGAAGCACATTTAATTATGAATATAAGAGTGCTGGAAGAACAATACCAACTACAAATTCCACAAATATATCATAAAGGTTTGGTTTAATGAGTGGAAAGTGGGTAAAGTTCTAGCAATTTTAGTATAATAGACTGTAATCCCAAACTTAACATCAATTAGTTGGAAACCAGGCAGGTCCAGTTGCTATAATACAAGTCTTGTCACATAATAAGTGGTCAGTTAAGATGTTAAATGCCATACATTAAGTCATTAATAACTAATTATTGAACCAATTAACATCAATCAATTCTGGTGGTGGCCGACATTATATATGAGGACTGAGAAGTATACGCAAGATTCATAAAAATAATGATTTATTTTTTGAAAGGATGTTCATTTATGTAATTACCCATGCATTCATCAATCATATAACAATTCCTCCACCCTGCTTATCACACAATTCAATCCCAAATATTTAAATTGTATTAACACAAAATCAAACCAACAATAATTCCTTGATCCAAGCAATTAAAAAACACCTAAACAAAACCTAAACCACTATTAAATCAAATGAACAAAACTGAAAACAAAATCAAAGCAAACCCATCAAAGTTATCATCAAAACAATATAATCAATAAAAGGGTTCACATTTAACGATTAAAGGTGAAAGCAGAAACAAGAATTAGAAATGAAAAACCCAAAATCTGGGAAATGAGAAATATATGTATACCTTGACGACCTCGAAAGGGGAAATTGCAAGAGGAAGATGAGGCATAATAGCAGGCGGAGGTGCCATCATCATCATCATCAATATATCTAACAGAGAAACTCCCGAATTTAATTTTGTAAAATTGAACTGAAACCTGAAATTTGAACATTAATCAATGAAAATCCCCAAAATTACCCACGCATAAACCACAATTTTACAATAAAAGTCACAAATTCAACCCAAAAAAACGAAAATTTACAATCGATAAAGAACGAAAAAAGTCATATGAAACAATTAATTGATTCACAAATGAGATACAAAAGGCGAGCAGGAAATCAAAAGTAAAAATTCAGATCAAAATTTTACAAGAAATAACAATTCGATAATTTAGGGAAAATCAATGAACTCACCTTGAGGAGAGAGAAGAAACGAAACAAAAAACTGAGGAGAGAGAGATTGAAAAGTGATCAGAGAGAGGAAAAGTGTGAGAAAAAGTATAATTTTTCTAAAAAAAAATTAAAAAAAAAAAAGCAAAAAAGACATAAAAGGGCAAAGTATAGGAAAATTTCAAGGGAAAAATCGGGTGCACACTGTTCATAAGGAAAAAGCAAAAAGTAGATTTTTTACCCCCCACCTTCACCCAATTTCATTTTTAAGGGTTATAGATGAGCAAGAAATTACTTGCTCATTTATCAAATGAGCATAGAAATGTTTGCTAATTTGACAAATGAGCAAGGATTTACTTGTTCATTTCATAAATGAGCAAGGATTCCTATCAAATGTTTACTTTAATTTGAAGTCTATGGTCCATTAATCTAGCAATACCGTAGGCCATTGCCTTACAAGTTACAACTGCAACTTGTGGTGTTACTTTTACATGTTTGCTCATGTTATTGAAATCTCCTAAATTGTATAGGGTTTGATTATGTTATTTTTTTTTGCAGCTGATAATCTTGGCTAAACTTCGTGAAAAGTACACCCTGTGAATAATTACAAGTGAAGTGAACATTATTCAATCTGTTAAAGAAATTGCTCAGAAGAAGAAAAAGCAAAGTAAAGTTTTTGTTGCTGACAAAGATGAAAATGCTGAAAAAGAAGAGCCTGAAGAAGAAAAAGTTCAAGGAAGAAAGAGCAAAAGACTGAAGAAAGCTGAATGTTAGGGAATTAAATAGTTAGTAGTGATGATTTGTCTTTTTTGGTTTAGGGAATTGGGTAAATTAAGATTTTATCTACTTTTAAGTAGTCTTTGAATGATGTAAAACTGATTTATAAACATATTTTACCAACAGAAGCCTACCCTTTTTTACTATAGTGATGATTATATTTGAATTAAAATTCAATCTTTTATTTGTTTTTACTTCACATACCTTGTTATATACAACCAGTGTTCATTTGAAATATTCGTTCATTTGTTAAATGAGCAAACAGATGTTTGCTCATTAAATGATAGAACAATGAATTCTTGCTCATTTGATAAATGTTCAAAGAATTTCTTGCTCATTTGATAAATGAGTAAAGAAATGTTTGCTCATTTCACAAATGAGCAACTATTTTTGCTCATTTAAGAAATGAGCTTTTACCTTTTTGATTATTTGCTAAATGAGCAAGGAATTACTTACTCATTTGATGATTGAGAAAAGATATGTTTTCTCATTTGACCCGAGGAGGGCTGATTTTGGACTGGGAGATGAAACAGGAGTGCAATTGTTCCAAGTTCATATAATAGCTAATTTGCTCACTTGCCAAATTAGCAAATAATTATTTGCTCACTTGCCAAATTAGCAAATAATTATTTGCTCATTTGACAAAATGAGTAGTTAACTATTTTCTCATTTGATAAATGAGCAAGGAATTATTGCTCATTTGAGAAATGAACAAATATTTAGTCACTCATTTGAATATGTTCTATTTTCAACTCAACAATATTGCAAAGCATTAAACTATGATTAGTACAAAATTAATAATATATTATTAAATATAAAAATTCAACAAAATCTTATATGTATATAAAAGTACCATTACACTTTTTTTGGACAATTTCTAATATCATGATGACTCAATTCACCACAACCTCTACATAATCTCTTCTTTTTTTGGTTTTGTTCTACAGCCTTTTCTTTTTCTCCCTTAAGCCTTTTTGCACTTCTACCTCTTGTTTCAACATTTGACACATCAATCTCAGTCGCTTTCTTTTTTGAAGTCTCTTCATTTGATACATGAACTCCAGTCCCTTTATTCTTTGAAACTATAGGAGGTTTGACAATTATTTCAGTTGGCACACTAGCTCCAATCAATAGCTCAATGTCTTGCTCTTTGTTTTTTTGCACTTCCAGCTGTTGTTTCATTATTTATTGCAATCCTCTTTGCTTCCAAATCCTTTCTTATTCCTTGAAGATTTATCACAAGGTCTTGAATATCTTCATCTTTGCCTTCTGCCAAACTTACACAAGTGTGTATCTCTGACCTTAAATCATTTAACAATTTTTTCTTGTCTATTATATTAGCACATTGCTCCAACAGGTTTCCTCCCAAGTCAAAAATTGGTTTCTTTAATGCCATAGTAGTCCACATATGTAACATATACTGCTCGGGAATGGTTTCAAACCTTTTTGCTTTCCAAACCCAAATCATATGTCTACATGGAATTCCTTGCCTATAAAATAGCTTACAAGAACATGTGGTGTCATAGTTAGTTGGATTAAATACAACATCAAATGTTCTAGTCCGATTTCCTTCACTTACTGTTGTAACTTCCAATTCATTTTCTTTCTTCAATTCTTCAACACCACAAGAAAAACAAGCAATTTCAACCTCGTATTGAAATTCATAAAAGACAGAGTTAGTATATAAATGTGAGGCATGCTTTTCTATCCCTAGTGGTGTTTTGCGCTCAGGATATTTGTGCTTTGAATCATTATCATTCTGACCTTGAGTGTGTCTCTGGGCATCAATTGCAGCTTCATATCTCAAGTAAAACTCAACAAGTGACACATGAGGATTGATAAAGGAGCAGAAAAAGTTGTTTTCACTTTCGGATCTTGATGTTGTACGCATTATTCCTCCAAGGAACATATCTCTAAAATAGGCCGGAATCCACTTGTCTCTTATCTTGTACATATAACCTAACCACTCATGTTGTTCCAAGTGGTATTCAATCATCACCTTGTTCCACCTTTCTTCAAACTCAGCGGGTTCAATTTCAAGGTGCCAAACGCAAGCACATAATTTTTTTAGGAAACTAGTTTCTTCTTGCATGATTGATATCTCCACCTTATCTGGTAACTTTTTCATTATGTACCACATACAGAACCGATGTTCAGTCTTCTTAAACACACTTCTAACAGCAATTTTCATTGCTGGATCCTGATCTGTGATCATACAATTAGGTTCATTCCCACCCATTGCCTGAGGAATGATCTGAACATCCATTCAAATGACACGATATCTTCCTTTGCTATGAAACCAGCAGCAAAATTAATGCAATTCTTATGATGGTCAACCCCTGTAAATGGAGTAAACACCATGTTGTACCTGTTTACACATACAAAATAAAGTTTAAATGAGCAAATAATTTAATACTCATTTGAAAAATTATCAAATAATCGATTGCTCATTTGTCAAATGAGCAAATAACTCAATGCTTATTTGTGAAATAAGCAAACAATTTTTTGCTCTTTTGTCAAATGTGCAAATAATTGAATGCTCATTTGTCATATGAGCAAATAACTCAATGTTCATTTGTGAAATGAGCAAACAATTCAATGCTCATTTGTCAAATGAGCAAATAATTCAATGCTCATTTGTCAAATGAACATGCAATTCAATGCCCATATACATACTCTTATCAAAGAATATTAGACTTATGGGGATATTCAATTTTCACATAGAAGTAATGAGCAATTAAACTAATTTTATTTAAAACAAAGTCATTAATTTTAGCCATAGCTAGTAATAACACATAAATGAATTACCTATTGGTTTGGTATGTGGTATCAAAGGATACCATATCACCAAATAGAGCATAACTCTTTTTACAAAGGGGGTCTGCCCACAATGCTCTACAAAGGCAATAATCTTCATCCATCTCAAAATCAAAGAAAAAAGCGCTCCACATTAGCTTTTTGTTGGTAAAGTTATCCACGAACATTTGAGCATCGCTTCCTTGAATGTATGCTTTTAAATCTCTATGAAAATTTTTGAAATCTTCCTTAGATGCACCAATGTTTTCATATCCTCCAACAATTTCCTTCATCATTCGAAAAGTTGTAACGGGACCAATATTCACCTATTTAAAGAACAAAACAGTTTGTCACATGAGCAAATAATTCAATGCTCATTTTTAAAATGAGCAAACAATTCAATGCTCATTTGTCAAATGAGAAAAAAATTATTTGCCCATTTGTCAAATGAGCAAACAACTTTTATTAGAACATACAAAGAATTCATGAAACATAAGAGAATTTGAAACATAAGAGAATTCATGAAACAATTCAATGCTCATTTGGCAAATGAGCAAAAAATTATTTGCTCATTTGTCAAATGAGCAAACAACTTTTATTAGAACATACATAGAATTCATGAAACATAAGAGAATTTGAAAGTGTTACCTTAGAATTATTCACAATTATTTTTTGTGTAAAATGTTCATTTTCCTTCCTTCTTTTTGGAATAGATTGCAGCTAGGTGTATAAAGTGCATGAGTATGTCCCTCATGAAATTTTGTCACTATGAATGTGTTATCATCACAATGCTTTAGGACAATATGTGCCTTGCACCCAACACGAGTAACGAGTCTCTTCCTTTTGATTGAAGCTTTTTCTTCATTGTTTTCCCCTTCCTTGTTATTTAAATCTTTTTCTACAGTAGTCTTTCTTTTCTCTTTGTATCCTTCCTTATTGCACAAGATATACTGATATTTTAATTCTTTGCTTCTTCTTTGTCTTTTAGTTGTAGACTTCCTTGTATTGAAACCAGAAGCAAATGCATAGCCTTTATAAAATTCAAGGCCCTCTTCAAGATTATTAAACTTCATCCCTATAGCTGGTTTCAACTCATTGGGGCATATTGGATGCCATTCTTTTGTTCCTCCAGGAGTGATCAAAGGTGCTACTTTAGGAGAAACTACTATTGTAGGAGTAGTTGGCACATTTGTGATGGTACTAGATTGACTCTCAACTTGTTCGTTGTTGCTCATCATTTGTGAATATGCACCTCCTTAAACACACTTAAACACACACACACACACACACACACACACACACACACACACACACACACACACATACACTCTCAATAATTAGAATTGAAATCAGATTCTTAAACAAACTTACACACACACAGACATAGATACACACTTACACTTACACACACACACACACACACATACACACACACACACTCAATAATTTCATAATCTATAATTATAACTGAAATCAGTTTCTGAAATCAGAATTGCAAGCAGAAAGAGGAGGGGGCAGGGGGGATAGGTTTGCTCATTTGTCAAATGAACATGCAATTCAATGCCCACATATATAAACTCTTACACTCAATCACACTCACACTCACACACAGACACACTGTTACACTCACTCACACACACACTCTCTCTCTCACACACACACACACATACATACACAATTCTGTATACTTAGTGTTTTTACAAGCTAATATTTGCCAAACTTATAGATCCTTGAATTACTTATGAATGTCATTAATATTTGCTCATTTTAATTGTAGTTACCTCATTTTAAATGTTCTATTATACATATTTAGGTTTGCTCATTTTAATTTATTTGCTCATTTTGAATTTGATTGAAAATAAGAACATAATAACAGCATTCAATTGAAAATAAAAACCTACTAACAACATAAATAATTGATTCAATCACTATCAAGTTTAATATGATATTATTAAAATCTCTATCAAATTAATCAAAGCTAAATAATTGATTCAATTCAATCAAATAATTGATGCAATTAAACATTCAATTCTATTAATGTAATTCGAAAATTAACATGTAATTCAATTCGAAAATTAACATGCAATTCCAAATTTTTCAGAGATGTAAAATCAAAATATTTTGAACATTCAGATTAACATGCAATTCAAAATTAAAATTACGAACAAACCTCAATGATGGATGAAATTGCGACCGTTGAAATTTGACATTATTCTCGTCAAAAATAAAATAAAACTAGATGAAGCCCGTGCGATGCACGGTTCGTTTGAATGTTTTAAAATAATTATATATATATATATATTTATGTGCTAAAATTTCATATATTTAGATAAAATTTCTAATATCAAAAGATAATATTTTATATTAATTAATTTAAACTGGAAAATCTCATTTGTCAATTTTGCTTATGTGTCATTTAAATTATTTAATTCTAAAAGAAATTAATAATCTCGTATTTAAATGGCTACAACTAAAATTTATTATCCTATGTGGCGCGCTGAAAAAATTAAATCATACGTGACTCTTTAAAAATTCAGGAAAACACTCCCCTTATATATATATATATATATATATATATATATATATATATATATATATATATATATATATATATATATATATATATATATATATATATATATATATATATATATATATATATATATATATATATATATATATATATATATATATATATATATATATATATATATATATATATATATATATATATATATAAGGTGAGTGGGTTTAATGTGAGTGGGTTTTAGAAAAGAGAGCGTTTGATTGATACGTTCGCATACTTAGCATAATTATGTTAATATAATAGCATGCTAAATGTGTTTGATTGATTACAAGTAGTATCATGCTAAGTTTGGATTGGAAATTTTGATTTAGATGTTATTGGTAATTGGATTATGAAGCAAGATTTATTTGTGATGGATTATTGAATGAAAATTAATAGTTTGGAATATTATTTATGAACCACATATTTATTTGTGGCGTGTAAGAGAGTATGTTTAATTAAACTAAATGTTTAATTTGATTTGGAATATTAAAAAGGAATTTTATTATGGTTCATATAATTTTTATTGATGCTATAAGCATGAGGAAGGAGTTATTTAAGTGTCTATGTACACGAGGAGTAAATTATATTTTTGGTGCCTTAGTGCACTTGAGGTGTTTTCAACACCGAGGGATAGGATTTGTGGTGCATTATGCGTTTAAGGTGTCTTTGACACTGAGGTAGATTAAAAAGGGTTCAACATTAAATATTATGTGGTCACTAATTATTCAAGAATTAAATTGGTATGTTTGATTGTTGAATAATTATTGTTGATTGAATGATTATGGTTCGAGAGTCATCACCAAGTTTAATAATCTGTAAATAACGTAAAGTGAAAGAGATTGCGCACCAAAACTCTTGGAACGTATATACCTTGAGTATGAACATATGGGGGGAGTTATGTGACTTTATATTTGATCATAAATTCTACTGGAGTACAGGACGCTGTACATTCCTTTTTATTATTATTATGTGCAGGAATTCCGCCACCTATGTGTGGTTTTGATGCTGGCACGGTTAGCTCCCATGTCAGTAACCTCAATTTATTTGGGGGAGGTAGAGTTGGAAACCCGTTCGATGCGTAATCAACGCTAAATAAATTATGTAGTTGTCTAGTTGAAAAGTTTTGTTGGATGTTGTATGATTGAAAAACAGATGCGATAAGGTAAGTTGTGTGTTGATAGGTAAATGCATGCTAGTGTGTTAATTACGCTTATGTACTCAGCTTTGCTTAGTGTGTGTTTGTTGGCCTTGTCTTTATCTTGGCCCTATGATGACCCATTTTTAATGGAGAGTAGTGGAAACAAGTAGAGAGAAGCTTTTCAGGTGATGAAGCATATTCATGAATGGACATGAGTGAAGAGCGAATCATGCTAGTTTCTATAAGTATATGATGTGTTTAATGCTTTAATTATTTATGATATTATTATCATGCATGACTAACGCAAAAGTTTTAAAGTTGGTTTGGTTTTAATAAGGGCCTACAATGGTTCCAAGTTGTAGGATGGTTTTATTTTACTTCGTTTGACTTTACTTTCGTTGGTTGGCTTTTCAAGTTGACTTGTTTTGAAATTAGTCTTCCGCTGTGTGTCTTTGATGGTTGTCTTAGCCGTTTTCACGGTGGCGATAATATCTTAGATATTCCTATTTAAAGTTTTAAACAGGGCAAAACAGGTATTTTAAAAGAAAGGAATTTCTAGGGTGTTACATGAATGCTATTCTATATGATTCGAAGATATTCAACTATTGGCTATTTTACAAAAAAGATTCTTATTCTTTCTTCAAATTGAAAAAACAATACAGATTTTCAAACATCAAGATTAAAGTTTTAAATTTATCATATATATATATATAATACGTAAAAATAGTACAATTAAGAATTAATCATCTTATCCAAGTTGACTATAACTTGGTTGGGTAATTTCACACAATATATGGATAGCTAAGGTGGTAAGACTTGTAACGTAATATTTGTTAGTCTCGAGTTCTAGTCTTGCTATAAGCATTTTTAAGATGTTAAATCTAATTTATTTTGTGGAGGGGACGTGGCATGTTTATAGTGCTTAAAGATGCGACATGTGGCATATATTGATGACTTGACAGGTTTATAGAGCTTGACATGTTATGTTTTAGGAATTCTATTTAATATATAAGTATAGATTATTATGCAAGTCCAACCCATTAATTACCAGGACTTTTCTTTTTGTAAACACAAACTATTGGGTGCGGGCACTTGCCCCTAAGTGTTTGTGCAGCCATAAGGTAGCGGCATAGAGGATGCTCCTCCATTTCAGATTCAACCTTAAACCTCCATTCCCTACTAACTCCAACACTTGAAAATAACAATTTTAACCTCCATTTTAGATTCAACACCCCAAAAAAATAAAAATAACAATTTTGAGGAAACGATTGATTTGACCGACGGGAAATTGAAGGTCGGCTTTGACGGACAACCTTCTTACGGTCAATGCCGCGACGACAACCGACGCCTAGAGGTGGTGCGATTTTGTGAACGCTGATAGTCCTGGGTTGGGCGGCAATTAGGGATCATCGGTGGTGGTTTGATGGCAGTGGCTCAATTGAGGTGGCTTGGCGGGAGCTGTGGTTGTTTTCGCAGAGTAGGATGTTGTTTTCACTATTGATGGTTGGGTGAGGGTGATTAGGGCTGCTTTGGTGGGTTCGATTGTTCGGTGAACGACGACTGGTGTTCCGTGGTTGGCGGTGCGATGGGTGTAGTGGAGGAGAGGGAAGATGCGAAGGAGATGGAAAAAGAAGTCATTGAAGGAACGAAACAGGAAGTTTGGAGGAGAGAGAAAATGAAAAAAATGGGGAGAATGATGAATGAGAATCTTTAATATCTTGGTTGATATGATTTCTCCATTTTGTGATACGTGGCTAATATCTTTAAAATTTTGGCTGATATGATTTTGTGAAAAACAGTGAGGAGTAGAGAAGTGAGAAAGAAATAAAAATATAAGGTCTATTTTAATCATAGTAGCCAACAAAAGACGTATATCAGCCATTAAAATGAACATATCACCCAATTGATGTCTGATATCAGTCAACATTAAGAACATATCAATCATTAATAAAAATGTATCAGCCAACAAGAGGAACATATCAGTCAATGAAAGATACATATCAGCCAACTAAGGAAGCATATTAGCCAACAAAAGGATGAAATCGGAAAAGAAAAGCAACAGGCAAGCTAACAAAATAAACATATCAGCCAACAAAATAAAACATATAAGTCAACAATTAAAATACATATTCGCCAACAAAATAAATATATTAGTTAACTAAAGAAACATATAAGCTAAGTGATGTCAGCCAACAAAAATAATATATTAGCCAACACAAAAATCATATCAGCTAACACATGAAACATATAAGCCAACAAAAATAAAAAAAATAAAATATATCATCCAACAAAAATAATATATTAGCCAACACAAAAATCATATCATCCAACAAATAAAACATATCAGCTAATACATGAAACATATAAGCCAACAAGTAAAACATATCAGTCAAGCTATCCGCACGGAAATTTGCGTGCGAGCATCCACACGCAAAACGCTCTCTTTTCTAAAACCCACTCACATTAAGCCCAAGTAACAATCCTTTTTTTTTTCTTTTTCTTTTCTTTTCTTTTCTTTTCTTTTCTTTTTTACTTTTTAGCATCCATCAAGATGTGTGGTTCCCCAAGTTATCAATGTATTTTCTCGACTGAATTTGTTATCGGTGTAGTTTCTCAAGTGGTTTTTTTAACGTTTCTATGAAAAATCATACTAAAAGAAAAATAAAATGAGGTTCACAGAATAGTTTTGTCAAAGTAACCTAAACCGAGCGCACATCTCACCAAGTTATCAATGTACATTCTCGATTGATTTTGTTATTGGTGTTGTTTTTCGAGTAATTATTTTGACTTTTTATCATCCATTAAGATTTATGTTCCCCAAGTTACTCGTTCGATATGGTACTAAAAGAAAAATAAAATGGGAATGAGGTTCACATACAAGTTTTGTCAAAGAAACCTAACCAATGTCGAGCATAAGTCTTAACCTCCAGATATTCAACCAACAAAAAAGTTGAATAAATTAGATAAACAGCCATAAAACATGGAGATGCCAAATATTATTTACTACCAAGATTATCAAATTCTAGCCTCCTAGGTGACACTATTAACATATTGTTATATACTTATATTAATTTTTACCAATCAATGTTAACAATTTTTACTCTTACAACATCACCCACTCTTAATACATCCCTGACATCTTGAACATAATCCCATGAAACTTCTGAAATATGTACTAAGCTAGTAAAATGGTATTTTCCTACATAAAATAAGTTATATACATTATGATGCCAAAAAATACCATAAAAAAAACAATCACAATTTAATAAAAAAGGGTTTAAGCATATGTATACCATCAGGGAAGCACAGATTGAGTAAGGCTCCATAGTCCTTAACCACACTGACTCTGATGCAATTGATATCATGACACCGGGAGTTAACAAGGCAATGAGCAAGATGACTAGGAGTGCTGAGTCAGAGCAGAAGGAAGAAGAGGGTGTTGAGTCACAGAAAGGTATGGTAAAGAATTCAAGCCTGCCAGAAGACACAGCTAAGGAAGGGAATAATAGTACAGGGGAAGAGAATGTGATAGCTGCTGCAAATTAGAAGGCCGTTATTTGTATTTGTCCTTTTCTTATTTTTGTCCTGTTCTTAGTCCAAGTCTTTGTATTAGGTAAACAAGGCTATTTAAATCCAATAGTGTGTAATGGCAGCTTATGCTTATGATTAATGAAAATTTCCCTTTTTTGTCAATCTTTGTTCTCTCTCTGTTTCTCTCATTATTCACATTGCTTAGTGATTAAGTCCAACAAAACTGCTCTTCTTTCCTATTTGGCTGGTTTTCTGGAATTGATCATAACCAGTCTCCATTCCTCTCTGGAATCTGACTTGGTAATTTATCATATTGCTATCACTGGTATCAGAGCAGATCCTTCCTCGGCCTGTTAATTATCACGCCTATGACAAGATCCTCATCAGATTCTTCTCAGCTGGGAAACACTGAGCTAAAGAAGATGGAGAATTCTCTGAAGGCCTTACTGCTGGATCAGGGTAAGAAACTTAAAAACCCTTGCAAAAACAACAGCTTAAATATTGATAAAAACTGCAAATCTATATCTGAGCTGAATGATTTGTTGATAGGGCTATCTGTGCAAATAACTAAATTAGTCTCTAATAATAATAATAAGACTGGCCCAGAGTCTGTGTTAATGCATAGTCAAGAATATGAACCTCCCCCTAAGCAATCCCATTACTCTGCTAGACTCACTAAGGTAGAGTTCCCTAAGTTTAATGGCACAGATTTAAAATCTTGGATCTTTAAGTGCAACCAGTTCTTTGACTTGGACAAGGTAAAGGGTCCTAATAGGGTGAAGCTAGCTGCAATACATCTTGAACATAAGGCTTTATTGTGGCATCAAACCTATAGTTTGAGAAAAAATTATGACTTACCTTGCTGGGATGTCTATGTTAAGGACATCACTGCCAGATTTGGAGACCTGTATGATGACCCTATGGCAGACCTTAAATCCTTAAAGAAATCTGGTAGTGTACAGGAATACCATGATGCTTTTGATGCCCTGGCCAGTAGATTGGATTTATTTGAACCAAATCTACTCAGTTGTTACCTTGATGGGTTGAAGAAAGATATACAATTGGCAGTAAGGATGTTCATACCTACCACTCTTCAGCAGACACTACTTTGCTTTGCCAAGCTACAAGAAGCTGCTAGTGAATCTAGGAAACCCAAACCAACCCCCAAATAGCCCCCACTCTTACCTAACCCCCCAGGGTCCAATTTTACTAACCTACCTTTTACACCCAAACCTTTGCAGATACAAAAACCCACAAACACTAACCCAACAACCTACCCTAATACAAACAGAACCACAAACACTAGCCCAGCAACCTACCTTAACACAAATAGAAGAACCCTGACACTTGTTGAGATCAGTGAGAAGAGAGCAAAAAACCAATGTTTTTGGTGTGATGAAAAGTATGAAGCAGGACACAAATGTAAAGGGAAAAGACCTCAGTTGTTCCATATTGAGGTGGATGAGCTAGATGATGATGAAACTGAGAAAGAAGAATAGGAGGTGGAAGAGCTTGAGTGTCACTACAAGAAAATTTGCTTTGGGCAACAAAAAATTTCGTTGCCCAAAACCTAGATTTCGTCGCCCAAGCCTTTGTGCAACGAGTTAAAACTCGTCGTGGGGTCGATGCCCTTGCTGTTTTGTGCAACGGGTATAATCTTCGTCGCCTAATGCTTGTTTTGTGCTACGCGTGCATTAGGTTTGGGCGTTGCCATATGTCGTTGCCTTTTCACTTTTGTGCAACGGAATAAATATTTTGTTGCCCAAATCATCTACATGGGTCAAATCATTATTCTAATATGTGCAACACTTATTTTGTTTCCCATTTTTATTTTGTGCAACGATTTATTTTAGGTTTGGTCATATATTATTTTTTTTTTCTTTTTTTTTTTCCACATTATGTTCTTCATATATTTAGCAAAACTGTTTTACTATACAATTTTGTTAACCAATTCAGAGATATGCAAAAACACGTCTTAGTTAGTAAATTATTGTGAATAACATTCATGATATACAATCTGCTTACAAAGGTAATGTGATTCATCTCTTAAATGAGATAATCTAAAATACAAATAAAAGTAAAAGTGTAAAACTAATGGAATTCCTCGGTATTCATCCTGCCTGACTAACTTTATAAAAAAATTACAATAATATTAAAGCCTACACTAAGTATATCTTTGAAGATATATTAACAATTAAAAAACGCATCATATAAAATTGCAGTCTTCATGATTCATCTTTTGATTTGCTATTTGTAAGGTCCAAAAATCACCATTAACGTGCCTCAACTCATCCTGTATAACAATCAATAAAAATAGTTAAATAAATGTATATATTAACGAAAGATTCTGAATTTTACAAACCACAAAAATCCCAAAAAAAAAAGGAAAAAAAAAGAGAAAAGGAAGATAATGAATAGATTTACCTTAGTTCCCCTATCTCCAATTCTACAAAGTACTATGAGTGATTGAATCTGTACTCCCAACAACAATAATTAAAAAAACAATTAGTATCTCAAAACTTCTTATCAACATATATACTTTTAAGTCTTAATAACAATAGTAAATAAACATTAACATATATATAAATATGAGACTCAATTTGGCTCTAATCTAATATTAAACCCAATCAAAACAGTTAAGAAAAACTCTCATTATTATGACGTTTCTGTAAAAATCATATATCCTTTGAACTTGTGGTAGTTGTCAATTATAAAATATAGATATAATTACCCAGATTCACGCTCTCCTTCGATTATTGCGCACTGAATTTTGTGTCAAAATATGAAAATAATTGCAGTTTGATGTTGTTTTTCCTCTTACAATTCAACACATTTCAACTAAGAAGAAGGGAATATGGAGTATAAAGGGTTGTTAACAATTAGGTTTCAACAAGATGATGGAAGAAAGAAAGTTTATAATTTTGATATAATTTAAACCAGAAGGTTGTTGAGGAATGAGTTTTGATGGAGGTGAGAAAGGGAAATATGAATGCTGGAGATAATTTTGGGATATGATATAGGTAGTGGCGGTACATGGGTGAGCAAAATTTGTGTTATTGGCGTTTATTTGAAATTCAAATTTGGTGGTGAAATTTTCAGTGTAAAATTTTCCGTTTTTTTTTCAATTATTTTGGGCGACGAAAACATTATTTAGTTGCCCTATATGATGATATGGACTACGACTGAAGAAACATCATTGCACAAAATAATATTTTGGGCAACAAAAGTATATTTCGTTGTTGATAATTATTTTTGGGCGACAAAACGCACTATTCGTCGCCCATGCTTTAGTTTGGGCAACGAATTATCATTTGTCGCCCAAACTATCCTTTTAAGGCCACGAAATTTAAACTCGTCGCACATGCTACACTAAGTCGTCGCCCAAAGCCACTTTTCTTGTAGTGTGTGCTCATATCTCTATGCAGGCCATGGATGGTATGGCCACATTTCAAACTATGAGAATTGCTGGCCACCTGTAGACACCCATTTGTGTCTTCCCAAAACCAAACCCGGTGATGAGTACCTTTCGCGTCGAATCATAATCGAATGAAGCGAAAGTGTGGAAAGTCTAGTGTTGCAGATAGTTTTTAATTTCTTTTCTCTTCTCTCTGTTTTTGAAAACTTATTTTAAGAAAATAGCCAATCCAGTTTGGTTGGTCCATGATATGGGTCCAATAGTAGTGTAGTTGGATGGGGCTTGACAAGAGCTTTCCAACGATATATTATAAGCCCAATTCCGATGAATATTGAGGAAGTTATGGCCAATTTACTAAACTGGGCCCGGTTTGAGCCTTATGTGCGGCCCAATGATCTTGGGGAGGGCCTAATATGATTTATCATTCCTAATGCAATTAGGAATGGTTTTAGTCTTCTAGAATCTTCTAGAAGGTTCTTTTCATTCCTAATTCAATTAGCATTGATAAATTGACTTTTGTTGACTTTTCAAAGTTTTAATTAAAATCAAAAAGCATTTTCGAGGAAAAGATACGATTTTATCCTCCAGTACGGCAAACTTATCTGATTTTCGAAAACGCGTTAAAAACAAGCTTGGAGCCAGACTCCAGGCATTGGCGCCTGGAACCAGGCCTGGCGCCAGCCATTGGCGTTGACAAGGGAATAAACGCGTCGTCAATTGTCTATCCCTAGATCAAATACAATTTATACAACCTAAACAAACCTAATACGAGTATAAGGCAAGCATAGGGGTCGAACCACAGAGAACGGTAAACACCACCAAATGTTATCGACAATTAAGCTAGTCCGGAATAGGAGATAAATAAACTAAAGTCTAAAGATGCTAAAACAAGAAATAAAACATTAAGGGAAATGGTTTAGGTATAGCATTCACTTGAACATAAACAAAGACATAGAAATTGAATTAATTATGAACTAAACATGCTCGAATATCGAAATTAAGAATCCAATCTAGCCGCCTTCCGGGGTCAATTGGCTTCTCCTAACATAGCCTCTATGTTTCCACATTAGAACCATATACTAGGAGGTACTATTAAATAACAATCGATAGTAATGAACCTTAACTAAGTCAACTTCCGTTTCTTGTTAGCAAAGATTCACCTTTAATCAACCAACAATGTGCACTTGCAAGAAGATTAAAGAATATCAAGCATATAAAGACTTTAATCACAAATAAATCAATTCTAAACCCTAGAACATACTCAAGGTCCAACTACACCACAACCATCCCCTTAATGGGGAAATTACTCACTAATCATGATAATAACAAGATTAACCAACAAATAATCAAGAATCAACATGATCAACAAGCAATACCAACAACAAAAATAATAATCAAAATAAACAAATAAAAATAGAGGAGAGAGAGTAAGAAATTGCTCATTAATTGAAGATGAAGGTCTACAAAGGATTGAACAAGCTCCTTCTTCAAAATCCAAGTTCATTAATGAAGAAAACCTCACTTTCTCTCTCTACCAAAGAAGACTAACCCTAACCTAACCTAAAACTAAAAACTAATTAGAGAGAGGAATAGATAGTTATTGAATGTTTTTTAATTACCCCAAAAAAATGGGTATTTATACTAACTTAATAAAACTAGGAAAAATAAAGGAGAAATAAAAGAAGGAAATAAAATAATGAAAGAAAAGGAAATAAAAAGAAAATCAAAATAAAAAGAAAAGAAAACAAAAGAGAAAAGAAATAAGAAAAGGAAAAGGAAAGGAAATAAAAAAAAAAGAAAAAGAAAAAGAAAACCAAAACCCCCAAAACTATCAGCTACCCCCGATTCCCATTCATCACCATCAAACGTTTTTTTTTCTTTCTTCTTGGCTGCTCTGATTCGATTCTCCTACCACCATCATCACGCATCAAAGTAATCAATCATCACCGCTTATCATCATCATCTTCATCAAGCATCCAAGATCGTGGCCGTCCAATTTTCTTTAAAACTCGCGTGCATAGCTCGTGAAGCGGTTCGGTCGAACCATGGGTTGGTTCGGTCGAACTACGGGGTTGGTTCGGTCGAACCATGGGTATGTTCGACCACTCCTCTTCGATTAACGAAACCCACAAAGTCTCTGACTCGAACTTCGACCGAACCACAAACGGTATGCTCGAACTTGATAAAAATCAAATTTTAATCTGATTTTTGCTTAATTGAGGGCCGAAATGCTTGATTGGTGGCTTGAGTAGTTGCGGGTCGGTTAGGTTGGTTGAATGGTGGTGTATTGGTTGCGGCAGTGGAGGTGTATTATGGAGGCAGCAGGGGAGTTGCGTTCAGGGGTTAAATTGGTGGTCAGGTGGTTCTGGTTGTTGCTGTGTGGTGGTGTTGGTGGCAGAATCGAGGCGTGGCAGCAGGTGAGTATGGCTGTGGGGCTGCTGTGGTTGCGTGAGAGGTGATTTTGGTGGTGAGGGTGAGTGAGCAGGGGAAAGGTGGATGATGGTGATATGCGTGGTTGCGTGAGGTTGCAGGCTGGTTTGGCTGTGGTGGTGTATGTGTGGTGGAGGATAAGGGAGGTGTGCGGTGATGGATAAGTGGGCAGCATGCTTGTGAAATGGGCATTTGGCGTTTGACTCAAATTGGAACCCGAACTCACTTGACATGAATCCCGAACCCCTACACACAAAACCGAAGGAAGGAATTGGGATAAATAAAATAAAAATAAATAAAATGGAAATAAATCAAATGAAATAGAAAATAAGAGACACAAAACTAAACTAATAAAAAAAGAACAAAAACTCTACAAGCAAATAAAGTAAAATAAAATACGAAAGTAAACTAAAGCTAATAAAATAAAGAAAATAAACTAAAACGCTCCAACACTACCAAATAAACAAGAAACTTTATTAAAAAGAAAACAAGAGAAAGAAAGGGAAAATAAGATAAAATAAACACGAAAATGACTCTAAAACTACTCCCTAAGAGTGACATAAATGTCACTCATCAAATTCCCCCAAGCTAAACCTTTGCTCGTCCTCGAGCAAAGCTGAGGCAATAGAGAACAAGATGGAATTATTAAAGGCAAAAGAAACAAAATAGAAACAAAGAGAAAGAATGTACACTAACTCACTGTCGTAGGAATCACGGATGCATTTAGCGTATGCATCAAGCCCTTTAAACCCCTATGTCGCCAAAGAGGACGAGTAAGCTCTCGTGAGGGTTTCCTAAGAGGTTTAACCCACAACTCTCGACAAAACATAACATTCAAGGCAAAGGTGAAATCAAGAAAGCTCGAGTTTTGATATTTCAAACCAAACACAAACAATGGGCTAAATGCACAAGAATACAAACCTTTCTAGACATTAAAGGTAGCCAAGCAAAAGAATAGTTAAGGTTGGTACACACATAAAGCATGCAAAGGGTAGAGAACTTAGAGGGACTTACACTCCTCCTTATCTCCAACCAAACTCCCGCATCCTCACTAGTTTTGCATCCACTTTTAAGGTGATATCTCGAGATTCCTCGAAGGAATCGGAAGAAATAATCAATGAAAAACATTTAGGCTACCCGACATCTTGGCATTGATAGCTCGCTCAATAGGCTTGGCTTGATTACCCTCCATCGGTAGTAACTAAACCTCACTAAGGTCAAAAGGTCTTAAAAGGGTTGAAACGTTTAGGCTAGGGTAAAGGGTGTGGAAATAAATTTGGAAATTGGTGGTAAACTTAGAAGTGAAGCAAGGTTGATCATTCCTCAATTCAAATTCAATAAACTACCAACTTTCAAATAAAAAATTCTAGCAACACCTCCCCCAAGCTTATTCTTTTTCAACCAAACAACAAATATTTTTGTATTTTCTCAATATTTTCTTCTTTTTTTTTTTCATTTCTTTTTATTCTTTGCTCTCGCCTCTTTTAACTTTGAGCGGCTTTTTCTTTCATTTCCTTTATTTTCTTCTCATTTACTCAACCCATTCAACATAACAAATATAAACACAAGTACCAAAATTTGAGTTTTTTTTCACTTCTTTTTCATTCTTTTTCTCACTTTCATTAACCAAAAATACAAATCAAGTCCCAAGAATGCTTCACAAAAACTAATAAAGATGAAAATAAAGCAAAGGTCCATTGGTTTGTAATGTGGTTATGCCAAAGAAGGGAAAATGGCTCAAATTGGGTTACTAAATGAGCAAATGCAAAAGAAAAATAAAGGAAAAGAAAATAATAAAACAAAACAAAAATCCTAATTGCCTTCGTCTTCCCCTAGGTTGGTTCGGTCTCGATCTTGGGTAGATTAAGCCAAATTCTCGATATAAGCTAGCAATGCCAAGGATCCAAACGCCACACATGCAAGAAATGTAGAAGGCTAGAACAAAATAGACACATCCTCACAAAAATGACGGTAGTGGAGTAGCAAAAATCACCTTTAAAGCTTCAACTAGCTAGAGAGCGACAACCATCTTACCACAAACCAAGTGAGCTAAGGTCTCATAGCCCTTAAGTTCTACTACCTTGGCAATGTTATATGTGTGAACCAACCTCGACATTCAAGTGCATGAAAACCTCTAACAACTAGCAAAGAGGGTATTCTAGGTGCTAAAGCCCAATTATGTCCAAGTTTAAAACAAAACATTTTGAAACTTGCCTTGAATGCCATGGAAAGACACTATACACACAAACATTCACAAAACCAACAATACTCAAGAATGCATATACAATAGTGCAATATGAAAGCATGATCAATCAAAACTACATATACCAAAAGTCAACTCAATAAGGCGCTCATGGCCATCCAAACATAGAAAACCAATCTCAATAATAGACTTTGGCAAGTATGAGAGAAATAAATCAAGCAATCATGAGACTATGGATTAAGAAACCACCAAGAGATATAGATAACCCCCCCAAGCTAGCGAATAGCTACTCCCCCAAGCTAGAATGGAGCATTGTCCTCAATGCTCAAAATAAAGGCACAAAGGGTGGGTGGGAGGGGAAGGAAGAAAACTCATTCACACAACAATTCATAATCATACAATCCAAATGCAATTAAGAAAGCAAATCCAAGATGAGGGAAGAAGGAAAGAGTAAACCAAATGTGAGGTGGGTGTTGAAACCCGCAATTGAGCACATCGTCCACAATTTCATCTAATTCCTCGTCTTCGTTGCTTTTCCAAATGCAAGCAATCATTGGTGTGCTTCTTCTCAAGGAGCTCAATCCAAAATCCTTGCACATGAGTATATGCATCGAGTACCTATACACATAGACAAGAGAGTAAACAAAAATGAGAAACAAAAAGAAAGAAAAAGAAAGCAATAAAACACGGGTTACTTCCCGCAAAGGCTTGCTTAACGTCCAAGCATGACCAATCTAGTAAATAACCCGACAAGGAACGCAATAGCTTGTCATATGCACCGGCAAACATATCAAGAAATAGAGCATACGCGATGCTCATATGACAAGCAAACATAAAGTACAAGGAGACTTTATGCTTGAGAGAAGGGAGAAAAGAAAAAGTAAAAGAATCAAAAGAAAAATCAAGAAAATAAGAAGAAAAAGTAGAAGAAGAAAAAGAAAATTCCTCACAAAAATCTTTTTGTTTGGCATTATAACTCTTTTCCTCATCAACAATGAAAGGGTTAGGGGCTTTGGAAGCTTGAAAAGGAAGAGGATCCCTAAGAGGTTCTTTGAGAAAAGAAGGGAGGAACAAGGGATAGTAAGAGATATGGTTAAACCTTTGGGATAAAGGTGTATGAGAAAGGCAAAAAGGGGTAGCTAATCCCTCATCACAAGATCTCACATCACTAATGAGGGAATGAAAATCAATCATGGAATCCTCAAATGAAGAACCCTCATGTTCTACATCTCCCTCAAGCTAAAAAACTCCAAATGATTCAATCTCAACCTCCTCTTCACAACCTTGAACAGCATCTCCCTTAAATTTCTCAAAATCAAGAGTGAATGGGGGCAAATTTCTCTCAAACTCATCTCTTTCTAATGAAGCTTTATCAATGAACTCACTCATAAGGTTATGGGCTACCGTTTGAAACTCAAGAAATATTTGGGCCATAATCTCAAATGAGTCCAAATCATCATGGATGGACGAGTCAAAAGCTTGCTCATTGGAATCATCTAGGGGACTATGGGGCACACCTTTAGAATTCATGCAAAAATCGGATGCAATATGAGAAAGAACATGCACTTCATCATCATTAGAATGTACCTCATTACATTGAGCTATAGAGGGAGGGGAGTTGAAATCATGCATTACATGGTCACTATGGGGAGCATCAAGCACATCATGGGAATTCATATTAGACAAATCATGACAATTAGCATCAATATTAAAAGCATGAGAATCCCGAACATAAGTCTCATGATTGGCCCTCTCCCAATCATAATTATCCCTAGCTAACCATGAATAGAAATCCCAAGCTTCATCCGAAGACATGTCTTGAAATTTACCATTTAACATATTATCAACTACTCCTCTAAAATTCTCATTTAATCCCAAATTGATGATTTCACAATAATCACCCTTAGTTAAACCTTGAACACCATCTAGGAAATCCTCAAGTCTATTGAAATACACCCAAAATGGTTCATTATCAAATTGAGGAATAGAAATATAAGCCATTTTTTCAAACAAAACAAAGAGAACAAAAACAACTCAAAAGAAAATATAAACAATGGACTAGTCTCAATAAGATAACATGACGGTAATGGAAGCCGTTCCCCGGCAACGGCGCCAATTTGACAAGGGAATAAACGCGTCGTCAATTGTCTATCCCTAGATCAAATACAATTTATACAACCTAAACAAACCTAATACGAGTATAAGGCAAGCATAGGGGTCGAACCACAGAGAACGGTAAACACCACCAAATGTTATCGACAATTAAGCTAGTCCGGAATAGGAGATAAATAAACTAAAGTCTAAAGATGCTAAAACAAGAAATAAAACATTAAGGGAAATGGTTTAGGTATAGCATTCACTTGAACATAAACAAAGGCATAGAAATTGAATTAATTATGAACTAAACATGCTCGAATATCGAAATTAAGAATCCAATCTAGCCGCCTTCCGGGGTCAATTGGCTTCTCCTAACATAGCCTCTATGTTTCCACATTAGAACCATATACTAGGAGGTACTATTAAATAACAATCGATAGTAATGAACCTTAACTAAGTCAACTTCCGTTTCTTGTTAGCAAAGATTCACCTTTAATCAACCAACAATGTGCACTTGCAAGAAGATTAAAGAATATCAAGCATATAAAGACTTTAATCACAAATAAATCAATTCTAAACCCTAGAACATACTCAAGGTCCAACTACACCACAACCATCCCCTTAATGGGGAAATTACTCACTAATCATGATAATAACAAGATTAACCAACAAATAATCAAGAATCAACATGATCAACAAGCAATACCAACAACAAAAATAATAATCAAAATAAACAAATAAAAATAGAGGAGAGAGAGTAAGAAATTGCTCATTAATTGAAGATGAAGGTCTACAAAGGATTGAACAAGCTCCTTCTTCAAAATCCAAGTTCATTAATGAAGAAAACCTCACTTTCTCTCTCTACCAAAGAAGACTAACCCTAACCTAACCTAAAACTAAAAACTAATTAGAGAGAGGAATAGATAGTTATTGAATGTTTTTTAATTACCCCAAAAAAATGGGTATTTATACTAACTTAATAAAACTAGGAAAAATAAAGGAGAAATAAAAGAAGGAAATAAAATAATGAAAGAAAAGGAAATAAAAAGAAAATCAAAATAAAAAGAAAAGAAAACAAAAGAGAAAAGAAATAAGAAAAGGAAAAGGAAAGGAAATAAAAAAAAAAGAAAAAGAAAAAGAAAACCAAAACCCCCAAAACTATCAGCTACCCCCGATTCCCATTCATCACCATCAAACGTTTTTTTTTCTTTCTTCTTGGCTGCTCTGATTCGATTCTCCTACCACCATCATCACGCATCAAAGTAATCAATCATCACCGCTTATCATCATCATCTTCATCAAGCATCCAAGATCGTGGCCGTCCAATTTTCTTTAAAACTCGCGTGCATAGCTCGTGAAGCGGTTCGGTCGAACCATGGGTTGGTTCGGTCGAACTACGGGGTTGGTTCGGTCGAACCATGGGTATGTTCGACCACTCCTCTTCGATTAACGAAACCCACAAAGTCTCTGACTCGAACTTCGACCGAACCACAAACGGTATGCTCGAACTTGATAAAAATCAAATTTTAATCTGATTTTTGCTTAATTGAGGGCCGAAATGCTTGATTGGTGGCTTGAGTAGTTGCGGGTCGGTTAGGTTGGTTGAATGGTGGTGTATTGGTTGCGGCAGTGGAGGTGTATTATGGAGGCAGCAGGGGAGTTGCGTTCAGGGGTTAAATTGGTGGTCAGGTGGTTCTGGTTGTTGCTGTGTGGTGGTGTTGGTGGCAGAATCGAGGCGTGGCAGCAGGTGAGTATGGCTGTGGGGCTGCTGTGGTTGCGTGAGAGGTGATTTTGGTGGTGAGGGTGAGTGAGCAGGGGAAAGGTGGATGATGGTGATATGCGTGGTTGCGTGAGGTTGCAGGCTGGTTTGGCTGTGGTGGTGTATGTGTGGTGGAGGATAAGGGAGGTGTGCGGTGATGGATAAGTGGGCAGCATGCTTGTGAAATGGGCATTTGGCGTTTGACTCAAATTGGAACCCGAACTCACTTGACATGAATCCCGAACCCCTACACACAAAACCGAAGGAAGGAATTGGGATAAATAAAATAAAAATAAATAAAATGGAAATAAATCAAATGAAATAGAAAATAAGAGACACAAAACTAAACTAATAAAAAAAGAACAAAAACTCTACAAGCAAATAAAGTAAAATAAAATACGAAAGTAAACTAAAGCTAATAAAATAAAGAAAATAAACTAAAACGCTCCAACACTACCAAATAAACAAGAAACTTTATTAAAAAGAAAACAAGAGAAAGAAAGGGAAAATAAGATAAAATAAACACGAAAATGACTCTAAAACTACTCCCTAAGAGTGACATAAATGTCACTCATCAGGCGTCTGGTGCTAGCCATTGGCGCCTGGCGCCAGTTAGCCAGGGTTGGCGCCAGCTCTGTTTTTTGTGCGCTAGGACTCTGTTTTGTTTATTTTATCTTTTTGGCTGATTTTCTCTATAAATAACATATTAAAAACTCCGTTTTCATTCACCTACAATCAGTTTTCATTCGCAATCATTAATTCTCTAATTCTCTCTTAATCACTCACCAATTCTCATCAAGTTTTCTTGATTATTTCATCTTTCTCTCTGTCTTTCTAAACTTTGTTTTCAAATACAAAATTCTTCATTCACAAGATCTAGAAACACCTAGCCATATTCGAAGTTGCCTTCGCCCTAGACGTGAAAGGTTTAATTTCTGAGGGTTTGATCCTAAATCTCTCTTTCAATTATTTAATTTAATTGTTTGATTTATTATTTTCCTTGAAGTTACTAACGTGTGTATTTTGTTTTTAGAAAGAGGTACGAGGCATCCAAGTAAGTACTTTAATGGTTTTTTATTGATGTTATGATGTAGAAATCATGTTTATATTGTTATTATGATATTCCTAGTATCATGTCTAGGGTAATTTTAATATTAAATATGATTCCTGCGATGCTTCCTATGTTTTTCCTAATATTTATGATATTCCTAGTATCATGTTAGGGCTAAGGCTTTGATTTTTATATGCTTAGTTACATGCTAGGGTTTGTTATTAATCTTGTTAGTATCATGCCTAGGATCTTGCTGTTATTATTATGCTTTAACATGATTATAATTATTATTATGATGATTATTTATTATGTTGCTTGATATTTATTGTTATTGCTTGATCACACCTTTTATTCATGTTTAATGGGAATTAATACTTGTAATCGCGCTTAATAAGATAATTAATAATCTTGTTAGGGTTAATATGATTATAATTTCAAGTGATCGCCAATAATAGATTTATTTGTGCATTAATATTCAACCAACATAGATAAACAGGTTTAGGGTTAATCCTATTGATTGCATGTTAACTAAAAAGCGCACATGAATACGATCAAAATAAAGTAGAGGCCTATTATTAGGGCAGGTTCAATCTCTTTTAGGTTAGATTTGTACCTTCATCCCCGAACCCTTATTTGGTTCTAGACCTTATGGAGTTGACGATCTCTTGGATCTTTAAGGGGTGTAACCTTCACCCTGTGAACGGTTTACAAGTTCCTAAAACTTGTTGGCGACTCTTTTGCTCTATCCTATTTCCCTTTTGGACGCCACCGTACTTTAGTGTATGATCACAGTGGGGTTCAAGCTAGGGGTTAACGCTTGAAATATTCCTTACAGTTTTTGGCGACTCCAATGGGGAGGATTTCTATTTTAATTCCTGAATTTGTTTCGGCAATGATTTAGAATGAGTGGATGAGACTCGAAACGTTCTAAGTATTTCATGTGCGTAATTTTGATTAACATTATTGTCATATGCATAAAAAAGATCTCATTGGAAAGACCATCCGTAATGAGTTAAATACATAGGATTTTACACGTAGGAAATTTCAGAAATATCTTTCACAACTAGGACCAAAATAACACCGCGCGAAACTGGAAAATTTTATCGAGCACAGAAAGCTGCCGAGGCATGTGGGAAGTAGCGCCAATGACCAGAGCATTGGCGCTAGCATTTTAGCCGTAGCGCCAGACGCCAGCATTGGCGCCAGGCGCTACATTTAAAAGCTGGCGCCAGTCTCTGATTGCTGGCGCCAATTTCCCCCAATACCAAGCCAGAAATATGTGTTCTAATTTCGACCGGTTTTTTGTATTGTTTGCTCGATCCTACTTCCTGATCGAATTTTTTCTCATTTTTCTGAAACCCATATGTGTTCTACATATGGACATAACCCTCTGGGAATTCATGCTCCATCTACCCGATTGAACGCTCCGTGCAACAAAGGGTACATCCGAGATTGTTGAATTCACCAAACCATGGAAGCGAGTTTTTTCTAAAGCTCGCGGTGTCCCATCCACTCGCGCCAACCCTTCACGGTTAGGCTTCCGCGCGGTGCATCCGAAAAATTAACCATGGACCCTCTATTGACTAAACCATATCCCGAACTTTAGAGAACTAGAGCCATGGTTAGGTTGCAAACTCATTGCATCATATTGTGCCTACTTGACTAATTGTGAATTATTTGTTGTGCATACTCTATGTGATTTTTCCTAACCGTTTGCTTGACTTGTGTTAAGACTAAATAAACTGATTAATGACTAAAGGACTTTGTTTAATTAATTAATTAATTAATTAATTTGAGCTAATAAATAAACATAAAATCGAGTCATAGTTCCTTTAAGTCAACCCGGATTTTTATTCCCGTATACTGCACAAACGTCAACTTGTTTTGGTCATAGCCAGAGTTCTAGGAAGAAATACGAGTTGTAAAACCTATGGATCTGTAGCCCCGAGTTTTATCTTTAATTTGGCGTTGGTTTCATCTAAATCAGAGTTACAGATCAAAAGTTATGACTAAAATACCACAGCCTATCCAGTTTAATGCACATACGTGAAGTCTTAACTTAGTCTTTGCTTGAGTCTAGTCACATAGTCTAGTCACATGGCCATGACACGAGTCTTAACATGTCACCTACACTCACTAGTCTTAGCACACACTTTGAGTACACATGTCACCATGGCCATGTCTTAGGTTCATGCATGAGTCGGTCTTTTCCGTCGTTTAAGTTGGGGGTACATTTTATTCCTAATTCTTCATATCCCTCCATCTACATCACTTTTCTTCACATTCTATTCCGATATTTCTTCACTTCTTCCATCCATTGCATGATGAATAAAGCTTGAGTCAAATAATTAACAATGAATATCCCCAAATTCCTTTTCCACAGTACTTGGTCGAGGAGAGAAGGGCGATTAATCAAGGACAACCTCTTTATTCAAGTCTCAGTTTTTGATAAACCGATTCGTCAAAAGAGGAAGGCTAAGAAGATAATGAAAACTCAAGAGGAAGTTAATGAACTTAGGAGTCAATTGACTAACGTGACTGAGACACTGAAGCTACTCACACTCAAGATCAATGATCCCGTGAAGCAACAACAAATGAACCTCATGCAAGAGAGTCTAAGCAAGCTATCTAGAGACTATAAATTTCAGGGCATGAGTTCACAAGGGGTCTCGCTGGACAAGGAACTTCTTCCACATAAGTTCAACGCCACTGACATCCCTAAATTCAAGGCAACAGATAACCCTTACTTCCATCTAAGAGCTTTCGAAACTATAATGAGTATTAAGAGTATCGATAAGAAGGTTTTCCCCTCTCTGTTCTCTCTATCTCTTGAAACCGTTTGCCAACAATGGTTCTTCTCCCTTGACAAGGAGAAAACCTCTACCTGGGAATCAATAGTAAACGCTTTCGTTGATAGATACAAATGCAATATTCAAGTTGAAACCGATCATAGAAAACTTGAGATGCTAAGACAAAAAGAGAATGAAGGTTTTACTTCTTTCTTTAATAAATGGAGGGAAACTTCCGCCAAGATGATTGAGGTCCCCACCGAAAAGGAGTCTGTGAGGATGTTTATCAAGAATCTCCAAGAAAAGTATTCAAAGCACTTAAAATATCAACACAACTTGAATACTTTCAAGGCCGTTTATGACATCGGAATTGAAATCGAAGACGACCTCGCAAAGCAAAAAGCTACTAACAATAGTAACCACAGTGGCTGGAAAGGAAAGAAGAACGACAATCCTTCTTCTCCCGAAAACGCCCACTCTAGTAATAATGTTAGTACCTTTGACCATAATGGTGTCTTAGCCATGGACAATCAAGGATCTAAAAGGAAACCCAGGCGAGAGTTCACACCCATTGGAATGACCTACGATGCTGCTTTCGATCGTCTTTATGATCGAGGATTAATCAAACCTATTGGCCCTACCGAGGATCCAACACCAGAAAATCGATCTTCGAGATGGAATCCAAACTCCTATTGCAAGTACCATCGAGGGCGCGGTCATACTACTGATGAATGCTACAGGTTTCAAAACCTCATTCAAGATCTCATAGAGGCAAATAAGATCCCATTGCCTCTAGCTAGCGAGAAGACTGGATGATGTCGGAGCAAGCAACACAAGACAGAGGCGAGCTTCAACGACAAGATTTCATGACCTCTTTTTCTATTTCCTTTTCATTTTTTCCTCTCCCCAATAAGTCTAGCATAGGCACCTTTTCTTTTCCATTAGATTAATTTTGTATTTTTTTTCCCTTTTCCCTTTTTAATAAAATGAGCATTTATTTCCTTATATATGATCATTTCATTATATTGCATTAAATAAACAAAAAAAATAAATAAATAAATAAAAAATACATGTCGAATCAAGCACAAGGTATACCAATGATTTGAGGCACCCCTTGTAGCCACATCATATCTCCTTTCACCTTTCAAATATGCAATTCTTTCTTCATAAACCACTTTGAGCCTCGTCTAACGATAGAACCTTCTTTTTTCAACCTACATCTACCTAACCTTAGGATGGGATGGTGTGTAACTTATGCAATTCTAAAAAGGCGTGAGTGATTTCAAAAGATCAAAATAAAAATAAAAGCAAAAAAAAATAAATAAAAGTGTACAAAAGGGCAAGTGTTCCAATGTCTTTGATATGAAAATGTCTTTGATAAGAACACGTCTCAGACTGCGTCTCTTATCGAGTGCTCGGTACCGTGCCTGAGAAACATGAATGCCAAGTGAGTGATAGACCGCATGATCGGGATTGCCCACGCTTATAAAAGTAAAATAGATGTTAAAGTAAAAGATAAAAGAGAGCTAAAAAAGAGTAGAAACTCAAGCATAAAAATATAAAGATTCAAAAGCGAGGTTGCACACCTTGGGGGCTTATCTAGGGTCTTGAACCTTTATCCCCTTCTTCTATAACCTTTAGCCTAACCACGTTACAACCCTTAAAAGACCTTTTTGAGGTATACACACTTGTGTGAGGTTTGGCTAGAGCTACATTCGGCCTGATTCCTAACGGATACGTAGGCAACCTCACATCGAGGTGCGGCCGTAATAAACATGCATTCATATTCACATTCACACACTTACACCATGATCATATCTAGGAATTTCCTATGCTCATCCCTATTCACTTAGAGCTAGACTTGGGGGCTTGATCCCTACATCATTAGCTCACCTAGCCTAAGAGTCACCATCATTTGACTCTTCTTGAAATGATATTTTTCCACACACTTAGCTCTTGCGGCCTAACTTTAGTGTCACTATCACACACTACACAAATACATGACCAAATATACCTTCCCTTAGGAACCCTTTGTCATGGAATCTTAATACAACATTGAAGCATGCCTTGTCATATCAACATCACTCATCAATCATAATTGTCATTACATCACAAAGTATGAAGTGCTTAGCCTCCGTGCCTAAGTTACCCAAATGCTTTCATCATAGAGTCAACCATTGAGATAGCCTAGGATGGATTAATCCTTGCACCTTGAGAGATAGTATCAAACAACATTTGACTAAGCTCATTCAACATGCATCTTCAAAACTTTAAAACTTCGATTCTTTTTTCGCGTCTTTCTTTTTCGGGAGAAAGTTGGTACCCTCCACAAAAATGACGGAAAATTTTTGCTCACATTACAATGCACACACGAGTCATGTTCACATTGAGTCATGTCGTGTCATATCACTTTGATTTGAGTCTAACACACGTGTCATTTTACTTTGAGTCGAGTCAACCTCGAGTCAGTCGATCACATCGAGTCAAGTTTATACCTTGAGTCGTGTCAAGTTATTGAGTCAAGCAACATTAAACCTTAGGTCAACCCTAAGATAACTAAACCTTAGGTCAACCCTAAAATAATTAAAGATATTGGCAAAGTTCTATAGTAAAAAATAAATACAGGTACAGCAGAATAGGGAAGACCCTACTCCAGCGCCGGACGAAAACATCTAGCTCGAAGCCTCTCAGAAAGGTGATTTCGACCTCATACAACAATTACGGGTTCCTTGGTATGCCAGTTAGCCCCTATAAGCAATTTGACATGATTAAGTAGTCAGTTTGATTACAATCACAATAAATGGTCGACCTGATGAAAGATTGTCTCACTTAGCTTAAAGCGCCTAAGAATTGGCTCATCACGGAAACACCGACATACTGGTTTTAGCGGAAGCAAAGTTCAGGCGAGCTTTAGAGATCGACAAACTTTGGTCTTCGGAAATTTTTCTTCAGAATATTATCGCAACAAACGTTCAAGTACCGAAGCTCTATTGTTCAGAGACGCGTGAACATATCCATCAAGCTCTTTTGTTCAGAGACGCGTGGACATTTCATCAAAGCTCTTTGCTCCAGAGACGCGTGGGCATATCATCAAAAGCTCTTTGTTCAGAGACGCGTGGACATATCATCAAAGATCTCCTATTTTCAAGCTCTTTTGTTCAGAGACGCGTGGACAATCCTTTTCAGACTCTTTTGCTCAGAGACGCGTGGGCATCCTATTATCAAGCTCTTCGTTCAGAGACGCATGGACACATCATTCAGAAGATCATATAAAAAAGAAGCTGTTTGTTCAGAGACGCGTGAACATATCAAAAAAGGAAGCTCTTTGTTCAGAGACGAGTGAACATCGAAACAGCAAGGTGGCGTTCCCTAGATTATGGAGAGTTGTCACAAACAACTGAGGATTGTTTCAAGAGAAGCAATCTTCGATAGTGTTCCCTTGGACGTGGAATATTATCAATGCGGAGGAGGATCGTTTCAGGCGAAGCAGTCTTCCAAATTGGAAGCAGTTACAGGTGTAGCGGTTTTCAAGCGGGATGGCATTCTCTAGCTTGCAGGAGGTCATCAAAACAACAGAAGTAGCAGCAAATCGGTTACTTTTAGAGACGTGTGCTCGACGGTGCAAGATACGCGTTTCTTAAGTCTTTTATCTGTTTAACTAATGCTAGTTTTGCAGGTATCGGCGTTACAAGAGTGATTTAGAATCGCAGAACGTTCTGAATCATTCTCCGTCCCTATTAATACTTTGACTTTCGTTTTTGAAACTTGCATTTCTCCAAACTTAGTCAAAGTGGGGGCTTCTGTAGACACCCATTTGTGTCTCCTCAAAACCAAACCCGGTGATGAGTACCTTTCGCGTCGAATCATAATCGAATGAAGCGAAAGTGTGGAAAGTCTAGTGTTGCGGATAGTTTTTAATTTCTTTTCTCTTCTCTTCTCTCTGTTTTTGAAAACTTATTTTAAGAAAACAGCCAATCCAGTTTGGTTGGTCCATGATATTGGTCCAATAGTAGTGTAGTTGGATGGGACTTGACAAGAGCTTTCCAACGATATATCATAAGCCCAATTCCGATGAATATTAAGGAAGTTATGGCCAATTTACTAAACTGAGCCCGGTTTGAGCCTTATGTGCGGCCCAATGATCTTGGGGAGGGCCTAACATGATTTATCATTCCTAATGCAATTAGGAACGGTTTTAGTCTTCTAGATTCTTCTAGAAGGTTCTTTTCATTCCTAATTCAATTAGCATTGATAAATTGACTTTTGTTGACTTTTCAGAGTTTTAATTAAAATCAAAAAGCATTTTCGAGGAAAAGATACGATTTTATCCTCCAGTACGGCAAACTTATCTGATTTTTGAAAACGCGTTAAAAACAGGCTTGGCGCCTGACTCTAGGCATTGGCGCCTGGAACCAAGCCTGGCGCCTGGCGCCAGCCATTGGCGCCTGGTGCTAGCCATTGGCGCCTGGCGCCAGTTAGCCAGGGTTGGCGCCAGCTCTGTTTTTTGTGCGCCAGGACTCTGTTTTGTTTATTTTATCTTTTGACTGATTTTCTCTATAAATAACGTATTAAAAACTCCATTTTCATTCACCTACAATCAGTTTTCATTCGCAATCATTAATTCTCTAATTCTCTCTTAATCATTCACCAATTCTCATCAAGTTTTCTTGATTATTTCATCTTTCTCTCTCTCTCTTTCTAAACTTTGTTTTCAAATACAAAATTCCGCATTCACAAGATCTAGAAACACCTAGCCATATTCGAAGTTGCCTTCGCCCTAGACGTGAAAGGTTTAATTTCTGAGGGTTTGGTCCCAAATCTCTCTTTCAATTATTTAATTTAATTGTTTGATTTATTATTTTCCTTGAAGTTACTAACGTGTGTATTTTGTTATTAGAAAGAGGTACGAGGCATCCTAGTAAGTACTTTAATGGTTTTTATTGATGTTATGATGTAGAAATCATGTTTATATTGTTATTATGATATTCCTAGTATCATGTCTAGGGTAATTTTAATATTTTAATCACCCTACAGTTTTTGGCGACTCCACTGGGGAGGATTTCTATTTTAATTCCTGAATTTGTTGCGGCAATGATTTAGAATGAGTGGGTGCAGATTTTACAGCTGATGTATTCCTCTTACCCTTAAGTGGCAGTGACCTTGTCTTGGGCATCCAATGGTTCGTTCAGGTGGGTCCAGTTCTATGGGATTTTAGCAACCTAACTATGGAATTTTGGCACAAGGGAAGGAAAAGTAAGCTAAGAGGAGCAGATCCTAAGAAATGGAAAGAAACTCAACCCAAGGCTCTACAAAAGTTGTTGACCCAGGAGGGGTCCCTTTCAATGATGCAAATTATCCTAGTAAATGTCTCTCACTCTCCCATGCTAGCTCAGAATGAAGAAGTTAACTGTGACTCTGCCCTATCAACCCTCTTGAATCAGTTTTTAGATGTTTCAACCCATTTCAAAGCTTCCACCTTCAAGGGATGGGTTTGACCATGCCATTCCTTTAAAAGAAGGGAATGACCCTATTAATTTAAGGGCATACAGATACCCAGCCTTGCAGAACGAAGAGTGTTATAGAAGAAATGGTGCAGTACTTACTTGAGTAGGGTGTGATTAGATCTAGCAATAGCCCATTTGCTGCTCCTATTGTGCTAGTAAAGAAAAAAGATGGAAGTTGGAGGATTTGTGTGGATTACAGGAACTTGAACAAGGCCACCATTAAAGACAGGTTTCCTATCCCTCTAATTAAAGAGCTCCTAGATGAGCTGCAGGGCACTTAATTTTTTTCAAAGATTGATTTGAAATCTGGTTATCACCAGATCAAAATGCAGCCAAATGACATTCACAAAACAGCTTTCGAAACACACTTTGGCCATTTTGAGTATTTAGTGATGTCATTTGGTCTCACCAATGCACCCTATACTTTTCAAGATCTTATGAATCATGTCTTTAAACCTCTCTTAAGGAAATGTGTCCTGGTCTTTTTTGATGACATTCTAGTCTATAGTCCCACTTGGGAAGATCATCTATTCGATTTGCAACAAACACTAGAGCTGACGCAACTAAACCAACTGCATGCAAACCTAAATAAGTGCTCATTTGGCCTGACTGAAATAAGTTATTTGGGTCACATAATCTCTTTTCATGGGGTGGCTACTGATCCAGACAAGGTTGCAGCAATGATCAACTGGCCTAGACCTAGAACTCTTAAGCATTTAAGAGGGTTCCTAAGGCTCACAGGCTATTACAGAAGGTTCATTAAGGATTATGGCAAGATCTGCAAGCCACTCACCTTATTGCTCAGAATGGACAACTTTCTAGCTGAAGCAGCTTTCACAGCATTGAAAACAACAATAACTTCTCCACCTGTCATAGCTCTGCCAGACTTCTCTAAACCCTTCACTTTGGAAACATATGCTTCAAGGAGGGGTATTGGTGTTGTGCTTTTGCAAGATGGGCACCCTATCAACTTCTTAAGCAAAGCACTGAGTGAGAAAAATGTGCACTTATCTGCTTATGAGAGAGAGCTGTTGGCAGTTGTATTTGCTGTGCAAAAATGGCAACATTATCTTCTCTACTAGCCATTCACTATCAAGACAGATCAACAAAGCTTAAAGTATCTACTTGAACACAAACTTGGCACCCCATTTCAACAAAAGTGGCCATCCAAGTTGGCTGGACTTGATTATTCAGTAGAATACAAAGCTGGGGCAAAAAACAAAGTTGCAGATGCTCTCTCTAGAAGAAACACTGGGACTTGATTATTCAGTAGAATACAAAGCTGGGGCAAAAAACAAAGTTGCAGATGCTCTCTCTAGAAGAAACACTGGCCACCTGTCCACCCTCCTGGTTTCCGAATCAACTTCTGAGTTGTGGCATCAAATCAAACAAACTTGGAATTCTGATCCAACACTACAGAAGATAATCCTTGAATTACAGCAAAATTTCGATTCTCATAGGCATTTTTCTTGGGAGCAACAATGTTTGAGAAGGAAGGGTAAATTGGTCATTGGGGCTGATGAGGATGTCAGAAGAAAGATCTTATTATGGTTACATGATTCTCCACAAGGTGGTCACTCAGGGGTGGAAGCGCCATATTAGAGAGGCATAGCTATGTTCTACTGGAAGGGAATGAAAAATGACATTAAAGCTTACATTAAGCAATGTCAAGTATGTCAACAGTGCAAATATGACCCCAGTGCATATCCAGGGTTGCTACAACCTATTCCTGATCGGGATAAGATAGGTCGTTAAACTACCACCCTAATCAAATTAACAATTTATAAAGCCTAAACTTACACTAAGCTAGTTAGTAGCAAGTAAAGGGTCGAACCACTAGGGAAGCACGCTAATTCAACATCTAATATCACTAATGCAAGAGTAAAAAAGGGATTGTTTTGTTGGTTTTGTTGAGTAGAACACTAAAATTACAAGTAAGCAAGAAAATGATGATTTAATATCAATAGAAAATGACGCTAGGGATTCGAGGGTTTCAAACATGCATTAGAAAGAGGGGAACACTGATAGTTATCATGATGAACATGCCAAAGAACACAAGATTCTACCTAAACAATTCATTCTCATGCAATAGTCAAGGCAATCAATGAAAGAAGTCTATGCTAATTAGGATCATTCTCATGCATCCTATTAGACACAAGCAAATCAAGAGAATAAAGAAGCACAATACATGAAACTCCATTTTAACAACTCATTCTCATGTAATCATTAAAATAGAGGTGATCTTAATCTAGTTCAAATCATTTTCATGCATTTAAACTAGGAGGCAATCAAATAAAGTGCAACAATAATCCCAAGCCATTAAAAATCATGTCTTTCATCAATTTAAGGCATGTAATCAATCCAACTATCATCATTCATCCATCATTCAATACATATCTTCCACCCCCTTCCCCTAGCTAAGAGTTTAGCCTAGAAAAGGGAGATTAAACATAATATCAAAACTAGAAATAAACACAAGAAACTCAAAACAAAACATGATTGAAATATATGAAATCAATAACAACAAGATAAACTAATAAGATAGACAAAAATAAGTAACAATAAAACAAATAAATAATATTTAAGGAGAAGAGATTACTAAAGAAAGGATTGAAGAAAGATTAAAACTTGGATACTTGCTTGATTGATGGAAGATTAAAGCTTGAGCAAAGTTGAATACATTAAAGGAAGCTTGAATAACAATCTATTTTCTCTCTCTAGATTAGGCTAATGTTCTATGGAATTAGTACTAAGTGTCTCTCTATTACAAAGAGTCCCGTCTATATATATGTGGCTCCACCCAAAAGAAAGAGACTTGGATAACAAGGCGCAAATAAATCGTAAACCCAGCCGTGCAGCCCGCACAGATGAGCTGCGCGCCCGCACACAATGTTTGTGCGCCCTCTCAGCGTAGCGCGCGGCCGCAACTTTGAGGGTACGGGGAAAATGAGCGCGCCTGCACATTAGGCCTGCGCGCCCGCGCATCGGTGTGTGCGCCCGCACACGAGTCGCACATAGGGTCGCACAAACTCTCTGGTTTTGCTTTGTTTCTTCAGTTTGGCTGTGCGGGTTCTGACAGGGCTGCGCGCCCGCACAGCCTCACATGTGCGCCCGCACAGAAGCCGCACAGTACCCCGCGCACAACAGATAGCTTGGCTTCTTGATATCCTCTTTCTTTCGGCACATAATACCTACAAAACCAAAGCATGTAGATCAAAATAAAAACAAAGCGAGAAGACTAAGAGAAGGGAAGATAAGGGAGAAAATGAAAGAGGAAGCAAAACTAAGTAAAAATGCTTAGAAAAAGGGCCAAACAAGCGCAAATGAGGGGAAAATCCTTAGAGAAAAAGGATAAAAGAGTGGCATAAATGCCACTTGTTTAGGGTAATTTTACCCCGCCACGTGGTCCAACTAGAGGATGACACGTGTCAGCTTCAGGTTGGTCCAAAGTGGACCAATCTACGCCTAACACGTGTCACTCCAGAAATTAAGGGAAAAAAGGCGGCCTTTAGGCCCAAATCCCGAGAAAGCCGCAAAGCGGCGCAGCCCACCAATGATTAGGGTTCAGTGACCTAATCAGGGGTACAAATCCCAAAGACCCTATAAATAGGGAGATGTCCCTCTCTTTGAGGGCACGTTTTACCATTTATTACACTTGCATTCTCTCACATCAGAGAAATACCTGAGCTTGGAATCCGAGCAGATACCCACCTAAATTTCCGTTCTCCTTATCCTTTTTCAAGTTACTAACTTGACCGTCGGAGGCAGAGCTCCAACCACCCGGAGTCTCCGTTATTTTGCAGGTACAGCTCAGCCGGATCAGACTTCGTGTTGTAACTCTCCCGAGGGACAAAAACACCCAAAACATTTGGCGCCGTCTGTGGGGAGAGTACCTCGAAGATGGTTCAAGAGTCTGTACCACCCCCTAACCGTCTGGGCGAAGACCCAGAAGTCTTTACAGACCATGAGGATGAAGATCCTCAAGTCAAAACCTTTACAGCCGAAGACGGCTCTCTCAGAATCAAGCGCATCCGGCCCAGAGACACTCTGGAGCGGGGTGCCTCCCAGGCGGGTACAAGCCGACCCTCTGGGCAGCCGGAAGGGGAAACCCAAACGGCCCCAGGATTAGCCCTTGTCACCCGAGACGAACTCATGAGATTCATGACAAGTTTCAAGGGTGAAATTAAAGAGCTGATCACCCAAAGCCGGGTTGGCCCAAGTAAAGGTCAGTCGGCGAAGAAGACTCTTCTGGAGAAGGGGAAGTCAGTCAGAGACCGGCAGCCCACTCCTCATCCAAAGGAGAAGGCAGCCGGGACCATTGATTGGTAAAAAATTCTCCTTCCTAAGAGGAACAACAACAACACCCGCCGGACTCAGCAGCCGGTGGGAAGCAAAAAATCAATTCTCGATGCCCGAGAGATCATAAACCGGAAGAGAAACCAATCGTTGTCTGAGTCGGCTTCAACGTCGAACTTTCCAGATAGCTTCAACAACATTTCTGCAGGGAGTGCACCCTCCTTGCATGAGAGCCAGACAGGCGGTAATACCGTCCATTCTGGCCCTCACATGATTGGAGCTTTACCGTACGTGCCTACTCAGGCTTACGGACAGTATCCCCCTCATTTCATGCAGGCGGCTCTCTTTGGGGGTCAGGCGGCATATCAAAATGTCCAGCCATTGGACTGGCAGCTCCGTCTGCTGCGCCTGGGTGAACAACCTTCTGCGTTCACCCGGGAGATAACCGAGGCGGCCCAGCCGGCCAAGGTTAAGAATGTATTGGTTGGTACCTATGATGGTACCACCAATCCGAAAGACCACCTCATGGCTTACACCAACCTCATGTACCTGCAGGGGTTGGATGATGCCACTTGGTGTCGATGTTTCCCGGCTACATTGAAGGGCATTTCCCAACAATGGTTTAGCAACTTGCCAGCCGGGTCCATTGACAATTTTAGGAAGCTTGCCTTCCTATTTGCTTCCAACTTCTCAATGAACATCCCTGCTAAGAAAACAAGCCTTGACTTGAGCACTGTTAAGCAGGGAGAGAGAGAAGGGCTGCGCTCATATGTCAGGCGGTTCAATCTGATCAGAATTCAGATTCAAGGACTGTCTGATGAGGTAGCTTTTACAGACTTCTTCAAGGGTCTGAGAGACGGGTCGACTTTTAAGTTCGACCTAGTCAGAAAAGGGGCTTTCACCTTACAGGCGACCCTGAGGGAGGCGGAAAGCTACATTCAAGCTACCGACCTCTGCTCGCCTGGTAACCAGTCGGACTCCAAGAAGTCCGACAATCAGAAAGACAACCGGTCTGCTCAGCCGACCAAAATAAAGAAGAGAGCAAGAAAAGAAAATAAATTTGGGCGGTTAATGATTCTGACCAGCCGTCCCAGAAGAAAAAGAAAGAGTTTAAACCGTACGTCCCCAAGTACGAGTTTAATAAAAACTGCAACTCCATCCTCATGGAGGTAAAGGACCGGCTGTCCATTGAAAAGCCGAATCCAATGAAGAGTTCTATTCAGTCACGGAACAAAAATAAATTCTGTCAGTTCCATGAGGAGGTCGGCCATGATACCAATGACTGCTTCAGTCTTCAGAGGGCATTGGACCGTCTGGCTGACAAAGGGCTGTTGAAGTCCTACATTTCTAAGTCCCCAGCCGGGGCAAAAAAGAAAAACAAGGGTCAGTCCTCTAAGACTACCCCCAGCCTGCTAGTAGCTCGGATATCGACAAGGAGCCGGTCTACACAATAGCAGGCGGGTTCTCCTGTGGTGGCCCTACCATCCGGGGCACCAAGAGCCATCTTCGAAAGATGGACAAGGATGAGGATGAGCAGGCGTCTGCAAGCACCTCCTTCCCAGACGTCTTGATTACTGAGAAGGACAGGGGCAGCGTCCGCCGTCCGCATGATGACCCGGTTGTTATTGAATGTAAGGTTGCCAACCAACTGGTTGGAAGAATCCTTATTGACACCGACAGCTCATCAGACATCATCAGCCTCCGGTGCTTGCAAAAGCTGAAATACAACGTCAGCAACATGCATCCGGTCACCCACCCCTTGGTTGGTTTCGGGGGTGGTATGGTCTACCCAGCCGGAAGAATTGACTTACCCATCCGGCTGGGAGAGAAGGGCCAAGGACGACATATTGTCGTCAGGTTCTTGGTCGTTGAGGAGTTGACTGCCTACAACATTATCCTTGGTCGGCCTACCCTCAACGTAGCCAAGGCAGTAATCATCCCGTCTCTCATGCTCATCAAGTATGAGAGGGATGACGACACTGTTGGTTCCCTGAATGGGGGTCAGAAGACGACCCGAGAATGCTATCTCTCAGCCGTCAGAGACACTGTGGCCCCAGACGGCCAAGAACCAATAGACCTTGACAATGTCAAGGATGCCGACCCAGCGCCTGCCCCACCAGCAGCCGGGAAGAAAAGAAAGGCACCTCTACTGGTGGAGGTGAAGAAAGAGAAAAAATAGCAATCACTGACCGGTGAGCGGTCAGATGAGCTCCGTCCCCAACCGGCTGGTGAAAACGTTGATCTCGTTCTGGATGACAGCCGTCCAGAACGTACTGTAAAGGTGGGGACGGTTGCTCATGCTACCTTGGGTGCAAGCTTGCACCTTCTGCTGAAGGAATTCAAAGACATTTTTGCCTTTGAAGTGGAAGAGATGCCAGGCGTTAGCCCGGATCTCGCTGTCCAAAAACTCGCCGTGGACCCCAAAAAGAAGCCCATCCGGCAAAAGAAAAGAAACCACGGTGAGGAAAGAAGTCAGGCAGCAGCTGCCGAAGTTAAAAAGCTGATAGACACCAGGTTCATTCGGCCCTGCAACTTTCCCGACTGGGTGGCTGTAGACACCTATTTGTGTCTCCCCAAAAACCAAACCCGGTGATGAGTGCCTTTCACGTCGAATCATAATCGAATGAAACGAAAGTGTGGAAAGGTCTAGCATTGCGGAAAGTTTTATTTCTTTTCTCTTCTCCCTGTTTTTGAAAACTTTATTTTAAGAAAACAGCCAATCCAGTTTGGTTGGTCCATGATATGGGTCCAATAGTGGTGTAGTTGGATGGGTCTTGCAAAGACCTTTCCAACGATATATTATAAGCCCAATTCCGATGAATATTGAGGAAGTTATGGCCAATTTACTAAACTGGGCCCGGTTTGAGTTTTAAGTACGGCCTAATGATCTAGGGGAGGGCCTAATATGATTTATCATTCCTAATGCAATTAGGAATGGTTTTAGTCTTCTAGAACATTCTAGAAGGTTCTTTTCATTCCTAATTCAGTTAGGACTCTTCAGAGTTTTAATCAAGATAAAATAGCATTTTTGACTGAAATTATATTATTTTATCTTCCAGTACGGGAAATTTATTAGATTTTCGAAAACGCGTTAAAAATCAGTTTGGCGTCCAACCCCAGGCCTTGGCGCCTGGAACCAGGATTGGCGCCAGGCGCTAGCCACTTGTGCCTGGCGCCAACTAGTCAGGGCTGGCGCCAAGGTTGTTTTTCGATCTTCAGACTCTGTTTTGTTAAATTATCTTTTTTAGATGATTTTCTCTATAAATATCGTATCAAAAACTCCGTTTTCAATAATCAACTCTATTCATTCACGAATTCTCATCAACAATTAGTTTTAATTAGCATTCACCAATTCTCTTCATTCATCAAGCTTTCATTCATTCTTTAGCATTCTTTTCTTTTCTAAACTTTGGCTTTTTCATACAAAATTCCGTATTCGCAAGATCTTAATACACCTAGCCATATTCGAAGTTGCCTTCGCCCTAGACGTTTTCTGAGGGTTTGGTCCCAAATCTCTCTTTCAATTATTTAATTTAATTGTTTTGATTATTATTTTCCTTGAAGTTACTAACGTGTGTATTTTGTAATTATAAAGAGGTACGAGACATCCAAGTAAGTACTTTAATGGTTTAAATTGATTCTATGATGTAGAAATCATGCTTAGATTGTTATTTTGATTCCTAGTATCATGTCTAGGGTAACTTTAATATCAAGTATGATTAAAAGTACGATGCATCCTGTATTCTTCCCAATATTAATTCATGTTAGTATCATGTTAGGGCTAAAGATTTGATTTTTATTGCTTAGTGACATGCTTGGGTTTGTTATTAATCTTGTTAGTATCATGCCTAGGATCTCGCTATGTTTATTATGCTTTAACATGATTATAATTATTATTCATGATTATTATTTATTATGTTGCTTGATACATTATTTTATTTGTTATTGCTTGATCACCTTTTATTGCATGTTTAAAGGGAATTTGTATTTGCAATCACGCTTAATAAGATAATTAATAATCTTGTTAGGGTTAATTGTGATTATAAATTCAAGTGATCGCCAATAATAGTTTATTTGTGCATTATATTCAACCAACATAGATAAACAGGTTTAGGGTTAATCCTATTGATTGTATGTTAATCAGAAAGCGCACATGAATACGATTAGAATAAAGTAAAGGCCTATTATTAGGGCAGGTTCAATCTCTTTTAGGTTGGATTTGTACCATCATCCCCGGACCCTTATTTGGTTCATGACCTTATGGAGTTGACGATCTCTTGGATCGTTAAGGGGTGTAACCTTCACCTCGTGAATGGTTTACAAGTTCCTAAAAAACTTGTTGGCGACTCTTTTGCTCTATCTTCTTCCCTTTTGGACGCAACCGTACTTTAGTGTATGATCACAGTGGGGTTCAAGCTAGTGGGATTTTAAGGCTTGAAATTATTCCCTACAGTTTTTGGCGACTCCACTGGGGAGGATTTCTATTTTAATTCCTGAATTTGTTTCGGCAATGATTTAGAATGAGTGGATAAGACTCGAAAAGTTCTAAGTATTTCATGTGCGTAATTTTGATTAACATTATTGTCATATGCATAAAAAGGTTCTCATTGGAAAGACCATCCGTAATGAGTAAAAAACATAAGGATTTTACACGTAGGAAATTTGAGAAATGTCTTTCACAACTAGGACTGAAATAACACCGCGCGAAACTGGATGATTTTATTGAGCACAGAAAGCTGCTAAGGCATGTGGGAAGTAGCGTCAGGGGCCAGAGATTGGCGCCAAACTTTTAGCCGTAGCGCCAGACGCCAGTATTGGCGCCAGGCGCTACAGTTAAAAGTTGGCGCCAGTCTCTCTTTGCTGGCGCCAATTTCCCCCAATACCGAGCCAGAAATATGCGTTCTAATTTCGATCGATTTTTCGTATTGTTTGCTCGATCCTGCTTCCTGATTGAATTTTTTCTCACTTTTCTGAAACCCATATGTGTTCTACATATGGACATAACTCTCTGGGAATTCATGCTCTATCTACCCGATTGAACGCTCCTGGCAACAAAGGGTACATCTGAGAGGTTGAATTCACCAAACCATGGAAGTGAGTTTTTTCTAAAAAACTCGCGGTGTCCTATCCACACGCGTTAACCCTTCACGGTTAGGCTTCTACGCGGTGCATCTGGACAATTAACCATGGACCCTATTTGACTAAACCGTATCCCGAACTTTAGAGAACTAGAGCCATGGTTAGGTTGCGAACTCATTGCATCATATTATGCCTACTTGACTAATTGTGCATTATTTGTTGTGCATATATATTCTATGCTCCTCTTAACCGTTTGTTGATTTGTGTTGAGGTTAAAATTAATGACTTAAAGAACTTTGCCTAATTAATTAATTAATTAATTAATTAATTTGAGTCAATAAAGTTTCTTTTTAATCGGAATGGACCTAGTACGACTTTAGGCATACCCCAGTTGACTAATAATACCGAAAACAGTCCCAGACCAAAGCTCCAATGTTGGTGCCAAAGTCTGAGCTGTAGCACCACTGTATGGTGTGTAGCGCCAGACATTTACTAAAAACTCTGGCGTCAATCACTATGTTGTGACGCCAGTCCTGTCGCTTGGCCGACAGTTCAAATTATTTGTCGAGTCATCACCTAATGTCTAATTAATCAGTTTTCTGTTCAATTCGGTTAATTTTGCTGACTATGATGCTTACTTAAATTAATGTTCGAGTCTAGGCACTAAGTCCCATGGTCTTACACAAGAGTCCAAACATGTCACTTACACTCAATAACACACACTAATGCACATGTCTTGACCATGATTAAGAGAGTCTTGTGTGCGCGCGTTTTTTTCGTCATTTTTTTTAGGGGGGTAAGTCCGATATTAATCCTCCAATAAATAATAATACTTAGTTCCCTAAACACATGTACATTATTGCTCCCCAAAAATATGCATACTTTTTCTAAAAAATAAAAACCATAAAGTCAAGTTGATTCGAGTCAAGTAATTAAAACGCAAATTGGCTTAATTTAGAGCGCGTGGTCAAGAAAGGAAGGATGATTAATCAAAGATAACCTCTTCGTACAAGTCCAACTTTTCGACAAACCTATAGCCCGCAAGAGGAAAGCAAGATTTATAATGGCAACTCAAGAAGAAGTCAATGATCTCAAGAACCAACTGGCTACTGTAACTGAGACACTGAAGCTTCTCGCACTTAAGATCGAGGATCCCGTGAAGCAATAACAAATGGACCTCATGCAAGAGAGCCTAAGCAAGTTGTCCAGCGACTACAAGTTTCAAGAACTCACATCCCAAGGGGTCTCGGTGGATAAAGATCTTCTTCCGCAGAAGTTCAGTGCCAACGACATCCCAAAATTTAGGGCAATCGACAACCCCTACTTTCATTTAAGAGCATTTGAAACAATAATGAGTATCAAGGGTATCGATAAGAAAGTCTTCCCTTCCCTGTTTTCACTATCTCTCGAGACCGTTTGCCAACAATGGTTCTTTTCTCTTGAAAAAGAAAAGACCTCTACCTGGGAATCCATAGCAAACGCTTTCGTTGATAGGTACAAGTGCAACATTCAAGTCGAAACTGACCATAGAGAACTTGAAATCCTCGAACAGAAGGAGAATGAGGGCTTCACTGCTTTCTTTAACAAATGGAGAGAAACCTCAGCTAAAATGATCGAGGTACCAAGTGAAAAAGAGTCCGTGAGACTGTTCATTAAAAACCTCCAAGAAAAATATTCAAAACATCTTAAATATCAAAATAACCTTCATACGTTTAAGGCTGTTTATGATATTGGGATTAATATTGAAGATGACTTGGCTAAATCTAAAGCTGCCAACAATAAATCCAACAGTGGCTGGAAAGGAAAGAAGAACGACAATCCTTCTTCTTCCAAAACCGCCTACTCAAATAATGTTAGCACCTTTAATCTAGGAGAAGTCCTCGCCATGAACAACCAAGGACAAAAGAAACCATTTAGGAGAAACTTCACTCCTATTGGCATGAGTTATGACACCGCATTTGATCGATTAAGTGCAAAAGGTCTTATAACTCCCATTGGACCATTTGGAGATCCACCAGTTGAGAAGAGGTCGCCTAACTGGAATCCCAACGCACATTGCAAATATCACCAAGGTAGGGGCCATTCTACTGAAAACTGTTGGAAGCTTAAGGAAGCTATCCAAGATCTGATTGACAATAACAAGCTGCCGTTGCCCCCTGCCAGTAAAAAGCCAAGCATTGACAATGCACCTCTAGCTCATACTTTGGCTATCTCCGATGAAGAAAGCGAAGTTGACCCCTCATCTCTCATTAAGCCTGTCAAAGCAGCCAATGTCGAAGAAGGAGAAGAAGAGATCTTTTTTGATGTCGAAGATAACCTTCCAGAACCAGCAAACGAGAAAGACATACGAGTGCTCACGCTGTTTATGAGGGAGACATCGCAACTGTTACGTGAAACTCTCAAAATTATGAACGAACTTCACAAGAAATATGATGAACTTCCTAAAAAAGAGTCCACACCAGTGAAAACGACTTGTGAGGCAAAGTATTTTCCCTTACAAGTCACCGAAAGACCCAAGAAGAGCAATAAAGTTTATACTCCAATTGGGATCCCGTATGCACAAATGTTCGAAATGCTCTCCGAGAGTGGCAAGGTCAAACCTCTCGAACCGAGACCATTTGAATCATTAAAAAGGACAGATAGATATTACTGTCAGTACCATCAGTCAGGAGGGCACACCCTAGAAAACTGCTTCAAATTCAAGGATTTGGTGCAGAAAATGATTGATAAAAAGGAGTTAATCCAAGTTCAACAAGAAGAGGACATAATTGTTAATGGAGTATGGGACAGTGATGAAGAAGATGTCTACCTAAAAGACATAGTAGGACCTTCACCTTCTGTATCATACACCACGGACGACATTTGGGCTGAAGAAGATTCATCAATAGACGTCCTCACAAGATCCGGGAGAATGCAACCTCCCGTTTCAACACAACCTATGCCTACTGTACAACAAGCTCCCATACCTATCATCGAAGACAATGACATCGTTAAACAATTCAAGAAGACAAAAGTTGAGATGAATGTATGGAAGCTTCTGGCAACATCTCGAGAACATAGGTTGGCTGTGATGAATGCCTTGGATAAAATCGGGATAGATTCTGACACCACTCCTGAGGGACTAGCTAACTTCCTCACAAGTGATCTCCCTAGTCCAATTAATCTAATCACCTTCTCTGACAAAGATTTACCCCCAGAAGGTGACAAACACTACAAGGCGTTAAACCTCACGGTAGTCTGCAAAAGGATGAATGTTCCCATGACTCTTGTAGACAATGGATCGGCTATTAATGTCTGTCCACTTAGGACTGCAAGGATGCTCGGCATAAAGGATGAGGATTTAACTCCGTCCACACAAGGAATAAGAGCTTACAATAATACTCGTCGTCAAGCTCTTGGCAAAATAATCCTAAATGTGACGGCAGGAGCAATAGAACATGCTACTACTTTTCAAGTGGTAGACATCAAAGCCTCATTCAATCTGTTGTTAGGACGCCCTTGGCTCCATGATCTAAAGGCCGTCCCTTCATCTCTCCACCAACAAGTGAAAGCCATAGTTGGAGGAATTCCAATCACTATTGACGCTTCGCCGATGAGGATCAAATCAATAGAAAATCCAATCATCAACGTGGAGCACGACGAAGATGACGAAGACCTATGGGGCTTTAACGAAGAAGTCTCCTTAATCCAAGAGGATGAAAGGACATCTCTTTGCCACGACCCCCATTCCAACATGATCATCAACACTATGCTGAAGAAACAAGGGCACTTCCCTGGGATGACCTTAGGAAAGAAGAAGGGGATAGCAAAATCAATGGAGTCACCTGGCCTCCCTAAACTAGATACTTTCGGACTTGGTTTCGAACCGACTCGGAAAGATCTCAAGCGAGCCCAGGACAAGTTGAAAGCACGTAGGGACGCTTGCATTCAAAAGAAAGCAATTCCGATGGATCAGTACCCTCTTACGCTTAATGGTCAGTTTATAAAAGAAGGAGAGAACTATCCATGCTATGAATTTCCCGAGCCATTTGTTGTAAATGGCATACGACAACCAGGATTCGAGATTTTCTTGGATTGCTACTTCACTGACGAAATCCCAACTCCCGTCCATAAGGAGAAAGCACCCCCATGCTTTGACTTTAATGTCATGAGATTACTGTTTGGGCGAGAAAATAATGAGCCAACTTATGAGGAAGATAACTCCTCACTCAAACGGTCCTACAAAGCGAAAACTTCGACCCCTCGAAGCTAATTACTCCAGCTGAAGGATTATTTCAAGGGTGGCGCAAGACTATCAAGGTGACTACTCCGAGTGGAAGGAAGATATCAATCACGACAGGGCAAGGGCCGATGTTTGAAGAATCGTCAGAGTCAGAGTCAGAGTCTGAGTCAGAGTCTTTCCCTTTAGAATTTTCTAAGTCTTTAGCTATAATGCCTCCCCTTCCTATTTCTTCTCCTAGGATAGTTAGTGATCCAGTCCTTGAGGACATATCACTCTTTGATGTAATGATCTCAGAGTATAATAATATCTCTCATTCTCCTTACTTGTCGTGTTCTTCCCTAACCCAAGATGACGAACATTGCTTAGCTAACGATGAAAAAGATAAAGAAATTATTAAAGCAATGGAAACACTTGAAAAGAAAACGCCAGTAATTGAAGAGACTGAAACAGTTGACATCTCGAACGATTCAACTTATAAAAGAGAAGTTAAAATCGGACTAACATTGAATAAACAAGAAAGAACCGATTTAATTAACTTGCTTAAAGAATTCATCGATGTATTTGCTTGGTCATATGAAGATATGCCAGGCATTAACAGAGAAATAGCTCAACACACTATACCATTAATACCAGGAATGAAACCTGTAAAACAAAAGTTGCGTCGAATGAAACCCGACGTAGCACTTAAAATAAAAGAAGAAGTTCAAAAACAAATAACTGCAAGTTTCATCAAAGTATCCAAATACCCCGAATGGGTCGCCAACGTCATTCCAGTTTTAAAGAAAGACGGAAGGGTAAGGATGTGTGTCGACTATCGAGATCTAAATAAGGCAAGTCCAAAGGACGACTTCCCTTTGCCACACATCGATATTCTGGTAGACAACACGGCAAATCACGCGCTTCTCTCATTCATGGACGGATATGCAGGGTACAATCAGATTCTCATGGCAGAAGAAGACATGGAGAAAACGACCTTTATCACACCATGGGGCACTTACTGTTACACGATAATGCCATTTGGGTTGAAAAACGCAGGTGCTACTTACCAACGTGCAGCAACTGCCTTACTCCATGACATGATGCACAAAGAAGTTGAAGTATATGTCGACGACATGATTGTGAAATCAAAGGACCGTCCAGGCCATCAAGTAGCCTTAAGGAAATTTTTCGAAAGGCTAAGAAAGAACAATATGAGGTTGAATCCATCAAAGTGTGCTTTTGGAGTCACCTCAGGCAAGCTCTTGGGATACGTCATAAGCTCTAGAGGAATAGAGATAGATCCCACCAAGATTAAAGCAATCATGTCGATGCTACCGCCCAAGACCGAGAAACAGATTCGAGGATTCATTGGCCGGTTGCAATACATAAGTAGGTTCATATCAAAACTGATAACGATATGTGAACCAATCTTCAAGAGCTTAAGAAGAATGTACCAGTAATACGGGATGACGAGTGTCAAAAATCCTTTGACATGATCAAAGCCTATCTCGTAAATCCTCCCGTATTAGCGCCAACACTTCCCGGAATACCTCTAAGGTTATATTTGACAGTTACTAAAGAGACAATGGGAGCCATGCTAGCACAAGAGGTAGAAAACAAAGAGAATGCAATCTATTACCTAAGTAAGAAGATGCTCGAATACGAAACACGCTATACACCACTCGAGAAATTGTGCCTCGCTTTGGTGTGGGCCACAACTAAGTTGAGACATTACATGTTGGTGCATACCGTTTTCGTAGTATCCCGATTAGATCCACTCAAATACTTGTTCGAGAAATCAACACTCAATGGACGTATTTCAAGATGGATAGTCAACTTAGCCCAGTTTGATGTGCGGTTTATGCCACAAAAAGCTATTAAAGGATCTGTGGTGTCAGACTATCTGGCAGACTTTCCAATAGAAGACTCGACACCGATACAGGACAATGAATTTCCAGATGAAGATTTGATGGTCACCGAAGATGATACTTGGACCTTGCATTTCGACGGAGCCTCAAACCAAAAGGGATGTGGTGTCGGAGTGCTACTAGTATCACCTAAAGAAGAACACGTCCCAATCTCAATAAAGCTTGATTTCGACGTTACCAACAACGCTGCTGAATATGAAGCATGTGTGGTAGGCCTTGAAACAGCCCTGGCATTGGGAGTAAAGAAGTTAAGGATATTCGGAGACTCTTCTTTGATTATCAATCAAATATCTAAAAGGTGGAAAGTAAGGAGCGAAAGCCTAGCCCCTTACCAAACTTATCTGGAAACTCTTACCGACCAGTTAGAGAAGGTAGAATACACATATCTACCTAGAGAAGAAAACCAATTTGCTGATGCCTTGGCAAGATTAGCCTCAATGGTTAGGATTCCCACGGATATCGAGCAAATGCCTCTAACTATCGAAAAAAGGCACAAACCAGCATATATACAGGCTATAGAAGACGACGACCCAGTCCAAGACGAAGAAGAAGAACAAGAAGAAGAACCATGGTACACAAACATTCTCAACTATGTCACCAATGGAGAATACCCTCCTCATGCTGACAAAAGAGCAAAACGAGCCTTGAGACTTTTGGCTTCTCAATATGTACTCATAGACAGCGAGCTACATAAAAGGGTACCTAATGAGAAATCAAACGCTAGTTTCAGGAACCCAGGTTTCCTTGGGTTCCTGTGTAACAGCAGCAGGTTCATCATTCTTCTTGATCCAAATCTGTTCTACATGTTTTTCATTTTTCTGTGTACTCTTTTCTTTCTTAGGACACTTAACCTGTTTGTGTCCAGTTTTGCCACAGAAATAACAAACAATACTACTAGGCAGGTCAACATACTTCCTTTCCTTTTGGAACTTCTTTTTGAAACCCAAACCTTCTGTTCTCTTGGTTTAGGCTTTAGTGATCCAATCTGGAACTCTATAGTCTATAGGTTGTTTACCTTTACTGGCTTTCTCAAGTTCCCTCTCAAGTCTTGCCCTATCCGCTTTTATATCATCCAAATCAGATTTTAGTTTTTCAAAATTCGGATATTGAGCAATTGGAGGAACTTCAGAATCAAGAGTTTCAAGACAGAGTTTCATCAAGGATAGTTCCACATTTAACATTATATTATTATGTTTCAACCTTTCTATAGTTTCTTTCAAATAATTGTTGTCATCAAACAGACTAAAGAATCTATATTGAATATCAAATTTCATATTATTGACCCACTCACTGTTTTCTTTATAAGTTACCAAAGCTTCATCACTTTGCTGTTTAGCTCTGTTCAATTCTTTCAATTCTTCTTGAATTTCTAAAACAACAAATATTAAGTTTTCTTTAGAGAAATGTCTAAGTTCTTTTTGAGAAAACCATACCTCGGATTCTAGTTTCTTCAGTTTTGCCTTTTCATCATTTTTTGCCATCAAGCATAGATGTGCAGTTTCTTCTAACGGTTAATCTTCCTCATCCTCTGAATCTGATTCTCCCCAAGTAGCTAGCATGGCTTTCTTCACATTGTCCTTGGTGAAGTAAGGCTTATAGACTATTGACTCTTTGGATTGCTCCTTGCCCTTTGTCTTTACTTTCTCACCGTCTGGTAGAGGAAAATCTTTGATGAAGTGATCTTTAGACCCACATTTGAAACAAGTTGTGTTTCTAGAACTTGCATACTTCTTGTTCCTATCAAACTTCTTGTAGTTCATCATCCTTTTGAACTTTCTAACTAGCATTGCCATTTCTTCCTCATCATCTTTCGATTCCTCTGAGTCTTGAGCCTTAAGAGCAAGACTCTTGTTCTTGGAACTTTCAGAGTTGGAACTCAGGTGAAGTTCATGAGTCATCAATGATCCAGCTAGTTGTTCCATGTTTAACTTCGTGAAGTCCTTAGCTTCTTGCATGGCAGTAACCTTGGATCTCCATCGTTCATCTTCTGGTAGGCTCCTTAAGATCTTCCTAGCCTGTTCATCAATAGGAATGTGTCTGCCAAGGGAGTTCAATTCATTAATAATATCATTGAACCTAGTAAACATTTCCTTTATTGATTCCTTTGATTGCATTTCAAACCTTTCATATCTAGACATCAATAAATCAATTTTAGAACGTTTTACCTCATTGGTACCTTCATGAGTTACCTCTAGTAGCTCCCAAATCTGTTTAGCAGACTTGCATCCCATGATACGATTATGTTCATGAGGTCCAAGTCCACAGTGAAAATACTTTATAACTAAAGCATTTAATTCAAGTTTCTGATAGTCTTCCTTATCATAATCAGAAAAAAGTTTAGGAACTAAGCTACCTCGTTCTTGTCATTGGTTGCAGTTATTTCAAAATCACCAGTTTCAATAACACGCCAAACCTAGTAATTTTTAGCCTTGATAAAGATCTCCGTTTTGTTCTTCCAGTAGGTGTAAAACTTACCATTGAACATGGGTGGACTTTGGGTGGAATACCCTTCTTCAAGTTTCTCCTTGTAATTCATCTCTCCAAGAACTTACTCAGCAAAGTTATTTGCTTACACGTGAGAACCTTGCTCTGATACCAATTGTTAGTTGAGACGATTAATACAAGAGGGGGGGTGAATTGTATTGAGTTCCTAATGACTAATTTTTGCAGATTAATAAACAATGCATATAGGAACTAGCTAGCACACAAAGATTTTACAAGGAAACCTTCCAGGGCCCAACTGGAAGTAAATTCTCGACCCTGTCTTAGGGATTTCAAACACACAAACTTCACTATAATAGGGCAAACACCAAGTTACAACCTATTAGACACGGACCTTTAGTTTCATAAGATCCTCACTGGACTTGCTACTTGATAGGAACCTATCCTACCCAACCTAAGCACCACACTTAGATTCACTTGTACCACCAAAGTACTACACGTACTGCCAAAGTACAAAACTCTCAGCCTCACCAAGAAGCTTACAAAACTGTGTGTAAAATAAATAATAAACTCCCCCAAATAACCTAACCTAATACAAGTGTAAGACACCTAGTATGATAGGTAAGCAATGTACGAAATCCGAAACTAATATGACAAGTTAGAAGCTTGGTAAACTTACTCAATTATAGCACAATGATTTCTTTACGCATAAACTCACAAAAACCTAAAACCATTTTATTCTCCACTATTTATACAAGTAACACTCGCATAGTAAGTAGGTTTTCTAAAAGATAAATAAGTTAACTTAAGTTATCATTAAAACACGGTTTTGTGAAAATCAAGTGAATAAAATCTTTTCCGGAAAATAAAGATAAAAAGATATTTTGTTAAAAAGAATTATCTTTTTAGCAACCCGATTTAAAGGAAATAAAACTTTTTAGAAAATCTTTTCCTAAAATCTATCTTTTATTACTTTCCGTATTATTTTATTTACCAAGCCAACTTGTCACGCCTCTAATAAATTTCGTGCAATAACCTACTTAACATATTAACAATAATCTAGCAGATAAAAACCTCAACTAAAATAATTTTTTCGCCGCGCCTTTGTTCAGGTAGATTACTTGAGCTCCAAGCTTATTAAGTTCCATAAAAGAACTTAAGCTTGTTGTTTTCAAGTTCCTGTTAGGGAACGTTCCTGTTAGGGAACTCAGTTCTTGTTAGAGAACTAGTTCTTGTTAGAGAACTCTTCTTCTAATTTGTTTAACTTCTTTGATAAAGATCTCTTCATGTCTTCTTAGTTCCAGCTACTTCTTCCATCACCATGATCAACTTCACCTAAACTAATCAAACACTTGAAAACCTTTATTAGTCGAGTTTGCTTTAGTTTAAGTTCCTCATCATCAAAACCTTTATGCTTTAACAATTAGGGTTTTGAGAATAATAGGGTTTTAATTCTGATTTTTTCCGGGCCCCGTAATGCTGAACGAAGACCCCTATTTATAGGCATAGGGATGTAGGTTTAGTGTTTTAGAGCTGCGCCGTCAGGTGGCGCGAGCAACTCTTTGAGTCTCGCTGGGTGCCTCGCGCATCTTAATGAGTAGCACGCGCTAGGTGCGTGCAACTGATTCAGTTGTGTTGGTTTGCGGTTTGCCTTTTACGAAAACACGTTTTTAAAACTTCCATAACTTTTGATTGCGGAGTCGGAATAAAGCGTGTGAGATATCATTAGAAATCTCTGAATTTCTACTTTACAATTCCATTATAATTAGGTTAAATTATGTTATGGATAAAAAGTTATAGCCGTTGGAGTGCAAGGGTGTCAGTTTTAGGGCCCGGTTTAGTGTTTTGATCATAACTTCTTCGTTTTGGCTCGGAATTGGGATTATAATATACCGTTGGAAAGCTCTTTTAAAGGGCTATCCATCTGTATAGGCCTTGGATGGGAAGTTGATATTTGGTTAATCTGTTTGGATCGGTTGTTCAACAATGTAGGTTCCATTGGATTCAATCATTGCATTTGACGCATTCGGGTCAGTTATTTATCAAGTTTAAACATGTATGAACACGTTTTAGGCCTAATTAGTAATTGGACAAGGCTCTATGATAACTTGGTATCAAATGTGGGTTTTAACTTACTTCATAATGCTTTTCGTAGTCCATAAACACTTCAACTTTAGTCTAACATGAAGAACAGATTTTTGTAACATCATCGCACTTCCTTTTGGGACAAGCGGCCAAAAGTAGGTGTCTACAGTTAGCCCCTACTTTGATCGAGTCTAGAAGAGACGATGATCAAAGTAGTCAAGGAAATAAATCCGAGACTCATTCCTCGAAGTTCTCAAAGAATTGAGAATCTTTCAGAATTGTTTAAGGATGTCGAAACAATCCTTGGTTCGCTAACTGTTTGAAACAAGTAGCTATTAAGGCTAGAAAAAGTTTTTCCTAGTCTTAACGTGCTAAAGAATCAAGATTGATCCTGTGCCATTGTAGAACGCTTTTACAAGTAAAGGTGTTCTGGGTAATGTCAAGTCATGAGAAGAGATCGGTTTTAAAAGGATAAAAGGGGATGATTTCCTCTCAATCGTGTCATCGCGTTGGTCTAAAGTCCCTGGATATGTCATTGAAACTTTAGCCTGACTTTAACAAAGTAAAAAGATGAAATGGGGTTTTCGATATTCGAGCCGAAATGGTCCGGTATTCGAGCAAGGTTCGGTATTCAAGCCGGATGTCCACAAGATAGAAATACATGTCTCAAGACTAGAGGCATATATCCAAATCCAGTGAGAGGGAAGAAAGTCAGCAACTCTCTTAGCAGTTTTGTCCACAAGATGAGTACACGTGTCTCAGGACTAGGGGCACGTGACTACATAGGCGCAACATCATCTCTTCGCTTCGTTATACAGGGGATGATTCGACACCCTAACTGTCCGGTAAGTTAGTAAGCGCACTAACTACCGTATTTGCTCCCATTCTAGAAGTTCCTGTTCCTGATGGTTCGGCGCGCCTGTCGACTCGTGAGCTAACGCCTACGGTAATTCTTTACCTTTTAGTTCCAACAGGTAGATTCGCAAAGCTTGGGCTGAAGTGAAATTTTACGTAACAACTACGTCGTATAATTTTGCGCCGTACGATACGCCGTTTGCATTTTTACGCTGCATGAAACGCCTTCCTTTTTGCTTCGGACGTGAAAAAATAAGAAAACCTGGAAATTTGTAATGTCAGTATAGTAAAATGAAAAACCTGTCTATGAGTGCTTTTACGTAAAGCACCACCACAGAACATTTTAAGGCACTCTTACCAAAAGCGTTCAAAACGTATGCTTGGGAAAGGCACAGAGCACGGTGTTTATGCAAGATGATGCAAAAAACTAACAAAGAAGAAAATAAACTACATAATGCAAAGCAGTTTAAAAGATTTTGATAATTTGCGCGCCATTACGTCTAATAACGAGCAAAAACCGTTGAAAGAATGATCAAACAGATCAAAATCTGGATACCGGTTATTTTAGTGACCAGTATCCGCGCGCAACTTAGTAGGTCGTGTAGGGTAGGCGGGCGCATCGTTCTAAGTTGCGCTGGTCTGTCACGCACAACTAATTCAGTTGCGCGCGACATTTAAGTCAGCAAAAAAAGAATCGTTGAGCGCAATTTTTCATTTCGCTTTCTCTCTCCTTCCTTCACGATTTTCGCTTCTTTCTCTCTCTAAAGAGCTCGGATTTTCTTGTTTTTTCGAAGCTAAAGGAAGTAGATCTCGTCCCTTATTCATATTTTCCATAATTAATTCATTCTTGGCTTAATTTGGGAGATTTTCAAACCGTTAAATCCCAAATTTTAAATTTGGTGGTTTTTTATTCGACTTGTTTTCATGAATCTGTTTGTTTGTCGTTGTGACATGTATATTGCATCAAATTTCATGTAACGTGACAAAGTATTGATCCTGTATGAGCATGCCAGGCATATATATATATATATATATTTTTTTTTTTCTAATTTTGACTTTGTGTTTGAAATTTATTGCTCGCATAGACTATACTTATTAATTTTAATGTAAATTGAAGTGTTTAGAACAACAATTATGCATTAGAATTATCAATGAAATTTTGAACTTTTATAATAGCATGAATTTGTTCTAGCGACTCATGTTTATTATTATATTTTTTTAGAGATTTTTTCATGCGTAAGTTTCAAAATTGGTTTTATCAATGATAAAAATAACCGATGGTTATTATTATTCACTTATAAAACTGTGATTTCAAGATTTGCACAAAACTAGTTAGTTTAGAAAATTCTTTAAGAGATCATCGAACTGGTGTAGCTTGGTTATATTTTGGGTTCGTAAGCCCCCATTTTACATTTTTGAATGTTGTAGCCCTCAGTGTTGGTGACTTCGATGATTTGCTTGTTGTTCATTCATCAGAACAAGTAAGGGAAAAATGAAATGTTGTTCAAATTTTTCGTCTATTCTTGCTACATTTGAATTCATCCTTTTAAGTTCAAATTTTTTCACTGTTTTTGAATTTCGAGAAAGTAGATGTTATCCTCCTTGTGTGCAACAATGGAGAATAATTTTAAATGAAGACTCCTTCATTTAGAATTTAGGAGTCTTTTGTTTACATTCTAACTCATGTGTGTCTTGATACAATTTTCATGATGAATGATTGAGTACTAAACTTTCGTATGAGAAAGTATGTTTTATGCATCATGATTTTGTTTCTTTTGCTCTATACTAGTCATACACTCTAATCTCTAGATTAAATTGAAGTATTGGAACAACAATTATGCACTAAGATTAGTTTCTGAAGTTGAACTTGAAAATGGCTTGAGTATGTAACATGTTTAATGGCCAAGTTTAGTTGCAAACTTAGTTTTCAAAGGAACAACATGATTATTAAATCATTGTGATACGTTTGAAACTTGTAAGGCTCCTGATCTACGTAAACCCTTTGTAGTTTAGGCGATTCTCGAAAGTAGCTCGAATGGCATGAATATCTCATTTTGTTTTTTGTTGATATTGGAGCCCCCATATGTCGGGTTATGCGCATTCATGCTATTTCACAAGTCTTCAAGCCCCCATTTTGGGGTAGTTCTAATGACTTGCTATTGTTTAGGCCATCCATATAATCATGATATTGGGATGGACCTATGTATATATACTATTTTTTTTTTTTTGAGATATTTAGGATAATGACATGGCTTTTGCATTTTATTTAAAGTCATGTTCAAAAAGCAAGTTAGTTCTTTGCTTGTTTACAAACCAAAAACAATTGTGTTCAAGGTTTAGTAATCTTACCCAATATACAGACGTTTGTAAAGATCATTGTGGTGATTTTATTCTCAAAGTTGCTTTAGAACATCAAATATTTTCATAGTTGTTATCAATCTTTGATTTTGGTCTTGTAGGTGGTTCGTTACAATCCCTTAGCCAATATTCGCGGGAGAACTAAGCGAGAACAAGTTCGAGTCAAAAAGAAGTTGAATCTTAATTCATTCCTTTTGGAAATATTTATGTATATACATGAATTATCCAAACGGTTATTGAGAATCGGAAAATTTATTTATTTGAAAAAACAAAGTTTTAAAAAAGAAACTTTGAATACTATTTTTATTAGAAACATGTTGTTTCGAACTAGAATTCAAAATTTGAAAAGGGTCCAATGAAAGTTTGTTTTGAAAAGCAACTTTTTCTAGTAGGCAAAATACATAATCATATTATTTTCAAAACTTGACTAAAATGGAAAGAAAAGTCTAGCTCGTAATTGTGTGTGACTTTTTTGTCCAAGATTAATGAAGGTAAGTTCTATTTTGCAACTTATTTCAACAAAGATATGAAAATGTGAGCAAACTTTTGTATATCCAATTTTGTCATCTCTCCTTTTTTAGTGTTTGTCATCATTGTCATACTTTGATAATTGAAAGTGAATTTCTTCCAATTAAAAAGTGTCGTAGTTTTAAAATTATTATTTACCAAACTTAGGTTTGATGGAGTGTTAAAATAATTTATAAAGTCATTCGAATCACTTTCTAGAATATGGTCTCATTTCAAAATGAAAGTTGAGGGGAAACCTATATTTTTGTAGCCCCCAAGTGTAACCTTAGGTGGCTTTTGAAATTCATGTATACAAATGATAGGGGATATTTCTCATGTTTATTTGAAGCCCCAAGGTTTGTATTTTTAATTTGTTGAATATTTCATATGTTTATTATGAATTGTTTGATCAAGTAACATAACTAATTATCTTGGTCAAATAATAGTGGTATTCTTCCCTTCGTCATTTAAAGTTATTAAGATGGTTCGTAATAAGCTTTGCATGACATTACTTTCATAGCATAAATAACTTGTTCAAATCTGTAAATAGAGAGAAGTGGGGATGTCATGGCTTTTTAGCCCCCTGTTTGATGCAAAGAGTGAAAAATTATACTACTTTTTGAGTATTTTAGTTGCCAAATGGGAGGGATCATCCCGTCTTACCCCCTAAAAAGAAATGAACAAAAAAGACGGATTTGTATAAAAAGGAAGGGGAATCCAACTTTCCCATAGAAGCATAATGAAAGAAAATTAGACATGTTTTCGAAAAGCAAGGATTATTGACTTAATATTTGAATCATCGTGATGACTTGGCAGTGAGGTATACGTTAATACGGGTGATAGCGATGACGATCATTTTTTCATTTAGCGATCATGTTCAATCAATGTTCCTCGCTTAGAGACGATGGAGATATCCTACGCAGGCGGACATATAACTGAGAAGACCAATTCTCAATAGTTGTAAAAGACATCCAGAGTTGACGTCGAGTCTATCGATATATGTAATCAATTTATTGTATTAGCTTTTTCTCTTTCAAGGCAATGTATATAGAACTTGAATTACCATGGTAATAAATAGCCCTATTATTAAAAGAAAATAAGATGATTGTTTTTTTTTAGTGATAGTCATCTCATTTTTCTTGGCAAACGATATGGAAAACATCGAATTTAATTTGATTCGGTTGTTTTACTAAAATGGTGTCATCAAGCCATTGGCTATCAAATCATCAAAATCATTTGATTATAACTCAACACTTCATGCATTTTATACATGGGCATGACTATACAATAGTAGGTCCATATGTGCAAAGGCCTAGGATCGGCCATATTATGGAATGGTGATTTTGGTACATGGTTATGGTCTACTTCAAGGAGGGCCTTTCCAAGGTCGTAATGTGGCTAGGCTTTGGGTTATGTACAATGGATAGGCTCAAGTATACTCCCAAAATCCTTTACTTTTGTTGCTTATCAAATTAGAACCTTTCTGCTTTGTGTGACAAATCCTACATTAGGTGCCTTTTCCTTGTCATCTCCCCTTTCTTTAATTTTTTTTTTTTTTGACAAGTTTTGTTTTGGGTTTAGAACGATTTTTCTTTTTTCTTTTGCATTTGATCTTTCCTTTTGGGTTTAGACTAACTTTGTGTCCCCCTCTTATGTTTCGTTCCCCCTATTTCCTATTCGTATATTTGCACCATTCCCATCCCAACGTATGGAATAATGTAGGTTGAATAACTAAGGCTCAAAAGGGGTGCCAAAAGATTGATTTTTTCTAAGGTTAAGAACATGGGATTATATTTATGGAGTTTCAAGTTGCCTCTTGTGTTGGTGAAATCATCATATCCTTTCTTTGTTGGCCTAAGATGGGCCTCTTTTCATTCAATACATCTTGTAAGCCAAAGCTCATCAAGATTCTTAAAGTGTTGAGTATGTATGCCTTTTGATATTGCCTGTTTATATGTATACGTATTATTTAATTCAAGTCAATAATAATAAACAAATTAAAAAGAGAACAAGATAGACATACTTGAAAATATATTTTTTATTCATTAATTAATGAGAGTACAAAATAAGTAGATTCGACAGCATGAATCTCTTAGTCTATCATAAAAAACAAAGGAAAGAAACAAAACAAGACCTAGGGTGCTACATCTTGAATTGTTGAAAACTTCTTGAGATTGCGTCTTCGAGCTTTGTCCATTTCTGACGTTGGTGAAATCCTCTCTAAAAATCAAGTCCATCTATATGATTCATGGTTTCATTTATTAAGTCCCTTTCAATTAATGTTCCCACAGTATAGACTTTTTGATATGTGTCTAAACCAAGGTATTTTAAATGGCACTTGTTCTTAATCCGGAGGTCTTTATGGAATAAGAGCAACCTTTGATCGCCACCTGGAAAAGAAGTCAATGAGGCCTTCTTCTTCCCCTTGCTTAAGCAATTCGAGATCGCGCAAGGTAGTTGTGAGCTCGATGTTATCTCCATATTGGGTGAAAACTCTTTTACAACGTCACTCCAAGTGGAAGTTTGTTTTGCATCAAGGTTATAAAACCATGATCTAGAAGATAGGTCCAATGAAAGAGGAAAAGTACATGCATATAGGCTTGGCTCAACCCCTTTCAATGCCATAATTCCAATAAAGCTCATTAAGTGAGCTCTAGGATTGTCTGTAACCTTAGAGGTTGGCAAATCCGTAGTCAAGAACTATTATGGGAGAGTCTTGCCACTAGGTTGTGGTGCAAGCTCATAATTGAAGTACTTATTCCCTGAGTTAGCTCGAAGGACAAGTTTCTCCTAGGCCTCTACTCTTTCGGCTCTTGCTTTTTCTTGCAGAATGTTTTCTTTTTATTTTTTCTGCTTTTATTTTAGCCTTTTATGCTTTTATATGAGCCTTCATTTGGGCTTCTTCCTCTCGTAAGGCCTTTAGGTTTTGCAGTTCCTCTCTAAATTTCTCCAATGCTTCTTTGTCACCCATGATTGGACTAGTACGCAAATGTGGAAGCTGATCTAGTTATGTGTATCACGAGAAATTGAGCGCGTTCACTTAAAACTTTTCTACCAAGCATTCAAACATTGAACCAAAGTCAAAATAATTGTTTTATTTCTTTTTATTTAGTCCTTGTAATATGAATTCACTTTAAGCAAGTTTGTTGATGAAGAATGTCAAAAAATTCACGAACAATCATTAATGGAATGTCATGATTTGTGTTGACTTCAACAAGGTAATCATCTAAGGATTTTACTTTAAATGAATTGTTTTTGAAAAAAGTAGAAGAGAAAAACAAAAAAGTTTGATTGAAAATGCTCATAAAATTTTAGGAATATTAATCAACCCGAACACACTCCTTAAGATGATCAAATCTACTTTAGTATTTGTTTATCATTTAGATTACAACAGAGATCAATATCCTTTTTTTAAAATTATGATTCTCATATTGCTTATCTTTAAAGGATAATATATTACTATTTGTTTACAAAATAAATGATGGCCTCCGAATGTAAAATCCAAGCAATAATTAAATCATTTACTCGGTTTTATCGTTCATTATCTTCTCTTTTTTTTTAGAATAATATTTTTTTGAATCATACTCTTTTTTTTTATTATTATTTTTAAGAACGACATTTCTTTTTTTTTCGTTCTATTTCTCTCTTTTTTTTTGTATGTTAGGCAGACATCCCAAGTAAAGTTCTCGAGATTTTCCTTTTAAACCTAGAAGAGGTAAAAAAATTATACTCTTAAATCAAGGTTAATCAATTACAACTAAAAAATGAAGAACACGAAAATAAGCACGTTTAAGAATAAACATATTGATGACATCCTATTAAGAGATGCGAACTTCTAATGACGAACCTCATAAGAAGTAATGTCATTAGCTTGATTATAAAGTACGTAAATGAATCATCATAATCAAACATAGTATTGCGTGCAATTTTCCGTCTTGCGCTAAGGTGGAAAGTGCAACTTCAAGAGTAACATCTGCCACATGCATTCTTTATTTAATTTTTTTTTTTTTTTTTTGGTGAAAACGCAAAAAGAACGATAATAAAACATTTTTTGATTTTCATTCCCTCATTAGTGATGTGAGATCTTGTGATGAGGGATTAGCTACCCCTTTTTCCCTTTCTCATACACCTTTATCCCAAAGTTTTAACCATATCTCCTACTATCCTATGTTCTTCCCTTCTTTTCTTAAAGAACCTCTTAGGGATCCTCTTCTTATCCATGCTTCCGAAGCCCCCAACTCTTTTGTTGTTGATGAGTAAAACAGTTATAATGCCAACCAAAAAGATTTTTGTGAGGAGAGTTTGCCTCCCTATTTTTCTTTTTATTCTTCTACTTTTTCTTCTTATTTTCTTGATTTTTCTTTTGATTCTTTTACCTTTTATTTTCTCCCTTCTCTCAAGCATAAAGTCTCCTTGTACTTTATGTTTGATTGTCATATGAGCATAGCGTATGCTCTATTTCTTAATATGTTTGCCGGTGCATATGACAAGTTTTTGGGTTCTTTGTCGGGTTATTTACTAGATTGTTCATGCTTGGACGTTAAGCAAGCCTTTCTCGGGAAGTAACCCGTGTTTTATTGCTTTCTTTTTCCTTCTTTTACGTTTCTTATTTTTGTTTACTCTCTTGTCTATGTGTATAGGTACTTGATGCATATAATCATGTGCAAGGATTTTGGATTGAGATCCTTGAGAAGAAGCACACCAATGATTGCTTTCATTTGGAAAAGCAACAAAGACGAGGAATTAGATGAAAATGTGGACAATGTGCTCACTTGCGGGTTTCAACAGCCACCTCACATTTGGTTTACTCTTTCCTTCATCCCTCATCTTAAATTTGCTTTCTTAAATGCATGTGGATTGAATGAATTATGATTTGTTGTGTGGATGTGTTTTCTTTCTTCCCATCCCTCCCACCCTTTTTGCCTTTATTTTGAGCATTGAGGACAATGCTCCATTCTAGTTTGGGGGAGTAGCTATTCGCTAGCTTGGGGGGTTATCTGTATCTCTTGGTGCTTTCTTAATACATAGTCTCATGATTGCTTGATTTATTTCTCTCATACTTGCCAAAGTCTATTATTGAGATTGGTTTTCTATGTTTGGATGGCCATGAGCGCCTTATTGAGTTGACTTTTGGTATATGTAGTTTAGATTGATCAGGCTTTCATATTGCACAATTTTATATGCATTCTTGAGTATTGTTGGTTTTGTGAATATTCGTGTGTATAGTGTCTTTCCATGGCATTCAAGTCAAGGTTTCAAAATGTTTTGTTTCAATATTGGACATATTTGGGCTTTAGCACCTAGAATACTCTCTTTCCTAGTTGTTAGGGGTTTTTGTGCACTTGGATGTCGGGGTTAGTTCACGCATATATCATTGCCAAGGTAGTAGAACTTAAGGTCTATGAGACCTTAGCTCACTCGGTTTTGTGGTAAGATGGTTGTCGCTCTATAGCTAGTTGAAGCTTTAAAGGTGATTTTTTCTATTCCACTACCGTTATTTTTGTGAGGATGTATCTATATTGTTCTAGCCTTGTACATTTCTTGCATGTGTGGCGTTTGGATCCTTGGCATTGCTAGCTTATATCGAGAATTTGACTTGATTCTACCCGAGATCGAGACCGAACCAACCTAGGGGAAGACGAAGGCAATTAGGATTTTTGTTTTATTTTATTATTTTCTATTCTTTTATTTTTCTTTTGCATTTTCTCATTTAGTAACCCAATTTGAGCCATTTTACCTTCTTTGGCATAACCACATTACAAACCAATGGACCTTTGCTTTATTTTCACCTTTATTAGTTTTTGTGAAGCATTCTTGGGACTTGATTTGTATTTTTGGTTAATGAAAGTGAGAAAAAGAATGAAAAAGAAGTGAAAAACTCAAATTTTGGTACTTGTGATTATATTTGTTATGTTGAATGGTTTGAGAAAATGAGAAGAAAATTAAGGAAATGAAAGAAAAATCCGCTCAAAGTTAAAAGAGGCGAGAGCAAAGAATAAAAAGAAAAGAAAAAAAAAAGAGAAAAAAAAAAACAAGATTTTTTTTGAGAAAATACAAAAAATATTTGTTGTTTGGTTGAAAAAGAATAGGCTTGGGGGAGGAGTTGCTAGAATTTTTTTATTTGAAAAGTGGGTAATTTATTGAGTTCGAATTAAGGAATGATCAACCTTGCTTCACTTCTAAGTCTACCACCAATTTTTAAATTTATTTCCACGCCCTTTACCCTAGCAAAAAAGTTTTAACCCTTTTAAGACCTTTTGACCTTAGTAAGGTTTAGTTACTACCGGTGGAGGGTAATCAAGCCAAGCCTATTGAGTGAGCTATCGATGCCAAGATGTTGGGTAGCCTAAATGTTTTTCATTGCTTATTTCTTCCGATTCCTTCGAGGAATCTCGAGATATCACCTTAAAAGTGGATGCAAAACTAGTGAGGATACGGAAGTTTGGTTGGAGATAAGGAGGAGTGTTAGTCCCTCTAAGCTCTCTACGCTTTGCATGCTTTATGTTTGCACCAATCTTAGCTATTCTTTTGCTTGGCTACCTTTAATGTCTAGAAAGGATTGTATTCTTGTGCATTTAGCCCATTGTTTGTGTTTGGTTTGAAATATCAAAACTCGAGTTTTCTTGATTTCAACTTTGCCTTGAATGTTATGTGTTGCCAAGAGTGGGTTAAACCTCTTAGGAAACCCTCACGAGAGCTTACTCGTCCTCTTTGGCGACATGGGGGTTTAAAGGGCTTGATGCATACGCTAAATGCATCCGTGATTCCTACGGCAGTGAGTTAGTGTACATTCTTTCTCTTTGTTTCTATTTTGTTTCTTTTGTTTTCAATAATTCCATCTTGTTCTCTTTTGCCTTAGCTTTGCTCGAGGACGAGCAAAGGTTTAGCTTGGGGGAATTTGATGAGTGACATTTATGTCACTCTTAGGGAGTAGTTTTAGATTTATTTTCGTGTTTATTTTCCCTTTTTATTCTCTTGTTTTCTTTTTAATAAAGTTTCTAGTTTATTTCTTAGTTTTAGTATGTTTTATTTTAATTTCTTTATTTAATTGGTTTCTAGTTTATTTTTGTATTTTTAAATAATAATTCCTAGTTTCTCTCTTTTTATTTATTTTCTTTTAGTCTCTAGTTTTTTTTCTTTATTTTATGTTATTTCATTTAATTTTATTATTTCTTTAGTTTTAGTAATTTATTTTACTTTATTTATCTAATTTTATTTTATTTTATTTTATCTTTTGATAATCCCCTCGTGTTTGGTTTTTGGTTGTAGGTGTGTTCGGGTTGACGCTCGATTTCCATGTTCAAATCAAGTTCAAAATTCCGGGTTTGAGTCAAATGTGTCCAAGCCAAGCATCATGGGCTCATGGCTGTTGTCCCAAACTCCCCTGCTACCACGCAACCACCTGCGAACAGCCACCACAACCGCACCTTTCTTCACCTTTGCTGCACCAACCTCCACCATCAACAACTAAGTTCCCCTGCTCCATCTCCACCACAATTAACCACAGCAGCCGCAACAACAACCCAGCCACACCGCTGCTCCCTCACATCACCACTCTCACCAGCCATGCAACCATAAACCAGATCAGCCCACCAATTAACCGCATCAACCAACACCAACACCACCAATCAGAATTCAGGAGCAGCCCCTACTTCCCTTAATCATCTCTCCACCACCTCACCTCCGTATCCACCACCAGCAGCACCACAATTCTCAATCACAAACCGTCAACAGCCGCATCACCAATTTACAGCAACAAATCAGCCACCAATTGCAACCCCAATTCGCATAAGCAACGACAAAAATCAGAGCATTTACGAATTATCATGGTTCGGGCAAACCATTGAGGAGTTCGATCGAAATGCAAAAACAGTCAGAAACTTTTGAAGTTGTCTAAAATGAATAGGTGTGGTCAAACATACCCATGGTTCGACCGAACCAACCCGTAGTTCGGTCGAACCTACCCAAGGTTTGATCGAACCACTCCACGAGCTTCACACATGGTTTTTAATGAATATGAATGGCCTTGATTTGATGATCGATTATAGCCGTTGAGGATGAACGGTGGTGATTCTTTGATGAAGCTTCATGATGGATTTTGATGGGTGTGAAGTAGGGGATTATTCCACCATTTTAAGCAGCCAATTTCAAAGAAGAACGTCTGGTTGTTTTGTGGGAATTAGTTTTTGTTTTAATTTTCTTTTTTTTTTTTTTAATTTTTATTTCTTTGTTTTCTTTTCCCTTTTTTTTATTTCTTTCTTTTATTTTTATATTTAGTTTTCTTATTTTATTTTTCCTTTTTACTTTACTTTCTTTTCTTTTCTTTTACTTACTTAGTATTCTTAGCTTAGTATATATACCCATTTTGGGGGTAATTAGCAGGGGGGAGAAAAAAAATTACCATTCTATACTACTCTCTAATTAGTTTATAGGAGAGCTTCTCTCTCTAGGTTTAGGTTAGAATTAGAGTATTTTAGAGAGAGAAAGTAAGGGTTTCACCATTGATGAACTTGGATATTAAAAAAGAAATTGATCATCTTTTCTGTAGACTTTCACATTCAATCAATGAGAATCTCTAACTCTCTCTCCTCTATTTTTATTTGCTTTATTTTGATTATTATTTTAGTTGTTGGTATTGCTTGTTAATCATGTTTATTCTTGATTGTTTGTTAATTAATCTTGTTATTAGCATGATTAGTGAGTAATTTCCCCATTAAGGGGATGGTTGTGGTGTAGTTGGACCTTGAGCATGTTCTAAGGTTTAGAATTAATTTATTTGTGATTAAAGTCTTTATATGCTTGATATTCTTTAATCTTCTTGCAAGTGCACATTGTTGGGTGATTAAAGGTGAATCTTTGCTAACAAGGAACGGAAGTTGACTTAGTTAAGATTCATAACTATCGATTGTTATTTAATAGTATCTCCTAGTATATGGTTCTAATGTGGAAACATAGAGGCTATGTTAGGAGAAGCCAATTGATCCCGGAAGGCGGCTAGATTGGATCCTTTACTTCGATATTCATGCATGTTTAGTTCATAATTAATTCAATTTATATGCCTTTGTTTATGTTCAAGTGAATGCTATACCTAAACCATTTCCCTTAATGTTTTACTTCTTGTTTTAGCATCTTTAGACTTTAGTTTATTTATCTCTTATTCCGGACTAGCTTAATTGTCGATAACATTTGGTGGTGTTTATCCGTTCTCTGTGGTTCGACCCCTATGCTTGCCTTATAATCGTATTAGGTTTGTTTAGGTTGTATAAATTGTATTTGATCTAGGGATAGACAATTGGCGACGCGTTTATTCCCTTGTCAGGGAGCGAGGATACTAAAATAACGTTCCTTTTAGGGAGGAATCGCTATTCTAGCCCTAGTACGGCCTCTACTAGCTCTTCCTTTTTCACAATTTCATTACAAAACAATATATTGATATATCCAATTTATATAGTGTTTTACCCCTGTCCCACGGTCATAATTAGTAGTGTTTTTGGCTCTTTAGAGCCACTTTTATTACTAATTTTTGTTTTCTAGTGTTTTCGTAGTTTTAGTTGATTTTTACAGGAAATTGCACTTTTGGAGCATTTTCCCAGGTTTTCATGGATCAACTACAGAAGCTAGAAGGACACGACCACTCTTGAAGCCCAGGATCGGTGAGAGCCGGTGATTAAGGGCTCGGTATGAGATACCGAGGCTATTGGATCGATTAATCAAGACCCGATGAGGAAATCCAGATTGGGCCGAGGAATTGAGCCCAATCGAAATCCAAGCCTCGAAGAAGAAGACCGGGCCCGATCGGGCAAGCATACGCCCAATCGGGCGGATGCGCGCAGAAGAACCCTCAAGGAAGAGGCGCGCCCGATCGGGTGAGCGTAAGCTCGATTGGGCGCGACATACAAGCATGGGCGTTGTAAAAAGGCGGGCCCGATCGGGCGCGTGTTTTTCTTAGTAGACGATTAGATTTTTTTTAATTTTTATTTAGAGGAATGTTTAAGTACGAATCATGTACGAAAATTCCAATTACCTTCTTCTTTAGATTTTCTCTCTCTACTTTGGATATTTTCTCTCTCTTAAATTCTCTCTCAACTTTTGTTATTAATTACTTTCATTAATTCAGATTTCTTTTGGTAACGATTTCTTCTCTTTTAATTTCAGTTATTTTCTTTACTTATTTGATTATGTTTTGCTTTGTTTATTTGATTAGTTTAGTTATGATTATGCTTGAGTAGTTTTATTTCTAGGGTTTATGGGGATCTAATAAATAATATGAAGGGGTAATTTTGTGATTGTTGATTATCAATGTTTGGTTAATTTCCTATTGATTGTTTTAATGTTATGCAATTAGGTTTGCCAAGATTTAATTGTATGAGTTTAGCAATATTAATTCGAGATTCGATAGATGATAATTGATGTTTAGGCTTAGTTTCAATAGGCGGACTAATTTATAAATGGTTAAGTCGAGATTCGACAGATGAGATTTAATACCGGTAAATTAACTCTGTGATTATAATACGTAGCGAAAGCCTTTTGTAATCTAATTAATCAATGTTTGGTGATTGCTTATTATGATTTACCTTGGAATGTTGTTTATTAGTGAACCTATGCCCTAGGTCTTTTAATATTGGATTTCTTCCTACTTTATTTCCTTCGATCTTATTCTTCGTAGTATAGACTTTATTTACAATAATATTAGTTACTTTGATAATTTAGTTTATAATAATTAATTAGGAATAGAAAGACTTGTTTCCCTGTGGAGTTCGACCCTACTTCCCTATCTACTTTAGTTAGAGGACTTAGGTAATTATTTTTTAGTAGGGGATACGACTTTACCCTGTCATATATGCAACGTGATACCTAAAGACTAAGTTAGTTGATTTTATTTACAAGCATTAATCACGTAGAAATTACATTGCAAAAGTCGTTATTCTTATTCAATCAATATTCGTGAAAGAAAAATAAATAAACAATATTCGCCTTGTCTTAAGTGGTAAAAAAACAATTAATTATTCAAATTCTAGTACTGATTTACGAAAGAATACTATGTGAATTAATTAATTAAAAGTTTATTTAAAATGATCACACAACACTAATTACTCACTTAAAGTTATTTAAACAATAAAGGAAAAGTGATTTATCTAAGTTTTTAGGAAACTAACCATTCTTCTTTTATGTTAAATCTCCTTTAATGTGTTTATGGACTTTCTTTCTTCTTTGTACCTTCAAGAGCTTCAATGGATGGATTCGGGTTGAAGAGAAGTTGGGAATAAAGAGGGAAAAGTAGTATGATAGTAAGAGAAGTAGAGAGATTAGGGTTTTGAGAATAATAGGGTTTTAATTCGGATTTTTTCCGGCCCTCGTAATGCTGAACGAAGACCCCTATTTATAGGCGTATGAATCTAGGTTTAGGGTTTTAGAGCTGATCCATTAGGTGGCGCGTGCAACTCTCTGAGTCACACTGGGTGTCGCGCGCATCTCAATGAGTTGCGCGCGCAACTGATTGAGTTGCGCTGTTTTACGGTTTGCCTTATAGGAAAACGCGTTTTTAAAACTTTCATAACTTTTTATTGCAGAGTCGGATTACGGCGTGTGATATATCATTGGAAAGCTCTGGATATCTTATTTTGTAATTCCGCTTAAATTATGTTAAAAAAAATATTATGGATTAAAAGTTATAGCCGTTGGAGTGCAAGGGTGTTGGTTTAGGGCCAGTTTAGTGTTTTGATCATAACTTCTTCGTTTTGGCTTGGAATTGGGATTATAATATAACGTTGGAAATATATTTTAAAGGGCTATCCATCGGTATAGGCTTGGCATGGGAATTTGATAGTTGGTTCATTTGTTTGGCTCAGTATTTCAACAATGTAGGTTCCATTGGATTGAATCATTGTATTTGACGCATTTGGGTCCGTTATTAATCAAGTTTAAACATGTATCAACACGTTTTAGGCCTAATTTGTAATCGGACAAGGCTCTATGATAAATTGGTCTCAAATATGGGTTTTACCTTACTTAATAATGCTTTTCGTTGTCCATAAACACTTCAACATTGATCTAACATGAAGAATGGATTTTTGTAACTTCATCGCACTTCCTTTTGGGACAAGAGGCCAAAAGTAGGTGTCTACAATGAGCGAGGCTCCGATACCGCTGTTGGGGTTTGGTGAGTCCCACTCACCACGGAAACAAACCCAAAAACAAGACCGCACTCGTAATAAATAAAACCATAAACATAATTAAGTTAATGACAAGATTAAGATAATAATTATACCCAGTACTCGTGCTTCGCCAAACCTCAAGGGGCTCTTACGTCGAAAGCTAGCCTCGAAATTATGAAGACCTCCAACGGAAGTCCACCCACAACTTGAACACCGACTAGGTCCAATGCCTTGGAGTCAGCAAGACCAGACCGAAACCCGAGTAATTGAGTTCAAAGGTTTTCACAAAGGTGATGCCTATTTTTAACTCTTTAGTTCAAAGGTTTTCAGTACTAGTGATGCCTTTTCAGGCTCTTACTCAAGTGAACATTCCCAAGACATCCTTTGGCTATTTATAAGGAAAGCTTCCTTGTGAATTCCACTCATCTTTCAATGTGGGAATTTTTCACAAAAAGATCCCACATGGAAAGATTGATGAATTCAACCCTTAGTTACATAACCCGAGGAATAAATAACAAGTGTCACATGGTTATATGAGGACCACTTTCTCATTTGGTTCCCAAGGCAACTCATATGCCTTGTGAGCTAACCATGCGTCACCGAACCTTGAGCCCCAAGTTGGGTTTCGGTTGGGCAACTTTCTTTTGGCTCATGTCCATGAGCCGTCACCCGGGACCACGTCCCCTTTTTTTTCCACATGTTGTTGCCACCTTGGCGCGCTGCCAATGTGGCACGCTTCCACTTGGTGGATTCAACTTGGTGGCTTCAACTTGGCTGCCACGTTGACTGCCACATGGCATGCTACCATGTGTGCTGCCATATAGCACGCTCCTATTTGGCGTGCTTCCCTAGCCTTTCGGCTGAGTTTTACTTGTTACTTGAAGCATTTTCCCGTCTCGACAAATCCTAAATTTTAGCTCGACATTTGAGATTTAGTTCCAACGCTCGGTTATGACGCTCCAAGCTCGATTTTCCGACGTCTAAATATTTATTACTCGAGTGACTCATTAATTCCTTCCAAATTAATTCGTCCCTTCGGCTCGTTAGTTGCTTGGGTGTGACCCGAATGGTTCATTCAAGATTAAGTTGTAATATTAATTATACATTAATATTACTAATCAGAAGCGGCCTCCACCCAAGCATTCCGATCACTTGACCTCACTGAATAATTAGCTTTCTAATAATTCCGAACCCCCTATCGGAATAATACACTTGCTCGAAGGACACCATTCCTTTCAGACCTATTTTTAGGGCAAGTTCAATCTCCTTTAGGGTTGATTTGTACCTACATCCCCGAACTTCCAGTCATAGTTTCAGACCTATTGGAGTTAACGATCTCCTAGATCGTTAAGGGGTGTAACCTTCACCCTGTGAACGGTTAACAAGTTCCTAAAACTTGTTGGCGACTCTTTTACTCTAGCTTCCTTCCTTATGGACGCTACCATGCTTAAGTGTAGGATCACAATGGGAGTCAAGTGTGGGATGCTTGAAATATTCCCTACATTTGTAGACGGTATTTAGATTACAAAAATACATCACGATGCGTAGATCGTATTTAGAGTCTATAGGCCATACTGGTGCAACATCACTTGCTCGACTAATACGATCTAGACAAGCAGATGCGTAGATCGTATTTAGAATATATAATACGGCAACAGCGTGCAACGCTTGCTCCACTAATGCCAAGCCACCATGGACCGCCGCCCTCCCTTCCCCTCCCTCTTGGACTGCCACCTTGTTTCTCCTCCCCTTTGTGAGACCATTGTTTCTCCTCCCCTTCTTCATGTCCCTTTCTCAAGGAAATTTGACCACATCTCCTACTATCCCATGTTCCTCCCTTCTTTTGTTAAAGAGCCTATTGAGGACCCTCTCTTGTTTGATGAGACTTTTCCTTTTCATCCTCCTATTATTGAGGAAATGGGTGATTGTGCCACCCAAAAAGATTTTGAGGAGGTTTTGCCCTTTTATTCTTTTCCTTATTTTCTTCTTCTTTCTCTTCTTTTTTTCTTGATTTTTCAATTGATTTTCCTTCCTTCTTTTGGCATCTTCCTCCTCATTTACGTGCAATAATCTTGTAGCACGTCCTTCTCCCGTCATTTGCCTACTTGTTATCATATGAAATGTGTAGTAGTGCATTTGATAAGCTCTTGCGTTCGTTGCAATTTTATTTACTAGAGCGGTCTCGCTTCGACGTTAAACAAGCCTTTCTCGAGAAGTAACCCGAGGTTTTTATTTCTTTCATTTTCTTTTCTTTTTAGATTAGATTTTCTCTCATGGAAATGTTTGTGTGCCTTTTTCTAGGTAAATGACTTGATATACTCTTATGCTTTGGTTTGGATCAAGAAACAAGGAAGTTTGACTCCTATTTTTGCGAGCATATGGAAATCGAGATTCAATTTAAGAGGAAATCGGCTTTGAAAGGTTAAATTGGGTCATTTGCGGGTATTTACACCCACCTATATCCGGTAACATCTTTCTTAGCTCTTTCTCAAAAGGTTGGTGACTCGTTGGACTTGTGTTGGTTTGTTGGATTGATTTCTTTCTTTACCCCTCCCATGGATTATTTGGTTTATGTTTGATTATATTGTCTCATTCAAGCTTGGGGGAGGGTATTCTAACATGTTTGGTGGGATATTGATTCATTTATGCTATGCATAACACATAAGACATATAATCATACCTTTTAAGAGGGAATTCCACATAGCAACTGATTGACAAATCAGGGAGAGAATAGAGGCCCAAGCGTTACTCCTCTACTTAGTCCAAGAGCTTCGAACGAGCCATCCACTAATACCAGATTGGTCAATTTATTGAGGAAAACCGCGATCACCACTTTTAATGGACTAACCGACCACCACAAACCACCACCACCACGAACCACCACAACCGGCGCAAGGGAGGAGGAGAGAGCCTCGTCCTCTCGTGCTAGATCTAGGCCCTTTGTGTGACCTTATAGGATCCGTCCAAGTGGGCTTTGGCCTATTTTACTAGCTATGATATAACGACGACCAAAATGTACGAACTTAATTATATTCATAATTTGATCCATTTATATATCTAGTAATTGCACATGACGAAAACATAATTCTTTCAGGAGCTTCATTATTTACTCGAGTTATTTTGTTGCGCTTAATCACATAATTGGTTAACAACTTTGACTATTTTTAATAAGGCGCGTTAATCGGATAAACAACCTAATTTAATTACTAGTTTGTGTGTTTTGTGCATTATTACTTGTTTTACATTGTAAAAACCATGGGTCATTAATATATTGTGAATGGAATGAATATTCTATCACAGGTTTTATGAAAATACGGATTGCGATGCGTTATGTTTTTTTGTAAATTTAAATACGGTCTGCAAATCATTGCTTATTTTTGTACCTTAATATTTAGATTATAACTAATCTTAAATACTAGTGGCTACATAATTGATGGTTAAGTCTTGAAGATGGCGTTTCTAAGAAGAAGAATCCATAAAGTTTCAACAAATACCCTTGAAGACTCAAGGGGTCATTGCATGCTAGTTGCCAAATAAATAACTTACTTATGTTTTCAATATATATTTATGATTCTATAGATGAATGATACGTTAGATGCCTGTTTAGGATTTCAAATGCTGTGATGATTGATTAAGTTCACTTAAATCAACCAACATAGAAACCTTAAGTCACTATAAAATTGAGTCAAACTTGCCATTCCAACAAAACAATTACCTAATTTATGCGCATAGTGAAGGGCTATGCCAAAGCAAGGCATCACTATTTCCCTAGGAACGTAAGGTATAATAGGTATATACGATGATCTTGGTTAAACTCAACGATATCAGTAAGGAGTCCTTAGATGTCGTGGCAATGGAGATAAACATCATGAAAGAATTAGATGCGACGTATTATCGAACCAAAAATACCTTAGAGATATTAGAAAGGGAATTGCTTGCCTTAATAAGTGTAAAGACAAGCCAAAGCATGCTTAATCACATGTTGATTCTTTGGATCTTGGAATCATTTTATTCTCGCCAAAAAGGGATAAATTTAATATGTGAATAACACGCATAATAAGCTTTGAAATATGCATGAATGATTTGAATTTAAACTTATTGGTTTTATATATCGTTTTTCATTTCAAATTCTTTCAATTGTAGAATCATGTCTGTGAATAACTAAAACAACTAATTTTTGTTACGCTCAATGCTCGACAAGAAGAAATTGAGTGGGCCAAATTTTCTTGATTTTCAAAGGAACTTGCATATTGTTCTCATGCAAGTGCAAAAGGAATACGTCCTTAACGAGGAAATGCCTGATGCTCTTGATAAGTGACTTTTATGTCACTTTTAGGGTGTTTATTGAGTCGCTTTCCGGCTTATTTTACAATAATTTAGCCCTTTTTGTTCTTTATTTCTTTTATTTGCTTATTCTCATCTTTTATCTTTATTTTGAGTATTTTAGTATTTTTTATTAGTTTTTAGTTTATTTTTGTAGTTTTAGTTAATAATTTCCCGCTTCTCTCTTTTTATTTATTTTATTTTCTTTTAGTTTCTAGTTTGTTTTATTTTATTTTATTTTATTTTATTTCATTTTATTTTATTATTTCTTTAGTTTTAGAATTTTATTTTACTTTATTTATCTTATTTTATTTTACTTTATTTATCTTATTTTATTTTATTTTATTTTATCTTTTAAAATTCCCCTCGTGTTGTTTTTTGTTGTTGGTGTTTTCGGGTCCGTGGTCGATCGGGTTCAAGGTCCGAGGTCCACCGCCAACACCACCATAAACCACCACACAAAACCGCATCCACCTACAACCTCCACCACACTCAACCACAACAGCCGCACACCACCACCTTCAGCCACCCAAACCACCAGCTCCACCAATGCAGCCCCCTTCACCACACATTCACCAGCGCACCACCATCCCAACCACATCCACCCAACACCAACAGCCTCCACAGTCACAAAACCACCACCAATTTCACCTTCACTCACCACCTATCACAGCCACAACAACGCCCACAACAACCACCTCACGCAACCACTTGCGAACCACCACCTGAACCACGCAACTCCCCTAATTTCCCTCTCCTCTTCTCACTGACCCGCAACATCAAATCCACACCTTCAATCTACCACCATTTCACACCCCCTGTTCCACCGCCACACCACTAACGCGCAAACCACCGCAACCAATTCGCCACCTCACCCTACTCGCACCACCTCCAATCCCCTGCTCCCATAAACCGCAAACCCCAACACCTCCAACCACCACGCAACTCCCCTATTCACCACCTCTAACCAAACTCACGCAAACACCACCCACCAATCAGAGAAGCCTCTTTAATCGAACCTCCAAATTCGCCCAACCCAAACCACTGCGGCCGCGCAGCCTTGTCAGAAAGCGCACAATAGGGGTCCAAAATCAGAGTCGAGGCAGAAGCTTTGCGCGACCTGTGCGCGTCTTCTGTGCGGGCGCGCAATTGTGGGTCAATCACGAGCTTTTCACGTGATTTTTAATGAAAATTGGACGGCCACGATAGATGATGATGATGTTGATTTACGGTGGTGATTATGATTGCTGGTGATGAAAGTTTGAAAGTAGCCAATTCGAAAGGGAGAAGAAGGAGGTCTGATGTTTTCGTGGGTTTGGGTGGGAATTTTGGGATTTTTCTTTTCCTTTTCATTTTATTTTATTTTGTTTTATTTTTAGTTTTGTTTTTTTGGTTTTTAGTTTAGTATTTTAATTGTTTTAGTTTAGTTTTATTTTCTTTTTAATTTCTTTTATATTATTTTAGCTTGTATTATAAATACCCTCTTTAGGGTTATTTTCTAAAAACTTTCAATCAACATTTTATTTTTAGATAGTTTAGATTAGTTTAGCCTTTATTTTTCTCTCTCTTAGGGTTAGTTTAGGAGTAGTGTAGAGAGAGAAAGCTTGGATTTCCATGGAGTTTTTGAGAGGTTGATGAAGCAACTTTGTGGAACTTCTTCTCATCTATTCAATGAGAATTTTCTAACTTTCTCTCATCTTTATTTCTTGCTTAATTCTTAGTTTTTGCTTTTTGTTTATTGGTTTGAGTAGATTAATTAGTTTATTTGTTTAATCTTGTTTTTATTCTTATTTTACCTTGATTCTCCATGTCTTTCTTCATTATGTTAGCTTAGATTTTGTTCTAGGGAAATGGATGAAGTTTATGTTAATAAATTGAATGATTGATTGTGATTAGTATGGAATTGTTTCTTGATTATTGTGTATGGATGATGCTTTTATGGATTAGAATCTTTCTAGCTAATTGATTCTATGTTCTTAATTGTGCTTTCAACCGATTGTGCGAGAGTGAGTTGGTTGAGAGCCCTAATTTCTTCCATACCTTTGCTAGGCTAGTTGCACGAGAGTGAATTAGTTTAGTAGGATAATTAACATGCTTAATTGTGCGAAAGTGGGTTAAATGTGTTGATTGTTCCTAATCAAGGTCATTTTCATCTAGTTGTATGATGTTATTGAATGTGTTAATGTGATTGGATTCCAATTTCCCTAGTTTTAGTTATTTGTTCTTAGTAGTGATTAGTTTAAACTCTCTATATCTCACAAGCTTTACTAGTAGTTTAATTAGCACAAATTGATACACTTAGTCCTTTTGGGTTCGACCCTTTACTTGCCACTAACTAGTTTAGTGTAGGTTTAGGTATTATAAATTTCTAATTTGGTTAGGGTGGTAGCATAACGACCTATCTTATCCCGATCAAATTTTGGCGACGTTGCCGGGGACTAAGGCGTTCATTAGTTTGTGTTGATTAGATTAGCTAGTTTCTTATATATAATTTGATTTTTGTTTTCTTTTCTTTGTTCTTTGTATAAAAATGGCATGCTTATCTTTTCCTCAATTTGATGGTGAACCCTTCTATGCTTACTTTGAAAGATTAGATGGTTTTCTTAGTTACCATGGGTGTTCTCTTAATGATGCTTTTGGTATAGCTTATTGGGGCATGAATGAGTATACTAGAAAATGGTTGAGGACATGAATAATGGTAGATTTTGTCATTTGTCTATGCATGATGCTTGGGATTTCTTCACATGGTTTTCTAGGGATTCTTTTGATAGAGAATAGCATGTTTCTAGCTTTGACTCTCAATGCCAAAATTCTTTTAATTTTTGCATGAATTCTCTTGATACTTCTTATGCGCCTTGTGATGATCCAAGTATGCAAATTGACACCTTTCCCCCTTATGCTCATTTTGATGAGGTTTGTGCTAATTTTGATGATGTGCAATTTGACTTTGATCATGAACCTCAACCCAATAACATTGATGCCCAAATTCTTTCTCAAATGCAATATCTCACCCAACAACTCCAAGAGCTTCAAGAGGAACAAAAATTGAGAGAAGTGAGGCTTGCCTAAGTGATGAGTGCTTTGGTTGATGTAAATGGATGTGAGGCACCTCATTTGGAGTGTGAGAGTGTTTTCGAGAATGATGTGGGCCAAGGGTGTGAAAGTGAAGGGAGATTTTCTTGTGATGAGAGGATTTTTGAGGATTTTGATCCTTTTCATTCCCCATTTGAGCTTGATTGCCATCCTTCCCCTTATTCACCCCCTTTGAGAGCTTCCCTTGGTGAGGATGTGAGTGAGCCATCTTCATGTTTGAATGAGGGAGTTCATGAGGATGATGATGATGAGTTTGAGCAATCAAGAGAGATTGAGAGTCCCTTGAGTGATGGTGGAAGAGTTGTGAATGAAGAAAATGTCGATTTTGAGGATTCCGACCCCCTTCCCCATCTTGATGAGTCTACCTTGCATGTTTGTGACCCTTCTATCCATGAGTCTTTGGACTCATTTGAGGTTATGGCTAGTATGTTCATTGAAGGTGTAACAAAACATCATAGCCTTTTGAGAGAGTTCATTGGCAATGCTTCATGGGAAAGGGATGAGTTTGAGAGAAACCTTTATCCTTTCATGCATGGTTTAGAGACTCTAGGCTTTGAGGATCTTGAGGGAGTTGTTGTTCATTGTTGTGATAGAGAGGAGGATGAGATTGTTTCTATTGGAGAGTTTTTGTTTAAGGGAGATGTGAGTCATGAGTGTTCTTTTGAGGATTCTATGATTGATTTCATGCCCTCATTGGTGATGTGAGGCTTTGTGAGACCATTGTTTCTCCTCCCCTTCCTCATGTCCCTTTCTCAAGGAAATTTGACCACATCTCCTACTATCCCATGTTCCTCCCTTCTTATGTCAAAGAGCCTATTGAGGACCCTCTCTTGTTTGATGAGACTTTTCCTTTTCATCCTCCTATTATTGAGGAAATGGATGATTGTGCCACCTAAAAATATTTTGAGGAGGTTTTTCCATTTTATTCTTTTCCTTATTTTTCTTCTTCTTTCTCTTCTTATTTTCTTGATTTTTCTTTTGATTTTTCTTCCTTCCTTTGGCATCTTCCTCCTCACTTACGTGCAATAATCTTGTTGCACGTCCTTCTCCCGTCATTTGCCTACTTGTTATCATATGAAATGTGTAGTAGTGCATTTGATAAGCTCTTGCGTTTGTTGCAATTTTATTTACTAGAGCGGTCTCGCTTGGACGTTAAACAATCCTTTCTCGGGAAGTAACCCGAGGTTTTTATTGCTTTCATTTTCTTTTTTTTTAGATTAGATTTTCTCTCATGGAAATGTTTGTGTGCCTTTTGTTAGGTACATGACTTGATATACTCTTATGCATTGGTTTGGATCAAGAAACAAGGAAGTTTAACTCCTATTTTTGCTAGCATATGGAAATCGAGATTCAATTTAAGAGGAAATCGGCTTTGAAAGGTTAAATTGGGTCATTTGCGGGTATTTACACCCACCTATATCCGGTAACATCTTTCTTAGCTCTTTCTCAAAAGGTTGGTGACTCGTTGGACTTGTGTTGGTTTGTTGGATTGATTTCTTTCTTTACCCCTCCCATGGATTATTTGGTTTATGTTTGATTATATTGTCTCATTCAAGCTTGGGGGAGGGTATTCTAACATGTTTGGTGGGATATTGTTTCATTTATGCCTTTCAAGGGTGAATTCCACATAGCAACTGATTGACAAATCAGGGAGAGAATAGAGGCCCAAGCGTTACTCCTCTACTTAGTCCACGAGCTTCGAACGAGCCATCCACTAATACTAGATTGGTCAATTTATTGAGGAAAACCGCGATCACCACCTTTAATGGACTAACCGACCACCACAAACCACCACCACCACGAATGACCACAACCGGCGCAAGGGAGGAGGAGAGAGCCGTGAGAGAGAGAGATTTGAGAAGGCTTGGTCTCGTGTTTGCTAACTTAGGTTTTTGATCTTACTAATCAATTGAATTCTTGTGTCATGCAAACCTTAGGCAACTAGTCTATATATAATCACATTTTAATTAGACTAGGTTAGGAAGCCCAAAACCCTCCAATCCTCTCCATATGGCCGGCCACTATACGGGATAAGGCCCATCATGGGCCTCGTCCTCTCGTGCTAGATCTAGGCCCTTTGTGTGACCTTATAGGATCCGTCCAAGTGGGCTTTGGCCTATTTTACTAGCCCAAAGATCGTTAGTACCTCTAGCTATGATATAACGACGACCAAAATGTACGAACTTAATTATATTCATAATTTGATCCATTTATATATCTAGTAATTGCACATGACGAAAACATAATTCCTTCAGGAGCTTCATTATTTACTTGAGTTATTTTGTTGCGCTTAATCACATAATTGGTTAACAACTTTGAATATTTTTAATTAGGCTCTTAATCGGATAAACCACCTAAGTTAATTACTAGTTTGTGTGTTTTGTGCATTATTACTTGTTTTACATTGTAAAATGCATGGGTCATTAATATATTGTGAATGGATGAATGTAATGAATATTCTATCACAGGTTTTATGAAAAGGCAACAAGTGGGGCCCGATTAGGATTGTAAATACGGATTGCGATGCGTTATGTATTTTTGTAAATTTTAATACGGTCTGCAAACCATTGCGTATTTTTGTACCTTAATATTTAGATTAGAACTAATCTTAAATACTAGTGGCTACATAATTGATGGTTAAGTCTTAAAGATGGCGTTTCTAAGAAGAAGAATCCATAAAGTTTCAACGAATACCATTGAAGACTTGAAGACTCAAGGGGTCATTGCATGCTAGTTGCCAAATGCATCACTTACTTATGTTTTCAATATATATTTATGCTTCTATAGATGAAAGATACGTTAGATGCCTGTTTAGGATTTCAAATGTTGTGATGATTGATTAAGTTCACTTAAATCAACCAAAGTAGAAACCTTAAGTCACTATAAAATTGAGTCAAACTTGCCATTCTAACATAACAATTACCTAACTAATGCGCATAGTGAAGGGCTATGCCAAAGCAAGGCATCATTATTTCCCCGGGAACGTAAGGTATAATAGGTATATACGTTGATCTAGGTTAAACTCAACGATATAAGTAAGGAGTCCTTAGATGTCGTGGCAATGGAGATAAACATCATGAAAGAATTAGATGCGACGTATTATCGAACCAAAAATACCTTAGAGATATTAGAAAGGGAATTTCGTGCCTTAATAAGTGTAAAGACAAGCCAAATCATGCTTAATCACATGTTGATTCTTTGGATCTTGGAATCATTTTATTCTCGCCAAAAAGGGATAAATTTAATATGTGAATAACACGCATAATAAGCTTCAATTGTATGCATGAATGATTTAAATTCAAACTTATTGGTTTTATATATGGTTTTTCATTTCAAATTCTTTCAATTGTAGAATCATGTTTGCGAATAACTAAAACAACTAATTTTCGTTACGTTCAATGCTCGACAAGAAGAAATTGAGTGGGCCAAATTTTCTTGATTTTCAAAGGAACTTACATATTGTTCTCATGCAAGTGCAAAAGGAATACGTCCTTAATGAGGAAATGCCTGATGCTCTTAATGAGGAGATCACTCAGACTGCCCTAAATCGATGGCAAACTGCCAATCGGGATGTCAAGTGCATCATGCTAGCCACAACGTCTCCAGATCTCCAAAAGACTTTCTTTAAGAAGGAGACGACTTTTGAGATCAAATCTGAACTTTAGAACATGTTTCAACAGCACGTTCGAACTAAAAGGCTCGAAACCCACAGGCAGATCCTTGAGAGCAAGCTCAAGAAAGGAGAGCTAGTGAGCCCATATGTACTCAAAATGATTGATTTTTTAGAGCATGGAAAGGCTTGATGCGGGGTATTCAACGGAGATCGAAACTAACATCATTCTTCATTCGCTGCACAAAGGCTATGATCAGTTCAAGATTAATTATAATATGCACAGGATAGAAAAACCCTCACCAAGCTTCATGGTATGTTGAAGCAAGCCAAGCAAATGATCAAGGATGAGGAGAAGCACGACATGCTTATGGTCAAGAAGGGCAAGCCATTTAAGCACTCAGTCAAGAAGAAGAAAGGCTTTAAGGGGATGGGTAAGAAGACCTTTCCGCCTAAGTCAAAAGTTACCTAGGGCAACAATGACAAGAAGGTAGCCTCTTCAAAATCTTATTCCGAATGTTTCTATTGCAAGAAGAAAAGACATTGGAAGAGAGATTGCCTCAAATTAAAGGAAGATAAGAAGAACGACATTGTTGCTTATGAATAAGGTATTTTTTTATTGACTAAAAATTCGCTAGCAAAACATCATGGGTATTAGATACCGGATGTGGCTCACACCTTTGTTCAATGCTCAAAGAGTAAGGATAAGTAGAAGGCTAGAGAAGGGAGAGGTTGATCTCTGGGTCGGCAATGGAGCCAAGATGTCAGTTGTATCAGTTGGAACTCTCAGTTTGTCTTTTCCCTCCAGGATTGTTTTAGAGCTTGAAAACTGTTATCATGTTCTAAGAGTTACCAAAAACATTATTTTTATTTCGGCATTGGACACTACAGGTTTTGAGTTCCGAATAAATGACAATGGTTTTTTATTTTATCTAGAAAATGTTTTATATGTTATTGCACATTCAGAAAATGGTCTTTATGTGCTTTCTCTGACAAACACGTCTATAATGTTAATGATACCACCAATAAAGCTAAGACTGTTTAATCAAATCAAACATACTTGTGGTATTGTGGTCTTTGTCGCATTAACATCAAACACATCAAGAAACTTCTACATGAAGGTATTCTTAACTCATTTGACTTAGACTCGTTTAAAAATTATGAAGGGTGTTTATTATTGTAGGGAATATTTCAAGCATTACCCCAAACTTGAACCCCACTGTGATCATACACTTAAGCATGGTGGCGTCCAAAGGGAAAGAAGCTAGAGCAAAAGAGTCACTAACAAGTTTTAGGAACTTCTAAACCGTTCACAAGGTGAAGGTTACACCCCTTAATGATCCATGATATCGTTAACTCCAATAGGTCTGGAATCAAGACTGGAAGTTCGGGGATGAAGGTACAAATCCAATCTAAAAGATAAAGAACCTGCACTAATAATAGGCCTCTACTTTATTCTTCTCGTATTCATGTGCACTTTCTTACTAACATGCAATCAATAGGTTTACCCTAAACCTGTTTAATCTATGTTGGTTGAATATTAATGCACAAATAAAGCTATTATTGGTGATCACTTGAATTATAATCAAATTAACCCTTAACAAGATTATTAATTATCTTATTAAGCGTGATTACAAGTACCAATTCCTTTTAAACATGCATAAAAGGTGTGATCAAGCAATAACAAATAATATGTATTAAGCAACATAAAAATCATAACAACAATTATAAAAAATAATCATAATAACAATAATAACTTTAATCATCATCAAAATAATAATAATCATAATTATCATAATCATGTTCATGTTAAAGTATAATAATATCAAGATCCTAGGCATGATACTAACAAGATTAATAACAAACCCTATCATGTCACTAAACATTAAAGATCAAAACTTTAACCATAACATGATACTAACATGATGTAAGGAAAGAAAATAGGAAGCATCATAATAAGCATATTTGATATTGGAACTTTTAGTTATTACCCTAAACATGATACTAGGAAGCAATAAAATATCCTAACATGATTTCTATATCAAAATATCAATAAAACAATTAAAACACTTACTTGGATGCCTCGTATCTCTTTCTAATAACAAAATAAACATGTTAGTAACTTCAAGGAAAAATATTAAATCAAACGATTAAATTAAATAATGAATTAAAGAATTAAGAAAGTTTAGACTAGATTTGGGACCTAACCCTCATAAATCAAACCTGTCACGTCTAGGGCGAAGGCAACTTTGAACTATGCTAGGTGTGTCTAGATCTTGTGAATGCGGAATTTTGTTTGTAAAGGGGTGGGTTTAGAAAAGAGAGAGAGAGAGTATCAAGAATTTCTTGATAAGAGTTGGTGGTTAAAAACGGAGGTTTTTAGGAGGCTATTTATAACAAAAATCAGCCGGATTATGATAAAAAAGAATCACAGTTTCGAAAAGAATAAAACACGACGCTGTCGACACACACGCCCCTGTCGCCAAACGACTGATGAGCCTGTCGCCAAGCGACGGACGTGTCGCCGCAGCGACAGCCTGTAGTGCGGTGCTGCAAACATTTTTTCCAAGCGTTTTTATATTTTGATAATATTTAAGCATACGAAGGGTAAAATTGTAATTTCCTTTAAAACACTTCTTTTATTCTAAATAAAACTCTTACAACTCAATTATCAATGCTAATCTCATTAAGATTCAAAAGAACCTTATAGAAGATTCTAGAAGACCATATCAATCCTAATTGCATTAGGAATGATAAATTATAATAGGCCCTCCTCTAGATCATTGGGCTGCATATAAACATCAAACCGAGCCCAGTTTAGTAATTTGGCCATAACTTCCTCATTATTCATCAGAATTGGGCTTATAACATATTGTTGGAAAGTTCTTTTCGAGCCTATTCCAACTAGATTATTATAGAACCCTTCCTATGGACCAAACTAAACTGGATTGGCTATTTTCATAAAATAGGTTTTCTAAAACAAAGTGAAAGAAAAGAATAAAAACTAACCGCAACACTAGACATTCCACACTTTTACTTCATTGGATTATGATTCGACGTGAAAGGTATTCATCACCGGGCTTGGTTTTGGGGAGACACAAATAGGTCTCTACTTGAGCCCTTACTTTGACTGAGTTTGGAGAAACGCAAGTTTCGAAAACAAAATTCAAAGTATCGATAGGGACAGAGAATGATTCAGAACGTTCTGCGATCCGAAATCATTCTTGTAACGCCGATACCTGCAAACTAGCGTTAGTTAAAACAGATAAGATAGTTAAAGAAACGCGTATCTTGCACCGTCGAGCACACGTCTCTAGAGTAACCAATTTGTTGCTTTTGGTGCTGTGACAACCTTCCATAAGCTAGGGAACGTCATCCAGTTGTTTTGACGTTGATATCTCCACGCGTCTTTGAACAAAGAGCTTTGAATGATATACTAACGCGTCTCTGAGCAAAGAGCTTTGATGATATATCCAGACGTCTCTAGTCAAAGAGCTTCCTCTTGTTTGACGATATTTCTCAAGCTAGGGGATACCGCCTAAAGATTGCTACGCATGTAACTGCCTCTAATTCTGCCGTGATAGTCTTCAGCAAGCTAGAGAACCCTATCAAAGATTTCTTCGCTTGAAACGACCTTTTAGCGCTTTGTGACTGTTTTTCCGCAAGCCAGGGAACATGATCGAAGATTGCTTCGCCTGAAGCTATCCTCATTTGTTGAGATAATACTCTGAAGAGTATCACCGAAGACTAACGCCTGTCGATCCTTTAAAGTTTGCTTGAACTTTGCTTTTGCTATGCCAGTGCGTCAGCGCTTTTGCTGAATTGTGATCTAGTATGTCGGTGCTTTTGAATTGTGAACCAGTATGTCGGTGCCTTTGCAGTGAGCTAATGTTTAGGCGCTTTAAGCTAAGTGAGACGATCATTTATCAGGTCAATCACTTAATGCGATTGTAACCGAGCCGTTTACTAAATCATGTCAAATTGCTTATAGGGGCTAACTGGCGTTCCAAGGAACCCAAAATAGCTATATGAGGTCGAAACAACCATTCTGAGAGGCTTAGAGTTCTATCGCCACTGCAACGTTACTAGCGCCGCGATTTCTCCTTGTCGCTCGGCGCTGCACTCTGTCACTCGGTGACAGAGCTCTCGTGCAACGCTGTAGTCGGGATTTTTGTATAAATCCCCTTTCTTCCTCATTTTGCTGCTACTGCTTCATTTTCGCTCGAGTTCACTGCGAAAACTTCAAATTTCTCATTCTTGCTCGTTTCTTAACCAAATTCGCTCAAATTTGTTGCAAATCAAAGCTCTGTTCATCTAGTTTGCTGATCTATGTGAGTTTTTTCCCAACTCTCTCGAATTTTGATAAATTTTGCACATGTTTATTCACAAATTTGTTGAAAATTCAAAACTTATATTGCTCAATTTGCTTTGTTTGTCAAATTTTATGCCATGCAATTGCTTGATTATGTTTATATATTACCTTAGGAGTATTTTGAGACTTGTTTGCCTCAATTTGGTGAAGAAACGAGCGATTCACCATTGTTGAACCTCTTAAGGTCGGGAAAACAATGTGGCTCGATCTTGATGTTTTTACCAGCAATTCTTGTTCAATTTGTCACAATAATTATCATAATATTGTAAGAAATTGTTTGGTTGCTTGAAAAATTCCATATATTCTTTAATTGAAATTGGGCTCTGTTTTAGTACTATGTACTCTGTTTTTTTTTTTTTTGCAAACATAATATCATGCGGCTAGGCGAACCTTAGATACTATATAATCTTAATTTTTTGTCAACTCTGCGCAATGTAGTATGGCTAAACAGCGAGGTTTCGGTTCCCGATACCGAGACACATGATGGGAGCACGAGTCCGTTCAGGAGGACGGCAACCCGTCTACCTCTCTCGGTCCCTTCCCTGAGTGGGATGAGCGGACGCTGTTCTTTGCCCCCGAGCACCAAATTTCCGAGAGGGTGCGTAGCGGTATCGTTCGTGGCAGGACACGCATCCATGGTTCGGGCAATGACGCCCTAGGCAAGCTATACGGCAAGTATTTCAGCGGCGATGAGGGCTGCGACTTCTTTGGGAGTCTTGTGGGCTGACTGCCTTGTTCCGGGCTACGCAGGCCATGTACTCGTTTGATGCGAGCCACCACGTGGTTCGCGCTTTGGTGAAGTTCTTTTGGGATACCACCAACACTTTTCACTTCCCTTGGGGGTGAGATGACTGTCACCCCAACCGACTTCAGTCTCATCTCGAAATTAGAGTTTCGCTCGACCGCGCTGCCGTTCGACAGCTCCATCAGCGTTTTGTCTCTTATGGTCGATAAGATGTTGGGTCCGATTGCTGTTCGGGCCCGTGCTGAGGTGGAGCCATCACGATTCAGCTCCAGGTGCATTCATCGGTCGACTCTGGCGATGGCTTTCGAGGACGATGTGACCGCCCGAGAGCAGCGGGTGCGCATCTTTGCCCTTATTTATCTGTTAGGGACATTTTCCCCTAACAAAGGTAGTATGCTGCTGCTTTACTACCTTCCTGCTGTGCGCGTTCTTCAGCTGATCAGGACTTACGATTGGGCCAGCTTGGCCTACGCTGACTTTCTACGAGGATTTCGAGACTCTTATCGGCACCAGTCTTCTGGAGACATCGCTTTCACTGGCTTCTGGAGAGTCATAGAGGTATGTTTCAACTCTTAAAATACTACTACAAAAAATACAATAGAGAACGGTTGAAATGGGCCTTATAGAATGCCTTATGACCGTTCTTCTGCTAAGCGATGTGTAAAGTTTATAGAACGGGTGATAGAGTTGATTTGTATGCAAAGTTAAAGAGAGCTGTTATGTGCGACTACCGTTCTCTTTACCCTCTCATAACATGCTAAAAATTTTAGAATAAAAGAGAACGGTTCTTACACACAACCGTTCTCTTTTCTTTTTTTTAAAAAAAAAAAAAAAATTACCACTACGAAAGATTACATGTTACATCCCAATTTCATATTGAAAACCAAACCAAACAAAAATGGTAATAGTACATGTTAGTAGATAAGTAAATTAAACGAAAGTACTTATCTCAATGTTGTGTAGACCAATTGACAATTGCCGCGTCGTGGTAAACCACTGACCTAAAAGACGATTCCGCGCTACCCCGGTGCAGTAGACATCAAGCGGTCGCCCTCCAGGATAAGCACGGCGCCGGAATTTGTGTGCACTCACAAACCCGACTGGAATTCAGAATACTTGCCCAAAACCGAAGGGATATATTATTAAGAGAAGGTAAGAAGTTAAAGATGGATGGTTTTGTTGTCATATATTTCGGAGGTGAATAATGTTGATTTATAAGGCAATGGAGGGAGTAAAAACAACCAGCAATTAAAGGGAATGGTCATCAATCAAGTGGTGTAACATCCACCCATTAATCCCCAATAAGAGCTAGCTTTAATCAACATTAAAAGGGTAACGGCTAGTCTTTAAGTAACAACATTAATCAGCAATAATGCCCATTAAATTAGCAATAAGAGGAAGCTAAAATTAAGGGATTCCAATAGCCATTAAATCCCAACCGTCAAAAGAATAAACATTGTAACTTTCTTGGTTTTACTTCAAGAACTTCCAACAATCCCCCACAGGTTCGAAGAAGTGAAAAGAAAGAAAGAGAGAAAATTGGTTTTGGGCAAAACAAAACAATTGCATAAGTGTCAATGTCTCGCGACTTGAATTAACACATAGTGGACATCAAGCTATGATCCCTCACCTACCAAGTGACCTTCGTCTTGAACTTAATAGGGAGTTAGGGACCCGTCACTTTGAGCCACACAATTGAACATGTATAATATTCTGAAATTCCGCGAATAAAGGTGACGCATTATACTGGCCATACGTCCAGCCTGGATGCTCATAGGTGCTCTAGAGTATTAGCCCACCCAATACTCATAGGAAGCGGCCACACTTCCACACCTAAGTAGGTGAATCCCATCAAGTGTGAGCTACATCACACCACCAAAAATATGGATATGGGTTCATTAAGAGCCATTTGCTCATCCTCTTTCCATTTGTAGCAAGCACACATCAAACATCTAGGGATGGACAAAATCAAATTTTGTGCTTCCGAATTATTTCATAATGTTCCCCTTTGAACTCATGATGAGTAGGAGTTGATTACTTGTAATTCATACTTTGGGCTTTTAGTCCCATCCCTTCCGATGTTACCAAAACTAGTTTTATACACAGGCCTTTATTAGTTAACGGATCCGTAACATTCCTTTTAGACTTTTTCTAGTCTAGTGATATCACCCTATTCGACAATTTATCTCTGACATCAACCATTATAGGCATGGTTCAATCAAAAGTAACTTCAACTTGCAAATCACAACGAATTCCCCTACAATGGGATATTTGCAAGCACATTTGCTCATAAGAGCCATATACTCTTGACCATCTTGCCTCATAATAATCTGTCAATTCAAGAGCAATAAATTTAGATTATTCCAAAACAAACATAGCAAAACAAGGTTGCTTAGCACAAATTCAAAACATAGCTCCACCACTTAGTGGTGCAGACATAACCACTTGAGTTTGAACTCATCGTCGAACTCCAATCACTCATGGAAACTTGCAATAGTGCAAACTCTAATCTTGTGTACTTTTCAAGTACCTATGCAACCTCCTCAAACCTATCTAAAGATCATTGCTCGAGTTAAGAGTATACTTTCTTAATCTACTTACATAATAAGCAATGTCAGACTAAGAATAGTTCCCAAGAAACATAGCAATACCAAATAGACACAAATGCTCACATATGATCAAGAAAATTCAAAATCTTTATATTGTAGCAATGACTCATCCATCCCAAGTTTAGCCATATAGACTTTCAACAAAACTCAGTGAATTAGCGACAAAATCCATAGAAGAAATATCATGCATTACAATCCCAAGAAAAAGATTGTAGAATTCTACACATAGTTAGACATAACCTAACTCATAGTCAACGACTTCTTCCACGGAAACAATCACTCATGACATTTCACTAGTTTAAAGTTGATACTCTAAAGACATAACGATACCAAAACAAACTTGTAAGGCAAACACCATCAAAAACCGTCTTTAGCACAATTAATCACTTTAAGGCTTTGCATTAAATAATAGAAAACTCTAACATTAATGTCTCTCATTACTACTATATTCAAATATCCACCACTAACAAAAGAAGAAAGAAATACATAATTTCCCAATGTGAAAATCTAACCACTTGAAACATAGTAGTAACACACAAATATACTCAAAGACAATTTATCCATATAAAGGATCAATCAGGCTCAGGATAAAGTTACTCTAAGTCTCGCCTATAAAGTCATAAACTAATCCAATTACTAATCAAAAAAATGAGCCAAGACTTTGAGTCCAACATTAATTCTTTATTACTTCCCCCACATTGGACAACAAAGTCCGATTCAAAGCCCTTAGCAATACTCCTAAAACCCACATTCTCAATGAATGAAATATTTTGACATAAAACTCCCTCAAAAATCACATGGGGTCTTTATTAATATAGATTTCTTATAAAGAAAACGCATAAGTTTATAAAACATGAACCCCCACATGGAAGGACAAGGTTCAAATACCAAAATAGAGCATAAACAAATATATGGTTGGGAAAAATTCACAACTATGTCATAACACTGGGTATAATAACATATAAGGTGGACAAGAGCAGAGATCTTTGAAACATTGAATTAATCAAAGATAATAATTCAACAACACCTCAAAATATTAACTCCCAAGCCACCATATAAAATTCAAGGTATTTACAAATTACTCATGCTTTATTCATAAAGAATTATAACACAATAAAGAGTCATAGGCGGTAACCTAAACCATCATAAAATATTGGAAAAATCATAGTCCAATTTCCAAAATACTTTACTCGAAAAATTCTCCAAAAAAAAAAAAGTCATATAATCTCCTTAAGAAAAATTATCACATAATTTCCCTTCACAAAACTTAACAGATGTAAGAATTATAAATTCTACACTTACATGTTAAACCGAGAATAAAGTAATGAAATCAATTGAGTTATGAACAAAGCTTCTCAATACAAGTATTGCATATCATGGATTCAAGAAATTGACATAATACATCTCAATTCCATGCTCAGCACATACATGAATCATGATAAAAGTAGTACTTGGAGTACATATATACATGTACCTCAAAAACATGTTAAACAATATTGCTCAAAACATCCTACTAAATAGCAAGTTAATAATGTAGAACCAACAAATTAATGGTAACTGATTATATGCATTTAAATGTCATACTCATAAAATATCGACATTATAACTTTAATTTCTATTAATCATTTAACAAATATTTACTTGACAAATTCAACAATCAACATACTTTGTCAACAACCACAAAAGCATATATTTGTTAAGATGATTACTAGGAATTAAAACAAATAATAACATGAGACTTGGTTTAGAGTGAACCTCCCTTGAATTAAATCAAGTAACATGTGCAAGACCTCTATGAGATGCCCAACCGTCCTCATTGTAAATAAGGGCCTCAAGATGTCAACATAACTTACTAATTTGAGCAGCTAGTGAGAATCCAACCGTTGAATCATTAGCCTCATGTGTCCCAAACATACTCCCAAAATTTCAGCCCAAACCGACCAAGGATGACCTTTGATCGGGGGTCATCTTTGGGACTGCTCCCGAAAATCCGCGAATAACGAACGAACAAGTCCTCAAAAAAAAATATAGTATATTACAGGAATTAGAAAATGTCAACAAAAACTCCACAAAACAATGAGATTTGGGAAACACTAAATCCCAAAAAAATACGACGTATAATTAAAAAAACATTGTACAACTCCTTTAAGATTGCAAACCGTTAAAAATATAAGTGCATCCAATAGCATTATAATTTTCACTATTAGTCATTGAAAATAAACTAGTAGTAGGCAGAATCAGGCAAATGAAGAGGAAATCAAAATCCACCGGCCATGCAACGAGTAATGTACAACATTAATAAGCCATAAAAAAAAACTAATTAAATGGGTAATTATGGCTTAAATTAGTCTCACCTTTTTTCGTGACTAACATGCATGTGTAGAAGGATAATGACCAAAGAAAGCTATAACCAAGCCAATCAATTTTTAAACAAATCAGACTCAAAGCTATTCTTCTACACAGTATATAGCAACCACTCAAATATGTCAAGAAAATCAATTAAAAATAAAATAACATAAAGAAGTGGCCATAATTCCATAAACATACATATATACTACAGTTGACCATAAGTCCATAACATATTAGGTAGTCAAATTTACAAATGGCCTACCAAAGCAACAATAAATCAAAAAAGCATGCAACATTATAGTTATAAGCAATATTCTCTGCAATCAGTAGCATTACCCCTAGCAATTAGAGATTGGAGGAATATACTCTAAATCAGACAAAAAATATAAATTGAGCAAACAATGTAAAACACATGATAACCGATAACAAAAGTATAATTCTCATTCCAATACAATTCATCAGCATCGTCACAAACTCACAATCGCAACAAAATATGGTCTAAATAAAACCGAATCACAACATTATGTAAACTTGACATAAAAAATTCAAATATTTAGAAATCATATAATTCGTCTTTTAGATTGTTAGTAGATAAGTAAATTAAACGAAAGTACTTATCTCAATGTTGTGTAGACCAATTGACAATTGCCGCGTCGTGGTAAACCACTGACCTAAAAGACGATTCCGCGCTACCCCGGTGCAGTAGACATCAAGCGGTCGCCCTCCAGGATAAGCACGGCGCCGGAATTTGTGTGCACTCACAAACCCGACTGGAATTCAGAATACTTGCCCAAAACCGAAGGGATATATTATTAAGAGAAGGTAAGAAGTTAAAGATGGATGGTTTTGTTGTCATATATTTCGGAGGTGAATAATGTTGATTTATAAGGCAATGGAGGGAGTAAAAACAACCAGCAATTAAAGGGAATGGTCATCAATCAAGTGGTGTAACATCCACCCATTAATCCCCAATAAGAGCTAGCTTTAATCAACATTAAAAGGGTAACGGCTAGTCTTTAAGTAACAACATTAATCAGCAATAATGCCCATTAAATTAGCAATAAGAGGAAGCTAAAATTAAGGGATTCCAATAGCCATTAAATCCCAACCGTCAAAAGAATAAACATTGTAACTTTCTTGGTTTTACTTCAAGAACTTCCAACAGTACATACACAATATAGGAATACCAAAATTAAACATATTCTTCTTATTAATTATAATATCAATACAAATTACAATGACTAATAATACAATAGCGGAAGAACAACTTCGAGAGATTAACAAAGTGTATGACTGAAGAACTATGAGAATATCTTTCTTCTTCCTCTTATATATCTGCATCAAAAAGAAAACCAAAAGCAGAAAATCAATAAAAATAATTAAAATTCATGTATGAATAACTACGGCAATTATATCTAAAATCCATACGATATAGTTATTAAAAATCAAGAAAAATAATTAAAATTAATGTATGAATACTCTAGCAATTTGAGACCAACATGATTTGCTCATTTATTCACTAAAAAATGTAAATATGGTATCAAAATGCTGCCAAATCAACCAACAAGAAATTTCAACGAAAAGCAAGTACAACAAAAACCCCCAATTCAATTTCTTGACTTTGCACCAGAAAAACACAGAATTTCTACTACATTTATAAGCAAAATTTGGCGAAGTACTTACTTTGATTGTGATGGTTGAGCAAAAAATCGAAATTATACCAGATATTTGAGCAATATCGACCAAAAGGCGAGCAAGCTTTGAGAGAAAAAGCAGCAAAAATAATTGGCGAAAACAGAGTAGCGGGATGAGAATGACGAGCTGCATTTTTTTTGGTTTAAAAATCCAAAAAACACGATTAGCAATCTATATCCTCACCTCAAAGATTGCATCTTATTAACCATGAAAAAATTACCCAAATGATACAGTTTTTGATTGAATTTTTGGCTTGATTAGCCCACAATTTCAAGAGTATTGTAAACCCCAAACAACATTTTTGAAAAAAATTTGAGTTTTAATTTTGTGGTGAGGGGTTTAAACAAAATTAAAAAGAGAAAACCGAATATATTGGGATGAGAGAGAAGAAAGGAATGAAAATTTAGTAAGAAGGAGATAGAAAGGGGCAATTTTTGAGAAAGGGATATGAATGAAGATCTCATGATAAGAGTAGCGACTAGACGATGTGAAGGATTTCTAGGGTTTTTAAAATCAAATAGAACGGTTCGCTAAGTAGGGCGTTCTATATTGTAAGGTCACAATTTTATTAAAAAATAAAAAAATCAAATATAGCGGCTAACTTGAAGAGATGATCTGTATGCTTCATCATACAAAACGTCCATCTAACATAGGTGATATATATCATTCTAGAGTTTGCCTATCTAGCTTGACAGTTGTGTATCATGCGTTCTATTTTCCACTTTTTGTTGTAATGAAAGTTAGCTCTAAACTCTTATTAGCACTTGGTGATATCTATTTACCTTTGTTGATCAGGTTCTACGAGTACTTTCCTTCGCTTGTGCCGGCGAGACCATCTCCACGCGAGTTCCCCGTTGGCGCTTGTTGGGGAGGTCGCTTTAGTAACCAGGAAACTATTGCCCGTGTCCGAGAGCTGATCCTCTTGGTATATTCTTTTTTTAATAGTTAACATCTTTGTATCGCTTTTGGTAGAGCTTTATCTTATAGACTTTCTTTGTAGGACCCTGACCTCTATACCGTCCATGGGGCTGTTTGGTCATTCCTGCGCTGGCTGCACAGTACACTGCTGAGCGTCGCTACTTTCAGGGGACGTATGAGGCGGCGGTGTACCTAGAAAGAGACTTGTTATTCAGCACTCCTCAGAGATTTTTGTCGTCCCTGCTCCACCGCCACGCCACATGTTCCATGACGCGATGCTACTCAACTTATTAGAGAGGTCGCCTGCTAGTACCCCTTAGCGATACCATGCTAGCTCGGGGCGATGCTACGAGGATCATCTATTGCCATTGTTAGCTCCGTCCCCTATTATGTCTGAGGAGGCAGCAATATGATTTTTGTCTTTTATCTCTTTGCTAAGTAGCCGCCAAGTGATATTTTATTCACTTTGGTTTGCTTTTTGTAAGACCAAGCCTACTGAGTTCGTTCCCCTTCGTATGTCCATCCACTATCAGGGGACATACGGGCCTATTGATGAGATGATTCTTCCGGCTTCCGAGGATCAACGTTTTGTTGAGCGATATATCCCTCGTCACCAGACTCGGGTGATTTTTTACTTGCTACTTGTTTAAATCTGTCTTGTATTGTTACTGATTTTATTTTTTTGATAGTTCTCGTGAGAGATGGTTACGGCGATGGCGAGGTGTATAGACGCCTTTCGGAGCCAGCTCGTGCGGATGAGGAACGTGGCTTTTTATCGTCGCGACAACACTTTTCGGGAGGTAGCTTTTCCTCATTATTTCTGCATCCATGACAAAGTGATTCCTGTTACGAACATTTGGGTGAAAAGATTGAATTCAAAACACCTGTGATGCCTAAGAAGAAAGACTCTACAAAGGATAAAGGGAAAAGAAAAGCTGACACTTTAGAAAAGAAGGTTTGGGTAGAAAAGAAACATGGAGTCCTAGTTAAGGGAGAAATCATTTACTCTAAAATTGAATGTAGGTCCTCTAAAGAATACCTACTAGCTAAAGTCATGGATGATGAAGAGGATGCAGATAAAAATTGGAAAAGGGCAAAGAAAGAGAAAAAAGATTGAAGCATTGCTTAACTTCCAATTAATTAGACTAGTTTAAATTTAAAGTTAATTTGTTTTATTAAGCTTTCATTTAAATTCCATTAATTATGTAATTTTTATTTTATTTTATCAATGAAATTTCAGCTTTTTAATTAATTCAACTTCTTTAAATTTTGTTAAAGCAATCAAAACAAATTAATAATGTAATTTAAGAAGAAAGACTCTTTAAATTTGAGCTTTATGTACGGCCCAATGATCTAGGGGAGGGCCTAATATGATTTATCATTCCTAATGCTATTAGGAATGGTTTTAGTCTTCTAGAATCTTCTAGAAGGTTCTTTTCATTCCTAATTCAATTAGCATTGATAAGTTGACTTTGTTGACTTTTCAGAGTTTTAATCAAAATCAAATAGCATTTTCGAAGAAATTATATTATTTTATCCTCCAGTACGGGAAACTTATCGGATTTTCGAAAACGCGTTAAAATCAAGACTGACGTCCAACCCCAGGCCTTGGCGCATGGAACCAGGCTTGGCGCCAGACGCTAGCCATTGGCGCCTGGCGCTAGCCGTTGGTGCCTGGCGCCAGCTAGCCAGGGATGGCGCCAGCTCTGTTTCCTGAGCGTCAGACTCTGTTTTGTTAAATTATCCTTTTTGGCTGATTTTCTCTATAAATATCGTATCAGAAATTCCGTTTTCATTCACCTACAATCATTTACCAATTCTTTTCATTCACAAGTTTTAATTAACATTCATCTTTCTTTCTTACTTTGTTTTCATACAAAAGTCCGCATTCACAAGATCTAGAAACACCTAGCCATATTCGAAGTTGCCTTCGCCCTAGACGTGAAAGGTTTAATTTCTGAGGGTTTGGTCCCAAATCTCTATTTCAATTATTTAATTTAATTGTTTGTTTATTATTTTCCTTGAAGTTACTAACGTGTGTATTTTGTTATTAGAAAGAGGTACGAAGCATCAAAGTAAGTACTTTAATGGTTTTAATTGATATTATGATGTAGAAATCATGTTTATATTGTTATTATGATATTCCTAGTATCATGTCTAGGGTAATTTTAATATTAAATATGATTGTTACGATGCTTCCTATATTCTTCCTAATATTTATGATTGTTAGTATCATGTTAGGGTTAAAGATTTGATTTTTATTGCTTAGTGACATGCTAGGGTTTGTTATTAATCTTGTTAGTATCATGCCTAGGATCTTGCTATGTTTGTTATGCTTTAATATTAACATGATTATTATTATGGTTAATATGATTGTTATTATGATGATTGTTTCATTGTTATAATTTTATTGTCATGATTATTATTTTATGATTATGTTTCTTGATTTATATTGTTATTGCTTGATCACACCATTTTATTGCATGTTTAAAGGGAATTTGTACTTGTAATCACGCTTATATAAGATAATTAATAATCTTGTTAGGTTAACTTTGATTATAATTCAAGTTATCGCCAATAACAGTTTTGTTTGTGCATTAATATTCAACCAACATAGATTAAACAGGTTTAGGGTAATCCTATTGATTGTATGTTAATCAGAAAGCGCACATGAATACGATCAAAATAAAGTAGAGGCCTATTATTAGGGCAGGTTCAATCTCTTTTAGGTTGGATTTGTACCTTCATCCCCGAACCCTTATTTGGTTCTAGACCTTATGGAGTTGAAGATCTCTTGGATCGTTATGGGGTGTAACCTTCACCTCGTGAACGGTTTACAAGTTTCTAAAAAAACTTGTTGGCGACTCTTTTGCTCTATCTTCTTCCCTTTTGGACGCCACCGTACTTTAGTGTATGATCACAGTGGGGTTCAAGCTATTGGGATTTTAAAGGCTTGAAATTATTCCCTACAGTTTTTTGGCGACTCCGCTGGGGAGGATTTCTATTTTAATTCCTGAATTTGTTTCGGCAATGATTTAGAATGAGTGGATGAGACTCGAAAAGTTCTAAGTATTTCATGTGCGTAATTTTGATTAATATTATTGTCATATGCATAAAAAGGATCTCATCGGAAAGACCATCCGTAATGAGTAAAAAACATAGGATTTTATACGTAGGAAATTTGAGGAATATCTTTCACAACTAGGACTGAAATAACACCGCACGAAACTGGAAAATTTTATCGAGCACAGAAAGCTGCTGAGGCATGTGGGAAGTAGCGTCAGGGGCCAGAGCTTGGCGCCAGCATTTTAGTCGTAGCGCCAGACGCCAGTATTGGCGCCAGGCACTACAGTTAACAGCTGGCGCCAGTCTCTGATTGCTGGCGCCAATTTCCCCCAATACCGAGCCAGAAATATGCGTTCTAATTTCGACTAGTTTTTCGTATTGTTTGCTCCATCCTACTTCCTGATTGAATTTTTTCTCACTTTTCTGAAACCCATATGTGTTCTACATATGGACATAACCCTCTGGGAATTCATGCTCCATCTACCCGATTGAACGCTCCGTGCAACAAAGGGTACATCCGAGATTGTTGAATTCACCAAACCATGGAAGCGAGTTTTTTCTAAAACTCGCGGTGTCCCATCCACTCGCGCCAACCCTTCACGGTTAGGCTTCCGCGTGGTGCATCCGGATAATTAACCATGGACCCTCTATTGACTAAACCATATCCCAAACTTTAGAGAACTAGAGCCATGGTTAGGTTGCGAACGCATTGCATCATACTGTGCCTACTTGACTAATTGTGCATTATTTGTTGTACATATATGTTCTATGTTTCTCTTAACCATTTGTTGATTTGTGTTGAGAACAAATAAATTAATGACTTAATGAACTTTGCCTAATTAATTAATTAATTGATCAATTATTTTGAGTCAATAAAGTCTAATTTTTTTTTAAAATCGGAATTGACCTAGTACGACTTTAGGCTAACCCCAGTTGACTAATAATACCGAAAACAGTCCTAGATCGAAGCTCCACTATTGGCGCCAAAGTATAAGCTGTAGCGCCACACTATGGTGTGTAGCGCCAGACGACAGCTAAGTTGTCTGGCGCCAACCTCCACAGTGTGACGACAGTCCTGTCGCTTGGCCGACAGTTCGGATTATTTGTCGAGTCGTCACCTAAAGTCTAATTAATCAGTCCTCTGTTTAATTCGGTTAATTTTGCTGACAATAATGCTTAATTGAATCAATGGTCGAGTTTAGGCACTAAGTCCCATGGTCTTACACAAGAGTCCAAGCATGTCACTTACACTCAATGCACACACCAATACACATACTTTGACCATGATTAAGAGAGTCTTGTGTGCGCGTTTTTTTTGTCATTTTTTTTTGGGGGGTAATTCGGATATTAATCCTCCAATATAAATAATAATACTTAGTTCCCTAAAAATATGTACGTCATTTTTGCACCCCTTTTTTCTTAAAATAAACCATAAAGTCAAGTTGATTCGAGTCAAGTAATTAAAACGCAAATTGGTTTAATTCACAGCACGTGGTCAAGAAAGGAAGGACGATTAATCAAAGATAACCTCTTCGTACAAGTCCAACTTTTCGAAAAACCTATAGCCCGCAAGAGGAAAGCAAGAGTTATAATGGCAACTCAAGAAGAAGTCAATGATCTTAAGAACCAACTGGCTACTGTGACCGAGACACTGAAGCTTCTCGCACTTAGGATCGATGATCCCGTGAAACAACAACAAATGGACCTCATTCAAGAGAGCCTAAGCAAGTTGTCCAGCGACTACAAATTTCAAGAACTCACATCCCAAGGGGTCTCAGTGGATAAAGATCTTCTTCCGCAGAAGTTCAACGCCAACGACATCCCAAAATTCAGAGCAATTGACAACCCTTACTTCCACTTAAGAGCATTTGAAACAATAATGAGTATCAAGGGTATTGATAAGAAGGTCTTCCCTTCTCTTTTCTCACTATCTCTCGAGACCGTTTGCCAACAATGGTTCTTTTCTCTCGAGAAAGAAAAGACCTCTACCTGGGAGTCTATAGCAAACGCTTTCGTTGATAGGTACAAATGCAACATTCAAGTCGAGACTGACCATAGAGAACTTGAAATCCTCAAACAGAAAGAGAATGAAGGCTTCACTTCTTTCTTTAACAAGTGGAGAGAAACCTCAGCTAAAATGATTGAGGTACCAAGTGAAATAGAGTCTGTGAGACTGTTTATCAAGAATCTCCAAGAAAAATATTCCAAACATCTTAAATATCAAAATAACCTCCATACCTTTAAGGCTGTTTATGATATTGAGATCAATATTGAAGATGACTTGGCTAAGTCAAAAGCTGCCAACAATAACTCCAACAGTGGCTGGAAAGGAAAGAAGAACGAAAATCCTTCTTCTTCCAAAACCGCCCACTCAAATAACGTTAGCACCTTTAATCTAGGAGAAGTCCTCGCCATGAACAACAAAGGACAAAGGAAACCATTTAGGAGGAACTTCACTCCTATTGGCATGAGTTATGACACTGCATTTGATCGATTAAATGCAAAAGGTCTTATAACTCCCATTGGACCATTTGGGGATCCACTAGTTGAGAAGAGGTCGGTTAACTGGAACCCCAACGCACACTGCAAGTATCACCAAGGTAGGGGCCATTCTACTGAAAGCTGTTGGAAGCTTAAGGAAGCTATCCAAGACCTAATCGACAATAACAAACTGCCGTTGCCCCCTGCCAGTATGAAGCCAAGCATCGACAATGCACCTTTAGCTCATACTTTGGCTATCTCCGATGAAGAAAACGAGGTTGACCCCTCATCTCTCATAAAACCTGTCGAAGAAGTCGATGTCATAGAAAAAGAAGAGGAGATCTTTTTCGATGTCAGAGATAACCTTCCAGAACCGGCGAATAAAGAAGACATACAATTGCTCACACTGTCTATGAAGGAGGCATCGCAACTACTACGTGAAGCTCTCAAAGTTATGAACGAACTCCATAGGAAATATGATGAGCTTCCACTTCCAAAAGAAGAACCTAAAAGAGAATTCACACCAGTGAGGACGACTTATGAGGCAAAATATTTTCCCTTACAAGTCACCGAAAAACCCAAGAAGAGCAATAGAATTTACACTCCAATTGGATCCCATATGTGCAAATGTTCGAAATGCTCTCCGAGAGTGGCGAGGTCAAACCTCTCGAACCGAGACCATTTGAGTCATTAAAAAGGACAGATAGATATTATTGTCAGTACCATCAATCAGGAGGGCACACCATAGAAAACTGTTTCAAATTCAAGGATTTGGTACAGAAAATGATTGATGAAAAGAAATTAGTCCAAGTTCAACTAGAAGAGGATATAACCGTCAATGGAGTGTGGGACAGTGATGAAGAAGATGTCTACCTAAAGGACATAGTAGGACCTTCACCTTCCGTATCATACACCACATACGATATTTGGGCTGAAGAAGATTCATCAATAGACGTCCTCACAAGATCCGGGAGGATGCAATCTCCCGTCTCAACACAACCTATGCCTACCGTACGACATTGTTAAACAGTTTAAGAAGACAAAAGTTGAGATGAATGTGTGGAAGCTCCTGGAAACATCCCGAGAACAGAGGTTGGCTGTAATGAATGCCTTGGATAAAATCGGGATAGATTCTAACACTACTCCTGAGGGACTAGCTAACTTCCTCACAAGTGACCTTCCCAGTCCGATTAATCTAATCACCTTCTCTGACAAATATTTACCCCCAGAAGGTGACAAACACTACAAGGCATTAAACCTCACGGTAGTCTGCAAAAGGATGAATGTTCCCATGACTCTTGTAGACAATGGATCAGCTATCAATGTCTGTCCACTTAGAACTGCGAGGATGCTCGGATAAGGGATGAAGATTTAACTCCGTCCACACAAGGAATAAGAGCCTACGATAATACTCGCCGTCAAGCTCTTGGCAAAATAACCCTAAATGTGACGGCAGGAGCAATAGAACATGCTACTACTTTTCAAGTAGTAGACATCAAAGCCTCATTTAACTTGTTGTTGGGACGCCCTTGGCTTCATGATCTAAAGGCCGTCCCTTCATCTCTCCACCAACAAGTGAAAGCCATAATTGGAGGAATTCCAATCACTATTGATGCTTCGCCAATGAGGATCAAATCCATAGAGAATCCAATCATCAATGTGGAGCACGACGAAGATGATGAAGACCTATGGGGCTTTAACGAAGAAGTCTCCTTAATCCAGGAGGATGAAAGGACATCTCTTTGCCATGACCCCCATTCCAACATGATCGTCAACACCATGCTGAAGAAACAAGGACACTTCCATGGGATGACCCTAGGAAAGAAGAAGGGGATAGCAAAATCGCTGGAGTCACCTGGCCTCCCTAAGCTAGATACTTTCGGACTTGGTTTCAAACCGACTCGGAAATATCTCAAGCGAGCCCAGGACAAGTTGAAAGCACGTAGGGACGCTCGCATTCAAAAGAAAGCAATTCCAATGGATCAGTACCCTCTTACGCTTAATGGTCAGTTCATAAAAGAAGGAGAGGACTATCCATGCCATGAATTTCCCGAGCCATTTATTGTAAATGGCATACGGCAACCAGGATTCAAGATTTTCTTGGATTGCTACTTCACTGATGAAATCCCAACTCCCGTCCATAAGGAGAAAGCACCCCCATGCTTTGACTTTAACGTCATGGGATTACTGTTTGGGCGAGAAAAGAATGAGCCAAATTATGAAGAGGATAACTCCTCGCTTATTCAAACAGTCCTACAAAGCGAAAACTTCGACCCCTCGAAGCTAATTACCCAGCCGAAGGGTCACTACAAGGGTGGCGCAAGACTATCAAGGTGACTACTCCAAGTGGAAGGAAGATATCCATCACGACAGGGCAAGGGCCGATGTTCGAAGAGTCGTCTGAGTCAGAGTCCGAGTCAGAGTCTTTCCCTTTAGAGTCTTCTAAGTCTTTAGCAATAACACCTCCCCTTCCTTTTTCTCCCCCTAGGATAGTTAGTGATCCAGTCCCTGAGGACATATCACTCTTTGATGTAATGATCTCAGAGTATAATAATATTTCTCGTTCTCTTTACTTCTTGTGTTCTTCCCTAACCCAAGATGACGAGCATTGCTTAGCTAACGATGAAAAAGACAAAGAAATTATTAAATCAATGGAAACACTCGAAAAGAAAACACCAGTAATCGAAGAAACTGAAACAGTTGACATCTCGAATGATTCAACTCATAGAAGAGAAGTTAAAATCGGACTAACATTGAATAAACAAGAAAGAACCGATTTAATTAACTTACTTAAAGAATTTATCGATGTATTTTCTTGGTCATATGAAGATATGCCAGGCATTAACAGAGAAATAGCTCAACACACTATACCACTAATCCCAGGAATGAAACCTGTAAAACAAAAGTTGCGTCGAATGAAACCTGACGTAGCACTTAAAATAAAAGAAGAAGTTCAAAAACAAATAACTGCAGGTTTCGTCAAGGTATCCAAATACCCCGAATGGGTCGCCAACGTCGTCCCAGTTCCAAAGAAAGACGGAAGGGTAAGGATGTGTGTCGACTATCGAGATCTAAATAAGGCAAGTCCAAAGGACGACTTCCCTTTGCCATACATCGATATTCTGGTAGACAACACGGCAAATCACGCGCTTCTCTCATTCATGGATGGATACGCAGGGTACAATCAGATTCTCATGGCAGAAGAAGACATGGAGAAAACAACCTTTATCACACCATGGGGCACTTACTGCTACACGGTAATGCCATTTGTGTTGAAAAACGCGGGTGCTACTTACCAACGTGCAGCAACTGCCTTACTCCATGACATGATGCATAAAGAAGTCGAAGTATATGTCGACGACATGATTGTGAAATCAAAGGACCGTCCAGGCCATCAAGTAGCCTTAAGGAAATTTTTCGAAAGGCTAAGAAAATATAATATGAGGTTGAATCCATCAAAATGTCCTTTTGGAGTAACCTCGGGCAAGCTCTTGGGATACGTCATAAGCTCTAGAGGAATAGAGGTAGATCCAACCAAGATTAAAGCAATCATGTCGATGCCACCGCCCAAGACTGAGAAACAGATTCGAGGATTTATTGGCCGGTTGCAATACATAAGTAGGTTCATATCAAAACTGACAACGATATGTGAACCAATCTTCAAGAAGCTCAAGAAGAATGTACCAGTAATATGGGATGACGAGTGTCAAAAAGCCTTTGACAAGATCAAAGCCTATCTCGCAAATTCTCTCGTATTAGCGCCAGCACTTCCCGGAATACATCTTAGGTTATACTTGACGGTTACCAAAGAGACAATGGGAGCCATGCTAGCACAAGAGGTAGAAGGCAAAGAGAACGCAATCTATTACCTAAGTAAAAAGATGCTCGAATACGAAACACGCTATACACCGTTCGAGAAATTGTGCCTCGCCTTGGTATGGGCCACAACTAAAATGAGACATTACATGTTGATACTTATCGTTTTCGTAGTCTCCCGATTGGATCCACTCAAATATCTGTTCGAGAAATCAACACTCAATGGACGTATTTCAAGATGGATAGTCAATCTAGCCCAGTTTGATGTACGGTTTATGCCACAAAAAGCTATTAAAGGATCCGTAGTGTCAGACTTTCTGGCAGACTTTCCAATAGAAGACCCAACACCAATACAGGACAATGAATTTCCAGATGAAGATTTGATGGTTACTGAAGATGATACCTGGACCTTGTATTTTGACGGAGCCTCGAACCAAAAGGGATGTGGCGTCGGAGTGCTACTAGTATCGCCTAAAGAAGAACACGTTCCAATCTCAATAAAGCTTGATTTCGACGTTACCAACAACGTTGCTGAATATGAAGCATGCGTGGTAGGCCTTGAAACAGCCCTGGCATTGGGAGTAAAGAAGTTGAGGATAATCGGAGACTCTTCTTTGATCATCAATCAGATATCTAAAAGGTGGAAAGTAAGGAGCGAAAGCCTAGCCCCTTACCAAACTTATCTGGAAACTCTTACCGATCAGTTAGAGAAGGTAGAATACACATATCTACCTAGAGAAGAAAACCAATTTGCTGATGCCTTGGCAAGATTAGCCTCAATGGTTAGCATTCCCACGGAAATCGAGCAAATGCCTCTAACTATCGAAAAAAGGCATAAACCAGCGTATATCCAGGCTATAGAAGACGACGACTTAGTCCAAGATGAAGAAGAAGAACAAGAAGAAGAACCATGGTACACAGACATACTCAACTATGTCACCAATGGAGAATACCCCTTCATGCTGACAAAAGAGCAAAGCGAGTACTGAGACTTTTGGCTTCTCAATATGTACTCATAGACAATGAGCTACATAAAAGGGTACCTAAAGGTCGAGCTCTCCTATGTGTAGGAAATGTGGATGCACAAAGAATAATGAGAATAGTTCACGAAGGAATCTGTGGCACTCATGTAAATGGAAAAATGTTAGTCCAGAAAATAATGCGAGAAGGATATTATTGGACTACAATGAATAAGGATTGCCATCAATACGTAAAAAGATGCCTTAAGTGTCAAATTTACGCCAATTTACAGCATGTACCTCCATCTTTGCTCTAAACCTACACATCGCCATGGCCATTCTCTACATGGGGAATTGACATAATTGGCAAAATCACTCCCCCAGGGACAGGAGGCCACGAATTTATTCTAGTAGCAATTGATTACTTTACGAAGTGGGTCGAAGCGCAATCATACGCTAAACTCACTGCAAAACACGTAGCACTCTTTATCGAGAGAAATATTATTTGTCGATATGGAGTCCCACATGAAATGATAAGTGACAATGGAACTCACTTTCAAGCCGAATGTGAAGAATTGCTACAAAAATATGGCATCCAACATCATCATTCATCCCCTTATAGACCTCAAGCAAACGGAGCAGTCGAGGCAGCTAATAAGAATCTAAAGACTATCATCGAGAAAATGACAGAAAATTATAAGGATTGGCCTGACAAGCTCCACTTCGCATTGTGGGGTTATCGCATGTCAATCCGTACATCAACGGGAAATAAGCCATTTTCCTTGGTATATGGAATGGATGTCGTACAACCTGTCGAACTAGAATTACCATCTCTACGCATTGCGCTAGAGAGTAAACTCGATGAAGTTGAATGGACTAGGGCATGATATGAAGATTTGATTCTACTATACGAAAAACGACTAGAAGCTCTACATCAAACTCAGTGTTATCAAACTCGTATGGCTAGACATTTTAATAAGAAGGTCAAGACAAGAAATATCAAAATAGGGGATTTGGTATTAAAAGCACTAAGGAAAAATGTTTTAGACCCAAGGGGAAAATTTAGACCTAACTGGTCTGGCCCCTACATTGTCAAAACAATCCTGTCAGGTGGTGCAGCAAAAATAACTGATATGGATGGCAATGAATTCTCAAACATTACCAATCTTGACCAACTTAAAAAATACTACCCATAATTACTTGAGTAGGATACTCAAGAGAGCTACGTTTGGCCTGATTCTTTAGGAAAGGATACGTAGGCAACCCTTTACGGGTGCGGCCACTTTATTTTTCGACATCTCCGCACTCCAGAATCAATTAAAAAGTCAACAGAAAATCGGCAAATTATTGGCGTCGCAGAACAGAGCCTGGCGCCAGCCAGAGGCCATCAGCTCCAGCCGATAGAATTGGCGCCTGGTGCCAGACCTCAATAGCTGGCGCCAAACCCCAATTACTGGCGCCAATTTGGGAATAAAATCTGGGCAAATTTCGGTGTCTTTGGGAGAATTTTCGACTTCCGTACTCAAAGAACTTCTGGAAAATTAATTTTTTTTTTTTTTCGATTTTCATTACTTTAATAAAATAAATTTAAAGTAACAATTTAATTGAAAGCTGAAATTTCATTAATAAAATAAAATTACATTATTGATGGAATTTAAATAAGGCAGAAATAAATTAACTTTAAATAAAAGCAACAATCTAAGTCTAATAAATCTAAAGCTAAGCAATGCTTTTAATCTTTCTTTTCCTTTTTAGCTCTCTTCCAATTCTTTTCTGCTTCCTCCTCTTCATCTATCACTTTAGCTAGTAGGCATCCTTTAGAGGACCTACGTTCAATTTTGGAATAGATTGTCTCCCCTTCAGCTAGCACTCCATGCTTCTTTTCCACCCAAGCCTTTTTGACTGTGGTGTTAGCTTTCCTTTTTCCTTTGTCCCTAGTAGTATTTTTCTTCCTAGGCATTGTAGGTGTTTTGAATTCAATTCTTGCACCTAAGCGTTCTTTGGCAGGTGTCACCCTGTCACCTAGACAATTCTTCATGTCGGTTCTACCCTGATCAATCGAAGATTTCTTCAGCAACCACTTACTTACATCATTAGGTAAAGAAGGGGGAACCTTTTGGGTAATCACTTCCCATAAAGGTCTAGCGCTCTAGTAAGCGTCGAATCTATCTACTTCTTGAGATACAGGGTACTCATAGGGAGGACGAAGATCCCCGGAAGGAATATTTTTAAGTAAGTCGTATTGTCTCTTTACCCTGCAGGGATAATAATATGTTACGCGAGACAAGCTTGGAAGACGGCAGAAAGGTTGCTTGTTAACACCAACCATCCTTTCTATTTTCCACCATGGGATGACCCACTTGATAGCAAAATCACGTGAATTCAAATACTTTTCTCCACCCATGGCTCCCAATCTTAGGGATGCGCTTTTTTCTTCTCACGAAGCAATTGGGAGTATATTTTTCGATGTCATCCGGAGGGCTAATTAATCCTAGTCTCTCCATTAGCCACATCTGTAAAAAAATTGCAATGCAAATAAAATTATTATTACAATACAAAAATATATTTTTTAATTTCTGTAATTAAAAATGTTATTTTTCTACCTGTAACAAAATTGGAGAACCGCAAAAAGGCGTTTTTGGGTCCCTTTTCAATTCATCGAGACTAATCAAGGTCTCTCCAACTATTAATGGCATTGGATTCCTCCCTGATTCAATTTGTTCTAGAACAATGGTGATAATTGATTGACCCTCATTATTTTTACCACTACTAAGAAAAAATTGATTGAGCATGCAAAATAAAAACGCCCTTCTTCTATATATATGAAAGGATTCAGAAAGAGGTTTATCAAAATAATAGCGTGCGAATTCTTTCAAATTAACTATATTGCCATCTACTATTTTTGATAAATCCCTTTCCTTTAAATTAAAGAAGCGCTCGAAATCCTTATAGTAGTATGCATCTACTCTAGGGATTACTACTAGGTCTATTGCAGGGAAGCCTAAGATAGCACCAAATTCCTCTGGAAAAGGGCTAATCTCATCATACCTTATTCTGAAACAATGCGTATCAATATTCCAAAATTCTAAAGCGGTATGTATAAAGTCTAGGTCTAGATCTACCCCTTTGATGCCATAAATTCCCCCCAAGTGAAATAAATCTAATTCCTTTTTGTCTCTAGCATTAAGAGATCGACACCATTCATGAGTGTATTGGGTGAAGGTTTTAGTGGCTAAAGACATGATTATTATTCTTTCTAAAGAAGAGGATAAATTTTTTCGCTGGAATTATGAGAAGAATCGGCTGAGCAGGGGACTATTTATGCACAAATTGCGAAGAGTTTTAATCAGACCGAAACACGGAGTCAGCGTCAATTGGCGTCAAACCCCCGAGATTGGCGCCAACCTCCAGAGCTTGGCGTGTAGCGCCTGGCGCCACGCGCCATAGTGTGGCGCCAGCTGGCGCCAAGTCACCATGACGGCCGAGCGTGCTCAGTTTGCGTTTTTGATATTAAACTCGAGTCGGTTAATGACTTTATGGCTCCGTTTACAATTCCTAAACATCTTTTCTATCTTTTTTCTTAATTAATTTAATATAGCAATTTATATTTCCTTTTTTTGGACTTTATTTTAAATTCCAAAAAACCGGCATTTTTTCGTTTCTTTTCCTTTTTATTTTTTCTTTTTGGGGGAGAGAGTCGGATAATATCCTCCATCAATAATAAAAATGACGGAATTTTTGCGCAAAAATTGTTATCACACTTCTTTTGCACACACTAACATACAAATAATAATAAACAATCAAATAAATTTACGATAACATAAAAATACAAAATGCGTCTAAATAATGAGTCAAAGGCAAAGTTCTATAAAAAGTCAAAATAAAATATATATACAGAAACAGACTACGGCGCCGGAGGACGTAGGCCCATCATGCCATAAAACTGCGTTGTACGAGGAGTCACCTCTCCACCAGCTCCAGCTTCAGCACCAGCTCCAGTCTCCGTAGGAGGAGGAAGACTCAAGATAGGACCACTCCAGCCAGGATCAACCTGAGGCTAAGACCGCGGAGGCTGCTGTGATGACGAGCCGACCTCGTACATTCCACCACCTCTGAAAGCCGAGGTAGCCTCTCCTACCGGTGCAGCAGGAGCACCCTCAGAAGAAGATCCCGAGCCCTCAGCAACGTCGGCTCGAGCAACCTCTGAGCGACCGCCTCTACCCCCTGACGAAGTACGACGACGTCTCGAGCTAGACCTCGCCGGATCTCTCCGCCCCTCAGGTCTCGTACGGGTGTGAGAAGCGATAGGTTGGCCCTGCAAAAGGAATTAAATCAGAAACAAGGTAAAACTGAAGCAATAATACAGAAATAATGAATAAAGAAAAGCTACCTCTCGAACAACGTCATCTCGACGACAGGTGGCCGCGTTCCTCATCCGGACGAGCTGGCTCCGGAAGACATCTATACATCGCGCCATAACCGAAACTACCTCGCGTGAAAACTGTCAGAAAAATAAGTCAGTAAAAATGCATGATAAATGAACACAAAAATTCTGAATTAAAACTAGGCTTACTCTATTCTGGTGGCGAGGAATCGACCGCTCTACGAAGCGCTCGCCCTCAGAAGCCGGAGAAATCATCTCCTCGATCGGCCCGTACATCACCTGGTAGTGAATGGACATACGGGGTGGCACGAACTCAGCAGGACCATCCTGATAAGACAGAAGAAATAAGTAAGGTTACTTGGGGGCTACTTAGCGAAAAAAAAAAAAAGAAAGCTAAGAATCTTACCCTCACATCCTCAACCGGTACAGGGGCTGGAGCTAATAAAGGTAGTAGCTCCTCAGCGTAACGCCGCCCGAGGATCACATGGGACCGCCTAAGGGTACCAGCTCCTTCAGCCATGCTCGACAACTGTCCCTCGTCGAACATGTGACGTGGCGGAGGAGCAGGAACGACGAAGACATCAGAAGAGTGTTGTCTAGCGACTCTTTCTCCTAAGTACGCGACCGCTCCATAGGTCCCCAAAAAATAGCGACGCTCAGCAGAGTAATGTGCGGCTAATCCAGGGACTGTCCAACCGCCCCACGGTCGGTATACCACCTCAAGTCCCTATAAAAAGCATCAATCAGGCGAGAATATATCTAAAGCACCGTAGAAGAGCAAGATAAACACTAAAAGTCAGACCGAGATGATCCAGCTCCGGACACGTGCAGTAGACACGTCCACGTGGTGGCCGCCCCAAGAGCCGCTCACCGGAAATCCCCTGGGCGATGGTCTCGCCGGTGCAACAGAAGGAAAGTGCTCGTAGAACCAAATCTACAAAGAGTTAGAAGTGTGAATAAATGCTAACTAATATGTAGGGTTAAACTTTATAAGGAATAATGTTTACCTCTACGACCTTCCAAAAAGCAGATAAAGCAACATTCGTCCTAAAGGACCGTTGACGACACGAGTCCCTCAGCGCACGAACGAAATCAGCATAGGCCAAGCTGGCCCAGTCATAAGTCCCGATCCGTTGGAGATCACGGACAGCAGGGAGGTAGTAAAGCAATGCCCTACTACCCTTGTTAGGGGAGAATGTCCCTGACAACAACATCAGCACAAAGATGCGCACCCGCTGCTCTCGGGTGGTCGCATCGTCATCAAGAGCCGCTGCCAGTGTTGAGCGGCGAATCCCTCTAGCACTGAACTGAGTCGTCTCGACCTCAGCTTGGGCCCGAATAGCAATCGGCCCCAACAACTCCTCGACCTCTGAAGAAAAGACGTCGATCCCGCCGTCGAATGGCAGTGGCACAGAAGTGAACTCCAGTCCTGTGATGAGACTGAAGTCCGTAGGGGTGACCATCATCTCGCCCCAAGGGAAATGGAAGGTGTTGGTGGTGTCCCAGTAGAACTCCACCAAAGCGCGCACTACGTGATTACCCCTGCTAGAGGCGACCATAGCCTCGGAGGTCTCAAACAGGGTAGCTAGCCCGCAAGACTCCCATAGGAGCCTCGTCTCAAGGTCCCTGGCGATGTGCATCCTGTACAAGTTGCCTAGACCGTCACAGCCAGAGCCGTGATGCCGTGTCCTCCCGGGCTTGGTTCCCCGTCTCACCCTCTCAGAAATGTGGCGGACAGGGGCAAAGAACAGAGTTTGCTCGTCCCACTCCGGAAGCCGACCAAGCGAAGTGGACGGCGTGGCGTCGTCCTCCACGGGCTCATGCTCCCGTCTAGTGTTTCGGGACCGTGAACCCGAGCCTCGTTGTCTAGCCATGCTACATTGTGCAGAATCATCATAAATTAAGGTTCTATAGTATCTAAGGTTCGCCTAGCCGCATGATACTATGTTCGCAAAAAAACAGAGTACGTGGTACTAAAACAGAGTAAATTCAAATTAAGCATGGCAGCATTTTTTTCAAGCAATCAAACAATTTCTTGCAACACTATAGTGATTATTGTGACAAATTGAACAAGAATTGCTAGCAAAAATGTCAAGAACAAGCCGCGTTGTTCTTCGCGACCTTAAGAGGTCCAACAATGGCAGATTGCTCATTTCTTCACCAAATTGAGTCAAATAAGTCTCAAATTACTCCCAAGGCAATATATAAACATAAACAAGCAATTTCATGGCACAAAATTTGACAAACAAAGAAAATTGAGCATCATGGAATTCGAATTTTCATGAAATTCGTGAATATTAATGCCAAGAATTCATAAAAACTGATGTGAGTTTGAGGAAAACTTACATAGATCGGGAAAATAGACGAAAAGAGCTTTGATTTGCAACAAATTTGAGCGAATTCGGTTGAGACACGAGCAATCAATGAGCAATTGATGTTTCGGACTTCTTTCGAGCAGTTTCGCGACGAACAGAGAAGCAAATGAAGAGGAAACGGGCATTTAAAGAGAATCTCGTGCTGACGCCAGTCCCTAGGCATTGGCGTCACAATCTGGGCTTGGCGCCTGGCGCTAACACCAAATAGGTGGCGCTGATGGTTTTTCAGCGACGCCAAAGCACCCAACCACCTGATGAGGTTGAGCTAGCCTTCTGCAACATATTTTTGGGTTCCTTGGTACGCCAGTTAGCCCCTGTAAGCATTTGACATGATTTAGTAATCGGCTTGATTACATAAAGTGATCGACCTGACAAGAGATCGTCTCACTTAGCTTAGAGCGCCTAAGCATTGGCTCATTAGCAAAGAGCACCGACATATAGGATCAAGAGCAAAAGGCACCGACATACAGGTTCAAAGCAAAAGAGCGCCGACGTACAGGCATAGCGGAAGCAAAGTTCAGGCGAACTTTTAAAGATCGACAGGCGTGGATCTTCGGTAATTTCCTTAGGAAATTATTGCATCGAATGAGGATGACTTCAAGAGAAGATATCTTCGACATCATTCCCTAGCTTGCGGAGAGTTGTCACAAACAACTGGAGACTGTTTCAAGCGAAATAATCTTCGATAGTGTTCCCTAGGATGTGGAATATTATCAAGGCGGATGAGGATTGTTTCAAGAGAAATAATCTTCGATGGTATTCCCTAGGATGTGGAATATTATCATTGCGGAGGAGGATCGTTTTAGGCGAAGCAATCTTCCAAATTGGAAGCAGTTACGGGCGTAGCGGTTTTCAAGCGGGATGACATTCTCTAGCTTGTAGAAGGTCATCAAAACAACAGTAAAGCGGCATCAACTGGTTACTTTCAGAGACGTGTGCTCGACGGTGCAAGATACGTGTTTCTTAACTCTTTTATCTGTTTAACTAACGCCAGTTTTGCAGATATCGGCGTTACAAGATTGATTTAGGATCGTAGAACGTTCTGAATCATTCTCTGTCCCTATCGATCCTTTGACTTTTGTTTTCAAAACTTGCGTTTCTCCAAAATCAGTCAAAGTGGGGGCTTCTGTAGACACCCAAATGTGTCTCCCCAAAATCAAACCAAGTGATGAGTACCTTTCACGTCGAATCATATTCTAATGAAACGCAAGTGTGGAAAGGTCTAGTGTTGCAGAAAGTTTTTGTTTCTTTTCTTTTCTTTCTGTTTTTGAAAACTTTTTTTTAAGAAAACAGCCAATCCAGTTTGTTTGGTCCATGATATGGGTCCAATAGTAGTGTAGTTGGATGGGGCTTGCAAAGACCTTTCCAACGATATATTATAGGCCCAATTCCGATGAATATTGAGGAAGTTATGGCCAATTTACTAAACTGGGCCCGGTTTGAGCTTTATGTACGGCCCAATGATCTAGGGGAGGGCCTAATATGATTTATCATTCCTAATGCTATTAGGAATGGTTTTAGTCTTCTAGAATCTTTTAGAAGGTTCTTTTCATTCCTAATTCAATTAGCATTGATAAGTTGACTTTGTTGACTTTTCAGAGTTTTAATCAAAATCAAATAGCATTTTCGAAGAAATTATATTATTTTATCCTCCAGTACCGGAAACTTATCGGATTTTCGAAAACGCGTTAAAATCAAGACTGGCGTCCAACCCCAGGCCTTGGCGCATGGAACCAGGCTTGGCGCCAGACGCTAGCCATTGGCGCCTGGCGCTAGCCGTTGGTGCCTGGCGCCAGCTAGCCAGGGTTGGCGCCAGCTCTGTTTCCTGAGCGTCAGACTCTGTTTTGTTAAATTACCCTTTTTGGCTGATTTTCTCTATAAATATCGTATCAGAAATTCCGTTTTCATTCATCAACAATCAGTTTTAATCAATATTCACCTACAATAAGTTTTCATTTGCAATCATTAATTCTCTAATTCTCTCTTAATCATTCACCAATTCTCATCAAGTTTTCTTGATTGTTTCATCTCTCTCTCTTTCCTTTTTCAAAATTTCTTTTTGCATACAAAATTTCGCATTCATTAGATCTAGCAACACCTAGCCATATTCGAAGTTGCCTTCGCCCTAGACGTGAAAGGTTTAATTTCTGAGGGTTTGGTCCCAAATCTCTATTTCAATTATTTAATTTAATTGTTTGTTTATTATTTTCCTTGAAGTTACTAACGTGTGTATTTTGTTATTAGAAAGAGGTACGAAGCATCAAAGTAAGTCCTTTAATGGTTTTAATTGATATTATGATGTAGAAATCATGTTTATATTGTTATTATGATATTCCTAGTATCATGTCTAGGGTAATTTTAATATTAAATATGATTGTTACGATACTTCCTATATTCTTCCTAATATTTATGATTGTTAGTATCATGTTAGGGTTAAAGATTTGATTTTTATTTCTTAGTGACATGCTAGGGTTTGTTATTAATCTTGTAAGTATCATGCCTAGGATCTTGCTATGTTTGTTATGCTTTAATATTAACATGATTATTATTATGGTTAATATGATTGTTATTATGATGATTGTTTCATTGTTATAATTTAATTGTCATGATTATTATTTTATGATTATGTTGCTTGATTTATATTGTTATTGCTTGATCACACCATTTTATTGCATGTTTAAAGGGAATTTGTACTTTTAATCACGCTTATATAAGATAATTAATAATCTTGTTAGGTTAACTTTGATTATAATTCAAGTGATCGCCAATAACAGTTTTGTTTGTGCATTAATATTCAACTAACATAGATTAAACAGGTTTAGGGTAATCCTATTGATTGTATGTTAATCAGAAAGCGCACATGAATACGATCAGAATAAAGTAGAGGCCTATTATTAGGGCAGGTTCAATCTCTTTTAGGTTGGATTTGTACCTTCATCCCCGAACCCTTATTTGGTTCTAGACCTTATGGATTTGACGATCTCTTGGATCGTTAAGGGGTGTAACCTTCACCTCGTGAACGGTTTACAAGTTCCTAAAAAAACTTGTTGGCGACTCTTTTGCTCTATCTTCTTCCCTTTTGGACGCCACCGTACTTTAGTGTATGATCATAGTGGGGTTCAAGCTAGTGGGATTTTAAAGGCTTGAAATTATTCCCTACAAGTACGGAAGTCGAAATTTTTCCGAAAAACACGGTAATTTGCCCCAATATTCCTTGAAAAACGGCGCCGTCGTTTTGCAGCTGTCGCCAGGTATTGCTGTATGTCACAGAGCGACAGGTGCTGTCGCCTTGCGCTGTAGTCTGTCGGTTGGCGACAGACCCCTTTCTGTGGCGCTGCTATTCTGTCGAATTTCTATTGCTCCTGAGATGCGAGGTTTGCAAAAATTAAAGTGGACGCACCCCGTAAAGGGTTGCCTACGTATCCTTTCCTAAGGAATCAGGCCAAACGTAGCTCTCTTGAGTGTCCTACTCAAGTAATTATGGGTAGTACTTTTTAAGTTGGTCAAAGTTCGTCATGTTTGAGAACTCATTTCCATCCATGACAGTTTGTTTTGCTGCACCTCCTGATATGATGGTTTTGACAATATAAGGTCCGGACCAATTAGGCCTAAATTTGCCTCTTGGATCCAACACATTTTTCCTTAATGATTTTAACACCAAGTCTCCTACTTTGATGTTTCTTGTCTTGACCTTTTATCAAAATGCCTAGCCATACAAGTTTGATAGCATTGGGTATGATGTAGAGCATTTTGAGGCATGAATCTTACATCAAACTGGGCTAAATTGACTATCCACCTTGATATGCGTCCATTGAGTGTAGACTTTTCGAATAGATACTTAAGTGGATCCATTCGAGAAACTACAAAGACTATATGCACGAGCATGTAATGTCTTAGCTTGGTTGTGGCCTATACCAATGGGAGGCACAATTTCTCAAGCGGTGTGTAGCGTACTTCATACTCGAGCATCTTTTTTCTTAGATACTAGATTACATTTTCTTTACCTTCTATTTCTTGTACAAGCATAGCCCCCATTGTCTCCTTGGTGACTGTTAAGTACAACCTAAGAGGGATCCCTAGGAGCGCCGGCGGTGCAAATAGGGGAGGATTTGCGAGATAGGCTTTGATCTTTTCAAAGACTTTTTGACACTCATCATCCCAAATTACTGGCACATTTTTTTAAGCTTATTGAATAATTAGTCAGTCACTTCGGGTTACTTTTATGGATATGAACCTACTTATATATTGCAACCGGCCAATGAATCCTCGAATTTGTTTCTCGGTTTTGGGCGGTGGCATTGACAAGATTGCCTTGATCTTGGTTGGGTCTATCCCTATTCCTCTAGAGCTTATGACATATCCCAAGAGTTTGCCTAATGTGACTCCAAAAGCACACTTGGATGGATTCAACCTCATGTTTTATTTTCTTAGCCTTTCGAAAAATTTTCTTAAGGTTACTTGATTTCCTGGGCGATATTTTGATTTCACAATCATATCGTCTACATATACTTCAACCTCTTTGTGCATCATGTCATGAAGTCAGGAAGTTGCTGCTCGTTAGTAAGTAGCACCCGCGTTTTTCAACCTGAATGGCATTACCGTGTAATAGTAAGTACCCCATGGTGTTATGAATGTTGTTTTCTCCATGTCCTCTTCTTCCATGAGGATTTGATTGTACCTAGCATATCCATCCATAAATGAGAGAAGCGCATGATTTACTGTATTATCTACTATAATATCGATGTGTGGTAAAGGGAAGTCGTCCTTTGGACTTGCCTTATTTTAATCTCGATAGTTGAAACACATTCATAATCTTCCATCCTTCTTCGGAACTGGGACCACATTTGCCACCCATTCAGGGTATTTGGATACACTAATAAATACTACAGTTATTTGTTTCTAAACTTCTTCTTTTATTTTAAGAGCTATGTCGGGTTTCATTCGACGCAACTTTTGTTTTACAGGTTTCATTCCTGGAATTAGTGGTATAATGTGTTGAGCTATTTCTCTATTAATGTCTGGCATATCTTCATATGACCAAGCAAATACGTCGATAAATTCTTTGAGAAGATTAATTAAATTGGTTCTTTCTTGTTTATTGAGCGTTAATCCGATTTTAACTTCTCTTTTAATGGTTGAATCATTTGAGATATCAACCGTCTCAGTTTCCTCAATTATCGGTGTTTTCTTTTCAAGTGTTGTCATTGCTTTAATAATTTCATTGTCATTTGATTGTTAGTTAAGCAATGCTCGTCATCTTGGGTCAATGAAAAACACGAGGAGTAAGAGGAAGAAGACATATTATTGAATTCTGAAATCATTACATCGAAAAGAGAAATGTCCTCATAGACTTGATTGCTAACTATCCTAGGAATAGAATAATTAGAAATAGGGGGTGCTATAGCTAAAGACTTGTAAGACTCTACAGGAAAAGACTTTGACTCTGACGACTCTTTAAACATTGGTCCTTGCCCTGTTGTTATGGAGATTTTTTCTTCCAGTCGGAGTAGTCACCTTGACCGTGTTGTGCCATCCTTGCACTAATCCTTCCGCTGAGGTAATGAGCTTCGAAGGGTCAAAGTTCTCGCTTTGTAGGACCGTTTGGATGAGCGAGGAATTATCCTCTACATATTTCGGCTCATATTTTTCTCGCCCAAATAGTAGTCCCATGACATTAAACTCAAAGCATGGGGGTTCTTTCTCCTTGTGAATAGGAGTTGGGATCTCATCTAGAAATTAGCAATCCAGAAAAATTTCGAACCTAGGTTGCCTTATGCCATTTACAACAAAAGGTTCTGGAAATTCATAGCATGGATAGTCCTCTCCTTCTCTTATGAACTTTCCATTGAGAGTAAGAGGATAATGATCCATTGGGATTGCTTTCTTTTGGGCGCGAGCGTTCCTACGCGCCTTAGACCTTTCCTGGCTTGCTTAAGATCTTCCCGAGTCGGTTCGAAACCAAGTCCGAAAGTATCTAATTTAGGGAGGCTTGGTAATTCCATTTGTTTTGCTATCTCCTTTTTCTTTCCTGGAGTCATTCCAGGAAAGTGTCCTTGTCTCTTGATAATAACATTTACTGTCATATTGGAGCGGGGGTCGTGACAAAGAGGGGTCCTTTCATCCTCCTCGATTAAGGAGACCTCTTCAATAAAGCCCCACAAGTCTTCATCATCCTCATCGTGCTCCACATTAATGATCAGATTTTCAACAGCTTTAATCCTCATAGGAGAAGCATCGATTGTAATAGGGATTCCTCCAACTATGGCTTTTACCTGTTGGTGAAGCGATAAAGGGACAGCCTTGAGGTCATGAAGCCAAGGGCGTCCCAACAATAAGTTAAAGGAAACCTTAATATCTACCACTTGAAAGGTAGTGGAATGTTCTATTGCTCCCGCCGTTACATTCATAGTGATTTTTCCAAGAGCTTGGCGACGATTATTATCGTAGGGTCTTATTCCTTGTGTTGTCGAGGTTAAGTCCTTATCTCTTATGCCTAACATCCTCGCAATTCTGAGTGGACAGACATTAATTGCTGATCCATTGTCTATAAGAGTCATTGAGACGTTCATCCCCTTGCAGAATATTGTGAGGTTTAGAGCCTTGTAATGCTTGTCACCTTCTAGAGGTAAATCTTTGTTAAAAAAAGTGATCAAGTTGATAGGACTAGGGAGATCACTCGTAAGGAAGTTAGCCAACCCCTCAGGAGTGGTATCGGAATCTATCCCTATCTTATCCAAGGCATTCATTACCGTCAACCTATGTTCTCGAGATGTAGCTAGAAGTTTCCATACGTTCATTTCGACCTTGGTCTTCTTGAATTGTTTGAAAATATCATTGTCCTCTATAATAGGTATGGGAAATTGTTGCACGATAGGAATAGGTTGTGTAGAGATGGATGGTTGCATTCTCCCGAATCTTTTGAGGACGTCTATGGGTGAATCTTCTTCATCCCAAAAATCACCTATTGAAAATGACATTGAAAGGGGAGGATCTTCCATGTCCTTAAGGTAGACGTCTTCGTCATCGCTGTCCCAAACCCCATTAATGCTTATGTCTTGTTCTTGTGGGACTTTAACTAGCTTCCTATCATCAATTATCTTCTAAATTAAATCTTTGAATTTAAAACAGTTTTCAATGGTATGTCCCGTTAATTGATGGTATGGACAGTATAACCTGTCTGTCCTCTTTAGTGATTCAAATGGTCTCGGTTCGAGAGGTTTGACCTTACCATTCTCGGAGTGCATTTTGAACATTTTAGCATAGGAAGTCCCAATTGGAGTATAGAGTTTATTACACTACTTGGGTGTGTATATTACTTAGAGAGGGAATGGTTTCTTCTTCATAGGTGGAACTTTAGCATACTTGCTTTGAAGTTCCTCTCCTTGTTTCTTTGCTAATTCAATAGCTTCACGTAACAAGTCTATTCCCTCCCACATTTACCATCTAAGGATCTGTACTTCTTCCTTGGTTGCAAGTTCTTGTTCAGAAGGAAAACCATCCATGGCATAGAAAAAGGTTTCCTCCTCTTCTTCGATAGCATGAATTTCTTCAACAGGTTTGATGAGAGATGAGGGATCAACATTGTTTTCCTCATCTGAGATAGCCAATGAATCGGAGAGTGGTGCATTGTTGATTCTTGGCTTCTTACTTGTAGGAGGCAATGGTAGCTTATTTTTATCAATCAAATCTTGGATATCTTCCTTAAGCTTCCAACAATTCTCAGTGAGATGACCCCTACCTTTTTTATATTTGCAGTGTGCATTGGGGTTCCAGTTTTCTGTCTGTAGACATCTAACTTTGGCCTCCTGTCCCGACAGGAAGTGCAATGACGATAAATAAAACCATCTTCTTGTTGGATCAAAGTGAAGAATACTTATGGATAACTGGTTAAGCCACAAAAAACAAAAGAATAACCAAAATTAAAGAAAAAGCCAAAACAAAGGTCCAATTAACTAAACCCGATCATAATTAGGCATAAACCCGTGATTAAAACCTAATAATAACGGATTTAGGAGCGCCTAGGTTAAATCTTAGTGCTGCCGCAGAAGGCGCATCTCAGAGAGTCGTGCTGGACTGCCGCGCCCAACTAATTCAGTTGCGCGCGACACCCAGCGCAACCTCCAGAGTTGCGCTGCGGAAGATTCAGTATGATACGGAAAATATAAAATCGAATCTTACCATAAAGCCGCGCGCAAGATAATTTGTTGCGCTGCCCATAGCAGCGCAACCCAATCACTTGCGCTGGGATGCCACGCGCAACTCATCCTGTTGCTCGCGACACCTGCTGCGGCAGAATGCTCGAATCCCTAAAACTAATCATTCTCTATAAATAAGAGCTTAAACCGAGGCTTAAACAAACAGAAAATAACCTAAAACTCTAGCTAAATACTTGTGAACTTGTGCAACCTAGCCCCTCTTGTACTAAACACTCACCCTTTTGATATTTTGTTACTACAGTGGGGGTTCCCCAACAAGAAGGAGTCCATAAGTGTTCTAAACGGTGATCTAGCAAGGAGAAGTGGTAAATTCCCGAGCACTTAGTTAAATCACATTTATTTTCTTGTTTAAAAGAACCTTAATTAATTAATTAATTAATTAGTGTTGTTTGATCACCTTTAAAATAATTAATTAATCAACTCCACATAGTATCTTGCGTTAAATAAAGATTAGAATTGAATTCAATAATTGTTGGTGGATCACTTAAGCCAAGGAGAATATTGTTTATTTTCTTGTCCCTTTCACAAATTTGATTAAATAAGAATAACGACATTACGATGTAATTCCTACATGAATTAATGCTTGTAAATAAAATCAACTAACATAGTTTTAGGTATCGCGTTGCATATATTGTTTGGTGATGAAATTGTAAAAAAGGAAGAGCTAGTAGAGGCCACACTAGGGCTAGGATAACGATTCTCCTCTAAAAGGAACGTTATTTTAGTACCCTCGCTCCCGAACTCATTTCTGGTTTATAGACCAATTTGGGAATGGGTAAACTTATGATTTGTGCTAATTATTCCATGAGCTCCACATAGAAGAAAGGCATGAACGAGGTTTATGAGTTTTTCCTAAAATTCATTGGCGACTCCCTACTTGTTTCTTACAAAAAAGCGTAATGATAGAACCAGTTCTAATTCAAGGTCCCCCAAACAGTAAGTAATTCAAATCCTACTACACCCTAACAAGTGTAAAATCCTAGGCTTTTAAGTTGCCATGGGAATGTAAAGAGAGTACCCCTTACGATAGGATCACCCTCCTAACAGTGGCGACTCCACTGGGGACTTAGAGGTTACATGATTAATTCGTAGTTACGGTCCAAGGTTTCAAACACTAGGTTGCCTATGGGTTGTAATGAGAATTAACATGGATAATCTCTCGTTAGAGAGCGAGAATTGAACGCATAATATCTTCCTTTTGCACAAGTGTAAAAACCAAATAAGCAATATTGCATCATGCATAAGCATAGCACACTTAAACCATTGGGGATTGGCTCATTGATCAGGGGTCGCCAACACTAGGCTTCTATCCCGAAATCAATAAAAATCATCCTACCCATATCTCCAACAAAATGTTAGGAGGGTGATGCCATGAGTCAACACTTTGAGTGATTGATTTGTGCGTCGTTTCTTAAGATATGGTACCTTTGGACACCCAAGCCATTTTGACCCTAGAATGGCATTGCGTGAATCTTGACTTATGGCATGCTTATGTGATTATGTGACTAAATGCAACGTGTTAGGATAGTACTCCTTTGGGGCCGGTTTCCAAGCTTGGGAAAGAGGACCCCCGGGCACTCCCATTCTACGTTTACCACCCAAAGATCAACCCCTTTCAAACCACTTTCTTTGACAAATAATCCTAGTCCAACAACAATGCCAACAATCGAAGAACTTCAACAAGATATTCTTCGTTTGAGAGAGGAAAAGGCTCAAGAGGTCGAGGAGAGAAGAATTAAGAAAATGAAAAAGGCTGAAAGGAAAAATGCTGAAACCTTAGCCTTGCAAGAACAGATGGAACAATTATCCATCAAAGAAAAGTTGTTGGAGAAACTAGTTCTTCGTTCTACAATGGGGAATAAGTACTTTGACGCAGAAAAGTTTGCTTCTCCCCCAAGACTTGCTTTATCGGAAAAGTTCGTAGCTACGAACTTGCCAATATTTAAGGTGACCAATAATCCACAAAATCATTTAATGTGTTACTGACACTATGGCACTAAAGGGAGTTGATCCTAAGCTTTATGCTTTGACTTTCCCTTTATCCCTAGACCCAACCGCGAGAGAGTGGTACTATGGGCTAGATCCAAAATTCAAAGAAACATGTGAACTCGAGATGCTTAAGCAAGGCGACGATGAAGGTTTCCTTGCTTTCTATGGTAGATGGCGTGAAAAGGCGGTCCACCTTGCCCAAAGGCCTCCTAAACTCGAGTTAGTATTAAAATTAATTGATAATTGTCATGAAAAGTACAACAAACATCTACGTTACGTTACCTTGGTCTAGACACTTTTCAAAAGGTCTATTTTGTGGCTACTAGGATAGAAGATGATCTTGCTACAGAAAAAGCAAACAAACCTCATCATCATCATCAACCTAAGAATAACTACAAGAAGGGGAATGATAATGCATCATCCTTTATTGACGTATTTGCGACTTCCATGCAATACAATAACATAAATCGATGTGATGATCCTAGAAAATGGTGGACAAAAGAAAGAAATTTTACTCCATTTCCTGTAAGCTATAAAGAATTGTTAGAAAAATTAAATGAAAAAGGCTTACTTGCGCCAACAGGGCCAACACCGCCCATTCCACCTGAATGAAGATTTCCTCAATGGAATGGTAGTGCTTATTGTGGTTATCACAGAGGCGTTGGACATGATACTGAACGTTGCTATGTTTTAAAGCACAAAATACAAGATTTAGTATAAGATGAGAGAATTCCCACGCCTAAACCTAACAATAATGCATTCCCCTTAGGGGTGTTTCACATCGATAAGGACCATATGGGAAGTGATATGTTCAATCCTTTGGACTATATCACACCTATAGGAGAACCTCTATCCACAATACTCATAGGGGTAACTAATGAAGTATGTGGACTATGGGACGACGACTTTCCAGACTTATATGTCTCTAAGTATGCCGCCGTCCCACCTCCATCTTGTTTACAAAATGAAACAAATGGAGCGCTTGATTTGGATCATTTCTTGGGGAAGTCGCAAGATTTATCGAATTTCTCCTTGGATGAACAATAGCATCAAGCACAACTCATGGAACATCTTGAAATGGAGGCACATCCAAAGCCTCTAGAATAAAGTTGGTTTGTGAGTCCTACAACTAACCCAAACGAGATAGATCATTTAACTCGTTCTAGGCGAGTATATCAAGCACCACCACCAAATGGATCTTCGACCACACAAAATCAAACTCAAGGTCAAGTACAAAATCCAATACCACCTTTACTTGAGGTGGAAGATCCATTGGTCAAACAACTTCGCCAATCTAAGGCAAATGTTAGCATTTGGGAACTCCTAAGTACTTCTAAAGAACATAGGAATTCTCTCACAAACGCTCTAATGGCTTTGTCTGTAAGCACAGACACAACCCCTCAGGATCTCGTTAGCTTACTTACTAGCGAGAAATCCGACAAGTCAACAATTTTCACTAATGATGATTTGCCTTAAAAAGACACTACCCACAACAATGCATTATACTTAAATGTGGGATGCAAGGGATACAATATCCTTCTAACTTTGGTAGACAATGGGTCAGCTGTAAACGTATGCCCATTACGAACGGCAAAATACTTAGGACTAAATCCAGAAAAAGATTTCCAATCAACAAAACAAAGCATTAGGGCCTATGAAAATTCGAGAAGATCGGTGTGTGGAATTTTTAAGCTACCAATTACCAGAGGCCCACTTCAAAAGATGGTTGAATTACATGTTATGGACATAAAACCTACATTCAACCTTTTACTTGGACGTCCTTGGATACATGAGTTTGGTGCAATACCATCCTCACTTCATCAAATGATTAGGTTGAACTAACAAGGGCTTCCTATGACTATACATGCTTCTCCACTCAAAATAGCAATAAATGATAAATCACTCTTAGAAATAAACCATGATAATGATGAAGCGGACATGTGGGGATTTGCCGTGGAGCCAATCTTCGCAATTTAAATGGAAGAAGACTTTGAAGAACCATTCAAGCTTGACCATATTCCACTCGGATAGTAAACAACATCTTACTCAAGAGTAGTTACTTTCCTGGGATGCCTTTGGAAATAGGAATGAAGAAATCTCTCTTACTTCCTATCCCAAAGAAAAGCTTCTCCTTTGGATTCGGATATAAAACAACCAAAGAAGAGTTGGAGTCTCACAATGCGAAAAATAAAGCACGTATAGACAATGATAAGAAAGGGATAATCACTTTACTCCCGTCCTACCAACAAACCCTTAATGGACAATTCATTAGGGAGGGAGATGATTACCCATGTTACGAATATCCAGAACCATTAGTTTTGGAAGGAATCAAGAAGCCTGGACTTGAAATATTTCACGATTGCTACTTCTTGGAGGACGATCTTAGTATCGTTAAATCAAAAGACCCAACTCTAGGGTGCTATAATGGTCAAGCATTTAACTTGCTATTTGGACTAGAGCAAAATTATGTCGCTACAATGACCAATCAAAACGCCATTCAAGATGATGTTTTTGACCCAACCTCGTTGATCACCCTTTCAAACGAAACTTTTGAACATGGATGGAGGAAATCTTTCAAATGGACTAATCACAAAGGAGATTAGCTGAAAGTCATCACAGGCGAAGGGAAGATGTTTGAAGAATCGGACGATGAATATATTATAGACTCTAGGGAAGCTGAAAATCTAGGCCTTGTGGCCATTACTGAGTCTTTATTTTCTAGTTTTAAGGACGAAGATCCCAAAAAGGATTCTTCTCTTGATGTACTCTCTTATGATTTTAATAATATGAGCTCTATTTCCGAGTATATGTCTTCTCTTGAATCTTTTGAATGCTATAACAATCAATCTAATGAAGATGAATTGGATGAACTAATGAATGAACGAGAACAAAAGAACCCTATCGTTGAAGAAGCTGAAATAGTTAATATAGGAACTAACGAAAACAAAAGAGAAGTCAAAATTAGCTTAACTCTAAATCCAGAAGAGCGATCGACCCTCATATCGACGCTCAAAGAATTCAAAGACGTGTTTGCTTGGTCTTATAAGGACATGCTTGGAATAGATAGGGAAATTGCGGAACATACAATTCCCTTGAACCCTACCTCTAAACCAGTAAAACAAAAACTTCGACAAATGAAATCTGATGTCGCATTAAAAATAAAAGAAGAAGTACAAAAACAGTAGGACGCAGGTTTTATTCGCGTATGTAATTACCAAGAATGGGTAGAGAACATCTTCCCAGTCCCTAAAAAGGATGGACAAGTTCGGATGTGTGTCGACTTTAGGGACCTTAATAAAGCTAGCCCTAAAGACGATTTTCCTCTACCACATATTGATATATTGGTAGATAACACGGCTGAGCATGCGATCTTATCCTTTATGGATGGATACACAGGTTACAACCAAATTATAATGGAAAAAGAAGACAAAGAAAATACATGCTTTATTACCCCTTGAGGTACGTATTGCTACACAGTCATGCCATTCGGTTTAAAAAATGCAGGAGCTGCGTACCAAAGAACGGCTACGACTCTCTTGCATGATATGATGCATAAAGGAATAGAAGTGTGTGTGGATGATATGATCTGAAGTCCAAAGATAGAATGGGACATATAAAAGCTTTACACAAAAATTTTCACTCGCATAACAGAATACAAAATGTGATTGAATCCACAAAAATGCGCCTTCGGAGTAACTTCTGGCAAGTTACTCGGATACGTAGTAAGAACACGTGGCATCGAGATCGATCCCTCTTAAATAAAGGCAATTGTTGACATGTCTCCCCCTCAAACAGAAAAAGAAATCAGGGGATTCCTTGGAAAACTACAGTACATTAGTTGATTTATTAACAAATTGACTATGACTTGTGAGCCAATATTTAAAAAATTGAAAAAAAGAGGAGAAACATGAATGGGACGATCAATGCGAAAAGGCCTTTGAGAAAATCAAAGATTATCTCAAAAGTCCACCAATTTTAGCACCACTAGTACCCAAACTACCTCTTAGGCTATACATTACAGTTACAGGTGCCATGTTAGCACAAGAGGTAGAAAAAGTCAAGCGTGCAATATATTACATAAGTAAAAAATTCATCCAATATGAAACAAATTATAGCACCTTGGAAAAGACAAGCCTAGCATTAGTGTGGGCAACCAAAAAATTACGACATTATATGTTACCACACATTACTCATGTGATTTTCCAACAAAATCCAATAAAGTATTTGTTTGAACAACCACCCATATAAGGAAGGATATCTAAGTGGTTTGTGATGTTGGCCGAATTTGAGTTAAAATATATTCCTGAAAAATCAATAAATAGGAAAGTAATTTTCGACTTTCTTGCACAACATCCAATTCAAACAAGTCGTGCAGAAACTACTCATCTTCCGGATGAAGATATTCTCATGACACAAGATGACAAATGGGTAATTTACTTTGACGGTGCGTCTAATAAAAAAGGATGTGGTGTAGGAGTGTTACTCATAAGTTCAGAGGGAGTACATACTCCAATCTCTGTTAAACTAGACTTTGAGGTTACTAATAATGCCGCAGAATGTGAAGCGTGCATCATTGGATTAGAAGTAGCAGCTAGCATAGGTGTACAAAAAATAGAGGTATATGGAGACTCCAGTTTGATTATAAATAATATACTAAAAAATGGAAAATAAAGAACTCCACAATGATATTATACCAAGCACACCTAGAGCAACTCATCGAGCATTTTGAACATATTGATTTTAAATATCTCCCAAGGGATGACAATACATTTGCCGAGCGCTAGCAAAATTAGCCTCAATGATCAATATTCCAGATCACTTAAATATGATGCCATTATGCGTTGATAGAAGAGAAGAACCAGCGTATTGCAACGCAATAGAGGAAATAAATGACATCAAAGGAGACAATCCTTGGTATGATCATATCCTCCAATATATTACTCATGACACATATACCGAAAATACTTCATCGAAAGACCAACGAGCCTTACATGTCGCAATATGGTCTAGTAAATGGTCTAGTAAATGGTCAATTATGCAAAAAAGGACCTAATGGTCAAATTTTATTATGTATATGCCAACTGGAAGCTACACGCCTTATGGAAAATACTCACAAAGGTGTTTGTGTACCTCACATGAATGGTAAAATGCTTTCAAAAATAATTCCACGACAAGGGTACTATTGGTCCACTATGGAACATATTTGCATATAATATATTAAAAAATGTCGAGAGTGCCAAATGTTCGCTAATTTACAACACCTTCCACCATCCGAACTATACAATCTCACTTTCCCTTGGCCTTTTTTGACTTGGGGAATTGACATAATTGAAAAAGTTTCTCCAACAGGAACAGGAGGGCATGATTAGATATTAGTAGCCATCGATTACTTCACTAAGTGGATTGAGGCTGCTTCGTACGTGAATATCACTTCTAAACATGTCGCAAAGTTTCTCGAACGAAACATATTTTGTAGTTATGGAGTTCCACATGAACTAATTAGTGATCAGGGATCTCAATTCAAAGTTGAAGTCGAGACCCTCTTCAATCATTATAAAGTAAAACATCATCACTCATCCCCATATAGACCTCAAATGAATGGAGTTGTAGAGTCGGCAAATAAAAATATAACAGTCATCATTAAGAAAATGGCAGAAAATTTTAAAGACTGGCCGGATAAACTACACTTTCCATTATGGGGTTATAAAACGTCTATACGAACATCAATAGGAGTAACTCCATACTCCTTAGTTTTCGGAATGGACGCAGTTCAACCAGTCAAGCTGGAAATACCATCCCTACGCATCGTACTCGAAAGTAAGTTACCGGAAGCTGAATGGGTAAGAGCGAAGTATGAAGAGATTTTATTCCTCGATGAACGACGATTAAGAGCTTTGCATCATGTACAAGTCTACCAATGGTGAATTGCGCGTCATTTCAATAAAAGAGTCAAACCCAGAAATATAAAAGAAGGTGACTTTGTACTAAAGGAGGTTAGGGGTCCACCAACCAATCCAAGTGGGAAATTCAAACCTAATTGGATAGGTCCCTACCGCGTAATTGAAATCCTATCAGGAGGAGCCGTTAGATTAATGGATATTGGAGGAGATGAAATTCGCCAATTAATAAACATCGATCGACTTAAGAAATATTACATATGAAATCCGGATAAACTCACTCACTCATACAACCAATGTTAATTAGCAATGAATTGAAAGATTCTAAGTGTTATGCATTTTACCGATTAACAAGGTAAAATACATAACACTTAGGGGGGAAATTTAGAAATAATAAACCGTTCTAAGTGTTCAAATTTTTTCGAACATCACGAAAAAATCTTCACACTTAGGGGGGTAATAATACATAATTAAAAAAAAAAATCGAGACATTGGTAGCACAGGTGTCGCGCGCAATAGGAAGAGTTGCGCGCGGATGTCACGCGCAATAGATTTCGTTGAGCGCGACAGGCATGCGCAACTACAGTTGTTATGTGTGCCACCTGATGACGAACTACGAACCCGAATTTTTTCATTTAAATGAAGTTGTGATTTCTACTTGCGGCAAAAGAGGGTGTTTCTTAAATATAACATATACTCGAAAAATAAAGTTGAACTTTGATTTAATTCTTTTTAAACAAGGTTTGATTAATTTTACATTTAATTTCTACTTAAGATATTAAAGAAAAATAAAAAAAATATACATAATAAAAAAAAACCATTAGAACTACGTAAAGACCTGATTTCGTAATGCGAATATGTAGGAAATCTTTATGATTCGGTCATATCAAATTGTAAAATTATAAAGCTCATTTTATTTCATTCAAATTTCAAAAGAGAGACATTGTTGAACTAGATTGTCTCATTACCCTACAAGGGAAAATATAAGTAGTACTAGATAGGCCTAAAAGCCTAATGTAAGGGAAATTGAGACTATTCCCAATCATACTATTTTTGTTCCACCAAGGAATCACCAAACGTATGTTAGGAACCTCATGATAGAAAAACGACGTCCATTCCTCTTGGTTCTTATGCTTATAAAGGATTTGACGTCTAGGGAATGTCCTTACTCCGTTAGCCTCAAGGTTTTGTGGTTGATCAAAAATTCGCAAGCGCTCCATGAGCCAAATCTAAACAAAAAAAAATAAAAAAATAAATTCAGTTTGCGATTTTGTACAAGCAGGTGGCGCACGCAACAAAACCAGTTGCGCGCGCCCTCCGCGCGCAGCGAAGAAGATTGCGCTGGTCATTCCAGCGCAACATTATAACTTGCGCTTAAAGAGTCTATTTTATATATATTTTATTCCCCGTCCCACGGTCATATTTGTGCTTATTTGAGCTTTGCGGAGCTATTTTTATTACTAATATACGTTTTCTAGTGTTTTTGTAGAGTTGGTATTATTTTATAGGAATTTGCAGATTTATGACGATTCCCGAGCCTATTGAGCCACTACAAAGATATTGGAGTCGGATCGTATTTTATGACTATATATTTTGAGACTAAGGCCGAGTTAAAAGAATTTAGTTCGATGATTTAATGAAGAGGTCAAAGGTTTTAATACTATTATTCACGTACCAAATCATTATCATGGACCATGTAAAGCAAGGAAATAAATTGGGCCGAGGTAATTAAGCCCAAGTAGAAACCTACGAAGCTTGGTAAATGGATAGGTTCGATCTCCTTGGGCCCTACTCCAGCTGACCGATTTTAATGCCTTGCACCAAGTTCACGCAACTTTGGTCGGTGGAGATTAAAAGTTCAGTTGATTGGAAATCAACTTGTTTTTCCTTCCTTATAAAAGGAGGAAGTACGTAAGTTTTAGAGGAGGAGTTTTTAGTGAGTAGTTTTTGTTTTTAGCTTTTTCATTAGTTTTAGTGGGATTGCATGATTGATTAGTCTTCTTAGTTGAATTTATTTACGGAACATTTGCTTTTAGTGTTTCTTTGGTTTTATTTACTTCCCTTATTTTTAGTAGATATATGTTTTTATGAAGCTTTTATTTATTTTCATTAATATTCTTGACTTTTAGTTATTAGTTTTTGTTTTTACTGTTCTTATTCAAGCTTTAACTATTATTACATACATATTAGTTTTATTATTATCGTCTATTTATGCTTTCTTTAATTGTTTTGTTTAGTTTAGTTTTAATTATGCACGAGTAATTTTTTTCTAGGGTTGTGGGGATCCATAAATAATATGAAGGGGTGATTTATTATATTTGTTGATTATTAATGTTTTACATTAATTTTCTATTGATTGATTTAATGCTACGCAATTAGATTAGCGCTGGTTTAATTGTATGAGTTACGCAACATTGGTTCGAGATTCGAGAGATGAGAATTGATGTTTAGGCTTAGTGTCAATAGGCGGGTTAATTTATAAATGGTTAGGTTGAGATTCAAGAGATGAGATTTAATACCGGTAAATTAATTATGTGATTGTAAAACGTAGCGAAAGCCCTTTATGATCTGGTTAGTTGTTGCATTGATGATTAATTATTATGTTTTACCCTAGATTATTATTTATTGGTGAACCTATGCCCTAGGTCTTTTATTCATTGATTTCCTCCTTCTTTTATTTCTCCCCACTTTTATTCTTCGTAGTATAATTCCTTTAAATAACAACAACTCTTGGTTACTTTAATAATTTAGATTATAATAATTAATTAGGAATGGAAAGACTTGTTTCCTTGTGGATTCGACCCTACTTCCCTATTTGCATTAGTTAGAAGATTTAGGAATTACTTTTGATTAGTTAATACGACTTTAGCCTGTCAAAATTTGGCGCCGTTGCCGGGGAGACAGTTTTATTTTTATTTCTGATTGTTTTTGTAGTCTAGATTATTTTCTCTTGTCTCAGAGAACGTTAGTTCTTTGAGGCAGTTCTCATATTTAAATTTTATTTCTTTGTTTATGCCCAGGCGTTCCAGATCAGGTTACATTCCATTCGATCCCGAGATCGAGCGCTCTTTCCATAAACAAAAGAATCTCTACAAAAAAATCCTAGCGGGCTCTGAGGAAAACAATAATCAAAGAGACCCTCCAAATGATTCCAGTGATTCAGAAATCCCTTCAGATCCAGAATCAAAGATGGCGGTACCTAAGAAGCTCAGTGATTATTCGCAGCCAAAGCTCACAGATTTCCCGCACCTTACTTCCACTCCGGCTCTAGATGGAGTTCAATTTGAGATCAAGCCCCAATTTATCACTATGATAGAGAGGAAGCAATTCAGTGGAGCTAAGGGTGAAGATCCCAATCTTCACATTGCAGATTTCTGCCAATATTGTAACACCATTAGACAAGTCGGGGTCACGTAGGACCAAATCAGGGAGATTCTTTTTCCCTTTTCATTATGTGGCAAAGCTAAATTGTGGTTTAATAGTTTGAATAGAACTGCACTTGGTATTACTGACTGGGAAACTCTTGCTTTGAATTTCTATAATAAATATTACCCTGCAGAGAGAACAACTGTACTAAGGAGTGCTATTCAGAATTTTGCCCAAGAAGCCGATGAAACTCTATATGAGGCTTGGGAGAGGTTCAAGGATCTACAGACAGAAAGCCCCCACCACAATCTGGCACAATGGCAGTTGATCCAAGCCTTTTACAATGGACTTGGAAATTCATCTAGATCAATTCTAGATTCTGCAGCTAGTGGGAGATTCATGAATCTTAATGTGGAAGATGCAGGACATGTTGTTGAAGAGATGGTTATTCATAATTCCCAATATAGGAATCCCAGAGGGTTTGCAAACAAGGGAAAACACCAAGTCGATTCTATATCCTTTTTGTAGACACAATTAACTTCTATTAGCCAGAAACTAGACAGTATTAATAATTCTAATTCATCTTCCGTTGCTAATGTTTCTGCTATTGATACTAACTCTACAATATTTTATGAATATTGTGGTCTTGTAGGTCATTCGGCACATGACTGTAGGAGTTTAATTGAGAAGATTAATGATTTTCAAACCTATAAGCAAATTAGTCCATACTCTAACACCTACAATATAGGGTTGAAAAATAACTAAAATATGTTGTACAATAGTACAAATGTGCTTAACCCTCAACCACAGGTACAACAACCACAACAGAGGTACTACCAACCTCCACATCAGAGACCACAACAGGTTGTTACTCCTCCATTTGATTCTGGCCTATTAGAAATCAAAACGATGTTAGCCAATATGCAGAAGCAGATGCAGAGTAGAGATGCGCAAATTGACTCATTAATAGCACATAATAAAATAATAAATACTCAGATTGCACAACTTTCCTCTACTCTACAAACTTGCCAGCGGGAGCCCTACCATCACAGCCAGTTTAAACAACAGAATACGCAAATGCAATTACTCTGAGGAGTGGTTCACACTATGATGGGCCTCCTATGCCCAAAGATGATGAACCTGCTACAACAAAAATTGCTAATCTTGATTCTGTTAAACCAAACAATGTTGTTACTAGCCTTGCAGGGCTACAGGGTAAAACTAACTTTTATGATAATTCTTTGCAGGGTAAACCCCAAGATATGAGTGGAGATGTGCAGGGACTTGCTATCAAACTTCCATTCCCTAATAGACATTTAAAGAGTAAGTTGGATAAGCAATTTGGTAAGTTTCTTAAGGTTGTGAAGAATTTGCAGGTAACAATTCCTTTCACAGATTTAATTACTCAAGTTCCTGCATATTCTAAATTTATGAAAGAAATTTTGACTAGAAAAAGATCTATTAGTGAGATAGAGACTGTTGCTTTTACTTCTGAATCTAGTGCTATATTACAAAATAAATCTCCACCTAAACTAAAAGATCCGGGTAGTTTTTCTATTCCATGTCATATTGGTAACCTGATGATTGAAAAAGCTTTATGTGATTTGGGTGCTAGTGTAAGTGTTATGCCATTATCTGTGAGCTCTAAATTAAATATGGGTAAATTAAAATCTACCAATATTACTCTACAAATGGCTGATCGTTCTGTTAAATACCCTACAGGTATTTTAGAGGATGTTTCTATTAGAGTAGTTAAATTTTATATACCTGTTGATTTTGTTGTTCTTGATATGAAGGAAGATTTGCAAATTCCGATTATTTTGGGTACACCATTCCTTCATAATGCAGGAGCAATAATAGATGTCAAAAATGGTAAACTTACATTATGTGTTGGGGATGATAATATTACTTTTAATCTAAATAATTTCCCTAAAAGCCCAATGTTAGAGGAAAAGTGTTTTAGTATTGGAGTGGTTGATGTATATAATTTTTCTAATAAGCCCCAAGCTCCCATTAGAGATCCCTTGAAGGCGGTATCTTGTGTTGCATCTTGTGCAGGAAAAACTAGTACATGAAAAGATGAAGTGGATGCTATAGAAAGAGCTTTAAATTGTGTTGGACTCGGGTTTGAAGATGAACTAGTGGAGATTGAGAAACAAATTGTAGGGTTTGAGCCCGTAGTGAAAGTTCCACGCGATCAAATGATAAATGCTCAATCTTGTGGAAAAACAAAGGAAATCAATTATAGAAAAGAATCTGGAGCAGTAAGTAAGAAGAAGACGCCAGTTCGGACCTTAGAGTCGGGCCCGATCGGGCCATGCTCGCCCGATCGGGCGCGAGAGCGCGACAGCAAAACTGCTCAACTTCGACAGGCCATAACTTTTGCGTTTCTTAACGAAATTTTACGTGTGACCTATCATTGGAAAGCTCTTCAAGTCTAATTTCTAATGCAATTAGAATCACTGAATTATCATTTTTTTTAAAAACGTTATGAGCAAAATAGTGAGTCTGACTCGTTTTTGCCTCTTCTGTTACTAACACTTTGTTTCTTGTTGTCCAAAATTGTACCAAGGTGATGCATTGCAATGTTTGGGATGCTGGTGGATACGAGTTTGATGATGAGGGGTAGTCACTTGGATTACTAGCTTCCCTTTAAGCTAATGAGGACATTGTCTGATTTAGATTTGGGGGGGGGGGGGATTTCTTGTACATATAGGTACTCTTTCTTTCCCTTTCTTTTTATTTTCTTTGGTGTGATTAGTTTAGATTTTATTGCTTTCATATTATAGAATTAATTTCTTTCTAGTGTAGTTTTATTGCTTTCCTATATGAAAAATACAAAAACATTGAATAATAAAAAAAAAATCCAAAAATACGTTCCAATGAATTATGAATCATGCTTCCCTGTGCCCCGTGATGAAAATTTTTCGAAATTGTTTTGGTTCTTAGTTATTGATGATAGATATTGAGGATTAGTTGATCATGATTTGATATTTGATTGTCTTGGAACCATAACATGCGTCAATTTTGTCCAACTACTTGTGAATATAGTGCTTGACTAGTTGATTTGGTTAGGAATGTGTGATAGTTTCTGGTATGTCAATGAATTTGAGAATTGGTTAGCAACTATGAGTAATGTTTTTATGGCTCAATATTATGCACATTGAGGAGGACGAGGGCATTTATTCTTTTAGGTAGCCTTCAGACGATATTAGATACATTTGTTCCCTTCTTGCTACCCATGTTGTTGCTTGTTCCCTTTTATTGTTTATTAACCACATTACAAGCCTATTTAGCCCCATTGGTTACTAGTCCAAAGCTTGGCTTTGGGGGAGCTATAGTAAGTGAGGTGAGGGAGTTGTAGTGTGCACATTATTTGCACAATGTGGGAATATAAAAAGAGTAATTTGTTCTTTGTTTTTATGATTGGAAAAAATAAGAATTTGTGGTTCAAAGTTGAAAATTTCCAATGTGGAGTAAAAAGAAAAAAAAAAGAGAAAAAGGAAAAAAAAAATTGTTTATTGTTCAAATGTACTATATGAAGGTTGCTAAGAAAAAAAAGAATTCAAAAGAAAAAAAGTATCAGAATTGAAAAAAAGAATGTTTAGAGTTTGTTTATTCACTCTAGTTCTACATTATTATATTTTTATGAGTGAATTTGTAAGTGTTGGGATTGTTAATTATTGATTGGAGTTGTATTTGGTGAATTTTTGGTAGAGTGGAGTATGTTGGAGATGTTTGGTCATTATTTATTTTTGACCATGGTTTTATTAGGATTGACTCCCTTTTAGCATGACTTTTCTCTCACATTTTCCCAAATATTTCCTACCTTTTACCCTATCGTTACATTACAAGCTTTAAATACCTTCCGACCTTGTGCATAGAGTTGTGTAGATGTGAAAGTGTTTCTTATCAATGCAAGTTATGACTTGACATATTTCAAGTCGACTATTAGGTTGAGTGTATGTGTTTTTAAACACACGAGTGTTGTGAGTTTGGGAGGGCATTGTTCACATTAAAGAGGTTGGGATGGAGAGCGATCGAGTACATCTTTTACTCACCACATAAATGAGAGTTGAGTAGGTGAGCACTAGTTTTGAATTCTATATGCGTTTGTGGTATGCTCTATTTGACAATTGTTAGGGAAGATTGGTAGTTGGATGAATTTGATTGGTTGACTTTGATACATGTTTATCAGATTTACCTTGAATTATATTTATTGATTTAAATGTATTTGGGGTGAAGTATTGATTTATTCATTGCTTTGCTTAGGGACAAGCAAAGGTTTGGCTTGGGGGAGTTTGATGAGTCTATTTTATATATATTTTTATTCCCCGTCCCACGGTCATATTTGTGCTTATTTGAGCTCTGCGGAGCTATTTTTATTACTAATATACGTTTCCTAGTGTTTTTGTAGAGTTGGTATTATTTTATAAGAATTTGCAGATTTATGACGATTCCTGAGCCTATTGAGCCACTACAAAGATATTGGAGTCGGATCGTATTTTATGACTGTATATTTTGAGACCAAGGCCGAGTTAAAAGAATTTAGTTAGATGATTTAATGAAGAGGTCAAAGGTTTTAATACTATTATTCACGTACCAAATCATTATCAAGGACCATGTGAAGCAAGGAAATAAATTGGGCCGAGGTAATTAAGCCCAAGTCAAAACCTACGAAGCTTGGTAAATGGATAGGCTCGATCTCCTTGGGCCCTACTCCAGCTGACCGATTTTAATGCCTTGCACCAAGTTCACGCAACTTTGGTTGGGGGTAATAAACAAAGGGAATGGGAATGAGAGGGTTTCATTCCCTTTGTTATTGTTTGTTTGCCACATTTTCCCATTCCCTTTACCCCTTTTTATTTTTGGGTTCACCCATTTTCCCTCTACACCCATTCCCCACCCCCTCCCCTTTTGCATTCCCATTCCCCTCATCACCACTACACCACCAACCTCACACCAACCACCACCTTGCTGCCCTACACCACCGTCCAGCCACCTTGCTGCCTCTCCCTATTCATCGCTGCTACACCGTCGCCGCCGAATGATCGATCTCCCTCGACGGCGATCCTCATTAGTCGCTGCCTTTGGTCGCACGTAGATCGTCGCCGGAGATCGTTGCTCCTCCCCCCATGGTCACCGGACATCGTCGCTCCTTCTCCACCCCTCCCTTGCCTTGACCCTCGCCGCCCCTCTCGTTCTCGAAAAACCACCCCCTCCCAATCTCCCATCACGTAAAAACCCTCCCTCTCCCCTCAAAATCGTCGGCCGCCGTTACCCCCACCCTCGAAAACATAGAAGCTAGGGTTTCGAGGATGGGGGTAACGGCGACCGACAATTTTGAGGGGAGAGGGAGGGTTTTTTAGGGTTTTTGCGTGTTGGGAGATTGGGGGGGTGGTTTTTCGAGGACGGGAGGGGCGGCGAAGAAGGGCGGCGAACATCGAGGCAGGGGCGGCGACGGCGGAAGGGGCGGTGGCTAGGCTGCGGGTTGCGGTTGTGTTGAAATTGGAGGTGTTACGGTTGTGTTGTGGTGGTGTGATTCTTGGGTGTTTTTTTTAAAACAAACAATATGTTAAAATGAATGGGTTTCATTCCATTCTCTTTAATTACCTTTCTGCATTCCATTCCGATTCCCTTGGGCGAACCAAACGACCCCTTAGTGGGATTGTATGATTAATTAGTTTTCTTAGTTGAATTTAATTACGAAACTTTTGCTTTTAGTGTTTCTTTGGTTTTATTTACTTCCCTTATTTTTTCTAGATATATGTTTTTACGAAGCTTTTATTTATTTTCATTAATATTCTCGACTTTTAGTTATTAGTTTTAGTTTTTACTGTTCTTATTCAAGCTTTCACTATTATTACTCTCATATTAGTTTTATTATTATCGTCCATTTATGCTTTCTTTAATTGTTTTGTTTAGTTTAGTTTTAATTATGCACGAGTAGTTTATTTCTAGGGTTGTGGGGATCCAAAAATAATATGAAGGGGTGATTTATTATTGTTGATTGTTAAACGTTTTACATTAATTTTCTATTGATTGATTTAATGCTATGCCATTACATTGGTTTGAGATTCGAGAGATGAGAATTGATGTTTAGGCTTAGTGTCAATAGGCGGGTTAATTTACAAATGGTTAGGTCGAGATTCGAGAGATAAGATTTAATACCGGTAAATTAATTTTGTGATTGTAATACGTAGCGAAAGCCCTTTATGATCTGGTTAATTGTTGCATTGATGATTAATTATTATGTTTTACCCTATATTATTTATTGGTGAACCTATTCCCTAGGTCTTTTATTCATTGATTTCTTCCTACTTTTATTTTTCCCCACTTTTATTTTTCGTAGTATAATTCATTTAAATAACAACTCTTGGTTACTTTAATAATTTAGATTATAATAACCGGGTTTCCCCCTAAACTGCTCAACTGAGCCTTGGATCTTATTGCTGTTTTTGCAACTCTGCCAATTAATTAGGAATAGAAAGACTTGTTTCCATGTGGATTCGACCCTACTTCCATATTTGCATTAGTTAGAGGATTTAGGAATTACTTTTGATTAGGTAATACGACTTTAGCCTGTCAGCGCTGATAAACGACGAAAAAAAAACGTACGTGTAATAGGAGCGGACTTCCTGTGAAACCGTTTACGTTAGGTTCTCCTCTAAGACGATTCAAACATAGAACGGTTTCCGTCAAAGCCAAAGGAGCGGATGAATGACATCCCTCTATTTTCTCTACTATGGACACCATGGAATAATCTCCGTATTCTTTGCCTGTCCTAATTAAACAATTAACAACAAGACAATAACATAAAGCACGAATTTTAAAGCGTTGTTTAGTCATGTTGTCACGAGGGGCGACAAAATGTTCAATAAATTGAATCAAGTTCACGAATTCTTCAGTTCCAATGTTGGTCATATCATTGTCAGACAAACCAAAAAATCTTTGGAATATAGGTTTGGGATCCGACAAGGTAGGAGAATAAGTCATAGGGAGAGTATTTGTAGGGAAACCTAGCAAGGCCTCAAACTCACCGGGAAGGGGGACAATTTCGTCCCCTTTAAACAAGAAAAGATGGTGATTAGAGTCCCAATGGTTGACTACGGCATGAAGAAAATCAAAGTTAACCACTAGTTGCATATAATTCAATAGAGGATCTAGGTGGTAAATTTTGAAAGCTAGTTTGTCATCGCGTCGTTTGAAAGGGAAGTGACCCATTGCTTCAAACGTTGTTCAAAGGTCTTCACCATTGATAAAAAAAAAGGAGAGAGAATGAGAATTTAGAGAGATTAATTCGTTTTAGTTTCTTATATTACCAAGCGAATGAATGCGAGATGATCAAAAGCCTACACGAAACCACGTTTAAATAGACCCAAGAGGGGAAAATTTTCGGAAAATTTGGCTTAAAGGAAAGTTCACCAACAGGTGACATCCGCGTGCAACTAATTCACATGCGCGTTACAGCCGCGCGCAACTCACGCAGTTACAAGCGTCTCCCATGACGCGGCATGTAAGTAGGATTTATTTCCGTATTTTGGCTAACATAATGACGGAATCTTCACAAAATTTTAAGACGAATCATACGCTTGCCTTCTAAAACTTTGTGTCCCTTTTCTTGCCTACTTTCTTATTTTTTATTTTTTATAATTATTTTCTACTTTCTTATTATTTTTTAAAAATTTTCTTTTTATTTTCCTACTTTCTTTTTATTTTTATTTTCTTTTTTATTTTATTTTTTTCTCTTTTGTTTTCTTTTTGCTTTCTTTTTTTTTTCGAGTTTTGGTTATTTTTTCAAAGGGGGTAAGTCAGGAACCCTTTTCCTCCCTCGAAAAGTTTTTGCTAATAAAAATAATAATAATGTACACATGGAAACAAAAAATATATATATAATAATAATGATGACATATATACAAATGTGACATATGTACTACAATGCAAAAAAAAAATTATATCTGTTTCCTAAAAAACAATGTGTACAAAAGGAATTAGGGTGCTCGACGACTACTAGACGATTGCTGCACATCCTGGAAAATCCAAAATGAAGATTAATACACGAGATTTAATAACTTCGTTGAAAAGAAAAGAAATAGAACTTACCGCGATCACCCGATGATCACGGCATGATAAAGTCACGAGGGCTCTCCGATAAGCAGCTCAGAAAGCACGTAAAGTCCTCACCATGCCATTCTTGGTTCCCCGCAGAACCTTTTCGGAGAATACAAGGACAATTAGTAAACAAAATTTATATGAAACCAAACAGAAATGTTGAAGTACATATACACAAAAGACATACCGACTCAACCGTCTTAGGTACAAACGGTATCCCCTCATCATCCTCCGCTGCTGGAAGGGTCTCATGAATTACCGATCCGACAGCATCGGTATACGTGATCTCCACTGTAGGAGGCACCCAACCACCTAGCTCCACCAGCTAAAATATACATGATAAAAAACGATAAAAGAGTCAAAGTTCCGAAAAATAAATAGAAACAAGGAAAAGAGAGAGTTAGAGTACTACTAGAACAAAAGCCGGAAAAGGAGCCAACCTTGATGCTATAAAAGCCGGATAAGAAACCTCCGGCAACATTAGCTGCTCCGCTGGGTAACCAAGGATTGCCTTAGCTCGATCCTCGGTAGACATCAAGTCCGGACCTAACATCCGGATTGGGGATCAGCAGGAACCAAAGGCTCCTCGGACGAAAGCTGCCAGAGAACATGCTCACCTTTAAAACCAAGCGTCTGTCCTCTGGAGCACCGAGAGTCCCAGATAGAGGGCCCGGCAACGGCAACGAACCATGCAAGACCGGATAGCCTAAGTGACTCCGACGATCAAACTCCAAGGACGGAGGTCGATCTATAAAACACAACCACATGAAAAATCGTAAGGAGATAAATAAAATCAAAGAATACACATGTAGTTGGAATACCCACCGACGCACGAGTCGCCGAAAGGATCCTCTGGTGAAAGTCGCCGACAAAAGTGGCTCATCTATTCTTAATCGCGACCAATCGATGGCCTGATATGAAAACGAGCAGCCCCAAGCACCCTGGGGGCTAAGAAAGGCTGGTACGAGTATCCCCAAGCCTGAAACTAAGAAAAGATAAGCCTAAAGGAAAAAGCGAAAGTAATAACCGAAGGAAGCTTAAAACACGTACCTCAAGGATACGACCATGCCACGTAAGCGAGATCCGAGGCACCTCAGTAGCTGCCGAGGAATCCATAACCTGGGTCACCTTGCCCATAGCTGTAAGCATACGGGCATACGATACCTCCGCCAAATTCAGGTCACCGGCTTGCCCCAAACCACTGAGGAAAATAAGTAACCCAAGTGCGAAACGCTCTCCTTGATCACTTAAGATAGTGACAGAAAGAACGTGAGCAATGTATATCTGAGCCAGCTGCTCAGGTGTACACTGCCGGTCAAGCTCGTCAGGTGACAACTCGCCGACAAGAACCGAGTACGGACAAGACTGCGCGTACATGTGAAGGGCCGACACAAGACGGTCCCCCACAAGGTCGCGAAATCTCTCGTATGACCCCTTAACGAACTCTATGACCACAGGCTTGCCACCAAAGGAAAACCTGTAATCATAGAGAAATCGAAAGGGTTAACCGTCATCTCTCCCCATGGAAAGTGGAAAGTGTTGGAGGAATCCTAACAAAACTCCAGCAATCCACGAAGGAAAGCTGACGATGCAGGCTGACTCGATAAATCCCGAAGAGCCGCCAGCTGGGAGTCAATCCCAAAAAGTGCTACAATCTCCTTTGCAACCTCGGGCAAACTCTCAAAACGGGCTCGTAGGTCACCAGAGCCGTATAAACGCATGCTAGGATCGCTCTAAGTAAAAGAATAAAAATAAAAAAAAAACGGTTATGGTTTAAAAGGGAGAAACAAAGGAAAAAAGAATGAAACAAAGGCGGGAAAAAAAAAACTCACGATGACGAGCCACCCTCAATCGAAACGTGATGTTCTAGGTCCGACTTAAGGAACCTAGGTTGCCAGTTGGGAGAAGCCTCCCAAACCACATCCTCCTGGCGACGTCGATCGGCCGTGACCTGCGTCGCTCTCGAACCTTCTCTCGAGGCGGGTCACCCTCTTCCGAGGGCAAATTGCCTCGCCCGGACCACCAAGAATCTCCTCAGCATCGATGAATGGAGGTGAGTCCATGCTATGATGGATAAAGTTTCTCTAATTAGTTTACTTTTTTTCCTAAACTAAACTAATATACGTATTCTAGACCCATTTCGGCAGCATAACGGCTGCAAATAGGGAAAATCACAAAAATTGAATGCCACCTATTGTAGGGAATAATTCAAGCATTACCCCAAGCTTGAACCCCACTGTGATCATACACTTAAGTACGGTGGCGTCCAAAGGGAAAGAAGATTGAGCAAAAGAGTCGCCAACAAGTTTTAGGAACTTGTAAACCGTTCACGAGGTGAAGGTTACACCCCTTAACTATCTAGGAGATCGTTAACTCCAATAGGTGTGGAACCATGACTGGTAGTTCAGGGATGAAGGTACAAATCCAACCTAAAAGAGATTGAATCTGCCCTAATAATCGGCCTCTACTTTATTCTGATCGTACTCATGTGCGCTTTCAGACTAACGTGCAATCAATATGTTTACCCTAAACCTGTTTACTCTATGTTGGTTGAATATTAATGCCCAAATAAATCTATTATCGGCGATCACTTGAATTATAATAAAATTAACCCTAAACAAGATTATTAATTATCTTATTAAGCGTGATTACAAGTACTAATTCCCTTTAAACATGCATAAACGGCGTGATCAAGCAATAACAATAAATATCAAGCAACATAATAATTATCAATTAATCATCATTAAAATAATAATAATAATAATAATAATAATAATATTCATAATCATGTTCATGTTAAAAAAAATAAATCATAATAATAGAAAGATCCTAGGCATGATACTAACAAGATTAATAACAAACCCTAGAATGTCACTAAAAAATAAAAAAATCAAAGCTTTAATCCTAACATGATACTAACATGAATATTAGGAAATAAAAAAAAAGCCATCGCATGAATCATGATTGATATAAGCAAATCACCCTAAAAATCATACTAAAGAAAGCATCCTAACATGATACTAGGAACATCCTAAACATGATACTAGGAATCAATAAAACATCCTAACATGATACTAGGAATCAAAATAACAATCTAAGCATGATTTCTATATCATCAAATCAATAAATCAATTAAAGCACTTACTTGGATGCCTCGTACCTCTTTCTAATAACAAAAGTTACACGTTAGTAACTTCAAGGAAAATAATAAAACCAAAAAATTATATTAAATAATTGAAATAAAGGTTTGGGACCAAACCCTCAGAAATTAAAACCTTTCACGTCTAAGGCGAAGGCAACTTCGAACAGTGCTAGGTATGTATAATGCTAATGTATGAGAAATTGTGTTTGTAAAAAGGATTGGTTTAGAAAAAGAGAGAGAATCAAGAATTTCTTGATGAGAGTTAATGAGAATTATAAAGAATAAGAATTGATGAGAATTGATGATTGAAAACAGAATTTTAAGAGGCTATTTGTAGAGAAAATAAGCCAAAAAGATAGAAAATTAAACCAGATTTCTGACTTGAGAAAACGGAGTTAGTGTCATACGCTAATGCTAGCGCTAGGCGCTAATGCTAGGTTTAGGCGCTAATCAAGTTTTTGACGCGTTTTCTAAAATCAGATAAAATTTAACCGTACAAGAGGATAAAATCGTATTTTCCTCAAAATCACTCTTTTATTCTGATTAAAAATCTAAAAAGTCAACAAAAGTCAATTTCTCAATGCTAATTGAACTAGGAATGAAAAGAACTTTCTAGAAGAATCTAGAAAACTTAAACCACCCCTAATTGTATTAGGAATGATAAATCCATATTAGGCCCTCCCCTAGATCATTGGGCTGCATATAAGGTTCAAACCGGGCCTAGTTTAGTAATTTGGCCATAACTTCCTCATTATTCATCGATATTGGGCTTATAATATATATTTAGAAAGCTCTTTTCAAGCCCCATCCAACTACACTCCTCTTGGGCCCATATCATGGACCAACAAAACTGGATTGACTGTTTTCTTAAAATAGTTTTTCAAAAAAGAGAGAAAAGAAAAGAAATTAAAACTATCCGCAACACTAGACTTTCCACACTTTTACTTCATTCGATTACGATTCGACGTGAAAGGTACTCATCACCGGGTTTGGTTTTGGGGAGACACAAATGGGTGTCTACATAAGCCGCCACTTTGACTGAGTTTGGAGAAACGCAAGTTTTGAAAACGAAAGTCAATGTATCCATAGGGACGGAGAATGATTCAGAACGTTCTACGATCCTAAATCATTCTTGTAACGCCGATACCTGCAAACTTGCGTTAGTTAAACAGATAAAAGAGTTAAGAAACGCGTATCTTGCACCGTCGAGCGCACGTCTTTGAAGTAACCGATTTGTTGCTGTTTGCTGTTGTGACAACCTTCCACAAGCTAGGGAACGCCATCTTGTTGTTTTGATGTTCACATGCCTCAGAACAACAGAGCTTTTTGGATATGTTCACGCATCTCTAAATAATAGAGCTTATTTTTAATATGAACTTTTGAATAATGTGTCCACGCATCTCTAAACAAAGAGCTTTGATGATATGTCCACTCGTCTTTGAACAATAGAGCTTTTGAATAATATGCCCACGCGTCTCTGAGCAAAAGAGCTTTTGAATGATATGTCCACGCGTCTCTAAAAAAAAAGCTTTTAGGATATGTCCACACGTCTTTGAACAATAGATTTTTTGAATAATATGCCCACGCGTCTCTAAGCAAAAGAGCTTTGATGATATGTCCACGCGTCTCTGAACAATAGAGCTCTAATACTTGAATGTTTGTTGCGATAATATTCCGAAGAAAACTTCCAAAGACCAACGCTTGTCGATCTTTAAAGCTCGCTTGAACTTTGCTTCCGCTATGCCAGGACATCGGCGCTTTCGATGCTTGTGAACTATTATGTTGGTGCCTCTGTTGTTTATGAACCAGTATGTCGGTGTCTCTGCAATGAGCCAATGTTTAGGCGCTTTAAGCTAAGTGAGACAATCTTTTGTCAGGTCGATCACTTATTGCGATTGTAATCAAGCGACTACTTAATCATGTCAAATTGCTTATAGGGGCTAACTGGCGTACCAAGGAACCCGAAGTTGTTGTATGAGGTCAAAATAATCGCTCTGAGTGGTTGAGCTTTCTGTCGCCTCTGCAATGCCTCTGGCGCCGCGATTTGGCTCTGTCGCCAGACGCTGGGATCTTGTGCCAGGCGCTGAAATCTGTTTCCAGATGCTAGATGTTGTCGTCTGGCGCTGGAGTAGGGTCTTCCCTATTCTTCTCTTGCTGCCGCTGGGATGCACCTGTATTTATCTTTGACTATAGGTCTTTGCTAATTTCTTTAATTATTTTAGGGTTAACCCAAGGTTTAATGTCGCTTGACTTACTGACTTGACACAACTCAAGGTATAAACTTGACTCGCTGTGATTGACTCGAGGTTGACTCGACTCGAAGTGAAATGACACGTGTGACTCATGACCTGTGTGTGCATTGTATTCTGATCGTGCGACTAGAAAATGCAAAAATTTTCCGTCATTTTTGTGGAGGGTACCGACTTTCTCCCAAAAAAGAAAGACATGAAAAAAGAATCGAAATTTTCGAATGCATGTTAAATGAGCTTTAATCAAATGTCATTTGATACTATCTCTCAAGGTGCAAGGATAGTATCAAATGATGAAAGCTCGTTTATGTGGTTAGGCTAAAGGTTGAAGAAGAAGGGGATAAAAGGCTCAAGACCCTAGATAAGCCCCCAAGGTGTGCAACCTTGCTTTTGAATCTTTATATTTTTATGCTTGAGGCTTGCTTCTCTTTTTTAGCTCTCTTTTCTTCTTCTTGTTTTTTTTTTTTTTTTTTTTTTTTTATAAGTGTGGGCAATCCCGATCATGCGGTCTATCACTCACTTGGCATTCATGTTTCTCAGGCACGGTACCGAGCACTCGATAAGAGACGCAATCTGAGACGTGTTCATATCAAAGACATGTTCATGTCAATGACATTGGAACACTTGCCCTTTGTTAATCTTTTATTTATTTTTATTTATTTTGATCTTTTGAAATCACTCAAGCTTTTTAAAATTGCATAAGTTGCACACTGTCCTATCCCAAGGTTAGGTAGAGAAAAATGAAAGGTCTATCATTAGGCGAGGCTTAAAGTGGTTTATCAAAAAAGGATTGCATATTTGAAGGGTGAGAAGTGATATGATGTGGCTACAAGGGGTGCCTCAAATCATTGGTATACCTTGTGCTTAATTCGACATGGATTTTTATTTTTATTTATATTTTTTTTTAATGTAATGAAATGATCATATGCAAGAAAATAAATTCTCATTTTTATTAAAGGAAAATAAATAATGATCCCACAAAATAAATTTAAGGGGAATTAAAAGGTGCCTATGCTAGACTTATTGGGGAAAAGGTAAATAAAAATAGAAAAAAGATCATGAAATCTTGTCGTTGAAGCTTGCGTCTTGTCCCTTGGCTTATCATCACTTGGTGTTCTTGGCGACTGGTGGTATTGGAAGCCCGTTATTGTCGATCAAATATTGGATTGCTTCCTTTAGCTTCCAACAGCTCTCAGTAGTATGACCCCTACCTTGATGGTACCTCCAGCGTACATTTGGGTTCCAACTAGGCAATCTCTTCTTAAGTGGGGGATTTTGAATGGGTCCAATAGGAGTAATGAGTCCCTTTGCATGGAGTCGATCGAAAGCATCATCGTAGCTAAATCCAATAGAGGTAAAATCCTTTCTTAGCTGCTTTCTAATTCGTCGATTATCCATGGCTATGATTTCATTAAGGTCGAAAGTACCAATATTGTTACTAGAGTGGGTGTTTTCGGAAGAAGAAGGATAGTCGTTCTTCTTTCCTTTACAGCCACTGTTGTTATTGTTACTGATCTTGGCCTTCTTGTCGCGTGGGGGAACATGAAGGAGATTTGAATCAATGAGGTCTTGAACACAGTCTTTGAGGGTGAGAGATGCTTCGGTGGTGTGACCAGGACCTCTATGGTATTGGCAATAAGAATTTGGGTCCCAATTAGGATACTGTTTTTCAGGCGAAGGGTCTTGACTAGGACCAATGGGGTGAATGAGACCTTGATCGTGAAGACAGTTAAAAGCTTCATTGTAAGTCATTCCTACTGGTGTGTATTCTTCAATGGTCCGTTTTGCCCGTGGCTTAGGAGCATTGAGTTCTTCATTAAATCCTTGGTGAGAATTTTGTTCGATAACCATCACCCGAATTTGCTAATCCTTCTACCATATTTAAGAGCATGGAAATGACATCTTGCAGTTTTCGAACGTCCTCTTTTAGACTTGACGAGTCTTCCCTGGTATTATCTAAGAAAATACTTTCATCCTCCTCCATCATGGCCACTTCATCAAGAGAGGTTATATAGGCTGTCTCGATCATGGGCTTACCTACAAGTGTGATAAGGAGTGAAGGATCGAAGGATGTTTGATGGCTAGAATTTCGGAAGTTTTATTGTCATCAATCAGATCTTGAATAGCTTCTTTGAGTTTCCAACACTCCTTAGTGTCGTGACCCTTTCCTTGGTGATATTTGCAGTGCTTATTAGGGTCCCACTTGGGTGGCCTGGCTTCTAGAACTGGATCTTTGATGGGCCCTATGGGCATGACTAGTCCTTTGAGATGTAGCTTCTCGAAAGCTGTTTCATAACTCATACTAAGTGGAGTGAACACTCTTTTCGACCTTTGGATTCGTGATTTATAGGCGTTCGTAGCATGTACTTCATCAATGGGAGAGGAAGAAAAAGGATAGTTGTTCTTCTTTCCTCTCGCACTATTATCTTTCAGAAGTTCATCTTCAATGTCAATGCCTATATTATACACAGCCTTGAAAGTATTCAAGTTGTGTTAGTATTTTAAGTGCTTTGAATACTTCTCTTGGAGATTCTTGATAGACATCCCCACAGATTCTTTTTCGGTAGGAACCTTGACCATATTAGCAGAAGTTTCCCTCCATTTGTTGAAGAAAGAAGTGAACCCTTCGTTTTCTTTTTGTTTTAACATCTCAAGTTTTCTGTGGTTTGTTTCGTCCTGAATGTTGCACTTATATCTATCTATGAAAGCGTTTGTTATCGACTCCCAAGAGGAGGTTTTCTTTTTGTCAAGGGAAAAGAACCATTGTTGACAAACGGTCTCAAGAGATAAAGAAAACAAGGAATGAAAGACTTTCTTATCAATCCCCTTAATGTTCATTATAGTTTCAAAAGCTCTTAGATGAAAGTAAGGGTTATCTGTTGCCTTGAATTTTGGGATGTCGTTGGCATTGAACTTATGCGAAAGAAGTTCCTTGTCCAGCCAGACCCCTTGTGAACTAATGCCCTGAAATTTATAGTCACTAGATAGCTTGCTCAAGCTTTCTTGCATAATGTTCATTTGTTGTTGCTTCACAGGGTCATTAATTTTGAGGGTTAAAGCCTTCAATGCTTCATTCACGGTAATCAATTGATTCCTAAGTTCGTTAATTTCTTCTTGAGTTGCCATTACATTCTTAGCTTTCCTCTTTTGACGAATCGGTTTATCAAAAAGTAAGACTTGAACAAAGGTGTTGTCCTTGATTACTTGCCCTTCTCTCCTTGACCAAGTACCGTGGAAAGGGAAATTAGGGATATTCATTGTTAATTATTTGACTAAACTCTATTCAACATGCATAGATGAAAGAAGGTAGGAAGAATGAAGGTCGTGATGTGAAGAAAAATGATGTAGATGGAGGGATACGAAGAAATTAGAAATAGAATGTACCCCCAACTCAAATGACGGAAAACCGACTCATGCATAAATCTAAGACATGGTCATGGTTACATGTACAAAGTGTGTGTTAAACTACTGAGTGTAGGTGACATATTAAGACTCGTGTCATGACCATGTGGCTAGACTATGTGACTAGACTCAAGCCAAGACTAAGTTAAGACTTCATGTATATGCATTAAACTGGACAGGCTGTGGTATTTTAGTCATAACTTTTAATCTGTGACTCAAATTGGGATGAAACCAGCGCCAAATTAAAGATAAGACTCGGGGCTACAGATCCATAGTTGTACGACTCATAGTTCTTCCTAGTACTCCGGCTATGACCAAAACAAGTTGACGCTTATGCAGTATACGGGAATAAAAATCCAGGTTGAATTAAAGGAACTATGACTCGATTTTTGACATATTTATTTGCTCAAATTAATTAAGCAAAGTCCTTTAGTTATTAATTAGTTTATTTAGTCTTAACACAAGTCAAACAAACGGTTAGAAAAAACATATAGAGTATGCACAACAAATAATGCACAATTAGTCAAGTAGGCACAATATGATGCAATGAGTTTGCAACCTAACCATGGCTCTAGTTCTCTAAAGTTCGGGATATGGGTTTGTCAAAGAGGGTCCATGGTTAATTGTCCGGATGCACCGCGCAGAAGCCTAACCGTGAAGGGTTGGCGCGAGTGGATGGGACACCGCGAGTTAAAAAACTCGCTTCCATGGTTTGGTGAATTCAACATTCTCGGATGTACCCTTTGATGCACAGAGCGTTCAATCAGGTAGATGGAGCATGAATTCCCAGAGGGTTATGTCCATATGTAGAACACATATGAGTTTTAGAAAAGTGCGAAAAACTCAATCAAGAAGTAGGGTCGAGCAAACAGTGCTAAAAACTGGTCAAAATTAGAACGCGTATTTCTAGCTCGTTATTGGAAGAATTTGGCGCCGGCAAACAAAGTCCAGCGCCACCTTTTGGCTTTAGCGCCTGGCGACAGAAGCTGTCGCCTGGCGCTAACGTCAAAATGTTGGTGCTAGTCTTTGTTCGCTGACGCTAGTTCCTACATGCCTCAGCAGCTTTCTGTGCTCGATAAAATTTTCCAGTTTCGCGCAGCATTATTTCGATCCTAGTTGTGAATGATATTCCTCAAATTTCCTATGTGTAAAAATACTATGTTTTAACTCATTACGGATGGTCTTTCCAATGAGATCTTTTTTATGCATATGACAATAATGTTAATCAAAATTACGCACATGAAATACTTTGTACATTTCGAGTCTCAACCACTCTTTCTAAATCATTGCCGAAATAAATTTCAGGAATTAAAATAGAAGTCCTCCCCGGCGGAGTCGCCAAAAACTTTAGGGAATATTTCAAGCATTACCCCAAGCTTGAACCCCACTGTGATCATACACTTAAGTACGGTGGCGTCCAAAGGGAAAGAAGATTGAGCAAAAGAGTCGCCAACAAGTTTTAGGAACTTGTAAACCGTTCACGAGGTGAAGATTACACCCCTTAACGATCCAGGAGATCGTTAACTCCAATAGGTCTGGAACCATGACTGGTAGTTCGGGGATGAAGGTAAAAATCCAACCTAAAAGAGATTGAACCTACCCTAATAATAGGACTCTACTTTATTCTGGTCGTACTCATGTGCGCTTTCAGACTAACATGCAATCAATAGGTTTACCCTAAACCTGTTTAATCTATGTTGGTTGAATATTAATTCACAAATAAATCTATTATCGACTATCACTTGAATTATAATCAAATTAACCCTAAACAAGATTATTAATTATCTTATTAAGCGTGATTACAAGTACCAATTCCTTTAAACATGCATAAAATGCGTGATCAGGCAATAAGAATAAATATCAAGCAACATAATAATCAATTAATCATCATCAAAATAATAATAATAATAATAATATTCATAATCATGTTCATGTTAAAAAATAAAGCATAATAATAGCAAGATCCTAGGCATGATACTAACAAGATTAATAACAAACCCTAGCATGTCACTAAACAATAAAAAAAATCAAAGCTTTAATCCTAACATGATACTAACATGAATATTAGGAAAGAAAATAAAAGGAATCGCAGGAATGATGATTGATATAACCAAGTCACCCTAAAAATCATACTAAAAAAAACATCCTAACATGATGCTAGGAACATCCTAAACATGATACTAGGAATCAATAAAACATCCTAACATGATACTAGGAATCAAAATAACAATCTTAGCATGATTTCTATATCATAAAATCAATAAATCAATTAAAGCACTTACTTGGATGCCTCGTACCTTTTTCTAATCACAAAATACACTCGTACCTTTAAATCTTTCACGTCTAGGGCGAAGGCAACTTCGAACAATGCTAGGTATGTCTAGTGCTAATGTATGCGGAATTGTGTTTGTAAAAAGGGTTGGTTTAGAAAAAGATAGAGAATCAAGAATTTCTTGATGAGAGTTGATGAGAATTATAAAGAATAAGAATTGATGAGAATTGATGATTGAAACCTGAATTTTAAGAGGCTATTTATAGAGAAAATCAGCCAAAAAGATAGAAAATTGAACTAGAGTTCTGACGTGAAAAAACGGAGTTAGCGCCAGACGCTGACATTAACGCCAGACGCCAAGCTTAGCGCCAGGCACTAATGCTGGAGTTAGGCGCTAATCAAGTTTTTGACGCATTTTCTAAAATCAGATAAAATTTAACCGTAAAGGAGGATAAAACCGTATTTTCCTCAAAAACAATCTTTATTCTGATTAAAATTCTAAAAAGTCAACAAAAGTCAATTTATCAATGCTAATTGAATTAGGAATGAAAAGAACCTTCTAGAAGAATATAGAAGACCAAAACCATTCCTAATTGTATTAGGAATGATAAATCCATGTTAGGCCCTCCCCTAGATCATTGGGTCGCATATAAGGTTCAAACCGGGCGGAGTTTAGTTATTTGGCCATAACTTTCTCATTATTCATCGGAATTGGGCTTAAAATATATCGTTGGAAAGCTCTTTTCAAGCCCCATCAACCTACACTACTATTGGACCCATATCATGGACCAACCAAACTTGATTGGCTGTTTTCTTTGAATAGGTTTTCAAAAACGGAGAGAAAAGAATAGAAATTAAAACTATCCGCAACACTAGACTTTCCACACTTTCACTTCATTCGATTACGATCCGACGTGAAAGGTACTCAAAGAATCAACTAATTTTAGACGAATAATAGTAATATAAACATAATTATTGTCTACCGAACAATTTGAAGTTTGAACATGGCAAGAGTAAGCTAAAAGTATGTTTCGCTCCATTTTTCAACAATTCAAAATTCACAAAAATGAATTATGAAATTAATATTGGTTCCATCACTATAATATACTTCATAATCAGCAATTATAACCAAAATGAGCAAGAAAAAACAATAAAATCAAGCAAAATTCGAAGACAAAGAGCAACAACGAACTTGAACAAAGAAGTGCTCATACAAGGTTCAATACTTAACCATTTTTTATGAAATTTGTTGCAAAACACTCCTTAAACATAGCATGACAACATAGAGAAAATCATTTCAAGAATAATGGACTGAATCGAAAACCCCCAAATTCAAAATTTAGGGTTCAACGGTTCGAAAATCGTCCCAATTAAGCCTAAATTAAACAAAAAAAACTTACATTGGATTACAACAAGTATGAATTAAGGACAAAATTTGCTTCCTTTAGCTTCTAAAATCGCATGAAACCGAGCTCTTTAGTGAGAGAAAAGAGAAAAAATGGATTAAAGAAGGAGAGAGAAGGTGAAATGAAAAATCGTATTTTGCGATTTTCTTTTTGCTGAACTCAGTGTAGCGCGCAACTAAATCAGTTGCGCGTGACATACCAGCGTAACACAGAAAGATGCGCGCGCCGGGCCAGCGCGACCTAATGAGTTGCGCGCGGACACTGGTCCTTAAAATGACCGGAATCTTGATTTTGATCCGTTTGATCATTTTTCAACGGTTTTTGCTCATTATTAGACGTAATGGCGCGCAATTTATCAAAATCCTTTTAAATTTCTTTTCATTTTGTAGTTTGTTTTCTTTTTTGTTAGTTTTTTGCATCATCCTTGCATGCACACCGTGCTTTGTGCCTTCCCTAAGCATACGTTTTAAACGTTTTCCGTAAGAGTGCCTTAAGATGTTCTGTGGTGGTGCTTTACGTAAAAGCACCCATAGAAAGGTTTGTCATTTTACTGTACTAGCATTACAAATGTCCGGGTTTTCTTCTTTTTTCAATTCCGGAGCAAAAAGGAAGGCGTTTTCATGCACCGTAAAAATGCAAATGGCGTATCGTACGGCGCAAAATTGTACGACGTAGGTGTTGCGTAAAATTTCACTTCAGCCCAAGCTTTGCGAGATCTACCTCTCAGGACTAAAAGGTAGAGAATTACTATAGGCGTTAGCTCACGAGTCCACAGGCACGCCGAACCTTCAGGAACAGGCAATTCTTGAATGGGAGAAAATATGGTAGTTAGTGCGCTTACTAACTTACCGGACAGTTAGGGTGTCGAAATCATCCCCTGTATAAAAAAGCGTCAAGACGATGTCGCGCCTATGTAGTCACGTGCGCCCAATCCTAAGACACGTGTACTCATCTTGTGGACAAAACTGCTAAGAGAGTTGCTGACTTTCTTCCCTCTCACTGAATTTGGATATATGCCTCCAGTCCTCAGAGACGTATTTCTATCTTGTGGACATCCGACTCGAATACCGGACCCAGCTCGAATACCGGATCATTTCGGCTCTAATACCGAAAACCCCTTTTTTATTTTTTTACTTTGTTAAAGTCAGACTAAAGTTTCTACGACATATCGAGGGACTTTAGACCAACGATGACACGATTGAGAGAAAGTCTTCCCCTTTCATCCTTTTAAAATCGATCTCTTCTCATGACTTGACATCACCCAGAACACCTTTACCTGTAAAAGCGTTCTACAATTGCAAAGGATCAATCTAGATTCTTTAGCGCGTTAAGCCTAGGAAAAACTTTTTCTAGCCTTAATAGTTAGTTGTTTCAAACACTAAGAGAACCGAGGATTGTTTTGACATCCTTAAACATTACTGAAAGATTCTCTACCCTTAGAGAACTTCGCAGAATGAGTCTCGGATTTATTTCCTTGACTTCTTTGATCATCGTTTATTCTAGACTCGATCAAAGTGGGGGCCAACTTTAGACATCTACTTTTGGCCTCTGGTCCCGACAGGAAGTGCAATGACGATAAATTAAACCATCTTCATGTTGGATCAAAGTGAAGAATACTTATGGATAACTAGTTAAGCCACAAAACACAAAAGACTAGCCCAAATTAAAGAAAAAGCCAAAACAAAGGTCCAATTAACTAAACCCAATCATAATTAGGCTTAAGCCCGTGCTTAAAACCTAATAATAACGGATTTAGGAGCGCCTAGGTTAAATCTTAGTGCTGCCGCAAAAAAAGCCGCGCGCATCTCAAAGATTCGCGCTGAGCTACGGAAGATGCATAATTAACAAGAAGGAGTCCATAAGTGTTCTAAACGGAGATCTAGCAAAGAGAAGTGGTAAATTCCCGAGCACTTAGTTAAATCACATTTATTTTCTTGTTTAAAAGAACCTTAATTAATTAATTAGTGTTGTTTGATCACCTTTAAAATAATTAAATTATCAATTCCACATAGTATCTTGCGTTAAATAAAGATTAGAATTGAATTAAATAATTATTGGTTGATCACTTCAGGCAAGGGGAATATTGTTTAATTTCTTGTCCTTTTCACGAATTTGATTAAATAAGAATAACGACATTAAGATATAATTCCTACGTGAATTAATGATTGTAAATAAGATCAACTAACATAGTTTTAGGTATCGCGTTACATATATTTTTTGGTGATGAAATTGTAATAAAGGAACAGCTAGTAGAGGCCGCACTAGGGATAGGATAACGATTCCCCTCTAAAAGGAACGTTATTTTAGTACCCTCGCTCCCGAACTCATTTCTGGTTTATAGACCAATTTGGGCGTGGGTAAACTCCTGATTTATGCTAATTATTCCATGAACTCCACATGGAAGAAAGGCATGAACGAGGTTTATGAGTTTTTCCTAAAACACATTGGAGACTCCCTACTTGTTTATTACAAAAAGCGTAATGATAGAATCAATTCTAATTTTAGGTCCCCCAAACAGTCAGAAATTCAAATCCTACTACACCTTAACAAGTGTAAAGTCATAGGCTTTTAAGGGGCCATGGGCATTTAAGGAGAGTACCCCTTACGATGGGATCACCCTCCTTACATTGTTCTCTTTTCAACTGGTGGGTCCCCAAATGGTTCATAGGAGGAATAAGACCTTTTGCATTCAGTCGATCAAATGCGGTGTCATAACTCATACTAATAGCAGTAAAGTTCCTCCTAAATAATTTCTTTTGTCCTTGGTTGTTCATAGCAAGGACTTCACTCAAATTAAAGGTGCTAACATTATTTGAGTGGGTGGTTTTGGAAGAAGAAGGATTGTCGTTCTTTTTGCCTTTCTAGCCACTGTTGGAGTTATTGTTAGCAGTTTTTTGTTTAGAAAGGTCGTCTTCAATGTTAATCCCAATACCATAGACGGACTTGAAGGTATGAAGGTTGTTTTAATATTTAAGATGCTTGGAGTACTTTTCTTGGAGGTTCTTGATAAACAACCTCACATATTCTTTTTCACTCGGTACTTCAATCATCCTAGCAGAGGTTTCTCTCCATTTATTGAAGAAAGAAGTGAAACCTTCATTCTCTTTTTGTTTAAGTATTTCAAGTTCCCTATGATCAGGTTCAACTTAAATATTGCATTTATACCTATAAATGAAAGCATTTACAATTGATTCCAAAGTAGAGGTTTTCTCTTTTTCTAGGGAGAAGAACCATTGTTGGTAAACGGTTTCAAGACATAAGGAAAATAAAGAATGAAATAATTTTCTATCAATACCCTTAATATTCATTAATGTTTCAAAAGCTATTAAATGAAATTAAGGGTTATCAGTTGCCTTGAATTTTGGGATGTCTTTGGCATTGAATTTGGAGGGTTAAGGTCTTTAGCAGTTCAGTAACACTAGCCATTTGCTTCTTGAGCTCTTTAACTTCTTCTTGACTCGCCATTATCTTCTTGGCTTTCCTTTTTTAACCGTTTGGTTTGTCAAAAAGCTGTACTTGAACGAAAGGTTGTCTCTGATCAAACGCCCTTCCTTTCTTTACCACGCGCTGTTAATTAAACCATTTTTTTATTTTAATGACTTGACTTAAATTGACTTTGACTTTACGGGTTTATAAAGAAAAAGAAAAAACAAAAATAGGGTATATATTTTTGGGAATCAAGTATATGGGTTCAAACAAGTGGTTTAATTGGAGGATTAATATCCGACTTACCCCCCTAAAAAAAAGACATAAAACACGCGCATACAAGACTCTCTAGACATGGTAAAAGTGTACATACATATTAGTGTGTGCTTTATTTGTGAGTGCAAGTGTTATGCTTTGACTCTTATGTAAGACCATGGGACTTAGTTCCTAGACTCAAGTAAGGACTAAACAAGGGTACTGTTATTAGCAAAATAACCAAACTGATTAGCAAACTATTCAATTAGACTCGTCGTGATGATTCAAGAAAAATACTAAACTAGTGCCAAAGCAACAGGACTGTCGCCGCACACTGCAGTGCAGCGCCAGAGGACAGAGTTGTCGCTCGGCGTTGCACAACAGCGTGTGGCGCTGCAGTCCAAATTTTAACGCCATTACTGGAGCATTAATCTGGGATTGCTTTCAGTATTTTTACTCTCCGGGACATGCCTAAAGTCGTACTAAGTCAATTCTGAAATTAATTAATTAATTAGGAAAAGTCCTTTTAGTCATTAATTAGTTTATTTAAGTCTTAAACACAAGTCAAACAAACGGTTAGGAAAAACACATAGATAATGCACAACAAATAATGCACAATTAGTCAAGTAGGCATAATATGATGCACTGAGCTTGCAACCTAACCATGACTCTAGTTCTCTAAAGTTCGGGATATGGGTTAGGTAAAGAAGGTCCATGGTTATGAGTCCGGATGCACCGCGCAGAAGCCTTACCTTTGGAAGGGTTGGCGCAAGTGGATGGGACCCCACGAGTTAAACTCGCTTTCATGGTTTATTGAATTCAACATTCTCGGACGTACCCTTTGTTGCTCAGAGCGTTCAATCAGGTAAATGGAGCATGAATTCCCATAGGGTTATGTCCATATGTAGAACACATATAGGTTTCAAAAAAAAGAGAAAAACTCAATAAGGAATTAGAATCGAGCCAACAGTGCTAGAACTGCTCAAAATTAGAACTCATATTTCTGGCTCGGTATTGGAAGAACGCAGCGCCAACAACCAGGGACTGTCGCCGCGATATAGCCCTGTCGCCTGGCGACAAAGCCATATCTTTGGCGAAAGGCTCTGTTTGCTATACGTTAGTTCCTACATGCCTCAGCAGCTTTCTGTGTTCGTAAAATTTTCCTGTTTTTTGTAGCATTATTTCGGTTCTAGTTGTGAAAGATATTCCTCAAATTTCCTACGTGTAAAAAATCCTATGTTTTTAACTCATTACGGATGGTCTTTCCAATGAGATCTTTTTTATGGATATGACAATAATGTTAATCAAAATTACCCACATGAAATACTTAGAACTTTTCGAGTCTCATCCACTCATTCTAAATCATTGCCGAAATGAATTTCAGGATTTAAAATACAAATCCTCCCCAGAGGATTCGCCAAAAACTGTAAGGAATATTTCAAGCATTACACTTAAGCATGGTTGCGTCCAAAGGTAAAGAAGCTAGAGCAAAAGAGTCGCCAACAAGTTTTAGGTACTTGTAAACAGTTCACGGGGTGAAGGTTTCACCCCTTAATGATCCATGAGATCGTTAACTCCAATAGGTCTGGAAGCAAGACTGGAAGATCAAGGATGAAGGTACAAATCCAATCTAAAAGAGAAAGAACTTGCCCTAATAATAGGCCTCTACTTTATTCTTCTCGTATTCATGTGCACTTTCTGACTAACATGCCCTAAACCTGTTTAATCTATGTTGGTTGAATATTAATGCACAAATAAAGCTATTATTGGTGATCACTTGAATTATAATCAAATTAACCCTAAACAAGATTATTAATTATCTTATTAAGTGTGATTACAAGTACCAATTCCCTTTAAATATGCATAAAAGGTGTGATCAAGCAATAACAAATAATATGTATTAAGCAACATAATAATCATAACAACAATTATAAACAATAATCATAATAACAATTATAACTTTAATCATCATCAAAATAATAATAATCATAATTATCATAATCATGTTCATGTTAAAGCATAATAATAGCAAGATCCTAGGCATGATACTAACAAGATTAATAACAAACCCTAGCATGTCACTAAACATTAAAGATCAAAACTTTAACCCTAACATGATACTAATATGATATTAGGAAAGAAAATAGGAACCATCATAATAAGAATATTTTATATTAGAACTTTTAGTTATTACCCTAAACATGATACTAGGAAGCAATAAAACATCCTAACATGATTTCTATATCATAATATCAATAAAACAATTAAAACACTTACTTGGATGCCTCGTATCTCTTTCTAATAACAAAATACACAAGTTAGTAACTTCAGGGATAATATTAAATTAAACGATTAAATTAAATAAAGAATTAAAGAATTAAGAAAGTTTAGACTAGATTTGGGACCAAACCCTCAGAAATCAAACCTATCACGTCTAGGGCGAAGGCAATTTCGAACTATGATAGGTGTATCTAGATCTTGTGAATGCGGAATTTTGTTTGTAAAGGGGTGGGTTTAGAAAAAGGAGAGAAAGTATCAAGAATTTCTTGATGAGAGTTGGTGGTTAAAAAGGAGGTTTTAGGAGGCTATTTATAATGAAAATCAGTCGGATTATGATAAAAAAGAATTAGAGTTTTGAAAAGAATAAAACACGACGTTGTCGCCACACACGCCCCTGTCGCCAAACGACAGAGCCTGTCGCCGCAGCGACAGACGTGTCGCTGCAGCGATAGGCCTGTCGCTAGGCGACAACCTGTAATGCAGCGATGCAGATAGTTTTTTTCACGCGTTTTCATATTTTGATAAAATTTAATCGTATGAAGGGTAAAACTGTAATTTCCTTTAAAACACTTCTTTTATTCTAAATAAAACTCTTACAACTCAATTATCAATGCTAATCTCATTAGGATTCCAAAGAACCTTTGAGAAGATTCTAGAAGACCATAATTAATCCTAATTGCATTAGGAATGATAAATCGTAATATGCCCTCATGTAGATCATTGGGCCGCATATAAAGATCAAATCGAGCCCAGTTTAGTAATTTGGACATAACTTTCTCATTATTCATCGGAATTGGGCTTATAATATATCGTTGGAAAGCTCTTTTCGAGCCCAATCCAACTACACTATTATTGGAACTTTGATATGGACCAAACTAAACTGGATTGGATATTTTCAAAAAAATAGGTTTTAAAAAACAAAGAGAAAGAAAAGAATAAAAACTAACCGCAACACTAGACTTTCCACACTTTCACTTCATTCGATTATGATTCGACGTGAAAGGTATTCATCACCGGGCTTGGTTTTGTTGAGACACGAGTAGGTGTCTACACCTCCACTTACAAAAAATAACGATTTTTTCCACGTCATTAATAAATACACAATCACACACAATCAGTCTCAAGCACACACTAATATGCACACTAATTAAATAATGTCAAATACATAAAGTGTGAATAAAATATACAAAGCGAGTCATGGTACTTAAATGGTGTCAAGTGTCATCAACCAAGTACATAATAAAAACTTTCAGCCAAAATTGCACAGATATAGAGTTGAGATCAGTGTCGTCCTGAGATCGCATGTAAGGGAATGGCGCACCAAAAGACCCTGCATTATTCGAGTGCGAGGAGTATTGTCCCTACTAGTACCAACAACTCTAGTAGAAGATTTAATCAAAGCAAGTCCTGTCCAGCTGGTAAAATGCGTAGGCTGACTCAAAGACGTAGGAAGGGTCGGTGGAGGCATCGTCCCAGACACTGGAACTGAAAATAAACCCTGGTCCGTAGGAGTAATGACTGTCCTAGTCTGAGTCTCCTAAAATGGCTCTAATGTCTAAGGCTGCTGCCACTGAGTCTCCTGAGACGGCTGAGAAAACTAAGACTGTGGCCACCGAGTCTAGAGCCCTTGAAATGGCTCAGAAGTCTTAGGATGATGCCGCTGTGTCTGAGGACGCCGAAGAACCTCAGGGGATCGTCTACAGTGACTAGGCTCTCCCTCGTCCAAGCCTCTATGCCTCAAGCGCGAACGAGACCTCCGTCGCCTCTGTCACTCTTGAAAGACAAAATGAAAAGATATCAGTGATGCAGGAAAAGGTAAACACAAGAAAACAAGTGAATATACCTCATGAGCATTATGTGAACCACTCTAATAAATCACGTCGCGTCGCAGCTTGATGATACAGTGCTTCAAAGCGTCAATTAACTTCATAAAACCCATCACATCCGAGTGCGTGAGCTGAAAACAAAAAAAAATCAGTAACAAGCAGTATTTAGAAGATTGAAAGGCATGTCAAAAGCTTACCGGCTTGAACTCATCGGGCACAGACTCCTGCGCCTGTCTGAAACCCTATGTCGCATCAGCAATATGCTCCTCAATCATGTCAATCGACCCCGGGTAACAAACAGACTGAGGAGGGACCTCGACCTTTCCCCTACGTCAAGTAGTAGTCGATAACATGATCGAATAATCAAGTTATTCAATGGTTTAAGCAGAGACTAGCAAAAATAAAATCCAAAAAGAAAAGCAAACCTCGAGAAAACGGGGCGGAGGAGCCAAGGAAGGAAGCAAGTCTTGGGAATAATTGCTCTCTATACGCACGAGCTCCTGCCAAGGAAATGTGTAGCGCTCCCCCATGTTGAGTAACACCCCCAGCAAACGTGAGTCTAACATCGACTCCGGTGGAGGTAAAGGCACGAAAAAGCAGTTAGCGCTGTGCTGACGAACAACACGCTCTCCAAGATACCAAACAAAGCGTGTTGTACTAAAGAAAACACTTCGGCACGTCGAAAGCTCCAAAGCCTCGGGAAGATCAGTCATCCTAGCCCAAGGTCGATACCAGATCTCGACAGCAACCTAAAACCCATAAAAGTTGCAATGAATGCTGAAAAATAACATCAAAGTAGAGAATAACATGATGTGAAATCGATCCTTACACCAACAGAAGAGGTGCCTCGACGCAACAGCCCGCGCAGCCTAGATACGGACTCCACTCGTGATTTGCCTCGGTCACGCCAGCTGGCTCCAACAAGGAAATCATGGACCGCTCCACGACGCCGTTGAGGGGCCAATCTCGAAAAGTAATCATAGAACCACAACTACAACAAGGGTAATCTTGAAGGACATGAGTTAAACTAGTTAAAACAAGACAAGAAGAAGAAAGATCATCATTCTATGACTCTCCATAAACCGTAGACAGCAACAGGCGCCTGGTCATTCAACTGCCTGCAGCCATGACCTAATGACGAGAGTAGATCAACATATCCATTACTAGCCCAACTATAGGATCCTATCTCACCAATCCTGACCAGAGACGGTAGGTAGCAAATGAGCGCACGAGAACTCCTATCATGTGAAAGAGTCCCGAAAATGAGATCAAGATAAAGATTCGTACTTACTGCTCAGGTGCCGTCTCAGCTATGTCAAAACCATGGCCTAGAACAGAAGCTAACTCTGATCGCCCACTCCTAGGACCACCTCGAGGTACCGACCGAGTCTTGATATGCTGAACGATAGGGCCTAACAACTCCGCTACCTCGGCCGCCCCATAGAGAGATCAGGAATTTGCCGTACATCCCGCTCGGTGAAGCGTAAGCCGCTCATCATGCTGAAATCCAGAGGGGTCACTGTCATCTCCCCCAAGCAAAGTGGAAAGTGTTGGTAGTTTCCCAAAAATACTCTAACAACGTTCGAATAACTTCGAACCACAACCTCGGGGGCTGTGAAATCCTACGACTGCTAAATAGAAATCTCTTAAACCAGCAGACTCCCACAAGGCGTTGGTGATAGGATCCCCTGTGATGATCCTGTATAGCCGCGGAATCAAGTGTCCAGCTCCTGATCCATGTAGCGAAGCACGCCATCGACTACGCCGGTAAGTGGACGGTGAGAAATATGGTTCTCAAAATAGAAAACCAACTCGTCTGGTGTCCACGGAGGTGGAGTTCACCGACCCCTACCCGTAGAAGGGTGAGGCTTAGTCTCTAAGGCATCGTCGTCTATGCCCTCGGGAACTGCGGGAGTGTCCTCTCAAAAAGCCTGAGGTCAGCCACGAGTAGAAATGTCTCAATCTCGTTGTCTAGGCATGCTATTACGTTCAAGCAAAAATAAAAATCTAAATACTTAGCATCATTTCCTAAGTTATTTAGTTATTTATTCAAAATTAGCTTAACAGTTACCTCAAGTTGCATTTTCTATTATACGCTAAATTTTTACCTTAAGGCTAAAACTAGCAAAATAATAGAATTATTTCTAGTATTAGTTTCTCCATGACGAACTAATACTACTGTTCTCCTAATTGCATTATTCCATGACAATATAGTACATACACCAAACAGAGCATGCACAAAAATAATAGATCAGCACATCATGGCATATTTTACAAGATCTACAACCAATATATCATCATTTCAAGTGCAAAGAAATAACAGAACACCATTTCACGCACAAGTAGTACAAAAAATGGTTATTTGGTCATTTTTTTCACCAAATCATGCAAACTTAGTCTCAAATTGCTCACAAACAAACATACATTCATATACAATCGTATTCATGGCAAGAATTTTGACATTGAATCTCAAAATCAAAAACCCCCAATTTGATGTTTAGGGTTTCAAGCAAATATGGCATTTACAACATGATTCGAGACATAAAAAAAGGAAACTTACATGGATCCTTGTAGGAATTCGAAAATGAGGAAGATAGCTAAAGATTTCAGTGAATTTTGTGAAAAATTGAACGAGAAAAGCTCAAAAAACCGCAGCAACGATAGCAGCTCCAACGCCGTGGCACGGCAATTCCCGCCGCGACACGGTACCTAAAGACATGTCACGGTGCAGCTCCACCCAACGCGGCGAAACAAAAACGGCGGTAGCAGTTGCAGTGCACTCGAACAACAGCAGTGACGGATCCGAAAGCCTTCCTATACGCCGTGACACGATTACAAACGCTGCGACACGGTGAAAATGTTCGTGCAACGGTGAATATCCGTCGTGACGCGGTACTTTGTGAAAAATAAAAATAAAAAAAAGAGAGAGAAGAAGAAATGTGAGAAGACAAAAATGGCAAAAAACAACAACAAAATGAAATGAGAAACCATGCATGCAAAAGCTTGAAATTAAAGCAAAACAAGGCCCCGTGACACGGCCTCGTTTCCCTTTCCACGGTGATCGTTACCGCGTAACGACATACTTGACGTGGCGCGGTAAATTAATTGGTCAAAGGAATGGAGTTCTAAAGACTCGGTGCATGCAGGAATCTGGAAGCGAATACTTCTTGCACAATTAAGTAATTCAGCTGTAAAAATATCCCGTGTCACGGGAATATTTACCGCGTGACGGGATTGATTGCTTTGTCACGGTGCACTAACGCGTGACACGGTGTTTAGGCGCGTGATCTGCACGCTCAAGCGAATATTCCTGGCTTGTTTGACCAAGTTTGAAGGATTTTCCACAGCTTTTGGAAAATTATTTTCTCACCGGAAATACGCGAAAAATTCTAATTGGTATTTAAAGGGTACCAAAATTGCCATTTTATCCCTAGCAAGCGTCAAAGTCACATTTTTTACATTTTAAACATCTAACATAGTCGGATAGTCGACTTGAAGGTGTAAATCATCTACGGCCCACGTTTGGGGATAATCGAACCATCATCATTTCATGGCGCAAGGTTCTTGATATACAGAGACTTGCAAATCTCATTAGACAAGTTTTTTCATCAAGCATGGAAAATTGTCGGTCGTTGTCACCGCTTGAAGCAAAGAAGTCAGCGATTATATCAGTTATCGGCTTTCCTCTAGCATGGAAAGTATTATTGGTGGATTTCTTCAAGCATAGAAAATCGCCAAATTCATCTGTCGACTTTCCTCAAGCATGGAAAGTATTATGAGTGGGTTACTTAAAGTATAGAAAATCGCCAAATTCATCTGATAAGTGACTTTTATGTCACTTCTAGGGTGTTTATTGAGTCATTTTCCGGCTTATTTTCCAATAATTTAGCTCATTTTGTTCTTTATTTCTATTATTTGCTTATTCTCATCTTTTATCTTTATTTTATGTATTTTAGTAGTTTTTAATAGTATTTAGCTTATTTTCTTAATTTATTTAATTTCTCTTCTTTTCTATGTTTATATTTTAAGTTTTTAGTTCTTGTTATATAATAAGTTCCTAGTTTCTCTCATTTTCTTATTTGTTTTAATTTAATCATTTATTTTGTTTTACTAATTTTATTTTATTTTTACTTCGTTTTATTTTATTATATTTTGTTCTATCCTCGTGTCGGTTTTTGGTTTTAGGTGTGTTCGGGTTACTTAGTTCTATTTTATTTCTCTTAATCCCTTTCTTCGGTTTTGTGTGTAGGTGTTCGGGTTTTATGTCAAGTGAGTTCGGTTTCCGAATTCATGTCAAAAGTCAATAGCCACTTCCACACACCAAACAACCACCAGATTAGCTCCCCTGCTCCCATAAACCGCACCTTCCACCAGCCACCAAAATCACCATCAAACGCACCCACCTATCACAGCCACAACAACGCCCGCAACAACTCCAACTCACCTCTAATCTACCGCCCTGAACCACCAACAACAACCAACCGCAGCAACTCACCATGACACCAAGCAGCAACCCTTCTCCCCCTCCATTCACCAACTCTTGCACTGCTCCCTCACGGACCCCGCAGCTCACAAACCACCAATTACCACCTTCTGCCCCCTCAGGCCTCCGCCAAAACCGCCAACAACCACCATTAGCCCTCGAATTCACCACGCACACCAGCCAAATTGCTCCAAATTCCCCAACAAACAACAGCAATTAACCACCGTCAAATAACCGCAGCGTCGCCACACACTCCACAACAGCCCCCTACTTCACCCTGTAGCTCCACAGCCACTACTTTGCCACTAATTCGAGTCCCATCCACCGTCACACACTCACCAACAACCTGTAATAGAGTAGCCACAAAATTAACAGCCGCCGTCAGCCACCAATTAAATCCGCCAGCACAGCAGCGATTTTCGGCCAGCATTCTTCACCATTTGCAAACAATCGAACCTCAATTATAGTTCAATTTGATTGAATCTATTCGCGCCCGCGCATCCTTGTCAGAAAGGGCACAAATGGAGTCCAAATTAAGATTCGAGGCAGTAGCATTTGCGCGACCTCTGGGCGACGTCTTCGCGGGCGCGCAAATGTGGGTTCAATCACGAGCTTCTCACGTGATTTTATTGAAAATCGAACGGCTGTGATTTAGCTATTCTTGATGAGGATTTTGCTGATTGATATCGATGAAGGGTGAAGATGCGTGCGATGGAATTGATGATGCGAATCAGAGCAACCACGAGAAAGGGGAATTGGGGGTCTGATTGTTTTTGGTGGGATTTGTTTGTTTTTCCCCTTTTTAATTTCTTTTTCCTTTCCTTCCTTTTTATTCTTAGTTTTTCCATTTAATTAGTTTAGTTAGTTTTCTTTTTATTTGTCTTTTATTTTCCTTGTATTATAAATAACCCTTTTGAGGTTAATACTCTCGTAACTTTTAACAACCTTTTTTTAGATTAGATAAGGAGAGCTTCTCTCTCTTAGGGTTAGATTAGATAATTTTTAGAGAGAGAAAGTCGATTATTGCTCAATTTTCTTCCAAGTATTCAACTTTACTCAAGTTTAATTTTCAATCAAGCAAGAATTCAAGTTTTCATCTTTCATTAATCCTTTCATTAGTAATATCTTCTCCTTTCCTTTAATTTTATTTATTTGTTTTATTGTTGCTTATTAAACTTGATAAGCTTTCCAATGATATAGTATATGCCTTATTCCGTGTAACAGATCAAACGTTATGATGATTTTAAAAACGGGTAAAAAACTGGAATCACCGTGCACAGTGCAAAAACACTGTGACACGGGACTGGGCCACGTCTGACGGTGCCTGGCACCGTGTCACGGTACTGAACATCGTGTCATGTTGATATTTTTGAAGCTTTTTTGCTTCAAATTCCATCGTGGCACGGTACTTGTTGTCGTGACATTGTACCTGCTGCCGTGACACGGTATTTCTCACTGTGTCACGGTGCTTTTTCCGTGTAATTTCCGCATTTTCCCTTACCGTGACATGGTGTACTGTACCGTGCCATGGTGGACACTTCCGTGCCACGGAATTTTCTCGTGTCTTTTCCGCGTAAACCCTAGCCTTCACGCGTTTTCACTTCCCGTAAGTCAAATATTTCCCACGTCACTCCTGTTTTCCACCATGTCACAGGAGTGTGCCCCGTCTGACGGTGCCTGGCACCGTGTCACAGTGTTCTCCGCCGTGTCGCGGTGTTATTTTTTTAGGGTTTTTATCTTTTTAGGGTTCCATATGTTCCCTCTACTCATTTTCCTTATAAATAACCCCCCTCCTTTCTGCAGCTCGGTGCATCAAATCCTTCTCTCTTCCTGTCTTTTACTCCAAAAAATTATTCTCTTCTCTTCTCTCATATTCTAAGCCTTAAACCTTTATTCCTAATTACACTATTCTTCCCTTAAGCATTCCAAGGAGTCTATACGACACCCGAGGTTCCGTCCTTAAACCAATGCGTGAAAGGTACAAATAACTGAGGGTTTGGACCAAATCAACTCTAATTTTTATTTAATTTAATTGTTTCAATTTGATTTATATTTTAATTGAAGTTACTAACAGTTTATTCATGATGTAGCAAATTAAAGGAACGTGCGGAATGTGAGTAATTAATTAGTTTAATTACTGTTATTTTATTTTAATATTGCTAGTATCATTATTAGGGTTATTTTAAATTTGATTTGACTAACGCTATTATTGTTAAATTTCTTCCAATATTAATGTTTATTCTATTGTTATTATGATCACTATATTGCATGTTTAAAGGGAATATGTAATCTAAAATCACGCTTAATAAGATAATTTGGACAACCGGTTTAGGTTCATTTTTAATCTTGTTATTTAATTCAAGTGATCACAAATATTTTAGAATTATGTGTTACATTAATATTTAACTAATTTAGCCTAATAATAATTTGGAGCAAATTGAATATTTTGTTTGTATGCCTTTAAGATCTTAGGAATCACTTTTCACTATAAAAATCGAGTAGAGGCCAATACGGGCGAATGTGACTCCATGACTCACTTCGTACCATCATCCCCGATCCTCCTTTCGTGGTTCCGAACCATATGGAGTTAGTAATCTCATGGATTATGAATGGGATGTAACCTTCACGGGTCAATCGTTGTTGCCTATCATTGTCCCTTAATCGTGGTTGCCTTTTATGATCCTTGAACGGTTTACAAGTTCCTAAAAAACTTTTTAGCGGCTCCCTACTTTCCTTGTCCATAATCGTATTATGTAAATTCCCACTTCCTATGAGTCCCAAGCATATTCACCACATGCTTTAATGTAGGCGCACTTCAAACGACGCTTACAATTTGGCAACTCCAGTGGGGAGGATTCTTGGTTATTTATCGATTTGAGTGCTCGGTATTTAATTGAGATGAGTGGATCAGACTTGAAAGATTCTTGAATTGTATTATTGCGATTTAATTGGCATTGTCACATATGCATATGCATTTTAGCTTACCTATTTTGCCAAAATAGTACGTGTTCTACGTAAGTGGCTAGCCCGGGGGATTTAAGATCTATGAACCCGAAAACGCTCATGGCAATCAGGGTTCATCTGAGTTTTTAAATCCGCCCAAACCATGGAGTCAAGTTCGATTTCATCACGAACTCACGGAGCCGCCCGTTGGCATACACCCTCAAGAGAGGATGTCTAGCTAACGCGTCCAAACTCTTAACCATGGTACCCATTGACACCCAAAAGCTTGACCATAGTGGAACATAGAACTTGACTTTAGGTTGCGAACTTCATTGCATCATGTGTGACAATGTGCTTATATGTCCTTTTTTTAATTTTTGAATTTTTATTTATTTATCTATTTATATTTTTTCTTATCAAACCCTTTTTTTTTTTATTAGAGTCGATCCATAGACTTTTTTTTAAAAAAAATTGAGTCACCCGGATTTTTATACTCGTATCCTGCATAAGAGTCAATTTGTTTTGGTCATAGCCAGAGTTCTAGAAAGAGTTACGTATCGTGCCACCTATGTATCTGTATCCCCGAGTTTTATCTTTCATTTGGAGTTGGTTTCGTCTCAATTAAAGTCACAGATCAATAGGTATAACTGATATACTACAGCCTGTCCAGTTAAGGTGTCTTTTTAGCGTCAACTTTCTTCTTCTTTTTTTTAATTTTTTTTATATCTTTTCGTGTCAAGCTACTCATAGCCAAGTCCTTTAATGCGTGCCAACTCATATAATATAGGATTATAGTTTTTTTTTTGTTTTTGTTTTTTTTTTTTTTTTTTACCCATGAGTCTTAACTCTTCTATAATTCTAGTCCTCTTCCTAGTTTCTTGTGATCAATTTTTATGCTAACCTTAACATGTGTTATTTGTCTTTGATTATGGTTGATCTTATTTATGACTAACGATTGCCAATGGACCGTATTAACCTATTAAATAGCATAAACATTAAAATTGGACAAAATTAATCAAGTTAGTTTGTCTTTTAGTCTTCCGTGCTATTTGGTCATTGGGTCTTTTGTTTTTCACAACGTCCTCATGTCTAGCCATGCGATCATACCATGAGTCTTAATAAACTCACCTAATCACACATGTTGAGTCATTGCACACACTTTGTCTTCGAGTAATGCACTATGTTGTTTATAATCATATACTAGGACCATGCATGCGTCGTTTTCCGTCGTAATAGGAACGAGTGGAGTATTTCCCATTGGTTTTTAAAATTAATTCATACACTCTTCCTTTCCAATCCAAATATTGAGTTAGTGAATTAGTGGGATCATTTTATCATAATACTAGAGTTCAAGATTCACTAGGCAAGAGTTGGAAGAATAAGGGGAACGTCACTCCTTCCTTCTTTCCTTCCAATCAAAGCATCAACAACAAGAAACTTTTTTCCTCACCAAGCGGCAAGAAGTAACTCATAAACAGCCATGAAGACAAAGCACGATGCAAGCTTGTCACCAAGATTTCATGCTTTTACGTAGGCGCACTTTGAGCGACGCCTACAACGTCATAATAAAAAAAATTGAGTGGAGTTTTCTCACCTGTTTTCAAATGTCTTTTTTTCCTTCCTTTAGTATCTTGAACAATGAGTCAATTAATTAAGTGAATTTATTTCATTTCACAATACTTGGTCAAGGAGCAGGGGTAGATTGGTACGGTACGAGTCATTACCGCATCAACCTCTTAGACTTTAAAGAGAACTTCACCATCTCCACATCACTCATCACCTTCAAACTACTTTCAATTTTTCCATATTGCCACTAAGGAAGATATTGAGAGCATTAACAAGTCCATTGAGACAATGTCTAACATGTTACAAGCACTCACTATCAGAGTCAACACATTAGAGCAAAACAATGTTACTACAGCTGCAATGGCCAAGATCAAAGAGCAAATGAGCAAGATTTATGAGGATTTAACCTATGTGGAACGTCCTCCCACTCCTTTGGATGTGAAGGACAGACTCCCTGAAAAGTTCTCCACTGCTGATATTCCAAAGTTCAAGCCTATTGACAATCCAATATTCCATTTGAAGGCGTTCTCTGCAACCATGGCTCTTAAGGGATTGGACGTAACACTCTTCCCTACAGTGTTTCCTCTCTCCTTAGAACATGCTTGCCAACAATGGTTTTATTCCCTAGATGCCAAGCGTACTGCGACTTGACAAGATGTCACCGACAGTTTCATGAATCGTTACAAGTGTAACATTCAAACTAAAACTTCTGAACGTGAACTCTCCATTCTCAAACAGAAAGAGAATGAAGGCTTCACTTCTTATCTGAACAGGTGGAGGGAAACAGCTGCACTCTTGGTAGATCCTCCCAAAGAAAAAGAGATGATTCGCCTTTTTCATCCAAAATTTGACTCACAAGTACAAGCAACATCTCAAAATTCTTGCATTGAACACATTCGAAGCTGTATACGACATCGGCATCAATATCGAGGATGAGCTTATAAAGACTGCTGGTAGTAACAATAGTAACACTTAGAAAAACAAGAAGAACGTCCATCCTTCTTCTTCTTCTTCTAAGCACGAAAATACTACCAAAATATAAGCCAAGTTAATCTCAATGAAGTGTTAGCTCTTGATGCTCTATTGCCCAAGAAGAAAAGAACTTACACTTCTTTAGGAATGACTTATGATGTGGCCTTTGATCGCCTTTACGGTCAAGGCTTGATCACACCTATTGGGCCATTTTCAGAGCCAAAACCTGAAGAAAGGAGCGCCAAATAGAATCCCAATGCCCATTGCAAGTACCATCAAGGAAGGGGCCACACTACAGAGCAATGTTGGAATTTGAAGGACGTCATTCAAGAATTGGTGGATGTAAACAAACTTCCTGTCCCTCCAGGCGGCAAGAAGTAATGAACACAAGGCGCACAACAGATCCTTTGTGCAAGATTTCATGATTTCTTTTTTTTTTTTTATCATTCATCTCCATTCCCCCATTCATGTCTAGCATAGGTTTTCCATTTAAAATTTTTATATCTTTCTTGTGTTTCGTTCACCTTTATTCCATTAATAAGATGAGCAATTTCCTTTACATCTCGATCATAGCATTTTTCATTCACACATTCCAAAAAAAATAATCAATTGCCGAACTAAACACAAGGTACACCAATGACTTGAGGCACCTTTGCAACCCTGTCATTCACTGTTAACCGTTCAATCACATTACATTTCTTCATCAACCATTTTGAGCCTCGTCTAACGTTTGACCTTCATTTCTTCAACCCACATTCACTTAACCCTGGGATTGGAAGATATGTAATTGTATAACATTCAAAACGCAAGTAAAAAAATAATTAAAAAAAAGCATCAAAGCAACAATAAAACAATGTCTAAAGGCAAGAGTTCCAATGTCTTTGATACATGAACACGTCTCAAATTGCATCTCTCATCGAGTGCTTGGTACCGTGCCTGGGAAACATGAATGCTAAGTGAGTGATGGACCATGTAGGGAATAATTTCAAGCCTTTAAAATCCCACTAGCTTGAACCCCACTGTGATCATACACTAAAGTACGGTGGCGTCCAAATGGGAAGAAGATAGAGCAAAAGAGTTGCCAACAAGTTTTAGGAACTTGTAAACCGTTCACGAGATGAAGTTTACACCCCTTAACGATCCAAGAGATCGTCAACTCCATAAGGTCTAGAACCAAATAAGGGTTCGGGGATGAAGGTACAAATCCAACCTAAAAGAGATTGAACCTGCCCTAATAATAGGCCTCTACTTTATTCTGATCGTATTCATGTGCGCTTTTTAATTAACATGCAATCAATAGGATTAACCCTAAACCTGTTTAATCTATGTTGGTTGAATTTAATGCACAAATAAACTATTATTGGCGATCATTTGAAATTATAATCATAATTAACCCTAAACAAGATTATTAAATATCTTTTTAAGCGTGATTACAAGTATCAATTCCCTTTAAACATGCAATAAAAGGTGATCAAGCAATAAATATCAAGCAACATAATAATAATCATAACAATAATTATAATCGTTATCAAAATAATAATAATAATAATAATAATAATAATAATAATAATCATAAATTATAACAATTAAAATCATAATCATGTTCATGTTAATATTAAAGCATAATAAACATAGCAAGATCCTAGGCATGATACTAACAAGATTAATAACAAACCCTAGCATGTCACTAAACATAAAAATAAAATCTTTAATCCTAACATGATACTAACAATCATAAATATTAGGAAGAACATAGGAAGCATCGTAGGAATCATATTTAATATTAAAATTACCCTAGACATGATACTAGGAATATCATAATAACAATATAAACATGATTTCTACATCATAATATCAATCAAAACCATTAAAGCACTTACTTTGATGCCTCGTACCTCTTTCTAATAACAAAATACACACGTTAGTAACTTCAAGGAAAATAATAAACAACAATTAAATTAAATAATGGAAAGAGAGATTTGGGACCAAACCCTCAGAAATTAAACCTTTCACGTCTAGGGAGAAGGCAAGTGGCTAGGTGTTTCTAGATCTTGTGAATGCGGAATTTTGTATGAAAACAAAGTAAGAAAGAAAGATGAAAAAGATGAAATAATCAAGAAAATTTGATGAAGATTGGTGAATGATTAAGAGAGAATTAGAGAATTAATGATTGCGAATGAAAACTGATTGTAGATGATGATAATTAATGATGATTGGTGTGAATTGGTGAAAATTGGTGAGAATTGGTGAATGAAAACGGAGTTTTTGATCCGATATTTATAGAGAAAATCAGCCAAAAAAAGATAATTTAACAAAACAGAGTCTGACGCTCAGGAAACAGAGCTGGCGCCAACCCTAGCTAGCTAGCACCAGGCGCCAATGGCTAGCGACTGGTGCCAAGCCTGGTTTCAGGCGCCAAGGCCTAGGGTCAGACGCCAGTCTTGATTTTAACACGTTTTCGAAAATCCGATAAGTTTACCGTACTGGAGGATAAAATAATATAATTTCTTCGAAAATGCTATTTGATTTTTATTAAAACTCTGAAAAGTCAACAAAGTCAACTTATTAATGCTAATTGAATTAGGGATGAAAAGAACCTTCTAGAAGATTCTAGAAGACTAAAACCATTCCTAATTTCATTAGGAATGATAAATCATATTAGGCCCTCCCCTAGATCATTGGGCCGTACATAAAGCTCAAACTGGGCCCAGTTTGGTAAATTGGCCATAACATCCTCAATATTCATCGGAATTGGGCTTATAATATATCGTTGGAAAGGTCTTTGCAAGCCCCATCCAACTACACCACTATTGGACCCATATCATGGACCAACCAAACTGGATTGGCTATTTTCTTAAAATAATGTTTTCAAAAACAGAGAGAAGAGAAAAGAAATAAAAACTTTCCGCAACACTAGACCTTTCCACACTTTCGTTTCATTCGATTATGATTCGACGTGAAAGGTACTCATCACTGGGTTTGGTTTTGGGGAGACACAAATGGGTGTCTACAGAAGCCCCCACTTTGACTGAGTTTGGAGAAACGCAAGTTTCGAAAACAAAAGTCAAAGTATCGATAGGGACGGAGAATGATTCAGAACGTTCTGCAATCCTAAATCAATCTTGTAACGCCGATACCTGCAAAACTAACATTAGTTAAACAGATAAAAGAGTCAAGAAACGCGTATCTTGCACCGTCGAGCACACGTCTCTGAAAGTAAGCGATTGTTGTTGCTTTACTGTTTTGATAACATCCTGCAAGCTAGAGAATGCCATCCCGCTTGAAAACCGCTACGCCCGTAACTGCTTCCAATTTGGAAAATTGCTTCGCCTGAAACGACCTTCCTCTGCTATGATAATATTCCACATCCAAGGGAATACTATCGAAGATTATTTCTCTCGAAACAATCCTCATCCGCATTGATAACATTCCACGTCCAATGGAATACTATCGAAGATTGCTTCTCTTGAAACAATCCTCAGTTGTTTGTGACAACTCTCCACAATCTAGGGAACGTCACCTTGCTGTTTCGATGTTCACTCGTCTCTGAACAAAAGAGCTTACTTTTGATATGATCTTCTGAATGATGTGTCCACGCGTCTCTGAACGAAGAGTTTAATAATAGGATGCCCACGCGTCTCTGAGCAAAAGAGCTTGAAAATAGGAAATGTCCACGCGTCTCTGAACAATAGAGCTTGAAAAGGATTGTCCACGCGTCTCTGAACAAAAGAGCTCGATTGATATGCCCACGTGTCTCTGGAGAAAAAGAGCTTTTGATGGAAATGTTCACGCGTCTCTGAACAAAAGAGCTTCGGTGCTTGAATGTTTGTTGCGATAATGTTCTGAAGAAAAATTTCCAAAGACCAACGTTTTTCGATCTCTAAAGCTCGCCTGAACTTTGCTTCCGCTAAAACCAGTATGTTGGTGTCTCCGTGATTAGGCGCTTTAAGCTAAGTGAGACGATCTTTCATCAGGTCGACCACTTATTGTGATTGTAATCAAACTGACTACTTAATCATGTCAAATTGCTTATGCGGGCTCACTGGCACACCAAGGAACCCAAAATTGTTGTATGAAGTTGAAATCACCTTTTGGAGAGGCTTCGAGCTCTGTCGTTGCTGAGATATTTCTGGCGCCAAGAATTGATTCTGTCGCCGAACGCTGTGATAGGGTCTTCCCTGTTCTGCTTCACCTGTATTTATTTTGACTATAGAACTTTGCCAATCTCTTTAATTATCTTAGGGTTGACCTAAAGTTAGCGTTGCTTGACTCATCGACTTGACACGACTCAAGGTAAACTTGACTCGATATGTTTGACTGACTCGAGGTTGACTCGACTCAAAGTGAAATGACATGTGTGACTCAAATCAAAGTGATATGGCACGACATGACTCAATGTGTACATGAGCCGTGTGTGCATTGTAATGTGATCGTGTGACTCGAAAAATGCAAAAAGGCAAAAATTTTCCGTCAATTTTGTGGAGGGTACCGACTTTCTCCCGAAAAAGAAAGACGTGAAAAAGAAAATCAAAAGTTTGAAGATGCATGTTGAATGAGCTTAGTCAAATGTCATTTGATACTATCCCTCAAGGTGCAAGGATTAATCCATCCTAGGCTATCTCAACTGTTGACTCAATGATGAAAGTATTTGGGTAACTTAGGCACGGAGGCTAAGCACTTCATACTTCGTAATGCAATGACAATTATGTGTGATGAGTGATGTTGACATGACAAGGCATGCTTCAGCATTAAGATTTCATGACAAAGGGTTCCTAGGGGAAGTATATTTTGTCATGTATATGTGCAGTGTGTGATCGTGATTCTAAAGCTAAGCCACAAGAGCTAAGTGTGTGGAAAAGATATTATTTGTTAAAAGAGTCAAATGGTGGTGACTCTTAGGCTAGGTAAGCTAATGATATAGGGATCAAGCCCCCAAGTCTAGCTCTACATGAATAGGGATGAGCATTGGAGATGATCCCTTGATACGATCATGGTGTAAGTGTGTGAATGTGAATATGAATGCATATTTATTACGGCCGCACCTCGATGTGAGGTTGCCTACGTATCCGTTAGGAATCAGGCCGAACGTAGCTCTAGCCGAACCTCGCACAAGTGTGTATACCTCAAAAAGGTCTTTTTAAGGGTTGTAACGTGGTTAGGCTAGAGGTTATAGAAAAAAGGGATAAAGGCTCAAAACCCTAGATAAGCCCCCAAGGTGTGCAACCTTGCTTTTGAATCGTTGTATTTTTATACTTGAGTTTTTCTACTCTTTTTTTTTAGCTCTCTTTTATCTTTTGCTTTAGCATTTATTTTATTTTTGCAAGTGTGGGCAATCCCGATCATGCGGTCTATCACTCACTTGGCATTCATGTTTCTCAGGCACGGTACCAAGCACTCGATAAGAGACGCAATCTGAGACGTGCTCATATCAAAGATATTTTCATATCCAAGACATTGGAACACTTGCCCTTTTGTACACTTTTGTTTATTTTTTGCTATTTTTGCTATCTTTTGAAATACTCAAGCCTTCTTTAGAATTTCATAAGTTGCACACTGTCTCATCCCAAGATTAGATAGATGTAGGTTGAAAGAAGAAGGGCCTATCGTTAGACGAGGCTCAAAGTGGTTTATGAAGAAAGGATTGTATATTAGACGGGTGAAAGGAGATATGATGTGGCTACAAGGGGTGCCTCAAATCATTGGTATACCTTGTGCTTAATTCGACATAGATTTTTTTTTTTTTTTTAATGCAATGCAATGTGATGATCATATGCAAGGAAATAAATGCTCATTTTTATTAAAGGAAAAGGAAAAAAGACTACAAAAATAATCTAAAGGAAAAGAAAAGGTGCCTATGCTAGACTTATTGAGGAAAGGGTAGATAAAAATAGAAATAGAAAAAAAGAGGTCACAAAATCTTGTCGTTGAAGCTCGCCTCTTGTCTTGTGTTGTTTCCCTTATCATCACTCGCTCTTCTTGTTAACTGGAGGTATGGGAAGCTTGTTGTTATCATTTAAATGTTGGATAGCCTCCTTTAGCTTCCAACAGCTCTCAGTAGCATGACCCTTACCTTCGTGGTACTTGCAGTGCTCGTTTGGATTCCAACTAGGCAATCTTTTCTTGAGTGGGGGATCTTTAATAGGTCCAATGGGAGTAATGATTCCCTTGGCATGGAGTCGATCGAAAGCATCATCGTAGCTAATTCCAATAGGGGTAAATTCCGTTTTCGGTTGCTTTCGATAACCCATGGCTAGGATCTCACTAAGGTCGAAAGTACCAACACTATTACTAGAGTAGGTGTTTTCGGAAGAAGAAGGATAATCGTTCTTCTTCCCTTTACAGCCACTAATACTATTGTTACTAATCTTCGCCTTCTTGTCGTGCGGAGGAACATGAAGGAGATTTGAATCAATGAGATCTTGAACACGATCTTTGAGGGCGAGACATACTTCGGTGGTGTGACCACGACCTCTATGGTATCGACAATAAGAATTTAAATCCCAATTGGGAAACCGCTTTTCAGGTGGAGGGTCTTGACTGGGACCAATGGGGTGGATAAGATCTTGATTGTGAAGACAGTCAAAAGCTTCATTGTAAGTCATTCTTATTGGTGTGTATTCTTCAATGGTCTGTTTTGCTTATGGCTTAGGAGCATTAAGTTCTTCATTAAACCCTTGGCGAGAATTTTGTTCGATGGCCATCACCCGATTTGCTAATCCTTCTACCACATTCAAGAGCATGGCAATGACATCTTGCAGTTTTCGAATTTCCTCTTTTAGACTTGACGAGTCTTCCTTGGTATTATCTAAGAAAAGACTTTCATCCTCCTCAATTATGGCCACTTCATCGAGAGAGGTCATATAAGCTGTCTTGATCATAGGCTCTCCCACAGGTGTGATAAGAAGTGATGGATCAAAGGATGCTTGGTCATCTTCGATGGCTAGAATCTCGGAAGTTTCTTTGTTATCGATCAGATCTTGAATAGCTTCTTTGAGTTTCCAACACTCTTCAGTGTCGTGACCCTTTCCTTGATGATATTTGCAGTGCTTATTAGGGTCCCACTTAGGTGGCCTAGCTTCTGGAACTGGATCTTTGATGGGACCTATGTGCATGACTAGTCCTTTATGATGTAACTTCTCGAAAGCCATTTCATAACTCATACCAAGTGGAGTGAACACTCTTTTTGATCTCTGGATTCGTGGTTTAGAGGCGTTCGTGGCATGTACTTCATTAATGGGAGAGGAAGAAGAAGGATGGTCGTTCTTCTTTCCTCTCGCACCATTGTCTTTCAGAAGGTCATCTTCAATGTCAATGCCTATATTATAGACAGCTTTGATTGTATCTAAATTGTGTTGGTACTTTAAGTGTTTTGAAAACTTCCCTTGGAGATTCTTGATAAACATCCTCACGGATTCTTTTTCGGTAGGAGCCTTGACCATCTTAACGGAAGTTTCCCTCCATTTATTGAAGAAAGAAGTGAAACCTTTGTTTTCCTTTTGTTTTAACATCTCAAGTTGTCTGTGGTCTGTTTCGTCTTGGATGTTGCACTTATATCTATCAAAGAAAGCGTTTACTATCAATTCCCAGGTAGAGGTTTTCTCCTTGTCGAGGGAGAAGTACCATTGTTGGCAAACGGTTTCAAGAGATAGTGAGAATAGAGAAGGGAAGACCTTCTTATCGATGCCCTTAATGTTCATTATAGTTTCGAAAGCTCTTAGATGAAAATAAGGATTATCTATTGCCTTGAATTTTGGGATGTCAGCGGCGTTGAACTTATGTGGAAGAAGTTCCTTGTCTAGCGAGACCCCTTGTGAACTCATGCCCTGAAATTTATAGTCACTAGATAGCTTGCTTAGACTCTCTTGCATGAGGTTCAATTGTTTTTGCTTCACGGGATCATCAACCTTGAGTGCGAGAAGCTTCAGTGTTTCAGTCACGGTAGCCAGTTGGTTCTTAAGATCATTGACTTCTTCTTGAGTTGCCATTATCTTCTTAGCCTTCCTCTTTTGACAAATCGGTTTATCAAAAAGCGAGACTTGAATAAAGAGGTTGTCCTTGATTAATCGCCCTTCTCTCCTCGACCAAGTACTGTGGAAAAGGAATTTGGGGGTACTGATTGTTAATTATTTGACTCAAACTTTATTCAACATGCAATGGATGGAGGAAGTGCAGAAAGATGGAAGAATGTGAAGAAGATTTAGATGGAGGGATATGAAGAATTAGGAATAGAATGTACTCCCCCAACTCAAATGACGGAAAGACCGACTCATGCATGGACCTAAGACATGGCCATGGTGATGTACTCAACGTGTGTGCTAAGACTAGTGAGTGTAGATGGTACGTTAAGACTCGTGTCATGACCATGTGGCTAGACTATGTGACTAAGACTCGATTAATGACTTGACAAGGTGTTATTGACAGCGAAAATTAACCGAATTAAACAGAGGACTGATTAATTAGACCCTAGGTGATGACTCGACCAATAATCCGAACTGTCGGCCAAGCGACAGGACTGGCGTCACACTGAGGAGCTTGGCGCCAGACAACATAGCTGTCGTCAGGCGCTACACTCCACCATGTGGCGCTACAGCTCAGACCTTGGCGCCAATGTTGGAACTTCGGTCTGGGACTGTTTTTGGTGTTATTAGTCAACTGGGGTATGCCTAAAGTCGTACTAGGTCAATTCCGATTAAAATATTAGACTTTATTGACTCAAATTAAATAAATAATTAATTAATTAATTAGGCAAAGTTTTTTTAAGTCATTAATTTATTTAATTTCAACACAAGTCAACAAACGGTTAAGAGAAACATAGAATATATATGCACAACAAATAATGCACAATTAGTCAAGTAGGCACAATATGATGCAATGAGTTTGCAACCTAACCATGGCTCTAGTTCTCTAAAGTTCGGGATATGGTTTAGTCAATAGAGGGTCCATGGTTAATTGTCCGGATGCACCGCGCGGAAGCCTAACCGTGAAGGGTTGGCGCGAGTGGATGGGAGACCGCGAGCTTTAGAAAAAACTCGCTTCCATGGTTTGGTGAATTCAACATCTCGGATGTACCCTTTGTTGCACGGAGCGTTCAATCGGGTAGATGGAGCATGAATTCCCAGAGGGTTATGTCCATATGTAGAACACATATGGGTTTCAGAAAAGTTAGAAAAAATTCAATCAGGAAGTAGGATCGAGCAAACAATACGAAAAACCGGTCGAAATTATAACGCATATTTCTGGCTCGGTATTGGGGGAAATTGGAGCCAGCAAACAGAGACTGGCGCCAACTTTTAACTGTAGCGCCTGGCGCCAATACTGGCGTCTGCCGCTATGGCAAAAAGTGTGGCGCCAAGCTCTGGCCCCTGACGCTACTTCCCACATGTCTCAGCAGCTTTCTGTGCTCGATAAAATCTTCCAGTTTCTCGCGGTGTTATTTCAGTCCTAGTTGTGAAAGACATTCCTCAAATTTCCTACGTGTAAAATCCTATGTTTTTAACTCATTACGGATGGTCTTTCCAATGAGATCTTTTTTATGAATATGACAATAATGTTAATCAAAATTACGCACATGAAATACTTAGAACTTTTCGAGTCTCATCCACTCATTCTAAATCATTGCCAAAACAAATTCAGGAATTAAAATAGAAATCCTCCCCAGCGGAGTCGCCAAAAACTATAGGGAATAATTTCAAGCCTTTAAAATCCCACTAGCTTGAACCCCACTGTGATCATACACTAAAGTACGGTGGCGTCCAAATGGGAAGAAGATAGAGCAAAAGAGTCGCCAACAAGTTTTAGGAACTTGTAAACCGTTCACGAGGTGAAGGTTACACCCCTTAACGATCTAAGAGATCGTCAACTCCATAAGGTCTAGAACCAAATAAGGGTTCGGGGATGAAGGTACAAATCCAACCTAAAAGAAATTGAACTTGCCCTAATAATAGGCCTCTACTTTATTCTGATCGTATTCATGTGCGCTTTTTAATTAACATGCAATCAATAGGATTAACCCTAAACCTGTTTAATCTATGTTGGTTGAATTTAATGCACAAATAAACTATTATTGGCGATCACTTGAAATTATAATCATAATTAACCCTAAACAAGATTATTAAATATCTTATTAAGCGTGATTACAAGTATCAATTCCCTTTAAACATGCAATAAAAGGTGATCAAGCAATAAATATCAAGCAACATAATAATAATCATAACAATAATTATAATCGTTATCAAAATAATAATAATAATAATCATAAATTATAACAATTAAAATCATAATCATGTTCATGTTAATATTAAAGCATAATAAACATAGCAAGATCCTAGGCATGATACTAACAAGATTAATAACAAACCCTTGCATGTCACTAAACATAAAAATCAAATCTTTAATCCTAACATGATACTAACAATCATAAATATTAGGAAGAACATAGGAAGCATCGTAGGAATCATATTTAATATTAAAATTACCCTAGACATGATACTAGGAATATCATAATAACAATATAAACATGATTTCTACATCATAATATCAATCAAAACCATTAAAGCACTTACTTTGATGCCTCGTACCTCTTTCTAATAACAAAATACACACGTTAGTAACTTCAAGGAAAATAATAAATAACAATTAAATTAAATAATGGAAAGAGAGATTTGGGACCAAACCCTAAGAAATTAAACCTTTCACGTCTAGGGCGAAGGCAACTTCGAATATGGCTAGGTGTTTCTAGATCTTGTGAATGCGGAATTTTGTATGAAAGAAAGATGAAAGAGATGAAATAATCAAGAAAACTTGATGAGGATTGGTGAATGATTAAGAGAGAATTAGAGAATTAATGATTGCGAATGAAAACTAATTGTAGGTGATGATAATTGATGATGATTGGTGTGAATTGGTGAAAATTGGTGAGAATTGGTGAATGAAAACGGAGTTTTTGATACGATATTTATAGAGAAAATCAGCCAAAAAAGATAATTTAACAAAACAGAGTCTGACACTCAGGAAACAGATCTGGCGCCAACCCTGGCTAGCTGGCGCCAGGCACCAATGGCTAGCGCCAGGCGCCAAGCCTGGTTCCATGCGCCAAGGCCTGGAGTCATACGCCAGTCTTGATTTTAACGCGTTTTCGAAAATCCGATAAGTTTACCGTACTGGAGGATAAAATAATATAATTTCTTCGAAAATGCTATTTGATTTTGATTAAAACTCTAAAAAGTCAACAAAGTCAACTTATCAATGCTAATTGAATTAGGGATGAAAAGAACCTTCTAGAAGATTCTAGAAGACTAAAACCATTCCTAATTGCATTAGGAATGATAAATCATATTAGGCCCTCCCCTAGATCATTGGGCCGTACATAAAGCTCAAACCGGGCCCAGTTTGGAAAATTGGCCATAACTTCCTCAATATTCATCGGAATTGGGCTTATAATATATCGTTGGAAAGGTCTTTGCAAGCCCCATCCAACTACACCACTATTGGACCCATATCATGGACAAACCAAACTATATTGGCTGTTTTCTTAAAATAAAGTTTTCAAAAACAGAGAGAAGAGAAAAGAAATAAAAACTTTCCGCAACACTAGACCTTTCCACACTTTCGTTTCATTCGATTACGATTTGACGTGAAAGGTACTCATCACTGGGTTTGGTTTTGGGGAGACACAAATAGGTGTCTACATACCGCATCATATGAGATTGCCTACATTGATTCAAAAGAATAAAATAAAAAAAAAAGAAATTCAAAACAAAAAATATACATGAAAAATAAAACTTGCAAAATTAAAAATTTTCAAATTCACAATTACACGTCTTAGGGATTCTCTCGGGTCTTGAGCCTTTTACCCTTTTCTTCTTTAAACCTTCAGCTTAACCACCTTACAACCCTTGAAAGACCTCTTTGAGGTGTACACACACTTGTGCAAAGTTCAGTTAGAGCTATGTTCGGCGTGATTCCTAACGGATACGTAAGCAACCTCACATTGAGGTGCGGCCACATTCATATTCATATCTATGCATGATAGAGTCAAAGAATATCCAATTCTTATCCCTATGACCCTATCCATCTAGAGCTAGACTTGGGGGCTTGAACCCACATTATTTAGCCTACCTATCCTAAAGAGTAATCATCTTTGACTCTTCTCACATATATTTCCATCACCATAACCCTTGCTGCCAGACTTAATATCACATTCACACACTTCACTCACAAATACATATCTATAGACACCCATTTGTGTCTCCCCAAAACTAAACCCGGTGATGAGTGCCTTTCACGTCGAATCATAATCGAATGAAACAAAAGTGTGGAAAGGTCTAGCGTTGCGGAAAGTTTTATTTCTTTTCTCTTCTCCCTGTTTTTGAAAACTTTATTTTAAGAAAACAGCCAATCCAGTTTGGTTGGTCCATGATATGGGTCCAATAGTGGTGTAGTTGGATGGGGCTTGCAAAGACCTTTCCAACGATATATTATAAGCCCAATTCCGATGAATATTGAGGAAGTTATGGCCAATTTACTAAACTGGGCCCGGTTTGAGTTTTAAGTACGGCCTAATGATCTAGGGGAGGGCCTAATATAATTTATCATTCCTAATGTAATTAGGAATGGTTTTAGTCTTCTAGAACATTCTAGAAGGTTCTTTTCATTCCTAATTCAATTAGGACTCTTTAGAGTTTTAATCAAGATCAAATAGCATTTTCGACTGAAATTATATTATTTTATCTTCCAGTACGGGAAATTTATCAGATTTTCGAAAACGCGTTAAAAATAAGTTTGGCGTCCAACCTCAGGTCTTGGCGCCTGGAACCAGGATTGGCGCCAGGCGCTAGCCTTGGCGCCTGGCGCTAGCCACTGGTGCCTAGCGCCAGCTAGCCAGGGTTGGCGCCAAGGTTGTTTTTCGATCTTCAGACTCTGTTTAGTTAAATTATCTTTTTTGGATGATTTTCTCTATAAATATCGTATCAAAAACTCCGTTTTCAAGAATCAACTCTCTTCATTCACGAATTCTCATCAACAATTAGTTTTAATTAGCATTCACCAATTCTCTTCATTCATCAAGCTTTCATTCATTCTTTAGCATTCTTTTCTTTTCTAAACTTTGGCTTTTTCATACAAAATTCCGTATTCGCAAGATCTTAATACACCTAGCCATATTCGAAGTTGCCTTCGCCCTAGACGTGAAAGGTTTTAATTTCTGAGGGTTTGGTCCCAAATCTCTCTTTTAATTATTTAATTTAATTGTTTTGATTATTATTTTCCTTGAAGTTACTAACGTGTGTATTTTGTAATTAGAAAGAGGTACGAGACATCCAAGTAAGTACTTTAATGGTTTAAATTGATTTTATGATGTAGAAATGATGCTTAGATTGTTATTTTGATTCCTAGTATCATGTCTAGGGTAACTTTAATATCAAGTATGATTAAAAGTATGATGCTTCCTATATTCTTCCCAATATTAATTCATGTTAGTATCATGTTAGGGCTAAAGATTTGATTTTTATTGCTTAGTGACATGCTAGGGTTTGTTATTAATCTTGTTAGTATCATGCCTAGGATCTCGCTATGTTTATTATGCTTTAACATGATTATAATTATTATTCATGATTATTATTTATTATATTGCTTGATACATTATTTTATTTGTTGTTGCTTGATCACCTTTTATTGCATGTTTAAAGGGAATTTGTATTTGCAATCACGCTTAATAAGATAATTAATAATCTTGTTAGGGTTAATTGTGATTATAATTCAAGTGATCGCCAATAATAGTTTATTTGTGCATTATATTCAACCAACATAGATAAACAGGTTTAGGGTTAATCCTATTGATTGCATGTTAATTAGAAACCGCACATGAATACGATCAGAATAAAGTAGAGGCCTATTATTAGGGCAGGTTCAATCTCTTTTAGGTTGGATTTGTACCATCATCCCCGAACCCTTATTTGGTTCATGATCTTATGGAGTTGACGATCTCTTGGATCGTTAAGGGGTGTAACCTTCACCTCGTGAATGGTTTACAAGTTCCTAAAAAACTTGTTGGCGACTCTTTTGCTCTATCTTCTTCCCTTTTGGACGCCACCGTACTTTAGTGTATGATCACAGTGGGGTTCAAGCTAGTGGGATTTTAAGGCTTGAAATTTTTCCCTACAATATCCATATCACATTTTCTTCTAGGAACCCTCTATCATGAAATCTTACTTCAACGCTGCGCATGTTTCGTCATCTTTCAAGACAAAATCAAAAGAGACATTGTATACTTGCTTAGCTTCTAGACCTAAACAATGTTCATTGTTTCATACATCACATATCGTGCTTAGCTCCTTGACCTATGTTATGTGATACTCATCGATCACTTCATCTATATATACGTGCTTAGCTTCCAAACCTAAGTAACGTTCAAGATCGTTTCTTTAAACCATATATGATGCTTAGCTCCATGACCTAAGTTCATTCACCTATCGTGTCACATGACGTAATTGCCCTTAGCCTCCTAGCCTAGAACATGCATCATGCATACATTATACTCAAGACGAGCAGTTCAATATGACAAGAAGAAAATCCATGTGATTCATTTTGTCTTGCTCAACAAGGAAGTTCAAAACTTCTTCCCTTTTTTATCATGACTTTTATTTTAAGGAAGTTTAAAAACAAAACTTCATTTTTCACGTCTTTCTTTTTCGGGAAAAAGTCGGTACCCTCCACTCATGACAAAAATGACGGAAATTTTTTGCTTGTGTCAGTGCACACACTCACTCAAGACACACACAATCACAAGTCATACACATGTCATGTCATGTCAAGTCAAACTTTGTCAAGTCAAACTTTGTCAAGTCAGTTGGTCAAGTCAATCACAGTATATACAAGTCCCTTGGCAAATTTTATTTTGCAGGTCTCATCTACAGCTCACGTCCGGGGACAAGTGGACCATTTACAGCCCACGTCCGGGGACAAGCGGACCATCTACAGCCCACGTTCGGGGACAAGCGGACCATCTACAGCCCACGTCCGGGGACAAGCGGACCATCTAAAGCCCACGTCCGGGGACAAGCGGACCATCTGCAGCCCACGTCCGGGAACAAGCGGACCATTTACAGCCCACGTCTTGGGACAAGCGGACCATTTACAGCCTACGTCGGTGTACAAGCAAACCATTTACAACCCACGTCCGGGGACAAGCGAACCAACTACAACCCACGTTTGGGGACAAGCGAACCAACTACAGCCCACGTTCGGCGACAAGCGAACCAACTACAGCCCATGATCGGGGAAAATTGAACCTGCCAAAAATCAGACAAGTCTTTTCTCAAGCATGGCAAGTGTCATCTAGTTGATTTCTTCAAGCATAGAAACCCGCCAAATTCATATGTCGACTTTCCTCAAGCATAGAAAGTATTATCCGGTGGATTTCTTCAATCATAGAAAGCCACTAACTTCATATGTCAACTTTCCTCAAGCATGGAAAGTATCATCCGGTAGATTTCTTCAGGCTTAGAAAGCTACCAAACTCATCAGTCGACTTTCCTCTGGCATGGAAAGTATTTCAACAAAATGTCATTTGGTGGATTCCTTCAAGCATAGGAAGCTACCAAACTCATTTGTCACCGATACACCGGTGTCAGATACGCATTCTATCCCTTTACTATTTTATCTGTGGGACTAACACATTTCTGCAGGTATCGGCGTATACAGAGTGATTTAAGATCGCAGAACATCTTAAATCATTATCCGTCCCTATCGACTACTTTGACTATCGTTTTCGAAAATGACGTTTCTACAAATTTAGTCAAAGTGGGGGCTTCTGTAGACACCTAAAAATGTCTCCCCAAAACCAAACCCGATGATGAACACCTTTCACCACCATTATTGGTCGGGTTGAGTATTAAATCTTTGGAGTGATTAAATCTATGTTCTATCCAATACATTTCATAAAACAATCCATTTCCTAGCTCATTTCCCTAAACCATAACCTATTTTCCACTTTTTGTATCCACATTGCAAAACCGAGCTGAACTGATTTTATGAATATATAATTTTGGTTGGATAGGCCTTGAAAAAAGCTTTCCAACCATATATCATAAGCCCAATTCCGAGCTATAACGAAAAATATATGAGCAAAACACTAGACTCGGCCCAAAACCGACACCCTTCCACTAAAACAACCATATCTTAAAATCTACAAATCATTTTTACCTGATTTCAATTGGGTTGGAAATTAGACTTAATAAGATTTCCAATGAAATATTATATTCTTTATTCCAAGTTACGTCACAAAGGTTATGATGATTTTAATAACAAGTAAAAAACTGGAATCACCGCGCATAGTGCAAAAGCACCGTGTCACGGGATTAGGCCCCGTGTGACGGTGCCTGGCACCGTGTCATGGTACTGAACATCGTGTCACGGTGATACTTTTGAAGCTTTTTCGCTTCAAATTCCACCGAGGCACAGTACCTGTTGCCGTGACATGGTATTTCTCACCGTGTCACGGTGCTTTTTCCGTGTAATTTTCGCGTTTTCCCATATCGTGACACGGTGTACTGTACCGTGCCACGGTGGAAACTGCCGTGTCACGGTACGTGTGCCGTGTCACGGAATTTTCTCGTGTCTTTTCCGCGTAAACCCTTCACGCGTTTTCACTTCCCATAGGTCAAGTTTGTCCCGCGTCACTCCTGTTTTCCACCGTGTAACGAGAGTGTGCCCCGTCTGACGACGCCTGGCACCGTGTCACGGTGTTATTTTTTTTAGGGTTTTTAATCTTTTTAGGGTTCCGTGTGTTCCATATACTCATTTTCCCTATAAATACCCCCCTCCTTTCTAAAGTTCGGGGCATGAAATCCTTCTCTCTTCCTCTCTTTTATGCCAAAAAATTGTTCTCTTCTCTTCTCTCATATTCTAAGCCTTAAACCTATATTCCTAATTACACCATTCCTCCCTTAAGCATTCCAAAGAGTCTATACGACACCCGAGGTTCCGTCCTTAAACCGATGCGTAAAAGGTACAAATAACTGAGGGTTTGGACCAAATCAACTCTAATTTTTATTTAATTTAATTGTTTCAATTTGATTTATATTTTAATTGAAGTTACTAACAGTTTATTCATGATGTAGCAATTTAAAGGAACGTGCGGAATGTGATGAGTAATTAATTAATTTAATTACTGTTATTTTATTTTAATATTGCTAGTATCATGATTAGGGTTATTTTATATTTGATTTGACGAACGCTATTATTGTTAAATTGCTTCCAATGTTAATGTTTATTCTATTGTTATTATGATCACTATATTGCATGTTTAAAGGAAATATGTAATTGAAATCACGCCTAATAAGATAATTTGGACAACCGGTTTCAGTTCCTTTTTAATCTTGTTATTTAATTCAAGTAATCACAAATATTTTAGAATGATGTGTTGCATTAATATTCAACCAATTTAACCTAATAATAGTTTGGAGCAAATTGAATATTTTGTGTGTATGCCTTTAAGATCGCAGGAATCACTTTTCACTTTAAAAATCGAGTAGAGCCCGATACGGGCGAATGTGACTCCATGACTCACTTCGTACCATCATCCCCGATCCTCCTTTCGTGGTACCGAACCATATGGAGTTAGTAATATCATGGATTATGAATGGGGTGTAACCTTCACGAGTCAATCGTTGTTGCCTATCGTTGTCCCTTAATCGTGGTTTCCTTTTATGATCCGTGAACGTTTTACAAGTTCCTAAAAAACTTGTTAGCGGCTCCCTACTTTCCTTGTCCCTAATCGTATTATGTCAATTCCCACTTCCTATGAGTGTCAAGCATATTCACCACATTCTTTAATGTAGGCGCACTTCAAACGACGCTACAACGCAAACTTGTCTTTCTTTCGGTATCTGTTACAGGTTATCGATGCCTTGTTTATCTTATGTTTAAAACTTGCTATAATATAGACACGATTACACAAAAGTGCTGGAGACTTATTTCAAGATGCCCAAAACTAGAGAGCCTACAACTAATGGTTTTTTAGGCAAATAATTTGACAATTTTATGCTCTTAAACTTAATACTATCTCTGTTTATGTGGAGATAATGTTATTTTTTATGAAAAGATAATATGTAGGAGATATTGTTAGGAGTCCTTAGTTATCTTTATGTTAATATTTGATTTGATATGTTTCCTAAGCATAAGATAATTAGGAAAACTCTGTAAACTATGTATGTACACATTGAGGCATAATGAGAACTTCAGATCTTGAGTTAATTTGACATGGTATCTAGAGCTAAGGTTTAAGAATCCATAAAAAAAATTTATCTCGTTATAATTAATTAGTGATGGCGAAGGGAGATGATGATGTTCCGCCACCACCTGCCGTTGATCTTGAGTACCATTTGGGTTCGACTGATAATTCCTGCATCATTATCACACTGATTAAGCTACGAGGGGCAAACTACGATGAGTGGGCTACGTCTATGCGTAGAGCTTTAATTGCAAAGTGGAAGTTTGGGTTTGTGGATGGCTCGATTAAGGAGCCTACAGCTGACTCTATAAAGAGGAAGCATTGGATAGCTGTAAATTCCATGCTTGTCACGTGGATTAGTAATACATTGGATGAGTCTCTGCGTCCAATCATTGGAGATTATGATGATGTGAATGAGTTATGGGTACACCTTCAGCAACGCTACAATGTTGTGAGTGGTACTAGAGTTTGCCAATTGAAGAATTCGTTGGGTGAGTGTAAACAAACGTCGTCGGACATAATACTTTGAATGTTTGTCTAAGATACAGACAGAATTGCTACAATATAGTCGTATTACAAAGTGTTCTTGTGGGGAATGCAAGTGTAATATTGCACAGCAAGTAAGTGATATTCGTGATGAAGATCACTTGCATTATTTTTTAATTGGACTTGATGATCCATACGAGGCAATTCGTGCTTAATTGTTGGCACAAACACCCTTGCCTCATGTGGATAACGCATACCAAGCAGTGATCAATATTGAGAGACTACGGTCTAGGGATGGAAAGCCCAAGGAGAATGTTATGGCATTTAAGGTAGACTCACAAACCAAGTCGACCTCGGGAGATGGTGAAAGACCTTTTTGCACCCACTACAATCGGGAAGGTCATGATTAGGAAGGTTGCTATCAAATCATCGGGTTTCCCAAATGGTAGGACATGAATCGGCGAGGAGGTAGAGGCCGAGGACGCGGACGCGGTGGTCGTAGGGGAAAGAGTGGTGGTCACGGTGCTAGAGGGGGGGGGGGGGGGCGAAGTACAGCTTCCACAAACACCACACATCGGGCTAATGCGGTCCAAAGTGGCGTGAATAGCAATGGGACAGCAGGAAGCAGCAATCAAAGCTCCTCCACACAAGGGCTTGCAGGTGTAACGTCTGACCAAGCACAAAAAATCATTGAATTGCTTAGTAACAAATCTAAGTCTCGCTTAGAAGCTAAGACAAAAGTCTCGTGGATCGTGGATACTGGAGCCTCTAATCATGTAACAAATGATTTATCGATTATGAGAAATATCAAAACAATTCAAAATTGTCCGGTGGGATTACCCGATGGTCAATTAGTGAACGCAAACCAATTTGGTTCGGTTACACTAGATGGTGGTCTTGTCATTGATTATGTTTTATTTGTACCACATTTGAATTGTAAATTAATTTCTCTTACTCAGTTATGTGATGAGTCACAGTGTACAATACAATCTACTAACAAAATTTGTGTTATTCAGGACCAGTCGACGAGGATGGTGATTGGAGTGGGTGAACGAGAAAATGGACTTTATTTTTTCCGAGGTGTTCCGCAAGTGAAGGTGCTAGCAGTATATTGTGTGGTAGATCTTTGGCATCAACGCATGGGTAATCCGTCGGAGAAAGTGTTGAAGTTACTTCCACCTGTAAGTAACTCAATTAGAAAGAATAATAAAGTGTGTGATGTATGCCCTCGGGCAAAACAGTCTAGACATAGTTTTCCTATTAGTGAGAATAAGGCTAGTAATTTGTTTGATCTAGTTCATATTGACTTGTGGGGTCCTTAAAAGGTAGCTTCGTCGTGTGGTGCCAAGTATTTTTTGACAATAGTAGATGATTATTCTAGGGGTGTTTGGATTTATTTGATTAAAAATAAAACTAAAGTTGAATTTCATTTTCTCAATTTTATTACCTTGATCAAACGCCAATTTAATAGAGAAACAGTGGTTCGTAGTGATAATGGAACCGAATTTAATCATCTTAAGGAATATTTTGTCAAAATGGGATTATTTTTTAGTCTTCGTGTGTGGGTACTCCTCAAAAAAACGGGAGAGTAGAGAGAAAACACCAACATATTTTGAATGTAACACAACCATTAAGATTTTAAGGTGGATTGCCGATTAAATTCTGGGGGGAGTGTGCTTTGACGGCTTGTTATTTAATTAATCGTAATCCAGGTCCATTACTGGGAATAAAACTCCATATGAAATGTTGTTTGGCAAAATTCCTTCATATGATTTGATTCGTGTGTTTGGGTGTTTGTATTATGCACATAACCAACGGAGTAAGGGATATAAATTTGAGTCTCGGAGTAGTAAATGTGTATTTTTGGGTTACCCGTTTGGACAAAAGGGATGGCAATTGTTTGATTTGGAGACAAAAGAGTATTTAATGTCTAGAGATGTAAAATTTTATGAGCATGGTTTCCCTTATGTTGAACAATCGGATGAATCTTCGAGGTTAAGAGATGGAGAGAAGTTTGTTGATGTGGATGATGGAGATGAATTTTCCCAATGGCACATGGGTCATATAGATGTTGTGGATGAGGCCGTAGGAGATGGTGGAGCACCCGTAGGGGGTCCATCGGGCGCTGGCCTAGAGTAATCCCAGCAGTAGCACCACACATCTCGGGGCGCTGGGTTGCCAACGGGCGCTGGCCGAGAACAGCTCGAGCAACGCAACACAGCAGCTGGCGCTGGTGTAGACAACTACTTTTAGCCTCTTGTCCCGAAAGGAAGTGCGATGATGTTACAAAAAACAGTTCTTCATGCTAGATCAAATTTGAAGTATTGATGGACTATGAAAAGAATTATGAATTAAGTTAAAACTCATATTAGAGACCAATTTAACTTAGAGCCATGTCTGATTACTATTTAGGCTTAAAACATGTTCATACATGTTTAAACTTGATTAATAACGGACCCAAATGCGTTAAATGCAATGATTAGATCCAATGGAACCTACATTGTTGAAAAACAGAGCCAAACAGATAAACAAAACATCAAATTCCTATGCAAGGCCTATACAAATGGATACACCTTTCAAAGAGTTTTCCAACGGTATCTTATAAGCCCAATTCTGAGCTAAAACGATGAAGTTATGATCAAAAGTCACCCTTGCACTCCAACGGCCATATCATTTGATCCGTAATAGATTTTAACCTAATTCCAGAGATCCAGAGATTTCCAATAATATCTCACACTCCTAAATTCAACTTTGCAATCAAAAGTTATGGAAATTTTAAAAACGCGTTTTCTTATAAGGCAAACCCCAAACCAACGCAACTCAGTAAGTTGCGCGCGCCTCGCGTGCGCGAATCATTGAGATGCGCGCGGCACCCAGCGCGACTCAGAGAGTTACGCGCGCAACCTAACACCGCGGCTATAAAACCTTAAACCTAGATTCCTACGCCTATAAATAGGGGTCTTCGTTCAGCACTAAACAGACAGAAAAATCAAAATACTAAACCCTAAATTCTGAAAACCCTAATCTCTCTCAAACCTTCTTACTATCTGTAGGAAATATTTCAAGAATTACACCAAATTTGAAGCCCACTGTGATCATACACTTAATTATGGTGGCATCCATAGGGAAGGAAGCTATAGAAAAAGAGTCGCCTACAAGTTTTAGGAACATGTAAACCGTTCACAGGGTTAAAGTTACACCCCTTAATGATCCAAGAGATAGTTAACTCCAATAGGTTTGGAACCAAGACTGGAAGTTCGGGAATGAAGGTACAAATCCATTGTAAAAGAGAAAGAACCTGCCCTAATAATAGGCCTCTACTTTATTGAACTCGTATTCATGTGCGCTTTCTGACTAACGTGCAATTATTAGGATAACCCTAAACCTGTTTAATCATTGTTGGTTGAATATTAATGCACAAATAAATTTATTATCGGTGATCACTTTAATTAAAATCATATTATCCTAAACAAGATTATTAATTATCTTATTAAACGTGATTACAAGTACAAATTCCCTTTAAACATGCATAAAGGTGTGATCAAGCAAAAACAATAACATATAAAATCAAGCAACATAATAACAATAATAATCATAATTATCATAATGAAAATAATCATGTTAAAAATAAAGCATAATATTAATAGCAAGATCCTAGGCATGATACTAACAAGATTAATAACAAACCCTAGCATGTCACTAAACAATAAAGATCAAAACTTTAATCCTAACATGATACTAACATGATATTAGGAAAGAAAGAGGAAGCATCATAACAATCATACTTGATATTAGAAACTTTAATTAATCCTAAACATGATACTAGGAAGCAATAAAACATCCTAACATGATACTAGGAATAATAATCTAAACATGATTTCTACATCAAAAGATCAATAAAACAATTAAAGTACTTACTTCGATGCCTCGTACCTCTTAGTAACAAAATACACACGTTAGTAACTCCAAGGAAAATAATAAAATCAAAACAATTAAATTAAATTGGGACCAAAACCTCAAAAATATCAAACCTTTCACGTCTAGGGCGAAGGTAACTTCAAACTTGCCTAGGTATGTCTAGTGCTAATGTATGAGAAATTGTGTTTGTAAAAGGCTAGCCTAGAAAGAGGGAGAGAGAAAATATGCTTTAGCTTAGAGAAAAAGAAGAAATTAGAGAATTCTGGTTATTGAAAAACGGAGGTCCAAGGACCTTGTTTATAAGAATATAGTCCGAAATCGATAGAAACGAATCAGAGTTCAAAAAGGAATAAAACACCTCCCTGTCGCTTGCGACAGGTCACGTCGCCAGGCGTTGCACTGCTGCGCCAAGCGATGAACCTGTCGTTTGGCAATGTAGGAGGTTTTCAATGAGTTTTCAACGCGGAATCCACTTCTTTATAAAATCGAGTCGTAAAATCCGGGTTTAGGGGTCAAATCTATTTTCATATACAACACTTCTTTTATTCCAAATAAAACTCATAGAACATAATTATCAATCCTAATCCCATAAGGATTTAAATGAACCTTCTAGAAGATTCTAGAATACCATAATCAATCCTTATAGCTTTAGGAATGATAATTCATAATAGGCCCTCCTCTAGATCATTGGGCCGCATATAAGAACCAAACTAGGTCCAGTTTAGTATCTTGGCCATAACTTCCTCATTATTCATTGAAATTGGGCATATATTGTATCGTTAGAAAGCTCTTTTCGTGCCCCATCCAACTACACAATTATTGTACCCTTTTCATGGACCAAACTAAATTGGATTGGCTATTTTCATAAAATAGAGTAGGTTTTCGAAAACAGAAAGAAGGATTTTTAGTAAAAACTAAATCGCAACATTAGACTTTCCATACTTTCACTTCATTCGATTACAATTCGACACAAAAGGTATTAATCACTGGGTTTTGTTTTTGGGAGACACAAATGGGTGTCTACAGAAACCCCCACTTTGACTGAGTTTGGAGAAACTTATGTTTCAAAAACAAAAGTAAAAGTATCGATAGGGACGGAGAATGATTTGGAACGTTCTGCGATCCTAAATCATTCTTGTAAGAGTTAGTTAAAACAGATAAAAGAGTTAAGAAATGCGTATCATGCATCGTCGAGTATACGTCTGTGGGGGTAACTGGATTGTGTTGCATTTGTCGTTGTGACAACCTTCCACAAGCTAGGGAATTCTATCTTGCTGTTTTGATGATGTTCACTCGTATCTGAACAATGGATCTTTGACGATCCTCCTCAAGCTAGGGGATACCACCTAAAGACTGCTACGCCTGTTACTACCTCCAATTTCCGCTGTGATAGTCTTTTGCAACCAGAGAATACTATCAAAGATTGTTTCGCTTGAAACGATCTTCTACCGCCTTGTGACCATCTTCCGCAAGCCAGGGAACATGATCGAAGATTGCTTCGCCTGAAGCCATCCTCAGTTGTTGCAATAATATTCCAAAGAAAATTACCAAAGACCAACGCTTGTTGATCATTAAAGCTCTCTTGAACTTTGCTGCCGTGATATTTGCTGAAATTTCTGTGGTGCCAGTACGTCGGCACATTTTGCTGCTTGTGAACCATTATGTCAGTGCCTCTGTTGTTTATGAACCATTATGTCGGTGCCTTTGCGATGAGCCAATGTTTAGGCGCTTTAAGCTAAGTGAGACAATCATTTATCAGGCCAATCACTTTCTGTGATTGTAATCGAGCCGTTTACTAAATCATGTCAAATTGCTTCTAGGGGCTAACTGGCATACCAAGGAACCCAAAACTGTTGCATGAGGTCCACATAATCATATTACGGGGCCACACACTCTGTCACCGCACCAGCGCCTGCTGGAAGACCTTATCGCCAGACGACAGGCTTGTCGCTAGGCGATAATTTCGTCGTCTGGCGCTGCATTTGGGATTTTCGAATTAATCCCCTTTCTTCTTCATTTCGCCGTTGCTGCTGCTATTTGCTCGCGATTCGCTCCAAACTTCAATTCACTCGTTCTCGCTCATTTCTCAACCAAATTCGCTCAAACTTCTTGCAAATCGAAGCTTATTTCATCTAGTTTCCTAATCTATGTAAGTGTTCTTCAAAGTCACTCGGATTTTTTTGAATTTGCGCATGTTAGTTCACGAATTTTCTTAAAATTTGAATTTTATTTTGCTTAATTTGCATTGTTTGTTGGATTTTATGGCATGAATTTGCTTGATTATGCTTGTATATTGCCTTGGGAGTGTTTTGAGACTTGTTTGACTAAATTTGGTGGAGAAACGAACAATTCACCATTGTTGAACCCCTCGAGGCCGTGAGAACAATGTGACTTGTTTTTTCGCGTTTTTGATAGCTATTCTTGTACAATTTGTCACAATTATTGTCATAATATTGCAAGAAATTGTTTGATTGCTTGAAAATGCTATTTATGCTTGAATTGAAATCATGGTCTTTTTTAGTACTACGTACTCTGTGTTTTTCGAACATAGTATCATGCGGCTAGGTGAACCTTTAATACCATAGAGCCTTAATTTTTGTTATTGTGCATAATATAGTATGGATAGACAACGCGGCTGTAGTTCACGGTCCAAGGACACTCGCTGGGAGCACAAGCCCGTCGGTGAGGGTGAGGAGCCATCCACCTCTCTAAATCCCTTCCCGGAGTGGGATGAGCGCACTTTGTTCTTCGCTCCCAAGCACCACATCTCAGTGTGGGTGCGACACGAGATCGTTAGCAGGAGGACTCGTAGCCACGGCTCTGGAAACGAGACCATTGGACTCGTAACCATTAGGGATTACGATTGCTGTGGGAGTCTTGTGGGCTGACTTCCCTATTTCGGGCAACTCAGGCATTGTACTCTTTTGACGCGAGCAACCACGTGGTTTGAGCTTTAGTGGAGTTTTTCTCGGACACCACCAACACCTTTCACTTTCCTTGGGGCGAGATGAATGTCACCCCTACTGACTTCAGTCTTATCTCGGGACTGGAAATCTGTTCTACTGCACTACCATTTGACAGTAGGATCACCGTCTTTTCTTCGATGGTTGAGGATTTGTTAGGTCCGATTACTATTCGGGCCCGTGCCGAGGCTGAGTCGACACGACTTAGTGCTCGGTGTATCCGCCGGTCTACTTTGGCAATGGCTTTTCAGGATGGTGCGACCACTAGTGAGTAGCGGGTGCGCATCTTCGTTCTCATTTTGCTGTCAGGGACCTTTTCTCCTAACAGAGGTAGCCGAGTACTTCTCTACTACCTACCTGCTCTCCGCGGCCTTCACCTGATTGGGACCTAGGACTGCGCTAGCTTAGCTTACGCTGATTTCCTGCTAAGTTTGCGACGCTTCTGTCGTCACACAGCTTTTATAGGGGATATCGCACTCTCCAGCTTCTGGAGAATTGTAGAGGTATACTTTATCCCTTTTTAAAGTTATCTCTAGATTCATATTATCATTCGCTGATTTTCCTTTGTCTTTGTAGATTTGGTTCTACGAGTACTTTCCGTCGCTGGCGCCGGCGAGACCATCTCCTCGCGAGCTCCCTATTGATCGCTGGCGCCACTACTGCCCGTGTCCGAGATTTGATCCTCTCGGTATGTTTTTTTTGACGCTTGTCTCTTGTATTGATTTTAAATAGACTTTTATCTCACATACATGTTTTGTAAGAGCCTAATGTGATGTATCGACCATGGGCCGATCTGGCTGTTCCTACGTTGGATGCGCAGTACACAACCGAGCGTCGCTACTTTCAAGGGACGTCCTAGGCCGTGGTGTACCTCGGTGAGAGAGTGGTTGTCCAGCACTCGTTGGATATCTTTGTCGTCCTTGCTCCTCCGCCTCGACACATGTTTCATGAGGCGATGCCAATAAACTTAGCGGAGAGGTCGCCTGCTGGTACTCCTTGGCGATCTCATGCCCTTCCAAGGCAGTGTTACGAGGAGGATTTGCTGCCAGTGCTAGCTCCGGCCCCTGTTTTATCCGAGGAGGCGGCGGTATGCTTTTTATTTTTTTGTTTTTTTGCTAGATATCCCCCAAGTGGACTTTAATCACTTAGATTTGTTTTTTTCTAGGCTACGCTTGCTGAATTCGTTCCTTCTCGGAAGTCTATCAGCTACAGGGGATGTACAACCCAGTTGAGGAGATGATTCCTCCGGCTGCTGAGGATCAGCGCTTTGTCGAGCGGTCTATTCCTCGTCACCAAAATCGGGTGAGTTACCGGTTTACTGCTTATTTGCATTTATCTTGTATTATTACTGACCTTGTTTTTTGACAGTTCTCTCGCGAGTTGGTGACAGTGATGGCGAGGTGTATAGACCTCTTTCGGAGTCAGATGGTGAGGATGAGGAACCAAGCTTCCTGTCGTCATGACGACGTTGCTAAGGAGGTATCTCTTTTTCTTTATTTTATATTTTTTATCCTCTGATTTTCTTTGCATCTGACTTGGTTTAATTTTGCAGGGACAGCCGATTCCTTCACCACGTACTCGGACAAGACCCGAGGCTAGGAGGGAGCCGTCCAGGTCTAGCTTGAGGCGTCGCCGTACTACTTCTGGTGGCCGGGGTGGCCGATCTGATGCCGCTCGGACCGAGACATTGGAGGGTTCGGGTTCTTTGTCTGAGGGCGTTAGGCTAGGCCGTGGGCCAGGGAGGCACGACATCGGCTCCTCCGATGGGTGGTAGGACGTACAAATTTGGCTCGTCGTCGCAACAACCACAACAGCCTAAGCCTTTGTCGATTCAGTACCAGGGTGAGCATGGGTGGACTGGCCCTGATTTGAGGTTCCCTCCACCTAGCGAGTCCGGAGCTGGTGAAGAGCATACTCCTCGGTCTGCGATGTTCTACGATATGATGAACATTACTCCTCATCTGCGTTCTCTAGCACCATAGTTGTACCTGTGCTTTTTATTTAATTTGACTTTGTAGGACTTTGCCGGTTTATATTATATGACTTATATTTTTTAGACACATTGTATATACAAACTATTATCTATTATGTCTGTAGTATCTTTGCCTTTTATTTTTCATTTTATGTGCATATGCGTGTGTGCAAAAAATTTGTGATTAATTTTGCGCAAAAATTTCCGTCATTTTCATTATTGATGGATGGTATCCAATTTTCTCCCCAAAAAAGAAAAAAATGAAAAAAATAGTTTGGAGTAAAATAAGCCTAAATTGAATTATGCTCGATTAAATCCAAGAAAAAGGAAAAATATATTGAATTTTTTTGTGTATAGGGTGATTGAACAAAGAGCATAATAGTAAAGTTATTGTACGAATTTGAATTGTAAATAAAAAAAGTGGTTTACAAAGCGCATTGAGCTGGCGTTGTGTTGGGGTTTAGTAAGTCCAACTTACCGCGGAAATGACCCCGACCCAAAGAACCACTCGCAATTAATAAAACCATAAAGCATAACAAATAAACATAAAAGCATGAAATCGGAATTTACCTTTGACCCGTGCTTCACCCGACCTAATGGGTTCTTACTTGAAAGCTTTAGCTCCGAAAATACCAAGCCTCCAATGGTATCCACCCACAAAGGACGAACACCGAATTTTTAGGTCTGCTACCTTGGAGTTAGCAAGGTCTGACCAAAACCCAAGTGTTAATGGAGTTTAAGAGTTTTTGCCAAAATGCAATGCTCTTTCTAACTCCCACTCAAGCACTTTTCTCCAAAAGCCAACTTGGGTATTTATAGAGAAAAGTGGGAGTGAGAATTTCAATCCCATCAATGTGGGATCATGAAATTCCACAATTTAATTTAAAGCTAAATTAAATTAAATAGGCAAGCAAGTAATAAATCAACAAGTGTCTTTGTTGTATGTAAAGAGAAGTGAGGACCACTTGGAGAGGAAGGGACCATACTTGCTCCCCAATCCTTCCTCTTCTTGTGCCACTTATCCTCACACAAACACACTCCCTTCACATGCTTCCCCAATGACTCACCCTTGCACTCGACCCAGCCTAGCCCCGCATACGCGAGCTGCTAGCTGCAGCCTTCTCGGCCTAGCACGCCCACGCACATATGTGCGGGCTGCTACTGCCGATGGGCGCTGCTAGCAACCCACGCGCATGTGTGGGCTGCTAGCAGTAGCGCGTGCCAGCAAGCCACGCAATGCTTCTAGGTTGCTGGTTGTGGCTCGCTAGCAAGCCTCGCACATGGTGCGGGCTGCTAGCTTGCCTAATCCCCTAGCACTCGAGATTCTGATGCTAGGGGTATTTTAGTCATTGTTGATTTATTACTAATTTTGTCGTCTCGTCTTTTACTATTTTTTACTCGACTTCCGACGCTCTAATCTCGAATTTCCGACGTTTAAATATTTAACACTCCGGCGACGAATTAATTTCTTCCGAATTAATTCGTCGAGTCGGTTCGTATATTTGCTTGGGTGTGACCCGAAGGGTTTAATCAAGATTAAGTTGTAATATTAATTATATATTAATATTATTGATCGGAAGCGGCCTCCATCCAGGCATTCCGATCACGTACTTGACCTTACTGAATATATTAGCTTGCTAATAATTATGAACTCGCTAACGGAATAGTACACTTTTTTGAAGGACACCATTCCTTTCAATCTCCCACATGTCCTTCCGGACAAGTGTGCATTTAGTGTATAGCCTTTTTCCTATGTCGCTTAATGTCTCTTCATGAACTATAAGGTAAGATTATTATGTCATCCTTATTACGTCCAGAAGTGTTTCTCGATTCCGAGTCCGACTATCAATAAACAGATGATTTCTAAAATCCATCCGAGCACGGCCGTGCATTTTTACAGTCTCGCTCTACGAGAGGCCTTGTATACAACAAAGACATCTTCCCTATTTTAGTAGGGGGACATTCCCAGTCTTGTAATGTAGCTCCTTTTACTGAGCGGACCTAGCCGCCCGAGTGTTTCCGTTATAATCTCCTATTACGGCAGACGTTTGAAAACATCAAAGCGGACTAGTACTCAAACAAAAGAACTCACAATACTCATGGTCAAGGAAATAGGTTCCGATAGCCATAATGAGAAGTATACTAATGACGATTTTTAATCTCTTAAAGTATTCTCATAGGTCGATCTAGTATGGTTCTAAACCAATACCTGTGCAAATGATTTATGACAATCATGTACTCGTAGCACAAGAAACAGTGCTATAAATCAGACTACACACTAATCTCATTTGGTCATTAATCGTCCATCGTTTAAATGACCTCGATTAGGGATAATTTTCGATTATAATATTCAATGTTCACTTAATAGGTGTTTCCTTACCAACACTGGTCTTGATACCCTATTTTGAATATTCCAAGAATCTAATGGACTCATTATTTAATCCTAAACCACAATTAAATAGCAATTAGAGTAATAAAATATTGCATGAAATTTATATTACTCCAAAACTTGAATGATTTTTCTAAGTGTCTTACATTAAATGTTCAAAATTTAACTAAAACACTAAACAAGGAAATCAAAGCCAGTCTCCTACATGCGTGATTCCCATTGCCTCAACGTGCTTGTTGTGCTTCACTTGAGGAAAAGGTTTATTAAGTGGATCGGCTACATTGCCATCCGTTCCAACTTTGCAAATTCTGATTTCACCTTCTGATTTCCATTCTCGAATGATGTGAAACCGCCATTTGACATGTTTAACTTTCTGATGTTCCCTTGGCTCTCTAGCCTAAGCAATAGCTCCATTGTTGTCACAATAGAGGGTTATTGGACCCTTTATAGAGGGTACAACATCAAGTTCACCAATGAACTTACGAATCCAAACAACCTCCTTAGCCGCTTCAATAGCAGCTAAGTACTCGGCTTTAGTTGTAGAATCTGCAGTTGTACTCTGCTTGGCACTCTTCCAACTAAACGCTCCTCCATTTAGACAGAACACATATCCAGATTGCGATTTGAAATCGTCTCTATCTATCTCGAAGCTAGCGTCGGTATAACCTTCAACAACTAATTCCTCTGAACCACCATACACAAGGAATTTATCCTTGTTTCTTTTCAGGTATTTTCGGATATTCTTAGCCGTAGTCCAATGGGCCTCTCCTGGATTTGATTGGTAACGGCTCGTAGCACTCAAGGAATACGATACATCTAGCCTAGTACAAATCATGGCATATATGATCGATCCAATAAGCGAAGCATATGGAATCAGATTCTATCTTTCCCGCTCATTAGGTATCTGTGGACACTGCTTCTTGCTCAGGGTTATGCCAAGTGACATTGGCAGGTGACCTCTCTTGGCCCCTTCCATGCTAAATCAAGCAAGTACCTTATCAAAATAAGTACTTTGACTCAATCTAATCATCCTTTTTGATCTATCCCTATAGATCTTGATGCCTAGTATGTACTGAGCCTCTCCTAAGTCTTTCATTGAGAAACATTTTCCAAGCCAGGCCTTTACAGACTCTAACAACGAAATGTTGTTTCCAATGAGAAATATGTCATCTACATATAAGACTAAGAAGGCGATGTCACTCCCACTCACCTTCTTGTAAACACAAGATTCATCTTGATTGTTGATAAAAACCAAACTTACCGATGGCTTCATCGAATCGCAAATTCCAACTTCTGCTAGCATGATGTAGGGAATAATTTCAAGATTTTAATCCCACTAGCTTGAACCCCACTGTGATCATACACTAAAGTACGGTGGCGTCCAAAAGGGAAGAAGATAGATCAAAAGAGTCGCCAACAAGTTTTTTAGGAACTTGTAAACCGTTCACGAGGTGAAGGTTACACCCCTTAACGATCCAAGAGATCGTCAACTCCATAAGGTCTAGAACCAAATAAGGGTTCGGGGATGAAGGTACAAATCCAACCTAAAAGAGATTGAACCTGCCCTAATAATAGGCCTCTACTTTATTCTGATCGTATTCATGTGCGCTTTTTAATTAACATACAATCAATAGGATTAAACCTAAACCTGTTTATCCATGTTGGTTGAATTTAATGCACAAATAAATCTATTATTGGCGATCACTTGAAATTATAATCAAATTAACCCTAACAAGATTATTAATTATCTTATTAAGCGTGATTACAAGTACAAATTCCCTTTAAACATGCATAAAAGGTGTGATCAAGCAATAAATAAATATAATCAAGCAACATAATAAATAATCAATATCATGAATAATAAAATTATAATAACAATCATCATAAATAAAATAATCATCATCAAAATAATAATAATAATAACATCCATAATCATCATAAATTATAACAATTATAATCATAATCATGTTCATGTTAATATTAAAGCGTAATAATAATAGCAAGATCCTAGGCATGATACTAACAAGATTAATAACAAATCCTAACATGTCACTAAGCAATAAAAATCAAATCTTTAACCCTAACATGATACTAACAATCACAAATATTAGGAAGAACATAGGAAGCATCATAACAATTATATTTAATATTAAAATTACCCTAGACATGATACTAGGAATATCATAATAACAATGTAAACATGATTTCTACATCATAACATCAATAAATCAATTAAAGCACTTACTTCGATGCCTCGTACCTCTTTCTAATAAAAAAATACACACGTTAGTAAATTCAAGGAAAATAATAATCAAACAATTAAATTAAATAATTGAAAGAGAGATTTGGGACCAAACCCTCAGAAATTAAACCTTTCTCGTCTAGGGCGAAGGTTACTTCGAATATGGCTAGGTGTTTCTAGATCTTGTGAATGCGGAATTTTGTATGAGAAAACAAAGTAATGAGAAAGAATTGAATGAATTGAATGATTAAGAGAATGCTAATTAAAAGTGATTGTAGGTCATGAGAATTGGTGAATGATTAGTGAGAATAAGTGAATGTAGATGATCAAAAACGGAGTTTTTAATACGATATTTATAGAGAAAATCAGCCAAAAAGATAAAATACACAAAACAGAGTCTGACGCACAAAAAACAGAGCCGGCGCCAACCCTGGCTAGCTGGCGCCAGGCCTGGTTCCAGGCGCCAAGGCCTGGGGTTAAGGCGCCAAGCCTGATTTTAATGCGTTTTCGAAAATCCGATAAATTTGCAGTACTAGAGGATAAAATCATATAATTTCCTCAAAAATGCTATTTGATTTTGATTAAAACTCTGAAAAGTCAACAAAAGTCAATTTATCAATGCTAATTGAATTAGGAATGAAAAAAACCTTCTAGAAGAATCTAGAAGACCAAAACCATTCCTAATTGCATTAGGAATGATAAATCATATTAGGCCCTCCCTTAGATCATTGGGCCATATATAAAGCTCAAACCGGGCCCAGTTTAGTAATTTGGCCATAACATCCTCAATATTAATCGGAATTGGGGTTATAATATATCGTTGGAAAGGTCTTTGCAAGCCCCATCCAATTACACTACTATTGGACCCATATCATGGACCAACCAAACTGGATTGGCTGTTTTCTTAAAATAAGTTTTCAAAAACAGAGAGAAGAGAAAAGAAAATAAAACTATCCGCAACACTAGACTTTCCACACTTTCGCTTCATTCGATTATGATTCGGCGTAATGAGGGCCAATCAATTATAACCACTGTTTTAGAACAAATTGAATCAGGGATAAATCCAATGCCATTAATAGTTGGAGAGACTATGATTAGTCTAGATGAATTGAAAAAGGACCCAAAAGCGCCTCTTCGCGGTTCTCCAATTTTATTACAGGTAGAAAAATAATATTTTTAATTACAGAAATCAAAAAATATATTTTTGTATTGTAATAATAGTTTATTTGCATTGCAATTTTTTCACAGATGTGGCTAATGGAGAGGCTAGGATTAATTAGCCCTCCGGACGACATTGAAAAGTATACTCCCAATTGCTTCGTGAGAAGGGAGAAGCGCATTCCTAAAATTGGGCGCCATGGGTGGAGAAAAGTCGTTGAATCACGTGATTTTTCTATCAAGTGGGTCGTCCCATGGTGGAAAATAGAAAGGATGGTTGGTGTTAACAAGCAACCTTTCTGCCGTCTTCCAAGCTTGTCTCGTGTAACTTATTATTACCCCTGCAGGGTAAAAAGACAATACGGCTTGCTTCAGAATATTTCTTCCGGGGATCTTCGTCCTCCTTATGAGTTCCCTGTATCTCAAGAAGTAGATAGATTCGATGCTTACTGGAGCGCTAGACCTTTATGGGAAGTGATTACCGAAAAGGTTCCTCCTTCTTTGCCCAATGATGTAAAGAAGTGGTTGCTGAAAAAATCTTCGATTGATCAGGGTAGAACCGATGTGAAGAATCGTCTAGGTGACAGGGTTATTCCTACCAAGGAACGCTTAGGTGCAAGAATTGAATTCAAAACACCTGCAATGCCTAGGAAGAAAGATGCTACCAAAGAAAAAGGGAAAAGGAAAGCTAACACCACAGATAAAAAGGCCTGGGTGGAAAAGAAGCATGGAGTGTTAGCTAAAGGGGAGACCATCTACTCCAAAATTGAATGTATGTCCTCTAAAGGATGCCTACTAGCTAAAGTCATGGATGAGGAGGAGGAAGGAGACAAGAATTGGAAAAGATCTAGAAAGGAAAAGAAAGATTAAGAGCATTGCTTAGCTTTAAATTTATTAGACTTAGATTGTTATTTTTTATTTAAAGTTAATTTATTTCAGCTTTATTTAAATTCCATCAATAATGTAATTTTATTTCAGCTTTCAATTAAATTATTTACTTTAAATTTATTTTATTAAAGCAATGAAAATCGAAAAAAAAATTAATTTTCCAGAAACTCTTCAAGTACGGAAGTCGAAAATTTTCCGAAAAACACCGAAATTCGTCCAGAGCTTATTTCAAGATTGGCGCCAGTTATTGGCATTTGGCGTCTGTCATTTAAGTCTGGCGCCAGGCGCCAATTCCATCGGCTGGCGCTGATGACTTCTGGCTGGCGCCAGGTTCTTTTCTGCGACGCCAATAATTCGCCGATTTTCTGTTAAATTTTTAATTAATTCTGGAACGCAGAGATGTCGAAAAATAAAGTGGCCGCACCCGCGAAGGGTTGCCTACGTATCCTTTCTTAAGGAATCAGGCCGAACGTAGCTCTCTTGAGTATTCTACTCAAGTACTTATGGGTAGTATTTCTTAAGTTGGTCAAGATTTGTCATGTTTGAGAATTCATTGCCATCCATATCAGTTAGTTTTACTGCACCTCCTGACAGGATTGTTTTGACAATGTAGGGTCCAGACCAATTAGGTCTAAATTTTCCCCTTGGGTCTAAAACATTTTTCCTTAGTGCTTTTAAAACCAAATCTCCTACTTTGATATTTCTTGTCTTGACCTTCTTATTAAAATGCCTAGCCATACGAGTCTGGTAACACTGAGTGTGATGTAGTGCTTCTAGTCGTTTTCGTCGAGTAGAATGAATTCTTCGTATCTTGCCCTAGTCCATTCAACTTCATCAAGTTTACTCTCTAGCGCAATGCGTAGAGATGGTATTTCTAATTCGACAGGTTGTACGGCATCCATTCCATATACCAAGGAAAATGGTGTATGTCCTGTTGATGTACGGATTGACGTGCGGTAACCCCACAATGCGAAGTGAAGCTTGTCAGGTCAATCCTTATAATTTTCCGTCATTTTCTCGATGATGGTCTTTAAATTTTTATTAGCTGCCTCGACTGCTCCGTTTGCTTGAGGTCTATAAGGTGAAGAATGATGGTGTTGAATGCCATATTTTTGTAGCAATTCTTCACATTCGGCTTGAAAGTGAGTTCCATTGTCACTTATCATTTCATGTGGGACTCCATATCGACAAATAATATTTCTTTCGATAAAGAGTGCTACATGTTTTGAAGTGAGTTTAGCGTACGATTGCGCTTCGACCCACTTTGTAAAGTAATCAATTGCTCTTAGAATAAATTCCTGGCCTCCTGTTCCTGGGGGAGTGATTTTGCCAATGATGTCAATTCCCCATGTAGAGAACGGCCATGGCGATGTGTAGGTGTAGAGCAAAGATGGAGGGACATGTTGTAAATTGGCGTAAATTTGGCATTTAGGGCATCTTTTTACATATTGATGGCAATCCCTATTCATTGTAGTCCAATAATATCCTTCTCGCATTATTTTCTGGACTAACATTTTGCCATTTATATGTGTCCCACAGATTCCTTTGTGGATTATTCGCATTGCTCTTTGTGCATCCTTCTTTCCTACGCAGAGGAGAGCTCGACCTTTAGGTACCCTTTTATGTAGCTCGTTGTCTATGAGTACATATTGATAAGCCGAATGTCTTAATGCTCGTTTTGCTCTTTTGTCAACATGAGGAGGGTATTCTCCATTGGTGACATAGTTGAGTATGTCCGTGTACCACGGTTCTTCTTCTTTTTCTTCTTCTTCTTGGACTAAGTCGTCGTCTTCTATAGCCTGGATATATGCTGGTTTGTAACTTTTTTCGATAGTTAGAGGCATTTGCTCGATTTCCGTGGGAATCCTAACCATTGAGGCTAATCTTGCCAAGGCATCAGCAAATTGGTTTTCCTCTCTAGGTAGATATGTGTATTCTACCTTCTCTAACTGATCGGTAAGAGTTTCCAGATAGGTTTGGTAAGGAGCTAGACTTTCGCTCCTTACTTTCCACCTTTTAGATATCTGATTGATGATCAAAGAAGAGTCTTCGAATATCCTTAACTTCTTTACTCCCAATGTCAAAGCTGTTTCAAGGCCTACCACGCATGCTTCATATTCAGCAGCATTGTTAGTAACATCGAAATCAAGCTTTATGGAGAATGGAACATGCTCCTCTTTAGGTGATACTAGTAGTACTCCAACGCCACATCCCTTTTGGTTTGAGGCTCCATCGAAATACAAGGTCCAAGTATCATATTCAGTGACCATTAGGTCTTAATCTTTAAATTCATTGTCTTGTATTGGCGTCGAGTCTTCTATTGGAAAGTCTGCTAGAAAGTCTGACACCACTGTGGAGTCGGTAAAAACTGTAGGGAATAATTTAAAGCTTTTAATCCCACTAGCTTGAACCCCACTGTGATCATACACTAAAGTACGGTGGCGTCCAAAAGGGATGAAGATAGAGCAAAAGAGTCGCCAACAAGTTTTTTAGGAACTTGTAAACCATTCACGAGGTGAAGGTTACACCCCTTAACGATCCAAGAGATCGTCAACTCCATAAGGTCTAGAACCAAATAAGGGTTCGGGGATGAAGGTACAAATCCAACCTAAAAGAGATTGAACCTGCCCTAATAATAGGCCTCTACTTTATTCTGATCGTATTCATGTGCGCTTTTTAATTAACATACAATTAATAGGATTAACCCTAAACCTGTTTATCTATGTTGGTTGAATTTAATGCACAAATAAATCTATTATTGGCGATCACTTGAAATTATAATCAAATTAACCCTAACAAGATTATTAATTATCTTATTAAGCGTGATTACAAGTACAAATTCCCTTTAAACATGCATAAAAGGTGTGATCAAGCAACATAATAAATAATCAATATCATGAATAATAAAATTATAATAACAATCATCATAAATAAAATAATTATCATCAAAATAATAATAATAATAATAACATCCATAATCATCATAAATTATAACAATTATAATTATAATCATGTTCATGTTAATATTAAAGCATAATAATAATAGCAAGATCCTAGGCATGATACTAACAAGATTAATAACAAATCCTAGCATGTCACTAAGCAATAAAAATCAAATCTTTAACCCTAACATGATACTAACAATCACAAATATTAGGAAGAACATAGGAAGCATCATAACAATCATATTTAATATTAAAATTACCTTAGACATGATACTAGGAATATCATAATAACAATGTAAACATGATTTCTACATCATAACATCAATAAATCAATTAAAGCACTTACTTCGATGCCTCGTACCTCTTTCTAATAACAAAATACACACGTTAGTAACTTCAAGGAAAATAATAATCAAACAATTAAATTAAATAAGTGAAAGAGAGATTTGGGACCAAACCCTCAGAAATTAAACCTTTCACGTCTAAGGCGAAGGCAACTTCGAATATGGCTAGGTGTTTCTAGATCTTGTGAATGCGGAATTTTGTATGTGAAAACAAAGTAATGAGAAAGAATTGAATGAATTGAATGATTAAGAGAATGCTAATTAAAACTGATTGTAGGTCATGAGAATTGGTGAATGATTAGTGAGAATAGGTGAATGTAGATGATGAAAACGAAGTTTTTAATACGATATTTATAGAGAAAATCAGCCAAAAAGATAAAATACACAAAACAAAGTCTGACGCACAAAAAACAGAGCTGGCGCAAACCCTGGCTAGCTGGCGCCAGGCACCAACACTAGCACCAGGCGCTAATGGCTAGCGCCAGGCGCCAGGCCTGGTTCCAGGCGCCAAGCCTGATTTTAACGCGTTTTCGAAAATCCGATAAGTTTGCCGTACTGGAAGATAAAATCATATAATTTCCTCAAAAATGCTATTTGATTTTGATTAAAACTCTGAAAAGTCAACAAAAGTCAATTTATCAATGCTAATTGAATTAGGAATGAAAAGAACCTTCTAGAAGAATCTAGAAGACCAAAACCATTCCTAATTGCATTAGGAATGATAAATCATATTAGGCCCTCCCCTAGATCATTGGGCCGTATATAAAGCTCAAACTGGGCGCAGTTTAGTAATTTGGCCATCACTTCCTCAATATTTCTCGGAATTGGGCTTATAATATATCGTTGGAAAGGTCTTTGCAAGCCCCATCCAACTACACTACTATTGGACCCATATCATGGACCAGCAAAACTGGATTGGCTGTTTTCTTAAAATAAGTTTTCAAAAACAGAGAGAAGAGAAAAGAAAATAAAACTATCCACAACACTAGACTTTCCACACTTTCGCTTCATTCGATTATGATTCGACGTAAAAGGTACTCATCACTAAGTTTGGTTTTGAGGAGACACAAATGGGTGTCTACACATGCTTTAGTCCATAAATGGACTTCTTAAGCTTACAAACCTTCCCATCATTGTTTTGGTCGAGAAGACCTTCTAGCTTTATCATGAACACAGTTTCTTCCAAAATACCATTTAAGAAGGCGGTTTTGACGTCCATCTGCCATATTTGATAGTTATAATATGCAGCAATCGCTAGGAGGATCCGAACGGATTTAATCATTGCGACCGGTGAAAAGGTTTCATCGTAATCAATACCATGAACTTGCCTATAACCTTTTGCCACCAATCTAGCTTTGTAAATGAATACATTTCCATCTTTGTCGGTTTTCATCTTGAAAATCCACTTACATCTGATAGGTGTATAACCTTCGGGTAAGTCAATCAAGTCCCAGACTTGATTTTCAAACATGGAATCCGTTTAAGATCTCATGGCCTCATGCCATTTAGCAGAGTCGGTGCTTTCCATCGCTTGCTTGTAGGTTGTCGATTCATCTCCATCCATAATCAGGATTTCCTTTGATATCTCGGTTAAAACTAAACCAAGATATCTATCAGGTTGAGATATGGGACTCTGAGACCTACGTAGGGTAATGGATTGAGAATTTGCATTGTCGGTTTGACTTTGCACATTTTGATCATTTTGACCTGCGTCAACAGATGTTGTTTGAGCACTTTAACTGTCATTCTGATTTTGTTTCTCATCCTCATGAACTTCGTCGAGTTTGATTTTCCTCCCACTTGTCATTTTGGAAAGGTGTTCCTTCTCCAAAAAGACACCATCGCAAGAAACAAACACTTTGTTCTCCGATTTATTGTAGAAGTAATACCCTTTGGTTTCTTTTGGGTAGCCCACAAAGTAAAACTTGTCAGATTTGGGATGAAGTTTTTCAGAAATCAATTTCTTGACATATGCTTTGCATCCCCATATATTTAGAAAAGACAACCTAGGAGGTTTCTTTATCCATAATTCATATGGAGTCTATTCTATAGCTTTTGATGGTGCACGGTTCAGTGTTAGTGCCGCAGTTAGTAGTGCGTGTCCCCAGAAAGAGATAGGAAGATCACTAAGACCCATTATTGATCGTACCATGTCATACAAGGTTCGATTTCTCCTTTCATATATTACGTTCCATTGTGGAGTTCCTGGAGGTGTCAATTCTGAAAGTATACCTTTTTCTTTCAGATGGTCGTCGAATTCTTGGCTCAAGTATTCACCACCTCGATCCGATCGAAGGGCTTTGATTTTCTTGCCAAGCTGATTTTCAACTTCACTCAGAAATTCTTTGAACTTTTCAAACGATTCAGATTTATGTGACATTAGGTAGATATAACCATATCTACTATAGTTATCTGTGAAGGTGATCAAATATCGGTGTCCATTTCTTGTGGTTGAGCTCATTGGTCCACATACATCAGTGTGTATTAGACCTAATAAGTCTCCTTCCCTTTCTCCTAACTTGGAGAATGGCTGTTTAATCATCTTGCCTAATAAACATCCCTCGCAATTCTCAAATGATTCTAAATCGAAAGAGTCAAGAACACCTTCTTGTAGAAGTCTCTTGATGCATTTGTTGTTAATGTGGCCAAGACGATAATGCCACAAGTAAGTTTGGTTTGACTCCATGGTCTTAGCTCTTTTGGTATTATCATAAACAATTTTGTCTAAACACACAAAAGGTGAAATTTCCATAAATATAAACAAGACATTTAAACAAAGGTCTTGTGATCAAGGTTTAAAATGACGTCCTACGTCGCAAGATCAAAGTATGGTAGATAAAACTTAACAAGTTTTAGACAAAATACATGAGATTACAAGTTTTCTTTGGATAGACTTTATTCATCTTCCACTTGTGTACTCATGGCCACTTGAAAAACATCTCTCATTTCGTTCCTGAAATAAGAGCATAATATGAGTCAATTTTCCGGTATCTAATACCCTATAAATTGCTTATTTTCAAGTGTGTTGATGATACCTGAGATTGGGCTATCTTTCCTCTTGCCTCATCTTCCAAATACTCGCTACATTCTCTTTTGTAGTGGCCTTTCTTACTACAATAGAAGCAGCGCATCTTTGCCTTGTTTTTTAACTCCTTTTTTTTTTTTTTTTTTAGGGAGCCTCAAAGCAAACGTAGCCGCCTTGCAAGAATAGGTTTTCTAGAGCTCTTGGACAACTTCCTTGTAGGGTAGTTAGTTCCGATTGTTGGTAAGTCGCATCTTAATTGCAACATACCCCGAGTGGAGTGAGCTTAGAAGCATATGAGCCGCTTGCTCATCCTCCACCGGTTTACCAATCACTTCCAGATAACCTTGTCATCTTTTGCACATGGGCTTGAAGTGGCATCCTGAGTCTAAGTCTTGCACTATAGACCCCAGCCCATACTTCTTGCCTTTCTTTGCTAAGACATCCATCTTGCGGTGGCTTGATCCTCATGTTAGACAATGACCTAGTCACTTCTTCCACGAGTCCATCATAGTTGCCCTTGTCGCTCTTTGTTACCCTCAAATTGACCACATCTTCTAGAGCCTTGAAAAGTACATCCGAATTGGAGAATTTCTTCTTCCACTGTTCCGGAATGGAGTTTTCCATGAGTCGAGAGAATCTCTTGCAATCATAACTCCACTCCTCATGAGCCATATCGCTCATAATCCCTTTTGAGTAGAAACTCGGGATAGGAGTATCTAAGATATGCTCTAGGTAGCAATTGCGGAGGGTCAAACGGAGTTCGTCTTCTCATTCCTTTAAGTTTACCAAATTCAAGCTAAATGATAACTTCTCGGGAAGTTCTGGGAACATAAGATTATTGTCGATAGTTGAAGACATGATTCTACATTTGAAAGAATTTTGAAATGAAAAACCATTCATGAAAGTTAAATAAGATTGAATTCATGCATTTTAATCAAACTTATTTAAAACGTCTTATTCGACCATTTAAAGTTGTCCCCAGTTTGGTGAGAATAAGTCGATTCCAAGATCCGAAGAAACAAAGAGTGGTTAAGCATGCTTTTTCTTGTCTTAACACTCAATCTCCTAAGGTAAGCAACGCTTTGCTAATGGCTCCAAGCCACTCTCAGTTGAATAAATCGTCGCATCTAATGCTCTCTCAAAAATTTATTCACTCATATCGTTGAGTACAACCAAAACCAACTTGCATACCCGATATGCCTTACTTCCTAGGAGAGATAGTGATGCCTCGCTTTGGCGTATCCCACCACTACCCTCGTTCGGCCGGTAAGTGTTGTTTTGGAATGGCAAGTTTTTACTCAATATTTAAGGACCTAGGGTTTCTATGTTGGTTGATTTAAGTGAACTTAATTAATCATCACAACATTCGAAATCCTAAACATGCATCTAACATATAATTAATATACATAAACCTATATATATATCTAAAAACATAAATATAGATGCATTTGGCAACTAGCATGAACCCTTGAGATCTTCAAATCTTCAAAAGGTCTTCATTTGAAACTTCATGGCTACATCTTCCAATAACCTCCATCTTCAAGACTTGACCATAATTAAATGCAACTACTAGTATCTACGATTAGGACTAATCTAAATATTAAGGTACAAAAATACTCAACGGTACGCAGACCGTATTTAGATTTACAAAAATACATCACGGATCGCAGTCCGTATTTTCTATCCTAATCGGGCCCCACTAGTTGCCATTTCATAAAACCTGTGAGAGAATATACATTCCATTTGTGAATGGCCCATGAATTTTACAACGATAAACAAGTAACAATGCATAAACACTCGTGAACTAGTAACTAATCAAGGTGGTTAATCCAATTAACACGCCTAATTAAAACTAATCAAAGTTGTTTTAACCGGTTATGTAAATAAGCGTAATTAACATTTGAAGCACCCACTAAATTCCGCATCCAACTTAATTAATCCAATTAATTAAGCCGGTAATTCCCAAAATTTGTCAAAATAAATTTTGCCAATGCCGCTCAAAACTGAGGCCTAGCCTCCATAATTTATTAAAATAATTAAAACAAATTAGATTAATAAAATAATTAAAACGACACTTTTTAAGCAAAAATACGTAGTCCAAAGTGTCTAAGTGCCTAGCACTAAGTCATTGAGTGCTCACATTTCGCACAACCGTTTCATGTTCAATTAACGTGGGAGTAGGCCCGATGTCGCTAAGCTTTACAATGCCACATCAGCGAACTTTCACACATAAAAAACGTAGCCCTTGATGGCCATGTTGAACGAATTCATTGCACTACATTGCTTCGCAAGCAACGTCTACGCATACCCCTAATTACACGACGCATGCACCAAGTTCCAAGCGATGCACCATGTGCTCTTGCCCCACATACCCGCGCCACAGCAGCCCCACGCAACACAGCACACACGCACGCACGCACATGGCAGCGTGCTGCTGCTGTGTTGTTGTCGCTTGTGCTGCTGCTTGCGACCGTTGGCACCAGCCACGCCATGGCTGCACGCACAGGGCATGGCAGCCCCTTGGCAGCCACTTGCGGGCTGTTATGCAGCCCGGCTAGCCAAGGGCATTCATGCCTTGTTTTGTGCGCCATTAGCCTCGGGATTTGATCCCAAATTTTGCGTGACTTTTGCAATTAATTCTAAATTAATTTTAGAACTAATTTAATGAGCAAAATTAAAAAAAAATTAAACAAGTCTAACTTAAATAAAATTTTTAAAGTGCATCTAACCAAAATAATTCCCAAGAACCATTATTTAATTAAATTGGTTTAACTTGGTGCAACAAAAATAATAGGGAAAATACTCACTATTAATTTAATTAATTTAAATAAACTTTGAGTTTTTGACAAAATAAGAGAAAGTTGGAAAAATGAACATAAATTCAATAAAGAGTCCAACTTTAATACTTGTGAATCCTTGAAAAATTATATCTTCCAATATGAAGATAAACAATTTTTCTATCAGAAAGTTTCAAACTTTATGATTCTTATCAACTAAAAAATGATTAAATCAATAAAGTCTAACAAAAATTCATGGAATTTAGTAATATAAAGTTTCAATCACTTAACATAATTAAAGATTGAATCTTTAATACTTGGAAGCCTCAAAGAACAACAATTTCACACTTAATGCAATTAGTTTATAATTATGTGAAAAAATAAAACCAAGCATTCAAGCACAAATTACTACAAAGTAATCATTCCTAAAGAGGCTTTAAATTGCATATAAAATATGTATTGAACCAATTACAGAACCACCATAAATATGCAATTAATTTTCAAGGTTAGAAAGACTTAAAATTTTTCGTAAAAACGAAAAAACCCTCGAAAATAGCATTTCTTGTCGTTTTTTGGCTAAAAACCGCTCCCTGAAAGAATAAAACCATTTCCAGAACACATTTTTCACCCAAAATTCACTATTTTTGGGTCGAAATCTAGGTTTGGGGTTGAAGGTAGCTTAAATACGAGGTTCAAATAGATAATACGAGCTACTAATCTAATTAGCAACTTAAGCCAGTAAAATTAAGCCATAAAAATCACCTTGAAAAATATTATGATTTTAAAATAAACGAGCGTGGCTCCGATACCGCTGTTTGGGTTTGGTAAGTCCAACTTACCGCGGAAACGACCCCGACCCAAAGAACCACTCGCAATTAATAAAACCATAAAGCATAACAAATAAACATAAAAGGATAAAATCGGAATTTACCTTTGACGCGTGCTTCGCCCGACCTAATGGGCTCTTACTTGAAAGCTTTAGCTCCGAAAATACCGAGCCTCCAACGGTATCCACCCACAAAGGACGAACACTGAATTTTAGGTCCGCTACCTTGGAGTTAGCAAGGTCCGACAAAAACCCGAGTGATTAAATGAGTTCAAAGGCTTTCACAATGGTGATGCCTTTTTGAACTCTCACTCAAGTGATTTTCCCATTACCCCAACTTGGGTATTTATAGGGAAAACAAGAGAGTGAAAAGGCTCTCCCATCAATGTGGGAGAATTTGATTTTTCCATTTTATTTTAAAGATCAAATAAAATAAATAATCAAACTAGTAATAAATCAACAAGTGGCAAGTTCATGAGAGAGGTTAAGTGAGGACCATTTGGATGAGGGGGGGGGGGAACTTGCTCCCCACTCCCTCTCCAAAAACCGGCCAACACACCCCTCTAACCTCCTCTCAAATTGCGCCACATGGCACCACACTTGGGCACCAAGGCACCCAAGGTGGGCTGCCATGTGCGGCTGCCAGCAAGCCCAGCACAAGCGTGCAGGTTGCTAGGCGCTGCTGGCCAGCAAGCCCAGCACGGCTTGTGCGGGCTGCTTGGCACTCAGCCAGCAAGCTGCGCATCAAGGATGCGGGCTGCTGCTAAGTGCTGATGCTCCTTGCGCGCGTTGGCCAGTGCTGCTAGCATTGGTGCGCTAGCACGCACCAGCCAGCCTAGGCTCGGCTTGGTGTGCATGCCAACCACCATGCTATATTAAATGCCCCTAGCACTCGGTTTGCCCGGGGTATTTCGATGCTAGGGGTATTTTGGTCTTGTTGATTTATTATTTTTATGTCTCGTCTTTTATTACTTTGACTCGACTTCCGACGCTCGGTTTCGACGCTCTAAGCTCGAATTTCCGACGTATAAATATTTAATACTCGGGCGACGAATTAATTTCTTCCGAATTAATTCGTTGAGTCGGTTCATATATTTGCTAGGGTGTGACCCGAAGGGTTCAGCCAAGATTAAGCTGTAATAATAATTATACATTAATATTACTGATCGGAAGCGGCTTCCACCCAGGCATTCCGATCACTTGACCTTACTGAATATATTAGCTTTCTAATAATTCTGAACCCGCTATATTTAAATTAACCTTGAGTTTTTTTTTTTTTTGACAAAATAAGAGGGAGTTGGAAAAATGAACATAAGTTTAATAAAGATTCCAACTTTAATACTTGTGAATCCTTGAAATATTATACCTTCCAATATGAAGATAAACAATTTTTCTATCACAAAGTTTCAAACTTTATGATTCCAATCAACTAAAAAATGATTAAATCAACAAAGTTTAACAAAAATTCATGGAATTTAGTAATATAAAGTTTCAATCACTTAACATAATTAAAGATTGAATTATTAATACTTGGAAGCCTCAAAGAACAACAATTTCACACTTAATGCAATTAGTTTGCAATTATGTGAAAAGGTAAAACCAAGCATTCAAGCACAAATTACTACCAAGTAATCATGCCTAAAGCGGTTTAAAATTTCATATAAAATATGTATTGAACCAATTACATAACCACCATAAATATGCAATTAATTTTCAAGGTTAGAAAGACTTAAAATTTTTCGTAAAAACAAAAAACCCTCGAAAATAGCATTTCTGGTCGTTTTTTGGCTAAAAACTGAGTCCTGAAACAAGAAAACCAATTCCAGAACGCCTTTTCCATCCAAAATTCACTATTTTTGGGTCGAAATCTGGGTTCGGGGCTGAAGGTAGCTTAAATACGAGGATAAAATAAATAAAACGAGTTACTAATCTAATTAGCACTTCAAGACCCGAAAATTAAGCCATAAAAATCACCATGAAAAAATATTATGATTTTAAAAATAAACGAGCGTGGCTCCGATACCGCTGTTGGGGTTTGGTAAGTCCAACTTACCGCGGAAACGACCCCGACCCAAAGAACCACTCGCAATTAAAAAAACCATAAAGCATAACAAATAATTATAAAAGGATAAAATCGGAATTTACCTTTGACGCGTGCTTCGCCTGACCTAATGGGCTCTTACTTGAAAGCTTTAGCTCCGAAAATACCGAGCCTCCAACGGTATCCAATCACAAAGGACGAACACCGACTTTTTAGGTCCACTACCTTGGAGTTAGCAAGGTCTGACCAAAACCCAAGTGTTAATAGAGTTTAAGAGTTTTTGCCAAAATGCAATGCCCTTTCAAACTCCCACTCAAGCACTTTTCTCTAAAACCCAACTTGGGTATTTATAGAGAAAAGTGGGAGTGATAATTTCAATCCCATCAATGTGGGATCATGAAATTCCATAATTTAATTTAAAGCTAAAATAAATTAAATAGGCAACCAAGTAATAAATCAACAAGTGTCCTTGTTGTATGTAAAGAGAAGTGAGGACCACTTGGAGAGGAGGGGACCATACTTGCTCCCCACTCCTTCCTCTCCTTGTGCCACTTGTCCTCACACAAACACACTCCCTTCACATGCTATCCCAATGACTCACCCTTGCACTCGGCCCAGCCTAGCCCCGCACATGTTGGCTGCTAGTTGCAGCCTTCTCGGCCCATCACGCCCACGCACATATATGCGGGCTGCTGCTGCCGATGGGCGCTGCTAGCAAGCCACGCGCATGTGCGGGCTGCTAGCAGTAGCGCGCGCCATCAAGCCACGCAATGCTTACGGGCTGCTGGCCGTGGCTCGCTAGCAAGCCTCGCACATGGTGCGGGCTGCTAGCTTGCCTAATCCCCTAGCACTCGGGATTCCGATGCTAGGGGTATTTTAGTTATTTTTTATTTATTACTAATTTTTCCGTCTCGTCTTTTACTATGTTTTACTCGACTTCCGACGCTCGGATTCGACGCTCTAAGCTCGAATTTCTGATGTCTAAATATTTAACACTCGGGCGACGAATTAATTTCTTACGAATTAATTCGTCGAGTTGGTTCGTATATTTGCTTGGGTGTGACCCGAAGGGTTCAGTCAAAACTAAGCTGTAATATTAATTATATATTAATATTACTAATTGGAAGCAGCTTCCAACCAGGCATTCCGATCACTTGACCTTACTGAATATATTAGCTTTCTAATAATTATAAACCCGCTAACAAAATAGTACACTTGTTTGAAGAACACCATTCCTTTCACGTTGCACCGCTTTTCGTCGTTGGGCGCTGCATGTAGTCGCAGGACGCTGCTTTCGTCGCCAGGCGGCGAATTTGTCGTCTGGCGTTGTAGTGTTTTCCTCCGAATCCTTTTAGGAGTCAAACTGCACCAGTTTTTGTGCATAAATAGCCCCCTAATCTGCCGATTTCTTTTAATTCGAACAGATTAATTATAATTATAACCTTAGTTTCTCAACAAGTAATCATGTCTTTAGTCACTAAGAGTTTTAGCAATTTTACTCGTGAGTGGTGTCGGTTTTTGATGCTAAGGAGAGAAAAGACCTTGACTTTTTCCACTAGGGAGGTATTTATGGTATTAAGGGGGTAGATATTGACATAGATTTTATTCATACTGCCTTAGAATATTGGGATCCAGACACACATTGATTTAGATTAGGCTATGATGAAATTAGCCCTTTATCGGAAGAATTTGGTGTCATTCTAGGCTTCCCTTCATTAGATCTTGCGGTAATTCCTAGAGTGAGTGAGTATTATTATAAAGATTTTTAGTGCTTCTTTAATCTAAAAGGCAAAGATCTAACAAATATTGTAGATGGTAGCGTAGTTAATCTAAAAGAATTTGCACGCCACTACTTTGATAGACCATATTCTGAGTCATTTCATGTTTATAGAAGAAGGGCTTTTCTCTTTTACATGCTTAACCAATATCTTCTCACTAGTGATAGATATAATGAGGGTCAAGCAATTATAATATCCGTCTTGGAAATAATTTAATATGGAAGGAATCCAATACCATTAATTGTTGGAGAGACTATGCTTAGTCTAGATGAATTAAAAATAAATCCAAAAGCACCTTTTCGAAGCTCTCCAATTTTATTACCGGTAAAAAAATATTATTTTTAATTACAGAAATCAAAAACATATTTTTGTATAGTAATACTAATTATTTGCATTGAATTTTTGCAAATGTGGTTAATAGAGGGACTAGAATTAATTAGTCCTCCTGACAATATTGAAAAATACACTCCAAACTGCTTTGTAAGGCGAAAGAAGCGTCTCTATAAAGATGGGTCGCCATGAGTGGAGCAAAATATTCGCCTCCCGTAATTTTGCTATCAAATGGGTCGTCCCATGGTGGAAAATTGAGAAGATGTTTGGTGTCAACAAGCAACCATTCTGCCGTCTTCCAAGCTTAACCAAGATGACTTTTTTATTATCCCTACAGAGTAAAAAGGTAGTACGGTCTTATTCAAAAAATTCCTTCTGGAGATCTTCGTCGTCCCTATGAATTCCCTGTTTCTCAAGAAGTAGAGAGGTTTGACACGTATTGGAGTGTTAGGCCTTTATGGGAAGTGGTTACCAAAAAGGTTCCTCCTTCCTTGCCCGATAATGTAAAGAATTGGCTTCTTAATACGCCTAAAAAGGACAAGAAGAAAGATCAAAGTAGAACCAATGTGAAGAATTGTCTAGGTTACAAGATGATTCCTGTTAAGGAACGCTTAGGTGAAAGAGTTAAATTCAAACCACCTATGATGCCTAAGAAGAAGGGCACTACTAAAGGCAAAGAAAAGAGAAAAGCTGACACTTCAGAAAAGAAAGTTTGGGTGGAAAAGAAACATGGTGTCCTAGCCAAAGGAGAAACTATTTACTCCAAGAGTGAATGTAGGTCCTCTAAAGGATGCATACTAGCTAAAGTAATGGATGAAGAGGAAGATGCTGACAAGAATTGGAAAAGAGCAAAGAAAGACAAGAAAGATTGAAGCATTGCCTAACTTCCAATTTATTAGACTAGTTTTATTTTTAAGTTAATTTATTTATTAAGCTTTTATTTAAATTCCATCAATAATGTAATTTTACTTTATTTTATTAATGCAATTTCAGCTTTTTAATTAAAATTACTTTTACATTTAAAATATTAAAGCAATGAAACCAACTTAAATTATTTTCCAGAAAATTTCTCGAGTACGAAATTATTTTCCAAAATACACCGAAATTTGCCCAGATATTTGCAAAAAATTGGCGCCGCAATTTTAAGTCTGTCGCCAGACGCTGCTTTCGTCACCAGGCGCTGCAATTCATTGCCTGGCGCTGCAGCCTGTCGTCTGGAGACAAACGTTTTTCTTTTGCGTTGAAGCTGAGCGAATATTTGTTGATGCTGGGATGCGAGATTTGTGAAAATTAAAGTGGCCGCACCCTTTAAAGGGTTGCCTATGTATCCTTTCCTAAGGAATCAGGCCAAACGTAGCTCTCTTGAGTGTCCTACTCAAGTAATTATGGGTAGTATATTTTAAGTTGGTCAAGGTTCGTCATGTTTGAGAACTAATTACCATCCATATCAGTTAGTTTTGCTGCACCTCCTAACAGTATGGTTTCGACGATATATGGTCCGGACCAATTAGGCCTAAATTTTCCTCATGGATCCAAAACATTTTTCCTTAGCGCTTTTAACACCAAGTCTCCTACTTTGATGTTTCTTGTCTTGACCTTCTTGTTAAAGTGTCTAGCCATACGGGTTTGATAGCATTGAGTATGATGTAGAGCTTCTATTCACTTTTCATCGAGTAGAATTAGATTTTCATATCTTGCCCTTGTCCATTCGACTTCATCGAGTTTACTTTCCAATGCAATGCGTAGAGAAGGTATCTCTAGCTCTATAGGTTGTACGGCATCCATTCCATAGACTAAGGAGAATGACGTATTTCCTGTTGATGTACGAATTGCCGTGCGATAACCCCAAAGTGCAAAATGGAATTTGTCAGGCCAATCCTTGTAATTTTTTTGATAATAGTCTTTAAATTCTTATTAGCCGCCTTAACTGCTCCATATACTTAAGGTCTATAAGGAGAAGAATGATGGTGTTGAATACCGTACTTTTGTAGCAATTCTTCACATTCTGCTTGAAAGTGAGTTCCATTGTCACTTGTCATCTCATGTGGGACTCCATATCGGCAAATAATGTTCCTTTCGATAAGAGTGCTACATGTTTTGCAGTGAGTTTAGCATATGACTATGCTTCAACCTACTTTGTGAAGTAATCGATTGCTCCTAGAATGTATTCGTGACCTCTTGTCCCAGGAGGGGTAATTTTTCCGATGATATCAATTCCCCATGTTGAAAATGGCCATGGTGATGTGTAGGTGTAGAGTAGAGATGGAGGAACATGTTGCAAGTTAGCGTATATTTGGCATTTAGGTATCTTTTTACGTATTGATGACAGTCCTTATTCATGGTAGTCCAATAATACCCTTCTCGCATTATCTTTTGGACTAGCATTTTGCCATTAACATGAGTTCCACAGACGCCTTCGTGGACTATCCTCATAGCTCTTTGGGCTTCTTTTTTTCCCACACATAAGAGAGCTTGGCCCTTAGGTACCCTTTTATGTAACTCGTTGTCTATGAGTACATATTGGGAAGCCAAGAGTCTTAATGCTCATTTTTCTCTTTTGTCAGCATGAGGAGGATATTCTCCTTTGGTGACATAGTTGAGTATATTTGTATACCATGGTTCTTCTTCTTCTTCTTCTCGGACCACTTTATCGTCTTCTATTGCTTGAATATTAGTCGTTTTATGCCTTTTCTCTATGGTTAAAGGCATTTTCTTGATTTTCGTAGGAATCCTAACCATTGAGGCTAGTCTTGCTAAGGCATCAGCAAATTGGTTTTCCCCTCTAGGTAGATATGTGTATTTTACCTTTTCCAACTGGTTGGTGAGAGTTTCTAGATAAGTTTGGTAAGGGGCTAAACTTTCACTCCTTAATTTCCATCGTTTGGAGATTTGGTTGATGATAAAAGAAGAATCTCCGAATATTCGAAATTTCTTTACTCCCAATGCCAAAGCTGTTTCGAGGCTTACCACGCAAGCTTCATATTTTGTCGCGTTGTTGGTAACGTCGAAATCTAACTTTATGGAGATTGGAACATGTTCTTCTTTAGGTGATATTAATAATACTCCAACGCCACATCCCTTTTGGTTTGAGGCTCTGTCAAATTATAAGGTCCAAGTATCATCTTCTGTGACCATCAAGTCTTCATCTGGAAACTCGTTGTCATGTACTGGCGTTGAATCTTCTATTGGAAAATTCGCTAAGAAATCCAGGACCACGCATCCTTTAATATCCTTTTGAGGCATGAACCTTACATCAAATTGGGCTAGGTTGAATATCCATCTTTATATTCCCCCATTAAGTGTAGATTTTTCAATTAAGTACTTGAGTGGATCCATTCGAGATACTACAAAGACTGTATGCACGAGCATGTAATGTCTTAACTTGGTTGTGGACCACACTAATGCGAGGCATGCACAATTTCTTAAGTGGTGTGTAGCGTACTTCATACTCGAGCAATTTCTTGCTTAGGTAGTAGATTGCGTTTTCTTTTCCTTTTACTTCTTGCGCGAGCATAGCCCCCATTGTCTCTTTGGTGACTGTTAAGTATAACCTAAGTGGAATCCCTGGAAGTGTTGGTGCTAGTACGGGAGGATTTACGAGAAAGGCTTTGATCTTTTTAAAGGCTTTTTGACACTCATCGTCCCATATTACTGGCACATCCTTTTTGAGTTTCTGGAAAATGGGTTCACATATTATTGTTAGCTTGGAAATGAACCTACTTATGTATTGCAACCGGCCAATTAATCCTCGAATTTGTTTCTCGGTTTAGGGCGGCGGCATTGACATAATTGCTTTGATCTAGGTTGGGTCTATCTCTATTCCTCTAGAGCTTATGACATATCCCAAGAGTTTGCCTACGGTGACTCAAAAAGCGCACTTGGATGGATTTAACCTCAAGTTGTATTACCTTAGCCTTTCAAAGAATTTTCTTAAGACTACTTGATATCTTGGGCGATCTTTTGATTTCACAATCATATTGTCTAAATAGACTTCAACCTCTTTATGCATCATGTCATGGAGTAGGGTAGTTGCTGCTCGTTGGTAAGTGGCACCCGTGTTTTTCAACCCGAATGGCATTAATTACCGTGTAACAGTAAGTACCCCAAGGTGTTTTAAATGTTGTTTTCTCCATGTATTCTTCCTCCATAAAAATCTGGTTGTACCCTGCGTACCCATCCCTAAATGAGAGAAACGTGTGATTTGCTGTATCATCTACCAAGATGTCGATGTGTGGTAAAGGGAAGTCGTCCTTTGGACTTGCCTTATTTAGGTCTCGATAGTCGACACACATTCTTACCCTTCCATCCTTCTTTGGAACTGGGACCACATTTGCAACCCATTCGGGGTATTTGGATAACTTGATAAAACCTGCAGTTATATGTTTCTGAACTATTTCTTTTATTTTAAGAGCAACGTCGGGTTTCATTCGACGCAACTTTTGTTTTACATGTTTCATTCCTGGAATTAGTGGTATAGTGTGTTGAGTTATTTCTCTGTTAATACCTGGCATATCTTTATATGACCAAGCAAATACATCGATAAATTCTTTGAGTAGATTTATTAAATCGGTTCTTTCATCTTCATTAAGTGTTAGTCCGATTTTAACTTCTCTTTTAATGGTTGGATCGTTTGAGATATCAACCGTTTTAGTATCCTTAATTACCGGTGTTTTATTTTCAAGTGTTTCCATTGCTTTAATGATTTCTTTGTCATTTTTATTATTATTTAAGCAATGCTCGTCATCTTTGGTTAGAGGATAACACGAGGTGTAAGGGGAAGAAGACATATTATTGAATTCGGAAATCATTGCATCAAATAAGGAAATGTCCTATGGGACTTGACTACTAAGTATCCTAGGAGTAGGTGCTAAAATAGAAGAATTAGAGGGAGAAGGTGCTACAGCTAAAGACTTGGAAGACTCTTTAGGGGAAGACTCTAACTCGGACTCTGACTCATACGACTCTTCAAACAATGGTCCTTGTCCTGTTGTTATGGAGATCTTTCTTCCACTTGGACTAGTCAACTTGACTGTTTTTCGCTATCCTTGCACTAAACCCTCTGCTAGAGTGATGAGCTTCGAAAGATCGAAGCTTTCACTTTGTATGACTGTTTGAATGAGCGAGGAGTTGTCCTCTATATATTTTGGCTCATTCTTCTCGCGCCCAAAGAGGAGTCCCATGACATTAAAGTCAAAACATGGGGATGCTTTCTCCTTGTGGATAGGAGTTGGGATCTCATCTAAAAAGTAGCAATCTAGAAAGATTTTGAACCCTAGTTGCCTTATGCCATTTACAACAAAGGGTTCGGGAAATTCGTGGCAGGATAGTCCTCTCCTTCTCTTATAAATTGTCCGTTGAGAGTAAGGGGATATTAATCCATTGGGATTGCTTTCTTTTGGGTACGAGCGTTCATTCGTGCCTTAGACTTTTCCTGGGCTCGGTTTAGATATTCTAGAGTCGGTTCGAAACCAAGTCCAAAAGTATATAATTTAGGGAGGCCAAGTAGTTCCCCATTTGTTTTGCTATCTTCTTTTTCTTTCCAAGAGTCACTCTTAGAAAGTGTCCCTGTATTCTGAGAATAGCATTTATTGTCATATTTGAGTTGAGGTTGTATCAAAGAGGGGTCCTTTCATCTTCCTCAATTAAGGAGACCTCTTCATTAAAGCCCCACAAATCTTCATCATTCTCATCGTGCTCCACATTAATAATTAGATTTTCAATAGCTTTGATTCTCATAGGTGAAGCATCGATTGTAATAGGGATCCCTCCAAATATAGCCTTTACTTGTTGATGAAGGGACGGCCTTAAGGTCATGAAGCCAAGAGCGTCCCAACAATAGGTTGAAGGAAGCTTTATTATCCACTACTTGGAAGGTAGTGGCATGTTCTATCTCTCCCGCCGTTATACTCATGGTGATTTTTCCAAGAGCTTGGCGACAAGTATTGTCATAGGCTCTTATTCCTTGCGTTGATGGGGTTAATTCTTCATCCCTTATTCCTAACATCCTCCCAGTTCTAAATGGACAAACATTGATTGCCGATCCATTATCTATAAGAGTCATTGGGACATTCATACTCTTGCAGATTACTGTGAGGTTTAGAGCCTTGTAATGTTTGTCACCTTCCGGAGGTAGATCCTTGTCAGAAAAGATGATCAAGTTAAAGGGACTAGGAAGGTCACTCATGAGAAAGTTAGCCAACCCCTCAGGATTGGTTTCGGAGTCTATTCCTATCTTGTCCAAAGCATTCATTACCGCCAACCTATGTTCTCGGGATGTAGCTAGAATTTTCCATACGTTCTTCTCGACCTTGGTCTTTTTGAATTGCTTGAAAACATCGTTGTCTTCTATAACTGGTATGGGAACTTGTTGAGTAGTAGGAATAGGTTGTGTAGTTATGGGAGGTTGCATTATCCCAGATCTTTTGAGAACGTCTATGGGTGAATCTTCTTCATCCCAAAAGTCACTTACCGGATATATCACTGAAAGTGGAGGTTCTTCCATATCCTTGAGATAGACGTCCTCGTGATCGCTATCCCAAACCCCATTAATGCTAGTATCTTGTTCTTGTGGAATTTGAACTAGCATCTTGTTATCAATCAGCTTTTGAATTAAATCTTTAAATTTAAAGCAATGTTCTATGGTATGTCCCCCTGATTAATGATATGGACAGTAGAACCTATCTGTCCTCTTTAATGATTCAAATGGTCTCGGTTCGAGAGGTTTAATCTTACCACTCTCGGAGAGCATTTTGAACATGTTAGAGTAGGAAGTCCCAATTGGAGTGTAAGGCTTATTACTCTTTTTGGGTGTGTTAATTACTTGGAGAGAAAATGGCTTCTTCTCCATGGGTGGAACTTTGTTGTCAACATGTTTTCTTTGGACCACCTTTTCTTGTTTCCTTGCGAATTCGAAAGCTTCAGGTAACAAGTCTATTCCTTCCCTCATTGATTGTATGAGAATCCATACTTCTTCTCTAGTTGCGGGTTCTTGTCTGGGAGGGAAATTACTCATGGCATCGAAAAAATTTTCCTCCTCTTCTTCGATAGCATGAATCTCTTCAACTGGTTTGATGAGGGATGAGGGGTCACCATGGTCTTCCTCATCAGAAATAGCCAAAGAATCAGAAATTGGTGCATTATTGATACTTGGCTTTTTGCTTGTAGGGGGCAATAGGAGTTTATTATTATCAATTAAGTCTTGGATAGCTTCCATAAGCTTCCAACAATTCTAAGTGAGATGGCCCGTGCCTTGATGATACTTGCAATGTGCGTTGGGATTCCAGTTAGCCGTCCTCTTTTCGATAGGTGGATCCCCAAATGGTCCAATGGGAGTTATAAGACCTTTTGCATGTAATCGGTCAAATGCAGTGTCATAACTCATACCAATAGGAGTAAAGTTCCTCCTTAATGATTTCATTTGTCCTTGATTGTTCATAGCGAGGACTTCACTCAAATTAAAAGTGCTAACATTGTTTAAGTGGGTGGTTTTGGAAGAAGAAGGATTGTCGTTCTTCTTTCCTTTCCAGCAACTGTTATAGTTATTATTAGCAACTCTTTGCTTAGCAAGGTTATCTTCAATGTTAATTCCAATGTCATAGACGGCCTTAAAGGTATGCAAGTTTTTTTGATACTTAAGATGTTTAGAGTACTTTTCTTGGAGGTTTTTAATGAACATCCTCACATATTCCTTTTCACTAGGTACTTCGATCATCTTAGAGGAAGTTTCCCTCCACTTACTAAAGAAAGGAGTGAAACCTTCATTCTCTTTTTGCTTAAGTATTTCATGTTCCCTATGATCAGGTTCAACTTTAATATTACATTTATACCAATCAATGAAAGTGTTTACAATAGATTCCCATGTAGAGGTTTTCTCTTTGTCAAGGGAAAAGAACTGTTGTTGACAAACGGTTTCAAGAGATAAGAAAACAAATAATGAAAGACTTTCCTATCAATCCCCTTAATGTTCATTATTGGCTCGAAAGCTCTTAAGTGGAAATAAGGGTTGTTTGTTGCCTTGAACTTAGGGATGTCGTTGGCATTGAACTTTTGCGGAAGAAGCTCCTTTTCCACCGAGACCCCTTGCGAGCTAATGCCCTGGAATCTGTAGTCATTGGATATTTTGCTCAAGCTTTCTTGCATGAGCTCCATTTGTTGTTGTTTCACAGGGTCATTGATTTGGAGGTTTAAAGCCTTCAACACCTCAGTAACGCTAGCCATTTGCTTCTTAAGCTCATTGACTTCTTCTTGACTTGCCATTATCTTCTTATCTTTTCTTTTCCGACTGACTGGTTTATCAAAAAGTTGAACTTGAACAAAGAGGTTGTCTTTGATTAAACGCCTTTCCAATCTTGACCACGCATTGTAAATTAAACCATTTTATTGGTTTTAATGACTTGACTCAAATTAACTTTGACTTTACTGGTTTATGAAAAAGAAAAAAAATCAAAAATAGGGTGCATATTTTTGGGAATCAAGTATGTGGGTTCAAACAAGTGTGGTTTAATTGGACAATTAATATCCGACTTACCCCCCTAAAAAAATGACGAAAAATACGCGCATACAAGACTCTCTAGACATGGTCAAAGTGTACATACATATTACTGTGTGCTTTATTTATGAGTGCAAGTGACATGATTTGACTCTTGTGTATGACCATGGAACTAAGTGCTTAGACTCAATTAAGGACTAAACAAGGCTACTGCCATTAATAAACTAATTAATAAAGTGTTTAATTAGACTCGTCGTGATGACTCGAGCAAGAAACTGAACTTTCGCCGCACGCTACAAAGCAGCGCCAGATGACAGGGATGTCGCCTGGCATTGCACGGCAGTGTTTGGAGCCACCGCCCAAACCTTTCCGCCATTGCTAGAACATCGATCTAGGATTGTTTTCAATATTTTTACTCTAAAGGGACAGGTCTAAGTCCTACTAAGGCGGTTTGATTAATTTATTAGACTTTAATTAGTCAAGTTAATTTATAAATTAATTAGGCAAAGTCCTTTTAGTTATTAATTAGTATATTTAGACTTAATCACAAGTCAAACAAACGGTTAGGAAAAAACATATAGAGTATGCACAACAAATAATGCACAAGTAGTCAAGTAGGCACAATATGATGCAATGAGTTTGCAACCTAACCATGACTCAAGTTCTCTAAAGTTCAGGATATGGGTTAGTCAAAGAGGGTCCATGGTTATGAGTTCGGATGCACCGCGCGGAAGCCTTACCTTTGGAAGGGTTGGCACGTGTGGATGGGACCCCACGAGTTAAACTCGCTTCCATGGTTTGGTGAATTCAACATTCTCGGATGTACTCTTCGTTACCAAGAGCGTTCGATTGGGTAGATGGAACATGAATTCCCAGAGGATTATGTCCATATGTAGAACACATATAAGTTTCAGAAAAGAGAGAAAAACTCAATCAGGAAGAAGAATCGAGCCAATAGTGCCAAAACTAGTCCAAACAAGAAGGCAGAGTTCTAGCCAGACAACAGAGTCTGTCGCCAAAAAATAGCTCCGTCGCCAGATGACAAAAATTTTCGCCAGTTGACGAGGCCATTTTTCAGGTGAGGCACTCTGTTTTCTAGACGCTAGTTCCTACATGCCTCAGCAGCTTTTTGTGTTCTTAGAATTTTCCGGCTTTCGTAGTATTATTTCGATTGTAGTTGTGAAAGATATTTCTCAAATTTCCTACGTGTTAAAATCCTATGATTTTTGCTCATTACGGCTGGTCATTCCAATGACAACCTTGTTTATGCATATGACAATAATTTTAATCAAAATTATGTATATGAAATACTTGGAACTTTTCGAGTCTCATCCACTCATTCTAAATTATTGCCAAAATAAATTTTAGGAATTAAAATAGAAATCCTCCCCAGTGGAGTCGCCAAAAATTGTAGGTAATTGTAGGGAATAATTTCAAGCCTTAAAATCCCACTAGCTTGAACCCCCACTGTGATCATACACTAAAGTACGGTGGCGTCCAAAAGGGAAGAAGATAGAGCAAAAGAGTAGCCAACAAGTTTTTTAGGAACTTGTAAACCATTCACGAGGTGAAGGTTACGCCCCTTAACGATCCAAGAGATCGTCAACTCCATAAGATCATGAACCAAATAAGGGTTCGGGGATGATGGTACAAATCCAACCTAAAAGAGATTGAACTTGCCCTAATAATAGGCCTCTACTTTATTCTGCTCGTATTCATGTGCGCTTTCTGATTAACATACAATCAATAGGATTAACCCTAAACCTGTTTAATCTATGTTGGTTGAATATAATGCACAAATAAACTATTATTGGCGATCATTTGAATTTATAATCACAATTAACCCTAACAAGATTATTAATTATCTTATTAAGCGTGATTGCAAATACAAATTCCCTTTAAACATGCAATAAAAGGTGATCAAGCAATAACAAATAAAATAATGTATCAAGCAACATAATAAATAATAATCATGAATAATAATTATAATCATGTTAAAGCATAATAAACATAGCGAGATCCTAAGCATGATACTAACAAGATTAATAACAAACCCTAGCATGTCACTAAGCAATAAAAATCAAATCTTTAGCCCTAACATGATACTAACATGAATTAATATTAGGAAGAATATAGGAAGCATCGTACTTTTAATCATACTTGATATTAAAGTTAACCTAGACATGAAACTAGGAATCAAAATAACAATCTAAGCATGATTTCTACATCATAGAATCAATTTAAACCATTAAAGTACTTACTTGGATGTCTCATACCTCTTTCTAATTACAAAATACACACGTTAGTAACTTCAAGGAAAATAATAATCAAAACAATTAAATTAAATAATAAAAAGAGAGATTTTGGACCAAACCCTCAGAAATTAAAACCTTTCACGTCTAGGGCGAAGGCAACTTCGAATATGGCTAGGTGTATTAAGATCTTGCGAATACGGAATTTTGTATGAAAAAGCCAAAGTTTAGAAAAGAAAAGAATGCTAAAGAATGAATGAAAGCTTGATGAATGAAGAGAATTGGTGAATGCTAATTAAAACTAATTGTTAATGAGAATTCGTGAATGAAGAGAGTTGATTATTGAAAACGGAGTTTTCGATACGATATTTATAGAGAAAATCATCCAAAAAAGATAACTTAACAAAACAGAGTCTGAAGATCGAAAAACAACCTTAGCGCCAACCCTGGCTAGCTGGCGCCAGGCACCAGTGGCTAGCGCCAGGCGCCAAGGCTAGCGCCTGGCGCCAATCCTGGTTCCAGGCGCCAAGGCCTGGGGTTGGACGCCAAACTGATTTTTAACGCGTTTTCGAAAATCCGATAAATTTCCCGTACTGGAAGATAAAATAATATAATTTCAGTAAAAAAATGCTATTTGATCTTGATTAAAACTCTGAAGAGTCCTAATTGAATTAGGAATGAAAAGAACCTTCTAGAATGTTCTAGAAGACTAAAACCATTCCTAATTGCATTAGGAATGATAAATTATATTAGGCCCTCCCCTAGATCATTAGGCTGTACTTAAAACTCAAACCGGGCCCAGTTTAGTAAATTGGCCATAACTTCCTCAATATTCATCGGAATTGGGCTTATAATATATCGTTGGAAAGGTCTTTGCAAGCCCCATCCAACTACACCACTATTGGAACCATATCATTGACCAACCAAACTGGATTGGCTGTTTTCTTAAAATAAAGTTTTCAAAAACAGGGAGAAGAGAAAAGAAATAAAACTTTCCGCAACGCTAGACCTTTCCACACTTTCGTTTCATTCGATTATGATTCGACGTGAAAGGCACTCATCACCGGGTTTGGTTTTGGGGAGACACAAATAGGTGTCTACAGAAGCTCCCACTTTGACTGAGTTTGGAGAAACGCAAGTTTCGAAAACAAAAGTCAAAGTATCGATAGGGACGGAGAATGACTCAGAACGTTCTGCGATCCTAAATCACTCTTATAACGCCGATACCTGCGAAACTAGCATTATTTAAACAGATAAAAGAGTTAAGAAACGTGTATCTTGCACCGTCGAGCACACGTCTCTAAAGGTAACCGATTGTTTTGATGAGCTCCTGCAAGCCAGAGAATGCCATCCCACTTGAAAACCGCTACGCCCGTAACTGCTTCCAATATAGAAGATTGCTTCGCCTGAAACGATCCTCCCCGCAATGATAATATTCCACGTCCAAGGGAACATCATCGAAAATTATTTCTCTTGAAATAATTCTCATTCGCATTATGATCATCTTCCATGCCTCAGGAACTATGATCGAAGACAACTTCGCCCGAAATTACCTTCAGTTGTTTGTGATAACTTTCCGCAAGCCAGGGAATGATGCCGAAGACACCTTCTCTTGAAGTCATCCTCATTTGATGCGATAACTTCCCAAAGGAAATCACCGAAGATCCACGCCTATCGATCCTTAAAAGTTCGCCTGAACTTGCCTTTGCTATGCCTGTACGTCGGCGCTCTTTTGCTTTGAACCTGTATGTCGGTGCCTTATGATCTTGAACCTATATGTCGGTGCCTTTTTCTCTTGAACCTATATGTCGGTGCCTTTTGCTAATGAGCCTATGCTTAGGCGCTTTAAGCTAAGTGAGACGATCTTTTCATCAAGCCGATTACCTAATCATGTCAAATTGCTTAGAGGGGCTAACTGGCGTACCAAGGAACCCAAAATATATTGCAGAAAGCTAGCACAACCCCAACAGGTGGCTGGTTGCTATGGCGTCGCTGAAAATCCATCAGCGCCAGCCATATGGCATTAGCGCCAGACGCTGACGTTGGCGTCAGGCGCCAAGCACAGAAAGTGACGCCAATGCCTAGGGACTGGCGCCAGCACGGGAATCTCTTTAAATTCCCGTTTTCGTTCATTTTTTGCTCTGTTCGTCGCGAAACTGCCCGAGAGAAGTCCGAAAACTTCAATTGATCGTTGCTCACTCGTTTCTCAACCAAATTCGCTCTAATTTGTTGCAAATTAAAGCTCTTTTCATCTATATTCCCGATCTATGTAAGTTTTTCTCAAACTCACACCGGTTTTTATGAATTCTTGGCATGTATATTCACGAATTTCATGAAAATTTGAAATTTACAATGCTCAATTTGCTTTGTTTATCAAATTTTACGCCATGAAATTGCTTGTTTATGTTTGTATATTGCCTTGGGAGTAATTTGAGACTTGTTTGACTCAATTTGGCGAAGAAATGAGCAATCCGCCATTGCTGGACCTCTTAAGGTCGTGAAGAACAATGTAGCTTGTTCTTGATGTTTTTGCTAGCAATTCTTGTTTAATTTGTCACAATAATCACTATAGGGTTGCAAGAAATTTTTTGATTGCTTGAAAAACGTTGTCATGCTCAATTTGAATTTGTGCTCTGTTTTAGTACTACGTACTCTGTTTTTTTGCGAACATAGTATCATGCGGCTAGGCGAACCTTAGATACTATAGAACCTTAATTTATGATGATTCTGCACAATGTAGCATGGCTAGACAACGAGGCTCAGGTTCACGGTCCCAAAACTCTAGACGGGAGCATGAGCCCGTAGAGGACGACACCACACTGTCCACTTCGCTTGGTCGGTTCCCGGAGTGGGATGAGCAGACCTTGTTCTTTGCCCCTGTCCACCACATTTCTAAGAGGGTGAGACGGGGAACCGAGCCTGGGAGGACACGGCATCACGGCTCTGGCTGTGATGGTCTAGGCGATTTGTATAGGATGCATATTGCTAGAGACCGAGAGACGAGACTCCTATGGGAGTCTTGCGGACTAGTTGCCTTGTTTGAGACCTCCGAGGCTATGGTTGCCTCCAGCGGGGGTCACCATGTAGTACGCGCTTTGGTAGAGTTCTTCTAGGATACCACCAACACCTTTCATTTTCCATGGGGTGAGATGATGGTCACTCCTACAGACTTCAGTCTTATCACAGGACTGGAGTTTACTTCTGTGCCGCTGCCGTTCGACGGCGGGATCGACGTCTTTTCTCCAGAGGTCAAGGAGCTGTTGGGGCCGATTGCTGTTCGGGCCCGAGCTGAGGTCGAGACGACTTAGTTCAGTGCTAGGGGAATTCGCCGCTCGACGCTGGCAGCGGCCCTTGATGACGATGCGACCACCCGAGAGCAGCGGGTGCGCATCTTTGTGCTGATGTTGTTGTCAGGGACATTCTCCCCTGACAGGGGTAGTAGGGCGTTGCTTTACTACCTCCCTGCTGTTCGCGATATCCGGCGGATCGGGACTTATGATTGGGCCAGCTTGGCCTATACTGACTTCATTCGCGCGCTGAGGGACTCGTGTCGTCACTGGTCCTTTAGGACGAACGTCGCTTTTTCTGCTTTCTGGAAGGTCGTAGAGGTAAACATTATTCCCTATAAAGTTTAGCCTTATATGTTAGTTAGCATTTACTCACGCTTTTAACTTCTTGTAGATCTGGTTCTACGAGTACTTTCCTTCCATTGCGCCGGCGAGACCATCGCCGAGGGGATTTCCGGTGAGCGCCTCTTGGGGCGGCCACTATGTGGACATGTCTACTGCACGTGTCCGGAGTCGGATCATCTCGGTACGACTTTTAGTGTTTATCTTGCTCTTCTGTGATGTTTTGGACATGTTCTTACCCGATTGGTGCTTTTTATAGGGACCTAAGGTAGTATACCGACCGTGGGGCGGTTGGACAGTCCCTGGATTAGCCTCACAGTACTCTTCTGAGCGCCGCTACTTTCTGGGGACCTATGGAGCGGTTGTATACTTAGGGGAGAGAGTTGCTAGACAACATTCTTCCGATGTTTTTGTCGTTCCTGCTCCTCCACCATGTCACATGTTCGACGAGGGAGAGTTGTCGAGCATGACTGAGGAGTCTGGTTCCCTCTGGCAGTCCCATGTGATCCTTGGGCGGAGTTATGCTGAGGAGCTACTTCCTTTGTTGGCTCCAACCCCTGTACCGGCCGAGGATATGAGGGTAAGATCCTTAGCTTTTTGTTTTTCGCTAAGTAGCCCCCAAGTAATACCTTACTGACTTCTTTCTGTCTTATCAGGATGGTCCCACTGAGTTTGTGCCGCCCCATATGTCCATTCACTACCAGGGGATCTATGGGCCGATCGAGGAGATGATTTCTCCGGCTCCCGAGGGTGAGCGCTTCGTGGAGCGGTCGATTCCTCGTCACCAGACCAGGGTAAGTCTAGTTTTAATTCGGAATTTTGCATTCAGTTATCATGTATTTTCACTGACTTATTTTTTCTGACAGTTCTCACGCGAGGTGGTTTCGGCTATGGCACAATGTATAGATGCCTTTCGGAGCCAGCTCGTCCGGATGAGGAACGCGGCTACCTGTCGTCGGAACGACGTTGTCCGAGAGGTAACTTTTCTTCATTTATTATTTCTGCGTTATGGCTTCAGTTTTTCTTGTTTCTGATTTAGTTATTTTTGCAGGGTCAGCCGATCGCTTCTCACACCCGTACGAGGCCTGAGGGGCGGAGAGATCCGGCGAGGTCTAGCTCGAGACGTCGTCGTACTTCGTTAGGAGGTAGAGGTGGTCGTTCCGAGGCTGCTCGAGCCGACGTTGCTGAGGGTTCAGGATGTTCTTCTGAGGGTGCTCCTGCTGCACCGGTAGGAGAGGCTACCTCGGCTTTCAAAGGTGGTGGGATGTACGAGGTTGGCTCGTCATCGCAGCAGCCTCCGCGATCTCAGCCTTAGGTTGACCTTGGCTGGAGCGGTCCTGTCTTGAGTTTTCCTCCTCCTACGGAGACTGGAGCTGGTGCTGAGGCGGGAGCTGGTGGAGAGGTGACTCCTCGGACGGCGCAGTTTTATGGCATGATGGGCCTACGTCCTCCGGCGCCGTAGTTTGTTTCTGTATATGTATTTTATTTTGACTTTTTTTAGAACTTTGCCTTTGACTTATTATTTAGACATATGTACTTTATGTTATTGTAAATTCATTATTATCTATTATTATGCTAGTGTATGTTAGTGTGTGCAAGTGTGATAACAATTTTGCGCAAAAATTCCGTCATTTTTATTATTGATGGAGGGTATAATCCGACTCTCTCCCCCAAAAGAAAAAATAAAAAGGAAAAAAATGCTGGTTTTTTGAAAATTAATATAAAATCTAAAAAGGAAATTAATTAACTAAAAATAATTGCTATATTTAATTAATTAATTAATTAAGAAAAGGATAGAAGAAAAATATTTAGAAAAAATTAAAACGGGGCCATAAAGTCATTAACCGACTCAAGTTTAATATCAAAACGCAACTGAGCACGCGCGGTTTCTCTACTGACTTGGCGCCAGCTGGCGCCAGCCTGTGGCGCGTGGCGCCAGGCGCTGCACTTAGCGTGTGGCGCCAAGCATTTACGGGTGGCGCCAATGTTGAGGCTGCGACGCCAATTGACGCTGACTCCGTATTTCAGTCGGATTGAAATTCCTCGCAATTTGTACATAAATAGCCCCCTGCTCAGCCGATTCTTCACATAATTCCAGCGAAAAAATTATTCTTCTCTTTAGAAAAAATAATAATCATGTCTTTAGCATCTAAAACCTTCACCCAATACTCTCATGAATGGTGTCGATCTCTTAATGCTAGAGAAAGAAAAGAATTGGATTTATTTCACATGGGGGGAATTTATGGCATCAAAGGGGTAGATTTAGACATAGACTTCATACATACCGCTTTAGAATTTTGGAACACCGATACGCATTGTTTCAGAATAGGGTATGATGAAACTAGCCCTTTGCCAGAGGAATTTGGTGCTATCTTAGGCTTCCCTGCAATAGACCTGGTAGTAATCCCTAGAGTAGATGCATATTACTATAAGGATTTTGAGCGCTTCTTTAATCTGAAGGAAAGGGATTTATCAAAAATAGTAGATGGCAATGTAGTGAACTTGAAAGAATTTGCACGCTACTATTTTGATAAACCTCTTTCTGAATCATTTCACATATATAGAAGAAGGGCGTTCTTATTCTGCATGCTTAATCAATATTGTCTTAGTAGTGGTAAAATTAATGAGGGTCAATCAATTATAACCACTGTGCTAGAACAAATTGAATCAGGGAGAAATCCAATGCCATTGATAGTTGGAGAGACTATGATTAGTCTAGATGAATTGAAAAGGGACCCAAAAGCACCTCTTCGCGGCTCTCCAATTTTATTACAGGTAGAAAAATAATATTTTTAATTACAGAAATCAAAAAATATATTTTTGTATTGTAATATTAATTTATTTGCATTGCAAAATTTTTTTTTATAGATGTGGCTAATGGAGAGGCTAGGATTAATTAGCCCTCCGGACGACATTGAAAATTATACTCCCACTTGCTTTGTAAGAAGGAAGAAGCGCATCCCTAAAATTGGGCGCCATGGGTGGAGAAAAGTCTTTGAATCACGGGATTTTGCTATCAAGTGGGTCATCCCATGGTGGAAAATAAAAAAGATGGTTGGTGTTAACAAGAAACCTTTCTGCCGTCTCCCAAGCTTGTCTCGTGTAACATATTATTATCCCTGCAGAGTAAAGAGACAATATGGCTTGCTTCAAAATATTCCTTCCGGGGATCTGCGTCCTCCCTATGAGTATCCCGTGTCTCAAGAAGTGGATAAATTTGACACTTACTGGAGCACTAGACCTTTATGGGAAGTGCTTACCCAAAAGGTTCCCCCTTCTTTACCTAATGATGTAAAGAAGTGGTTGTTGAAGAAGTCTTCAATTGATCAGGGTAGAATCGATGTGAAGAATCGTCTAGGTGACAGGGTGACACCGGCCAAAGAACGCTTAGGTGCAAGAATTGAATTCAAAACACCTACAATACCTAGGAAGAAGAATACTACTAAAGACACGGGGAAAAGGAAAGCTACCACCACAGATAAAAAGGTTTGGGTGGAAAAGAAGCATGGGGTGCTAGCTGAAGGGGAAACAATCTATTCCAAAATTGAATGTAGGTCCTCTAAAGGATGCCTACTAGCTAAAGTAATGGATGAAGAGGAGGAAACAGAAAAGAATTGGAAAAGAGCAAAGAAGGAGAAGAAAGATTAAAACATTGCTTAGCTTTAGATTTATTAGATTGTTAATTTTTATTTAAAGTTAATTTATTTCAACCTTATTTAAATTCCATTAACAATGTAATTTTATTTTATTATTGAAATTTCAGCTTTCAATTAAATTTTTACTTTAAATTTATATTATTAAAGCAATGAAAATCGAGAAAAATTAATTTTCCAGAAATTTTCCAAGTACGGAAGTCGAAAATTTTCCGAAAAAACACCGAAATTCGCCCAGATTGTATTACTGAATTGGCGCCAGTGACTGCAGTTTGGCGCCAGATATTGAGGTATGGCGCCAGGCGCCAATACCATCGTCTGGCGCTAATGGCTTGTGGCTGGCGCCAGACTCTGTTCTGCGACGCCAGTAGTTTTCCGACTTTTTGTTGATTCTGGAACGCGGGGATGTCGAAAAATAAAGTGGCCGCACCCGTAATGGGTTGCCCACGTATCCTTTCCTAAGGAATCAGGCCGAACGTAGCTCTCTTGAGTGTCCTACTCAAGTAATTATGGGTAGTATTTTTTAAGTTGGTCAAGATTGGTCATGATTGAGAATTCATTGCCATCCATGTCAGTTAATTTTGCTGCACCACCTGACAGGATTGTTTTGACAATGTAGGGGCCAGACCAATTAGGTCTAAACTTTCCCCTTGGATCTAAAACATTTTTCCTTAGTGCTTTTAATACCAAATCTCCTACTTTGATATTTCTTGTCTTGACCTTCTTATTAAAATGTCTAGCCATACGAGTTTGATAGCATTGAGTGTGATGTAGAGCTTCTAGTCGTTTTTCGTCGAGTAAGATCAATTCTTCATATCGTGCCCTAGTCCATTCGACTTCATCAAGCTTACTCTCTAGCGCAATGCGTAGAGATGGTATTTCTAGTTCGACAGGTTGTACGGCATCCATTCCATATACCAAAGAAAATGGTGTATTTCCTGTTGACGTACGGATTGACGTGCGATAACCCCACAGTGCAAAGTGGAGCTTGTCAGGCCAATCCTTATAATTTTCTGTCATTTTCTCGATGATGGTCTTTAAATTCTTATTAGCTGCCTCGACTGCTCCGTTTGCTTGAGGTCTATAAGGGGACGAATGATGATGTTGGATACCATATTTATGTAGCAATTCTTCACATTCGGCTTGAAAGTGAGTTCCATTGTCACTTATTATTTCATGTGGGACCCCATATCGACAAATGATATTTCTCTCGATAAAGAGTGCTACATGTTTTGCAGTGAGTTTAGCATATGATTGCACTTCAACCCACTTCGTAAAGTAATCAATTGCTAATAGAATAAATTCGTGGCCTCCTGTTCCTGGGGGGGTGATCTTGCCGATTATGTCAATTCCCCATGTAGAGAATGGCCATGGTGATGTGTAGGTGTAGAGCAAAGATGGAGGAACGTGTTGTAAATTGGCATAAATTTGACACTTAGGGCATCTTTTCACATATTGATGGCAGTCCCTATTCATGGTAGTCCAATAATACCCTTCTCGCATTATTTTCTGGGCTAACATTTTGCCATTTATATGAGTTCCACAGATTCCTTCGTGAACCATTCTCATTATTCTTTGTGCATCCACCTTTCCTACGCATAGGAGAGCTCGATCTTTAGGTACCCTTTTATGTAGCTCGTTGTCTATGAGTACATATTGATAAGCCGAAAGTCTTAATGCTCGTTTTGCTCTTTTGTCAGCATGAGGAGGGTATTCTCCATTGGTGACATAGTTGAGTATGTCTGTGTACCACGGTTCTTCTTCTTCTTCTTCTTCTTCTTGGACTAAGTCGTCGTCTTCTATAGCCTGGATATATGCTGGTTTGTGACTTTTTTCGATAGTTAGAGGCATTTGCTCGATTTCCGTGGGAATCCTAACCATTGAGGCTAATCTTGCCAAGGCATCAGCAAATTGGTTTTCCTCTCTAGGTAGATATGTGTATTCTACCTTCTCTAACTGATCGGTAAGAGTTTACAGATAGGTTTGGTAAGGAGCTAGACTTTCGCTCCTTACTTTCCACCTTTTAGATATCTGATTGATGATCAAAGAAGAGTCTTCGAATATCCTTAACTTCTTTACTCCCAATGCCAAAGCTGTTTCAAGGCCTACCACGCATGCTTCATATTCAGCAGCATTGTTAGTTACATCGAAATCAAGCTTTATGGAGAATGGAACATGCTCCTCTTTAGGTGATACTAGTAGTACTCCAACGCCACATCCCTTTTGGTTTGAGGTTCCGTTGAAATACAAGGTCCAAGTATCATATTCAGTGACCATTAGGTCTTAATCTGGAAATTCATTGTCTTGTATTGGCGTCGAGTCTTCTATTGGAAAGTCTGCTAGAAAGTCTGACACCACGGATCCTTTAATAGCTTTTTGTGGCATGAATCTTACATCAAACTGGGCTAGATTGTCTATCCATCTTGAAATACGTTCATTGAGTGTAGATTTCTCGAATAGATACTTGAGTGGATCTAATCGGGAGACTACGAAAACGGTACGCACCAACATGTAATGTCTTAACTTAGTTGTGGCCCACACCAAGGCGAGGCACAATTTCTCGAGTGGTGTATAGCGTGTTTCGTATTCGAGCTTTTTTATTTAGGTAATATATTGCGTTCTCTTTGCCTTCTACTTCTTGTGCTAGCATAGCTCCCATTGTCTCTTTGGTAACCGTCAAATATAACCTAAGAGGTATTCCGGGAAGTGCTGGTGCTAATACAGGAGGATTTGCGAGATAGGCTTTGATATTTTCAAAGGCTTTTTGACACTCATCATTCCATACTACTGGTACATTCTTCTTGAGCTTCCTGAAGATTGGTTCACATATCGTCTTCAGTTATGATATGAACCTACTTATGTATTGCAACCGGCCAATAAATCCTCGAATCTGTTTCTCAGTCTGGGGCGGTGGCATTGACATGATTGCTTTGATCTTGGTTGGATCTACCTCTATTCCTCTAGATCTTATGACGTATCCCAAGAGCTTGCCTGAGGTGACTCCAAAAGCACATTTTGATGGATTCAACCTCATATTATATTTTCTTAGCCTTTCGAAAAATTTCCTTAAGGCTACTTGATGGCCTGGACGGTCTTTTGATTTTACAATCATGTCGTCGACTTCTTTGTGCATCATGTCATGGAGTAAGGCAGTTGCTGCACGTTGGTAAGTAGCACCCGCTTTTTTCAACCCGAATGGCATTACCGAGTAGCAGTAAGTGCCCCATGGTGTTATAAAGGTTGTTTTCTCATGTCTTCTTCTTCCATGAGAATCTGGTTGTAACCTGCGTATCCATCCATAAACGAAAGAAGCGCGTGATTTGCCGTGTTATCTACCAGAATATCGATGTGTGGCAAAGGGAAGTCGTCCTTTAGACTTGCCTTATTTAGATCTCGATAGTCGACACACATCCTTACCCTTCCGTCTTTCTTCGGAACTTGGACGACGTTGGAGACCCATTCGGGGTATTTGGATACCTTGATGAAACCTGTAGTTATTTGTTTTTGAACTTCTTCTTTTATTTTAAGTGCTACGTCGGGTTTCATTCGACGTAACTTTTGTTTTACAGGTTTCATTCCTGGAATTAGTGGTATAGTGTGTTGAGCTATCTCTCTATTAATGCCTGGCATATCTTCATATGACCAAGCAAATACATCGATAAATTCTTTAAGTAAGTTAATTAAATCGGTTCTTTCTTGTTTATTCAATGTTAATCCGATTTTAACCTCTCTTTTATGAGTTGAATCGTTCGAGATATCAAATGTTTCAGTTTCTTCAATTACCGGTGTTTTCTTTTCGAGTGTTTCAATTGCTTTAATAATTTCTTTGTCTTTTTCATCGTTAGCTAAGCAATGCTCGTCATCTTGGGTTAGGGAAGAACACAAGAAGTAAGGAGAATGAGAAATATTATTATACTCTGAGATCATTACATCAAAGAGTGATATGTCCTCAGGGACTGGATCACTAACTATCCTAGGAGAAGCAATAAGAGGGGTAGGTGTTACTACTGAAGACTTAGAAGATTCTAAAGGGAAAGACTCTGACTCGGACTCTGACTCAGACGACTCCTCAAACATCGGTCCTTGCCCCATCGTGATTGATATCTTCCTTCCGCTTGGAGTAGTCACTTTGATAGTCTTGCGCCACCCTTGTAGTGATCCTTCAGCTGGAGTAATTAGCTTCCAGGGGTCGAAGCTTTCACTTTGTAGGACCGTTTGAATGAGCGAGAAGTTATCTTCTTCATAATTTGGCTCATTCTTTTCTCGCCCAAACAGTAATCCCATGACGTTAAAGTCAAAGCATGGGGGTGCTTTCTCCTTCATCAGTGAAGTAGCAATCCAAGAAAATCTCGAATCCCGGTTGTCTTATGCCGTTTACAATAAATGGCTCGGGAAATTCATGGCATGGATAGTCCTCTCCTTCTTTTATAAACTGACCATTAAGCGTAAGAGGGTACTGATCCATTGGAATTGCTTTCTTTTGAATGTGAGCGTCCCTACGTGCTTTCAACTTTTCCTGGGCTCGCTTGAGATCCTTCCGAGTCGGTTCAAAACCAAGTCCGAAAGTATCTAACTTAGGGAGGCCAGGTTACTCCAGCGGTTTTGTCATTCCTTTCTTCTTCCCTAGGGTCATCCCAGGGAAGTGTCCTTGTTTCTTCAGCATGGTGTTGACAATCATGTTGGAATGGGGGTCATGGTAAAGAGGGGTCCTTTCATCCTCCTGGATTAAGGAGACTTCTTCGTTAAAGCCCCATAGGTCTTCATAATCCTAGTCGTGCTCTACGTTAATGATTGGATTCTCTATGGATTTGATTCTCATAGGCGAAGCATCTATGGTGATTCGAATTCCCCCAACTATAGCTTTTACTTGTTGGTGGAGGGATGAAGGGACGGCCTTTAGATCATGAAGCCAAGGGCGTCCCAACAATAAGTTGAATGAAGCTTTGATGTCCACTACTTGGAAAGTAGTAGCATGTTCTATTGCTCCTGCCGTTACATTTAGGGTAATCTTGCCAAGAGCTTGACGACGAGTGTTGTCGTAGGCCCTTATTCCTTGTGTAGACAAAGTTAAGTCTTCATCCCTTATGCCGAGCCTCCTCGCAGTTCTAAGTGGACAGACATTGATAGCCGATCCATTGTCTACAAGAGTCATAGGAACATTCATCCTTTTGCAAACTACCGTGAGGTTTAATGCCTTGTAATGTTTGTCACCTTCTGGGGGTAAATCTATGTCAGAAAAGGTGATCAAATTAATCAAACTAGGAAAGTCACTTGTGAGGAAGTTGGCTAGTCCCTCAGGAGTAGTGTCAGAATCTATCCCGATTTTATCCAAGGCATTCATTACAACCAACCTATGTTCTCGAGATGTTGCCAGAAGTTTCCACACATTCATGTCAACTTTTGTCTTCTTAAACTGTTTAACAATGTCATTGTCTTCGATGATAGGTATGCGAACTTGGTGTATGGTGGGCATAGGTTGTGTTGAAACGGGAGGTTGCATTCTTCCAGATCTTGTGAGGACATCTATCGATGAATCTTCTTCAGTCCAAATGTAATCTGTGGTGTATGACACAGAAGGTGAAGGTCCAACTATGTCCTTTAGATAGACATCTTCTTCATCACTGTCCCAGACTCCATTAATGGTTGTATCCTCTTCTTGTTGAACTTGGACCAGTTTCTTTTCATTAATCATTTTCTGTACCAAATCCTTGAATTTGAAACAGTTTTCTATAGTGTGACCCCTTGATTGATGATACTGACAGTAATATCCATCTGTCCTTTTTAATGACTCGAATGGTCTCGGTTCGAGAGGTTTGACCTCGCAACTCTCGGAGAGCATTTCGAACATTTGCGCATATGGGATCCCAATCGGAGTGTAGATTTTATTGCTCTTCTTGGGTTTTTCAGTGACTTGTAAGGGAAAGTGCTTTGCCTCATAAGTCGTTCTCACTAGTGTGAATTCTCTTTTAGATTCTTCTTTCGGAAGTGGAAGCTCATCATATTTCTTATAGAGTTCGTTCATAACTTTGAGAGCTTCGCGTAGTAGTTGCGATGCCTCCTTCATAGACAGTGTGAGCAGTTTTATGTCATCTTTATTCGCCGGTTCTGGAAGGTTATCCTTGACATCGAAAAAGATCTCCTCTTCTTTTTCTATGGCACTGATTTCTTTAACAGGTCTAATGAGAAAGGAAGGGTCAACCTCGTTTTCTTCATCGGAGATAGCCAGGGTATGAGCAAGAGGTGCATTGTCAATACTTGGCTTCTTACTGGCAGGGGGCAACGGCAGTTTGTTATTGTCGATTAGGTCTTGGATAGCTTCCTTAAGCTTCCAACAGCTTTCAGTGTGATGGCCCCTACCTTGGTGATATTTGCAGTGTGCATTGGGATTCCAGTTAACCGACCTCTTCTCAACTGGTGGGTCCCCAAATGGTCCAATAGGAGTTATAAGACCTTTTGCATTTAATCGATCAAATGCGGTGTCATAACTCATGCCAATACGAGTGAAGTTCCTCCTATATGGTTTCTTCTGTCCTTGGTTTTTCATGGCAAGAACTTCTCCTAAATTAAAGGTGCTAACATTATTGGCGTGGGCGGTTTTGGAAGAAGAAGGATTGTCGTTCTTCTTTCCTTTCCAGCCACTGTTGGAGTTATTGTTGGTAGCTTTTGACTTAGCCAATTCATCTACAATATTTTTCCCAATGTCATAAACGACCTTGAAGGTATGGAGATTATTTTGATATTTGAGATGCTTGGAATATTTTTCTTGGAGATTCTTGATAAACAGTCTCACAGATTCTTTTTACTTGGCACCTCAATCATCTTAGCTGAGGTTTCTCTTCACTTGTTAAAGAAAGAGGTGAAGCCTTAATTATCTTTCTACTTGAGGATTTCAAGTTCTGTATGGTCAGTCTCGACTTGAATGTTGCACTTTTACCTATCAACGAAAGCGTTTGCTATAGACTCCCAGGTAAAGGTCTTTTCTTTCTCGAGAGAAAAGAACCATTGTTGGCAAACGGTCTCGAGAGATAGTGAGAACAGAGAAGGGAAGACCTTCTTATCGATACCTTTGATACTCATTATTGTTTCAAATGCTCTTAAATGAAAGTAAGGGTTGTCAATTGCTCTGAATTTTTGGATGTCGTTGGCGTTGAACTTCTGCGGAAGAAGATCTTTGTCCACCGAGACCCCTTGTGATGTAAGCTCTTGAAACTTGTAGTCGCTAGACAACTTGCTTAAACTTTCTTGCATGAGGTCCATCTGTTGTTGCTTCACGGGATCCTTTAATAGCTTTTTGTAGCATAAACCGCACATCTAACTGGGCTAAGTTGACTATCCATCTTGAAATACGTCCATTGAGTGTTGATTTCTCGAACAAGTATTTGAGTGGATCTAATCGGGATACTACGAAAACGGTATGCACCAACATGTAATGTCTCAACTTAGTTGTGGCCCACACCAAAGCGAGGCACAATTTCTCGAGTGGTGTATAGCGTGTTTTGTATTCGAACATCTTCTTAATAAGGTAATATATTGCATTCTCTTTGTTTTCTACCTCTTGTGCTAGCATGGCTCCCATTGTCTCTTTGGTAACCGTCAAATATAACCTTAGAGGTATTCCGGGAAGTGCTGGCGCTAATACGGGAGGATTTACGAGATAGGCTTTGATCATGTCAAAGGCTTTTTGACACTCGTTATCCCATATTACTGGTACATTCTTCTTGAGCTTCTTGAAGATTGGTTCACATATCGTTGTCAGTTTTGATATGAACCTACTTATGTATTGCAACCGGCCAATGAATCCTCGAATCTTGTTTCTCGGTCTTGGGAGGTAGCATCGACATGATTGCTTTAATCTTGGTGGGATCTATCTCTATTCCTCTAGAGCTTATGACGTATCCCAAGAGCTTGCCTGAGGTGACTCCAAAAGCACATTTTGATGGATTCAACCTCATATTGTACTTTCTTAGCCTTTCTAAAAATTTCCTTAAGGCTACTTGATGGCCTGGACGGTCCTTTGATTTCACAATCATGTCGTCGACATATACTTCAACTTCTTTGTGCATCATGTCATGGAGTAAGGCAGTTGCTGCACGTTGGTAAGTAGCACCTGCGTTTTTCAACCCAAATGGCATTACCGTGTAACAGTAAGTTCCCCATGGTGTGATAAAGGTTGTTTTCTCCATGTCTTCTTCTGCCATGAGAATCTGATTGTACCCTGCATATCCGTCCATGAATGAGAGAAGCAAGTGATTTGTCGTGTTGTCTACCAGAATATCGATGTGTGGCAAAGGGAAGTCGTCCTTTGGACTTGCCTTATTTAGATCTCGATAGTCGACACACATCCTTACCCTTCCGTCTTTCTTTGGAACTGGGACGACGTTGGCGAACCATTCGGGGTATTTGGATACTTTGATGAAACCTGCAGTTATTTGTTTTTGAACTTCTTCTTTTATTTTAAGTGCTACGTCAGGTTTCATTTGACGCAACTTTTGTTTTACAGGTTTCATTCCTGGTATTAATGGTATAGTGTGTTGAGCTACTTTTCTGTTAATGCCTGGCATATCTTCATATGACCAAGCAAATACATCGATGAATTCTTTAAGCAAGTTACTTAAATCGGTTCTTTCTTGTTTATTCAATGTTAGTCCGATTTTAACTTGTCTTTTATAAGTTTAATCGTTCGAGATGTCAACTGTTTCAGTCTCTTCAATTACTGGCATTTTCTTTTCAAGTGTTTCCATTGCTTTAATAATTTCTTTATCTTTTTCATCGTTAGCTAAGCAATGTTCGTCATCTTGGGTTAGGGAAGAACACGACAAGTAAGGAGAATGAGAGATATTATTATACTCTGAGATCATTACATCAAAGAGTTATATGTCCTCAGGGACTGGATCACTAACTATCCTAGGAGAAGAAATAGGAAGGGGAGGCATTATAGCTAAAGACTTAGAAGATTCTAAAGGGAAAGACTCTGACTCAGACTCAGACTCAGACTCTGACGATTCTTCAAACATCGGCCCTTGCCCTGTCGTGATTGATATCTTCCTTCCACTCGGAGTAGTCACCTTGATAGTCTTGCGCCACCCTTGAAATAATCCTTCAGCTGGAGTAATTAGCTTCGAGGGGTCGAAGTTTTCGCTTTGTAGGACCTTTTGAATGAGTGAGGAGTTATCTTCCTCGTAAGTTGGCTCATTCTTTTCTCGCCCAAACAGTAATCCCATGACATTAAAGTCAAAGCATGGGGGTGCTTTCTCCTTATGGACAGGAGTTGGGATTTCGTCAGTGAAGTAGCAATCCAAGAAAATCTCGAATCCTGGTTGTCGTATGCCATTTACAACAAATGGCTCGGGAAATTCATAGCATGGATAGTTCTCTCCTTCTTTTATAAACTGACCATTAAGCGTAAGAGGGTACTGATCCATCGGAATTGCTTTCTTTTGAATGCGAGCGTCCCTACGTGCTTTTAACTTGTCCTGGGCTCGCTTGAGATCTTTCCGAGTCGGTTCGAAACCAAGTCCAAAAGTATCTAGTTTAGGGAGGCCAGGTGACTACATTGATTTTGCTATCCCCTTCTTCTTTCCTAAGGTCATCCCAGGGAAGTGTCCTTGTTTCTTCAGCATAGTGTTGATGATCATGTTGGAATGGGGGTCGTGGCAAAGAGATGTCCTTTCATCCTCTTGGATTAAGGAGACTTCTTCGTTAAAGCCCTATAGGTCTTCGTCATCTTCGTCGTGCTCCACGTTGATGATTGGATTTTCTATTGATTTGATCCTCATCGGCGAAGCGTCAATAGTGATTGGAATTCCTCCAACTATGGCTTTCACTTGTTGGTGGAGAGATGAAGGGACGGCCTTTAGATCATGGAGCCAAGGGCGTCCTAATAACAGATTGAATGAGGCTTTGATGTCTACCACTTGAAAAGTAGTAGCATGTTCTATTGCTCCTGCCGTCACATTTAGGATTATTTTGCCAAGAGCTTGACGACGAGTATTATCGTAAGCTCTTATTCCTTGTGTGGACAGAGTTAAATCCTTATCCTTTATGCCGAGCATCCTTGCAGTCCTAAGTGGACAGACATTAATAGCCGATCCATTGTCTACAAGAGTCATGGGAACATTCATCCTTTTGCAGACTACCGTGAGGTTTAACGCCTTGTAGTGTTTGTCACCTTCTAGGGGTAAATCTTTGTCAGAGAAGGTGATTAGATTAATTGGACTAGGGAGATCACTTGTGAGGAAGTTAGCTAGTCCCTCAGGAGTGGTGTCAGAATCTATCCCGATTTTATCCAAGGCATTCATCACAGCCAACCTATGTTCTCGAGATGTTGCCAGAATCTTCCATACATTCATCTCAACTTTTGTCTTCTTGAATTGTTTAACGATGTCATTGTCTTCGATGATAGGTATGGGAGCTTGTTGTACAGTAGGCATAGGTTGTGTTGAAACGGGAGGTTGCATTCTCCCGGATCTTGTGAGGACGTCTATTGATGAATCTTCTTCAGCCCAAATGTCGTCCGTGGTGTATGATACAGAAGGTGAAGGTCCTACTATGTCTTTTAGGTAGACATCTTCTTCATCACTGTCCCATACTCCATTAACAATTATGTCCTCTTCTTGTTGAACTTGGATTAACTACTTTTTATCAATCATTTTCTGCACCAAATCCTTGAATTTGAAGCAGTTTTCTAGGGTGTGCCCTCCTGACTGATGGTACTGACAGTAATATCTATCTGTCCTTTTTAATGATTCAAATGGTCTCGGTTCGAGAGGTTTGACCTTTCCACTCTCGGAGAGCATTTCGAACATTTGTGCATACGGGATCCCAATTGGAGTATAAACTTTATTGCTCTTCTTGGGTCTTTCGGTGACTTGTAAGGGAAAATAATTTGCCTCATAAGTCGTTTTCACTGGTGTGGACTCTTTTTTAGGAAGTTCATCATATTTCTTGAGAAGTTCGTTCATAATTTTGAGAGTTTCACGTAACAGTTGCGATGTCTCCCTCATAAACAGCGTGAGCACTCATATGTCTTTCTCGTTTGCTGGTTCTGGAAGGTTATCTTCGACATCGAAAAAGATCTCTTCTTCTCCTTCTTCGACATTGGCTGCTTTGACAGGCTTAATGAGAAATGAGGGGTCAACTTCGCTTTCTTCATCGGAGATAGCCAAAGTATGAGCTAGAGGTGCATTGTCAATGCTTGGCTTTTTACTGGCAGGGGGCAACGACAGCTTGTTATTGTCAATCAGATCTTGGATAGCTTCCTTAAGCTTCCAACAGTTTTCAGTAGAATGGCCTCTACCTTGGTGATATTTGCAATGTGCGTTGGGATTCCAGTTAGGCAACCTCTTCTCAACTGGTGGATCTCCAAATGGTCCAATGGGAGTTATAAGACCTTTTGCACTTAATCGATCAAATGCGGTGTCATAACTCATGCCAATAGGAGTGAAGTTTCTCCTAAATGGTTTCTTTTGTCCTTGGTTGTTCATGGAGAGGACTTCTCCTAGATTAAAGGTGCTAACATTATTTGAGTGGGCGGTTTTGGAAGAAGAAGGATTGTCGTTCTTCATTCCTTTCCAGCCACTGTTGGAGTCATTGTTGGCAGCTTTAGATTTAGCCAAGTCATCTTCAATATTAATCCCAATATCATAAACAGCCTTAAAGGTATGAAGGTTATTTTGATATTTAAGATGTTTTGAATATTTTTCTTGGAGGTTTTTAATGAACAGTCTCACGGACTCTTTTTCACTTGGTACCTCGATCATTTTAGCTGAGGTTTCTCTCCATTTATTAAAGAAAGCAGTGAAGCCCTCATTCTCCTTCTGTTTGAGGATTTCAAGTTCTCTATGGTCAGTTTCGACTTGAATGTTGCACTTGTACCTATCCACGAAAGCGTTTGCTATGGATTCCCAGGTAGAGGTCTTTTCTTTTTCAAGAGAAAAGAACCATTGTTGGCAAACGATCTCGAGAGATAGTGAAAACAGGGAAGGGAAGACTTTCTTATCGATACCCTTGATACTCATTATTGTTTCAAATGCTCTTAAATGAAAGTAGGGGTTGTCGATTGCCCTAAATTTTGGGATGTCGTTGGCACTGAACTTCTGCGGAAGAAGATCTTTATCCACCGAGACCCCTTGGGATGTGAGTTCTTGAAACTTGTAGTCGCTGGACAACTTGCTTAGGCTCTCTTGCATGAGGTCCATTTGTTGTTGCTCACGGGATCCTCGATCTAAAGTGCGAGAAGCTTCAGTGTCTCAGTTACAGTAGCCAGTTGGTTCTTGAGATCATTGACTTCTTCTTGAGTTGCCATTATAACTCTTGCTTTCCTCTTGCGGGCTATAGGTTTTCCGAAAATTTGGACTTGTACGAAGAGGTTATGTTTGATTAATCGTCCTTCCTTTCTTGACCACGCGCTGTAAATTAAGCCAATTGGCGTTTTAATTACTTGACTCGAATCAACTTGACTTTATGGTTTTTATTTTTTAGAAAAAGTATGCATATTTTTGGGGAGCAATAATGTACATGTGTTTAGGGAATTAAGTATTATTATTTATTGGAGGATTAATATCTGACTTACCCCCCTAAAAAAAATGACGAAAAAAACGCGCACACACAAGACTCTCTTAATCATGGTCAAGACATGTGCATTGGTGTGTGTTATTGACTGTAAGTGACATGTTTGGACTCTTGTGTAAGACCATGGGACTTAGTGCCTAGACTCGAACATTAATTTAAGTAAGCATCATAGTCAGCAAAATTAACCGAATTGAACAGAAAACTGATTAATTAGACATTAGGTGATGACTCGACAAATAATCCGAACTGTCGGCCAAGCGACAGGACTGGCGTCACAACATAGTGATTGGCGCCAGACTTTTTAGTAAATGTCTGGCGCTACACACCATACAGTGGCGCTACAGCTCAGACTTTGGCACCAACATTGGAGCATTGGTCTGGGACTATTTTCGGTATTATTAGTCAACTGGGGTATGCCTAAAGTCGTACTAGGTCCATTCCGATTAAAAAGAAACTTTATTGACTCAAATTAATTAATTAATTAATTAATTAGGCAAAGTTCTTTGAGTCATTAATTTTAACCTCAACACAAATCAACAAACGGTTAAGAGGAGCATAGAATATATATGCACAACAAATAATGCACAATTAGTCAAGTAGGCATAATATGATGCAATGAGTTCGCAACCTAACCATGGCTCTAGTTCTCTAAAGTTTAGGATACGGTTTAGTCAAATAGGGTCCATGGTTAATTGTCCAGATGCACCGCGTAGAAGCCTAACCGTGAAGGGTTAACGCGTGTGGATAGGACACCGCGAGTTTTTTAGAAAAAACTCACTTCCATGGTTTGGTGAATTCAACCTCTCAGATGTACCCTTTGTTGCCAGGAGCGTTCAATCGGGTAGATAGAGCATGAATTCCCAGAGGGTTATGTCCATATGTAGAACACATATGGGTTTCAGAAAAGTGAGAAAAAATTCAATCAGGAAGCAGGATCGAGCAAACAATACGAAAAACCGATCGAAATTAGAACGCATATTTCTGGCTCGGTATTGGGGGAAATTGGCGCCAGCAAACAGAGACTGGCGCCAACTTTTAACTGTAGCGCCTGGCGCCAATCTCTGGCCCCTGACGCTACTTCCCACATGCCTTAGCAGCTTTCTGTGCTCAATAAAATCATCCAGTTTCGCGCGGTGTTATTTCAGTCCTAGTTGTGAAAGACATTTCTCAAATTTCCTACGTGTAAAATCCTTATGTTTTTTACTCATTACGGATGGTCTTTCCAATGAGAACCTTTTTATGCATATGAAAATAATGTTAATCAAAATTACGCACATGAAATACTTAGAACTTTTCGAGTCTCATCCACTCATTCTAAATCATTGCCGAAACATATTCAGGAATTAAAATAGAAATCCTCCCCAGTGGAGTCGCCAAAAACTGTAGGGAATAATTTCAAGCCTTAAAATCCCACTAGCTTGAACCCCACTGTGATCATACACTAAAGTACGGTGGCGTCCAAAAGGGAAGAAGATAGAGCAAAAGAGTCGCCAACAAGTTTTTTAGGAACTTGTAAACCATTCACGAGGTGAAGGTTACATCCCTTAACGATCATTTGAATTTATAATCACAATTAACCCTAACAAGATTACTAATTATCTTATTAAGCGTGATTGCAAATACAAATTCCCTTTAAACATGCAATAAAAGGTGATCAAGCAATAACAAATAAAATAATGTATCAAGCAACATAATAAATAATAATCATGAATAATAATTATAATCATGTTAAAGCATAATAAACATAGCGAGATCCTAGGCATGATACTAACAAGATTAATAACAAACCCTAGCATGTCACTAAGCAATAAAAATCAAATCTTTAGCCCTAACATGATACTAACATGAATTAATATTAGGAAGAATATAGGAAGCATCGTACTTTTAATCATACTTGATATTAAAGTTACCCTAGACATGATACTAGGAATCAAAATAACAATCTAAGCATGATTTCTACATCATAGAATCAATTTAAACCATTAAAGTACTTACTTGGATGTCTCGTACCTCTTTCTAATTACAAAATACACACGTTAGTAACTTCAAGGAAAATAATAATCAAAACAATTAAATTAAATAATTGAAAGAGAGATTTGGGACCAAACCCTCAAAAATTAAAACCTTTCACGTCTAGGGCGAAGGCAACTTCAAATATGGCTAGGTGTATTAAGATCTTGCGAATACGGAATTTTGTATGAAAAAGCCAAAGTTTAGAAAAGAAAAGAATGCTAAAGAATGAATGAAAGCTTGATGAATGAAGAGAATTGGTGAATGCTAATTAAAACTAATTGTTGATGAGAATTCGTGAATGAAGAGAGTTGATTATTGAAAACGGAGTTTTTGATACGATATTTATAGAGAAAATCATCCAAAAAAGATAACTTAACAAAACAGAGTCTGAAGATCGAAAAACAACCTTGGCGCCAACCCTGGCTAGCTGGCGCCAGGCACCAGTGGCTAGCGCCAGGCGCCAAGGCTAGCGCCTGGCGCCAAGGCCTGGGGTTGGACGCCAAACTGATTTTTAACGCGTTTTCGAAAATCCGATAAATTTCCCGTACTGGAAGATAAAATAATATAATTTCAGTCAAAAATGCTATTTGATCTTGATTAAAACTTTGAAGAGTCCTAATTGAATTAGGAATGAAAAGAACCTTCTAGAATGTTCTAGAAGACTAAAACCATTCCTAATTGCATTAGGAATGATAAATTATATTAGGCCCTCCCCTAGATCATTAGGCCGTACTTAAAACTCAAACCGGGCCCAGTTTAGTAAATTGGCCATAACTTCCTCAATATTCATCGGAATTGGGCTTATAATATATCGTTGGAAAGGTCTTTGCAAGCCCCATCCAACTACACCACTATTGGACCCATATCATGGACCAACCAAACTGGATTGGCTATTTTCTTAAAATAAAGTTTTCAAAAACAGGGAGAAGAGAAAAGAAATAAAACTTTCCGCAACGCTAGACCTTTCCACACTTTCGTTTCATTCGATTATGATTCGACGTGAAAGGCACTCATCACCGGGTTTGGTTTTGGGGAGACACAAATAGGTGTCTACAGAAGCCCCCACTTTGACTGAGTTTGGAGAAACGCAAGTTTCGAAAACAAAAGTCAAAGTATCGATAGGGACGGAGAATGACTCAGAACGTTCTGCGATCCTAAATCACTCTTCTAACGCCGATACCTGCGAAACTAGCATTAGTTAAACAGATAAAAGAGTTAAGAAACGCGTATCTTGCACCGTCAAGCACACGTCTCTAAAGGTAACCGATTGTTTTGATGACCTCCTGCAAGCCAGAGAATGCCATCCCGCTTGAAAACCGCTACGCCCGTAACTGCTTCCAATATAGAAGATTGCTTCGCCTGAAAAGATCCTCCCCGCAATGATAATATTCCACGTCCAAGGGAACATCATCGAAAATTATTTCTCTTGAAATAATTCTTATCCGCATTATGATCATCTTCCATGCCCCAGGAACTATGATCGAAGACAACTTCGCCCGAAATTACCTTCAGTTGTTTGTGACAACTTTCCGCAAGCCAGGGAATGATGCCGAAGACACCTTCTCTTGAAGTCATCCTCATTTGATGCGATAACTTTCCAAAGGAAATCACCGAAGATCCACGCCTATCGATCCTTAAAAGTTCGCCTGAAGTTGCCTTTGCTATGCCTGTACGTCGGCGCTCTTTTGCTTTGAACCTGTATGTCGGTGCCTTATGCTCTTGAACCTATATGTCGGTGCCTTTTGCTCTTGAACCTATATGTCGGTGCCTTTTGCTAATGAGCCTATGCTTAGGCGCTTTAAGCTATGTGAGACGATCTTTTCATCAGGTCGATCACTTTACGTAATCAAGCCGATAACCTAATCATGTCAAATTGCTTATAGGGGCTAACTGGCGTACCAAGGAACCCAAAATATATTGCAGAAAGCTAGCACAACCCCAACAGGTGGTTGGCTGCTTTGGCGTCGCTGAAAATCCATCAGCGCCATCCATATGGCATTAGCGCCAGACGCTGACGTTGGCATCAGGCGCCAAGCACAGAAAGTGACGCTAATGCCTAGGGACTGGCGCCAGCACGGGAATCTCTTTAAATTCCCGTTTTCGTTCATTTTTTGCTCTGTTCGTCGCGAAACTGCCTGAGAGAAGTCCGAAAACTTCAATTGATCGTTGCTCACTCGTTTCTCAACCGAATTCGCTCAAATTTGTTGCAAATTAAAGCTCTTTTCATCTATATTCCCGATCTATGTAAGTTTTCCTCAAACTCACACCGGTTTTTATGAATTATTGGCATGTATATTCACGAATTTCATGAAAATTCGAAATTTACAATGCTCAATTTGCTTTGTTTATCAAGTTTTACGCCATAAAATTGCTTGTTTATGTTTTTATATTGCCTTGGGAGTAATTTGAGACTTGTTTGACTCAATTTGGCGAAGAAATGAGCAATCCGCCATTGCTGGACCTCTTAAGGTCGTGAAGAACAATGTAGCTTGTTCTTAATGTTTTTGCTAGCAATTCTTATTTAATTTGTCACAATAATCACTATAGGGTTGCTAGGGGAATTCGCCGCTCGACGCTGGCAGCGGCCCTTGATGACGATGCGACCACCCGAGAGCAGCGGGTGCGCATCTTTGTGCTTATGTTGTTGTCAGGGACATTCTCCCCTGACAGGGGTAGTAGGGCGTTGCTTTACTACCTCCCTGCTGTTCGCGATCTCCGGCGGATCGGGACTTATGATTGGGCCAGCTTGGCCTATACTGACTTCATTCGCGCGCTGAGGGACTCGTGTCGTCACCGGTCCTTTAGGACGAACGTCGCTTTTTCTGCTTTCTGGAAGGTCGTAGAGGTAAACATTATTCCCTATAAAGTTTAGCCTTATATGTTAGTTAGCATTTACTCACGCTTTTAACTTCTTGTAGATCTGGTTCTACGAGTACTTTCCTTCCATTGCGCCGGCGAGACCATCACCGAGGGGATTTCCGGTGAGCGCCTCTTGGGGCGGCCACCATATGGACATGTCTACTGCACGTGTCCGGAGTCGGATCATCTCGGTACAACTTTTAGTGTTTATCTTGCTCTTCTGTGATGTTTTGGACATGTTCTTACCCGATTGGTGCTTTTTATAGGGACCTGAGGTAGTATACCGACCGTGGGGCGGTTGGACAGTCCCTGGATTAGCCTCACAGTACTCTTCTGAGCGCCGCTACTTTCTGGGGACCTATGGAGCGGTTGTATACTTAGGGGAGAGAGTTGCTAGACAGCATTCTTCCGATGTTTTTGTCGTTCCTGCTCCTCCACCATGTCACATGTTCGACGAGGGAGAGTTTTCGAGCATGACTGAGGAGTCTGGTTCCCTCTGGCGGTCCTATGTGATCCTTGGGCGGAGTTATGTTGAGGAGCTACTTCCTTTGTTGGCTTCAGCCCCTGTACCGGCCGAGGATATGAGGGTAAGATCCTTAGCTTTTTGTTTTTCGCTAAGTAGCCCCCAAGTAATACCTTACTGACTTCTTTCGGTCTTATCAGGATGGTCCCACTGAGTTTGTGCCGCCCTATATGTCCATTCACTACCAGGGGATCTATGGGCCGATCGAGGAGATGATTTCTCCGGCTCCCAAGGGCGAGCGCTTCGTGGAGCGGTCGATTCCTCGTCACCAGACCAGGGTAAGTCTAGTTTTAATTCGGAATTTTGCATTCAGTTATCATGTATTTTCACTGACTTATTTTTTCTGACAGTTCTCACGCGAGGTGGTTTCGGCTATGGCACAATGTATAGATGCCTTTCGGAGCCAGCTCGTCCGGATGAGGAACGCGGCTACCTGTCGTCGGGACGACGTTGTCCGAGAGGTAACTTTTCTTCATTTATTATTTCTGCGTTATGGCTTCAGTTTTTCTTGTTTCTGATTTAGTTATTTTTGCAGGGTCAGCCGATCGCTTCTCACACCCGTACGAGGCCTGAGGTGCGGAGAGATCCGGCGAGGTCTAGCTCGAGACGCCGTCGTACTTCGTTAGGAGGTAGAGGTGGTCGTTCCGAGGCTGCTCGAGCCGACGTTGCTGAGGGTTCAGGATGTTCTTCTGAGGGTGCTCCTACTGCACCGGTAAGAGAGGCTACCTCGGCTTTCAGAGGTGGTGGGATGTACGAGGTTGGCTCGTCATCGCAGCAGCCTCCGCGATCTCAGCATCAGGTTGACCTTGGCTGGAGCGGTCCTGTCTTGAGTTTTCCTCCTCCTACGGAGACTGGAGCTGGTGCTGAGGCGGGAGCTGGTGGAGACGTGACTCCTCGGACGGCGCAGTTTTATGGCATGATGGGCCTACGTCCTCCGGCGCCGTAGTTTGTTTCTGTATATGTATTTTATTTTGACTTTTTTTAGAACTTTGCCTTTGACTTATTATTTAGACACTTTGTACTTTATGTTATTGTAAATTCATTATTATCTATTATTATGCTAGTGTATGTTAGTGTGTGCAAGTGTGATAACAATTTTGCGCAAAAATTCCGTCATTTTTATTATTGATGGAGGGTATAATCCGACTCTCTCCCCCAAAAGAAAAAATAAAAAGGGAAAAAATGCTGGTTTTTTGAAAATTAATATAAAATCTAAAAGGGAAATTAATTAACTAAAAATAATTGCTATATTAAATTAATTAATTAAGAAAAGGACAGAAAAAAAATATTTAGAAAAAATTAAAACGGGGCCATAAAGTCATTAACCGACTCAAGTTTAATATCAAAACGCAACTGAGCACGCGCGGTTTCTCTGCTGACTTGGCGCCAGCCTGTGGCGCGTGGCGCCAGGCGCTGCACTTAGCGTGTGGCGCCAAGCATTTACGGGTGGCGCCAATGTCGAGGCTGCGACGCCAATTGACGCTGACTCCGTATTTCAGTCGAATTGAAATTCCTCGCAATTTGTACATAAATAGCCCCCAGCTCAGCCGATTCTTCACATAATTCCAGCGAAAAAATTATTCTTCTCTTTAGAAAAAATAATAATCATGTCTTTAGCATCTAAAACCTTCACCCAATACTCTCATGAATGGTGTCGATCTCTTAATGCTAGAGAAAGAAAAGAATTGGATTTATTTCACTTGGGGGGAATTTATGGCATCAAAGGGGTAGATTTAGACATAGACTTCATACATACCGCTTTAGAATTTTGGAACACCGATACGCATTGTTTCAGAATAGGGTATGATGAAACTAGCCCTTTGCCAGAGGAATTTGGTGCTATCTTAGGCTTCCCTACAATAGACCTGGTAGTAATCCCTAGAGTAGATGCATATTACTATAAGGATTTTGAGCGCTTCTTTAATCTGAAGGAAAGGGATTTATCAAAAATAGTAGATGGCAATGTAGTGAACTTGAAAGAATTTGCACGCTACTATTTTGATAAACCTCTTTCTGAATCATTTCACATATATAGAAGAAGGGCGTTCTTATTCTGCATGCTTAATCAATATTGTCTTAGTAGTGGTAAAATTAACGAGGGTCAATCAATTATAACCACTGTGCTAGAACAAATTGAATCAGGGAGAAATCCAATGCCATTGATAGTTGGAGAGACTATGATTAGTCTAGATGAATTGAAAAGGGACCCAAAAGCACCTCTTCGCGGCTCTCCAATTTTATTACAGGTAGAAAAATAATATTTTTAATTACAGAAATCAAAAAATATATTTTTGTATTGTAATATTAATTTATTTGCATTGCAAAAATTTTTTTTACAGATGTGGCTAATGGAGAGGCTAGGATTAATTAGCCCTCCGGACGACATTGAAAATTATACTCCCACTTGCTTTGTAAGAAGGAAGAAGCGCATCCCTAAAATTGGGCGCCATGGGTGGAGAAAAGTCTTTGAATCACGTGATTTTGCTATCAAGTGGGTCATCCCATGGTGGAAAATAAAAAAGATGGTTGGTGTTAACAAGCAACCTTTCTGCCGTCTCCCAAGCTTGTCTCGTGTAACATATTATTATCCCTGCAGAGTAAAGAGACAATATGGCTTGCTTCAAAATATTCCTTCCGGGGATCTGCGTCCTCCCTATGAGTATCCCGTGTCTCAAGAAGTGGATAAATTTGACACTTACTGGAGCGCTAGACCTTTATGGGAAGTGCTTACCCAAAAGGTTCCCCCTTCTTTACCTAATGATGTAAAGAAGTGGTTGTTGAAGAAGTCTTCAATTGATCAGGGTAGAATCGATGTGAAGAATCGTCTAGGTGACAGGGTGACACCGGCCAAAAAACGCTTAGGTGCAAGAATTGAATTCAAAACACCTACAATACCTAGGAAGAAGAATACTACTAAAGACACGGGGAAAAGGAAAGCTACCACCACAGATAAAAAGGTTTGGGTGGAAAAGAAGCATGGGGTGCTAGCTGAAGGGGAAACAATCTATTCCAAAATTGAATGTAGGTCCTCTAAAGGATGCCTACTAGCTAAAGTAATGGATGAAGAGGAGGAAACAGAAAAGAATTGGAAAAGAGCAAAGAAGGAGAAGAAAGATTAAAACATTGCTTAGCTTTAGATTTATTAGATTGTTAATTTTTATTTAAAGTTAATTTATTTCAACCTTATTTAAATTCCATTAACAATGTAATTTTATTTTATTATTGAAATTTCAGCTTTCAATTAAATTTTTACTTTAAATTTATATTATTAAAGCAATGAAAATCGAGAAAAATTAATTTTCCAGAACTTTCCAAGTACGGAAGTCGAAAATTTTCCGAAAAAACACCGAAATTCGCCCAGATTGTATTACTGAATTGGCGCCAGATATTGAGGTATGGCTCCAGGTGCCAATACAATCGTCTTGCGCTAATGGCTTGTGGCTGGCGCCAGACTCTATTCTGCGACGCCAGTAGTTTTCCGACTTTTTGTTGACTTTTTGTTGATTCTGGAACGCGGGGATGTCGAAAAATAAAGTGGCCGCACCCGTAATGGGTTGCCCACGTATCCTTTCCTAAGGAATCAGGCCGAACGTAGCTCTCTTGAGTGTCCTACTCAAGTAATTATGGGTAGTATTTTTTAAGTTGGTCAAGATTGGTCATGATTGAGAATTCATTGCCATCCATGTCAGTTAATTTTGCTGCACCACCTGACAGGATTGTTTTGACAATGTAGGGGCCAGACCAATTGGGTCTAAACTTTCCCCTTGGATCTAAAACATTTTTCCTTAGTGCTTTTAATACCAAATCTCCTACTTTGATATTTCTTGTCTTGACCTTCTTATTAAAATGTCTAGCCATACGAGTTTGATAGCATTGAGTGTGATGTAGAGCTTCTAGTCGTTTTTCGTCGAGTAAGATCAATTCTTCATATCGTGCCCTAGTCCATTCGACTTCATCAAGCTTACTCTCTAGCGCAATGCGTAGAGATGGTATTTCTAGTTCGACAGGTTGTACGGCATCCATTCCATATACCAAAGAAAATGGTGTTTTTCCTGTTGAAGTACGGATTGACGTGCGATAACCCCACAGTGCAAAGTGGAGCTTGTCAGGCCAATCCTTATAATTTTCTGTCATTTTCTCGATGATGGTCTTTAAATTCTTATTAGCTGCCTCGACTGCTCCGTTTGCTTGAGGTCTATAAGGGGACGAATGATGATGTTGGATACCATATTTATGTAGCAATTCTTCACATTCGGCTTGAAAGTGAGTTCCATTGTCACTTATTATTTCATGTGGGACCCCATATCGACAAATGATATTTCTCTCGATAAAGAGTGCTACATGTTTTGCAGTGAGTTTAGCATATGATTGCACTTCAACCCACTTCGTAAAGTAATCAATTGCTACTAGAATAAATTCGTGGCCTCCTATTCCTGGGGGGTGATCTTGCCGATTATGTCAATTCCCCATGTAGAGAATGGCCATGGTGATGTGTAGGTGTAGAGCAAAGATGGAGGAACGTGTTGTAAATTGGCATAAATTTGACACTTAGGGCATCTTTTCACATATTGATGGCAGTCCCTATTCATGGTAGTCCAATAATACCCTTCTTGCATTATTTTCTGGGCTAACATTTTGCTATTTATATGAGTTCCACAGATTCCTTCGTGAACCATTCTCATTATTCTTTGTGCATCCACCTTTCCTACGCATAGGAGAGCTCGATCTTTAGGTACCCTTTTATGTAGCTCGCTGTCTATGAGTACATATTGAGAAGCCAAAAGTCTCAAGGCTCGTTTTGCTCTTTTGTCAGCATGAGGAGGGTATTCTCCATTGGTGACATAGTTGAGAATGTCTGTGTACCATGGTTCTTCTTCTTGTTCTTCTTCTTCGTCTTGGACTGGCTCGTCGTCTTCTATAGCCTGTATATATGCTGGTTTGTGCCTTTTTTCGATTGTTAGAGGCATTTGCTCGATATCCGTGGGAATCCTAACCATTGAGGCTAATCTTGCCAAGACATCAGCAAATTGGTTTTCTTCTCTAGGTAGATATGTGTATTCTACCTTCTCTAACTGGTCGGTAAGAGTTTCCAGATAAGTTTGGTAAGGGGCTAGGCTTTCGCTCCTTACTTTCCACCTTTTAGATATTTGATTGATAATCAAAGAAGAGTCTCCGAATATCCTTAACTTCTTTACTCCCAATGCCAGGGCAGTTTCAAGGCCTACCACACATGGTTCATATTCAGCAGCGTTGTTGGTAACGTCGAAATCAAGCTTTTTTGAGATTGGGACGTGTTCTTCTTTAGGTGATACTAGTAGCACTTCGACACCACATCCCTTTTGGTTTGAGGCTCCGTCGAAATGCAAGGTCCAAGTATCATCTTCAGTGACCATCAAATCTTCATCTGGAAATTCATTGTCCTGTATCAGTGTCGAGTCTTCTATTGGAAAGTCTGCTTGAAAGTCTGACACCACAGATCCTTTAATAGCTTTTTGTGGCATAAACCGCACATCAAACTGGGCTAATTTGACTATCCATCTTGAAATACGTTCATTGAGTGTTGATTTCTCGAACAAGTATTTGAGTGGATCTAATCGAGATACTACGAAAACGGTATGCACCAACATGTAATGTCTCAACTTAGTTGTGGCCCACACCAAAGCGAGGCATAATTTCTCGAGTGGTGTATAGCGTGTTTCGTATTCGAGCATCTTCTTACTTAGGTAATAGATTGCATTCTCTTTGTTTTCTACCTCTTGTGCTAGCATGGCTCCCATTGTCTCTTTGGTAACCGTCAAATATAACCTTAGAGGTATTTCGGGAAGTGCTGGCGCTAATACGGGAGGATTTACGAGATAGGCTTTGATCATGTCAAAGGCTTTTTGACACTCGTCATCCCATATTACTGGTACATTCTTCTTGAGCTTCTTGAAGATTGGTTCACATATCGTTGTCAGTTTTGATATGAACCTACTTATGTATTGCAACCGGCCAATGAATCCTCGAATCTTGTTTCTCGGTCTTAGGCGGTAGCATCGACATGATTGCTTTAATCTTGGTGGGATCTATCTCTATTCCTCTAGAGCTTATGACGTATCCCAAGAGCTTGCCTGAGGTGACTCCAAAAGCACACTTTGATGGATTCAACCTCATATTGTACTTTCTTAGCCTTTCGAAAAATTTCCTTAAGGCTACTTGATGGCCTGGACGGTCCTTTGATTTCACAAACATGTCGTCGACATATACTTCAACTTCTTTGTGCATCATGTCATGGAGTAAGGCAGTTGCTGCACGTTGGTAAGTAGCACCTGCGTTTTTCCACCCAAATGGCATTACCGTGTAACAGTAAGTGCCCCATGGTGTGATAAAGGTTGTTTTCTCCATGTCTTCTTCTGCCATGAGAATCTGATTGTACCCTGCATATCCGTCCATGAATGAGAGAAGCGTGTGATTTGCCATGTTGTCTGCCAGAATATCGATGTGTGGCAAAGGGAAGTCGTCCTTTGGACTTGCCTTATTTAGATCTCGATAGTCGACACACATCCTTACCCTTCCGTCTTTCTTTGGAACTGGGACGACGTTGGCGACCCATTCGGGGTATTTGGATACTTTGATGAAACCTGCAGTTATTTGTTTTTGAACTTCTTTTTTTATTTTAAGTGCTACGTTGGGTTTCATTCGACGCAACTTTTGTTTTACAGGTTTCATTCCTGGTATTAATGGTATAGTGTGTTGAGCTATTTTTCTGTTAATGTCTGGCATATCTTCATATGATCAAGCAAATACATCGATGAATTCTTTAAGCAAGTTAATTAAATCGGTTCTTTCTTGTTTATTCAATGTTAGTCCGATTTTTACTTCTCTTTTATAAGTTGAATCGTTCGAGATGTCAACTGTTTCAGTCTCTTCAATTACTGGCGTTTTCTTTTCAAGTGTTTCCATTGCTTTAATAATTTCTTTATCTTTTTCATCGTTAGCTAAGCAATGTTCGTCATCTTGGGTTAGGGAAGAACACGACAAGTAAGGAAAATGAGAGATATTATTATACTCTGAGATCATTACATCAAAGAGTGATATGTCCTCAGGGACTAGATCACTAACTATCCTAGGAGAAGAAATAGGAAGGGGAGGCATTATAGCTAAAGACTTAGAAGATTCTAAAGGGAAAGACTCTGACTCAGACTCTGACTCTGACTCTGACGATTCTTCAAACATCGGCCCTTGCCCTGTCGTGATTGATATCTTCCTTCCACTCGGAGTAGTCACCTTGATAGTCTTGCGCCACCCTTGAAATAATCCTTCAGCTGGAGTAATTAGCTTCGAGGGGTCGAAGTTTTCGCTTTGTAGGACCGTTTGAATGAGTGAGGAGTTATCTTCCTCATAAGTTGGCTCATTCTTTTCTCGCCCAAACAGTAATCCCATGACATTAAAGTCAAAGCATGGGGGTGCTTTCTCCTTATGGACAGGAGTTAGGATTTCGTCAGTGAAGTAGCAATCCAAGAAAATCTCGAATCCTGGTTGTCGTATGCCATTTACAACAAATGGCTCGGGAAATTCATAGCATGGATAGTTCTCTCCTTCTTTTATAAACTGACCATTAAGCGTAAGAGGGTATTGATCCATCGGAATTGCTTTCTTTTGAATGCGAGCGTCCCTACATGCTTTCAACTTGTCCTGGGCTCGCTTGAGATCTTTCCGAGTCGGTTCGAAACCAAGTCCGAAAGTATCTAGTTTAGGGAGGCCAGGTGACTCCCTTGATTTTGCTATCCCCTTCTTCTTTCCTAAGGTCATCCCAGAGAAGTGTCCTTGTTTCTTCATCATAGTGTTGATGATCATGTTGGAATGGGGGTCGTGGCAAAGAGATGTCCTTTCATCCTCTTGGATTAAGGAGACTTCTTCGTTAAAGCCCCATAGGTCTTCGTCATCTTCGTCGTGCTCCACGTTGATGATTGGATTTTCTATTGATTTGATCCTCATCGGCGAAGCGTCAATAGTGATTGGAATTCCTCCAACTATGGCTTTAACTTGTTGGTGGAGAGATGAAGGGACGGCCTTTAGATCATGGAGCCAAGGGCGTCCTAACAACAGATTGAATGAGGCTTTGATGTCTACCACTTGAAAAGTAGTAGCATGTTCTATTGCTCCTGCCGTCACATTTAGGATTATTTTTCCAAGAGCTTGACGACGAGTATTATCGTAAGCTCTTATTCCTTGTGTGGACGGAGTTAAATCCTCAACCTTTATGCCGAGCATCCTTGCAGTCCTAAGTGGACAGACATTAATAGCCGATCCATTGTCTACAAGAGTCATGGGAACACTCATCCTTTTGCAGACTACCGTGAGGTTTAACGCCTTATAGTGTTTGTCACCTTCTGGGGGTAAATCTTTGTCAGAGAAGGTGATTAGATTAATTGGACTAGGGAGATCACTTGTGAGGAAGTTAGCTAGTCCCTCAGGAATGGTGTCAGAATCTATCCCGATTTTATCCAAGGCATTCATCACAGCCAACCTACGTTCTCGAGATGTTGCCAGAAGCTTCCATACATTCATCTCAACTTTTGTCTTCTTGAATTGTTTAACGATGTCATTGTCTTCGTTGATAGGTATGGGAGCTTGTTGTACAGTAGGCATAGGTTGTGTTGAAATGGGAGGTTGCATTCTCCCGGATCTTGTGAGGACGTCTATTGAAGAATCTTCTTCAGCCCAAATGTCGTCCGTGGTGTATGATACAGAAGGTGAAGGTCCTACTATGTCTTTTAGGTAGACATCTTCTTCATCACTGTCCCATACTCCATTAACAATTATGTCCTCTTCTTGTTGAACTTGGATTAACTCCTTTTTATCAATCATTTTCTGCACCAAATCCTTGAATTTGAAGCAGTTTTCTAGGGTGTGCCCTCCTGACTGATGGTACTGACAGTAATATCTATCTGTCCTTTTTAATGATTCAAATGGTCTCGGTTCGAGAGATTTGACCTTGCCACTCTCGGAGAGCATTTCGAACATTTGTGCATACGGGATCCCAATTGGAGTATAAACTTTATTGCTCTTCTTGGGTCTTTCGATGACTTGTAAGGGAAAATACTTTGCCTCATAAGTCGTTTTCAATGGTGTGGACTCTTTTTTAGGAAGTTCATCATATTTCTTGTGAAGTTCGTTCATAATTTTGAGAGTTTCACGTAACAGTTGCGATGTCTCCCTCATAAACAGCGTGAGCACTCGTATGTCTTTCTCGTTTGCTGGTTCTGGAAGGTTATCTTCGACATCGAAAAAGATCTCTTCTTCTCCTTCTTCGACATTGGCTGCTTTGACAGGCTTAATGAGAGATGAGGGATCAACTTCGCTTTCTTCATCGGAGATAGCCAAAGTATGAGCTAGAGGTGCATTCTCAATGCTTGGCTTTTTACTGGCAGGGGGCAACGGCAGCTTGTTATTGTCAATCAGATCTTGGATAGCTTCCTTAAGCTTCCAACAGTTTTCAGTAGAATGGCCTCTACCTTGGTGATATTTGCAATGTGCGTTGGGATTCCAGTTAGGCGACCTCTTATCAACTGGTTGATCTCCAAATGGTCCAATGGGAGTTATAAGACCTTTTGCACTTAATCGATCAAATGCGGTGTCATAACTCATGCCAATAGGAGTGAAGTTTCTCCTAAATGGTTTCTTTTGTCCTTGGTTGTTCATGGAGAGGACTTCTCCTAGATTAAAGGTGCTAACATTATTTGAGTGGGCGGTTTTGGAAGAAGAAGGATTGTCGTTCTTCATTCCTTTCCAGCCACTGTTGGAGTTATTGTTGGCAGCTTTAGATTTAGCCAAGTCATCTTCAATATTAATCCCAATATCATAAACAACCTTAAAGGTATGAAGGTTATTTTGATATTTAAGATGTTTTGAATATTTTTCTTGGAGGTTTTTAATGAACAGTCTCACGGACTCTTTTTCACTTGGTACCTCGATCATTTTAGCTGAGGTTTCTCTCCATTTGTTTAAGAAAGCAGTGAAGCCCTCATTCTCCTTCTGTTTGAGGATTTCAAGTTCTCTATGGTCAGTTTCGACTTGAATGTTGCACTTGTACCTATCAACGAAAGCGTTTGCTATGGATTCCCAGGTAGAGGTCTTTTCTTTTTCAAGAGAAAATAACCATTGTTGGCAAACGGTATCGAGAGATAGTGAAAACAGGGAAGGGAAGACTTTCTTATCGATACCCTTGATACTCATTATTGTTTCAAATGCTCTTAAATGAAAGTAGGGGTTGTCGATTGCCCTAAATTTTGGGATGTCGTTGGCACTGAACTTCTGCGAAAGAAGATCTTTATCCACCGAGACCCCTTGGGATGTGAGTTCTTGAAACTTGTAGTCGCTGGACAACTTACTTAGGCTCTCTTGCATGAGTTCCATTTGTTGTTGCTTCACGGGATCCTCGATCTTAAGTGCGAGAAGCTTCAGTGTCTCAGTTACAGTAGCCAGTTGGTTCTTGAGATCATTGACTTCTTCTTGAGTTGCCATTATAACTCTTGCTTTCCTCTTGCGGGCTATAGGTTTGCCGAAAAGTTGGACTTGTACGAAGAGGTTATCTTTGATTAATCGTCCTTCCTTTCTTGACCACGCGCTGTAAATTGAGCCAATTTGCGTTTTAATTACTTGACTCGAATCAACTTGACTTTATGGTTTTTATTTTTTAGAAAAAGTATGCATATTTTTGGGGAGCAATAATGTACATGTGTTTAGGGAACTAAGTATTATTATTTATTGGAGGATTAATATCCGACTTACCCCCCTAAAAAAAATGACGAAAAAAACACGCGCACACAGGACTCTCTTAATCATGGTCAAGACATGTGCATTGGTGTGTGTTATTGAGTGTAAGTGACATGTTTGGACTCTTGTGTAAGACCATGGGACTTAGTGGCTAGACTCGAACATTAATTTAAGTAAGCATCATAGTCAGCAAAATTAACCGAATTGAACAGAAAACTGATTAATTAGACATTAGGTGATGACTCGACAAATAATCCGAACTGTCAGCCAAGCGACAGGACTGGCGTCACAACATAGTGATTGGCGCTAGACTTTTTAGTAAATGTCTGGCGCTACACACCATACAGTGGCGCTACAGCTCAGACTTTGGCAACAACATTGGAGCTTTGGTCTGGGACTGTTTTCGGTATTATTAGTCAACTGGGGTATGCCTAAAGTCGTACTAGGTCCATTCCAATTAAAAAGAAACTTTATTGACTCAAATTAATTAATTAATTAATTAGGCAAAGTTCTTTAAGTCATTAATTTTAACCTCGACACAAATCAACAAACGGTTAAGAGGAGCATAGAATATATATGCACAACAAATAATGCACAATTAGTCAAGTAGGCATAATATGATGCAATGAGTTAGCAACCTAACCATGGCTCTAGTTCTCTAAAGTTTGGGATACGGTTTAGTCAAATAGGGTCCATGGTTAATTGTCCAGATGCACCGCGTAGAAGCCTATCCGTGAAGGGTTAACGCGTGTGGATAGGACACCGCGAGTTTTTTAGAAAAAACTCACTTCCATGGTTTGGTGAATTCAACCTCTCAGATGTACCCTTTGTTGCCAGGAGCGTTCAATCGGGTAGATAGAGCATGAATTCCCAGATAGTTATGTCCATATGTAGAACACATATGGGTTTCAGAAAAGTGAGAAAAAATTCAATCAGGAAACAAGATCGAGCAAACAATACGAAAAACCGATCGAAATTAGAACGCATATTTCTGGCTCGGTATTGGGGGAAATTGGCGCCAGCAAACAGAGACTGGCGCCAACTTTTAACTGTAGCGCCTGGCGCCAATACTGGCGTCTGGCGCTACGGCTAAAATTTTGGCGCCAATCTCTGGCCTATGACGCTACTTCCCACATGCCTTAGCAGCTTTCTGTGCTCAATAAAATCATCCAGTTTCGCGCGGTGTTATTTCAGTCCTAGTTGTGAAAGACATTTCTCAAATTTGCTACATGTAAAATCCTTATGTTTTTGACTCATTACGGATGGTCTTTCCAATGAGAACCTTTTTATGCATATGACAATAATGTTAATCAAAATTACGCACATGAAATACTTAAAACTTTTCGAGTCTCATCCACTCATTCTAAATCATTGCCGAAACATATTCAGGAATTAAAATAGAAATCCTCCCCAGTGGAGTCGCCAAAAACTGTAGGGAATAGTTTCAAGCCTTAAAATCCCACTAGCTTGAACCCCACTGTGATCATACACTAAAGTACGGTGGCGTCCAAAAGGGAAGAAGATAGAGCAAAAGAGTTGCCAACAAGGTTTTTAGGAACTTGTAAACCATTCACGAGGTGAAGGTTACACCCCTTAACGATCCAAGAGATCGTCAACTCCATAAGGTCATGAACCAAATAAGGGTTCGGGGATGATGGTACAAATCCAACCTAAAAGAGATTGAACCTGCCGTAATAATAGGCCTCTACTTTATTCTGCTCGTATTCATGTGCGCTTTCTGATTAACATACAATCAATAGGATTAACCCTAAACCTGTTTAATCTATGTTGGTTGAATATAATGCACAAATAAACTATTATTGGCGATCACTTGAATTTATAATCACAATTAACCCTAACAAGATTATTAATTATCTTATTAAGCGTGATTGCAAATACAAATTCCCTTAAACATGCAATAAAAGGTGATCAAACAATAACAAATAAAATAATGTATCAAGCAACATAATAAATAATAATCATGAATAATAATTATAATCATGTTAAAGCATAATAAACATAGCGAGATCCTAGGCATGATACTAACAAGATTAATAACAAACCCTAACATGTCACTAAGCAATAAAAATCAAATCTTTAGCCCTAACATGATACTAACATGAATTAATATTAAGAAGAATATAGGAAGCATCGTACTTTTAATCATACTTGATATTAAAGTTACCCTAGACATGATACTAGGAATCAAAATAACAATCTAAGCATGATTTCTACATCATAGAATCAATTTAAACCATTAAAGTACTTACTTGGATGTCTCGTACCTCTTTCTAATTACAAAATACACACGTTAGTAACTTCAAGGAAAATAATAATCAAAACAATTAAATTAAATAATTGAAAGAGAGATTTGGGACCAAACCCTCAGAAATTAAAACCTTTCACGTCTAGGGCGAAGGCAACTTCGAATATGGCTAGGTGTATTAAGATCTTGCGAATACGGAATTTTGTATGAAAAAGCCAAAGTTAAGAAAAGAAAAGAATGCTAAAGAATGAATGAAAGCTTGATGAATGAAGAGAATTGGTGAATGCTAATTAAAACTAATTGTTGATGAGAATTCGTGAATGAAGAGAGTTGATTATTGAAAACGGAGTTTTTGATACGATATTTATAGAGAAAATCATCCAAAAAAGATAACTTAACAAAACAGAGTCTGAAGATCGAAAAACAACCTTGGCGCCAACCCTGGCTAGCTGGCGCCAGGCACCAGTGGCTAGCGCCTGGCGCCAATCCTGGTTCAAGGCGCCAAGGCCTGGGGTTGGACGCCAAACTGATTTTTAACGCGTTTTCGAAAATCCGATAAATTTCCCGTACTGGAAGATAAAATAATATAATTTCAGTCAAAAATGCTATTTGATCTTGATTAAAACTCTGAAGAGTCCTAATTGAATTAGGAATGAAAAGAACCTTCTAGAATGTTCTAGAAGACTAAAAACATTCCTAATTGCATTAGGAATGATAAATTATATTAGGCCCTCCCCTAGATCATTAGGCCGTACTTAAAACTCAAACCGGGCCCAGTTTAGTAAATTGGCCATAACTTCCTCAATATTCATCGGAATTGGGCTTATAATATATCGTTGAAAAGGTCTTTGCAAGCCCCATCCAACTACACCACTATTGGACCCATATCATGGACCAACCAAACTGGATTGGCTGTTTTCTTAAAATAAAGTTTTCAAAAACAGGGAGAAGAGAAAAGAAATAAAACTTTCCGCAACGCTAGACCTTTCCACACTTTCGTTTCATTCGATTATGATTCGACGTGAAAGGCACTCATCACCGGGTTCTGTTTTGGGGAGACACAAATAGGTGTCTACAGTAATATTTCAAGCATTACCCCAAACTTGAACCCCACTGTGATCATACACTTAAGCATGGTGGCGTCCAAAGGGAAGGAATCTAGAGCAAAAGAGTCGCCAACAAGTTTTAGGAACTTGTAAACCGTTCACAGGGTGAAAGTTACACCCCTTAACGATCCAAGAGATCGTTAACTCCAATAGGTTTGGAACCAAGACCAGAAGTTCGAAGATGAAGGTACAAATCCAATCTAAAAGAGAAAGAACATGCCCTAATATTAGGCCTCTACTTTATTCTACTCGTATTCATGTGCGCTTTTCGACTAACATGCAATCATTAGGTTAACCTTAAACATTTTTAATCTATGTTGGTGGAATATTAATGCACAAATAAATCTATTATCGGCGATCACTTGAATTAAAATCATATTATCCTAAACAAGATTATTAATTATCTTATTAAGCGTGATTACAAGTACAAATTCCCTTTAAACATGCATAAAAGGTGTGATCAAGCAATGACAATAACATATAAAATCAAGCAACATAATAACGATAATAATCATAATGATAATCATAATTATCATAATAAAAAATAATCATGTTAAAAATAAAGCATAATATTAATAGCAAGATCCTAGGCATGATAATAACAAGATTAATAACAAACCCTAGCATGTCACCAAATATTAAAGATCAAAGCTTTAATCCTAACATGATACTAACATGATATTAGGAAAAAAAAATAGGAAGCATCATAACAATCATACTTGGTATTAGAAATATTAATTAATCCTAAACATGATACTAGGAAGCAATTAAACATCCTAACATGATACTAGGAATAATAATCTAAGCATGATTTCTATATCAAAAGATCAATAAAACAATTAAAGTACTTACTTCGATGCCTCGTACCTCTTAATAACAAAATACACGTGTTAGTAACTTCAAGGAAAATAATAAAATCAAAACAGTTAAATTAAATTGGGACCAAACCCTCAGAAATATCAAACCTTTCACGTCTAGGGCGAAGGCAACTTCGAACTTGGCTAGGTGTGTCTAGTGCTAATGTATGAGAAATTGTGTTTGTATAAAGTTAGGCTAGAAAGAGGGAGAGAGAGAATAATCTTTAGCTTAAAGAGAGAGAGAATAAATTAGAGGATTCTAATTATTGAAAAACTGAGGTCCAGGGACCTTATTTATAAGAAAATAGTCCGGAATCGATAGAAACGGATCAGAGTCCGAAAAAGAATAAAAACACCTCTCTGTCGCTAGCGACAGAGCTCGTCGCCAAGCGCTGCACTGCAGCGCCAGGCAACGAACCTGTCGTTTAGCGATGCAGGAGGTTTTCAATGCGGAATCCACTTCTCAATAAAATCGATTCGTAAAATCCGTGTTTTGGGGTAAAATCGTATTTTCATATAAAACGCTTCTTTTATTCCAAATAAAACTCATATAACATAATTATCAATCCTAATCCCATTAGGATTTAAAAGAACATTCTATAAGACCATAATCAATCCTAATAGCTTTAGGAATGATAATTCATAATAGGCCTTCCTCTAGATCAATGGGCCGCATATAAGAACCAAATCGGGCCCAGTTTAGTATTTTGGCCATAACTTCCTCATTATTCATCATATTTGGGCTTATAATATATCATTGGAAAGCTCTTTTCGAGCCTAATCCAACACAACATTATTGGACCCTTGTCATGAACTAAATTAAAATGGAATGGCTATTTTTATAAAAAAGAGTAGGTTTTCGAAAACAGAAAGAAGGATTTTTAGTAAAAACTAAACCGCAACGTTAGACTTTCCATACTTTCACTTCATTCCATTACGATTCGACACTAAAGGTATTCTTCACTTGGTTTGGTTTTGGGGAAACACAAATGGGTGTCTACACTATCATACTACTTTTCCCTCTTTCTTCCCAACTACTCTTCAACCCTAATCCATCCATTGAAGCTCTTGAAGGTACGAAGAAGAAAGAAAGTCCATAAATGCATAAGACAGAGATTTAGTATAAAAGAAGAACGGTTAGTTTCCTGAGCACTTAGATAAATCACTTTTCTTTTATTTTTTAAATAACTTTAATTGATTAATTAGTGTTTTTTGATCACTTTAAACAAACTTTTAATTAATTAATTCACATAGTACTCTTTCGTTAATTAAGACGAGAATTTGAATAATTAATTGTTGTTTTATCACTTAAGACAAGGCGAATATTATTTATTTATTGTTCTTTCACAAATATTGATTAAATAAGAATAACGACTTTTGCAATGTAATTCCTACATGATTAATGCGTGTAAATAAAATCAACTAACATAGTTTTAGGTATCACGTTGCATATATTGTTTTGGTGATGAAATTGTGAAAAAGGAAGAGCTAGTATAGGCCGCACTAGGGCTAGAATAGTGATTCCTCCCTAAAAGGAACGTTATTTTAGTACCCTCGCTCCCGAACTCATTTCTAATTTGTGTAGACCAATTTGCACAAGGGTAAACTTATAATTCGTGCGAATTATCCCATGAACTCCACATGGGAGAAAGGTATGAACGAGGTTTATGAGTTTTCCTAAAACTCGTTGGCGACTCCCTACTTGTTTCTTATAAAAAAGCGTGATGACAAGATCAATTCTAATTCAAGGTCCCCCAAACAGTCAGAAATTCAAATCCTAATACACCCTAACAAGTGTAAAGTCCTAGGCCTCTAAAGGGCTAATGGGCATCTAAAGAGAAGATCCCCTACGATGGGAACACCCTCCTTATAGTGGCGACTCCATTAGGGACTTAGAGGTTACAAGATAAGTTCTTAGTTATGGTCCAAGGTTTCCAACACCAGGTTACCTATGGTTTGTAACGATGGCTAACTTGGATACTTTCTAGTTAGAGCGAGACTTGAACGCATAATATCTTCCCTTTGCACAAAAGTAAAAACCAAACAAGCAACATTGCATCATGCATAATAATAGCACACTTTAACCTTTGGGGATTGGCTCATTTACTAGGGGTTGCCAACACTAGGCTTCTATCCCGAAATCAATAACAATCATCCCGCCCATATCGTCAACAAAATGTTAAGAGAGCGATGTCATGAGTCGTCAACAAAATGTTAAGAGAGCGATGTCATGAGTCAACACGTTGAGTGATTGATTTGTGCATCGTTTCTTAAGATATGGTACCCTTGGACACCCAAGCCTTGACCTTAGAATGACATTGTATGCTTTGACGATTCCTTTTATGTGCCTATGTGACTACATGAATATGTGCTTCGTGTCTAATCAAACTAATTCCAACTTGTTACCTAGAGATATAATAAATAAATAAAATTCGCAAATAAATTGTGGTTCGACAAATATACATACATATACATACATATATATATATATATATACATATACATACATATATATATATATATACATACATATATATATACATATACATATATATACATACATATATATATACATATATATACATATACATATATATACATATATATACATATATTATTTTCGAACCTACCAGGTGGCACGCGCAACTGTAAAAGCTGCACGCGCACTCCTAGCGCAAGTTCAGAAGTTGCGCGCGGCACCTCCGCGCAACACTGTGTCTTGCGCGCGCCCACTGTTCAACGTTGACTTTGACTCGTTACGAGCAATATCATACGAAGAAAACGATACTACCGCTTCAAGATTAATCGTTAAGTAGGTGCTAAAAATATCTCTTTGGCTAACAACGTTGTCTAACTTAGTTACTTTTACTTTGATCGTTTTTTTGTCTTTTTTCTTCAAAAATCTCAAAAACATGTTTTTTTATCGTTCTTTTTGCGTAAAAACATCAATTTGAAAAAAAAAAAAAAACGCATGTGGCAGATGCTACTCTTGAAGTTGCACTTTCCACCTTAGCGCAAGACGGAAAATTGCGCGCGATACTTTTTTGATTATGATGATTCGTTTACGTACTTTATAATCAAACTAATGACATTACTTCTTATAAGGTTCGTCATTAGAAGTTTGCATCCCTTAATAAGACACATCAATATATTTATTCTTAAACGTGCCTATTTTCGTGTTCATCATTTTTTTATTTGTAATTGGTCAACCTTGATTTAAGAGTATAATTTATTTACCTCTTCTATGGTTTAAAAAGAAAATCCCGAGAACTTTACTTGGGATGATTACCTCCCACAAAAAAAAAAGAGAAATAGAACAAAAACAAAAATATATCGTTCTTAAATAAAAGAGTATGATGTAATATATATATATATATATATATGTATATATATATATATATATATATATATATATATGTACATATATACATATATGTATATACATATATATATATATATGTATATATATATATATATATATACATATATATATATATATGTATATATATATATATATATGTATATATATACATATATGTATATATGTACATATATATATATATGTATATTTATATATATAATTCTCAAAAAAAAGAAAAATAAGGAATGATAAAATCGAGAAAATGATTTAATTATTTCTTGGATTTTACATTCTGGGCCATCATTCATTTTAAGCAAATAGTAATATATTATCCTTTAAAGATGAGCAATATGAGAATCATAATTTCAAAAAAAAAACGATATAGATCTCTATTTTAATCTAAATGATCAACAAATACCATAGTATATTTGATCATTTTAAGGAGTGTGTTCGGGTCGATTAATATTTCAAAATTTTGATGAGTATTTTCAATCCAATTTTCTTGTCTTTCTCTTCTACCTTTTTCGAAAACAATTCGTTTAAAGTAAAATTCTTAGATGATTACCTTGTTAAAGTCAATACAAATCATGACATTCATTAATGATTGTTCGTGAATTTTTTGACATTCTTCATCAACAAACTTGCTTAAAGTGAATTCGTATTACAAGGATTAAAAAAAAAAAAGAAATAAAACAACCATTTTGACTTTGGTTCATTGTTTGAATGCTTGGCAGAAAAGGTTTAAGTGAACGCGCTGAATTTCTCGTGACATACATTACTAGGTCATCTTCCACATTCGCATACTATTCCAATCATGGGTGACAAAGCAGCATTGGAGAAACTTAGAGAGGAATTCCAAAACCTAAAGGCCCTACGAGAAGAAGAAGCTCAAATGAAGGCTCATAAAAAAGAAGAAAAGGCTCAAATAAAAGGAGGAAAAAAAACATTCTGCAAGAAAAGGCAAGAGCTGAAAGAGTAGAGGCCTTTGGAGAAACTTGTCCTTCGAGCTAACTCCGAGAATAAGTACTTCAATTATGAGCTTGCACCACAACCTAGTGGCAAGACTCTACCAGAAAAGTTCTTGACTACGGATTTGCCAACCTTTAAGGTTACAGACAATCCTAGGACTCACTAAATGAGCTTTATTGAAATTATGGCATTGAAGGGGGTTGAGCCAAGCCTATATGCATGTACTTTTCCTCTTTCATTGGACCCAACTGCTAGATCATGGTTTTATAACCTCGATGCAAAAAAAACTTCCACTTGGAGTGACGTTGTAAAAGCGTTTTTTAACCCAATATGGATATAACATCGAGCTCACAACTACCTTGCGCGATCTAGAATTGCTTAAGCAAGGGGAAGAAGAAAGCATCATTAACTTCTTTTCCAGGTGGCTATCAAAGGTTGCTATTATTCCACAAAGACCTCCGGATCATGAACTTGTCCCAAAGTTCATAGACAATATGTTTCCACCATACAAGTGCCATTTACAATACCTTGGTTTAGACATATTTCAAAAAGTCTATACTATGGGAACATTAAATGAAAGGGACTTGATAAATGAAACCATGAATCATATAGATGGACTTGAGTTTCAGAGAGGATTTCACCTACGTCGGAAACGGACAAATCTCGAAGACGCAATCTCAAGAAGTTGTCAACAATTCAAGATGTAGCACCCTAGGTCTTGTTTTGTTTCTTTCCTTTGTTTTTTTATGATAGACTAATAGATTCATGCTATCGTATCTACTTATTTTGTACTCTCATTAATTAATGAATAAAAAATATATTTTCAAGTACGTCTATCTTATTCTCTTTTTAATCTCTTTATTGTTATTGAATTGAATTTAATAAAATGTATACATACAAACAGACAATATCAAAAGGCATACATACTCAACACTTTAAGAATCTTGATGAGCTTTGGCTTACAAGATGTATTGAATAAAAAGAGGTCCATATTAGGCCCACAAAGAAAGGATATGATGATTTCACCAACACAGGAGGCAACTTGAAACTCCACAAATATAATCTCATGTTCTTAACCTTAGAGAAAATCCATCTTTTTGGAAGCCCTTTTGATCCTTGTCAATTGAGCCTTAGTTATTCAACCTACATTATTCCATACTTTGGGATGGGAATGGTGCAAAGATACAAATAGAAAATTTGGGGAATGAAACATAAGAGGGGGACACAAAGTTAGTCTAAACCCAAAAAGGAAGATCAAATGCAAAAGAAAAAAAAAAATCGTTCTAAACCCAAAACAAAACTTGTCCAAAAAAAGAGAAATGACAAGGAAAAGGCACCTAATGTAGGAAGTTGCCACACAAAGCAAAAAGGTATAAATTTGAGAAGCACCAAAAGTTAGGGATTTTGGGAGTATACTTGAGCCTGTCCATTCTTCATAACCCCAAGCCTAGCCACACAACCTTGGAAAGGCCCTCCTTGAGGTAGACCATAACCATATACCAAAATCATCATTCCATGAAAATATGGTCAATCTTAGGCCTTTGCACATATAGACCTACTATTGAGTAGCCATGCCCATTGTAGACACCCAAATGTGTCTCCCCAAAACCAAACCTAGTGATGAATACCTTTCATGTCATTTGATTATCGAACGAGGTGAAAGTGTGAAAAGTCTAGTGATGAGGATGTTTTTATTAAAATACCTTTTCTTTCTGTTTTTGAAAATATTTCTTTTCTTACCCTATTTATGAAAAACGTGCATTCCAATTTAGTTTGGTCCATGATATGGGTCCAATAATAGTGTAGTTGGATGGGGATTGAAAAGAGCTTTCCAACGATATATTATAAGCCCAATTCCGATGAATAATGAGGAAGTTATGGCCAAAATATTAAACTGGGCCCAAACCGGTTTTTACCTACGGCCCAATGCTCATGCGGAAGGTCCAAAGGTCAAATCCTATTCCTAAAATAATTAGGATTAATTAGAAGCTTCTATAAGTTTGTAAAAGATCTTAATTATCCTTTTTGAAAAGATAAGATTAAAGCATTTGAGTTAAATAAAAACTTTCCTTTTACAAAAACTTTCCTTTTTCTTGAATCCTAATTCTATTCGAATTTAAATATGTTCAAAGACAGTTCAGAAATTATAAAAAATTCATTATAAAAACTTTCCTTTTATAAAAACTTTCCTTTTTCTTGAATCCTAATTCTATTTGAATTTAAATATGTTCAAAGACAGTTCAGAAATTATTTTCGTGCCTCATAATATTTATCCAAATTTTATCTGGTTGGATAGATCTTTAAATTATCTTTCCAATGATATATTATAATATTAATTCTGAGCTATAACGAAAAAGATATGAATGACATATGAAACTCTATCCAAAACTGACACCCTTCCACTATTTCGGCCATATCTTTTTATCTACAAAATATTTTAATTTGATTCTAATTGGGTTGGAAAGTAGACTTCAAGAGCTTCTCAACGACATATTATATTTCTTATTTAGACTTCTGTATTAAAAGATATGATAAAAACAAAATCCGCATAAACTGTCTTGCAGCCCCGGACGACAGGCCTGTTGCGCGGCGACAGAGGTAGTTGCGGCGACAGCGTCGACTTTTATTCCTTTGCAAACTCCGATTCTTTTTTATCAAATCCGGATTATTTTCATTATTAATAGCGTCCTTAAACCTCCGTTTTTAATCACCAACTCTCATCAAGAACTTCTTGATACTCTCTCTCTCTCTTTCTAAACCAACCCTTTACGAATACAAAATTCCTCACACATTAGATCTAGACACACCTAGCCAAGTTTGAGGTTGCCTTTGCCCTAGACGTGAAAGGTTTGATATTTCTGAGGGCTTGGTCCCAAATCTAGTCTAAACTTTCTTTAATTCTTTCTTTCAATTATTTAATTTAATTGTTTGATTTTTTATATTTTCCTTGAAGTTACTAACGGGTGTATTTTGTTATTAGAAAGAGATATGAGGCATCCAAGTAAGTGTTTTAATTGCTTTATTGATATTATGATATAGAAATCATGCTTAGATTGTTATTTTGATTCCTAGTATCATGTTAGGATGTTTTTCTTAGTATCATATTTATGGTGATTTGCTTATATCAATTATGATTTCTGTGATGCTTCCTATTGTCTTTCCTAATAGCATGTTAGTTTCATGTTAGGGATAAATATTTTATCTTTAATGTTTAGTGACATGCTAGGGTTTGTTATTAGTCTTGTTAGTATCATGCCTAGGATCTTGTTATTATTATGCTTTAGCATTAACATGATTATGATAATAATGATTATGATTTTGATTATGATTATTGTTTTGATGATTATTATTATGTTGCTTGATATAATTATTGTTATTTCTTGATCACACCTTGCATGTTTAAAGGGAATTGGTACTTGTAATCACGCTTAATAAGATAATTAATAATCTTGTTTAGGGTTAATATGATTATAATTCAAGTGATCGCCAATAATAGTTTTGTTTGTGCATTAATATTCAACCAACATAGATTAAACAGGTTTAGGGTAAACCTATTGATTGCATGTTAGTTAGAAAGCGCACATGAATACAAGAAGAATAAAGTAGAGGCCTATTATTAGGGCAGGTTCTTTCCCTTTTAGATTGGATTTGTACCTTCATCCCCAAACTTCCAGTCATGGTTCCAGACCTATTGGAGTTAACGATCTCCTGGATCGTTAAGGGGTGTAACCTTCACCCTGTGAATGGTTTATAAGTTCCTAATCCTTGTTGGCGACTCTTTTGCTCTAGCTTCTTTCCCTTTGGATGCCACCATGCTTTAGTGTATGATCACAGTGGGGTTCAAGTTTGGGGTAATGCTTGAAATATTCCCTACACCCATATATAAAATGCATGAAGTCTTGAGTTATGATTATAAGATCATATAAAAAAAATCAAATGATTTGGATGATTTGATAGCCATTGGCTTAATTACATCATGTTAGTAAAGAAATCGAATTAAACTAAAGTCAATGTTTTCCATACCTTTTGCCAAAGAAAAATGAGATGATTATCAATTTAAAAAAAAAACAATCATCTTATTTTCTTTTAATAATAGGGATATTTATTACCAAGGTAATTCAGATTCTATATACATTGCCTAGAAAGAAAAGAGTTAATACAATAAATTGTTTGATATATCGACAGCCTTGACGTCAACTTTAGATGTCATTTACAACTCTTGAGCATTGGTCTTCTAACTTATCATGAGCAACTAATATGTCCGCCTGCGTGGGATATCTCCATCTTCTCTAAGCGAGGAACATTGATTAAACATGATCACTACATGAAAAAATGATCGTTATCGCTATCACACGTATACCTCACTGCCAAGTCATCACGATGATTCAAATATTAAGTCAATAATCCTTGCTTTTTAAAAACATGTCTAATTTTCTTTCTTTATTATTCTATGGGAAAGCTGGATTCCCCTTCGTTTTCATACAAATCCGTCTTTTTTAATCATTTCTTTTTTAGGGGGTAAGTCGGGATGATCCCTCCCATTTGGCAATTAAAATACTCGAAAATAGTATAATTTTTTCGCTCTTTGCCTCAAATTGGGGGCTTAAAAAAGCCAGGACATCCCCACTTCTCTCTATTTATAGATTTGAACATGCTATTTATGCTGCGAAATCAATGTCAAAGCATATTACGAACCATCTTAATAACTTTAAATGACAAAGGGAAGAATACCACTTCCTATTATTTGACCAAGATAATTAATTATGTTACTTGATCAAGAAATTTATGATAAACATATGCAATATTCCGCAAATTGAAAATACAAATCTTGGGGCCTTAAATAAACATGAGAAACATCCCCTAGCATATGTATACATGAATTCCAAAAGCCACCTAAGTCTACACTTGAGGGCTTCAAATTAAAAATATAGGTCTCACCTTAACTTTCATTTTGAAATGAGATCATATTTTGGAAAGTGATTCGAATGATTATTCTAACACTCCACCAAACCTAAGTTTGATTAACATTCATTTTTAAACTATCGTTCTTATTTAATTGAAAGAACTTCACTATCAATTGGCAAAATATGACAATGATGACAAACAATAAAAAGTAAATCTTAAACAAAACTAGATATACGAAAGTTTGCTCACATTTTCATATCTTTGTTGAAATAAGTTGCAAATTACAACTTACCTTCATCAATCTTGAACAAAAAAAGTCACACTCAATTACGAGCTAGAATTTTCTTTTTTGGGTTCAATTTTGAAAATAATATTATGTATTTTTCCAACTATAAAAATTTGCTTTTCAAAACAAACTTTCATTTAAATTATTGGACCCTTTCCAAATTTTGAATTCTAGTTCGAAATAACCTGTCTCTAATAAAAAATAGTATTCAAAATTTCCTTTCTAAATTTTTCTTTCATTTCCTCAAATAAATAAATTATCAGATTCTCAGTAATCGTTTGGATAATACGTGTATGTACATTTTTATTTTCAAAAGGAATGAACTAATATTCGACTTCTTGGCTCGAACTTGTTCATATTGGCATAGGGATGGTAAACAAACCACCTGTAAGATCAAAATCAATGATTGATAAGAAAAAATAAAATATTTGATGTTCTAAATCAACTTTGAGAATAAAACCACCACAATGATATTTACAAACGTTTAGACATTAGATATGATATACTAAACCTTAAACACAATTGTTTTGGTTTATAAACAAGCAAAGAACTAACTTGCTTTCTCGAACATGACTTTAATATAACTTAAATGTGAAAGCCATGTCATTGTCCTAAATATCTCAAAACAAAAATAGGACATATACATAGGTCCATCTCAATATCATGATTATATGAATGGCCTAAACAATAGCAAGTCATTAGAACTACCCCAAATTGGGGACTACAAGACTTGAGAACTAGCAAGAATGCGCATAACCCGACACATGGGGGCTCCAATATCCACAAAGAAACAAAATGAGATATTCATGCCATTCAAGCTACTTTCGATAATCGCCTAAATAGTTGTAGATCTTGAGCCTTATAATTTTCAAATGCATCACAATGATTTAATAATCATTTTGTTCCTTTAAAAACTAAGTTTGCAACTGAACTTGGCCATTAAACAAGTTACATATTCGACCCATTTTCAAGTTCAACTTCAAGAACTAATCTTAGTGCATAATTGTTGTTTCAATAGTTCAATTTACTCTAGAGATTAGAGAGTATGACTAGTATAGAGCAACAAAATCATGATACTTGCTCATACGAAAGTTTAGTACTCAATCATTCATCGTGAAAATTGTATCAAGACACATTATTAACATAAAACAAACAATTTCAGTTAGAATGTAAACAAAAGACTCCTAAATTTGAAATTAAGGAGTCTTCTAACTAAATTATTCTCCATTGTTGCACATTGGAATTTCGCAAGGAAGATAACATCTACTTTCTCGAGCTTCAAAACAGTGAAAAAATTTGAACTCAGAAGAAAGAATTCAAAAGTAGCAAGAATAGACGAAAAAATTGAACAACATTTCATTTTTCCCCTTACTTGTTCTAATGAAGGACCAATATTACTAGACTTAGTAAATATCTTTGTTAAAACTATAAATGGTCAAAAAAACAATTTAAACACACTAGTTTAATCATTTCCAAGATCCTAGTTGTTATCATAATAAGACGAAACACGGGATTTCTAGACCCATTTCAAGCAACATGAAAGGGTCTAATTAATAAAAAAAAACAAAAAGTCATCGAAGTCACCCAACATTGGGGGCTACAATATTCGAAAACATAAAATGGGGGCTCAAAAGCCCGAAGTATAGCCAAACTATTCCAGTTCGATGATCTCTTCAAGAAATTCCTAAAACTAACTAGTTTTGTGGAAATCTTGAAATCACAGTTTTATAAGTGAATAATAATAACCATCGGTTATTTTTTATCATTGATAAAACCAATTTTGCAACTTACGCATGAAAAAAAAAAAAAACATGAGTCACAAGAACAAATTTATGCTATTATAAAAGTTCAAAATTTCATTTATACTTTTAATGCATAATTGTTGCTCTAAACACTTCAATTTACATTAAAATTAACAAGTATAGTCTATGTGAGCAAAAAAGAGAAATAAAGTTCAAGCACAAAGTCAAAATTAGAATGAACAAAAAAACACATATATGCTTGACATGCTCATACAGAATCAATATTTTACAACTTCGCATGAAATTTGTTGCAATATATTTCTTAAAACAACGACAAACAAACAAATTCATGAAAATAAGTCAAATCAAAAACCCCAACTTCAAGTTAGGATTCTCCATTCGATTTCTTCATTATATTGACCAAGATTAAAGTCTGGTAAAATAAAAGGATCAAGATTTACTTTCCTTAGCTTTAAAACGACAACAAAAATGGAAAGAGATCAAAATTAGAGAAAGAGGAGAATAAGAGAGTGAGCTGCAGATCGCGCTTCTCCAAATCTTTTTACTAATTCAAAATGTTGCGCACAACTCATCAAGTTGCGCGTGGCAACCCAACACAACTTAGTTTCTTGCGCGCGCCTGGCCAGCGCGACTTACTATGTTGCGCGCGGACACTAGTCACTTAAAAAGACCAGTACACAGATTTCGATCTGTTTTGAATTTTTCCCAACGGTTTTGTACGTTGTTAGACGTAATAACGTGCGAATTATCAAAATCTTTTAAAATTGCTTTGCATCTAGTAGTTTCTTTTCTTCTTTGATAGTTTTTTGGATCATCTTGCATGCACACCGTGCTTTGTGCCTTCCTAAGCATAAGTTTTGAACGTTTTTCATAAAAGTATCTTAAGACGTTCCGTAGTGGTACTTTACGTAAAAGCTCCCATAGACAGGTTTGTCATTTTACTGTACCGACGTTATAAATGTCCGAATTTTCTTCTATTTTCACGTCCAAAGCAAAAAGGAAGGCGTCATCATGCAGCGTAAAAATGTAAGGTGTATCGTACAAGCGTAAAATTTACGAGATCTACCTCTCGGAACTAAAAGGTAGAGGATTACTTTAGGCATTACCTCACAAGTCGACAGGCGCGCCGAACCATCAGGAACAGACACTTCTTTATTGGAAGAAAATACGGTAGTTAGTGACTTACTAGCTTACCGGACAGTTAGAGCGTCCGTCCACCCCCTGTATAAAGAGCGACAAGACGATGTCGCATCTATGTAGTCACGAGCCCCCAATCCTAAGACACGTGTACTCATCTTGTGGACAAAACTACTAAGAGAGTTGCTGACTTTCTTCTCTCTCGCTGGATTTGGATATGTGCCTCTAGTCCTGAGACATGTATTTTTATCTTGTGGACATTTATCCAGCTCGAATGCCGAAACATTTAGGCTCGAATGCAGAAACGTTTAGGCTCGAATGCCGAAAGCACCTTTTCATCTTTTTACTTTGTTACAGTCAGGCTAAAGTTTCAATGATGTATTGAGGGACTTTAGACCAACGATGACATGATTGAGAGGAAATAATCCCCTTTACTCCTTTTTTTAAAACCGATCTCTTCTCATGATTTGACATCACCCAGAACACCTTTACTTGTAAAAGCGTTCTACAAAAGCAAAGGATCAATCTATATTCTTTAGCAAGTTAAGACTAGAAATAAATTTTTCTGCCCTTAATAGCTACTTGTTTCATACACTTAGCGAATCGAGGATCGTTTCTACATCCTTAACATTTCTGAAAGATTCTCTACTTTTTAGGAACTTCGCAAAATGAGTCTCAAATTTATTTCCTTGACTAATTTGATCCTCGTCTATTCTAGACTCAATCAAAGTTGGGGATAAATGTAGACACCTGTGTTTGGCCTCTTGTCCCGAAAGGAAGCGCGATGATGTTACAAAAATCCGTTCTTCATGCTAGATCAAAGTTGAAGTGTTTATGGACTATGAAAAGAATTATGAAGCAAGTTAAAACTCATATTTGAGACCAATTTATCTTAGACCCTTGTCTGATTACTAATTATGCCTAAAACATGTTCATACATGTTCAAACTTGATTAATAACGGACCCAAATGCGTCAAATGCAATGATTAGATCCAATGGAACCTACATTGTTGAAAAACCGAGCCAAACAGATGAACCAAACATAAAAATATCGTTCAAGACCTATAAATATGGATAGCCCTTTTAAAGATCTTTCCAACGGTATATTATAAGCCCAATTCTGAGCTAAAACGAAAAAGTTATGATCAAAACACTAAACCGGGCCTTAAAACCGACGCCCTTGCACTCCAACAGCCATATCTTTTGATCCATAATAGATTTTAACCTATTTTCAACGGCAATTGAAAGTAGACATCCAGATCTTTCCAATGATATCTTGATCTTTAACCCGACTTTGCAATCAAAAGTTATGGAAGTTTTTAAAACGCGTTTTCGTATAAGTCAAACCGAAAACCAACGCAACTCAATAAGTTGCGCGCGCGACTCATTGAGATGCTCACGGAACCCAGCGTGACTCAGAGAGTTGCGTGCGCCACCTGACGCCGTGGATCTAATACCCTAAACCTAGATTCCTACGCCTATAAATAGGGGTCTTCGTTCAGCACTAAACAGACAGAAAAATCAGAATAATAAACCCTAAATTTTGAAAACCCTAATCTCTCTCAAACCTTCTTACTATCATACTACTTTTCCCTCTTTATTCCCAACTACTCTTCAACTCTAATCCATCCATTGTAACTTTTGAAGGTACGAAGAAGACAAAAAATCCATAAACGCATAAGGAGGAGATTTAGCATAAAAGAAGAACGGTTAGTTTTCTGATCATTTAGATAAATCACTTTTCTTTTATTGTTTAAAAAACATTAATTGATTAAGGAAAATTTGTCAGAGACAACCTTTTATAAAACACTTTTTGTCTTGGACAACCTTATAAAATTTTTTTGGCAAAGTCAGACCACGTTATAAAATTTTTTTGTAAAGGGAGACCAACCCTCACTTTCAGGGCATTGACCATCGGATTTCGGCGTTGACCCCCACGTGACTAGCACATGCTCCTCTTTTCTTCTTATTAAACCCCTTTTCCCTCTAATTTTCTTACATAAAAACGCCTCTTAATCTAAAATTCCCTTGTTCTCTCTCTCGTCCTTTAATTATCTGCAGAAATGTCTTCTCAATTCATTCCTCATTAATGGCAGAGACAATTGGCCCTATTAGTTCGTTAACTACCAAGTAAGTACAAACATTCAATTTGCTCAGTCTTTTAAAGAGGAAAGTTTTCCTTTTTGGGTAGGTTTTCCTCCATCTCTAATTTTCTTCTTTTTGCCATGGGTAAGCAGAGGAAACGAGCTGGTCCATCAAGACAAAGGAAGAAGAAGAGCAGTAATTACATCATAATCGACAAACCCAGGTACCAATTCAATTTAAATTGACGAAATTTTTACTCGATTTTTTTTGGGGAAAAACATAGTTGTTTGGTTGTAGTGCATGTGTAGTTTAAATTAATTAATGTCTTGATTATGCTTTTGATGATGATTGAGTAATGTACTTTACATTAATTTATACATTAATTAAATTTGAATTTGTGTTGGGTAATTTCTGTGAAACCCTAATTTCAAGGTAGTGAATGTTGTGTTTTGATTTGTTTTAGTTTTCACTTTGATAAGACTGATGAAGCCCATAGATATTAGATTGTATTATGGTGGGCAGTTTGTGACCAAAAATAAGAAAACCACTTATGAGAGGGGTAGTGATTACTTTGGTGTTTCTTTGCATCCTAATGTTGTGGAAGTATGTTATTTTGAGTTTGTGGAATGGATTAAGATGGAGTTAAAATATAGGGATGTGGGAGAAATATGGTTTAGGAGTCATGGTTGTAGCTTGAGTAATGGGAGGAAACAAATTAAGGGAGATGCTGATGTACTTGAGTTCTTAGATGCTCCTGAAAGTGATGGATGGTACCATCTGTACTTAGTGCATCTAGAGAAGCATAGAGATAGTACAGGTTTGAAGGGTCCACAACCTAACACAGTCAGTTCCTATGTGGAAAGTGATGGGGGGAGCAATAGTGGAAGTGGCAAAAGTGGGGGTGTTAGTGGACCACACATCTCAAAGGGGGGTCCACAAGCCAAAACAGTCAGCACATGTGGTCAAAAGGGTGCTGAACTTATCACTTTGGAATCTCAGTCAAGATCTGAAACCCCATCCAACTTCTTTTATTATCCAAAAAATTACTCACCTCTAAAAAACTTTCCTAGCCCCTCCCCTTCTTTTCTGAATGTTACTCCATCTAAAGACAATTCACTCTCAATAACCTCACCTAAAACTCAGGCAGTGAACCAGCCTTGTTCAATTCAAACACTGATAGGCAAAAGCTACTTACAACCTCAGCCATAAAGAAGAGACCTGGATAGAGTTCTAAACCCAGTGAGCTAAACAAAGGGCATCATGTTCATGCAGAACATCTTTTGAGGAGTGTTGAGGTTGATGCTGAAGAAGATGGTCTTGGGTTAGGGGGTTCTGACACTGATGACAGTGAAGGTAGTGATGTTCTTTTGAGTGATAATGATTATGAATATGACAGTGATGATGATCTTTTCCAAGAGCATGTTGATCATGATATAAGTGAGAAGGTTACAAGGAGTTTAGGTGGTAGAGTAGGGAGTGCAGCTAATGTGGGTAGGGATGATGATGAAGAAGATGATGGTGAAATAGTTAGTGTGGATAATGATGTTGATTTGGTAGATTCTGATGATGATTTGGACAGTTGTAGACATCTACTTTTAGCCTCCTGTCCCGACAGGAAGTGCAATGATGATAAATAAAACCATCTTCGTGTTGGATCAAAGTAAAGAATGCTTATGGATAACTGGTTAAGCCACAAAACACAAAAGACTAGCCAAGATAAAAGAACAAAGGCCAACACAAGGTCCAAATTAACTAAACCCGGTCATAATTAGGCTTAAGCCCATGCTTAAAACCGAATAATGACAGATTTAGGAGCATCTAGGTTAAAATAAAAGCTGTCGCGGAAAATATCGCGTGCATCTCACAAAGTCGCGCTCAGCAGTCGCGCGCAACTTATTAAGTTGCGCGCGGCAGGCCGCGCAACTTTCAGAGCTGCGCTCGCGTAAGATTCAGAATATTAAAATATTGGAAAATCGAATCTTACCATTGAGCTAGGCGCAAGACAAATAGTTGTGCGCGTATACCACGCGCGACCTATTCACTTGCGCGCGTCAGCCGCGCGCAACCTACTCACTTGCGCACGACACCTGCTGCGGCAGAATGCTCTAAACCCTAAACCTAATCATTCCCTATAAATAAGACCCTAATCCGAGGCTTTAAGACACAGAAAATTAACCTAAACGCTGGCAAATACTTGTGAACTTGTGCATCCAAACCCTTTTGTCCTAAACACTCACCCTTTTCGATATTTTGTTACTACGGTGGAGGTTCCCCAACAAGAAGGAGCCCATAAGTGTTCTAAATGGAGATCTAGAAAAGAGAAGTTGTAAATTCCCGAGCACTTAGTTAAATCACCATTATTTTTATTATTTAAAAGACATTTAATTAATTAAGTAGTGTTGTTTGATCGCCTTAAAATAATAAATTAATTGATTTCATATAGTATTTTTTCGTTAATCAAGATTAGAATTGAATAAAATAATTGTTGGTTGATCACCTAAGTCAAGGCGAATATTGTTTATTTTATTGTTCTTTTCACGAATTTGATTAAATAAGAATAACGACCTTACGATGTAATTCCTATGTGAATTAATGTGTGTAAATAAAATCAATTAACATAGTTTTTAGGTATCACATTGCATATATTGTTTGGCAATGAAATTGTGCAAAGGAAGAGCTAGTAGAGGCCGCACTAGGGCTAGGATCGCGATTCCCCTCTAAAGGGAACGTTATCTTAGTACCCTCGCTCCCGAACTCATCTATGGTTTTCTAGACCAATTTGGGCATGGGTAAACTTATGATTCATGCTAAATATCCCTTGAACTCTACTTGGGAGAAAGGCATGAACGAGGTTTATGGGTTTTTCCTAAAACTCATTGGCGACTCCTACTTGTTTCTTACAAAAAAGCGTATATGATAGAATCATCTCTAATTCAAAGGTCTCCCAAACACTCAGGATTTTAAATCCTAATACACCCTAACAAGTGTAAAGTCCTAGGCTTTAAGGGGCCATGGGTATCTAAGGAGAAGGATCCCCTGCGATGGGAATACCCTCCTTATAGTGGTGACTTCACTGGGGACTTAGAGGTTACATGATTAGTTCGTAGTTATGGTCCAAGGTATCCAACACCAGGTAACCTATGGGTTGTAACGAGAGCTAACTTGGATAATCTCTAGTTAGAGAGCGAGACTTGAACGCATAATATCTTCCTTTTGCACAAAACTAAAAGTCAAACAAGCAACATTGCATCATGCATAAGTATAGCACACTTAAACCATGGGGATTGGCTCATTGACTAGGGGTTGCCAACACCAGGCTTCTATCCCGAAATCAATAACAATCATCCCACCCATATCACCAACAAAACGTTGGGAGAGCAATGTCATCAGTCAACTCGTTGAGTGATTGATTTGTGCGTCGTTTCTTAAGATATGGTACCTTGGACACCCAAGCCTTTTCGATCTTAGAATGGCAATATGGGGATTATAACTTGTGGCATGCTTATGTGATTACATGACTGTATGCAACGTGTTAGGATAGATTTCTTTCTTCTTTTTAGTTTGGTCTAGGTTCCCAATTACGAAGTCGTCTCTTCGTAATTTAGAGTCATATTCAACGGGTAACATAAAAAAAACAAAAAAAAAAGAACGATGTAAAAAAAAAGAAGGGAAAATAAAAAAACGCTTGATCAAAAAAAAAGCCATACGAGCAGGTGGCGAGCGCAACTCATAGAGTTGCGCGCCCATAACTAGCGCAAGAAAATTAGTTGTACGCGACATCCGCGCGCAACTCAATTACTTGCGCGCACCCACTGTATGAATCAGTTTTGATTTTGCAAAAAACAAGTTGAATTGTTAAAACGATATCTTTATTCAAGAATTGTTGGGGGAAATGTTATCCGTTCGAATATATCTTGCGTCATTTTCTCTTTTTTTTTCTTTTTTTTTCCTTCTTCCCCTTCTAAGCAAGCATATTGGTTTACTTATCCTTTCGTACTTCTTTAGGGCCGGTTTCCAATCTTGAGAAAGAAGAATCCCAGGCGCTCGCCTTCTACGTTTACCACCTAAAGATCCAACCCTTTCAAACCATTCTCTTTCGACAACTAGTCCTAGTCCAATAATGATGTCTACCATTCAAGAACTTCAAGATGAGATTCTTCGTTTGAGAGAAGAAAAGGCTCAAGAAGCCGAGGAAAAGAGAATTAAGAAAATTGAAAAGGGTAGTAAGAAAAATGCTGAAGCTTTAGCCTTACAAGAAATGATGGAACAATTATCCATCAAAGAAAAGTCGTTAGAGAAGCTAGTTCTTTGTTCTACAATGGGGAACAAGTACTTTGACGCAATAAAGTTTGCTCCTCCCGCAGGACTTGCTTTACCGGAAAAGTTCGTAGCTACGGACTTACCAATATTCAAGGTGACCAATAATCCACAAAATCATTTAATGTGTTTTACTGGCACCATGGCACTAAAGGGGGTTGATCCTAAGCTTTACGCTTTGACTTTCCCCTTGTCTCTAGACCCAACCGCAAGAGAGTGGTACTATGGGCTAGACCCAAAATTCAAAGCAACATGGGAAGATGTAGTTTCGACTTTCATTACCCAATATGAGAGTAGCGTAGAGTTCAAGTCCACTCTACGTGAACTCGAAATTCTTAAGCAAGGCGACGATGAAGGTTTCCTTGCTTTCTATGGTAGATGGCGAGAAAAGACGGCCCACCTTGCCCAAAGGCCGCCCGAACTCGAGCTAGTACAAAAGTTTATTGACAATTGTCATGAAAAGTACAACAAGCATCTACGTTACCTTGGTTTATACACTTTCCAAAAGGTCTATTCCGTGGCTACTAGGATTGAAGATGATCTTGCTAAAGAAAAAGCAAATAAGCCTCATCATCATCAACCTAAAAATAACTACAAGAAGGGGAATGATGGCTCATCATCCTTTATTGATGTATTTGCGACCTCCACGCAATACCACAACACAAATCAATATAATGATCCTAGGAAAATATGGACAAAAGAAAGAAAATTTACTCTATTTCCTATAAGCTATAAAGAATTGTTAGAAAAATTAAATGGAAAAGTCTTACTTGCACCAACAGGACCAACACCACCCACTCCACCAGAAAGAAGGTTTCCTAATTGGGATGGTAATGCTTATTGTGCTTATCATAGAGGCAATGGACACGACACTGAACGTTGCTTTGTCTTAAAACATAAAATACAGGATTTGGTAGACGATGGGAGAATTCCCACGCTTAAACCAAACAATAATGCGTCCCCCTTAGGGGTGTTTCACATTGATGAGGACCATATGGGAAGCTATACGTTCAATCCATTGAACTACATCACACCTATAGGAGAACCTCTACCCACAATACTCATAGGGGCAACTAATGAAGTATGTGGGCTATGGGACGACGACTTTCAAGACTTATATATCTCTAAGTATGCCGTCGTCCCACCTCCATCTTGTTTACAAAATGAAACAAATGGAGCGCTTGATTGGGATCATTTCTTGGGGAAGTCACGAGACTTATCAAATATCTCCTTGGATGAACAATGGCATCAAGCTCAACTCATGGAACATCTTGAAATAGAGGCACGCTCAAAGCCTCTAGAAGAAAGTTGGTTCATAAGTCCTACAACTAATCCAAACAAGACAGATCATTTAACTCGTTCTGGACGAATTTACCAGGCACCACCACCAAATGGATCTTCAACCATGCAAAATCAAGGTCTGTACAAAATACAATATCACCTCCTCTTGAGGTGGAAGATCCATTGGTCAAACAACTTCGCCAATCCAAGGCGAATGTTAGCATTTGGGAACTCCTAAGTACTTCTAAAGAACATAGGAATTCCCTTATGAACACTCTAACGGCTTTGTCTGTAAGCACATACACAACCCCTCAAGATCTCGTTAGCTTGCTTACTAGTGAGAAATCTAACAAGTCAATCATTTTCACTAATGATGATTTGCCTTCAAAAGACACTACCCACAATAATGCATTTTACTTAACTGTAGGGTGCAAGGGATATAACATCCCTCTAACTTTGGTAGACAATGGGTCAGCTGTAAACGTATGCCCATTGCGAACTACAAAATATTTAGGCCTTAATCCAGAAAAAGATTTTCAATCAACAACACAAAGCATTATGGCCTATGACAACTCGAGAAGATCGGTTTGTGGAATTGTTAAGCTACCAATTACCACAGGCCCAATACAAAAGATGGTTGAATTCCATGTTATGGACATAAAACCTACATTCAACCTTCTACTTGGAAGTCCTTGGATACATGAGCTTGGTGCAATACCATCCTAACTTCATCAAATGATTAGGTTGAACTATCAAGGGCTTCCTATGACTATACATGCTTCTCCACTAAAAATAGCAATAAACGATCAATCACTCCTAGAAATAAACTATGACAATGATGAAGAGGACATGTGGGGATTCGCCGCGGAGCCAATTTGCACAATAGAAATGGAAGAAGACTTGGAAGAACCTTTCAAGCTTGATCCATATTCCACCCAGATAGTAAACAACATCTTATTTAAGAGTAGTTACTTTCCTGGGATGCCTTTGGGAATAGGAATGAAGAAATCTTTCTTACTTCCAATCCCAAAGAAAAGCTTCTCCTTTGGATTGGGATACAAACCAACTAAAGAAGAATTGAAGTCTCACGATGCAAAAAGAAAGGCACGTAGAGATGACAACAACAAGGGGATAGTCACTTTACTCCCATCCTATCAACAAACCCTTAATGGACAATTCATTAGGGAGGGAGAAGACTACCCATGCTATGACTTTCCAGAACCATTGGTTTTGGAAGGAATCAAGAAGCCTGGATTCGAAATATTTCACGATTGCTACTTCTTGGATGACGATTTTAGTATCGTTAAATCAAAGTACCCAACTCAAGGGTGCTATGATAGGCAAGCATTCAACTTGCTATTTGGACTAGAGCAAAATCATGTCGCTACAATGACCAATCAAAATGCCATCCAGGATGAAGCTTTTGACCCAACTTCATTGATCACCCCTTCTAATGAAACCTTGGAGCATGGATGGAGGAAATCTTTCAAAGGGGCCAATCACAAAGGCGATAGGCTGGAAATCGTCACAAACGAAGGGAAGATGTTTGAAGAATCGGACGACGAATCTATTATAGACTCTAGGGAAGCTGAAAATTTAGGCCTCCTGGCCATTACTAAGTCTTTATTTTCTAGTTCTAAGGATGAATATCCCAAAAAGGATTCTTCTCTTAATGTACTTTCTTTTGATTCTCATAATATGAGCTCTATTTCCGAGTATATGCCTTCTTTTGAATCTTTTGAATGCTATAATAATGAATCTAATGAAAATGATAACATTAATAAGTTGGTTGAACTAATGAATGAACGAGAATAAAAGAACCCTATCATTGAAGAAACTGAAACAATCAATATAGGAACTAATGAAAACAAAAGAGAAGTCAAAATTGGCTTAACTTTAAATCCGAAAGAGCGATCGACCCTCATATCGACGCTCAAAGAATTCGAAGACGTGTTTGCTTGGTCATACAAGGACATGCCTGGAATAGATAGGAAAATCGCGAAACATACCATTCCCTTGAACCCTACCTCTAAACCAGTAAAACAAAAACTTCGAGGAATGAAACCTGACGTCGCACTAAAAATAAAAGAAGAAGTACAAAAACAATTGGACGCAGGTTTCATTCGCGTATGTAATTACCCGGAATGGGTAGCGAACATCGTCCCAGCCCCTAAAAAGGATGGACGAGTTTGCATGTGTGTCGACTTTAGGGACCTTAATAAGGCTAGACCTAAAGACGATTTTCCTCTACCACATATTGATATATTGGTAGATAACACGGCTGAACATGTGATGTTATCCTTTATGGATGGATACGCATGTTACAACCAAATTTTAATGGCAAAAGAAGACGAAGAAAAGACATGCTTTATTACCCCTTGGGGGACGTATTGCTATACAGTCATGCCATTTGGTTTAAAAAATGCAGGAGCTACGTACCAAAGAAAGGCTACGACTCTCTTGCATGATATGATGCATAAAGAAATAGAACTGTATGTGGATGATATGATCGTAAAGTCCAAAGATAGAATGGGACATATAAAAGCTTTACGCAAATTTTTCACTCGCATAAAAGATTATAACATGCGATTAAATCCACAAAAATGCGTCTTCGGGGTAACTTATGGCAAGTTACTCGGATACGTAGGAAGCACTCGCGGTATTGAGATTGATCCCTCTAAAATAAAGGCAATTGTTGACATGTCTCCCCCTCAAACAGAAAAAGAAATTAGGGGGTTCCTTGGCAAATTGCAATACATTAGTCGATTTATTAACAAATTGACTATGACTTGTGAGCCAATATTCAAAAAGTTGAAAAAAGAAGAAAAACATGAATGGGAAGATCAATGCCAAAAGGCCTTTGAGAAAATAAAAGATTATCTCAAAAGTCCACTAATTTTAGCACCACCAGTACCCAAACTACCTCTTAGGCTATACATAACAGTTAGAGACACGGCCACAGGAGCCATGTTAGCACAAGAGGTAGAAAAAGTCGAGCGTGCAATATATTACATAAGTAAAAAATTCATCCAATATGCAACAAAATATAGCACTCTAGAAAAGACGAGTCTAGCATTAGTGTGGGCAACTAAAAAATTACGACATTATATGCTACCACACACCACTCATGTGATTTCTCAACAAAATCCGATAAAGTATTTGTTTGAACAACCACCTATACAAGGAAGAATATCCAAATTGTTGGTGATGTTGGCCGAATTTGAGTTAAAATATATTCCAGAAAAATCAATGAAAGGAAAAGTAATTTCCGACTTTCTAGCTCAACATCCAATTCAAACAAGTCATGCAGAAACTACTCATCTTTCGGATGAAGAGATTCTCATGACACAAGATGACAAATAGGTAATGTACTTCAACGGTGCATCCAACCAAAAAGGATGTGGCGTAGGAGTGTTACTCATAATTCCAGAGGGAGCACATACTCCAATCTCTGTAAAATTAGACTTTGAGGTTACTAATAATGCCGCGGAATGTGAAGCGTGCATTATTGGATTAGAAGCAGCAGCTAGCATAGGTGTGCAAAAATTAGAGGTATATGGAGATTCCAGTTTGATTATAAATCACATACTGAAAAAATGGAAAATAAAGAACTCCACAATGATATTATACCAAGCACACCTAGAGAAACTCATCGAGCATTTTGAACATATTGACTTCAAATATCTCCCTAGGGATGATAATCAATTTGCCGATGCGCTAGCAAAATTAGCCTCAATGATCAACATTCCAGATCACTTAAATATGATGTCATTATGCGTTGATAGAAGAGAAGAACCATCATATTGCAACGTAATAGAGGAAATAAATGACATCGAAGGAAACAATCCTTGGTATGATCATATCCTCCAATATATTACTCATGGCACATATCCCGAAAATACTTCATCGAAAGACCAACGAGCCTTACGAACACTTGCGGCTCAATACGGTCTATTAAATGGTCAATTATGCAAAAAAGGACCTAATGGTCAAAGTTTGTTGTGTATAGACCAACCCAAAACCACACGCCTTATGGAGAATACTCACAAAGGTGTTTGTGGACCTCACATGAATGGTAAAATGCTCGCAAAAATAATTTCACGACAAGGGTATTATTGATCCACTATGGAACATGATTGCATACAATATGTCAAGAAATGTCAAGAGTGCCAAATGTTTGCTAATTTACAACACCTTCCACCATCTGAACTATATAATCTCACTTCCCCTTGGCCCTTTTCAACTTGGGGAATTGAAATAATTGGAAAGGTCTCTCCAACAAGAGTAGGAGGGTACGAGTACGTATTAGTAGCCATCGACTACTTCACTAAGTGGATTGAGTCTACTACTTACGTTAACATCACTTTTAAACATGTCGCAAAGTTTCTCGAACGAAACATATTTTGTAGATATGGAGTTCCACACGAACTAATTAGTGATCAGGGATCACAATTCAAAGCTAAAGTTGAGACCCTCTTAACTCGTTATAAAGTAAAACATCATCAATCATCCCCATACAGACCTCAAATGAATGGAGCTGTAGAATCGGAAAATAAAAATATAACCAACATCATTAAGAAAATGGCAGAAAATTATAAAGACTGGCCGCATAAACTACACTTTGCACTATGGGGTTATAGAACGTCTATACGAACATTAATAGGGGTAACTCCATACTCCTTAGTTTTCGGAATGAACGCAGTTCAACTAGTCGAACTGGAAATACCATCCCTACGCATCGTAAGTAAGCTGCCGGAAGCTGAATGGGTAAGAGCGAGGTATGAAGAGCTCTTATTGCTCGATGAACGACGATTAAGAGCTTTGCATCATGTACAAGTCTACCAAAGGCGCATTGCGCGTCATTTTAATAAAAGGGTAAAACCTAGAAACATAAAAGAAGGTGACTTTGTACTAAAGGAGGTTAGGGGTCCACCTACTGATCCAAGAGGAAAATTTAAACCTAATTGGATCGGTCCCTACCGCGTGATTGAAATCCTATCAGGAGGAGCCGTCAGATTAATGGACATTGGAGGAGATAAAATTCGCCAATTAATAAACATTGATCGACTTAAAAAATATTACATATGAAATCCGGATTACTCGTTCATTCATACAACCAACTTTAAATTAGCATTCAACTAAAAGATTCTAAGTGTTATGCATTTTATCGAACAACACGATAAAATACATAACACTTGGGGGGTAATTCAAGAATATTAAACCATTCTAAGTGTTCAGATTTTCTTCGAACTTCACGAAAAAAAATCTTCACACTTGGGGGGGGGTAAATAGCAAAAAAATAAATAAAAATTTACGAAACACTCGTAGAACAGGTGTCGCACGCAACCGAAATAGTTGCGCGCGGATACCACGTGCAACTGATTAAGTTGCGCGCGACATGCTGCGCAACCTCAGATGTTGCGCGCGCCACCTGACTGTCAAACTGCGAACCCAAACTTTTTTGTTTGAACGAAGTTGTAACTTCTACTTACAATGAAAGAAGGGCATTTCATAAACATAAACATATACTCGAAAAATAAAAAAATTAAACTTTGATTTAACTCTCTATTAAACAAAGTTTGATTAATTTTTTTCATTTAACTTTTACCTAAGGAGTTAAAGAAAAAATAAAAAAAATATATATAAAGAAAAAAAGAACTACGCAATGACCTGATTTCGTGATGCGAATACGTAGGTAATCTATAAGATTCGGTCTTATCAAAATATCGAAATATAAAGCTCATTTTATTTCATTCAAAAAAAAATAAATAGAAAGGACATTGTTGAACTAAATTGTAAAGCAAAAAAAAAAAAAAGAGGCATAGTAGTGATTACACTTTATTCAAAAAAAAAAAAAAAAAATTGTGTAACATTCTAAGGCTTCACTATATCCTCGATTGTCACGGATAATGGAGGAGTAGTTTCCTTTGCAGTATTTTCAGAAACTTTAGAACTCTCCCCTATACATTCTTCTTCTTGACCCATACATTGTTCTTCAATTTGGGAATATGAGCCTTTTCAACCCTTTTTCCTTTTTCCGAAGCTTTTGTTAGAGTCCTTTTTCGGGTTTGTTGCGAAGGTTCCTTGATTATCACGCCTTTTTGTGCGGGTTTGGAAGGAGCTTTCCTTTTGGATTCCTTCGAACGCGCCTTAGGAGATGAGAAGTCCAATTTTCTTCTCACTCCTTTGTTTTGACCACTAGGAGGAGTAGTGGTGGTCGAATGCATTAGAGGCTTAGGTGGATTGCTAGTTGTGGCAATTTGATATTGAGAACGGGCTTTGTTTAACTCGCCCTTGTCCGCAGCATTCATCCAAGCCTTATAAAAAGAAGATAATACAATGCTCGCAGTAGGATTTTGTACTACCCATCTTGGAAGACTTGACCAATACTCTATCCAACGGAAAATTCGCTCGGGTCTAAAAGACACATCCTTGGGTGTGTCACAATCTTGCGGGGGTATAATCTGTTTCATCCCATATTGTCTCATTACCCTGCAAGGAAAGATATAAGTAGCGCTAGATAGGCCTAAAAGCCTAATGTAAGGGCAATTGTGACTACTCCCAACCATACTATTTATGTTCCACCAAGGAATCACGAAGCGTATGTTAGGAACCCCGTGACAAAAGAACGACGTCCACTCCTCTTCATTCTTATGCTTGTAAAGGATTCGACGTCCAGGGAATGTCTACACTCCGTTGGCCTCAATGTTTTGTGGCTGGTCGACTATTCCAAAACGCTCCATGAGCCAAATCTAAAAATAAAAAATAAAAAATAAAAAATAAAAAAGAAAAAAAAAAACTTACGTGTAATAGGAGGGGACTCCCCGTGAAGCCATTTTCGTTAGGATCTCCTCTAAGGCGATTCAAGCATAGAATGGTTTCCGCCAAAGCCAAAGGAGCGGGTGAATGACATCCCTCTATTTGCTCAACTACAGACACCATGGAATAGTCTCCATATTCTTTTCTTGTCTAAAGTAAACAGTTGACAACAAGACAATAACATAAAGCAAGAATTTTAAAGCGTTGTTTAGTCATGTTGTCACGAGGGGCGACGAAATGTTCAATAAATTGAATTAAATTCACGCCTTCATCAGTTCCAATATTAGTCATGTCATTATCAGACAAGCCGAAAAATCTTTGGAATACAGGTTTGGGATCTGACAATGGAGGCGAATAAGTCACGGGGAGAGTATTTGTAGGGAAGCCTAGCAAGGCCTCAAACTCACCAGGAAGGGGAATAATTTCGTCCCCTTTAAATAAGAAAAGATGGTGGTTGGAATCCCAATGGTTAACCGCGGCATGAAGGAAGTCAAAATTAATCACTAATTGCATATAGTTCAATAGAGGATCTAGGTGATAAATTTTGAAAGCTAGTTTTTCCTCGTTTGAAGGGAGGTGACCCATTGCTTCAATCGTTGTTCAAATGTTTTTACCATTGTTCAATATTAAAAAAAAAAAAAAAAAAAAAAAAAAAAAAAAAAAGAAAAGAGAGAAGAAGAAAATAAGAATTTAGAGAGATTATTTCTTTTAATTCTTATAAAATTACTAAGCGAATGAATGCGAGATGATCAGAAACCTATACGAAGCCATGCTTAAATAGACCCAAGAGGGGAAAATTTTCAGCAATTTTCGCCTAAAGGAAAGTTCAGAAACAGGTGGCACGCGCAACTAATGAAGTTGCGCGCGACATCCGCGCGCAACTAAATCACATGCGCGCGACAGCCCCGCGCAACTCCTTCAGATGCGCGCGTCTCCGCTGTCGCGACATGTGGTTTAGGATTATTTCCGTATTTTGACTTACATAATAACAGAATCTTAACGAAATCTTAAGACTAATAATATGCTTGCCTTTTGCTAACTCTTATGTTCTTTATTTCCTTTTCTTTTTTTTATTTTATTTTATTTTATTTTAGTTTTTTCTTGTTTTCTTTTTTTTCTTTTTTTTTTCCTTTTTCTCTCTTTCTTTCCTTTTCCTTTCTTTCTTTTGTTATTTTTTCGAGGGGGGTAAGTCGGGAACCCTCTCCCTCCCTCGGAAATTTTTTTTATTTTTTTAAGTACACATGGAAACAAAAATAATAATAATAATAATAATAATAATAATAATAATAATAATAATAATAATAATAATAATAATAATAATAATAATAATAATAATAATAATATTAATATGACATATACAAAAAAAAAAAAGAAGAAAATGTGTGTCATATGTACAACAAAAACAAGAAATCTATGTATAATGTTTCCTAAAAAATAATAATAATAAAATGTGTACAAAAAGGCTCAGGGTGCTCTGCGACTGCTAGACGGCTGCTGTACATCCTGTAAAATCCCAAACCGAAGATTAATACATGCAATGTAATAACTTCGTCAAATAAATATATATAAAACTTACCGCAATCATCCGATGATCACGGCATGACAAAGTCACGAGGGCTCTCCGATAAGCAGCTCGGAAAGCACATAAGGTCCTCACCATGCCGTTCACAGTCTCCCGCGGAACCTGTTCCAAAAAAAAATACAAGGACAGTTAATAGATAAATGTATATGAAACAAAAATAGAAGTATTTTACGTACATATACAAGAGGACATACCGACTCAACCGTCTCAGGAACAAACGGTATCCCCTCATCATCCTCCGCTACAGGAAGGATCTCACGAATTACCGATCCAACGGCATCGGTATACGTGATCTCCACTGAGGGAGCCTCATAGACCACATCCTCCTGGCGACGCCGATCAGCAGCGGCACATCGCTCTCAAACCTCTTCACGAGGCCGGGTCACCCTCTTTCGAGGGCGAACTACCTCGTCAGGACCTACTAAAATCTCCTCAGCATTGACGAATGGAGGCGAGTCCATTCTATGATAAACGAGGCTAAGCTAATAAACGTGTTCTAGATCCATTTCGGCAGCATAACGGCTACCGATAGGATGAAACACGAAAATCGAATGCGACCCATGCTTGGGGGCTACGATCCTGCAATTAAACTCAGTAAATGGGGGCTTTCAAACACCCACAAAAGCCATCCTATACCGGTTTCAACTAAGTATTCAAGAGATTATATTTCAAAATCTCAAGGAATCAATTATTTTCAGGCGAATAATAGTAACAACAAAACGCAATTATCGTCTACCAAACAATCTTGAAGTTCGAATATGGAAAAAACAAACTAAGTATATACTTCGCGCCATTTTTCAATTTTAAAATTTGCAAAATATGAATTATGAAAGTAATGTTAATTCTAATACTATAATCTACTTCATAATCAACAAGTATAACCAAAATGAGCAGGGAAAAAACAAATTCAAGCATAATTCAAGCAAAAAAAGGCAAGAACGAACTTAAGCGAAGAAATGCTCATACAAGGTTCAATACTTAACCATTTTTTCATGAAATTTGTTGCAAAGCACTCCTAGAGAATAGAATGACAACATGGAACAAAAAATTTCAAGAATAATGGACGAAATCGAAAAACCCCAAATTCGAAAATTGGAGTTTAACGATTCGAAAATCGTTCGAATTCAACCAAAAAAGAGCAAAAAATGGCAAAAGACTTACATTGGATTATGGAAAAAATGAATTAAGAACGAAATTTTCTTCCTTGAGGTTCGAAAATCACGAAAATCCGAACTCTATAGAGAGAGAAAGGGGCAAAAATGGAGGAAGGAAAGAGAGAGAAAGCGAAATGAAAAATCGCTTCTGCGATTTTCTTTTTGCTGAACTGAATGTCGCGCGCAACTTCAGAAGTTGCGCACGAGCGCAACTCAGAAAGATGCGCGCGCCTGGCCAGCGCAACCTCCTGAGTTGCGCGTGAATACTGGTCACTAAAATGACCGATATCCGGATTTTTATCCGTTTGATCATTTTTCAACGGTTTTCGCTCGTTATTAGACGTAATAGCGCGCGAATTATCAAAATCCTTTTTAAATTGCTTTGCATTTGTAGTTTATTTTCTTCTTTGATATATTTTTGCATCATCTTTGCATGCACACCGTGCTTTGTTCCTTCCCCAAGCATACGTTTTGAACGTTTTTTCGTAAGCGTGCCTTAAGATGTTCCGTGGTGGTGCTTTACGTAAAAGCACCCGTAGACAGGTTTGTCATTTTACTGTACTGACAATATAAGTGTCCGGGTTTTCTTCTTTTTCACGTACGAAGCAAAAGGAAGGTGTTTTCATGCAGCGTAAAAATGCAAATGGCGTAGCGTATAACGTAAAATTGTACGGCGTAGGTGTTGCGTAAAATTTCACCACAACCCAAGCTTTGCGAGATCTACCTCTCGGAACTAAAAGGTGACTATTTACTGTAGGCGTTAGCTCACAAGTCGACAGGCGCGCCGAACCTTCGGGAACAGGCACTTCGTGAAGAGAAGCAAATACGGCAGTTACTGAGCTTACTAACTTATCGGACAGTTAGGGTGTTCGTCCACCCCCTGTATAAAGAGCGACGGAACGATGTCGCACCCATGTAGTCACGTGCCCCCAGTCCTGAGACACGTGTACTCATCTTGTGGACAAAACTGCTGAGAGAGTTGCTGACTTTCTTCTCTCTCACTGGATTTGGATATATGTCTCCAGTCCTGAGACATGTATTTCTATCTTGTGGACATCCGGCTCGAATACCGGACCCCTTTTCGATTCGCATATCGAAAATCCCTTTTCATTCTTTTTACTTTGTTAAAGTCAGGCTAAAGTTTCAATGACATATCAAGGGACTTTAGACCAACGATGACATGATTGGGAGGAAATCATCCCCTTTTATTCTTTTAAAATAGATCTCTTCTCATGACTTGACATCACCCAGAACACCTTTACTTGTAAAAGCGTTCTACAATTGCAAAGGATCAATCTAGATTCTTTAGCGCATTATGACTAGGGGAAACTTTTTCTAGCCTTAATAGTTATTTATCTCAAACACTTAGCGAACCAAGGTCTGTTTTGACATCCTTAAACCATACTGAAATATTCTCTAACCTTGGAGAACTTCGCATAATGAGTCTCAGATTTTTCCTTGACTACTTTGATCATCGTCTATTCTAGACTCGATCAAAGTGGGGGCTAACTGTAGACATCTACTTTTAGCCTCCTGTCCCGACAGAAAGTGCAATAACGATAAATAAAACCATCTTTGTGTTGGATCAAAGTAAAGAATGCTTATGGATAACTGGTTAAGCCACAAAACACAAAAGACTAGCCCAGATAAAAGAACAAAGGCCAACACAAGGTCCAAATTAACTAAACCCGATCATAATTAGGCTTAAGCCCATGCTTAAAACCCAATAATGACGAATTTAGGAGCGTCTAGGTTAAATAAAAGTTGTCGCGGAAAATATCGCGCGCATCTCACAAAGTCGCGCTCACAGTCGCGCGCAACTTTCACAGATGCGCTCGCGTAAGATTCAGAATATTAAAATATTGGAAAATCGAATCTTACCATAGAGCTACGCGCAAGACAAATAGTTGCGCGCGTATACCGCGCGCGACCTATTCACTTGTGCGCGACAGCCGCGCGCAACCAACTCACTTGCGCGCGACACCTGCTGCGGCAGAATGCTCTAAACCCTAAACCTAATCATTCCCTATAAATAAGACCCTAGTCCGAGGCTTCAAGACATAGAAAATTAACCTAAACGCTGGCAGAATACTTGTGAACTTGTGCATCCAAACCCTCTTGTCCTAAACACTCACCCTTTTCAATATTTTGTTACTACGGTGGAGGTTCCCCAACAAGAAGGAGTCCATAAGTGTTCTAAATGGAGATCTAGCAAAGAGAAGTGGTAAATTCCTGAGCACTTAGTTAAATCACCATTATTTTTATTGTTTAAAAGAACTTTAATTAATTAATTAGTGTTGTTTGATCGCCTTAAAATAATAAATTAATTGATTTCACATAGTATTCTTTTGTTAATCAAGATTAGAATTGAATAAAATAATTGTTGGTTGATCACCTAAGTCAAGGCGAATATTGTTTATTTTATTGTTCTTTTCAAGAATTTGATTAAATAAGAATAACGACCTTACAATGTAATTCCTATGTGAATTAATGTGTGTAAATAAAATCAATTAACATAGTTTTTAGGTATCACGTTGCATATATTGTTTGGCAATGAAATTGTGCAAAGGAAGAGCTAGTAGAGGCCGCACTAGGGCTAGGATCGCGATTCCCCTCTAAAGGGAACGTTATCTTAGTACCCTCGCTCCCGAACTCATTTCTGGTTTTCTAGACCAATTTGGGCATGGGTAAACTTATGATTCATGCTAAATATCCCTTGAACTCTACTTAGGAGAAAGGCATGAACGAGGTTTATGGGTTTTTCCTAAAACTCATTGGCGACTCCTACTTGTTTCTTACAAAAAGCGTATATGATAGAATCATCTCTAATTCAAAGGTCTCCCAAACAGTCAGGATTTCAAATCCTAATACACCCTAACAAGTGTAAAGTCCTAGGCTTTAAGGGGCCATGGGAATCTAAGGATAAGGATCTCCTACGATGGGAACACCCTCCTTACAACAGCATAGTTGGATCTGATGAGGAGGGACCAGATTACCCTGTATTTAATCCTCAAGTTGATTTCAAAGGGAAGATTGTCTTAAGCAAGGGTTTGAAATTTCCATCAAACATCATCTTAAGGAAGGCTGTGAGGCACCATGCTATAGACAATGGGTGCAACTACTACTTTCTGCATAACAACATAAGTAGGGTGACTGTGTTTTGTGCAAACAGGTGTGGCTGTCCTTGGAAAAAAGGTAGGATCTTGCAGTGCACATGCAAGGAAAAGAGGAAGTGTAAGTTCAAAATCCATGCTAGGAAGCTGAAAGATGAGGAGACATGGCAGATAAAGAGGATAAGGGGTGAACATATATGTGGCCATCAATACTACAACCCTAGAGTGACATCTCAGTACTTGGTTGAGAGATACTTAGAGGATTGGAAAGATGACCCTAGTTGGAAGTTGAAACACTTCATAAAAAGGGTGAGAAGAGAAGTGAAAGTTGACATTGGGTACTATAAAGCTTATTATGCAAGAGCAGAGCTCTAAAAATGATTTTTGGTGATGCTATTGAAGAGTACAAGAAGGTGTGGGATTATGCTGCAACAATCATCAAGTATAACCCCGGTAGTACTGCTGTAGTGAAGATTGATGGCATAGAAAAGCCACCCCCCTTGTTCCAGATCAGAGGTTGTATGTCTGTTTACAGGCATGTAAGGAGGGTTTTATTGCTGGTTGTAGGCCCATTATAGGGGTTGATGGGACACACCTCAAGGGGCCTTATCCAGGTATTTTACTTACTGCGGTGGGGAAAGATGGGAATAACAACATATTCCCTGTGGCATGGGCAGTGGTGGAGACTGAGAATACAGAGACATGGTCCTGGTTCTTAGAGTTGTTGAGAAATAACATCATTTCTGTTGCTGACTCAGTTACTTGGGTGCATGAGGATGATGAGCTTACCTATATGTCTGATAGGCAGAAGGTAGTACCCTTATTCCCTTTCCTTCAATAACTCTGTGCTTTCACTTACTTGTACTGAAATTAGTTGTCCCATTGTTGCAGGGATTACTTGAAGCATTCAATACAGTTATGCCAGATGCAGAGACAAGATATTGATGTAGGCATATATGGACAAACTTCAAAGCCAAATTCCCTGGGGTTATATTTAAGGAGTACTTCTAAATGGCTGCTAGATCAAGCACAAAGGTAATGGGCTTAGTCTTGCATTCTGTTTGTAAGTTGCATTCATAGAGTTGCATCTGTTTATGTCTTGCATTCTTACACTTTAAACCATGTAACAGCATCATTTCAATGCTCACATGGACAAAATAAAAGAGTTGAATCAAGAGGCTTATGAATACTTGGCTGCAATTCCAACATGTCACTGGTCTAGGCATAGCTTCAGTTCAGCATCTAAGTCTGGTATGCTGCTCAATAACTTTTGTGAGTCTTTCAATAATGTGTTAAGGGAGGCAAGATCCAAACCAATTCTGTAGTTAATGGAGTGGATAAGGAGATATGTTATGCAGAGGTTCTGTTATAAAAAAAGATGGCATAAGTGGGTATGATGGAAAGATAATGCCTTCTGTCGTGAAGATGGTTAATAGGGGGTATGATGAGGTGTTAAATATGAGAGTTATGCAGGCTGACTTGTATGAGTTTGAGGTGGACCATGAGGGAGACACCTTTGTTGTTAACTTGGAAAAGCAAGAATGTGGGTGCTATAGGTGGAAGTTGATGGGCATTCCATGCTGGCATGCTTTAGCATGTATTAGGATGTTGAGGCTGAACCATGAAGAGTATATTCATCAAGCCTATCATGTGGAGACATATAAAAAATCTTATGCACCAGCATTCAGGGCTATGCCAGGAAAAACTCAATGGGGGGTCACACCATACCCTGCTCCCTTGCCTCCACCTTACAGGAAAATGGCTGGCAGACCAAGCAATAAAAAAAGGGTGAAGGAGCCAGGTGAAGATGCTGAAAAAAAATGTTAAAAGGGCCAAAAAAAAACCAAACAGGTGCAATGGGTGTGGTGGCCTGGGACATTATGTGAACAAGTGTTCTAAGCCTGTTGATGGAGAAGGAGGGACCACTTATGCTTAAGCTCGTGCAGCAGCAAAGAAGGCAACAGCAGAAGCAAAGAAGGCCCAAGCTGAACAAGGTGCACCAGCTCCTAGAAGAAGTGGCAGGAAGTCAGCACCAGCATCGCATGATGAAATTATGTTAACTCAGCCAACTCAAGCTTCACAACCTCAGCATGATGAAGCCTAACTGTAGTTCTGCACTAAGTTTTATGTATTTTCTTTATTAAACATAACATTAGCTTATTTTAGATACTTTTGGTGTATTGAAAGGGTGTGGCCACCCAAAATATTTGTGTTAATGTTGTACACACCTATGTATGGTGTTTGACAGATTTCCATACATCAATTCAAGCTAATGTTCTTTTGCAAAATTTGTATGTTATTTATGTGTCAAGTAATGATGTGTCAAAAAAATTGTGCAACAATATAAGGGTCATCATTTCATTCATAAAATTTGACAGTTTATGTGTCAAAAAAATTGTGCAACAATATAAGGCTCATCATTTCATTCATTCACTAATAAAGCTTCACAATACAATATTCTAACCAAAATGCCATTACACCAAATACAACTTCAATAGCTAACCAAAAAGCTTAACAACATAAAAACTAACAACAACTGACACAATAACACAGGTTACAACTAGCTTGATCTTGAAATTTTGTTCTTGCATTACCCCCCTTTCACCCCTGTTCATGTTGTTCTTCATCATATGAAGTTCAGAAGCAAGGCGCCCCTTCTCATGTTCAGTACATGCCAATCTTGTTTTGAGAATACTCAGATCAGTGGAAAGCCTATGCTTTTCTGCTATTAGCACATTAGTTACATCCCTCTACCAATCTAGTATTTCCTCGTCCACCCATTCAAATGTATTACAACCTCTTTGCCCTGTTTCGTGGTTGAAGAACTTGCAAGCAACAAATTTTCTCTGTGGATTTTCATGGGTCCATGAAGTCCTTCTAGCAACTGGAAACCCACATCCACATCTCTTATCTTCAAATCGAGCCATAGTGAGTACCAATTTCCTGGAAATTAAGCAAGAAAAAAAAAACCAATCAAAACCCTAGAAATTTTAACTTTGGCTAAATTGAACAAGAGATAAGGAATTACTCACCTAATTCATACCAAAATTCAAATCACGACCTTATGATTGTTGAATGACAGAGTACAATTCGAAAATGGGGACAAATTTCAAATCTGGAATCAATTACATATTAAGAGGGATTTTTATGTAAGAAAATTGGAGGGAAAAGGGGTGTAATTAGAAGAAAAGAGGAGCACGTGCTAGTCACGTGGGGGTCAACGCCGGAATCCGGTGGTCAATGCCCTGAAAGTGAGGGTTGGTCTCCCTTTACAAAAATAATTTATAAAGTGGTTTGACTTTGCCAAAAAAAAAATTATAAGGTTGTCCCAAACAAAAAGTGTTTTATAAAAGGTTGACTCTGACAAATTTTCCATTGATTAATTAGTGTTGTTTGATCACTTTAAAAAAACTTTTAATTAATTAATTCACATAGTACTCTTTCGTTAATCAAGACTAGAATTTGAATAATTAATTGTTGTTTTATCACTTAAGACAAGCGAATATTGTTTATTTATTGTTCTTTCACGAATGTTGATTAAATAAGAATAACGACTTTTGCAATGTAATTCCTAAATGATTAATGCGTGTAAATAAAATCAACTAACTTAGGGTTCGTTTGTCATTGCTGTGGTTTTTTATTTTTTGGTTTTTTGTTTTCTAAAAGTATATGATATGAGTCCCATAATGAATCAAAAGTTATATAAACTTATTAAAATTATGATAATTTTGAAAACTGACAACAGAAAAGTGTAAACACCTTTTTCTTGTTTTCTGTTTTTGGTTTTTAAAAAAAAAAAACAGGAAATTGAAAACCAAAACTGATGCCAAACAAGACCTTAGTTTTAGGTATCGTATTGCATATATTGTTTGGTGATGAAATTATGAAAAATGAAGAGCTAGTAGAGGCCACACTAGGGCTAGAATAGCGATTCCTCCCTAAAAGGAACGTTATTTAATTACCCTCGCTCACGAACTCATTTCTGGTTTATGTAGACCAATTTGGGCATGGGTAAACTTAGGATTCGTGCTAATTATCCCATGAACTCCACATGGGAGAAAGGGATGAACGAGGTTTATGAGTTTTCCTAAAACTCATTGGCGACTCCCTACTTGTTTCTTATAAAAAAGCGTGATGACAAGATCAATTCTAATTCAAGGTCCCCCAAACAACCAGGAACTCAAATCCTAATATACCCTAACAAGTGTAAAGTCCTAGGCTTCTAAAGGGCCAATGGGCATCTAAGGAGAAGATCCCCTACGATGGGAACACCCTCCTTACTGATGGCAGCGAGCTGCTCCAGGCCAGCCCAGCATACACTGCCCGCAAGCAGCGCTCGCAGCAGGTGCCAGCAGGAGCTGGGAACGAGCAGGTTGGGCAGCGGGGTAGCTGCTCCCCGAGTGTTGGCAGCCAGGTGCGCCAGCAGCTGAGTGAAGGAGGGGAGTCAGTTCAGTCCGCAACCGGTTTGTGGGGTAGTGATGAAGACCGCAACATGGATGCGGCATCCTCTAAGGTTCAACATGAAGCGACTTCAATTTGATCACTGAAATTCAAGAAAATGTTGAAATATTGGGCCGAGGAAAGCGGATAAAGTTTCCTTCAACAAATCTTCGTGATTGTGTTACGCATACTATTCAGAAAAATCAAGTCCTATCATTGTCATCCGCGGAATCACCTTCCTCAGGTACTCCTTATCCTATAACCTATTTTGTTAATTATGATCGGTTTTCCGAGAAACATAGAAATTATATTGTTACAGTGACAGAGGCAAAGATTTCGAGATCCTTTAAGGAAGCAATGAGACATGAAGGGTGGAGAAATGCAGTGGCATCTGAGATTAAGGCCTTAGAAGACCAAGGTACGTGGACCTTGGAGACACTTCCGAAAGGGAAGAGAGCACTTGGAAGCAAGTGGGTTTACACTGAGAAGAGGGATGAGGAAGGAAAACTGATAAGATTAAAAGCTAGATTGATTCTTGGAAATCATAAAGAGAAAGGCATAGACTACAATGAGACGTTCGCTCCGGTGGCAAAGATATCTACAGTTCGTACTTTTCTGGTTGTTGCAGCAGTGAAGGAATGGGAGGTGCATCAAATAGATGTACACAATGCCTTTCTACATGGAGAGTTGGAGGAGGAGATTTACATGAAAGTTCCCCCTGGGTTTCAGAAAAAACAATTCAAATAAGATGTGCAAAATGAAGAAATCGTTGTACAATTTAAAACAGGCGCCTAGGTGTTGGTTTAAGAAATTGTCCACGGCTCTTAAGAAATATGGTTTCAAGCAGTCATATAATGATTATTCGCTGTTCACTTTGTCAAACGGTAAATTGCAATTGAGTGTGTTAGTTTATGTGGATGACATGATTATTGCATGTAACAGTAAATTTGTATTGGAAAGTTTTAAAGCATATATGCGTGAATGTTTTAAAATGAAAGATCTAGGAGCTGTGAAATATTTTTTGGGATTAGAAGTGGCCCGTAGCAAACATGGATTTTATGTTTGTCAGAGGAAGTATGCCTTGGGTATTATTTCAGAGACAGGATTGTTAGATGCTAAACCTGCAGACTTTTCGATGGAGCAGAATCACAAGTTAGCAGTTTCAGGGGAAAGAGTTCGCAGATGTTGAGAAATATAAGCGTCTGGTAGGACGTCTAATATATCTGGTTGTGACTAGACCAAACTTGGCATACTCAGTGCATATTCTATCTCAGTTTATGCGGTCTCCAAAGGAAGAGCATTGGGAAGCAGCTTTGAGAGTGGTTCGTTATCTAAAGAAGTGCTCGGGCCAAGGTATTCTTCTTAGATCTTATAGTTGCAGTTAGAAGGTTGGTGTAACTCAGATTGGGCAGGATGTCCATTAACTCGACGTTCTTTGACTGGTTGGTTTGTGTACTTGGTTTATCTCATGTGTCATGGAAGACCCAGAAACAACCAACGCTGGCTACGAGTTCGTCAGAAGCAAAATATCGATCAATAACAGGCTTGACATGTGAATTGAAGTGGTTGAAGAGAATGCTTTATGATTTAGGGGTTGAACACAATCCAGGGATGAAAGTTTTTTGTGATAGTCAGTCAGCCCTACATGCATATTGCAAATAATCCAGTTTTTCATGAACGGACTAAGCATATTGAAGTTGATTGTCATTTTATTAGAGATGCAATTAAAGAAGGTCTCATATGTCCGTCATATGTGTCTACGAAGTTGCAGTAAGCAAATATCTTCACAAAGGCGTTGGGAAAGGCGCAGTTTGAGTTTATTCTTAACAAGATGGGCATTCGAGATCTCCATGCTCCATCTTAAGGGGGGATGTTGAGATAATATTATGTTTATGGAAAGATAATATTTAGGAGATATTGTTAGGAGTCCTTAGTTTTCTTTATGTTAATATTTGATTTGATATGTTTCCTAAGCCTAAGATAATTAGGAATACTCTGTAAACTATATATGTACACATTAAGGCATAATGAGAACTTTTGATCTTGAGTTAATTTGACAGTTTAATGTTATGTACAACTGAATATCTTCTATATCTCACAAATAATATCCCAAAGTTGCACATAACATTTAACGGAGGTAGTAATTTGTTTGTAACTGGCTACCTTTGTAGCCTACACTTGGAAGGTGCTACGGTTATAAAAACACTAGCCCTGGATGTTTACTTAACTTATGGCTGGAATAAGATCTTCAGTTGCTTTGCTAACGTAGAGAATCTCGTTCTAACGGACTCATTTTGGCGGGTAATTAAGTAAGCTGAATTTGAAGCTTCAAGATTTAGCAGGCTAGCAGCTAAGCATCTCTTCACTTTTTTCTTCACTCATTACTGCTGGATTTGCAGACATTAATTGAACACGAGTCTACTGAAATAATTCTGAAAGAGTTGGGACAATTTCTTACTTTGAATTTGGTAGATACGGAACTATATAATCATTACAACATTTCTTTTATTCTGCACTTGTTTGCAAGCTCCCCACAGTTGGAGAGACTATCCATTAAAGTAAGTTTAAGGAATTTTCTACTCATATGATCTGTTCACTATGTTATCAATTTCATTGTTATGTTTGATTAATTTATTCTTCGACGACTACTCTGATTTGCCTCTGTATCATCTTTAGGCTAAAGAAAATGCTCGGGAGAAGATTGATCATGCATGGGAGGAGTATATAGGGATAATAGGGTAGAGAATATAATGCGGCATTCCTTATTTTCGAAAGGAAAAATGAGAAACAAATTGTACCGGTGTCTAATGTTCTGCTTTGTGGAAACCAAGGGATATAAAGAACAAATCTATCAATAGGGCCAGTGTGACGAAGTAGTTCTAATGTACACTCTTACATTTTAGTAGCAAGTTGCTGATAATATCATTGCTCTCATAACTAAGCTGCACTCTGATTCCTGCAACTATGTCATCAGCTTACCAGGAAATGGAAATTGCTAGTAAACCGAGCTTATACTACTTCTCGTTCTTACAAAAATCATATTTATCCAAATACCCACCCACAACTCATTCCAAACACTGATAAAGTACAAAGAACGATGAAATAATTCAGTAAAAGTAAAGCTTATAACCAAATAAAAAAGAAAGTACTTACATTGTTATATAGTACATTGAGCATTTTTTCCCAAAAAAAAAAAGAAAAAAAAAAGGAAAAAAAAATACATTGACCATGATCCCTGGTACCATCTAAGCAAGTATCTCTTATTCTATCCAACATTAATTGAGAAGAGACACTCACTACAACAAAGTAATTAGCACTTTCCTTTCATCTACTCTGTTGAAGGTTTGACAAGACAATAGTGGATACATAATTTCTAATAAACATGACATACAAAATTTACTGAATGCTTTCAGATACTTCTGTCGAAACTGTATATGTAAGTTACTCCATGTGTCATCTGAAGAGTGAAGAGTGAAGAGCATACAAGAAACGACTAAGATATTCAACAATCATCAGAGGCCAAGTTTGGTGAGCAACTCACACCATCTTGGAGTTTCTTCATCAAATATATAGGTGAGAGGTGAGACGAGGACTCCACTGCCACCAATCTGCATCAGACAATTGTTGAGTATTAAACAATAGTAGTGAGGATATCAATTGAAGAAAGATAACAATGGCAGCCTCAGGTAATTTGGCATTGAAGTTCAAAATGAACTAAAATTTACAACTATAAGCGATTGTTTGATTTGATTCAAATTCAATAAAATCCAAAAGCAATCAAAGGATTTTGTGGTATAATTGCACCCTGATGCTATTCCAACTCATTGAGCAATTTAATCCTATAAAAAAAGGGAGAAGTGTGGGTTATATGAAATTGTAATACAGGCAAGGTGTTCAAACACATGTTATCAGTGAATTTCTAATCAATTATTAAAGAAAACAGTTTATCTTGGACAGCATGTGAGATGCATATATCCCTAATTTAGGATTTAAAAAAAAAAAAAAAGGTATAGAGGACCAGAGTCTAGTACCACAGCTCACAGATTTTTAATAACTAAATAGACTGGAGCTAGATTACTAAGAATAGCATCTTTCAAAAAAAAAAAAAAATTACTACGAATAGCATAATTAAAGAAGTGCATAAAACAATAATATACTACCTCAATTTTTATAAGTTGACACGTTTTGATTTTAACACTATTCATGCACCTCCTTTTGACCATATTTTGTGATTTAAAAAGAAAAATATAGGCAAGTGAGATCTTGTTAGATTCGTCACAATGTATATATTCAAAATATCAACTTTTTATAATTTTTGCTTATCTATCATAATTAAAGATAGGTTAATTTTTAAATTACCACCCAAAAATGTAACCAATTTTGAACTAACCACCCATTTAATTTTTTATTTTAAATTACCACCCTTTAAATTAAATAAATGCTCAGATTACCACCCATTTCAAAAATCCGGTGGATTTTCCGTCTATAGGCCCCGCCTAACAATTATTTTGACCCTTTTAACTGATTTTTTCCCTGATTTTTCTCTTTAAAAACGCTCTCTAAACTTTAATTCATATTTCATTCACCAAATTCTACCAAATTTCAAAGAAAAAAAATGTGAATTGAAGGGAGAACATTTTTAAAGAGAAAAATCGAGGGGAAAATCAGTCAAAAGGGTCAAAATAAGCGTTAGGTGGGGCCCACAGACGGAAAATCCATCGGATTTTTGAAATGGGTGGTAATCTGAGCATTTATTTAATTTAAGGGGTGGTAATTTAAAATAAAAAATTAAACGGGTGGTTAGTTCGAAAATGGATACATTTTTGGGTGGTAATTTAAAAATTTTCCTTAAAGATATTAATGATTTTGTGCATTGGCAAACATGACTAAAGAAACGTGTCAACTAAAAAGAAACGGAGGAAGTATTAAGTAACTCGGCCACTCTAAATAAGCCTCAAAATATAATATGGAGTAATAAACTTCCATCAACATTCCTAATCCAAATGTCCAAAAGAAAGAAGAAACATAAGGGCAAAGTTATCCAAAATGTCAGTCAAATATCAACAAGCATAATGTTGACACAAAAATTTCAAATCCAACCATGAATCGAGCCAAGGCAGAGTTTGATAAGATTGTGTCTCAAATAGCTATTCCGGCTAACAATTTTCATAGTTGATTTAGAATCGAAAGTGGTCCCCCAATGATCTGTGTTGCAAAGGTGATTAAGATGATGTGCGAATTAAAGGATCAGAGAAATCTGCTAAAGATCTTGAAGTTATTCTTTTAAAGCCTTATTGTAATATTCTAGGCCTTCTAATTATTTCCTACTTATTAATTGTTTGAATTTAGAAAATTTTGAAAGGAAAGGTGTATCTAGTTGAATCTAGAAAAGTTGTTCAGTTCACTAATTTTAGTTGATCGACAGTACAGTTTGGTGTTTGCAGCCCCACAAATACAGATTTAACGCTCATCAAAAAGATATCTCGGTTGGGTTTGAATGTTTCCAATAAGCCTTAAATGAGTTAAATTTAAAAGAGTTACTCAATTGGGACCAGTATTCAAGTCCTTGTAAGTGTGTAGAAATGATCACAATTCTATCGTTGGTGTTCTCCATTACAATAATAGATTCGTTCTCTTCCTCCTACATATCATTGTGTCTTATTCTCATTCATAGTCATTTTTATTAATCTCGCATATCACCAAGTAGAAGATATCAATATGGTTCTTGCCAGAATCATTTACACATATCACAACTATACATCCATTTGGGAAGAATCAGAGTTTGGCAAGCAATATGAATCATAGCATCAATATCAAAGGGTGAAAGAAAAATACTTACAGCTCTAAGTTGCTTAACAGATGTATAGAGGTCCTTTTTTGGTACACAGATACATATAGCATAATAATCTGCTGACACCTTCCCATCCTTTTTGCAAAAAACAGGACTAATAGTGGGCCCCTACATGAAAGTATAAACAGTACTGAGAATGATGGTATTACGAGTTATTTCACTGGTGCTAATATTTGATTGCCACATCTTTCAGGAAATAAATGATAAATGATTGGACTTCACAAAAAACCACTCTATAGAATGGGTGATGGAGAATCAATAAAGATGGTCAAATTATTGTACGAAAATAATATTCTTAATTATATAAAATGGGTGATGGAGAACTATGTAATCAGTCTGATGACAATTTACAGAGAGAGACATATTCTCAGTTTATAGAAACTGGCCCATAGTCAAGATTCAAGAATAAATACGTCACCTGCAGTCCAGATAAAGATGATTGGCTAAGTATTCTCTCAGCTACTTCCTGTGCACTACTGCCCCTCATGTTTGCAACAACCTGTTAAAAAGTATTAGCAATAAAAAGAAAAGAAAAAATAATTGTGAGACGGGAATAGAGGGATAGCATGCACACCGTAAATTGACCTTCTGCCCTTAGGTGTGCCTCAAACCTCTCTAATATCTCATGAGTTGTGTCAAGAACACCTTTACGATTAACCAAGGATTTCCTGCTTGCAACAAGCACAGCCTGAATTTTGTGTGTCAATGTAAGATCTTTGGAAGTAAGGAAATATATATAAAACAGTGAATATCTTCACAAATACAAGACAGTACCTGGCTCTGCAACACAACCCCACCTTCAATTTCTTTCAAATTATTCTCTTTTAAGGTTGTCCCACTACTTACAAGGTCCAATATTGCATCAGCTATCCCCATCTGATAGTCAAGGAAGGATGTTATGCCTTGAGCAAATCACAAAAGTCAAGCAGCTTTAGGGAAATTAAAATATACATAGAGTAGTCTACAGCTCATACCTAGTATGCATTGTGTATTGCCTTTAGTAAATTCTTTTGGTACAATTTGTAAATTGCCACTTTACATGTTACATGTCAATATGACATGATTCTAATGTCTATAAAGAGGCTGGCTAAACAGCTTTACCCCTGAAACAGATTGCTAGTTTCAAATTGAGTCTCGATCCAAAATGCAATAGCTGATATAGCTTTCATGTGTCTTTAAGATACATTTACAGTTCAAAAAGCTACTCGATTAGTTCTGTCATAATAGGCTAATAGAGCCTTAGTCCTACAGTTACAGGGAGACTGTTAAATGAGTTTGACATCAAGCATTTCTTTTGAAGAGATGACAGATATCATGACAAGTAAATAACTGCCAAAGGCATGTGAGCATATTTTATTATGATGTACAAAATGTTAATACTAGTATACTACTATGACCTAGAAAATGATGGGGATCCTGAAGATAGCTGGAATGCTCAAAATTTGTATAGAAAGGATAATAATATTAAAATAAAAGTGCTGGACACCCAGAAGCCATATGGCACTGCATTCTATAAATGCTGGATTATTACTTCAACAGAAGACCCAAAATCATGTATACATGTCAAAGCTACCATATGTTAACAGTATTAGATCTTTTTCTGCTCCATAGAACACAAAGATGTAGAGCACATCACAACAGCAGTCATAATATTTGTACACATTACATAGTCCATCTATAGAAAATAAGGGTTTGAACTTGTCCATATTAAATTATTAACATGTAAAGATCTATTGTTTCCACTTCCCAGATCCATTACTTCGGCCCATTTGGTTGTTGGCAATAAACGGTCACCATAGTAATGATTTTATAAGTAAATTTTGTAAAGAAGATTCCATGCCAATGCCCATTGGTAATTCTAGCCCCTCTTCAAATACCACATTTTCTGCACAAATTTCCATTCCCATCCATTATCAATTTAGAGGTGGTTTTATGTGGTAATGAAAATTTGTGCACAAAAACACATATTTGTAGGAAGAGTTTCATTGACATGGTAATGACAATAGGATTTAGCTAGCAAAACTACATACAAATACATTACCATTCTCCCAATTTATACCTGCTTACCAAACGTGCCATTAGAGTAAAATATAAAATTACAAAGAAAGCAATTCACATATCAAATAACAATCTTACAGCAGGTGCTGCCTCAAGTGCTCCATCTGCAGTTGAAAAAGTAACATGCTCCAACCCATTTTCCCTGAAAAACTTTGGACCAAGCTGTATATTGAACATAACAATGAAATTTTCAGTGACATAAATATCAAATTCACTCTAACTAAAACCAGATAGTTGGAACACAAATTATATGATAGTCCCAAGACACATCCTGAAGCCATCCCCCCCCCCCCCCCCCCCCTCCCTTTTCTCTGTCTCTCTTTTTTAATCCTTTGTCAACATTACAGGTATATCTACTTATTCCAACAGGATCACAAAGAACCAATGAAATTTATAACCAACAAAAACAATTTTCTTACATAAGTAAAACCAGTGGCGACTCGCAGAGGTCTGTCAGCTGTCCATTGAGGCATTTCTGCAAGCTCCTTCAAGGAATTTATGTTTTCAAATATGCCGTATTTAGGAATCTGGAAAACAAAGACGGTATCAAATTAAAATTATCTAATTCCTCATGTAATCATAATTAGAAAATTAAACCAATGAAACCTACTGCAATTGATAAGTGGCACTGCCCATAATCCAGAGCATTGTGAACAATAACAAGATCTTCACTGTCCTGCAGCATTGTTTTGAACAAAAGAATTATACTAAGTCATTCAAGAAACTATGGCGATAAAAGGTACAACAACAGAGAAGCACATAAGATGTACACACACACACACACACACACACACATATATATAAAGACCTAGTCTTGAACAGCAAACTAATACAAATAAGTCCTTCAAGAATGTACAACAACAAATGGTTTGTTGTTTTTGCAGTCCACTCCATGAATCTGAAATTAAATGCTGAACATCAGAAAGAAGTAGAGCTAGCCATTCTGTGACCAATAATTCACGGTCCACCTCCGGATTGGAAGATGCTTATGTATGTGGCTTGGTGCATTAGCTGTTTAAAATTTAAATTTCTTTTGTTGGGGATTGCTCTTCATTCGCATCAGAAAACCTAAGTGCTCAATGATGCAAATTACAAATGCAACAGTGACTGTAGTTTACTTCATACTATTCAGTAATTTTACTAATAACATCTAGCATCTACACATGGACATTGTGGTTATTCTAAAGCAACCACCTTAGCACTTTCATGAGTTTACCTTTTGAAGTTCATAAATTGACATTAAGACTATCCACATTTGAATCCCATAAAAGACTTCTGGCAAACCATCCAGATAAATAATGGAATTTTTGTTATGCTTGATTATATTTCATATTTAAATCATACTTCGTACAATTTTGATGCACATATTTCCAGTAGATCTTCTGCACGACATGTGACAATTGGCATGGGATTTAGGGAGCTTAGCCACAAGTCATACAACAGAGCTTATCACCAGAATAATATTAGTATGAACTTGGTATGTTTTATAACTTACTCCACAAAATCCAAATGTAACAATCCATAAACAACTCTAGACTGACAAAAAATTTACACGCATGCCCAAAACGCAACGTAAAATCGAATCTGGTAGAAACATCAAATCTGATTCCGCAACCCCATAAACTTACCACACAATGATCAAAGCTGCATTTTTGCGTTAATAATCAAGACTATAAAAAACAGGAGATTGGAACTTCATTATCTGTCTTCACTCTACAGAAAATAAACATGTTCCAATGATTTAACTCTCATTATTTAGTGGTTCTTATAATTGAACATTCCATTTCAAAGTAGTGAAAATCACCTGTCCATACTCACTAAGAGTATCAAATCCTACTATTCCAAGATCCAGATCTCCAGATAGCAACTTCCTCACAATGTCTTTAGGCCGCTGAAACCACACTTCCAAATCTGAAATCTAAAATGGCAGATATATCATGAATATCATAGTAAACTTGGTTCCATTATATTTCAGACGAATAACAAAAAAATAAAGAAAGAGAAGATAAAATTATGAAAAGAAATTATCCATAACAAAAGAAAACAAAAGTTAGTGACTTTCAGATTCCCCCCTTTTTTCTACGAGCTTGTTGAGGGAGGGGTGTGACTGTGTGAGTAGAGGTGTCAAAATTGAACCGATCCGAAAAAATCATCAATTTCGAACTGTAACCCGAGAAAATTCAAGACCCAAATCCAATCTGTAACCGACTGAACTTAATTCGAATCCGAATTTAACCCGATCTGAACTTATTCCGGCACCGAGTTGACCCAACTTGAACTCAACTCGAACCCGATATGACCCGATTTGAACCCAAAACGAACTGATTTGACCTGACTTGAACTCAACCCAATCCGAAAATGACCCAACAAATAACCGATTTAACCCGAACTGTTTTAACCCGAATTGATATTAACCCGACCCGATTTTAAACCGATCCGATTTTAACCGGGCCATAATTTTAAACCTAACTTATTATTGACTCTTTTTTTTCAAGTTCTTATACTACTATATATTTACAAATTTACAAATTATTAAAAAGTTAGAAAGTTTAAAACTCTAACAAATATCTTATACAAATTGAATTAGTAAAAAAGCAAACTAATAGTACTCATAGCCTCATAAGATTAAACGATTGAAGAGTAGTACCTTAAAAAGAGGACATTCTTTTTTGTATGTCACCATATGTGACTATCATCAATCAATCTATCAGTCTATCACTAGTTCATTACTATTTGTCACACTTATGTACGTAGGTATGATAACTCATCGATAATTATTCAATTTGAATTTGGCTCCAAGATAAATATTACATTGAATGAGAAAACTAATTCTTTGCATTTCGTATTTAACCGCGCAATATGAGAAATGACACATGAATGACTTGACATGGACCCAATAATAAGGTAAAAATTCAATAATTACTCTAGTTTAAAAATGACCTTATTTGGATATTGAATTTGGTCAACATGACCAAAATCTAGACAAACACAGAAAGAATTTGAATCGGAATTGACCAAATACATAACCAACCTTATCTTAATCGAACCGAAATCAACCCGTCTGAAATACATCTGACTCGAAATTTGGTAAAGTTTTGACCAGTATAAAACTTATATTTCAAAATCCTAAAGTTTTACAAAGTTCTATTAAAGGGTGCATCATATTAAAACGATACACATAAATACTTGATTGGTAATCTTCGCAACTACTCAAAATTGGCATTTTCGAGCTAACCAAAACGACCATTATAATGACAATTGGCAACGCTCAAAGTCAAAAGAGGGAGCTATGCACAAAAAAACTACTCATATAAAGTCTTCTTAATAGCATACCTCTGTCCACATATGTAATGAATATTATTTCATAAAAACTCAATTTATTGATTAAACATTAAGCTTTGAGCATAGAGATATAATTTTCTTGATTATACTGTGAGTTTAAGTTTAATGACTGTAATTACATTCCTTACGCCAAAAACTTTTAGAATTTCATCCTTTGGTTGACCCATTATGAGTTAATGCCTTGAAAAGGGCTAAACTTGTAATTTTGATTTCAGTAAAAGTTTAGTTTCTGATTTTGTATTTCGAAACCAATCTAAAATAGTTTTGGCTTCTCGGGATAAAGTTAAGTACATACCTCTCTATACTCCATCTTGATAGGATACGCTTATACACGGACATACTTCCTCCGTTCACTTTTAATTGCAACACTTGACAATTTACACTATTCAAATCCTTACAATTGATCTACTTTATTGATTTATATGTTAGGCAAATATAGTCATGCGGAATTTTGTTAGATTCTTTTCAATTTATATTTTCACAATATCTAATTTTTGTACTTTTTACTCGTCACAATTAAAGATATGGAAGATTAAAATCAGGCATTGGTAAGCGTGAAAGTCAAAGTGTTGTAACTAAAAGGTAACGAAAGAAATAGTTGTTTATTCTAAATTTAGTGAAAATATCAAGCTTTAGTGACTCTTGTGAGACAAAATCTTAGGCTTGAATAAGGGCGCAAAAGGTACATCTTTGGAGTTGACCACCTCGATTCAAAAAGAGTTTGCCTTATGTTATGTAACTTTCAAGATGAAATCAAGACTCAAAAGTTAATTTGGAGAAGTGAAGGCTAATCCACAATTCCACATATGGTTGTGGCGTTCAATATTTTCATCTTAATCATATTGCATCAAAGGAGGATGTGAAAATTAGAATCATTATTATGATGTACCCATAATTAAGACCACCACAATGTTCAAAGAAAACAATTGCACCAGCATGAATTCTAGATGAACAAAGTTTTGAACTTAACATAGACAATTTTTATCATGGTCACAGCTATGGTGTATATTGCCTACACTATTTTAGCTTCATTGCCCTATAGGTGGTTTTAGTCCATTCTTACGAGGTCTCTGAATTTCTCCTCAAATACAGTCTTCAACATTTATCTTTCCTTTTCAAGGCCATAAGCATTAGATCATGCATTCTGAATTTAAGGCTTATGTTATAGCTTCATTACATATAGCAAAGTAGTTGTAAACCCCCACTGGCTTTATTCTATGCTCAATATGGATTCTCATTATGGACTTCACAACACTCTTTTCTCTAAATCTCCTTTGTGGATTTGTTTTAATGACCTGCTTGTGTCATTAATCATTCACTCAATGATTTATTTAGTACAGGTTCAGCTACTGCACATGGAGACAAAAACTAAGAAAAGGCTTCATCTACGGTCATCATCCATCAAAATTGCAGTTTCGAAATACTTAAAACGTTGTTGCTTTCTTATTGTTTTTCAAAAGGGCAAAATTGACCGATACCACCCTTAACACTTAAATGTTCTATTGACTACTGATTTGACTTTTAGGTAAGCTTCAGGGTAAAACACCGTGTCTTTATCTTACTCATAACTGGTGGTGAGCCCCACTTTCATTACTTTAAACTCAACATACCTTTCATCAAGGACTTCAATATATTAGCTTTCATTTAATGTTCAAATAGCGCACTTAAAATACACATGCACACAATATTGTCCTTTCATCTGCACATGACAAGCCTCATTGCAGTTCTAATTTCTAAATACAACAAATAGCGATGAAACAAATAATCTTGTGCAACACAAACACAAGATCTACAACTATGAATTACTCGGGAAATAAATTAAGTTTGTTCTACACTCTATCTACCCAGCCTACGGATTTATAAACTTGTAGGAAAAAAATTTCAGATTTCATATAAAGTATCTTAGAAAACCAACATATGCCTATTATAAGGAATTAACAGGTGTTATTTACTTAACCAGGAAAGTTATTTCTTCTTCCATACCGTAATTCAAGACTAAAAATCAGTCCCAAGAATTTGCTTTCTCAATCAATAAGGTTTCAGGTGTATGCATTAACATCCTTAAAACTCCAATAGATATTCAGATCTTCCAGTTATCTGCTAATTCTACCACACTTGTCATCCATTGAAAGCAATATATCAGCAGGGCCACTTAAAAATTAAGTAAAATGTTTAATTTTCCCTTGTATTCTTATATAGAACAAGGCATTTCTGATGTTGACAAGCAACAGTACATATAATTGTTAGTAAATCGGAAAGTTATGGATGCCCATAATGTTTGAATCACCTTAAGAAAAATCCAAGGAAATCAAACTTATCAACATTTACTTAACCAGTCATATGATCAAAAGAGCATAATGGCATAGCATATTGTCACCCTTATTGACCTGGAAGCAAGGATGATCATTTCAAAGCCAAAAACAAGTCCAACACCCAACGTGGTACCAACATTAGAAACCAAAAAGCCCAACAAAAAGATTTCCACCGTTCTTGAATATGAAGTGATTACAACAATTGGAGTTGTACACTTGTTAGTCGGCAATCCACAACATTGACCATTAATATCTCTATTAATCTATTTATAAAAATTTATAAAAAGTTGATACTGTGAAAGTATACATTGAGATGAATCCAACAATGTTTTACATAATTATGTTTGTCCTTATATCTTGAAGAAAATATGATCAAATTTAGTTTATGAACAGAGGTAGATTTAAACTCACATAGAAAAACAAAAACAAACCAAAAAAATTGGTATTCCAACACCTATTATCTCAAAAAACAAAACCAAAAGTTCAAACCCCAAACACAATGCAACTAGTATCTCAAACTCAAATCCATCAGTAGCTACAATCTAACATTCAATGTCATTTTTTCGAAAAATCGAAACAACAGTAGTTGATATATCTTGAATCGAAGCTCAAAATTTGTCCAGCATAACATGAATTAATATATTCTAATAAGCCACACTGTAATCAGTAATTAGTATATCTTGAACCGAAGCCCAGCATAACATAAACTAGTGTAATCAAATAAGTCAAAATAATTAGTATATCTTGAACAGAACCAAGTTGTCTAACATAACATGAACCAATGTAATCAAATAAAACACAGTAAATAGTATATCTTGAACCGAAGCTCAAACATTTGTGCAACATAACCTGAACTAACGTAATCAAATAAGTAATTACCTTGAACCAAGGCACGCCTTTAGTAATGGAAAACAGATTAAATGAAAAAGAAAAAAAAAAAAAAAAAAAAAAGGAAATTATAAGAAACATACAAACCTGAGGAATTTGAGCAACATATTGCCGTGGATTCACTTGCCTCACAGACAACTGACAATCCTGAATTTCAACAATCAACCAAATAAAAAACCAAAAACACAAAAAATCACAACAAATTTCACAAAAATCACAGAAAAATTAACACAAACCTTAAGAAGTTCAAGAGTATCAGAAGCCATACGACCTTTACTAGGAAGACCAAGCCGAATTTCGGCACGCGCAGTAGGCCGTAAATCAGCGTTTCCATTAACGACATTCAGCGGCGAAGGAGATGTTTGGCAGCAAGCGTTGACAGAGAATTTCACACAAAAGCGAGAAGAGGAAGAAGGAGGCAAGGAAATTGATGGCGGAGAATGAGGAAATGCGGAGAGAGACGGACATTGTTGAAGGAATGATTGTTGAAGCATCGTTGCATTTGTCGTTGTGGCCGCCATTGTTGAAGTGCTGGTGTTGCTGCTGAGACTGTTGCTAAAACAGGGAGATTGAAAAGGGTGGGTGAGAGATGTGAAGAAGAGAGGATGGAAATGTGAGATTTTGTTGTGTATGACTGTGTGTGGTGTGGCTTATTATGTTTACCAAGGGACAATTACTATGGAATATGCTTTTGTCTTTCTATAAATACTTTAATAATTAATTAATTAAATTTGGCAATGTGGTAAGTCTTCGGATTCCGATTAATAATTTAATTAAAAGTTAGTAATAAAAATATGGAAATTTTGCATTAAACCACCTTTTATAACCCTTTAATTGCAGGAAACTACCTTATAAAAAAAATTTCGCAAAAACACACCTTAATCGTAAAATATTTGCAATCACACACCTTTTCCCGGAAAATACCCATTGACCTTGTATTCCGGGGTTGACTCGACCACGTGCCTCGCACGTGACACCCTAAAACCACTAACCCTCCCTTTTCCGGCGGCCAACCAAATTCCCCACCCCACTGCCGGCGAAGGCGACCACCTCCCTACCCTAGCGCCGACGTTCTTGCTTCCTTCCCTTTCCCCCAACCCACGAATTCTCTCTCCTCCTCTTCCACCTAACCACCATCACTTCCTTCACTCTCACCACCCGAACCCAAGATCCACCACCACCACTACCCACTTTCCTAAAGCGCCGCCCACAAATTTTCTCTCCTCCTCTTCCTCCTAAAGCGTCGTCGTTCGATTTATTGCCCAGACCCAAACTCCGTTGTTAGTCAACCGCCATGGATGTTGCACTTCACGAAGGTACGAGAATTGGGTTTAAGGACGGGAATTGGGAAAGGGAGGGGATGAGGTCGTCGGCGACGAAGGAGGGAGGTGGTCGCTGGCCACTGGAAGTGGGTGGCTGGGGAAAAGGGAGGGTTAGCGATTTTAGGGCGTCTCATGGTCGAGTCAACCCCTGAAAACCAAGTCAATGGGTATTTTCCGGGAAAAGGTGTGTGATTGCAAAAAAAATTTACGATTAAGGTGTGTTTTTGCGAAAAAAATTTTATAAGGTGGTTTCTTGCAATTAAAGTGTTATAAAAGGTGGTTTAATGTAAAATTTCCTAAAAATATTCATAATTGTAAGGTTTTTTATAGGGAAAAGAGGGAATGAAATAAGATTGATAACAAAATTTAAAGTTTAAAAGTGATAATTATCACCCCTAACAATGTGAGCTAACTCTGGTAGGATATTATGTAGTTGTTGGGTTTCTTAGGTTTTGAAGTGATCACAAACATGTTAAATGATTGCTGCTTGTTTAGGTTTGTTAACTATTTTTTATGTGCGATAACTAGGGGTGAGCAAATCGGTTATAAAGACTAGAATAGACCCGGTCTACAATAACTTATTGTAGACCCAACCTTCTAGTATACCATACGAATGTGATTATATCATACGAAATGTGATTATATTACTACAAAAGTGATTATATCATCATGAAACTGTTATGTAAATGTATCACTCAAAAAGTGAATTTATCATTATAAAAAGTATCAAATAGTAGATTAAATCATTTAAAAGATGATTTTTAAATTTTATCATCCTAAAGATAATTATATAATCTCATTAAATGGTTTAATATGAGATTATATAATTCAAAATATGACTCACAAAAAGATAATTATATCGTCTAAAAAAGTGATTATATCATCCAGAATGTGATTATATTATTTGAAAGTGTCAAGTTTTGGGTCTACAATAATTTATTGTAGACCGGGGCCATACAAGACCAATTGTTACCCGGTCAAAATTTTAGGACCCGGACTTGGAATTGGTTGGAACCTTCGGATCCGGAATTGGAATTGGTTCAACCGGGTCCTAAAATTTAGGAATTGGTATTGTAACCACCGGGTACTTGTTCCGGTTCGGGTACCCACTTATGTATGTAATTGTTAAAATATAATACAAATTATAATTCTTATTTTAGTTAGGTTCATTTTTAGCGTTTAATACTTATATTTATATATGCATTAAGCTATTTGTACTTATGTTAGGTATTAATAATACTTTTTTAATTTACAAATTAGATACATTCAACATATTTTTATTATTTTAAATTTATTTAGTTTAGCATATACTAGATAACCGGGTACCCAACCGGTTCCGGTTCCAAAAAGTTGAGAATTGGAATTGGAATTGGTTATAACCGGGTCCTTAATTTATTACCCGGAATTGAAACCACCGGGTCTGATTCCGATTCCGTACCCGCTGATTTCGGTTCCAATTCCGGGTACCCGGAATTTTTGCTCACCCCTAGCGATAACAGCTAATTTGGATTCTTGAAAAATGTTGCATTCTTGAAAAATGTTGCCTTCTTGATTAGATCAAGTGTGTTTTGACACCTAGAGTTAGGTGTGGGGATTGTTTAGCTCAAGTAGGTAAATGATCCTTTTTAATTGCTTTTGTTTTTCAAATGTAATTAATAAGAGTAATTAGGGTAGGGAGGACATATGCTCTAAGTTGAGCCAAAACTCGGTAAGTCTAGCTCAATGTTCTTATCGCTTCTATAGTTCTACTGTTCCGATGTGCATTTGATTGGGAAAAATTTTATAAGTTCGCCACTTGTTATTGTACTCAATTCAACCTCCCTCCTTCTTGAATACCAGTTGCACTTTCAGTTTCCTCCATTATTGACAATTGTTTTACACAACAATTTACTAGCCAAGTTGCGATCTTATTTGCTTCACAATCACAATGAGATCAAGTGACGATTCATTCTACTATTCTGATGTGCAGGAACCAGGTTCTACTAGTTCTCCTTTGATTGGGAAAAAATTTAAAATTTTGCCACTTGTTACTGTAAACAATTCAAACTTCATCCTTCTTGAACACCAGTTACACTTTCAGTTTGCTCCATTGTTGACAATTGTTGTACACAACAATTTACTAGCCAAGTTGCGGTCTTATTTGCTTCAAAATCACAATGAGATAATGTGATGATTTACCCACTTCTTGGGATTAAAGATTTGCAATGTGCAGACACCAAAAAAAAAGTGTATCCCCATTTTGGCACCGGATGACGAAACAATTCTATACACAATTGGCTCGACTCAAAAGGTGAATGACAATGTTTCTAAGTTTAATGCATTTTTTTTTACTGTCAAAACCCCCTACCTAGCCCTGAATTGAAAAATCCAAAATACTACTTAAGTTTTAAAGTCGAAGTCTAATCTACAACCCCTAAAAGTCAAACCCCAAACCTCCCTCACCTTTTCGTAAACCTCCAAACACCAAAAATATCTTCACTAAACCTCCTTGAACCCCATCTTTCTAAAACCCTTGGGGATAAACCAAAGCAAAACTATCACACACACGACATCATGTGTCAAATATGTGATTGTGCTTCAGATGCACGACATGTCGATATGTGCTTCAAATGCATAACCTGGTTTGCCAAACTATTTAATGAAAAGAATTAATTGAGTATTTTAGAAACCTTATTCAAAAGCATGATCATTCATTATTGAATTTATTCCTACTAAGCGGAATTGGTAAGTACGGCTATTAATATTAGCGAGGTCGTCATCTACCAGAAATGATGCAACATTAGCCGTTACTTTGGGTCATTATGATCCAAAAAATTATGGGAGATTGATAGCTTTGAGGGGGGGGGGGGAAGGGGAGATTCGTGATAGACAAGTCCATGTAGAATTGAAGAATGACTTGGTTGACCATTTCTGGGCAAGGTCTAAGAACACAGTTGTGGTTAGTATTTCACTTGTTTTTGTAAAAAAAATCATGTATATTATTTTTGGGTTGCTTATTTCATTTTGTGTATTTCATGTTTTTAATTCATGTATTTTAATCACATGTATTTGATCTTAATTACTTATGTTAAGTGATGTATTAGCATTTAAAATTATTATTAACGTACTAATTTACTTTAAAAAAATTATGTTCACGTTTTTTATAAATGTTAATTAATTTTTTTATTAGTTAACATAATGATAACTTAATCGACATTTTCTAAATACTTAATTAATAATTAAATATATTAATAGAAGAGAAAAGAAATGTGGGGTACATGTAAGTAGGAGAGAAAATGGAAAAGGATCCTTATGTATGGAAAGTAGGAGACGGGAAGGGAGACAAAATCCTCTTTGATATGTGACTAAATAAAAAAATAGAAAGAGGAAGATGAAGGAATAGCTTAGTGGGAAATGATGTAAAAGATAGAGAATATGATGTGTCAAAATGAGGGAACATTTTATTTTTAAGCAAGAATAAAATATTCCTTTCTTCGACACTCTACTCGAACTAAATGGCGATGAAAGGTTTTACTCATCATCGAGTTTCGGTCGGGGAGATATTTTTAGGTTTCTACAGAAGCCCCCATTTTGATTGAGTTTTTAGAGACATAAGTCTTGAAAACGAAAGTCAAAGTAGTTGATAGGGATGGAGAATGATTTAAAATGTTCTACGATTTTAAACCATTCTATATACGCTAATACCTGCAGAAAAGCGTTAGTTCACGGATAAAAGAGTAAAGGGATATAAATGCGTATCTATTGCTAGGGTGTCGACACTAAATATGTTGGTAGTTTTCTACACCTCGAGAAATCTACTGTGAGCTCCCGCACCCCGAGCAACTCACTAAATATTGATAAATGAATGAGTGACGATTCATTGCGCCTGTAGGACATCATCGGATGAATGATTGACAACTTACGACGGGCGTAGGACGCTGTCGAAAGATTGTTGACAATTTGTAGCTCCCGCTGTAGGGAATAATTTCAAGCCTTAGAATCCCACTGTGATCATACACTTAAGTACGGTGGCGTCCAAAAGGGAAGAAGATAGAGCAAAAGAGTCGCCAACAAGTTTTTTAGGAACTTGTAAACCATTCACGAGGTGAAGGTTACACCCCTTAACGATCCAAGAGATCGTCAACTCCATAAGGTCATGAACCAAATAAGGGTTCGGGGATGAAGGTACAAATCCAACCTAAAAGAGATTGAACCTGCCCTAATAATAGGCCTCTACTTTATTCTGATCGTATTCATGTGCGCTTTCTGACTAACATGCAATCAATAGGATTAACCCAAACCTGTTTATCTATGTTGGTTGAATTTAATGCACAAATAAATCTATTATTGGCGATCACTTGAAATTATAATCATATTAACCCTAACAAGATTATTAAATATCTTATTAAGCGTGATTACAAGTACCAATTCCCTTTAAACATGCAATAAAAGGCGTGATCAAGCAATAAAGAAATAAATAAAAATCAATATCTTGAATAACAATTAATAAACATAATAATAATTATGTTGATCGTAATAATAATAATTATAACAACAATAAAATTATAATCATAATCAAAACAATTATAAATAATATCATAGATCATGTTAGAGCATAATAATAATAGCAAGATCCTAGGCATGATACTAACAAGATTAATAACAAACCCTAGCATGTCACTAAGCAATAAAAATCAAATCTTTAACCCTAACATGATACTAACAATCATAAATATTAGGAAGAACATAGGAAGCATCATGGCAATCATATTTAATATTAAAAATACCCTAGACATGATACTAGGAATCATAATAACAATGTAAACATGATCTCTACATCATAATATCAATCAAAACCAATAAAGTACTTACTTTGATGCTTCGTACCTCTTTCTAATAACAAAATACACACGTTAGTAACTTCAAGGAAAATAATAAACAAACAATTAAATTAAATAATTGAAAGAGAGATTTGGGACCAAACCCTCAGAAATTAAACCTTTCACGTCTAGGGCGAAAGCAACTTCGAATATGGCTAGGTGTTTCTAGATCTTGTGAATGCGGAATTTTGTATTAAAAAAAGCAAAGTAAGAAAGAATTGAATGAATGATTCAATTGGTGAATGAATGAATGTAGATGATGATCGTGAGAATTGGTGAATGAAAAGAATTGGTCTATGAAAACGGAGTTTTTAATACGATATTTATAGAGAAAATCAGCCAAAAAAGATAAATTAACAAAACAGAGTCTGACGCTCAGGAAACAGAGCTGGCGCCAACCCTGGCTAGCTGGCGCCAGGCACCAGCCTTAGCGCCAGGCGCCAATGGCTAGCGCCAGGCGCCAGGCCTGGTTCCAGGCGCCAAGGCCTGGGGTTGGACGCCAAGCTTTATTTTAACGCGTTTTCAAAAATCCGATAAGTTTACCGTACTAGAGGATAAAATAATATAATTTCTTCGAAAATGCTATTTGATTTTGATTAAAACTCTGAAAAGTCAACAAAGTCAATTTATCAATGCTAATTGAATTAGGAATGAAAAGAACCTTCTAGAAGATTCTAGAAGACTAAAACCATTCCTAATTGCATTAGGAATGATAAATCATATTAGGCCCTCCCCTAGATCATTGGGCCGCACATAAAGCTCAAACCGGGCCCAGTTTGGTAAATTGGCCATAACTTCCTCAATATTCATCGGAATTGGGCTTGTAATATATCATTGGAAAGGTCTTTGCAAGCCCCATCCAACTACACTACTATTGGACCCATATCATAGACCAACTAAACTGGATTGACTGTTTTCTTAAAATAAAGTTTTCAAAAACAATGAGAAGAGAAAAGAGATAAAAACTTTCCGCAACACTAGACCTTTCCACACTTTCGTTTCATTCAATTATGATTTGACGTGAAAGGTACTCATCACTGGGTTTGGTTTTGGGGAGACACAAATGGGTGTCTACACCCGCAGGACATTGTCGGATGAATACTGATTGGCAACTCCTTACACCCGTAAAATGTTATTGAAAATATGGTTAACGACTCACTACGCTCGTAGGACACCGCTGGATGAATGGATTACAATTCACTACGCTCGTAGGATATTGTCGGAAAAGATGATGAATGATTCACTGCGCCCGCAGGACATCACCCGAAGAATGGAAACTCATTACACCCGTAAGACATTGCCGCAAAAACAAATTGACGACTCTTTATGCCCGTTGGACGCCGTTAGATGATTGACAATTCATTACGCACGTAAGAAAGTGTTGAAGAGATAAATCACGAACTTCTACGTCTTGAGAAGGAAATAGAGACGATTCACTACGCTCGTAGGACATCCCCTAAAATGTTGGCTGACAATTCACTACACCTGTAGGACATGACCAAGAGATGAGTAGTAATTCACTGCCCGCAGGACATGAATTACTAAAGTGCTCGATTGCCTCCGAACCGAAAGTATAGTAGTAGTTCGATTGTCTCTGAACAGAAGCTATGGATGATGATGATAGCACCTTTAAATCATATATGTCTCATTGTATAAGTATATAAGCATTTCTCAATACCTTCAAATCATTTGCATCTGTTTGTATAGATATTGAAATGATAAAGATGGAGGGCAAGGAAAACTGAGGGTAAAGAGACACATAATGGAAGGACAAAAGGAGACCAAACTTACCTGACAATGAAGCACAATATAAACTCGGGATAGCTTTTTGAATGCAATATTTGTCATCTTGGATTGAATGAAATAAAAGATATCGTAGGGCCAAGGATAATCCAGAGTAAAATGCACTTAGGCTTCAGGCATCTCTTTTAGCTTCTAATAGCAATGTGTTGCTTTGGTTATTTTTTTTGGATATTGATATTCAGACATATACACTATTGTAGGGAATATTTCAAGCATTATCCCAAACTTGAACCCCACCGTGATCATACACTTAAGTATGGTGGCGTCTAGAGGGAAGGAAGCTAGAGCAAAAGAGTCGCCAACAAGTTTTAGGAACTTGTAAACCGTTCACATGGTGAAGGTTACACCCCTTAACAATCCATGAGATCGTCAACTTCAATAGGTCTGGAACCATGACTGGTGTTCGGGGATGAGGGTACGAATCCAATCTAAAAGAGAAAGAACTCGCCCTATAAAATAGGCCTCTACTTGTAGGGGTTTGGTGAGTCCTACTCACCACGGAAAAAACCCAAGCCAAGGATCAGGCTCGCAATAATTAATATCACTAATGCATAAAATAATTACAAAGGGAAAATAGGAAATATACTTTTGTCGCTTGCTTCGCCCGACCGATTGGGCTCTTACTTGAAAGCTAGCCCCGAAAACACGAAGGCCTCCAACGGAGATCCACCCGCAAAACGACTACCGACTTTAAGGTCCGTTTCCTCGAGGTTAGCGAGGCCCGACCAAAGCCCGAGTATTATGTGAGTTCAAGGGTTTTTGCAATGGCAATGCCCTATTAAACTCCTACTCAAGCAAAGAATTCTCAAGCCATGCTTTGGCTATTTATAAGGAAGGATAACTTGTGAATTCCACTCATCTTTCAATGTGGGACTTTTTCACAAAAAGATCCCACATGGAAAGATTGATAAATTCAACCCTTAGTTAAATAAACCAAGGAACATGTAACAAGTGTCACACGGTTAGGTGAGGACCACCTTCCCACTTGGTCCCCAAGGCAACTCACATGCATTGTGAGCTAACCATGTGTCACCCAACCTTGAGCCCCAAGTTGGGTTCAGTTGGGCCACTTTCTTTTGGCCCGTGTCCATGACCCGTCACCCGGGTCCACGACCCTTTGCCACATGTTCCGCCACCGTGGCGCGGTGCCACCATGGCGCGCTGCCACATGGCACGCTGCCAATTGGTGGCTGCTGCCACTTGGCGGTTGCCAACGTGGGCTACCACATGGCACGCTCCTATTTGGCGCACTCTTCTAGCCTTTCGCGTGGCTAGGATTTTCCTTGTTACTTGAAGCATTTTCTAGTCTTGCCAAATCCTATATTTGGCTCGACATTTGAGATTCTCCGACGCTCGGTTTCGACGCTCCAAGCTCGAATTTCGACGTCTAAAAATTAATTACTCGGGCGACTCATTAATTTTTTCCGAATTAATTCGTCGTGTTGGTTTGTTCATTGCTTGGGTGTGACCCGAAGGGTTCAGTCAAGATTAAGCTGTAATATTAATTATGCATTAATATTACTGATCGGAAGCGGCCTCCACCCAGGCATTCTGATCACTTGACCTTAATGAATATATTAGCTTTCTAATAATTCTATACCCACTATCTGAATAATACACTTGTTCGAAGGATACCATTCCTTTCAATCTCCCACTTTTCCTTCCGGACAAGTGAGCTTTCAGTGTATAGCCCATTTCCTATGTCTCTTCATGAACTATAGGGTAAGATTATTCGTCATCCCTATTATGTCCAAGAGTGTTTCTCGAAATCCGAGTTTGACTGTCAATAAGCAGATGATTTCTAAAATCCATCTGAACACGGCCATGCATTTTCACAGTCTCGCTCTTCGAGAGGCCTTGTAAACAACAAGACATGTTCCCTATTATTAGTAGGGGGACATTCCCAGTCTTGTAATGTAGCTTCTCTTACTAAGAGGACCTAGCCGCCTGATAGACGTCGTTATAATCCCCAATTACGGCAGACGTTTGACCGGCATAAAAAACGGACTAGTACTCAAACAAGAGACCTCACAATACTCATGGTCAAGGAAAAGAGTTCCGATAGAAATAATGAGAAATATACTTATGAAGATTTTGAATCTCTTAAAGTATTCTCATAGGTCGATCCAGTATGGTTCTAAACCAATACATGTGCAAATGATTTATGTCCTTATAGCACAAGAAACGGTGCTATAAATCATACTACACACTAATCTCTAATGGTCATTAATCGTCCACAAAATAAATGACTTTGATTAGGGATAATTTTCGATTAAAATATTCAATGTTCACTTAATAGGTGTTTCTTTATCCAAGACATTGTCTTGATACCCTATTTTGAATATTCTTTAAAATCGAATGGACTCATTATTTAATTCTAAACCACAATTAAATAGAAAACAGAGTGATAGAAATTGCATGAAATTTTAAATTACTCCAAAACCTGAATGGTTCATCTTATGATAAAAGGAAAATTGGCTTAAAATAATACCAACTATCAACGGTGTGTGCAAAATAATACAATCTCAACTATTTGCTATTAGTGGCACTACCTTTTATACTATATGTGCAAAATAGTACATCAATCTCCGAAAATGTATTTCGATGAATATTCCATCTATCTTTGTAATTTATTATTATTTTTTATATTAATTTTCTGTTTTCTTTTCAAAATACATACATAGTATTACGTTAACAATTTTCTTTACAATCCAAATTAATAATGCCCCACCCTTTTGTTAAAAATCAATATGTAATTAATTTTTTTTTTCATAATACATATAGTAATTTCTACATCACACAATAGTAAATAGAGTATTTAAATGCCTTATTACTATGTTGATATAATTAGTTTCAAAATATCCGAAATTTTCCCACATCCACCAACCATAATAATGTAGGGAATTTTTTGGATTTTTAAAACATTTTTTGAAACTAATTAAATTAAAAATACCCTATTTACTATTGTGTGGTAGACTAGTAGTAGAAATAATCACTACATGTATTTTGAAGTAAATTATTTAAATACATATTAACAATTTTATTTTTTTTAAAAAAAAAACCTAACAAAGGAATGGGGCATGCATTATTAATTTGATTGTAAAGGAAATTATTAATACAATATGTATTTTGAAAAAAATAATTAATAAAATAATAGTAATAAATATAGATGGAATATTACTCAAAATACGTTTTTGGTGACTTTCGTACTATTTTCCACATATAGTATAAAAGGTGGTACCGCTAATAGCAAATAGTTGAGTTCGTATTATTTTGCACACACCGTTGATAGTTGGTATTATTTTAAGCCAATTTTCCTATGATAAATGGTGTTTTTTGAATGTTTTAAGAGTATTACTCTTTATAAAACATCTATAGAAATCACACCCATATCTAATATGCTTGATTTCTTTCATGCAATTGTGAATGTTGTCGTTCACTTATTGCATAGGTTTAGTTATAACTACTTTGCTAATCTTAGCATCTTCATTACTGATCACTTTCATAATAAGATGATAAAATTTGAGAGTGTCATGGATTATATGTGATTTAGGATTTATTGTCCAAGTGATGGCTCCCACTCATTTTCATGATTGAGACCTTCAACTTGACAACCTACAATCATTAATGTTCAGCAACGAACTTTCCATATAACATCTTCTTTATTATCGCCATTAAGGAAACAATATTCTCAACATATATTTTAGTAGACTTCCTGATGATGCTTTGCTTGGGTTTCACTCCAAACGGCTCATAATGATTTGGGATACCCTAATCACTTGTGATCATGGAAATTTTCCTTAAATTCATGTACATTACACATGGATGCACGTCCATGTTACCATTCTCAAGCCACGACTTATTGTTAGCTCATGCTTATAAACAGCTTCCTTGTTAAGGATCTAATCCTTGTTAAGGTTTGTGCTTGCAACATCAATTTTCAAATTGTATTTGTTTCCACAAGTCAAGAACTCATCCTGTTACTTATCCAAGTACTTTGGATGTTCTTGGCCATAATCTAACGATCTATTACATAGATTCAGATTAATTGGTACTACATACATACTTCACATGCTCTAAGCAAGTAAGTCGTGCGACGATTCCATATCACAGCGTACATGATGGATTAAATTGCAGAGTAATTCTAAATCTTATTCCATCCATGTGACATTTTAGCTCATTCAGTTTCACTGAGTCTTGCTAAACTGTTTGCTGTGTGATATGGTTGAAACTTGAAATTCTCTATTAGAGTCTTTCATGTTTGACTTAGTATTTATCCTAGCTTATACTCAGTTCAAACATTTACTTAGTTTTATACATACGGGTCGAAAGTCTTTCAAAGTCCTTCAATTCATGTTTAACATGGTAAAATCCTTTACACGTTCAAACATTTTATTAAGTCTATACAATAGATCTTAATACCAATATGTACTAAGTATCGTCTTTTTCTTGGTCCATTGTCGAAAATACTTTCAAATCTAAGCATTTAGCATTGATAGTTATTTCACAATAGAGTTCATAAACTTTTCGTTAGACCTTTATATAATTTAATTTTGCTCCCACTAAACTTCTTATTCATAAGAATTTCTATGTTTCTCCATAAGTCAATCCTCTTATTAACTTCATGAGAAAACATGTTCCAATTCCTATATGCAATGCTTCCATTAATCCCATGACGGATTCCTTGAGCTTGCTTTTAAATCTAGCATTTATTTAGATTTTCAAAACCCTTAGACTATTTTCATAGTCACTTCCAAAATCCTATTTTAGGAAGGCGGTTTTGGTATCTATTTTTCCATATTTCATACGAGCAATTTTGCTAAAACAATCACGAAAAGACTTTAGCATTCCGATTGGTGAATAGGTTTTTATTAAAATCAACTCCGTGAATTTAATTGTATCCTTTTCAACCAATCTAGCTATGTATTCATATACATTTCCACATTTGTTAGTTTTCTCCTTGAAAACTTATTTGCAATCGATGGGTCTTTCACCCTTTATGCAAATTAATCAAGTTTCAAACATGATTTTCAAACATGGAGTCTACCTCGGATTTTTATGGCCTCTAACCATTATTCGGAATTTGGATTTATTGTAGATATCTTACAAGGCATTATTCCTTTACTATCTAATAGTAAATAGTATGCTTGTAAGTCTTAGGTTTATTTCTAACTTAATAGAAAATTTATAGGATTCAACCCAAGCCTTTTGGTGAATTATATACCTATACGGGGTTATTGCATCAAACACTGAGTTTCAAGGCGCTTCCAAAGCCCTTTGATTTTCTTGATCTTACTCCAACTTTTCAAAAGTTTTGTGAGAAATGAATTCTCTTTTAAGGCACTTGTAAAGTCCTTTTGAGTATTCTTGATCAAGTATTCTCACGAAGCCCTTTTAAGGTCTTCCGAGATTCTCAGTTCTAGTTTGTTGCTAAGCTCGATTGTCATCGAGTTCATTTTCCTCACACTTGTCGTTTTGGAAACGTGTTACTTTCCAGAAAGACACCACTTAGAGCAACAAACACTATGTTTTCAATTAGGTTGTGGAGGTAATGCCCGTGGTCTCACTTGAGTCCTTACAAAGAGACATGTATATTGTCATTGTGTAAAAGTTCGTTGTAAAACAAACAGTTAGCTCCCACTTGAGCTATCATAGCCTTTAATGAGCCATTAAGCTCCCACTCAACCACCTAGCTCTTGCTAAGATAGTGAGCTCCCACTGAGTCACTTAGCTCCCACTGAGCCAGTGAACTCCCACTGTGGCTAAGAGTTTTAGACATATACTTTGAAAAGACATTTAGAAGATAATTCTATCCATAACTGAATATGGTGTCCTTTATTAGCTTCGACATTTTGTTTAGTGTAACATTAGTCCTTCGTGCAAATCTTAAGAACTTTATAGGAAGGGATGTGATCCATCATTGTTCGAGTCATTTTTAAATGGCATCGAGGTCTCCGTGAAGACACACTATGCTCTTTGTGGAGTTATTTATGAAAATTTCAATTTCATAACTTTGTGATGGTCACGCTTGGCTCAAGCAAATATCGCTCTGTCTAATCTAGACGTTTTGTTATCTTGCCAAGTCGATTCTGTACTTCACTGAACTCTTGAGCTATTCAAGGTCAAGTTTGTTCACATTTGATGAATATATCCATATTCTTTCAAATTCTTTGTGAAATGTTGAAGTAAATGAATCCTCTTTAGCTTTCAGAGTCAATTATCTATACCAAGAACAATAGCTCTTTACTTTGTTGGTTTCAACAAGTAAGACTTGCTTGTATTAGAACGATTCCGAATCGATCAACTATCAAGAGCCTATCTAATAGATCCTTGAGTACGTTCTTGTCGAAGTGACATTGCTAAAGATGTTCGAAACGCAAATTATACCCATGAGTTTAAGCTTTTGCCAGTTTATCATGTTAAGAAAATGTTTGTCTATAATCAAGCATTCTTGACTCATGGTTTAGACAACCATGCCATTCATATAAATTTGCAACTATTTCTCATTGCTTTGAATGTGAGTCTTTCCGTGTGTAAATGGATCAATTGTTGATTATGGAATACAATAACCATTTATTTGTTCCAGTCTTAGCTTAAAGGTCTTTAAACAAAGCATACGACCTTACAACTGATGTAGCACCACTTGCTTTATTCTAAACTTAGCTTGTCTTCAATAGTTTGAGGTCACTTTCAAAGTGGAACACTCAAGCAGTATCCGATACTTTGTGAAGATAATGAGTTGCTAAGTTAACTTCAATAACATGAATTCTTTAGTAAAATGGAATCTCATTCCTTTTCTTTGTTCCTTGTTTCCTATATTTCTTATCATACTTTATCTCATAATCTTTAAGAACCATTTCTTTAAGAGTCTTTGACTTTTATACTTTGTTAGGCATAATTAAGCATCTAATGTGCTGTAAAACAAAGTTCCGTATTTTCCTTTAATTCACGCTCAAATTACTACATCAATGAGTCCTACTCATCTATGTATTAAGCGAAAAGATATTTTGGTTGTCAATATTGAAAATTTGAGTTTGCAACTCAATACTTCATGTTTTATCAAAACTACTATACCTAGTATTTTGAATACATAATGTCCAACTGTCCTTAAAAGTCATTTATGATAATTGTATTTTATAAATGCTTTACTTTTCTTTGAGAACCATTGTCAAAGATTTCCTTTACCAATCATGGAAAACAATACAGTTTAATTTGGAATTCTACAAATATAAGTGCAAGGTATAACCATTTATCAAGTAAATAACAAAATAAGTTTGAAAATTAAAAGGTATTCATGCAAAATTTTCAGTCTTATTCTTATCCACGCATTAAATTTGTGCTCATGTGGTTAAGCATGTTTTGGCTTGTCTTAACACTCAATCTCCTAAGGTAAGCAACGCTTTGCTAATGTCTCTAAGCCATTCTTGGTTGAATAAATCGTCGCATCTAATGCTCTCTCAACAATTTATTCACTTTTGCCACGGTATGTGAGTACTCTTCACTCATACCGATGAGTTCAACCAAAACCAACATGCACACCTGGTGTGCCTTACGTTCCTTGGAGTAGTGATGGTACCTCGCTTTGGCGTAGCCCACCATCACCCTCTTTCGGTTGGTAAGTGTTGTTTTGGAAAGGCAAGTTTTACTCAATATTATTATTAGGGACCTAGGGTTTCTATGTTGGTTGATTTAAGTGAAGTTAACTAATCATCACAACATTTTGAAAACCTAAACATGCATTTAACATATCATTCATATGTAAGCACTAGCATAAATATATAAAGCATGAGTATAAGATGCATATTGGCAACTAGCATGACCCCTTGAATTCTTCAAGTCTTCAAAAGGTCTTCTCTTGCATCTTCATGGCTTTGTCTTCCAAGAAACTCCGTCTTAAAGACTTAACCAATATTATGCAACTACTAGTATCTACGATTAGGATTAATCTATAAATTAAAGTACAAAAATACTCAACGGTACGTATACCGTATTTAGATTTACAAAAATACATCAAGGCACGTAGTCCATATTTTCTATCCTAATCGGGTCCCTAGTTGCCATTTGATAAAACCTGTGAGAGAATATACATTCCATTCATCCATTCACTATTTGTGAATGGCCCATGCATTTTACAACGATAAACAAGTAACAATGCATAAATTACACGCGCGCACTAGTAACTAATCTAGGTGGTTAATCCAATTAACACGCCTAATTAAAACTAGTCAAGGTTGTTTAACCGATTATGTAATTGACGTAATTAATAATTATAGCTCCCACTAAATTCCGCATCCATCTTAATTAATTCAATTAATTAAGCCGGTAGAACCCAAAATTTACCAAAATAAAATTTTGCCAATGCCGCTCAAAACCGAGGCCTAGCCTCCAAAAAATTTAATTAAAATAAACAAGATTAATTAAAGTAAATAAAACGGCAAACAAGCAAACACAAAGCCAACCGCACTCAAGTGGCTCATGCAATAGGCTGATGTTGGTCGAGACTAGGTCGTTGAAACTAACCCCTACCCAAGGCCAAACAAAATTTGTAATCTCTCAACACACCCTCACACAAGTATAATGGTAAGTTGAGGGTTGAACCACTAAGGAACGGTGGGCGATTATCTATTGCCTAAGTCAAGCTACTCTGAAATGGTAGGGTGTAGGTATGTAAACTAGGACAAGGATGACTAAACAATGAATTGAAATCAAGTATGTAAAACGCTAGGGCTAGGATCCACATGCAATCGTAACGGATTCAACTAATTGGGAGGTCAAAGTGACTAAGTCAAGCAATGTGAGGGAAGACCAATCATGCAACCAAAAGAGCATATCAAGCTATTTTCCTAGAGGTCTAACTAGCATCAACTACGATAAACTCTAGCTAGGAACGTCACAAGACACCTCAATCGTTAAATGCAAGCCACAAATCAATGGTCCATATCAATGTGAACTTACAATGCAATCTAGTGCAACAATCAAAGCTAGCTACTCTTTAATTAATCACACACATGCACATGATCATCAACCAATTTAATCACATCATCAACTCCATCAATTTTCCCCAATTAGCATTAATCCATTACTCATACATGCTTCACCATTACCCTAGCAAGCAATCTACTCACTAGCCATTGAAATTAAGATAAAAACAACACTAAGCAACAAATTCATCATGATCAAATCAAACAAGCTAAAATCAAACACAAATCAATCAAACTAGAACATTCAACAAAACAATTGAAATCAAACTAAAGATCAAACTAAAGATTGAATTAAAGAAAAGGAATCCTTACAAACTTGATCAAAAATCAAAGGAAATGAAGAAATCTTCAATCATCAACAATCCACCATGAACTTCTCTCTCTAAAAACCTAGATTTTCTCTCTCTAAAAACCTCTCTAATTATGATCTAATTCTGATCTAATCTATTCTCTAATTGTGTTCTCCTCTAAAAATAGAAGGAAAAACTATATATAGGAAAGATACAAAAGAAGAGTTAGTTAGATCGTCCCAAAAGAAACCCCAGAAGGTGCGGTCGCATCAAGGGAGAGGCGCGGTCGCGAGAAAAAGGGTACTGAACAGAGGCCCTGGCAGGCGCGCCCACACCCGCATTAGGCGCGCCCGCGCCACCCAGGTGCGCGGCCGCACCACCCTCGTGCGCGCCCGCACCTGACAGCAGGGGAGCCCCCCTCTTCTTCGCCCTAGCTCATCCTCGTGCGCTCGTCTTGGTGATGATGATGAACACTAAGGTAGGCAGTCTTGAAATGGTTATTTTGGTGGGTTCATGCCAAAGATGATGCCCCCACCGCATGCATGCATCGATATCATGAACTTGCTCCTTGCATTCCTTCAAACTTGAGCTTCGAATGACAAGCAAGAGGCATCCAAAGTGATGGGAAATATGAGAGGAAAGCTCGGGAATCCTCGGAACACGATCATAACCTGAAAATACACGAAAACAAGCAAATAAAAGGGAAAAAGACCAAATAAACAAAGAAATGCACAAAGAAAGAAAACTAACTAAAGAAAGCACAAACTAAAGAAATAAAGAACAAAACTAAGGAAAACTAAAGAAAAGAGCTATAAAATAGCATGAAATTCATCCTAAAAGAAGCCAAATGAGTGCCATAAATGACACTCATCATAGGCGCATGTCATAAGAAAACCAAAGTCACCTAGTAACTCGGACAATGCAGCTTGGTGCATGTGCCTCGACCACCCTCCGTAGCACTAGCTAGGCATACACCTAGTAGCGTTTGCCACGTGTTGCCTGGTGCGAGGCACACACACTAAGGCTGCTTGCCTCATCACACCAAGCACCAAACCACGCACCAAAAATTCTCGTGCTTGCACCAGCCGCGGTCAGCCAAGCATGGCAGTGCGCACAGCACCATGCTGCTGCTTGTTGCTTGCTGGCGCGCCATGCTGCTGGCAGTAAGCAGCAGCCACGCACATGGCTTGCGCGCAAGTAGGGGCAGCCTCCTTGGCAGCCACATGCGGGCTGCTATGCAGCCCGGCTAGCCAAGTGAGGTTTTTGCCTCGTTTTACGTGCCACAGCCTCGGGATTTCAATCCCAATTTTGCGTGACAAATTATTAATTCTAATTAATTTTAAAACTAATTCAATGAGCAAAAAATTGAAAAATTTAAACAAGTCTAACTTAAATAAAACTTATCAAAGTGCATTCAACCAAAATAATTTCCAAGAACCATTCTTAAATTAAATTGGTTTAACTTGGTCCAACAACATAAATAAGGCAAGTTCTCACTATTAATTTAATCAATTTAAATTAATCTTGAGATTTTGACAAAGTAAGAGGGAGTTGGAAAAATATGAACTTTAATATTCAAATGAAAAATCCAACTACTAACACTTGTGAATCCTTGAAAAATTATATCTTCCAATATGAAGATAAACAAATTTCTATCACAAAGTTTGAAACTTTATGTTTCCAATCAACCAATATGATTAAAACAACAAAGTTCAACATAAAATTCATGGAATTTAGTAGCTTTTAAAGTTTCAATCACTTAACATAATTAAAGATTGAATCTTTAGCACTTTAGAAGCCTCAAAAACAAAAATTTCACACTTAATGCAATTAATTTGCAATTGTGAGAAAAATAAAACCAAGTTTTCAAACACAAATTACCACCAAGTAATCATGCTTAAAGAGGTTTAAAATTGCATATAAAATATGTATTGAACCAATTACATAACCACCATAAATATGCAATTAATTTTCAAGGTTAGAAAGACTTAGAATTTTTCGTAAAAACAAAAAACCCCTCGAAAAATGCATTTCTGGTCGTTTTTAGGCTAAAAATCGAGTCCTAAGAGGGTAAAACCATTTCCCGAACGCCTTTTCCACCCAAAATTCACTATTTTTGGGTCAAAATCTGGGTTTGGGAGCTGAAGTCAGCTCTAATACGAGGTTAAAATGGATAAAACGAGCTACTAATCTAATTAGCAACTTATAACTAGAAAAATTAAGCCATAAAAATAACCTTGAAAAACATGATAATAAAAATAAACGAGCGGGGCTCCGATATCGCTGTTGGGGTTTGGTGAGTCCTGCTCACCACGGAAAAAAAAACCCAAGCCAAGGATCACGCTCGCAATAATTAATATCACTAATGCATAAATAATCACAAAGGCCTCTACTTTATTCTACTCGTACTCTTGTGCGCTTTCTGATTAATCCTAAACCTGTTTAATCTATGTTGGTTATAAACAAAGCTATTATTGGCGATCAATTGAATCATAATCAAATTATCTCTAAACAAGATTATTAATTATCTTATTAAGCGTGATTACAAGTACAAATTCCCTTTAAACATGCATAAAAGGCGTGATCAAGCAATAATAATAAAAATATATCAAGCAACATGTAGACACCTAAAAATGTCTCCCCAAAACCAAACCCGATGATGAACAACCTTTCACCGCCATTATTGGTCGGGTTGAGTATTTAATCTTTGGAGTGCTTAATCCATATTCAAATCCATATTTTCATTTCATAAAACAACCCAATTCCTAGCCCATTTCCCCAAACCATAACTTGTTTTCCACTTTTCGTGCCTTTAAACCCAAAATAATTCATTTCGTGTCCTTTAAAATCATTCATTTCGTGTCCTTTTTATAAAAACGTTTAATTCAGTTTATTTTGGTCCATTATCTGGGTCCAATGATTGAATAGTTGGACGGGGCTTTAAAATAGCTTTCCAACGATATATTATAAGCCCAAATCCGAGTTATAACGAATAAGTTATGGCCAAAATATTAAACTGAGCCCAAACCGAACCTAAGCCCACCTTACCTACGACCCAATGATCATGTGGATGGTCCAAATTATTTAATCCAATTCCTAAACCAATTAGGATTAATTAGAAGCTTCTATAAGTTTCTAAAAGATCTTAATTATCCATTTTGAAAAGATAAGATTAAAGAGTTTGAAATTGAATAAAACTCCTTTTTATAAAAGTCCTAATTTTATTCGAATTGAAAGACATTCAAAGATAGACAGATATTATTTTTTGTGCCTCATAGTTTTTATCCAAATTTTATATGGTTGGATAGCCCTTGAAATTATCTTTCCAATGATATATTATAATATCAATTCCGAGCTATAACGGAAAAGATATGAATAAAATGTCAAACTCTATCCAAAACTGATACCGTCTCACTATTTCGGCTATATCTTTTGTTCTACAAAATATTGTAATCTGATTCTAATTGGGTTAGAAAGTAGACTTCAAGATATTTCCAACTATATCTTATTCATCTTATTCTGATTTCTGGATCAAAAGATATGATAAAAACAAAAACCTCAAAAACTGCTATCTATCGCAAGAGTTTTAATCCGATTCGAACTCGATCTTTTCTTGATTCTTCGACCCTCTTTTTTCCCTATAAATAGAGGTCATATAACCCCTTTTTCAATCATCAACAAGCTTGATCATAAAATAATTCTCTTCTCCCTCTTTAGCCTAAACACTAGCCTCCCCATTCTTTCACTATTTCTTTCTTTAAGCACTCCAAGGAGTCCATACAATACCTGAAGTTCTATACTTTAACCAAGGCGTGATAGGTATAAATAACTGAGGGTTTGGACCAAATCAAATCTTTATTAATTTAATTTAATTTATATTTTTTTTAATTGAATTTACTAACAATTTATTCATGATGTAGCAATTTAAAGGAACGCGCACAATGTGAGTAATTAATTAATTTAATTACTCTTATTTTATTTTAATATTGCTAGTATCATGATTAGGTTATTTTATATTTTATTTGACTAAAAAATTATTGTTGAATTGTGTAGGGAATAATTTCAAGCCTTAAAAATCCCACTAGCTTGAACCCCACTGTGATCATACACTAAAGTATGGTGGCGTCCAAAAGGGAAGAAGATAGAGCAAAAGAGTCGCCAACAAGTTTTTTAGGAACTTGTAAACCATTCACGAGGTGAAGGTTACACCCCTTAACGATCCAAGAGATCGTCAACTCCATAAGGTCATGAACCAAATAAGGGTCTGGGGATGAAGGTACAAATCCAACCTAAAAGAGATTGAACCTGCCCTAATAATAGGCCTCTACTTTATTCTGATCGTATTCATGTGCGCTTTCTGATTAAGATACAATCAATAGGATTAACCCTAAACCTGTTTATCTATGTTGGTTGAATTTAATGCACAAACAAACTATTATTGGCGATCACTTGAATTATAATCATAATTAACCCTAACAAGATTATTAATTATCTTATTAAGCGTGATTACAAGTACCAATTCCCTTTAAACATGCATCAAAGGTGTGATCAAGCAATAAAAATAAATATAATCAAGCAACATAATAATCAATAAAAAATAATAATCATAATCATGACAATAAAATAATAATAATAATAATCATAAAAATAATAATCATAATCACAATAATCATGACAATCATAAATCATAATTAAAATAATAATCATCATAATAACAATAATAATATTCATAATCATGTTAAAGCATAATAAAAATAGCAAGATCCTAGGCATGATACTAACAAGATTAATAACAAACCCTAGCATGTCACTAAGCAATAAAAATCAAATCTTTAGCCCTAACATGATACTAACAATCATAAATATTAGGAAGAACATAGGAAGCATCATAGAAATCATATTTAATATTAAAAATATCCTAGACATGATACTAGGAATCATAATAACAATATAAACATGATTTCTACATCATAACATCAATGAATCAATTAAAGTACTTACTTTGATGCCTCGTACCTCTTTCTAATTACAAAATACACACGTTAGTAACTTCAAGGAAAAATAATAATCAAAACAATTAAATTAAATAATTGAAAGAGAGATTCGGGACCAAACCCTCAGAAATTAAAACCTTTCACGTCTAGGGCGAAGGCAACTTCGAATATGGCTAGGTGTTTCTAGATCTTGTGAATGCGGAATTTTGTATGAAAACAAAGTTTAGAAAAGAGAGAATAATCAAGAAAATCTTGATGAGAGTTGGTGAATGATAGATGTAGATGATGAATGATTGTCAAAACGGAGTTTTTGATACGATATTTATAGAGAAAATCAGCCAAAAAAGATAATTTAACAAAACAGAGTCTGATGATCGCAAAATAGGATTGGCGCCAACCCTGGCTAGCTGGCGCCTGGCACCAGTGACTAGCGCCAGGCGCCAATGGCTAGCGTTTGGCGCCAAGCCTGGTTCCAGGCGCCAAGGCCTGGGGTTGGACGCCAAATTGGATTTCAACACGTTTTCGAAAATCTGATAAATTTCCCGTACTGGAAGATAAAATAATATAATTCCTTCGAAAATGCTATTTGATCTTAATTAAAACTCTGAAAAAGTCAACAAAGTCAACTTATCAATGCTAATTGAATTAGGAATGAAAAAGAACCTTCTAGAAGATTCTAGAAGACTAAAACCATTCCTAATTGCATTAGGAATGATAAACCATATTAGGCCCTCCCCTAGATCATTGAGCCGTACATAAAGCTCAAACCGGGCCCAGTTTAGTAAATTGGCCATAACTTCCTCAATATTCATCGGAATTGGGCTTATAATATATCGTTGGAAAGGTCTTTGCAAGCCCCATCCGACTACACCACTATTGGACCCATATCATGGACCAAACAAACTGGATTAGCTGTTTTCTTAAAATAAAGTTTTCCAAAACAGGGAGAAAAGAAAAGAAATAAAACTTTCCGCTACATTAGACCTTTCCACACTTCGTTTCATTCGATTATGATTCGACGTGAAAGGTACTCATCACCGGGTTTGGTTTTGGGGAGACACAAATGGGTGTCTACAGAAGCCCCCACTTTGACTGAGTTTGGAGAAACGCAAGTTTCGAAAACAAAAGTCAAAGTATCGATAGGGACGGAGAATGATTCAGAACGTTCTGCGATCCTAAATCACTCTTGTAACGTCGATACCTGCAAAACTAGCATTAGTTAAAATAGATAAAAGAGTTAAGAAACGCGTATCTTGCACCGTCGAGCACACGTCTCTGAAAGTAACCGATTGTTGCTGCTTTACTGTTTTGATGACCTCCTGCAAGCTAGAGAATGCCATCCCGCTTGAAAACCGCTACGCGCCATAACTGCTTCCAAATTAGAAGCTTGCTTCGCCTGAAACTATCCTCCTCCGCAATGATAATATTCCACATCCTAGGGAACATTATTGTAGACACCTAAAAATGTCTCCCCAAAACCAAACCCGTTGATGAACACCTTTCACCGCCATTATTGGTCGAGTTGAGTATTTAATCTTTGGAGTGCTTAAATCCATGTTCTATCCAATATATTTCATGAACCAATCCAATTTCTAGCTCATTTCCCTAAACCATAACCTATTTTCCACTTTTCGTGTCCACATCGCAAAACTGAGAGAAACTGATTTTATGGATATAAAATTTTGATCCAATTATTATTTTGTTGGATAGGAATTTAAATAAGCTTTCCAACCATATATCATAAGCCCAATTCCGAGCTATAACAAAAAAGATGAGCAAAACATTAAACTCGGCCCAAAACCGATACCCTTCTACTAAAACAGCCATATCTTAAAATCTACAAATTATTTTGACCTGATTCCAATTGGGTTGAAAAGTAGACTTGATAAGATTTCCAATTATATATTATATGCTTTATTCCAAGTTACGGATCAAAAGTTATGATGATTTTAAAAACGGGTAAAAAACTGAAATTACCGCGCAGCAGCTAAAATGCCGCGACGCGGCAAGATCTGACGTGGCACGGGAGAAATTCCTGTGACACGGTAATTTGGAGGGGATTTTCATATTTTTAAGTGCCCCGTGACTTGGCATAAGTACCGTGACCCGACGCCATATGCCGTGACACGGTGGACTTTGCCGCGTCACGGCGTTTTCTGCCGTGTCACGGTGGGTTGCTGACGTGTCACGGTGCTTAAAACTTTATCGCGTCACGGGGAACTGTGCCGCGACACGGGAATTACTGCCGTGTCACGGTAGGAATTCCCGTGTCACGGTGCCAGTGCTGTGACACGGGACAACTCCGTGTCTTTTCCGCGTAATCCCTTCACGCGTTTTTACTCCCGTAGGTCAAATATTTCCCGCGTCACTCTATTTTTCCCCGCGTCACGCTAATTTCCCCCGTGACACGGTAGAGTCTGACCGTGTCACAGTACAGTCTGACCGTGTCGCGGTAGCCTTTTTTAGGGTTTTTATCTTTTTAGGGTTCCGTGTGTTCCCTCTGCTCATTTTCCCTATAAATACCCCCCTCCTTTCTGCAGTTCGGGGCAGCAATAATCATTCTCTCTCACCTTGCACCAAAAATCATCCTCTTCTCCCTCTTTAACCTAATTTCTAGCCTCCTTATTCTTCCATAATAATTCCCCTAAGCACTCCAAGGAGTCTATACTTAACCCGAGGTTCCGTCCTTAAACCAAGGCGTGAAAGGTACAAATAACTGAGGGTTTGGACCAAATCAATTCTACTTTTTATTTAATTTAATTTTCATTTGCTTTATTATTTTTATTGAAGTTACTAACAGTTTATTCATGATGTAGCAATTTAAAGGAACGTGCGAAATGTGAGTAATTAATTAATTTAATTACTCTTATTTTATTTTCTTATTGCTAGTATCATGATTAGGTTATTTTATATTTGATTTGACTAACTCTATTATTGTTGAATTGCTTCCAATATTAATGTTTATTTTATTATATTTATGATCACTATATTGCATGTTTAAAGGGAATATGTAATTGAAAATCACGCCTAATAAGATAATTTGGACAACCGGTTTAGGTTCCTTTTTAATCTTGTTATTTAATCAAGTGATCACAAATATTTTAGAATTATATGTTGCATTAATATTCAACCAATTTAGCCTAATAATAGTTTGGAGCGAATTGAATTATTGTTTGTATGCCTTTGAGATCACAGGAATGCTTTTCAATATAAGAATCGAGTAGAGGCCAATACGGGCGAATGTGACTCCATGACTCACTTCGTACCATCATCCCCAATCCTCCTTTCGTGGTTCCGAACCATATGGAGTTAGTAATCTCATGGATTATGAATGGGGTGTAACCTTCACGGGTCAATCGTTGTTGCCTTCGTTGTCCCTTATTCGTGGTTGCCTTTTATGATCCGTGAACGGTTTACAAGTTCCTTAAAAACTTGTTGGCGACTCCCTACTTTATTTGTCCCTAATCGTTGTCCCTAATCGTAATGTCAATTCCCACTTCCTATGAGTGCCAAGCATATTCACACATGCTTTTAACGTAGGCGCACTTCGAGCGACGCCTACAATTATCGAAGATTATTTCTCTCGAAACAATCCTCATCCGCATTGATAATATTCCGCGTCCAAGGGAATACTATCGAAGATTGCTTCTCTTGAAACAATCCTCAGTTGTTTGTGACAACTCTCCATAATCCAGGGAACGCCACCTTGCTGTTTCGATGTTCACTCGTCTCTGAACAAAGAGCTTCTTTTTTATTTGATCTTCTGAATGATGTGTCCACGCGTCTCTGAACGAAGAGCTTGATAATAGGATGCCCACGCGTCTCTGAGCAAAAGAGCTTGTAGGAAATGTCCACGCGTCTCTGGAGCAAAAGAGCTTGAATGAAATGTCCACGCGTCTCTAAACAAAAGAGCTTTGATGATATGCCCACGCGTCTCTGGAGCAAAAGAGCTTGAATGAAATGTTCACGCGTCTCTGAACAATAGAGCTTCAGTGCTTGAATGTTTTTTGCGATAATGTTCTGAAGAAAAATTTCCGAAGACCAACGTTTGTCGATCTCTAAAGCTCGCCTGAACTTTGCTTTCGCTAAAACCAGTATGTCGGTGTCTCCGTGATTAGGCGCTTTAAGCTAAGTGAGACGATCTTTCATCAGGTCGATCACTTATTGCAATTGTAATCAAACTGACTACTTAATCATGTCAAATTGCTTATAGGGGCTAACTGGCGCACCAAGGAACCCAAAATTGTTGTATGAAGTCGAAATCACCTTTCTGAGAGGCTTCGAGCTCTGTTGTTGTTGAGATATTTTTGGCGCAAAGAATTGGAGTAGGGTCCTCCCTATTCTGCTGCACCTGTATTTATTTTTGACTATAGAACTTTGCCAATTTCTTAGGGTTAACCTAAGGCTTAATGTTACTTGACTCATCGACTTGACACGACTCAAGGTATAAACTTGACTCGATATGTTTGAGTGACTCGAGGTTGACTCGACTCAAAGCAAAATGACACGTGTGACTCATGACCCGTGTGTGCATAGTGTTGACTCAATGTGACTCAAAAATGCAAAAAAGCACAAATTTTCCGTCATTTTTTTGGAGGGTACCGACTTTCTCCCGAAAAGGAAAGACGCGAAAAAGAATCGAAAGTTTGAAGATGCATGTTGAATGAACTTTGTTTGATACTATCTCTCAAGGTGCAAGGATTAATCCATCCTAGGCTATCTCAACTGTTGACTCCATGATGAAAGTATTTAGGTAACTTAGGCACGGAGGCTAAGCACTTCATACTTCGTGATGCAATGACAATTATGGGTGATGTTGATATGATAAGGTATGCTTCATCGTTATGTTAAGATTTCGTGACAAAGGGTTCCTAAAGGGAAGTATATTTGGTCATGTATCTGTGCAGTGTGTGATAGTGACACTAAAGCTAGGCCACAAGAGCTAAGTGTGTGGAAAAATATATTATTGAAAAGAGTCAAATGGTGGTGACTCTTAGGCTAGGTAAGCTAATGATGTAGGGACCAAGCCCCCAAGTCTAGCTCTAAGTGAATAGGGATGAGCATAGGAGATCCCTTGATATGATCATGGTGCAAGTGTGTGAATGTGAATATGAATGCATGTTTATTACGGCCGCACCTCGATGTGAGGTTGCCTACGTATCCGTTAGGAATCAGGCCGAACGTAGCTCTAGCCAAACCTCGCACAAGTGTGTATACCTCAAAAAGGTCTTTTTAAGGGTTGTAACGTGGTTAGGCTAAAGGCTAAAGAAGAAGGGGATAAAGGCTCAAGACCCTAGATAAGCCCCCAAGGTGTGCAACCTTGCTTTTGAATCTTTATAATTTTATGCTTGAGTTTCTACTCTCTTTTTTTAGCTCTTTCTTTTGCTTTAGCATTTATTTCATTTTTATAAGTGTGAGCAATCTCGATCATGCGGTCTATCACTCACTTGGAATTCATGTTTCTCAGGCACGGTACCGAGCACTCGATAAGAGATGCAATCTGAGACGTGTTCTTATCAAAGATATTTTCATATCAAAGACATTGGAACACTTACCCTTTTGTACACTTTTATTTATTTATTTTTCTTTTATTTTTATTTTGATCTTTTGAAATCACTCAAGCTTTTTTTTTAGAATTGCAAAAGTTGCACACCATCCCATCCCAAGGTTAGGTAGATGTAGGTTGAAAAAAGAAAGGTCTATTGTTAGACGAAGCTCAAAGTGGTTTATGAAGAAAGGATTTGTAAATTAGAAAGGCGAAAGGAGATATGATGTGGCTACAAGGGTTGCCTTAAATCATTGGTATACCTTGTGTTTAATTCGACATTGTTTTTTTTTTTTTTTTTTTTTTTTTTTTTTTTTTTTTTTTGAATGCAATGTAATGAAATGATCATATGCAAGGAAATAAATGCTCATTTTATTAAAAAGGAAAAAAGGAAAAATCTACAAAATTAATCTAAAAGAAAATAAAAGGTGCCTATGCTAGACTTATTGGGGAAGGGGTAAAATGAAAAAGAAATAGAAAAAGAGGTCATAAAATCTTATCGTTGAAGCTCATCTCTTGTCTTGTGTTGCTTCCCTTATCATCACTCGCTCTTCTTGTTAACTGGAGGTATGGGAAGCTTGTTGTTATCAATCAAATGCTGGATGACCTCCTTTAGCTTCCAACAGCTCTCAGTAGTATGACCCCTACCTTGGTGGTACTTGCAGTGTTCGTCTGGATTCCAACTAGGCAATCTTTTCTTAAGTGGGGGATCTTTAATAGGTCCTATGGGAGTAATGATTCCCTTGGCATGGAGTCGATCGAAAGCATCATCGTAGCTAATTCCGATAGGGGTAAATTCCCTTTTCGGTTGCTTTTGATTACTCGTGGCTAGGATCTCACTAAGGTCAAAAGTACCAACACTATTACTGGAGTAGGTGTTTTCGGAAGAAGAAGGATAGTCGTTCTTCTTCCCTTTACAGCCACTGATACTATTGTTACTAATCTTCGCCTTCTTGTCGCGTGGAGGAACATGAAGGAGATTTGAATCAATGAGATCTTGAACACGATCTTTGAGGGCGAGACATACTTCGGTGGTGTGACCACGACCTCTATGGTATCGACAATAAGAATTTGGATCCCAATTGGGAAACCGTTTTTTAGGTGGAGGGTCTTGACTGGGACCAATGGGGTGGATAAGACCTTGATCGTGAAGGTAGTCGAAAGCTTCATTGTAAGTCATTCTTATTGGCGTGTATTCTTCAATGGTCCGTTTTGCTTATGGCTTAGGAGCATTGAGTTCTTCATTAAACTCTTGGCGAGAATTTTGTTCAATGGCCATCACCCGATTTGCTAATCCTTCTACCACATTCAAAAGCATGGCAATGACGTCTTGCAGTTTTCGAATTTCCTCTTTTAGACTTGACGAGTCTTCCTTGGTATTATCTACGAAAAGACTTTCATCCTCCTCAATTATGGCCACTTCATCGAGAGAGGTCATATAAGCCGTCTCGACCACGGGCTCTCCTACGGGTGTGATAAGAAGTGATGGATCAAAGGATGCTTGGTCATCTTCGATGGCTAGAATTTTGGAAGTTTCATTGTCATCGATCAGATCTTGAATAGCTTCTTTGAGTTTCCAACACTCTTCAGTGTCGTGACCCTTTCCTTGATGATATTTGCAGTGCTTATTAGGATCCCACTTAGGTGGCCTGGCTTTTGGAACCGGATCTTTGATGGGCCCTATGGGCATGACTAGTCCTTTGTGATGTAGCTTCTCGAAAGCCGTTTCATAACTTATACCAAGTGGAGTGAACACCCTTTTTGATCTTTGGATTCGTGGTTTAGAGGTGTTTGTAGCATGTACCTCATTAGAAGAAGAAGAAGGATGGTCGCTCTTCTTTCCTCTCGCACTATTATCTTTCAGAAGGTCATCTCCAATGTCAATGCCTATATTATAGACAGCTTTGAAAGTATTCAAGTTGTGTTGGTACTTTAAGTGCTTTGAATACTTCCCTTGGAGATTCTTGATAAACATCCTCACAGATTCTTTTTCGGTAGGAGCCTTGACCATATTAGCAGAAGTTTCCCTCCATTTATTGAAGAAAGAAGTGAACCCTTCGTTTTCCTTTTGTTTTAACATCTCAAGTTGTCTGTGGTCTGTCTCGTCTTGGATGTTGCACTTATATCTATCTATGAAAGCGTTTGTTATCAACTCCCAAGAAGAGGTTTTTTCTTTCTTGAGAGAAAAGAACCATTGTTGACAAACGGTATCGAGAGATAGTGGGAACAGAGAGGGGAAAACCTTCTTATTGATACCCTTAATGCTCATTATAGTTTCAAAAGCTCTTAGATGGAAGTAAGGGTTATCTGTTGCCTTGAATTTAGGGATGTCAGTGGCGTTGAACTTATGCAGAAGAAGTTCTTTGTCCAGCGAGACCCCTTGCGAACTCATGCCCTGAAATTTATAGTCAGTAGATAGCTTGATTAGACTCTCTTGCATGAGGTTCATCTGTTGTTGCTTCACGGGGTCATCGACCCTAAGTGCGAGAAGTTTCAGTGTCTCAGTCGCAGTAGCCAGTTGATTCTTAAGATCATTGACTTCTTCTTGAGTTGCCATTATCTTCTTAGCCTTCCTCTTTTGACGAACCGGTTTATCAAAAAGCGAGACTTGAATAAAGCGGTTGTCCTTGATTAATCGCCCTTCTCTCCTCGACCAAGTACTGTGGGAAAGGAAATTGGGGATATTTATTGTTAATTATTTGACTCAAACTTTATTCAACATGCAATGGATGGAGGAAGTGAAGAAAGATTTAGATGGAGGGATATGAAGAACTAGGAATAAAATGTACCCCCAACTTAAACGACGGAAAAGACCGACTCATGCATGAACCTAAGACATGGCCATGGTGATGTGTACTCAAAGTGTGTGCTAAGACTAGTGAGTGTAGGTGACATGTTGAGACTTTTGTGTAAGACCATGGGACTTAGTGCCTAAATTCGAACATTGATTCAATTAAGCATTATTGTCAGCAAAATTAGCCGAATTAAACAGAAAACTAATTAATTAGACATTAGGTGATGACTCGACAAATAATCCGAACTGTCGGCCAAGCGACAGGACTGGCGTCGCATTATGGTGATTGGCGCCAGACAATTTAGTAAATGTCTGGCGCTACACACTATAATGTGGCGCTACAGCTCAGACTTTGGCGCCAATATTGGAGCTTCGGTCTGGGACTGTTTTCGGTATTATTAGTCAACTGGGGTATGCCTAAAGTCGTACTAGGTCAATTCCGATTAAAAAAAAAACTTTATTGACTCGAATTAATTAATTAATTAATTAATTAAATAGGCAAAGTTCTTTAAGTCATTAATTTTAGTCTCAACACAAATCAACAAACGGTTAAGGGAAACATAGAATATATATGCACAACAAATAATGCACAATTAGTCAAGTAGGCACAATATGATGCAATGAGTTCGCAACCTAACCATGGCTCTAGTTCTCTAAAGTTCGGGATATGGTTTAGTCAATAGAGGGTCCATGGTTAATTGTCCGGATGCACCGCGCGGAAGCCTAACCGTGAAGGGTTGGCGCGAGTGGATGGGACACCGCGAGTTTTAGAAAAAACTCACTTCCATGGTATTGGGGGAAATTAGCGCCAGCAAACAGAGACTGGCGCCAACTTTTAACTGTAGCGCCTGGCGCCAATACTGGCGTCTGGCGCTACGGCTAAAAGTGTGGCGCCAATCTCTGGCCCCTGACGCTACTTCCCACATGCCTCAGCAGCTTTCTGTGCTCAATAAAATCTTCCAGTTTCGCGCGGTGTTATTTCAGTCTTAGTTGTGAAAGACATTTCTCAAATTTCCTACGTGTAAAATCCTATGTTTTTGACTCATTACGGATGGTCTTTCCAATGAGAACCTTTTTATGCATATGACAATAATGTTAATCAAAATTATGCACATGAAATACTTAGAACTTTTCGAGTCTCATCCACTCATTCTAAATCATTGCCGAAACAAATTCAGGAATTAAAATAGAATCCTCCCCAGTGGAGTCGCCAAAAACTGTAGGGAATAATTTCAAGCCTTAAAAATCCCACTAGCTTGAACCCCACTGTGATCATACACTAACGTACGGTGGCGTCCAAAAGGGAAGAAGATAGAGCAAAAGAGTCGCCAACAAGTTTTTTAGGAACTTGTAAACCATTCACGAGGTGAAGGTTACACCCCTTAACAATCCAAGAGATCATCAACTCCATAAGGTCATGAACCAAATAAGGGTCCGGGGATGAATGTACAAATCCAACCTAAAAGAGATTGAACCTGCCCTAATAATAGGCCTCTACTTTATTCTGATCGTATTCATGTGCGCTTTCTGATTAAGATACAATCAATAGGATTAACCCTAAACCTGTTTATCTATGTTGGTTGAATTTAATGCACAAACAAACTATTATTGGCGATCACTTGAATTATAATCATAATTAACCCTAACAAGATTATTAATTATCTTATTAAGCGTGATTACAAGTACCAATTCCCTTTAAACATGCATCAAAGGTGTGATCAAGCAATAAAAATAAATATAATCAAGCAACATAATAATCAATAAAAAATAATAATCATAATCATGACAATAAAATTATAATAATAATAATCATAAAAATAATAATCATAATCACAATAATCATGACAATCATAAATCATAATTAAAATAATAATCATCATAATAACAATAATAATATTCATAATCATGTTAAAGCATAATAAAAATAGCAAGATCCTAGGCATGATACTAACAAGATTAATAACAAACCCTAGCATGTCACTAAGCAATAAAAATCAAATCTTTAGCCCTAACATGATACTAACAATCATAAATATTAGGAAGAACATAGGAAGCATAATAGAAATCATATTTAATATTAAAAATATCCTAGACATGATACTAGGAATCATAATAACAATATAAACATGATTTCTACATCATAACATCAATGAATCAATTAAAGTACTTACTTTGATGCCTCGTACCTCTTTCTAATTACAAAATAAACATGTTAGTAACTTCAAGGAAAAATAATAATCAAAACAATTAAATTAAATAATTGAAAGAGAGATTCGGGACCAAACCCTCAGAAATTAAAACCTTTCACGTCTAGGGCGAAGGCAACTTCGAATATGGCTAGGTGTTTCTAGATCTTGTGAATGCGGAATTTTGTATGAAAACAAAGTTTAGAAAAGAGAGAATAATCAAGAAAATCTTGATGAGAGTTGGTGAATGATAGATGTAGATGATGAATGATTGTCAAAACGGAGTTTTTGATACGATATTTATAGAGAAAATCAGCCAAAAAAGATAATTTAACAAAATAGAGTCTGATGATCGCAAAACAGGATTGGCGCCAACCCTGGCTAGCTGGCGCCAGGAACCAGTGGCTAGCGCTAGGCGCCAAGCCTGGTTCCAGGCGCCAAGGCCTGGGGTTGGACGCCAAACTGGATTTCAACACGTTTTCGAAAATCTGATAAATTTCCCGTACTGGAAGATAAAAATAATATAATTCCTTCGAAAATGCTATTTGATCTTGATTAAAACTCTGAAAAAGTCAACAAAGTCAACTTATCAATGCTAATTGAATTAGGAATGAAAAAGAACCCTCTAGAAGATTCTAGAAGACTAAAACCATTCCTAATTGCATTAGGAATGATAAACCATATTAGGCTCTCCCCTAGATCATTGGGCCGTACATAAAGCTCAAACCGGGCCCAGTTTAGTAAATTGGCCATAACTTCCTCAATATTCATCGGAATTGGGCTTATAATATATCGTTGGAAAGGTCTTTGCAAGCCCCATCCAACTACACCACTATTGGACCCATATCATGGACCAACCAAACTGGATTAGCTGTTTTCTTAAAATAAAGTTTTCCAAAACAGGGAGAAAAGAAAAGAAATAAAACTTTCCGCTACACTAGACCTTTCCATACTTCGTTTCATTCGATTATGATTCGACGTGAAAGGTACTCATCGCCGGGTTTTGTTTTGGGGAGACACAAATGGGTGTCTACAAATTGCTTCCAATATTAATGTTTATTCTATTGTTATTATGATCACCATATTACATGTTTAAAGGGAATATGTAATTGAAAATCACGCCTAATAAGATAATTTGGACAACCGGTTTAGGTTCCTTTTTAATCTTGTTGTTTAATCAAGTGATCACGATATTTTATAATTATGTGTTGCATTAATATTCAACCAATTTAGCATAATAATAGTTTAGAGCAAATTGATTTTTTGTTTGCATGCCTTTGAAATCGCAGGAATCACTTTTCACAATAAGAATCGAGTAGAGGCCAATACGGGCGAATGTGACTCCATGACTCACTTCGTACCATCATCCCCGATCCTCCTTTCGTGGTTCCGAACCATATGGAGTTAGTAATCTCATGGATTATGAATGGGGTGTAACCTTCACGGGTCAATCGTTGTTGCCTTCGTTGTCCCTTTATCGTGGTTGCCTTTTATGATCCGTGAACGGTTTACAAGTTCCTCAAAAACTTGTTGGCGGCTCCCTACTTTGCTTTGTCCCTAATCGTTGTCCCTAATCGTATTATGTCAATTCCCACTTCCTAAGAGTGCCAAGCATATTCACACATGCTTTTAACATAGGCGCACTTCAAACGACGCCTACAATTTGGCGACTCCACTGGGGAGGATTCTTGGTTATTTATCGATTTGAGTGATCGGTATTTAATTAAGATGAGTGGATGAGACTTGAAAGATTCTTGAATTGTATTCCTGCGATTTAATTGGCATTGTCACATATGCATATGATTTTTTTAAGTTACCTATTTTGCCACAATAGTACGTGTTCTACGTATGTGGCTAGCCCGGGAGATTTATGCTCTATCAACCCGAAAACGCTCATGGCAATAAGGGTTCATCCGAGTTTTTAATTCCACCCAAACCATGGAGTCGAGTTCGATTTCATCACGAACTCGCGGAGCCGCCCGTTGGCATACACCCTCAAGGGAGGATGCTTTGCTAACGCGTCCAAACTCTTAACCATGGTACTCTTTGACACCCAAAAGCTTGACCATAGTCGAACATAGAACTTGACTTTAGGTTGCGAACTTCATTGCATCATGCGTGACTATATGCTTATGTGTGCATTTTTTTTATTGACCTTTTTTTAATAATTTTTTTTTATCTTATCAAACCCTTTTTTTTATTATTAGAGTCGAGCCATAGATTTTTTTTTTAATTTTTGAGTCACCCGGATTTTTATTCCCGTATACTGCATAAGAGTTAACTTATTTTGGTCATATCCGAAGTTCTATAACGAGTTACGTGTCGTGCTACCTATGGATCTGTAGCCCCGAGTTTTATCTTTGATTTAGAGTTGGTTTCGCCCAAATCGGAGTCACAGATCAAAAGTTATAACCGATATACTACAGCCTGTCCAGTTTAGGTGTCTTTTTAGCGTCAACTTTCTTTATTTATTCGTGTCAAGCTAGTCTTAGCCAAGTCCTTTAATTTGTGTCAACTCATATAATATAGGATTATAGATTTTTATTTTTATTTATTTATTTTTTATACCCATGAGTCATAACTCTTCTAGAATTCTAGTCATCTTCCTAGTTTCTTGTGATCAATTTTTGTGCTAACCTTAACATGTGTTCTTTGTCTTTGATTGTGGTTGATCTTATTTATGACTAACGATTGCTAATGGACCGTTTTCACCTAGTAAATAGCATAAACATTAAAATTTGACAAAATTAATCAAGTTAGTTTGTCTTTTAGTCTTCCGTGCTATTTGGTCATTGGGTCCTTTATTTTTCACAACGTTCTCATGTCTAGCCATGCGATCATACCACGAGTCTTAATAAAATCACCTAATCACACATGTTGAGTCGTTGCACACACTTTGTCTTCGAGTAATGCACTATATTGTTTATGATCGTATACTAGGACCATGCATGCGTCGTTTTATGTCGTAATAGGAATGAGTGGAGTTTTTTCCATCAGTTTTCAAAATTGTTTCATACACTATTCCTTTCCAATTCGAGTATTGAGTGAATGCATTAAGTGAGTTCATCCTTACAAAGTACTTGAGTCTAAAATCACTAGGCAATAGTTGGAAGAATAAGGGGAACATCACTCCTTCCTTCTTTCCTTCCAATCAAAGCATCAACAACAAGAAACTTTTTTCCTCACCAGGCGGCAAGAAGTTACTCATAAACAGCCATGAAGACAAAGCACAATGCAAGCTTCTCACCAAGATTTCATGTTTTCTTCTTCTTTTGTTTCAAACCCTTCCCCCTAAAAAGTCTAGCATAGGTTCTCCTTATCCATGTGTCTATGTGTCACATTTCTTACCTTCTTCATAAACGAGCATCTCTTTCTTACATTCGATCATGTGATTAGCAAAAATAAAAAAAAATTGCCGAACTAAACACAAGGTACACCAATGACTTGAGGCACCTTTGGAACCCTGTCATTCCCTATTAACCATTTAATCACATATCCATTTCTTCGTCAACCACTTTGAGCCTCGTCTAACGATTGGCCTTCATTTTTTCAACCCACATTCACTCAACCCTGGAATTGGAAGATGTGCAATTTGTGTAACATTCAAAAAGCAAGAAAAAAAAAAAAGCAGTAAAGCAAAAATAAAACAATGTCTAAAGGCAAGTGTTCCAATGTCTTTGATACGAACACGTCTCAAATTGCGTCTCTCATCGAGTGCTCGGTACCGTGCCTGAGAAACATGAATGCTAAGTGAGTGATGGACCACATGATCTGAGATTGCCTACATTGATTCAAAAGAATGAAAAAAAAAAAATCAAAGCAAAAAAAAAAAAAAAAAATTTGTTGAAAATAAACTTGCAAAATTCAAAATTTTCAAATTCACAATTACACATCTTGGGGATTCTCTCGGGTCTTGAGCCTTGTACCTTTTTCTTCTTTAAACCATCAACTTAACCATATTACAACCCTTGAAAGACCTCTTTTAGGTGTACGTACACTTGTGCAAAGTTCGGTTAGAGCTACGTTCGGCCTGATTCCTAACGGATACGTAGGCAACCTCACATTGAGGTGCGACCACATTCATATTCATATCTATGAATGATCGAGTCAAAGAATAGACTTGGGGGCTTGAACCCACATCACATTAGCTTACCCAGCCTAAAGAGTCATCATCTTTGACTCTTCACACATATATTTCCATCACCATAACCTTTGCAGCCTCACCTTTGTATCACTTTCACACACTTCTTTCAGTCATACATATCCATATCGTCTTTCCCTTAGGAACCCTTTATCATGAAATCTTGTTTCCCTACCGCGCATGCTTCATCATCTTTCAAGACAACATTCATCAGAAGAAACATTGTATACTTGCTTAGCTTCTTGACCTGAGCAATGTTCATTGTTTCATGCATCGTATAATGTGCTGAGTAACATTTCTATATCAATGATTTTTAATAATACAAAGCATATTGTTCTTAGCTCCTTGACCTAAGCAACGTTCATCTATATACGTGCTTAGCTTCCAAACCTAAGTGACGTTCAAGATCGCTTCTTTACACCATATATGATTCTTAGCTCCATGACTTAAGTTCATTCATCTATCGTGTCACATGATGTAATTGTCCTTAGACTCCTGGCCTAAGGACATGCATCATGCATACATTACTTTCAAGAAAAGCAATTCAATCCATGCGATTCATTTTGTCTTGCTCAACGAGGAAGTTCAAAACTTCTTTCCTTTTTTCGCGTCTTTTCTTTTGGGGAAGTTTAAAAAAAAAACTTTTTCAAAATTTTCTCATTGAGGAAAGTTCGAAAACAAAACTTCATTTTTCACGTCTTTCTTTCTCGGGAGAAAGTCGGTACCCTCCACTCATGACAAAAATGACGGAAAATTTTTGCTTTTGCATTTTTAATTGCTTGTGTAAGTGCACACACTCACTCAAGACACACACAATCACAAGTTATACACATGTCATGTCACATCAAGTCAAACTTGGTCAAGTCAGTGGTCAAGTTAATCACAATATATACGAGTCCATTGGCAAATTTATTTTTGCAGGTCTCATCTACGGCCCACGTCCGGGGACAAGCGGACCATCTACCGGCCACGTCCGGGGACAAGCGGACCATTTACAACCCACGTTCGGGGACAAGCGAACCAACTACAGCCCACGTCCGGGGACAAGCGGACCATTTACAGCCCACGTTCGGGGACAATCGAACCACCATCATTTCACGACGCAAGGTTCTCGATACACAGAGACTTGCAATCTCATCATCTGTCGACTTTCCTCAAGCATGGAAAGCGTTATCGGTGGATTTTTCTTTAAGCATAGAAAACCGCCAAATTCCTTTGTCGGCTTTCCTCAAGCATGGAAAGCGTTATCGGTGGATTTTTCTTCAAGCATAGAAAACCGCCAAATTCCTTTGTCGGCTTTCCTTAAGCATGGAAAGCGTTATCGGTGGATTTTTCTTCAAGCATAGAAAACCGCCAAATTCCTTTGTCGGCTTTCCTCAAGCATGTAAAGCGTTATCGGTGGACTTTTCTTCAAGCATAGAAAACCGCCAAATTCCTTTGTCGGCTTTCCTCAAGCATGGAAAGCATCATCGGTGGATTTCTTCAAGCATAGAATGACACCAAATTCATATGTCGACTTTCCTCAGGCATGGAAAGTATCATCCGGTAGGTTTCTTCAGGCTTAGAAAACTACCAAACTCCTCAGTCGGCTTTCCTTAGGCATGGAAAGCGTTTCAACAAACGTCATCCGGTGGATTCCTTCAAGCATAGGAAGCTGCCAAACTCATTTGTCACCGATACACTGCTGTCAGATAAGCGTTCTATCCCTGTACTCTTTTATCTGTGGAATTAACATTTTTTGCAGGTATCGGCGTATACAGAGTGATTTAGGATCGCAGAACGTCTTAAATAATTCTCCGTCCCTATAGACTACTTTGACTATCGTTTTCGAAACTGACGTTTCTACAAACTCAGTCAAAGTGGGGGCTTCTATAGACACCTAAAAATGTCTCCCCAAAACCAAACCCGATGATGAACAACCTTTCACCGCCATTATTGGCCGGGTTGAGTATTTAATCTTTGGAGTGCTTAATCCATATTCAAATACATATTTTCATTTCATAAACCAACCCAATTCCTAGCCCATTTCCCCAAACCATAACTTGTTTTCCACTTTTCGTGCCTTTAAACCCAAAATAATTCATTTCGTGTCCTTTAAAATCATTCATTTCGTGTCCTTTTTATAAAAACGTTTAATTCAGTTTATTTTGGTCCATTATCTGGGTCCAATGATTGAATAGTTGGATGGGGCTTTTGAAGAGCTTTCCAACGATATATTATAATCCCAAATCCGAGTTATAACGAATAAGTTATGGCCAAAATATTAAACTGAGCCCAAACCGAACCTAAGCCCACCTTACCTACGACCCAATGATCATGTGGATGGTCCAAATTATTTAATCCAATTCCTAAACCAATTAGGATTAATTATAAGCTTCTATAAGTTTCTAAAAGATCTTAATTATCCATTTTGAAAAGATAAGATTAAAGAGTTTGAAATTGAATAAAACTCCTTTTTATAAAAGTCCTAATTTTATTCGAATTGAAAGACATTCAAAGATAGACAGATATTATTTTTCGTGCCTCATATTTTTTATCCAAATTTTATATGGTTGGATAGACCTTGAAATTATATTTCCAATGATATTTTATAATATCAATTCCGAGCTATAACGGAAAAGATATGAATAAAATGTCAAACTCTATCCAAAACTGATACCGTCTCACTATTTCGGCTATATCTTTTGTTCTACAAAATATTGTAATCTGATTCTAATTGGGTTAGAAAGTAGACTTCAAGATATTTCCAACTATATCTTATTCATCTTATTCTGATTTCTGGATCAAAAGATATGATAAAAACAAAAACCGCAAAAACTGTTGTCTATCGCAAGAGTTTTAATCCGATTCGAACTCGATCTTTTCTTGATTCTTTGACCCTCTTTTTTCCCTATAAATAGAGGTCATATCACCCCTTTTTCAATCATCAACAAGCTTGATCATAAAATAATTCTCTTCTCCCTCTTTAGCCTAAACACTAGCCTCCCCATTCTTTCACTATTTCTTCCTTTAAGCACTCCAAGGAGTCCATACAATACCTGAAGTTCTATACTTTAATTACCAAGGCGTGATAGGTATAAATAACTGAGGGTTTGGACCAAATCAAATTTTTATTAATTTAATTTAATTTCTATTTAATTTATATTTTTTAATTGAAGTTACTAACAATTTATTCATGATGTAGCAATTTAAAGGAACGCGCACAATGTGAGTAATTAATTAATTTAATTACTCTTATTTTATTTTAATATTGCTAGTATCATGATTAGGTTATTTTATATTTTATTTGACTAACAAATTATTGTTGAATTTCTTCCAATATTAATGTTTATTCTATTGTTATTATGATCCGTGAACGGTTTACAAGTTCCTCAAAAACTTGTTGGCGGCTCCCTACTTTGCTTTGTCCCTAATCGTTGTCCCTAATCGTATTATGTCAATTCCCACTTCCTAAGAGTGCCAAGCATATTCACACATGCTTTTAACATAGGCGCACTTCAAACGACGCCTACACAACATAATAAATTATAATCATAATTAACAATCATAATAATCATAATTAAAATAATCATGTTAAAGCATAATGATAGCAAGATCCTAGGCATGATACTAACAAGATTAATAACAAATCCTAGCATGTCACTAAACATCAAAGATTAAAGCTTTAGCCCTAACATGATACTAACATGATATAAGAAAAGAAAAAAGGAAGCATTCTTTTAATCATACTTGATATTAGAAATATTAATTGACCCTAAACATGATACTGGGAAGCAATAAAACATCCTTACATGATACTAGGAATCAATAAAACAATCTAAGCATGATTTCTATATCAAAATATCAATGAAACAATTAAAGTATTTATTTCGATGCCTCGTACCTCTTTCTAATAACAAAATACACGCGTTAGTAACTTCAAGGAAAATATTAAAATTAATGAATTAAATTAAATAATTAAAAGAAAGAGTTAAAAAGTTTAAACTGGATTTGGGACCAAACCCTCAGAAATATCAAACCTTTCACGTCTAGGGCGAAGGCAACTTCGAAATTGGCTAGGTGTGTCTAGTGCTAATGTATGAGGAATTGTGTTTGTAAAAGGTTAGGCTAGAAAGAGGGAGAGAGAGGATAAGCTTTAGCTTAGAGAGAGAGAAGAATTAGATAATTTTGGTTGAGAGTTAATGATTGAAAACAGAAGTCCAGGGACCCTATTTATAAGAAAATAGTCCGGAAATTGATAGAAAAGAGTTAGAATTCAAATCGGAATAAAACTCATCCTATCGCCAACGACAGAGCTCGTCGCCAGGCGACGAGGTGCATCACCAGGCGCTGCAGTGCAGCGCCAGGCAACGAACTTGTCGTTAGGCGGTGCTAAGATAGTTTTTTTCGGATTTTGTTTTTATCATATACTTTGATCCAGAAGTCCAAATAAGTCATATAATATGTCGTTGGAAAGATCTTGAAGTCTACCCCAGTTAGAATCAGATTAAAATCTTTTGTATACTAAAAGATATGGCGGAAATAGTGGAAGGATGTCAGTTTTGGATAGAGTTTCGTATTCCTTTCATATATTTTCCGTTATAGCTCGGAATTAATATTATAATATATCATTGGAAAGATAATTTCAAGATCTATCCCTCCATATAAATTTTGGATAAAGATTACGAGGCACAAAAATAATGTCTGAATATATTCCATTTCGTACAAAACAAGGATTCTCAAAAGGAGTAGTTTTATTCAATTTCAAACTCTTTGAAACATAATTATCAATCCTAACTCCATTAGGATTTAAGAGAACCTTTTAGAGTATTATAGAAGACTATAATCAATCCTAATATCTTTAGGAATGATAATTAATAACAGGCCCTCCACTAGATCATTAGGCCGTATGTAAGAACCAAACCGGGCCCAGTTTGGTATTTTTGCCATAACTTCCTCATAATTCATCGGAATTGGGCTTATAATATATCGTTGGAAAGATATTTTTGAACCCAATCCAAATACATCATTATTGGACCCTTGTCATGGACCAAAATGAACTGCACTGGCTATTTTCATAAAATAGACCAGGTTTTCGATAACAGAAAGAAAGATTTTTTTTTATAAAAACTAACCGCAACATTAGACTTTTCACACTTTCACTTCATTTGACTATCATTCGACGTGAAAGATATTCACCACTGGGTTTAGTTTTGGGGAGACACAATTGGGTACAACTATTTTAAAGTTAGAATTGCGTAGGTATTATCATTAATATACCTTATTGTAAGGAAGTTATTACTCATGCACTTCCATATTTCAACAAAATCTATGTCAAGGTTTGCATTTCTATCAAATGTAGCATTAAGACATAATTTGGTACTTTAAGAAAATCAAAGAAGGGAATATCTCTAAGGCAAGAGTCTGATAGCAATATGATAAATTACCAAGTCAGATTCCAGAGAGGAATGGAGACTGGTTATGATCAATTCCAGAAAACTAGACAAATAGGAAAGAAGGGCGGTTTTGTTGGACTTAATCACTAAGCAATGTAAATAATGAGAGAAATAGAGAGAACGGAGATTGACAGAGAAGGGAAATTTTCATTAATCATAAGCATAAGTTGTCATTACACACTATTGGCTTTAAATAGCGTTGATTTCCTAATTCAAAGACTAGGACTAAGAACAGGACAAAAATAAGAGAAGGACAAATACAAATAACGGCCTTCTAATTTGCAGCAGTTGTCACATTCTCTTCCCTTATACTATTATTCCCTTCCTTAGCTGTATCTTCTGGCAGGCTTGAATTCTTTACCATACCTTTCTCTGACTCAGCACCCTCTTCTTCCATCTGCTCTGACTCGGCACTCCCAGTCATCTTGCTCATTGCCTTGTTAACTCCTGGTGTCATGATATCAATTGCATCAATACTTCCCCCATTAGAAGATCCTTGACCCCAAGGATCAAAAGTAGGAAATTGTTGTTCAATCAACTCTGCATCTTCCCACTTGGCTTCCTCTATGGGTAACTGATCCCATTGCACTACAACATGGTTCTTCTTTTTGACACTTCTTTTGTCCAGAATAGCTATAGGAGTTTTCCGTGCTGGTTGTTCAGGATAAATGGTAGGTAAGTGAGGGAAGTTAGGGGTGATTGGAGGTTGACCATGGTGTTTTTTGAGGAGGGATATATGGAAAGTAGGGTGTATTTTGGCTGTGGGTGGGAGGTTCAGGGTGTAAGCAACTTGCCCGACCTTTTTCAATACTTCAAATGAACCATAGTATCTAGGAGACAACTTCTCATTTGCCCTGTGTTGCACAGATGTCTGCCTGTAAGGCTGAAGTTTAAGGTAGACCCAGTCCCATACTTCAAATACCCTCTCTGATAAGCTCCTATTAGCAAGTTGTTTCATCCTATTTTGAGCCTTGTGTAAATTGTATTTGAGCATCTTGATAGCAGCATTTCTTTGCTGTAAACTTCTGTCAACAACATCCACTACACAAGTGCCTGGCAAATAGGGTCTATGAGTAGGAGGTGGTTGGTTTTAGAGTACTTCAAAGGGAGTGAGTTTGCTGGCTGTGTGATAGTTGGTGTTATAACAAAATTCAGCACGAGAAAGCCATTTGCTCTAGTCTTGAGGTCTTTCAAAACACATGCATCTAAGGTATGTTTCAAGACATCTATTGAGAACTTCATATTGACCATCTGTCTGAGGGTGATAGGAGGTAGATAGCTTGTGTTGTACTCCCTGTAGTCTCATGAACTCAACCCAGAATTGACTCAAGAACACCTTATCTCTATTAGAGATTATGGATTTAGGGAAGCCATGCAATTTAATTAAACACATTATCAAGGTAGGCTTGGGCTACTTTTATAGCAGTAAATGGGTGAGACATAGCAATGAAGTGAGCATATTTACTAAGCCTATCTATGACCACCATTATCACTTCCTTGCCATGGGAGTTGGGTAAGCCCTCAATAAAGTCCATTGTGACTTCTTCCCAGATAAATTCAGGTAAGGGAATTGATGAGTGGTGTTTTGGGTGTTTTTGTCCCTCGGGAGAGTTACAACACGAAGTCTGATCCGGTTGAGTTGTACCTACAAAATAACGGAGACTCCGGGTGGTTGGAGCTCCGCCTCCGACGGTCAAGTTAGTAACTTGAAAAAGGATAAGGAGAACGGAAATTTAGGTGGGTATCTGCTCGGATTCCAAGCTCATGTATTTCTCTGATGTGAGAGAATGCAAGTGTAATAAATGGTAAAACGTGCCCTCAAAGAGAGGAACATCTCCCTATTTATAGGTTCTTTGGGATTTATGCCCCTGATTAGGTCACTGAACCCTAATCATTGGTGGGCTGCGCCGCTTTGCGGCTTTCTCGGGATTTGGGCCTAAAGGCCGCCTTTTTTCCCTTAATTTCTGGAGTGACACGTGTTAGGCGTAGATTGGTCCACTTTGGACCAACCTGAAGCTGACACGTGTCATCCTCTGGTTGGACCACGTGGCGGGGTAAAATTACCCTAAACATTTGCCCCTCACAAATGTGACGTGGCACGCCACGTGGCATCTGTGACATGTGTCACGCTCCGATTGGTGGTAATATTACCATAAAGAAGTAACCGTTCACCTTCCGAGTAAATTACGGAAATGCCCCCGCATTTACCCTCTATATATAGCCGTTTTACCCTCATATTTTTGTACGTTTACAAAAATTTTCTAGAGAGAAAACTTTGAGAGAGCAGAAGTCATCCGTTTGAGTCAGGCGCAAGCAAGAAAGTTCGTTCTCCATCAACCCAGCCGGACCCTCCTATCTTCAGATATCACATCCAAAGGTACCGTCTCTGCCTCTCTCAGCTCTTTTTCTTATTTCACCGCTTGTACATATTTCTTGCAATAAATGGATGCATCACCAAAACACACGGCACAGCCTAGGTTAGAGTTTAGCCGGTCACCAGGGACGGCTGAGTCTAGGACTGGGAGTGCCGTCTCGGGGTGTTGGGACCACCCTTTGCCTTGGATTCCGACCATTTATGTGTCTGTGCAGGACACAATGGCTCGAACTATGCAGACGACCACAGATCCAGACTACAGAAGCGAGGGCTCAGGCGGCCAAACGCCTGAGGGAGAAACGTTTGGTCAGAGAGACCAGACGGCTCTGGAGAGATCCCCTCCGCGCGCCCCTTCGACTCCCGCAGATTCCTTCTTGGAAGAATGCGACCAAGGCGGCGATGAGGCCGTCTCAGCTCCTTTGGCCCAGGATGAGGAGGAGACGGAGAGCGACAGCTCCGCCTCCACCTCTGAAAGCAGCGATGACCTGCCCCCGCTTGAGGATAGCGAGGAGGAGGAGAGGAAGCAATGGAAAGAGAAGGACGACCCCTTCAACATCCACGTCTCTGCTAAAGACCGGCTCCAAATGGAGGAGAATTTAAAAAACTTCACACAAATGCACCCGTTAGGAGACGGGTATAGAATAAGAGTGCCGCATGAGAGTGGCACCATCGCCTGGGAGGATGATCAAGAGAACGCCAACAACTACTTTGGCTGTTATGAGGCGGCGTTCAAGGCTGGCCTTCGCTTTCCCCTTCACCGGGCGGTGAAGGCAATATTGAGAGGCTACGGCCTCGGGGTCTGGCAACTTACCCCCAACTCTTGGACAAATATTTTGGGGTACGTTGCCGCCTGCGAATTTCAGGGGCTCAACCCCGGCTGGGAGGCTTTTGCTAGCATGCACTATCTCAGCCGAAGCCCAGGCGGCTGGAGGGCGTGGTACACTCTAACCACGCATCCTCAATACATGATGACCTTGGACAAGGTCTCCAAATTTGATGCCTGGAAGCACAGGTTCTACTTGATGTCGTCTCCCAGCAGGCGGGAGAATTATGAATTCCGCCAATATAATAAGAAACCCGACCTGATGGGCCGGAAGTGCGCTCTTCTCCGGATCCCTGAGGAGGATTTTGATAAGATAATTGAGGCGGACTTTTTAGGCCTCACAGACGCAACCTTGTCAACCGGGGAAACAATAAAAGTTCCTAAGAACTGGATCCCCAAAAGCGCCTGGTTTAGGGATGAGCGCTTCCTAGACGCCTGCGGGCTAGGGCACATGTTTACCAAACGTATGCGCCTGAGTTTATATCCGTCTGTAGTGCTTTTGTACCAGATTTGATTTATGATACTAATCAGTTTCTTTCTTTTTTGCAGAAGAAGCTTTAAACATGTTGCTAACAGAGAAGACTCCCCAGCGATCTTCTGCACTCATCCGCAAACAGCTTGCGAAAAAAGCTGCGGCTAAGGTTAAGGCCAGGGTAATAAACGCCCGACCCTTTCTTAATTTGGTCTTAAGGACCATTTTTCCCGGATGATGACTTTAACTTGGTTATTTTTGCAGGTGGGAGAGGTTGGAAAGACGTTTGAGAAGCAAATCAAACGGGCTAGGGAGGAGACCCCCTCCGTGCTCAACAAATCGAAGAAATCCACCTCCGCCTCAACTCCTGGCGCCTCAGCCGGGAATCAACAATTACGGATAGCGGGGCGAATCGAGAGGGTAGGTGGCAGCCTGGGCCTCGACCTCGTTAACCCCGTAACAGCGACCGGGGGGTTCACCACGCCTGCAAGCGGTTCCCGCTTGGCTGGCTCTAAAGGTAAGAACCCTTTTGAATCCCCGCTTGAGCTGGGGTGGCCTTTGCGGGTGAAATCCCACTCTCAACAGACGTCATCTTCAGACGGTCGACAACAAATAGGTGCTGCCTTAGTTTCGCACTCATCACGTATTGATTGTGGTGTAGATCAATCTCCCCGCTGGCCAGACGTCCAGAAGCATGCCAAGGCCATGCTTGACGCCGTCCGGAAGAGGGATAAAGACAACATCCCTGGGATAGAGACGTTCAATTTGGAACGCATTCTATCCCTTCTGGCTGAGGTAAGAAACTTGTCAAATCAATTTTATTTTTTCCAAGTGTTTTATCCCGCCTGTAATACTCATACCGCTTGCTCTTTTGTAGGCTATGCTGCGGGTGGACGGGCTCAAACGTCCTTATTCCCGCAAACAGGAAGAGGTAAAAAGGGCCAAGAAGTCCGCCACAGACGCTGATAATATTGCTTTACACTCCACTATCGTAAATGAACTTGAAACTAAAGCAATCATAATGACACAGGTGTCTAGAATCCAGCAGCTGGAGGCGGATCTGAAGACGGCCAACCTTCAGGCGGGCGATACTGAGACGACCCAGAAGAAGGCAGAGGAGGCCTAGAAAAAGGCGGATGAGAGCGCCAAGAAGGCTAATGAGGAGCTCAAGAAGGCTCAGGCGGACCTTGGCACACTTCAGGGTGTTTCTGAAGAGAACACCAACCTGAAGACCAAGGTTGAGAAGCTGGAGAAGGAGGCTGCCCAGGCTCAGATAAATTTTGCAGCAACCCTGGAGGCGGAGCAAAACCGTCTAGTTGATGAGAGTGATGCTGACAATGATGCCCGAATGAAGATCGCCTGGGCTGCCTTGTACCTAGACGCGGATTATGGCATCTGGGCACTGGCTCACAGGTACGCCGAGGACGTGGTGTACTTGAGAGAGAAGGGTGAGCCAGAGCCTGAGTCCTTCGACGCCTGGGTTAACACCAACAATGAGCCCCCCGCGCCTCAGCTACCTGGTCCGGGTGAAGCACAAGAGATACCCTCAGATGATGAGGAGAAGGACCAGGAGGCACCGTCTGCAGGCGAGAAGTGACCTTTCAGCGGCAGTATGCCAATCTCTGTTTTTATTTTTTCTTTAATCTGCGGCAGCATGCCAATAACTTTGCTTTTCCGGCCTACGTGCCGAGTTTCTTTGTATTTATCGGCTATGGAGCCGGGTTAATTAACAATTTCTCTTTTCTTCCGGACGGGGTCCGGTTAACATTTGATCCATCACAACCGTTTGGTTGGGTGGACTTTTATGAAATGCTTTGCGTTTGAATTTCAATTTTTGCGAGTTTTAATTTTTCATTCTTGCCTAACTTATCAAAAGCATGCGGCGATTTGTTGCCTAACTTATCAAAAGCCTGGCTGTCCTTGCCCCTGGACGGCTGTGTGATTGGTTTCAAGTGGAGTTGGTTGATTGACTTGGTAACGTTTGATGCTGCAAAGAGCATGATGCGTTTGTAAGTCAATCAATCACAATAGTGATTGCCCCAAACCAAGTGCACAGCCATACACCAACAGGCGTTCCAGTCACTACTCAGACGGCATTTGTCCGTCTTGGTAGAGATTTCATAGCCATTGAAAAACTCTTTTGCCCCAATTGGTATAGAGAGTGCAATTTTGGAATAAATAACCTAAGTGAGAACTTCAGCCGGTGACCGACTGATGCCCCAGGGCATCCGGTATTCGGTAACTTGATCGTTCTTCACAAATCATTCTGGTCAGACGGCTATGAGTTGACCGATTCGGTCATTCAATTTTTGCCGTCTGCATAGGTACGTAGAACCGACAAATAGTCTGTTCTCTACGACGATTGCACCCGGAGGGGTGTCGCCGGACGCCTTTGTCCATGTTAGGACAGGCGATTTTATAAAATGAGCAACCATCCGGCCATTTTAGCCTTTGGTCTTGTTTAGGACCGGTTGTATAGCCACTAAGCGTTTTTGTGCTTAGTTTTTATTCGGTGAATTTACACTAAGTGTCGAACTTAGTTGGTTAAACCAAAAAGCCTGTCTGGGTATTACCCAGACGGACGGGCAATTATTAAATCATACCAAGTATCAAACTTAAGTAAATAAACAAAGGATCCATCTGAGTATTACCCAGGCGGTCAAGCAAATGTAACCTTTACTAAGTATCAAACTTAGTTAGGTAAATGAAGAATCCGTCTGAGTATTACCCAGGCGGATAATAAAAAAAACAACAAAACAATTTTGCAAACAAAGTCTGAATCTTCATTAATTGACTTACTGTTTACAAAAACTTACATTCTCAGAAGTAGTACTTTTTCAAATTGTCTACATTCTAAGTTCTAGGCAGGCGCCTGCCGTCTGGAGTTTCCTGGTGGTAGGTGTCGTCTCTTACTTCCTCGTATATCCGGTAGGGGCCTTCCCAATTTGGAGTCAGCTTTCCTAGCTCATTGGCCCTACCGGTTGCCTCAATTTTCCGTAACATTAAGTCTTCAAATTTTAAGGGACGCTTGTGTACTCTTTTGTTGTAGGCTCTAGTCATTCTCAGACGGTAAATCTCATGACACAAGGCGGCATTGCCCCTGCGTTCTGGGAGTGAATCCAATGCCAGGCGCATTGCTTCCCAGTTTGCCTCTTCATCATATAGCATGACTCTGAGAGTCGGCTCGTAATGTTCGATGGGCAAGACGGCTTCAGCACCGTAAACCATGAGAAATGGGGTTTCACCGGTTGCCCCCTTCGCTGTTGTCCGGATGGCCCATAGGACATGGATTAACTCTTCTGCCCATAAGCCACCGGCTCTTTCTATTTTCTTCTTAATGCCGTCTGAGATGAGTTTGTTGAAGGCTTCAACTTGGCTGTTTGCTTGGGGCCGGCCAACAGATGCAAAATAGCTTGAGATCCCCTAATCTCCCAACCAGGTTTTTAGCTGAGGCGTCTCAAACTGAGGACCATTATCAAACACCATAGACATAGGTACCCCATACCGGGTGATAATGTTCTTCCAAATGAAGGAAATTACGTCTGAGGTCTTGATGTTCTTAACCGCCTCAGCCTCCACCCACTTGGTGAAATAAACCACAGCCACCAAGATGTAGCTCTTTCCGCCTGGAGCAGGCGTGTAAGGACCTAGAATATCCATGCCCCATTTGGCAAACGGGATAGGGCTGTGGATGGCCGTCAGATTAGTAGCTGGACGGTGAATAAGTCTGCCAAATTTTTGGCACTTGTCACATTTCTTTACCAACTCCTTGGCGTCTGCCTCAAGAGTAGGCCAAAAATAATGTCGTCTGGCTCTGACGGCTAGGGACCTGCCGCCTTTGTGGGAGGCGCAGAATCTCGAATGCAGGTCTTTGAGAACTTCCTTTCCCTTTTCAGGGGTGACACACTTCAACAGGGGCTTAAGAAACCCCGCCTTGAAGAGTTCTCCATTTTTCAACTCGAAGCTTGCAGCTCGCTTCTTCAGGACGGATGCCTCCTGTGGAGAATCGGGAAGTGTATCGTCAGAAAGATAGGCCCGGATGCCATCCATCCAGGTAGAGCTTCGGTCTAGAAGTCCAATGGGATCTTCATAGATGCTTCTCTTTTCAAGAACTTCCCAAAAGACTGACCGAGGCGTATCATGGCAGGCGGAAGACGCTAGTTTTGACAATGCATCCGCCTGGTTGTTTTCCGACCTAGGCACTTGATTCAGCCGGAATTCCTCAAGTGCCCCGGCCTCTTCTTTGACTGCCTGAAGATATTTGATCATAGCCGGATGAGTAGCCTCGTAGCTTCCCTCATACTGGCTAACAACCAATTGGGAATCAGAGTAGGCGTCAATTTTCATGGCCCCTGCCGCCTTACACATGCGAATGCCGGCTAGCAGGGCTTCATATTCCGCCTCATTGTTAGAGGCCTGAAACTTGAAGCGTAGTGCATACTCAAATCTGTCTCCTTCAGGAGACTCGTAGATTACGCCTGCACCACAGCCGTTCTTTGTAGAGCTCCCGTCTACATACACTTTCCAAACCTGATCAAGATTATCCGGAGCCACCGGACGGGTCATTTCAACAATGAAGTCGGAAAATGCCTGACCTTTCACTGCCTTTCTTGGTTCGTAAGTGATTTCCAGGCTTTGCATTTTAATAGCCCATTTCAACATTCTCCCGGATGACTCCAAGGTAGACATTGGCCGCTTGAGTGGCTGGTCGGTGTAAATCACCACCGGATGTGCCAAAAGTAAGGCTTCAGTTTTTTGAATGCCATATACAAAGCAAGGCCAAATTTTTCAACCATGGGGTACCGGAGTTCAGCATTTTTAAGAACATGGCTAATAAATTAAACCGGGAACTGCACGCCGTCTCGCTCAGCAAGGAGAACGGCACTGAGGGCATGATCTGAGACAGCTAAATACATGTACAACGTCTTCCTAGGCAAAGGACTGACCAACCTAGGTAGAGAATGAAAATGCTCTTTCAACCTCTAGAATGCCGCCTCAGCATCATCCCCCCATTCAAATCTAGTCTTCTTCCTGATTGCTTGGAAGAAGTAGAGGCATTTGTCGCCTGACCGACTGAGGAACCTCCCCAAGGCGGCCAGACAACCGGTGAGTCACTGCACTTCCTTGACAGAACGGGGTGACTTCATGTCTATCACCGCCTGTATCTTTTCGGGGTTAGCCTCTATCCCCCTTTGATCAATCAGGAATCCGAGAAACTTCCCAGACTCAACACCAAAGACGCATTTCTTTGGATTTAACATGACCTTATGTCGCCTGAGGGTGGTGAATGTTTCTCGGAGATCAGCAAGGTGATCCGTCTGTATCTTGGATTTGACTATCATGTCATCAATGTACGCCTCCACATTCCTCCCTATTTGATTAATGAAGACCGTATTAATCATCCGTTGGAAAGTGGCAGGCGCATTTTTCAAGCCAAACGACATCACAGTATAACAGAATAACCCCTGATCAGTGACGAAGGCCGTCTTCTCTTGATCCTTTTTCCACAGGGGTATCTGATGGAAGCCGGAGTAGGCATCCATAAAGCTCATCAAGGCGTGACCGGCTGTAGAATCGACCAGACTGTCAATCTTTGGAAGCGGGTAACTGTCCTTTGGACACGCCTTATTGAGGTTTGTGTAATCAACACACATGCGCCAGGTCCCATTCGGTTTCTTAACAAGGACCACATTGGCCACTGTAGGGAATAATTTCAAGCCTTAAAATCCCACTAGCTTGAACCCCACTGTGATCATACACTAAAGTACGGTGGCGTCCAAAAGGGAAGAAGATAGAGCAAAAGAGTCGCCAACAAGTTTTTTAGGAACTTGTAAACCATTCACGAGGTGAAGGTTACACCCCTTAACGATCCAAGAGATCGTCAACTCCATAAGGTCATGAACCAAATAAGGGTCCGGGGATGATGGTACAAATCCAACCTAAAAGAGATTGAACCTGCCCTAATAATAGGCCTCTACTTTATTCTGATCGTATTCATGTGCGCTTTCTGATTAACATACAATCAATAGGATTAACCCTAAACCTGTTTATCTATGTTGGTTGAATATAATGCACAAATAAACTATTATTGGCGATCACTTGAATTTATAATCACAATTAACCCTAACAAGATTATTAATTATCTTATTAAGCGTGATTGCAAATACAAATTCCCTTTAAACATGCAATAAAAGGTGATCAAGCAATAACAAATAAAATAATGTATCAAGCAACATAATAAATAATAATCATGAATAATAATTATAATCATGTTAAAGCATAATAAACATAGCGAGATCCTAGGCATGATACTAACAAGATTAATAACAAACCCTAGCATGTCACTAAGCAATAAAAATCAAATCTTTAGCCCTAACATGATACTAACATGAATTAATATTGGGAAGAATATAGGAAGCATCGTACTTTTAATCATACTTGATATTAAAGTTAACCTAGACATGATACTAGGAATCAAAATAACAATCTAAGCATGATTTCTACATCATAGAATCAATTTAAACCATTAAAGTACTTACTTGGATGTCTCGTACCTCTTTCTAATTACAAAATACACACGTTAGTAACTTCAAGGAAAATAATAATCAAAACAATTAAATTAAATAATTGAAAGAGAGATTTGGGACCAAACCCTCAGAAATTAAAACCTTTCACGTCTAGGGCGAAGGCAACTTCGAATATGGCTAGGTGTATTAAGATCTTGCGAATACGGAATTTTGTATGAAAAAAGCCAAAGTTTAGAAAAGAAAAGAATGCTAAAGAATGAATGAAAGCTTGATGAATGAAGAGAATTGGTGAATGCTAATTAAAACTAATTGTTGATGAGAATTCGTGAATGAAGAGAGTTGATTATTGAAAACGGAGTTTTTGATACGATATTTATAGAGAAAATCATCCAAAAAAGATAATTTAACAAAACAGAGTCTGAAGATCGAAAAACAACCTTGGCGCCAGCCCTGGCTAGTTGGCGCCAGGCACCAGTGGCTAGCGCCAGGCGCCAAGGCTAGCGCCTGGCGCCAATCCTGGTTCCAGGCGCCAAGGCCTGGGGTTGGACGCCAAACTGATTTTTAACGCGTTTTCGAAAATCTGATAAATTTCCCGTACTGGAAGATAAAATAATATAATTTCAGTCAAAAATGCTATTTTATCTTGATTAAAACTCTGAAGAGTCCTAATTGAATTAGGAATGAAAAGAACCTTCTAGAATGTTCTAGAAGACTAAAACCATTCCTAATTGCATTAGGAGTGATAAATTATATTAGGCCCTCCCCTAGATCATTAGGCCGTACTTAAAACTCAAACCGGGCCCAGTTTAGTAAATTGGCCATAACTTCCTCAATATTCATCGGAATTGGGCTTATAATATATCGTTGGAAAGGTCTTTGCAAGCCCCATCCAACTACACCACTATTGGACCCATATCATGGACCAACCAAACTGGATTGGCTGTTTTCTTAAAATAAAGTTTTCAAAAACAAGGAGAAGAGAAAAGAAATAAAACTTTCCGCAACGCTAGACCTTTCCACACTTTCGTTTCATTCGATTATGATTCGACGTGAAAGGCACTCATCACCGGGTTTGGTTTTTGGGGAGACACAAATAGGTGTCTACAGAAGCCCCCACTTTGACTGAGTTTGGAGAAACGTGAGTTTCGAAAACGAAAGCCAAAGTATCGATAGGGACGGAGAATGACTCAGAACGTTCTGCGATCCTAAATCACTCTTATAACGCCGATACCTGCGAAACTAGCGTTAGTTAAACAGATAAAAGAGTTAAGAAATGCGTATCTTGCACCGTCGAGCACACGTCTCTAAAGGTAACCGATTGTTTTGATGACCTCCTGCAAGCCAGAGAATGTCATCCCGCTTGAAAACCGCTACGCCTTGTAACTGCTTCCAAATTAGAAGATTGCTTCGCCCGAAACTATCCTCCCCGCAATGATAATATTCCACGTCCAAGGGAACATCATCGAAAATTATTTCTCTTGAAATAATTGTCATCCGCATTATGATCATCTTCCATGCCTCAGGAACTATAATCGAAGACAACTTCGCCCGAAATTACCTTCAGTTGTTTGTGACAACTTTCCGCAAGTTAGGGAATGATGCCGAAGACACCTTCTCTTGAAGTCATCCTCATTTGATGCGATAATTTCCCAAAGGAAATCACCGAAGATCCACGCCTATCGATCCTTAAAAGTTCGCCTGAACTTGCCTTTGTTATGCCTGTACGTCGGCGCTCTTTTGCTTTGAACCTCTATGTTGGTGCCTTTTGCTAATGAGCCAATGCTTAGGCGCTTTAAGCTAAGTGAGACGATCTTTTCATCAGGTCGATCACTTTACGTAATCAAGCCGATTACCTAATCATGTCAAATCGCTTAGAGGGGCTAACTGGCGTACCAGGAACCCAAAATATATTGCAGAAAGCTAGCACAACCCCAACAGGTGGGTGGCTGCTTTGGCGTCGCTGAAAATCCATCAGCGCCAGCCATATGGCATTAGCGCCAGGCGCTGACGTTGGCGTCAGGCGCCAAGCACAGAAAGTGACGCCAATGCCTAGGGACTGGCGCCAGCACGGGAATCTCATTAAATTCTCGTTTTCGTTCATTTTTTGCTCTGTTCGTCGCGAAACTGCCCGAGAGAAGTCCGAAAACTTCGATTGATCGTTGCTCACTCGTTTCTCAACCGAATTTGCTCAAATTTGTTGCAAATTAAAGCTCTTTTCATCTATATTCCCGATCTATGTAAGTTTTCCTCAAACTCACACCGATTTTTATGAATTCTTGGCATGTATATTCACGAATTTCATGAAAATTCGAAATTTACAATGCTCAATTTGCTTTGTTTATCAAGTTTTACGCCATGAAATTGCTTTATTATGTTTGTATATTTCCTTGGGAGTAATTTGAGACTTGTTTGACTCAATTTGGCGAAGAAATGAGCAATCCGCCATTGCTGGACCTCTTAAGGTCGTGAAGAACAATGTAGCTTGTTCATGATGTTTTTTCTAGCAATTCTTGTTCAATTTGTCACAATAATCACTATAGTGTTGCAAGAAATTGTTTGATTGCTTGAAAAATGTTGTCATGCTCAATTTGAATTCGTGCTCTGTTTTAGTACTACGTACTCTGCATTTTGCGAATATAGTATCATGCGGCTAGGCGAACCTTAGATACTATAGAACCTTAATTTATGATGATTCTGCACAATGTAGCATGGCTAGACAACGAGGCTTGGGTTCACGGTCCCGAAACACTAGACGGGAGCATGAGCCCGTAGAGGACGACACTACACCGTCCACTTCGCTTGGTCGGCTCCCAGAGTGGGACGAGCAGACCTTGTTCTTTGCCCCTGTCCACCACATTTTCGAGAGGGTGAGACGGGGAACCGAGCCTAGGAGGACACGGCATCACGGCTCTGGCTGTGATGGTCTAGGCGATTTGTATAGGATGCACATCGCCAGAGACCGCGAGACGAGGCTCCTATGGGAGTCCTGCGGACTAGTTGCTCTGTTTGAGACCTCTGAGGCTATGGTCGCCTCAAGCGGGGGTCACCACGTAGTACGCGCTTTGGTGGAGTTCTTCTGGGACACCACCAACACCTTTCATTTTCCCTGGGGCGAGATGATGGTCACCCCTACAGACTTCAGTCTCATCACAGGACTGGAGTTCACTTCTGTGCCGCTGCCGTTCGACGGCGGGATCGACGTCTTTTCTCCAGAGGTCGAGGAGCTGTTAGGGTCGATTGCTGTTCGGGCCCGAGCTGAGGTCGAGACGACTCAGTTCAGTGCTAGGGGGATTCGCCGCTCGACGCTGTCAGCGGCTCTTGATGACGATGCGACCACCCGAGAGCAGCGGGTGCGCATCTTTGTGCTGATGTTGTTGTCAGGGACATTCTCCCCTGACAGGGGTAGTAGGGCGTTGCTTTACTACCTCCCTGCTGTTCGCGATCTCAGGCGGATCATGACTTATGATTGGGCCAGCTTGGCCTATACTGACTTCATTCGCGCGCTGAGGGACTCGTGTCACCACCGGTCCTTTAGGACGAATGTCGCTTTGTCTGCTTTTTGGAAGGTCGTAGAGGTAAACATTATTCCCTATAAAGTTTAGCCTTATATGTTAGTTAGCATTTACTCACGCTTTTAACTTCTTGTAGATCTGGTTCTACAAGTACTTTCCTTCCATTGCGCCGGCGAGACCATCGCCGAGGGGATATCCGGTGAGCGCCTCTTGGGGAGGCCACCATGTGGACATGTCTACTGCACGTGTCCGGAGTCGGATCATCTCGGTATGACTTTTAGTGTTTATCTTGCTCTTTTGTGATGTTTTGGACATGTTCTTACCCGATTGGTGCTTTTTATAGGGACCTGAGGTAGTATACCGACCGTGGGGCGGTTGGACAGTCCCTGGATTAGCCGCACAGTACTCTGCTGAGCGCCGCTACTTTCTGGGGACCTATGGAGCGGTTGTATACTTAGGGGAGAGAGTTGCTAGACAGCATTCTTCCGATGTTTTTGTCGTTCCTGCTCCTCCACCATGTCACATGTTCGACGAGAGAGAGTTGTCGAGCATGACTGAGGAGTCTGGTTCCCTCTGGCGGTCCCATGTGATCCTTGGGCGGAGTTATGCTGAGGAGCTACTTCCTTTGTTGGCTCCAGCCCCTGTACCGGCCGAGGATGTGAGGGTAAGATCCTTAGCTTTTTGTTTTTCGCTAAGTAGCCCCCAAGTAATACCTTACTGACTTCTTTCTATCTTATCAGGATGGTCCCACTGAGTTTGTGCCGCCCCATATGTCCATTCACTACCAGGGGATCTATGGGCCGATCGAGGAGATGATTTCTCCGGCTCCCGAGGGCGAGCGCTTCGTGGAGCGGTCGATTCCTCGTCACCAGACCAGGGTAAGTCTAGTTTTAATTCGGAATTTTGCATTCAGTTATCATGTATTTTCACTGATGTATAGATGCCTTTCGGAGCCAGCTCGTCCGGATGAGGAACGCGGCTACCTGTCGTCGGGACGACGTTGTCCGAGAGGTAACTTTTCTTCACTTATTATTTCTGCATTATGGCTTCAGTTTTTCTTGTTTCTGATTTAATTCTTTTTGCAGGGTCAGCCGATCGCTTCTCACACCCGTACGAGGCCTGAGGGGCGGAGAGATCCGGCGAGGTCTAGCTCGAGACGTCGTCGTACTTCGTCAGGAGGTAGAGGTGGTCGTTCCGAGGCTGCTCGAGCCGACGTTGCTGAGGGTTCAGGATGTTCTTCTGAGGGTGCTCCTGCTGCACCGGTAGGAGAGGCTACCTCGGCTTTCAGAGGTGGTGGGATGTACGAGGTTGGCTCGTCATCGCAGCAGCCTCCGCGATCTCAGCCTCAGGTTGACCTTGGCTGGAGCGGTCCTGTCTTGAGTTTTCCTCCTCCTACGGAGACTGGAGCTGGTGCTGAGGCGGGAGCTGGTGGAGAGGTGACTCCTCGGACGGCGCAGTTTTATGGCATGATGGGCCTACGTCCTCCGGCGCCGTAGTTTGTTTCTGTATATGTATTTTATTTTGACTTTTTATAGAACTTTGCCTTTGGCTTATTATTTAGACACTTTGTACTTTATGTTATTGTAAATTCATTATTATCTATTATTATGCTAGTGTATGTTAGTGTGTGCAAGTGTGATAACAATTTTGCGCAAAAATTCCGTCATTTTTATTATTGATGGAGGGTATAATCCGACTCTCTCCCCCAAAAGAAAAAATAAAAAGGGAAAAAATGCTGGTTTTTTGAAAATTAATATAAAATCCAAAAAGGAAATTAATTAACTAAAAATAATTGCTATATTTAATTAATTAATTAAGAAAAGGATAGAAAAAAAATATTTAGAAAAAATTAAAACGGGGCCATAAAGTCATTAACCAACTCAAGTTTAATATCAAAACGCAACTGAGCACGCGCGGTTTCTCTGCTGACTTGGCGCCAGCTGGCGCCAGCCTGTGGCGCGTGGCGCCAGGCGCTGCACTTAGCGTGTGGCACCAAGCATTTACAGGTGGCGCCAATGTCGAGGCTGCGACGCCAATTGACGCTGACTCCGTATTTCAGTCGGATTGAAATTCCTCGCAATTTGTACATAAATAGCCCCCTGCTCAGCCGATTCTTTTCATAATTCCAGCGAAAAAATTATTCTCCTCCTTAGAGAAAAAATAATAACCATGTCTTTAGTCACTAAAACCTTCACCCAATATTCTCATGAATGGTGTCGATCTCTTAATGCTAGAGAAAGAAAAGAATTGGATTTATTTCACTTGGGGGGAATTTATGGCATCAAAGGGGTAGATTTAGACATAGACTTCATACATACCGCTTTAGAATTTTGGAACACCGATACGCATTGTTTCAGAATAGGGTATGATGAAATTAGCCCTTTGCCAGAGGAATTTGGTGCTATCTTAGGCTTCCCTGCAATAGACCTTGTAGTAATCCCTAGAGTAGATGCATATTACTATAAGGAAAGGGATTTATCAAAAATAGTAGATGGCAATGTAGTGAACTTGAAAGAATTTGCACGCTACTATTTTGATAAACCTCTTTCTGAATCATTTCACATATATAGAAGAAGGGCGTTCTTATTCTGCATGCTTAATCAATATTGTCTTAGTAGTGGTAAAATTAACGAGGGTCAATCAATTATAATCACTGTGCTAGAACAAATTGAATCAGGGAGAAATCTAATGCCATTGATAGTTGGAGAGACTATGATTAGTCTAGATGAATTGAAAAGGGACCCAAAAGCACCTCTTCGCGGCTCTCCAATTTTATTACAGGTAGAAAAATAATATTTTTAATTACAGAAATCAAAAAATATATTTTTGTATTGTAATATTAATTTATTTGCATTGCAAATTTTTTTTACAGATGTGGCTAATGGAGAGGCTAGGATTAATTAGCCCTCCGGACGACATTGAAAATTATACTCCCACTTGCTTTGTAAGAAGGAAGAAGCGCATCCCTAAAATTGGGCGCCATGGGTGGAGAAAAGTCTTTGAATCACGTGATTTTGCTATCAAGTGGGTCATCCCATGGTGGAAAATAAAAAGGATGGTTGGTGTTAACAAGCAACCTTTCTTCCATCTCCCAAGCTTGTCTCGTGTAACATATTATTATCCCTGTAGAGTAAAGAGACAATATGGCTTGCTTCAAAATATTCCTTCCGGGGATCTGCGTCCTCCCTATGAGTATCCCGTGTCTCAAGAAGTGGATAAATTTGACACTTACTGGAGCGCTAGACCTTTATGGGAAGTGCTTACCCAAAAGGTTCCCCCTTCTTTACCTAATGATGTAAAGAAGTGGTTGTTGAAGAAGTCTTCAATTGATCAGGGTAGAATCGATGTGAAGAATTGTCTAGGTGACAGGGTGACACCGGCCAAAGAACGTTTAGGTGCAAGAATTGAATTCAAAATACCTACAATGTCTAAGAAGAAGAATTCTACTAAAGACAAGGGGAAAAGGAAAGCTACCACCACAAACAAAAAGGTTTGGGTGGAAAAGAAGCGTGGGGTGCTAGCTGAAGGGGAAACAATCTATTCCAAAATTGAATGTAGGTCCTCTAAAGGATGCCTACTAGCTAAAGTAATGGATGAAGAGGAGGAAACAGAAAAGAATTGGAAAAGAGCAAAGAAGGAGAAGAAAGATTAAAACATTGCTTAGCTTTAGATTTATTAGATTGTTAATTTTTATTTAAAGTTAATTTCTTTCAGCCTTATTTAAATTCCATTAACAATGTAATTTTATTTTATTAATGAAATTTCAGCTTTCAATTAAATTGTTACTTTAAATTTATATTATTAAAGCAATGAAAATCGAGAAAAATTAATTTTCCAGAAATTTTCCGAGTACGGAAGTCGAAAATTTTCCGAAAAAACACCGAAATTCGCCCAGATTGTATTACTGAATTAGCGCCAGTGACTGCAGTTTGGCACCAGATATTGAGGTCTGGCGCCAGGCGCCAATACCATCGTCTGGCGCTAATGGCTTGTGGCTGGCGCCAGACTCTGTTCTGCGACGCCAGTAGTTTTCCGACTTTTTGTTGACTTTTTGTTGATTCTGGAGCGCGGGGATGTCGAAAAATAAAGTGGTCGCACCCGTAATGGGTTGCCTACGTATCCTTTCCTAAGGAATCAGGCCGAACGTAGCTCTCTTGAGTGTCCTACTTAAGTAATTATGGGTAGTATTTTTTAAGTTGGTCAAGATTGGTCATGTTTGAGAATTCATTGCCATCCATGTCAGTTAATTTTGCTGCACCACCTGACAGGATTGTTTTGACAATGTAGGGGCCAGACCAATTAGGTCTAAACTTTCCCCTTGGATCTAAAACATTTTTCCTTAGTGCTTTTAATACCAAATCTCCTACTTTGATATTTCTTGTCTTGACCTTCTTATTAAAATGTCTAGCCATACGAGTTTGATAGCATTGAGTGTGATGTAGAGCTTCTAGTCGTTTTTCGTCGAGTAAGATCAATTCTTCATATCGTGCCCTAGTCCATTCGACTTCATCAAGTTTACTTTCTAGCGCAATGCGTAGAGATGGTATTTCTAGTTCGACAGGTTGTACGGCATCCATTCCATATACCAAAGAAAATGGTGTATTTCCTGTTGACGTACGGATTGACGTGCGATAACCCCACAGTGCAAAGTGGAGCTTGTCAGGCCAATCCTTATAATTTTCTGTCATTTTCTCGATGATAGTCTTTAAATTCTTATTAGCTGCCTCGAGTGCTCCGTTTGCTTGAGGTCTATAAGGGGACGAATGATGATGTTGGATACCATATTTATGTAGCAATTCTTCACATTCGGCTTGAAAGTGAGTTCCATTGTCACTTATCATTTCATGTGGGACCCCATATCGACAAATGATATTTCTCTCGATAAAGAGTGCTACATGTTTTGCAGTGAGTTTAGCATATGATTGCGCTTCAACCCACTTCGTAAAGTAATCAATTGCTACTAGAATAAATTCGTGGCCTCCTGTTCCTGGGGGGGTGATCTTGCCGATTATGTCAATTCCCCATGTAGAGAATGGCCATGGTGATGTGTAGGTGTAGAGCAAAGATGGAGGAACGTGTTGTAAATTGGCATAAATTTGACACTTAGGGCATCTTTTCACATATTGATGGCAGTCCCTATTCATGGTAGTCCAATAATACCCTTCTCGCATTATTTTCTGGGCTAACATTTTGCCATTTATATGAGTTCCACAGATTCCTTTGTGAACCATTCTCATTATTCTTTGTGCATCCACCTTTCCTACGCATAGGAGAGCTCGACCTGCAGGTTCCAGTGAGGGGGAACAACACTTGGTACCTCGACAATGGTTGTTCTAAGCACATGACTGGAGACAAATCTAGATTTCTCTCACTGGATTCCTACTATGGGGGAACTGTAACCTTTGGTGATAACATGACAGGAGATATATTTGCGATTGGCAAAGTAGGAAGGTCAAGTTCCCATGCTAATGTATTTTTGGTCGAGGGTCTTAAGCACAACTTGTTAAGTATCTCACAATTTTGTGAGAAAGGTAACTCTGTAAGCTTTACTTCCAATAAGTGTAGAATAATTCACAATGAAACTGGGAACATTATTTTAGAAGGAACTCGTGAAGTGAACACATATGTTGTGGATCCTAACGAGGTTCCTAACAGTAGTCTAACATGTCTCAGTGTCATTGAGGATGATCCTCTATTATGGCACAAGAGATTTGGCCATGCAAGCTATACTTTACTTGATAAATTGAGATCTAAGGAACTAGTGGAAGGACTTCCTTGCATTAAGTTTCTACATGACAAAGTGTGTGATGCTTGTGTTAGAGGTAAACAAACTGGAATTTTTTTAAGTCCAAGAAGATGGTAAGTACCAAAAGACCTTTGGAACTCATTCATATAGATGTATGTGGTCCTATGAGAATCCAAAGCAGAAGTGGTAAGAGATATGTAATGGTTATTGTTGATGATTTTTCAAGATTTACTTGGGTTTTCTTTCTTGTTAGTAAAGATGAAAAGTTTGATGAATTTGTAGCTTTTGTAAAGAAAGAACAGAGAAGAACAGGTAATCCATTGATTCACCTCAGATCAGATCATGGAACTGAATTTGAATATTCAAAATTTGATGACTTTTTCACTGAGCACGGAATGGATCACAACTTCTCTGCCCCAAGAACTCCACAACAAAATGGAGTGGTGCAACGCAAGAACAGAAGCCTTGAAGATATGGCTAGAACAATGCTGACCTCAAGTGGTCTGCCTAGGAACTTCTAGGAAGAAGAAGTTAATATAGCTTGTTATATTCTGAATAGAGTATCAATTAGAGCCATCACCAACAAAACTCCTTATGAGCTGATCAAAGGGAGAAAGCTTAATATTTCTTAATTTAGATCTTTTGGTTGTAAATGTTTTGTTCATAACAATGGTAAAAGGAATCTAGGAAAGTTTGATGAATGTAGTGATGAGGCTGTATTCTAAGGATATGCCTCTAACAGTAAAGCATATAGAGTTTATAACAAAAGGACAATGTGTGTTGAGGAATCTGTACATATTATATTTGATGAAACTAAACAATTGAATGATGTACAGGATTGTGATGATGATTTTGAAATTAGACTTGTACGCAAGACAGATCCAAATGAAGAATCAACATCATTGCAGAAGCAGCAAGTTGAAGTTGCTGAGCAAACGAATCTTGAAGCAAATGAAGGTCAAGAAATGGATAATCCACTAGGAACTCCCCCTTAAGAACAAAATATAAATCAGAATGAGGGAGATCCTGTTGAAGTTCCGGCTAAAACTCAAGAACGAGTTCCTACAGAAGAACCAGTCTACAATGATCAGGAAAGATTGTATCCAGTCAAGGACTTTACACCTAAGCAATGGAAATATCAGAAGGCTCATCCTGTAGATGCAATTATGAGTGATATCTCAAAAGGAACTCAAACCAGATCTCAGCTTAGAAACTTCTGTGCATTCTTCTCTTCTATGGAACCTAAAAACTATGTTGAAGCTTTAACTGACGCATACTGGATTAATGCTATGCAAGCTGAACTAAATGACTTTGAAAGAAATAAAGTTTGGCATATGGAACCTAGACCCAAGAATAAGAAGACTATAGGTTTAAAGTGGGTGTTTAGGAACAAGCTAGATGAGCATGGTATTATTATCAGAAATAAAGCAAGACTTGTTGTACAAGGTTTCAATCAACAAGAAGGAATAGACTATGAAGAAACATTTGCTCCAGTAGCCAGGTTAGAGGCTATTCATTTACTCATTGCTTTTGCTGCTTATATGGGATTCACGTTGTTCCAGATGGATGTTAAATGTGCATTTTTAAATGGATTTCTAAATGAAGAAGTCTATGTGGAACAACCTCCTGAATTTGAAAGTCAAGAGTTCCCAAACCATGTCTATAAGCTTGACAAAGCTCTTTATGGGTTGAAGCAAGCTCCTAGAGCATGGTATGAAAGGTTATCAAAGTTCCTTTTGAAAAATGATTTTAAACGAGGCAAAATTGATAAAACTTTGTTTTTGAAATCAAATGGAACTGATATCCTAATTGTACAGATTTATGTAGATGATATTTTATTTGGTGCAACTAACAAATCTTTGTGCAAGTATTTTGCTGACCTTATGAGTGGAGAGTTTGAAATGAGTATGATGGGAGAATTAAATTTCTTGCTCGGATTGCAAATCAAGCAAACTGAAGAAGGAATCATGATCTATAAACAAAAGTACATTAAGGAACTGATCAAGAAATACAAGCTTGAAAATGCAAAGACCAATGATACTCCAATGGGTTTAGCAACTAGATTGGATGAAGATCCAACTGGAACTTGTGTTGATCAACCTATGTATCGAGGTATGATAGGATCTCTACTTTACCTAACAGCTAGTAGACCTGACATACCCTTCAGTGTAGGTTTGTGTGCCAGGTTCCAAGCAAATCCAAAGGAGTCTCACTTGAAAGCTGTAAAGAGAGTCCTTAGATACTTGAAAGGAACTGATGACTTGTGTCTCTTCTATCCTATAAGTGACTCATTTGATTTACATGGCTTTACTAATGCTGACTATGCAGGTGATTTGGTTAATAGAAAAAGCACTTCAGGTATGGTACAGTTTTTAGGACCTTGTTTAGTTTCTTGGGGTTCCAAGAAGCAAAACACAGTTTCATTATCTATAGCTGAAGCTGAGTATGTGGCAACACCAGCATGTTGTTCACAAGTACTCTGGATAAAGCAACGGGTTAGAGATTTTGGTCTTATTTTTGAATGTGTGCCTATTTACTGTGATAACACAAGTGCTATATGTATTTCTAAGTATCTAGTTCAGCACTCTAAGGTAAAACACATCCACATTAGGCATCACTTTCTAAAAGATAATGTGGAGCAAGGGAATATTAAATTGGAATTTTGTAATACGGAATATCAACTTGCAGATATTTTGACCAAACCCTTGAACAGAGAAATATTTGAGAAATTGAGACTGGAACTTGGGATTATCAACCTGAATTGATTGCTTCTGAAGTTCCAAGATATGGCAAAGTCAAAAATAATGTAAATAGAGCAAAAAGAGCATTTAGTACAATCTTGGTGTGCTAAACATAGCTGAAGTGTCACCGTTGTTGATCACTGGAGGTTAGTTCATTAAACGCTCAATTAAATTTGCTAGTAATAATGTACATTGCATGTGTGTAGAAAGCGTGTTCCAATTGCGTGTTTTATTTTCAGAAAGTTTTTTTTGAAAATTAAATGAATTTGGAAAGAAAAGAATTTTGGCAAATTCATTCTGCCGAATTGATTTTGTAAAATTAATTGAACGTGTTCAATTAAATGACTGAACAGTGACCCATTAACTCCATCGCACCGCTTCATTAATTATAAAAGCATCTTTCACCCACTTCTTTCACCTCACTATCAAATCAATTTAACCCACCTTCAGTAAAAATCATCAAAGCTCAAAACCACCTTTGAAAAACCATGGTGATCATTGCAGAAATCGTTTCCTCAGAGAACTCCCATAATTATGAAAGAACTATCCAAGAAGAAACCTCTCCCCTAGCCATGGTAAACTACAAAGCCTCACCTTCAATCATCAAAGAATCTGGAAATCCTGAACCCTCGTTGTCTGAACCTAAATCATCAATGCTAAACCCTAATCTCGATGATGAAGCATAAAGCAAGAAGGAAGCCTCTGTTTTCAAAAGAATTAAAGAATGGAAGGAAAAGAGATTGAGAGGAAAGACGTCCGAGGAGAAGATGGCAGAGGTGGATGCTTTTGCTAGAGGAGAAAATTCAGATGATGAAAAAGATGAAGAAGAAGAAGAGGGTGAAGAAGAAAAAAACGAATCAGAAAATAGAGAGGTGGTTGAAGAAGAAGAAGATGGTGAGCAATCGGAACTTAGTGCTGATGCTAAGAGGTATGTTGTTAGACATAGACTCAATTTAGATTGGTGCAAGAAGACTAGGTTTTTGGAATTTCTTGATTTGATTAAATATCAAGGGTGGGAGTATTTGTTAACAACTGGTTCAAACAATGTTATGTATCCTGCTGCAATGACAGAATTATGTTCTAAGTTTCAAGTAAAAAAAGGAAAAATTTCTAGTCTGGTTAACAAAAGGAAAATTGAGTTTGATGTTACAAAATTGGGAAAAATTTAAAAAGTACCAACTGATGGGTACAAGATGTATTTGAAAGGAAAAGGAACGGTGAAAGTAGGGAAATATCTAGGGGTGATATTTTTGAAACCCTAGGAGGAAAAAGGGGAAAGAATGTCATGAGTCACAATGATTTAAGTCCTTTGAACAAGTTGTTGTTCAACTTGGTTCGAAAAACAATTCTGCCTAGGACACAAAAGAAGGGTGAAGCATGTTTGATGGATATGGCTATTATCTTCTGTCTTTCTCAAAAAATTAAAGTGAACTTTCCATCACTAATGTATCATCATCTAGCACACTCTGTTCCAAGGAAGAACAAAGTGGGCTTTGGAGCTGTCCTGTGTACTATTTTTGAATCACTGGGTGTAAAATTAAAGGGAGTCTATGAAGGTTTGGAAGAGAAACCTGAGAATGTGATAGATGGTGAGACACTGCAGGGCATCAGTCTAGAGGTTGTGAATGGAAGAGTTAGAAGAGTAGAAGAGAAAAAGAGTGCGGGAGGAAAAAGAAAAGGGAAAGAAGTTCCAAAGCAGCCTGTGAGGAAGAGCAGGAGACTATCTGCTAGTTCTGCTCCTAAGACAAGTATGGAAGAACCTCTAGAACTTGATGTTGAAGAAGACAAGGTACTAGCAGGGCAAGTTGCAGAGTTGCTTAATCGGGTTGAAGTTGCCGAGAAGCAGCTCAAAAGAGCCTTGGGGGAGATCAAAGCTGTAACTGGAAAGGTACAACAGTTGGAGAAAACTATGCACACACTTGAGAGTAGTCGAAGGTCTCAGAAGCTGGAGTTCCAGATGGCTGTAAAACGTATGGAAGATAAAATGGAAGCTTTTTCACAGCAAACCAAGGAGGACAACCAGAGAATCCTAGAGCTCCTTCAGACCTGATTCACCTTCAATCATAGCTTAGCCTATTTTAGCCTTTTCTTAGCCTTTTCTTATTTAAGTCTTGAACATTTCAATTTTTGTTTTTAAGTTTTTGGAAGCAGGATGTTTAATCCTTTGGTTTTTAATGAATGCTTTTGGAACTTCCTATACATGTGTGTATGCGTATATTATGAATGCTTATGAAGGAAAGTGGAACTAACTAAAGGGAAGTTAGCAGCGCTGCCTTCAGTTTCCCACACTCGATGAATTGCTTGTGGGGATGTGGCTAGATGCTTATTAAACTTGAAAAAGCAAGACTCTTTGATAATGCCAAAGGGGGGGGGGGGGAAAGAACAAGAAAACTTGGATGCTGAAGTTGTTTTGGGTTCCAGTTGAGAAACAATCAGAAATTTCTCTGATATGATGCTATAGTAGTTTAGTTTTATTCCTGTTAAGTTTACATTGTTTATTTTTGTTCTTTTTGTTTTTGTTTTTATTTTAGTGTGTGTTTACTTTCAGTCAATAAACCAAATACACAAAAATATGACCTTCTATTTTGTTTAACTTGTTTCTAGAGTTTGCTTAAGTTTGCCATCATCGAAAAAGGGGAAATTGTTGAAGCGTAAAGGTTTTGATGATGAGGAACTTAAACTAAAGCAAACTCGAATAATAAAGGTTTTCAAGTGTTTGATTAGTTTAGGTGAAGTTGATCATGGTGATGGAAGAAGTAGCTGGAACTAAGAAGACATGAAGAGATCTTTATCAAAGAAGTTAAACAAATTAGAAGAAGAGTTCTCTAACAAGAACTGACCCTAAAAGAAATGTTCCCTAACAGGAACTTGAAGACAACAAGCTTAAGTTCTTTGGTGAAACTTAATAAGCTTAGAGCTCAAGTAATCTACCTGAACAAAGGCGCGGCGCAACAATTATTTTAGTTTAGGTTTTTATCTTCTAGATTATTGTTAATATGTTAAGTAGGTTATTGCACGAAATTTATTAGAGGCGTGACAAGTTGGCTTGGAAAATAAAATAATACGAAATGTAATAAAACATAGATTTTAGGAAAAGATTTTCTAAAAAGTTTAATTTCCTTTAAATCGGGTTGTTAAAAAGATAATTCTTTTTAACAAAATATCTTTTTATCTTTATTTTTCGGAAAAGATTTTATTCACTTGATTTGCATAAAACCCTGTTTTAAAGATAAGTTAAGTTAACTTATTTATCTTTTAGAAAACCTACTTACTATACGAGTGTTACTTGTATAAATAGTGGAGAAAGAAATGATGATGCGGTCCAAAGAATTGCTAAATGTACTGTTTGGGGGTCAATATTATTTAGTTTTAACTTTTAATTGTTTTGTTCTTTTTTTTTTTTTTTTTTTTTTTTGAAACATAATTTTTTTGTTCTTAGTTTAACTAGTGATAATTTAATTTTGTAATTTTTCTTATAGATAACAATGTATAAAATTTTAATCAATATTAATAAAATTCTAATTTTTTTTTTTGAAAATTCTGATTATAATTTTATTATTATTATTATTATTATTATTATTATTATTATTATTATTATTATTATTATTATTATTATTATTATTATTATTATTATTATTATTATTATTATTATTATTATGTATAGGGAACCGTGGCATTAGGCTGTATGCACCGTGGCATTAGGTATAGGAAACCGTGGCAATAGGTGTTATAGCTAATGCCACGGCAATAATGTTGTCGTTGCATCAGGTATTGATCTAACGCAACGGATCATTGATGCCGTGGCATTAGGTGTCCTATGCCGTTGCATTAAACCTATTGCCACGCCAGCGGATGCCACGGTACATGGCCGTTGCATTAGGCCTAATGCCACGGATTTTTACGCCTAATGCAACGAATTTGGGGGTTGCAATAGGTCAAAAATGTAGTAGTGTTTTTGTGAGTTTATGCGTGAAGAAATCATTGTGCTATAATTGAGTAAGTTTACCAAGCTTCTAATCTGTCATATTAGTTTCGGATTTCGTGCATTGCTTACCTATTATACTAGGTGTCTTACACTTGTATTGGGTTGGGTTATTTGGGTGAGTTTATTGTTTATTTTACACATAGTTTTGTAAGCTTCTTGGTGAGGCTGAGAGTTTTGTACTTTGGCAGTACGTGTAGTACTTTGGTGGTACGAGTGAATCTAAGTGTGTTGCTTAGGTTGGGAAGGATAGGGTCCTACCAAGTAGCAAGTCCAGTGAGGATCTTGTGAAACTAAAGGTCCGTGTCTAATAGGTTGTAACTTGGTGTTTGCCCTATTATAGTGAAGTTTGTGTATTTGAAATCCATTGTAAAATCTGTGTGTGCTAGCAAGTTCCTATATGCGTTGTTTATTAATCCGCAAAAAATAGTCATTAGGAACTCAATACAATTCACCCCCCTCTTGTATTAATCGTCTCAACTAACACTAATCTCTCTACTTCTCTTATTATCATACTACTTTTCCCTCTTTCTTCCTAACTACTCTTCAACCCTAATCCATCCATTGAATCTCTTGAAGGTACAAAGAAGAAAAAAAGTCCATAAACATATTAAACAGAGATTTAACATAAAAGAAAAACGGTTAGTTTCCTGAGCACTTAGATAAATCACTTATCGTTTATTGTTTAAATAACTTTAATTGAGTAATTAGTGTTGTATGATAATTTTAGAGCCCCAAGAATGCATCGGCCAGCCGGGTTGTTCACACAAACCACATGGGATGCCGAGGCTGCTGGGTCCCTCCAAGTGGTGTGTTGGTGCGGGCAAGCTGCAGTGTGTAAGGAGGGTGATCCCATTGTAGGGGGTCCTTCCTTATATTCCCATAGCCATTTAAAAGCCTAGGACTTTACACTTGTTAGGGTGTATTAGGATTTGAATTCCTGACTGTTTGGGAGACCTTGAATTAGAAATGATACTCTCATCACGCTTTTTTGTAAGAAACAAGTAGGAGTCGCCAATGAGTTTTAAGAAAACTCATAAACCTCGTTCATGCCTTTCTTCCATGTGGAATTCATGGAATAATAAGCATGAATCGTAAGTTTACCCATGCCCAAATTGGTCTACATAAACCTAAAATGAGTTCGGGAGCGAGGGTACTAAAATAACGTTCCTTTTAGGGAGGAATCGCAATTCTAGCCCTAGTACGACCTCTACTAGCTCTTCCTTTATTGCAATTTCAATACCAAACAATATATGCAACTCGATACCTAAAACTAAGTTAGTTGATTTTATTTACACACGTCAATTCACGTAAGAATTACATTGCAACGTCGTTATTCATTATTTAATTAATTTCGTGAAAAGAACAAGAAAATAAACAATATTCGCCTTGGCTAAAGTGAACAACCAACAATTAATTAGCCAATTATAATCATTATTTAACGCAAGATACTATGTGGAAATAATTAAGTAGTCCTTTTATGGTGATCAAACAACACTATTTAATCAATTAAGATTCTATTAGACATGAAAATAAATATGATTTATCAAAGTACTCGGGAATTTACCACTTCTCTTTGCTAGATCTCCGTTTTGAACACTTATGGACACCTTCTTGTTGGGGAACTTCCACCGTAGTTACAAAATATCAACGGGTGAGTGTTTAGGATAAGAGGGGTTAGGTAGCACAAGTTCACAAGTATTCCGTCATAGTTTTAATTTATTTTTCTGTATGTTTAAGCCTCGGGTTAAGCCTCTAATTATAGGGAATGGGTAGGACTAAGGTTTTTAACATTCGGCCGCATCAGGTGTCGTGCGCAACATGATTAGTTGCGCGCGGCATCCCAGCGTAAGTGATTGGGTTGTGCTGCTATGGGCAGCACAACTAAGTGTCTTGTACGCGGCATTATGGTAAGATTCGATTCTATATTTTTGTAAAATTCTGAATCTTCCGTGAGCGCATCTCTAGAGGTTGCGCAGAGGGTCGCGCGCAACTGAATAATTTGCGAGCGCCTGCCCAGCGCGACTGATTAAGATGCGCGCGGATTTTCCTGCGGCAGCATTAAAATTTTACATAGGCGCTCCTAAATCCGTCATTATTGGGTTTTAAGCACGGGCTTAAGCCTAATAATGATCGGATTTAGATAATTGGACCTTGTTTAGCTTTGTTTTTTTTTAGTTTGGGCTAGTTTTTGTGTTTTGTGGCTTTACTAGTTATTCATAAGCATTCTCCACTTCAATCTAACACAAAGATGGTTTTATTTATTGTCATTGCACTTCATGTCGAGACAGGAGGCCAAAAGTAGATTCCTATAGTTAGCCCCCATTTTGATCGACTCTAGAATAGACAATGATCAAAGTAGTCATGGAAATAATTCCGAGACTCATTCTGCGAAGTTCTCAAAGAATAGAGAATCTTTCAGAAATGTTAAGGATGCGAAAACGATCCTTGGTTCGCTAAGTGTTCGAAACAAGTAGCTATTAAGGCTAGGAATAGATTTTTCCTAGTCTTAACACGATAAAGAATCTAGATTGATCCTTTGCAATTGTAGAACGCTTTTACAAGTAAAGGTGTTCTTGGTGATGTCAAGTCATGAGAAGAGATCGATTTTAAAAAAGAATAAAAGGGGATGATTTCCTCTCAATCGTGTCATCGTTGGTCTAAAGTCCCTTGATATGTCATTGAAACTTTAGCCTGACTTTGTCCACAAGATGAGTACCCTAACTGTCCGACATCATCCATTAGGGGCACGTGACTACATAGGCGCGACATCTTCTCGTAGCTTCTTAATACAGGGGGTGGACGGATACCCTAACTGTCCGGTAAGCTAGTAAGCTCACTAACTACTGTATTTGCTTCCAATCAAGAAGTGTATGTTCCCGATGGTTCGGCGCGCTTGTCAACTCGTGAGCTAATGCCTAAAGTAATCCTCTACCTTTTAGTTCCGAGAGGTAGATCTCGTAAAGCTTGGACTGAAGTGATATTTTACGCAACACCTACGCTGTACAATTTTGCGCCATACGATACGCCTTTTGCATTTTTGCGCTGCATGACAACGCCTTTATTATTGCCATACGATAAGCTCACTAAATCCGGACATTTGTAACATCAGTACAGTAAAATGACAAACCTGTCTATGGGTGCTTTTACGTAAAGCACCACCACGGAACGTCTTAAGACACTCTTACGAAAAACGTTCAAAACGTATGCTTAGGGAAGGCACAAAGCACGGTGTGCATGCAAGAATGATGCAAAAAATTCACAAAGAAGAAAACAAACTACAAAATTCAAAGAAATCTAAAAGACTTTGATAATTTGCACGCCAGTACGTCTATTAACGAGCAAAAACTGTTGAAAAATGATCAAACAGATTAAAATCGGGATTCCGGTCATTTTATTGACTAGTATCCGCGCGGAACTCAGTGGGTCACGCTTGCCAAGCGCGTGCAGTGTTCTGAGTTGCACTGTTCGGTCACGTCCAAGAGATTCAGTTGCGCGCGACATTTATATCAGCAAATTAAAATCGCTGAGCGCGATTTTCATTTTTCATTCTCTTTCTTCTTCCTTCGTCATTTTCGGTTCTTTCTCTATCTAAGAAGCTCAAATTTTATTCTTTTACAAAGCTAAAGGAACTGGATCTCGTCCCTTATTCAAATTTTCCATAATCCAATGTAAGTTTTTGTTAAATTTCGTTTGATTTTGGCTTAATCGGGATGATTTTCGAATCGTTAAACCCTAAATTTCGAATTTGGGGGTTTTCGATTTGGTCCATTATTCTTGAAATTTTTCGTTTTATGTTGTTATACTATGTTTAAGGAGTGTTTTGCAACAAATTTTATGAAAATGGTTATGTATTGAACCATATATAAGCATTTCTTTGTTTAAGTTCGTTCTTGCTCTTTTCTTGGAAATTTGCTCGAATCTATTACTTTTTCTTGCTCATTTTTGTTACATTTGCTGAGTATGAAGTAGATTATAGTAATGGAACCAGTATTAATTTCATAATTCACTTTTTGCGAATTTTGAATTGTTGAAAAATGGGGTGAAGCATACTCTTAGCTTATTTTTGCCATGTTTAAACCTCAAAATTGTTTGGTAGACGATAATCACGTTTGTATTACTGTTATTCATCTAGGAGTAGTTGATTCTTTGAGATTTTGAAATACAATCCCTTAAATGCTTAGTTGAAACTGGTATAGGATGGCTTTTGTGGGTGTTAGAAGCCCCCATTTATTAAGTTTAACTGTAGGTATCGTAGCCCCCAAGTATGTGTGGCATTCGATTTTTGTGTTTTGCCCTATTGGCAGCCGTTATGCTACCGAAATGGGTCTAGAATACGTGTATTAGCTTAGTTTAGGAAAGAAAATAAACTAATATAGAAACTTTATCCATCATAGCATGGACTCGCCTCCATTTGTCGATGCTGAGGAGATTCTAGAGGGTCCTGATGAGGTGGTCCTCCCACAAAAGAGGGTAACCTGTCCTCGACAGGAGGTTCGGGTGCTACACGTCGCAGCCGATCGACGTCGCCAGGAGGATGTTGTTTGGGAGGCTCCTCCCAACTGGGACCCTAGGGTCCTTAAGTGGGACCCAGACCATCATGTCTCGATCACAGGGTGGCGCGGCATCGTGAGTTCTATGCGCCTTCGTTTTTCTCTTTTTTCTTTGTTTTTTCTCTTCAAACCATAACCGTATTTTTTATTTTCCATAGAGTGAGCCTAGCATGATTCTATACGACTCTTGTGACCCGTGAGCCCGTTTTGCAAGTTTTCCCGAGGTGGCAAAGGAGATTGTGGAGCTTTCGGGGATTAACTCCCAGCTGGCGGCTCTTCGGGATTTATCGAGTTAGCCTTCGTCGTCAGCTTTCCTCCGTGGATTGCTGGAGTTTTGGTGTGATTCCACCAACACTTTCAACTTTCCATGGGGAGAGATTACAGTTACCCCTTTCGATTTCTCTATGATTACGAGTTTTCCTTTTGGAGGCGAGCCCGTAGCCATAGAGATCGTTAAGGGGTCAGACGAGAGACTGCGCGACCTTGTGGGGGACCGTCTTGCGGTGGCCCTTCACGTGTATGGGTAGTCTTGTCCGTACTTGGTTCTTTCCAACGAGTTGTCGGATGACGAGCTTGATCGACAGTGTACACCTAAGCAGCTGGCTCGAATATACATTGCTCACGTTATTTCCGTTATTGAGGAGAACGTTTCGCTATTGGGTTACTCATTTGCCTCAATGATTTGGGGCAAGTAGGTAACCTTATTTGGGCAGAGGTGTCGTATGCCCGTATGATTATAGCTATGGGGAAGGCGACCCGGGTGATGGATTCCGCGGCAGCTAATGAGGTGCCTCGGATCTCCCTTACGTGGCACGGTCATATCCTTGAGGTACGTACTTTAAGCTTCTTTCAATTATTATTTTTACTTTTCTCCTTTAAGCATATCATTTTTCGGTTTTAGGCTTAGGGATACTCGTACCTGTCTTTCGTAGCCGCCAAGACGCTTGGGGCTGCTCGTTATCCTATCGGCCATTGATTGGTCACGATTAAGATGAGACGACCCTCTTTATCCGGCGACTTTCGCTAGAGGATCCTTCCGGCGACTCGTGCGTCGATGAGTATTCTAACTACATGTGCATCATTTGATTTTTATTTATTTTCTAATGATTTTTCATGTGGTTGTGTTTATAGATCGATCTCCATCCTTGGACGTTGATCGTCAGAGTTCCTGAGGCTGTCCTGGCTGGCATGATTCGTTGGCGTTTCCGGGCCCTTTATTAGGGACTTCAAGTCTTCCAAAGGACAGACGCTTGGTTTTTAGGCGAGCGTGTTCTCTGGAAGCCTGCATATGAGGAGCCTAGGGTTCCAGTGGATCCTCCGATCTAGATGTTACGTCCGGATTTGCTGTCTACCGGGGATCGATCTCAGGCGATCCTAGGTTATCCAGCGGAGCTGCTGCTGATGCCGGATGCATTGTATCGGACTTTCATTGCATCCAGGCTGACTCTTATCCCATCTTTTGTTCCGGTTAGTATTTTAACTCTCTTTTGTTATTTATTTTTTCGGAACTTCCCTTTTATTGTATTTATTTTCAGCGGGTTGAGCTAAGTGGTTAGGTGCCTCCTAAAGCAGAGATCACATATACCGATGTCGTTGGGTCGGTAATTCGTGAGATCCTTCCAGCAGCGGAGGATGAGGAGGGGATACTGTTTGTTCCTGAGACGGTTGAGTCGGTATGTTCCTTATGCATATGTATTTATATATATATTTTTCATATACATTTTTTTGCTAACTGTCCTTGTATTTTGGAACAGGTTCCGCGAGAGACTGTGAACGGCATGGTGAGGACTTTGCGCGCTTTCCGAGCTGCTTATCGGAGAGCTCTCATCACTTTGTCATGCCGTGATCATCGGATGGTCGCGATAAGTTTAATATATATTTATTTTTCTTTTAATGAAGTTATCACACATTTTATGTATTAATCTTCGTTCGGATTTTGCAAGATGTGAAGCAGCCGTGTAGGAGTCGCCGAGCATCCTGACCTCCTTTGTACACACATTTTTTTATTAGGAAACAAATATATATATTTTTTTGTTGTACATATGACACGGTATTTTGTATATGTCATTTTCTTATGTTTCCATGTGTACACTTTTATAACAAAGGAAGGAGAATAGGAAAAAGAAAGGAAAAATGCAAAGGAAATAAAAAAGAAAATAAGAAAAACAAGGAAAAGGACACAAGGGTTAGTAAAAGGTAAGCGTATGATTTTTCTTAAGATCTCGTGAGATTCCGTCATTATGTATTCCAAAATACGGAAATAATCCTAACTTACATGTCGCAGTAGAGCGAACGCGCGCTACTGTAGGAGTTGTGTAGGCTTTTAAGCATTATTTCGTTCGAGCGAAAATTGCCAAAGTTTTTCCCCTCTTGGGTCTATTTAAGCATTATTTCGTGTAGGCTTTTAAGTATCTCGCATTCATTCGTTTAGTAATATCATAAGGAACCAAAAAGAATTAATCTCTCTAAATTCTCTCTTTTTTTTTTTTATTTGAACAATAGTGAAAACCTTTGAACAACGTTTGAAACAATGGGTTACTTCACTCTCAATCGAGGACAAACTAGCTTTCGAAATTTACCACCTAGACCCTCTATTAAATTATATGCAGCTAGCGATTAAGTTTGATTTTCTTCATGCCGCCGTCAACCATTGGGACTCTAACCATCATCTTTTCTTGTTTAAAGGGAACGAGATTGTCCCACTTCCTAGTGAGTTTGAGGCCTTGCCAGGCTTCCCTATAAATACTCTCCCTGTGACCTATGCGCCTACCTTGTTGGATCCCAAACCTATATTCCAAAGACTTTTTGATTTGTCTGACAATGGTATGACTAACATTGGAACTGAAGAAGGCGTAAATTTGATCCAATTTATTGAACACTTCGTCGCCCCTCGTGACAACATGACTAAACAACGCTTTAAAATTCATGCTTTATGTTATTGTCTTGTTGTTAATAGTTTGCTTAGGACAGGCAAAGAGTATGGAGATTATTCCATGGTGTCCATAGTAGAGAAAATAGAGGGATGTCATTCATCCGCTCCTTTGGCTTTGGCGGAAACCGTTCTATGCTTGAATCGCCTTAGGGGAGACCCTAACGAAAACGGTTTCACGGGAAGTCCACTCCTATTACACGTACGTTTTTTTTTCATCGTATTTCAGCGCAAGTCATGAAGTTACACTGGCATGACCAGCGCAATCTTCTGCGCTGCGTGCTGTTGGCGCACACGACTTATTTTGATGCGTGCGCAACCTGCTTGTGTAAAATCGCAAACTAATTTTTTTAATTTTTTTTTTAGGTTTTGCTCATGGAGCGTTTGCGAATTGTTGATCAGCCACAAAACTTAGAGGCTAATGGAGTGAGAAAATTCCCTGGACGTCGAATCCTTTATAAGCACAAGAATGAAGAAGAATGGACTTCGTTTTTCTGTCACGGGGTTCCCAACATACGGTTTGTGATTCCTTGGTTGAACATAAGTAGTTTGGTTGGAAATAGTTTTAATTGCCATTATATTAGGCTTCCAGGCCTATCTAGTACTACTTATATCTTTCCTTGCAGGGTAATGAGACAATACGGGATGAAACAAATTACTCCCCCGCAATACTGTGATGCCCTTAAAGATGTGATCTTCAAACATGAACGAATTCCTTGTTGGATGGAATATTGGTCAAGTCTTCCTAGATGAGTAGTACATAATCCTACCGCAAGTATTGTATTATCTTCCTTTTACAAAGCTTTGATGAATGCGGGGGATAAGGGCGAATTAAACAAGTCTCGATCTCAACTTCAAGCCGCCACAGCACGCAATCCACCTAAGCCTTTGATGCATTCGGCTACTACTACTCCTCCTAGTGGCCAAAACAAAGGAGTGAGAAGAAAATTAGACCTCTCATCCCCTAAGGCTCGTTCAAAGGAAACAAAAAGAAAACCTCTCTCTAAACCTGCGCAACAAGGTGTGAAAATCAAAGAACCTTCACCAAATATCGCAAGAAAGCTCCAATTGTCAAAAGGAAAGGAAAACAGGTTGCAAAGGCCCCAATCCCTAAATTGAAGAAAAATGTTTGGGTGAAAAAGAAGAGTATAGGGGAAAGCTCCAAGGCTTCTTAAAATACTGCGATGGAAACTACTCCTCCATTATCCTTGACAATCGAGGACATAGTAAAACCTTAGAGTGTTACACAATTTTATCATTAGTTTAATTTGAATAAAGTGTAATCACTGCTATGTTTTTTTTTTTGCTTTTGTCATTTACTATCTAATTCAATAATGTCTCTCTCTTTTGGATTTTAAGTGAAATAAAAATGAGCTTTATATTTTTTATTTTGATATGACCGAATCATATAGATTGCCTACGTATTAGTAATACGAAATCAGGTCTTTGCGTAGTTCTTCTTTTTTTTAAAAAAATATATTCATTATATAATATTTTTTATTTTTAATTAATCTCTTGAATATAAATTAAATGAAAAAATTAATCAAACTTTGTTGAAGAAAAAAAATTCAAATCAAAGTTTAATTTTTTTTATTTTCCGAGTATATGTTATATTCAAGAAACACCCTCTTTTTGTCGCAAGTAAAAGTCGAAACTTTTTCAAGCGTGATGTTCGAAAAAATCTGAACACTTAGAATGGTCTATTATTTTAAATTACCCCCCAAAAGTGATGTGTTTTGGCGTGTTATTCGGTAAAGTGCATAACACTTAGAATCATTCGATTGAATGCTAAAAATGATTTATTTAATAAATAAACCAGTTTATTCGGGTTTCATATGTAATATTTTTTAAGTCGATCAATGTTTATTCATTGGCGAATTTCATCTCCTCCAATATCAATTAATCTGACGGCTCCTCTTGATAGGATTTTAATTACACGGTAGGGACCTATCCAATTAGGCTTGAATTTCCCTCTTGGATTGGTTGGTGGACCTCTAACCTCCTTTAGTACAAAGTCACCTTCTTTTATATTTCTAGGTTTTACCCTTTTGTTAAAAAGACGCGCAATGCGTCTTTGGTAGACTTGTACATGATGCAAAGCTCTTAAATGTCGTTCATCGAGGAATAAAAGCTCTTCATACCTTACTCTCACCCATTCAGCTTCGGGTAGCTTACTTTTGAGTACGATGCGTAGGGCTGGTATTTCCAGTTCGATTGGTTGAACTACGTCCATTCCAAAAAACTATGTAGTATGGAGTTACCCCTATTGATGTTCGTATGGACGTTCTATAACCCCACAATGCAAAAAGTAGTTTATTCGGCTAGTCTTTATAATTTTTTGCCATTTTCTTAATGATGATTGTTATGTTTTTATTTGCTAATTCTACAGCTCCATTTATTTGAGGTCTATATGGAGATGATTGATGATGTTTTACTTTATAACGAGTTAAGAGGGTCTCGACTTCAGCTTTGAAGTGAGATCCTTGATCACTAATTAGTTCATGTGGAACTCCATATCTACAAAATATGTTTCGTTCGAGAAACTTTGCGACATGTTTAGAAGTGATATTCACGTAAGAAGCATCCTCAATCAACTTGGTAAAGTAATCAATGGCTATTAATACATACTCGTGCCCTCCTGCTCCTGTTGGAGAAATTTTACCAATTATGTCGAAATCCCCAAGTTGAAAAAGACCAAGGGGAAGTGAGTTTGTATAGTTCGATGGTGGAAGGTGTTGTAAATCAGTGAAATTTGACACTCTAGAAATTTTTTGACATATTGTATGCAATCATGTTCCATAGTGCACCAACAATACCCTTGTCGAGAAATTATTTTTGCAAGCATTTTACCATTCATGTGAGGTCCACAGACACCTTTGTGAGTATCTTCCATAAGGCGTGTGGATTCAGGTTGGTCTATACACGATAAGCTTTGACCATTAGGTCCTTTTTTGCATAATTGACCATTTACTAGACCGTATTGTGCCGCCAGTGTTCTTATGGCTTGTTGGTCTTTCGATGAAGTATTTTCAGGTTATGTTCCATGGGTAATATATTGGAGGATATGATCATACCAAGGATTATCTCCTTCGGTGTCATTTATTTCCTTTATTGCGTTGCAATATGCTGGTTCTTCTGTTCTATCAACGCATAATGGCATCATATTAAAGTGATCTTGAATGTTAATCATTGAGGCTAATTTTGCTAGCGCATCGGCAAATTTATTGTCATCCCTTAGGAGATATTTAAAATTAATATGTTCAAAATGCTCGATGAGTTTCTCTAGGTGTGCTTGGTATAATATCATTGTGGAGTTCATTATTTTTCATTTTTTTAATATATGATTTATAATCAAACAAGAATCTTCATATACCTCTAAGTTTTGCACACATATGCTAGCTGCTGCTTCTAATCCAATAATGCACGCTTCACATTCCGCGACATTATTAGTAACCTCAAAGTGTAATTTGACAGAGATTGGAGTATGTTCTCCCTCTGGACTTATGAGTAACACTCCTACGCCATATCCTTTTTGATTGGACGCACCGTCGAAGTAAATTACCCATTTATCATCTTGTGTCACGAGAATCTCGTCATCCGGAAAATGAGTAGTTTCTGCATGACTTGTTTGAATTGGATGTTGGGTTAGAAAATCGGAAATCACTTTTCCTTTCATTGACTTTTCAAGAATATATTTTAGCTCGAATTCGGCCAACATCACCAACCACTTGGATATCCTTCCTTGCATAGCTGGTTGTTCAAACAAATACTTTATCGGATTTTGTTGAGAAATTACATGTGTGGTGTGTGGTAGCATATAATGTCGTAATTTTTTAGCATATAATTTCTAAGGTGCTATATTTTGTTTCATATTTAATAAACTTTTTACTTATGTAATATATTGCACGCTCGACTTTTTCTACCTCTTTTGTTAACAAGGAGCCTGTGGTCTTGTCTAAAACTGTGTTGTCTAGCCTAAGAGGTAGTTTGGGTACTGGTGGTGCTAAAATTGGTGGAATTTTGAGATAATCTTTGATTTTTCAATGGCCTTTTGGTATTGATCGTCCCATTCATGTTTTTCCTTTTTTTTTATAGTTTTTTAAATATTGGCTCACAAGTCATAGTCAATTTGTTGGTAAATCGACTAATGTATTGTAGTTTGCCAAGGAACCGCCTATTATCTTTTTCTGTTTGAGGGGGAGGCATGTCAACTATTGCCTTTATTTTAGAGGGATCGATCTTTATACCACGTACATGTGCTTACTATGTACCCGAGTAACTTGCCAGAAGTTACTCCGAAGGCGTATTTTTGTGGATTCAATCGCATTTTGTATTCTTTTATGCGAGCGAAAAATTTGCGTAAAGCTTTTATATGTCAAATTATATCTTTGGACTTTATTATCAAATCATCCACATACAATTCTATTTCTTTATGCATCATATCGTGCAAGAGAGTCGTAGTCGTTCTTTGGTACGTAGCTCCTGCATTTTTTAAACCAAATGGCATTGTGTAGCAATATGTACCCCAAGGGGTAATAAAGCATGTCTTTTCTTCATCTTCTTTTTCCATTAAAATTTGGTTGTAACCTGCGTATCAATCCATAAAGGATAACATCGCATGTTCAGCCGTTTTATCTACCAATATATCAATATGTGGTAAAGGAAAATCGGGTTTAGGGCTAGCCTTATTAAGGTCCCTAAAATCGACACACATGCAAACTCGTCCATCCTTTTTTGGGATTGGGACGATGTTTTCCACCCATTCTGGGTAATTACATACGCGAATGAAACCTGCGTCCAATTGTTTTTGTAGTTCTTCTTTTATTTTTAATGCGACATCAGGTTTCATTCGTTGAAGTTTTTGTTTTACTAATTTAGAGGTAGGGTTCAAGGAAATGGTATGTTCCGCAATTTTCCTATCTATTCCAGGCATGTCCTTGTTGACCAAGTGAACACGCCTTTGAATTCTTTGAGCGTCGATATGAGGGTCGATCACTCTTCCGGATTTAGAGTTAAGCCAATTTTGATTTCTCTTTTTTTTCATTGGTTCTTATATTGACTATTTCAGTTTCTTCAATGACAGGGTTCTTATGTTCTCATTCATTAATTAGTTCAACCAATTTATTAATGTCATCATCCTTATTAGATTGATTGTTACAGAATTTGAAAGATTCAAGACAAGGCATATACTTCGAAATAGAGCATATATTATTAAATTCAAAATAGAGTACATCAAGAGAAGAATCCTTTTTAGGATCATTGTCCTTAGAACTAGAAAATAAAGATTCAGTAATGGCCAAAAGGCCTAAATTTTCAGCTTCCCTAGAGTCTATGCTAGATTCATCATTTGATTCTTCAAACATCTTCCCTTCGCCTGTGATGATCTCCTGTTTATCGCCTTTGTGATTGGTCCATTTGAAAGATTTCCTCCATCCATGCTCAAAGGTTTCATTAGAAGGGGTGATCAACGAGATTGGGTCAAAAGCTTCATCTAAAATGGCGTTCTGATTGGTCATTATAGCGACATGATTTTCCTCTAGTCCAAATAGCAAGTTAAACGCTTGCCCATCATAGCACCCTTGAGTTGGGTGTTTGGATTCAAAGATTTTAAGATCGTCATTCAAGAAGTAGTAATCGTAGAATATTTCGAATCCAGGCTTCTTGATTCCTTCCAGACCTAATGGTTCTAGAAAGTCGTAGCATGGGTAATCTTCTCTCTCCCTATTAAATTGTCCATTTAGGGGTACGGTTGTTGGTAGGATAGGAGTAAAGTTATTATCCCTTTCTCGTTATTGTCTCTACGTGTTTTGTTTTTTGCATCGTGAGACTCTAGTTCTTCTTTAGTTGGTTAATATCCCAATCCATAGGAGAAACTTTTCTTTGGGATAGGAAGTAAGAGGGATCTCTTCATTCCCATTCCCAAAGGCGTCCTAGGAAAAGTAACTACTCTTGAATAAGATGTTGTTTACTATCTTGGTGGAATATGGATCAAGCTTGAATGACTCTTCAAGGCTTTCTTCCATTTTGATTTTGTAGATTGGCTCTGCGGCAAATCCCCACATGTCCTCTTCATCATTATCAGGGTTTTTTTTTTCCAAAAGTGATTGGTCATTTATGGCTATTTTGAGTGGAGAAGCATGTATAGTCATAGGAAGCCCTTGATAGTTTAACCTAATCATTTGATGAATTGAGGATGGTATTGCTCCAAGATCATGTATCCAAGGACGTCCAAGTAGAAGGTTGAATGTAGGTTTAATGTCCATAACATGGAATTCAACCATCTTTTGAATTGGGCCTGTGGTAATTGGTAGTTTAACAGTTCCACACACCGATCTTCTCGAGTTGTCGTAGGCCCTAATACTTTGTGTTGTTGATTAAAAGTCTTTTTCTTGATTAAGGCCTAAGTATTTTGCAGTTTGCAATGGGCATACGTTTACAGCTGACCTATTATCTACCAAATTAATTTAAGAGGGATATTGTATCCCTTGCACCCTACAGTTAAGTTTAATGCATTTTTGTGGGTTGTGTATTTTGAAGGAAAATCATCATTTGTGAAAATGATTGATTTGTCGTATTTCTCGCTAGTAAGCAAGCAAACGAGATCTTGAGGGGTCGTGTCTATGCTTACAAACAAGGTCGTTAGAGCATTCATAAGAGAATTCCTATGTTCTTTAGAAGTACTTAAGAGTTCTCAAATGCAAACATTCGCCTTGGATTGGCGAAGTTGTTTAACCAATTGATCTTCCACCTCAAGTGGAGTTGGTATTGTGTTTTGCATTTGACCTTGAATTTGATTTTGTATGGTCAAAGATCCATTTGGTTGTGGTGTTGCTTGATAAACTCGCCCAGAACGAGTTAGATGATCTACTTCGTTTGGATTAGTTGTAAGACTCACAAACTAACTTTCTTCTAGAGGCTTTAAATGTGCCTCCATTTCAAGATGTTCCATGAGTTGTGCTTTATGCTATTATTCATCTAAGGAGAGATTTGATAGGTCTTGTGACTTCCTCAAGAAATGATCCCAATCAGGCGCTCTATTTGTCTCCTTTTGTAAACAAGATGGAGGTGGGATGGTGGCGTACTTAGAGACATATAAGTCTTGAAAGTCGTCGTCCCATAGTCCACATACTTCGTTAGTTGCCCCTATGAGTATTGTGGCTAGAGGTTTTTCTATAGGTGTGATATAGTCCACATACTTTGTTAGTTGCCCCTATGAGTATTGTGGCAAGTAAGCCTTTTTCGCTTAATTTTTCTAAAAACTCTTTATAGCTTACAGGAAATGGTGTAAATTTTCTTTCTCTTGTCCACCTCCTTCTAGGATCATTATTGTTGTATTAATTTGTATTATTGTATTACGTGGTGGTTGCAAATACATCAATAGAGGATGAAGTATTATCATTCCTCTTTTTGTAGTTATTCCTAGGTTGATGACGATAATGGGGTCTACTTGCTATCTCTTTAACAAGATCATCTTCAATCCTAGTAGCCAAAGAATAATTAATAGACCTTTTGAAAAGTGTCTAAACCAAGGTAGCGTAGATGTTTGTTGTACTTTTCATGATAGTTGTCGATGAATTTTTGTACCAACTCGAGTTCGGGTGGCCTTTGGGCAAGGTGGGTCGCCTTTTCTTGCCATCTACCATAGAAAGCAAGGAAACCTTCATTGTCGCCTTGCTTTAGCATTTCAAGTTCACGTAGAGTCGATTTGAACTCTACGTTACTCTCATATTGGGTAATGAAAGCCGAAACTACATTCTCCCATGTTGTTTTAAATTTCGGATCTAATCCATAGTACCACTCTCTCGCGGTTGGGTCTAAAGATAAAGGGAAAGTCAATGAATAAAGCATAGGATCAACTCCCTTTAATGCCATGGTGCCAGTAAAACACATTAAGTGGTTTTGTGGATTATTGGTCACCTTAAATATTGGCAAGTCCGTAGCTATGAACTTTTCTGGCAAAGCAAGTCCTGAGGGAGGATCAAACTTTTCTGCGTCAAAGTACTTGTTCCCCATGGTTGAACGAAAAACAAGATTCTCTAACGACATTTCTTTAACGGATAATTGTTCCATCTTTCGTTGCAAAGCTAGAGACTCGGCATTTTTCTTTTCAGCTTTTTCAAGTTTCTTAATTCTTCTTTCCTCGGCCTTTTGATCCTTTTCTTCTCTTAATCGAGAAATCTCTTCTTGGAGTTGTTCGATGGTTGACATTGTTGTTGGACTGGGACTAGTTGTCGAGGGAAGGTGGTTTGAAAGAGGTGGATTACTTGATGATAAACGTAGAATACGAGCGCCCGGGACTCTTCGTTCCCAAGCTTGAGAACCGGCCTTAAAGGAAGTACGAGAGGATATGTAAATCGATACGCTTGTTTAGAAGAAGGGAAAAAGAAATGACGCAAGATATATTTGAACGGATAACATCACCCTTAAACAATTCTCTAATGAAGGTATTGTTTGAACGAGTCAACTTGCTTTTTGAGAAATCAAATTGACTCGTAACAGTGGGCGCGCGCGACCAAATCTCTTGCTTTGGTAGGGGTCGCGCAACTTATCAATTTGCGCACGCCACCTGCTCGTAGGATTTATTTTTTTTATATTTTTTTTATTCGAGCGCTTCTTTTTTTTGTAAATTTTTTTTTCTTTTTTTTTTATTTGTTTTTTTATTTTTATGTTACCCTTTGAATATGACTCAAAATTACAAAGAAACTACTTCGTAATTGGGAACCTAGACCAAACTAAAAAAAAGAGAAATAGAAAAAGAAGACTATCCTAACACGTTGCAAATAGTAACATAAGCACATAAAGCATATCTTAAGAAGCGATGCACAAATCAATCACTCAACGTGTTGACTCATCATGACATCATCCTCCGAACATTTTGTTGGTGATATGGGTGGGATGATTGTTATTGATTTCGGGATAAAAGCTTAGCATTGGTGACCCCTAATCAATGAGCCAATCCCCAATGGTTAAAGTTTGTTATACTAATGCATGATGCAATGTTGCTTGTTTGGTTTTTACTTTTGCGCAAAAGGAAGATATTATGGATTCAAGTCTTGCTCTCTAAGTAGAGATTATCCAACTTAATTCTCGTTACAACCCATAGGCAACCTAGTGTTAGAAACCTTGGACCCTAACTAAGAACTAATAATGTAACCTCTAAGTCCCCGGCGGAGTAGGGGGTCCCATCGTAGGGGGTCCTTCCTTAGATGCTTATGGCCATTTAATTAAAAGCCTAGGACTTTACACTTGTTAGGGTGTATTAAGATTTGAATTCCTGATTATTTGTGAGACCTTGAATTAGAAATGATACTCTCATCATGCTTTTTTGTAAGAAATAAGTAGGAGTCGCCAATGAGTTTTAGGAAAACTCATAAACCTCGTTCATGCCTTTCTTCCATGTGGAGTTCATGGAATAATTAGCACAAATTTTAAGTTTATCCATGCCCAAATTGGTCTACATAAACCACAAATGAGTTCGGGAGCGAGGGTACTAAAATAACATTCCTTTTAGGGAGGAATCGCTATTCTAGCCCTAGTAAGGCCTCTACTAGCTCTTCGTTTTTTGCAATTTCATTACCAAACAATATATGAAACGCGATACCTAAAACTAAGTTAGTTGATTTCATTTACACACGTTAATTAACGTAGTAATTACATTGCAATGTCGTTATTCTTTATTTATTCAATTTCGTGAAAAGGACAAGAAAATAAACAGTATTCGCCTTGGCTAAAGTGATCAACCAACAATTAATTATCTTATTCTAATCTTTATTTAACGCATGATACTATGTGGAAATAATTAATTAGTCCTTTTAAGGTGATCAAACAACACTAATTTATTAATTAAGATTCTATTAAACAAGAAAATAAATATGATTTAGCTAAGTGCTCTGGAATTACCACTTCTCTTTGCTAGATCTCCGTTTAGAACACTTATGGACACCTTCTTGTTGGGGAACCCCAACCGTAGTAACAAAATATCAAGGGGTGAGTGTTTAGGACAACAGGGGTTAGGTAGCACAAGTTCACAAGTATTCTGTCAGAGTTTTAGGTTATTTTTTTGTGTGTTTAAGCCTCGGATTAAGCCTCTATTTATAGGGAATGGGTAGAATTAGGGTTTTGAACATTCTGCCGCAACAGGTGTTGCGCGCAACAGGATTAGTTGCGCGGGGCATATCCCATCACAAGTGATTGGGTTGCGATGCTATGGGCAGCGCAACTAAGTGTCTTGCGCGCGACATTATGATAAGATTCGATTCTATATTTTCGTAAAATTCTGAATCTTCCGTGAGCGCATCTCTAGAGGTTTCTTTGAGGGTCGCGCTCAACTGAATTAGTTGCGCGCGCCTGCCCAGCGCGACTGATTGAGATGCGCGCGGATTTTCTTGCGGTAGCATTAAAATTTAACCTAGGCGCTCCTAAATCCGTCATTATTGGGTGTAAAGCACGGGCTCAAGCCTAATATTTATCGGATTTAGTTGATTGGACCTTGTTTAGCTTTGTTTTTTTAGTTTGGGTTAGTTTTTGTGTTTTGTGGCTTAACTAGTTATCCATAACCATTCTCCACTTCAATCTAATAGGAAAATGGTTTTATTTATCATCATTGCACTTCATGTCGTGACAGGAAGCCAAAAGTAAATGTCTACACTTTGCGGCACCATGGAAGCCGCCTTATGGCTTGCAATGGTTAAGTCGTGCGTGGGGCTTGCATTGGTTGTATATGTGGGCGTAGCTTGGTGTAAGGAGGGTTATCCAATCGTAGGGGGTCACTACTTAGATGCCCATGGAAATTTAAAAGCCTAAGACTTTTCATTTGGTAGGGTGTATAAGGATTTGAATTCCTTATTGTTTGGAAGACCTTGAATTAGAAATGATACTCTCATCACGCTATTTTGTAAGAAACAAGTAGGAGTCGCCAATGAGTTTTAGGAAAACTCATAAACATTGTTCATGGCTTTCTTCCGTGTGGAGTTCATGGAATAATTAGCACGAATCGTAAGTTTACCCATGCGTAAAGTGGTCTACATAAACCATAAATGAGTTCCGGAGCGAGGGTACTAAAATAACGTTCCTTTTAGGGAGGAATCGCTATTCTAACCCTAGTACGACCTCTACTAGCTCTTCCTTTTTCACAATTTCATTAGGAAACAGTATATACAACATGATACCTAAAGACTAAGTTAGTTGATTTTTTTTACAAGCATTAATCATGTAAGAATTACATTGCAAAAGTCATTATTCATTGTTTAATCAATATTCGTGTAAAGAACAAAATAAACAATATTCACCTTGTCTTAACAGAAAAAACAAAAATTAATTATCAAATTCTATTCTTGATTAAAAAAAGAATACTATGTGAATTAATTATTTAAAAGTTTGTTTAAAGTGATCAAAAAACACTATTTATTGAATTAAAGTTATTTAAACAATAAAGGAAAAGGGATTTATCTAAGTGCTTAGGAAACTAACCGTTCTTCTTTTATGTTAAATCTCTGTTTAATGTGTTTATTGATGAGTGGCATTTATGCCACTCTTTTATCCTTTTTCTCTAAGGATTCTCCCCTCATTTGCGCTTGTTTGGCCCTTTTTCTAAGCATTTTTACTTAGTTTTGCTTCCTCCTTCCTTTTCTCCCTTATCTTCCCTTCTCTTAGTCTTCTCGCTTTGTTTTTATTTTGATTTCCATGCTTTGGTTTTGTAGGTATTATGTGCCAAAAGAAAGAGGATATCAAGAAGCCAAGCTAACTGTTGTGCGCAGGGTACTGTGCGGGCGCACATGTGAGGCTGTGCGGGCGCACAGCCCTGTCAAAACCCGCACAACCAGACTGAAAAAAAAGAGCCTAACCAGAGAGTTTGCGCGACCTTATGCGCGACTTGTGTGCGGGCGCACACACCTGATGCGCGAGCACGCAGGACTAATGTGCGGGCGCGCTAATTTTCCCCGTACCCTCAAAGTTGCAGCCGCGCACTACGCTGAGAGGGCGCACACACATTTTGTGCAGGCGCGCAGCTCATCTGTGCGGGTGCGCACGGCTGGGTTTCCGATTTATTTGCGCCTTGTTGTCCAAGTCTCTTTCTTTTGGGGGGGGAGCCACATATATATAGACGGGACTCTTTGTAATAGAAAACACTTAGTACTAATTCCATAGAACATTAGCCTAATCTAGAGAGAGAAAATAGATTGTTATTCAAGCTTGTTTTATTGTATTCAACTTTGCTCAAGCTTTAATCTTCCATCAATCAAGCAAGTATCCAAGTTTTCATCTTTCTTTAATCCTTTCTTTAGTAATCTCTTCTCCCTTCCTTTAATATTATTTATAGGTTTTATTGTTACTTATTTTTGTCTATCTTATTAGTTTATCTAGTTATTATTGATTTCATATATTTCAATCATGTTTTGTTTTGAGTTTCTTGTGTTTATTTCTAGTTTTGATATTATGTTTAATCTCCCTTCTCTAGGCTAAACTCTTAGCTAGGGGAAGGGGGTTGAAGATATGCATTGAATGATGGATGAATGATGATAGTTGGATTGATTACATGCCTTAAATTGATGAAAGACATGATTTTTAATGGCTTGAGATTTATTGTTGCACTTTATTTGATTGTCTTCTAGTTTAAATGCATGAAAATGATTTGAACTAGATTACGATCACCTCTATTTTAATGATTGCATGAGAATGAGTTGTTAAAATGGAGTTTCATGTATTGTGCTTCTTTATTCTCTTGATTTGCTTGTGTCTAATAGGATGCATGAGAATGATCCTAATTAGCATACACTAACTAGTTTAGTGTAGGTTTAGGCTTTATAAATGATTAATTTTGTTAGGGTGGTAGCTTATCGACCTATCTAATCCTTATAAAATTTTGGCGCCGTTGCCAGGGAGGCGGCTTGTTTAGCGTCTATTATTGCTTTTGTTATAGTCATTTTGCTTTCTTTTCTTTTTGTTTTTGTCTTTTTTTTGTTTTATCGTCCTTGTCATTGCTAATTGTTTGCTTAGCTTTGGTGAATGCTTAGGAGGTCTCAAGGAGCACCCTCACATCAAATTGACCACGAAATCAACCGAACCTTGAGACAAGTCCGTAGGCTTTATCAAGACGAGGGAAGAGGTTTTGGTGATATAGTTGATAGTGAGAGTGATACCTACTCTTCAAGTTCACCACGCAAATCAATGGCGGGACAAGAGAATGATGTCTTGTTTCGTGAGTTCGGAAATCTAGAGGATTATGAGGTCACGGGAGGGATTTTGCTACCCGTCACGGAAACCAACTTCTCAATCCATCCACAATATACTCGAACGGTCCAATCGGAGCAATTTTCCAGAAGTGCAAGTGAGGACCATATTGAACATTTAGACCGATTCCTTGAATTGTGCGCAATGATGCAAACCAATGAAGTGAGTCAAGACTACATTCGTATGCACCTTTTCCGGCAATCTCTCACCGGACGAGCAAAGAAATGGCTAAAGTAAGTAAAGCCTAACTCTCTCACAACATGGAGGGAGGTTGTAAAGGCGTTCTTGAAGCGCTTTATCTCCGAAGAGAAGACCGCCGAAATGAGAAGGAAAATTGCATCATTTGAGCAAGAGGCCGATGAAAGTCTTGGTGAATCATGGGAGAGATTCAAAGAGTTGGTGCAAGCATGTCCCCACCATGAGTACAATCAAGGGTTGCTCATGCGGTTCTTTTACGACGGATTGGAGCCCATGTCAAGAGCCAATTTGGATGTGGGGGCGAGTGGTCAATTAATCAAGATCCCTCAAAATCAAGTTGAAGCCGCAATAGAAGAGGTAGCAAAGAATTACTCTTGGGGGGGGGGCAAAGAAGAAACGTTCCAAAGAGAGTTGGTATTTACGAATTGGAGAAAGTTGATCAATTACAACATCAAATTGATCAACTAACAAAAGGGCTTTCCAAATTGAACACGAGTGTGAATGCAAGTTCAAGTGGTGGAGCAAGCTCTTCTCAAGTTAACTCTTTCTCTTGTCAAAATTGTGGAGGAACGAACCATGATACATCCTATTGTGGAGGTTTAAGCCCCGAACATGTAGCGGCATACAACACAAGGCAAGAGGGATTTAGAGGAAGCGGCGGTGTAGTAGCTTGGAGACAACCACCACCCGGGTTTGTACCTCAACCTCAACAATTGAACCAACAAGCTCAACCTTCCTATAACTCCAATCCTCAATATCAAAATCCACCTCCATCTCAACCCCAAAATCCAAGAGGAAGCTATCCAAGGAACAACCAATACAACAATCAAACCCAAGCACCTAAAAGAAACCATCAAGAACAAGCACCTCAAGCGGAGCTAACTCAAACTCAACTCCTTCAAGCCATGCATGCGCAAATGCAATCTTTTGGGCAACAAATGCAAGAGATAAGAGCTCACAACAAGATGGTTGATTCACAACTAGCTATATTGGCCGAGAGAACTCCTTTTAATTCACCATCCACTCTACCGGACAACCACAACCTAACCCATCTCACAATCCAAAACCCGATACATGCAAGGCGGTCACATTAAGTCGGGAACTTCCTATGAAGGACCAAATGAAGGGGATAGTGAGGAAAAGAAGGGAGGAGAGGAGAGTGTGAATGAATACAAAGGATATGAGAAAGAAAAAGGTGATGAGATAGAAGGTGGTTCGGAGAAGAAGAAGACTGACAATGAGAAGACAACTTCAATTCCTAGTGAGGCTAGGAATCTTGATGGACCGGTTCCTTTTCCCGGTCGGCTTGCAGAGAGAAAGTTGAATGACAAGTTCACAAAATTTCTTAGTGTCATGAAGAATTTGCATATCAACCTCCCTTTTCTTGAAGTTGTGACACAAATGCCATCTTATTCCAAGTTCCTCAAAGATATTCTCACCGACAAGAGGAAGCTCAATGATGAGCTTATCACCCTTCCACATCAAGTGAGTGCTCTTGTCCAACATAAGATGCCCAAGAAGGAAAAAGACCCGGGAAGTTTCACTTTGCCGGTGAATATTGGGAACATGGAAGCTAGGGGCGCCTTAGCCGATCTTGGAGCAAGTGTTAGTTTAATCCCTCTATCCATTGCTCAAAAACTCAATATTGAGATGATCCCTACAAGGAAGACAATTCAATTGGCCGATCGATCGGTGAAATTACCTTGTGGAGAGCTTGAGGATGTTCCAATTCAAGTGGGACACATCTACGTGCCTTTTGACTTTGTAGTGATGGATATGGAGGAAGATGTTAACACTCCTTTGATTTTGGGACGTGAAGCTCTTAAAACTTTGGGGGCGGTCATCAATTGCAAGAACAACACCATCACTTGTGAAGTGGCCAATGAAAAAGTTGTCTTTGAATTTTCGAAGTTGCTCAAGACCCCCATGGTTGAAAAATTCTATAGAGTTGATGTTGTGAATGAGGAGCTAGATCGCTTGGGGAGGGTCGTGATGAGGCCTCAAGATCCAATGATTGAAGCCCTTACATGAAAAGAAGAGTTCCACTCTCAAGAGGCTAAAGAATTTGTCATGGCAATGGAGGAATCCTCAAAGGAGGAAGTTGAACAACAAGTTGAGGTCGAGCTTGAGTCCAAGGAGAAGAAATTGGAGGAGAGTTTTAAGCCTCCTCCCAAGGTAGAACTCAAACCCCTTCCCCCTTCTTTGAAATATGCTTTTCTTGATAAGGAGGGAAAATACCCTATTATTGTCAATGCTACCCTAGATGGTCTTAATTTGGAAAAACTTCTTGATGTTTTAAGGAAATATAGGGATGTGATAGGGTATAGCATTGATGATATTAAAGGTATTAGCCCTTATTTATGCATGCATCGTATTCATCTTGAAGATGATCATTCAACCTCCATTGAACCTCAAAGAAGGTTGAACCCCAACCTTCAAGAGGTTATGAATAAAGAAATTTTGAAACTACGTGAGGCGGGCATCATCTATGCTATTTCCGATAGAAAATGGGTTAGCTCGGTTCATGTAGTTCCCAAGAAGGGTGGAATAACCATAATCAACGATGAAAAGGGAGAGGAAATCTCCACCCGAACGGTGATCGGGTGGAGAATGTGCATTGATTATAGGAGATTGAACAAAAATACCAAGAAAGATCATTTTCCTCTCCCTTTCATGGACCAAATGCTTGAAAGGCTTTCTAACCATGCTTTCTTTTGTTTCATGGATAGGTATTCCGGATTTTTCCAAATCCCTATCCATCCAAGTGATCAAGAGAAAACTACTTTCACATGTCCATATGGGACATTTGCATACCGAAGAATGCCATTCGGATTATGCAATGCTCACTCTACTTTTCAAAGATGCATGACTTCCATTTCTCTGAGATGCTTGAAAAAGAAATTGAGGTTTTCATGGATGATTTTACTGTTGGTGGCTTGTCTTTTTAACCTTGAAAAAGTTTTGAAAAGGTGTCAAGAGACGAGTTTGGTTTTAAAATTGTAAAAGTGCCATTTTATGGTTGAGGAGGCATTGTCCTCGGCCATAAGGTTTTAAAAAATGGCGTTGAAGTAGATCCAGCCAAGGTTTCGGTGATTGAAAAGTTGCCCCCTCCTACTTCCATCACGGGGGTACGGGCTTTTCTTGGGCATGCCGGTTTTTACCGGAGGTTTATCAAAGATTTTTCTTCAATCGCCAAACCCTTGACCGAATTACTCAAAAAAGAGGTTGTTTTTTTACTTTAATGAGGCTTGCCTTGAGGCGTTTCATAAGCTCAAGGAAGCTCTCATTTCTTCTCCCGTTGTGCAAGCTCCAGATTGGAGCTTGCCTTTTGAGCTAATGTGCGATGCTAGTGACTTTGCAGTAGGTGTCGTTCTTGGTCAAAAGAAACAAGGAAAATCATGTGTCATCTACTACGCAAGTCGGACTCTAGATGAGGCTCAAAGGAATTACACAACAACGGAGAAAGAGATGTTAGCGGTAGTGTTTGCATTCGATAAGTTTCGGTCCTTTCTCATATGCTCAAAAGTTATCGTGTACACGGATCACATCGCGGTGCGGTATCTCATGACCAAGAAAGAAGCAAAGCCTCGCTTGATCCGTTGGGTTCTCTCTCTCCAAGACTTTCACATGGAAATGAGGGACAAGAAGGGAGCGGAGAACTATGTAGCGGATCATTTGTCTAGGCTACCATTTGAGAACAAGGAGGATGTACCGATTAATGATGAGATAGGATTCGAGGCTCTCATGGCTTTGGTGTCAACTTCTACCCCTTGGTACGCGGATATAGCAAACTATATTGCGTGTGGAGTCGTTCCCCCGGAGTACTCTTCTCAACAAAAGAAGAAGTTTTTCAAGGAGGTGAGAAGATACATTTGGAATGACCCATACCTATTCAAGCAATGTGGAGATGGCCTTTATCGGAAGTGTGTTCCAGATCATGAAATTCAAGGTGTTCTTGAGCATTGCCACTCACTACCATGTGGAGGACATGGTGGTGTTGACAAAACAGTGGCAAAAATCTCTCAATCCTTATTGTGGTGGCCGACAATGCATAAAGACGCCCACCAATTCGTTGTGCAATGTGATAGATGTCAAAGGAGCGGAGGCATTACCAAGAGGGACGAAATGCCCCAACAAAGTGTTTTAGAAGTTGAACCCTTCGATGTTTGGGGGGGTGGATTTTATAGGGCCTTTCATTTCTTCTTGTGGGAATTAATATATCTTGGTAGCGGTCGATTATGTGACAAAATGGATTGAAGCCATACCCTCACCTACCAATGATCACAAGGTTGTGCTTAAGCTCCTAAAGAAGATCATCTTCCCTAGGTTTGGAGTTCCGAGGGTGCTAATTAGTGATGGAGGCCCCCATTTCGCCAAAAAGCAATTTGAAGCTCTCCTCAAGAGATATGGCGTTCATCACAAGGTTGGATTACCTTCCCACCCTCAAAATCAAGGACAAGTGGAGGTCTCGAATCGTGAAATAAAAAATCTTCTTGAAAGGATGGTGAACAAATCAATAAAAGATTGGTCTTTCAAACTTGATGACACGCTATGGGCTCCAAGGACGGCTTACAAGACTCCAATCGGCACGACCCCCTATAAGTTGATCTATAGAAAGGCTTGTCACTTGCCGGTTGAGTTGGAATACAAGGCTTGGTGGGCCATCAAAGAGCTTAATATGGATTTATCGTTGGCCGGTGAGAAGAGATTGCTTAAGCTCAATGAACTTGAAGAGCTTAGAGATGATGCTTATGAAAGCTCAAGGTTAGATAAGGAGAAGACTAAAAAGTGGCATGACCAACATATTCGAAACAAGAACTTTAAAGTTGGAGACAAGGTTTTTCTTTTACAACTTAAGGCTTCGTTTGTTTCCGGGTAAACTTAAATCAAAGTGGTCGGGTCCTTTTGTGATTTCAAAGACTACTCCTTATGGCTACTTTGAGTTAGATGCGGATGGTAACAAGTTTCTGGTTAATGGTCATCGTTTAAAGCATTACTTTTGCAAGGAAGAAGTTGGTATCATCGAATGTATATTGCTTGATCCTTTGGATCCCAAGCCTCCCACTTGAAGAATTTTTCTCATGGTCAAGCTAGTGACCTCATAAAGAAGCGCTTCATAGGAGGCAACCCGAGTTTCTAACTCCTTTCTAAACTTTTTTTTAGAATATTCTGATTTCACTTTCTCATTTTTGAATTTGAATTTGAATTTGATTATTTTTTTTCACCTTTTTGGTTAATAGGTGTTTGGATGAAGAAGGAACAAGGATTTTCTATTTCGAAGATGTGAGAATAAATCGAAATTACTCTGTGCGACCCTGTGCGCGCCATCTGTGCGGGCGCGCAGTGTGATCTGTGCGGGCGTGCAGGGAGTGTCAGAACCCGAAAAGATTTATTCACAAATTGAAGCTCGAGGCAGAAAGTTTGCGCGACTTGCTGTGCGATCTATGTGCGGGCGCGCAAGGTTTCTGTGCGGGCGCGCGTTCACTATCAGAACCCGCACAGATTTAATCAAAAGTTGAGATTCAAGACAGAGAGTTTGTGCGACCTAGTGCGCGACTTCTGTGCGGGCGCGCAACTCATCTATGCGGGCGCGCAGCTCACCTGTACGGGTGCGCAGAGCAGGAAAATCGGGTTTTAACCCTCTTCTTCCCGATTTCATTCTCATATTTTTGAAACCCATTTTTTATGCTCTCTTCTCTCTCCTCACAAACCCAAACCCTAACCTTCAAATTTAACCCATTTTTCACAAATTCCATTGATTTTCTTTCAAATCCATCAAAAACTTTCACTCTACTCACAAATTCATCCACTTTCTCTCTCCAAAATACCCAAAAATCCCCCATTTTCATGGTTTGCAAGCTTCATTGAAGGTGGTGTTCATGGAGGGTCTTAGTGGTTTTCAAGCTTCTACAAAGTGGTATAACTCTAAATTTTGCTATTTTATTACTTAATTTCACTTATTTATGCAAAATTTTTAGTTATTAAACATGAATTAGCTGGAGGGAATTGCATGTGATTTTGGTTTTCTTTGTGAGGGATTTGTTGGTTTTTAGTGTGAAATTTAGTGATTTTGGGGACATTGTTGTTAATACTATTGTTTTGGAAGCCATTTTCATGAAATTAAGTTGAGAAATTTGGTGTTTGTATGTTTGATAATGTAACTAATTTCATGAGAATTGCTTGCTATCATAATGTGTTTTGATCGACTGCTTTGTTGTTGATTCTTGTTGTCTTGGGAATTATATTTGTATGGTTAGTTGTTAGCACTAACCCTTTTGCAGATTGTTGAGACTTAGGTTGTTGTTGTTGTTTTCCAATTGTTGGTTAAGTTCAAAGGTAGTTCTCCTTTTGGTTGGGTTTTTTGTATTGGTTGAACATAATGAGCAAAAGAAAGAGCAGAAAGGAGCCCAGGTTAACGGTTGAAGAACCGAGTACCCAACAAACTCAAGCTCAAGGACCTAATGTTCCCCCTAGATTTAGATTTTCGAACAAGGTCCATGCTACGTTCTTCAACGACTTCACGGACGAAAGTTAAATCCCTCCCGACACTATGATCAACGCTCCATGAGAGCTTTAGGGATTGACGATTATATAAGGTCGCTCCTTGATAACTTGGGGATGAGTGAGTTCTTCAAACATCAATACCGAACTTATAAGGAGCCCACCTTCGAATTCTTGGCCTCTTTTGAAAAAGAGCCTCTTGGGAACGACTTCCAAATTTCCTTTCAACTGTTCAACAACCGGCACTCTATGACTCTAAGTGATATTAATGTATTGTTGGATTTGAACCCCGATGCGAACCTCCTTTCCCCTTCGTTGAGCCTGTTCCCTGAGTACGATGCATTTAGATGGTGGCAAACGATTATCGACTTTGAAGAGTTCAACACCAGGTATTCGGTGGCCAACCATATTATCCACCCTGTGCTCCGTATTCTACACCGCATTCTGGGGTTTGCGGTGTTTAGCAAGCAAGACTTGAGCAAGCTCTCGCATGAGGAGCTATTTACTTTGTGGGTTTCCACTAGGGAGGAATTGAAAGGGCGGCTCAATATGGGGTACTGGTTCGTCTTGTGCTGCGAGGCAATCTAGTCGGGCCACAAGACAGGAGAAATTGCCCTCGCTGGGATGATTACAAGGATTGCCAAGAAGCTCAACTATGAACGCTTCTTCCCCTCGTGCACTCAAGTTGGGGCCGACAAAGATCTATTCATCGACATACATCAGATGAGAAGGTCGGGGTTCCTCCAAGGAACTTCAGATGCTAACAATTTTCATGCCTGGATAGTTGACCGAGAGCACCATTGTATCTTGCCATACCCCAGCCGTACATTCCTGGAGCAGAATGCAAGGAATGTATGGAAGATTCCGCGAGATAATGGTGTGCTACCCACTGCTCTATGTGGCTTAAGGAATATGGAAGTCGGACAACAGCAACAACAACAACAACAACAACAGCTGCAACAAAAGCAACAACAACAACAGCAACAACAACAACAACAACAACAACAACAACAACAGCAACAACAACATCAACATCATCAAGGCATGAGTAGCCTTGAACAACAAATGATGAGCTTGCAACTTGGCATGCAAAGCATAATGGAGAACCAACAGGGTATCTTTATGAAAACCCAAGCTCTTTATGGTGCGGCCGTGGATAGGGGTGAGGTCACCCCCCTGGTAAAATACCCCTATTGGCCACCCCAACAAGGTCCGGTCCTTGGTTGGCAGGGATCACAACCTACTTGGCCCTATTGGCAACGACCCTCCTCCCACGGTGTTCCCCGGGTAGAATGCCTGACGGAAACCGGGTACGATTATCGTGCCCCTGGGGGGAGCGATTTTCGGGGTGACCCCAACAATCCATATGTCGACCCTACCCACCCTTCCGCTCTTCAGCTTCCTGCCCCTTTCGACCCGTTGCCTCACTGGCAACAAGACCTCTTCCGAGGTCACTATGGTTGGCCTCCGGGTTACTCTGGTGGTTAGGACCCACACGGCATCCCTCAGAACGGTTTCTCTTACGACACCGAGGATGATGGAGATGATGAAGAAGCCGGCCATAGTGGCCACTAGCCCCCCTTGTTCTTTATTTCTCCCCTTTGTCCCCTCCCAATGTTTTTAATTTGGCGCACCGCGGACGGTGCATTGTTTTAGTGTGGGGGGGGGGGGGTGTGTGTAAGAGGCAAAGGGATGTTTTTTTTTTATATAGTGTGGGGGAAGGCTTGTCTTCATGCTAGTGTGGGGGGGATTTCATTGTAGGTGGTAGAGCTCTCATGGTTCGGCTGGCTTTATCATGTTTTGATGTTGATTTATCTGCTTTATTGTGATGATTATGTCCCTGGGTGATTTTGATAAGTTTTTGCTAATGAATTTTCAAGAGTTTGTGTAGGTGATGGTGCTCCCATGAGGAAAAATCCAAACTCCCGATAGTCCAAACTTCCCTTAATCCAAATTTCTTTTAGTTTATTTTATTTTATTTCTATTTCTTCATTTTGTTTAAATTCTTATTTTCTTTCTTTGATTTTTAACTTTTTATTTTATTTTTGTTTCATCTCAGTCGTTTCTTTCATTTTGGCTTACTTTTGAAGCTTGAAAATGGAGATAAAGGAAGTCAAAGGGCAATTCGAGCCCCCTCCGATGAGATTGCATAATTTATCTTGTCTTCATATCAACCGGCATTTGGTGAGACCTTTCCTCTCTTTTATTTTCTTTTTCCTTGGGTGTTTATCTTAGGTTTAGCTTAGGAAGAAGTTGAATGGTTCGAGGATGTTTGTTTTTGGTTCTATGGAACCTGAGATCGTTGATGTTGTTATCGAACGATCACTTGTATGACGATTAGGATTTAATTGAATTATATGCCTCGTATGTGAACCTTTTTTATTTCTTCCTCTTTCTTTTGTTTTGTTTTCCCCTTATTGTGTTACAAGCATAATTATGACAATTTGAAATGATTTTTTATGTGTAATTTGCTCACTCTTTTAAATTGGTTTGCCTCGATGTGTCTTTGAATGCTTATCTTCCTAATTGATGAGGGTTTGCATGATTTGAGAATGCTTTGGGTTGAGTTAGACACATTGTAAGCTAAGATAGCCCGGTTTAGAACTTTTGAGGACGTTTGAACCCCTAGTTCACGGGAAAGTGGTAAGATGGTGTTACTCTCCGTAGTGAATAGGATTCCCTTGGTTAGTATTTGCTCTATTTCTTATCCCGTGTGAGCGTCATTTGTTCTATCCTTCATCATTCTTGTGAGCGGCACTTAGGATCCTTAACTATGCATGTCTTTATCTTTTTGTTGGCGTCTAGCTCCCAAGATCGTGACCATATAACTCTAGAGGAGGAAGAGGGCATTTCTTCTCATTTTTCTTTGTTTTCTTTGTGTTTTGTTACAAATTTGGTTTTCATTTTTACATTCACCCTCTTGCTAACCAATTTGAGCCTTATTTACCCTTTCTTGACTTAGCCATATTACATATCTATCGGCCTATATTCTACCAACCCTTGTAGTTAGTGAAGCATTAGCTTGTGAGGTTCGAGTTTGATAATGTTGAAATTGAGTAAGAAAGTTGTGTAATTTGATTCAAATAAGGTTTTGAAAGGCTATTCATGAAAAGAGTACGCAAAAAGGCTTGGAAAGAAAGTTGAAAGGACTTGAAACTCATGAAAACCAAGCAAAAAAAAAAAAATACCAAAAAAAAAACCAAAAAAAAAACCAAAAAAAAACCAAAAAAAAAAAAGTTGAAAAAGATTGAAGTAAGGTGGTGGGTTTGTTTTGAAAGGTTGTAAGTTTGAAGAATAGGTTCAATTCTTAGGATGTTCTTGAGAGATGGCCACTCTTATGCTTCACCTAGGAATTGCCACCAAAATTTTCAAATTGTTTCCCAACCATAACCCCTAGCCATGACATTACAACCCTACTTCAGACCCTTGGATTCTAGAAGGGCGTGGTCAAAGGACGGTGGAGGGAGATAGATTTCAACCCTATGGAAAGAGTATGCATAGTTGAGATGTTGGGATGACCTTATGACTCCACATAAAATTTTCTTTTTCGGTTCCCTCGAGAAACCATGAGGAGATAGCTAGGGGATGAATTAAAGCTAGTGGAGAAAACGCGGAACGTCTTGGTTGGGGCTAGGGCGGAGAATGAAATCATTAGTTCTCTACGCTTAGCTTAGGTTTGTCTCTTTCAACATTGAGCATCTTGGAACGTGTTTTCCCTCCTTGAATTGAGAAAGATAAGTATTCTTTGGTGCATTTATTTGCAAATGAGTCCAAATTGAGCATTCTATTACCTTGAAGTTTGATTAGTTTTGCGAAAATCTTGTCATGTTATGTTTATTGTGTTTGTCTTTTTGTTCCGGTTTTCCTTGCTTGAGGACAAGCAAGAGGCAAGTGTGGGGGATTTTGATGAGTGGCATTTATGCCACTCTTTTATCCTTTTTCTCTAAGTATTCTCCCCTCATTTGCGCTTGTTTGGCCCTTTTTCTAAGCATTTTTACTTAGTTTTGCTTCCTCTTTCCTTTTCTCCCTTATCTTCCCTTCTCTTAGTCTTTTCGCTTTGTTTTTATTTTGATTTCAATGCTTTGGGTATTATGTGACGAAAAAAAGAGTATATCAAGAAGCCAAGCTAACCGTTGTGTGCGGGGTACTGTGTGGATTCTGTGCGGGCGCACATGTGAGGCTGTGCGGGCGCGCAGCCCTGTCAGAACCCGCACAACCAGACTAAAAAAACAGAGCCTTACCTGAGAGTTTGCGCGACCTTATGCGCGACTTGTGTGCGGGCGCACACACCTGATGCGCGGGCGCGCAGGACTAATGTGCGGGCGCGCTCATTTTCCCCGTATCCTCAAAGTTGCGGCCGCGCACTACGCTGAGAGGGCGCACACACATTTTGTGCGGGCGCGCACGGCTGGTTTTCCGATTTATTTGCGCCTTGTTGTCCAAGTCTCTTTCTTTTGGGGGGGGGGGGGAGCCACATATATATAGACGGGACTCTTTGTAATAGAAAACACATAGTACTAATTCCATAGAACATTAGCCTAATCTAGAGAGAGAAAATAGATTGTTATTCAAGCTTGTTTTATTGTATTCATATTTGCTCAAGCTTTAATCTTCCATCAATCAAGCAAGTATCCAAGTTTTCATCTTTCTTTAATCCTTTCTTTAGTAATCTCTTCTCCCTTCCTTTAATATTATTTATAGGTTTTATTGTTACTTATTTTTGTCTATCTTATTAGTTTATCTAGTTATTATTGATTTCATATATTTCAATCATGTTTTGTTTTGAGTTTCTTGTGTTTATTTCTAGTTTTGATATTATGTTTAATCTCCCTTCTCTAGGCTAAACTCTTAGCTAGGGGAAGAGGGTTGAAGATATGCATTGAATGATGGATGAATGATGATAGTTGGATTGATTACATGCCTTAAATTGATGAAAGACATGATTTTTAATGGCTTTAGATTTATTGTTGCACTTTATTTGATTGCCTTCTAGTTTAAATGCATGAAAATGATTTGAACTAGATTACGATCACCTCTATTTTAATGATTGCATGAGAATGAGTTGTTAAAATGGAGTTTCATGTATTGTGCTTCTTTATTCTCTTGATTTGCTTGTGTCTAATAGGATGCATGAGAATGATCCTAATTAGCATAGACTTCTTTCATTGATTTGCCTAGACTATTAAATGAGAATGAATTGTTAATGTAGAATCTTATTTTCTTTGGCATGTTCATCATGATAACTATCATTGTTCCCCTCTTTCTAATCATGTTTGAAATCCCCAAACCCCTAGCGTCATTTTCTATTGATTTTAATCATCATTTTCTTGCTTGCTTGTAGTTTTAGTGTTCTACTAAAAAAATCCAACAAAACAATTCCCTTTTCACACTTGCATTAGTGATATTTGATGTTGAATTAGCGTGCTTCCCAAGTGGTTCGACCCTTTACTTGCCACTAACTAGTTTAGTGTAGGTTTAGGCTTTATAAATGATTAATTTGGTTAGGGTGGTAGCTTAACGACCTATCTAATCCTTATCATTTATGGATTTTCTTTCTTCTTTGTACCTTCAAGAGCATCAATGGATGGATTAGGGTTGAAAATTAGTTTGGAAGAAAGAGGGAAAAGTAGTATGATAGTAAGAGAAGTAGAGAGATTAGGGTTTTGAGAATAATAGGGTTTGTAATTCTGATTTTTCTGGTCCGGTAATGTTGAACGAAGACCCCTATTTATAGGCGTAGGGAACTAGGCTTAGGGTTTTGGATCTGCGTCTTCAGGTGGCGCATGCAACTCTCTTAGTCGAGTTGGGTGCCGCACGTATCTCAATGAGTCGCGCGCGCCAGGCGCGCAGTTGATTGAGTTGCGCTGGTTTGCGGTTCTCCTTATACGAAAGCGCATTTTTAAAACTTCCATAACTTTTGATTGCGGAGTTGGATTAAGGCGTGTGAGATATAATCGGAAAGCTCTGAATGTATACTTTCCAATGCCGTTTGAATTAGGTAAATATGTTATGGATCAAAAGTTATGGCCGTTGGAGTGCAAGGGTGTCAGTTTTAGGGCCAGGTTTAGTGTTTTGATAATAACTTCTTCGTTTTGGCTTGGGACTAGGCTTATAAGATACCGTTGGAAAACTCTTTGAAAGGTGTATCCATTTGTATAGGCCTTGCATAGGAATTTGATGTTTGGTTTATCTGTTTGGCTCTGTTTTTCAACAATGTAGGTTCCATTGGATGTAATCATTGCATTTGACGCATTTTGGTCCGTTATTAATCATGTTTAAACATGTATGAAAATGTTTTAGGCCTAATTATATATCGGAAAAGGCTCTAAGATAAATGGGTCTCAAATATGGGTTTCAACTTACTTCATAATACATTTCGTAGTCCATAAACACTTCAACTTTGATCTAACATGAAGAACGGATTTTTGTAACATCATCGCACTTCCTTTCGGGACAAGAGGCTAAAAGTAGGTGTCTACACTTGGTACATAATTAAGGGTAATATGCGTAGACATTACTTGTGAATCAATGTGGTGCAATGAGATCGTGCGAGTTGTGAGCACTCCAAGTCTTAGTGCTAGGCACTTTGATATTTTGGACTATGTAATTTTTGCTTAATTTCTCGTTTTAATTATTTTAATTATTTTAATAAATTTTTGAGGCTAGGCCTCGGTTTTATGATCGGCATTTGCAAAATTTATTTGGCAAATTATTGGTCTTTACTGGTATAATTAATTGGATTAATTAAGATGGATGCGGAATTTAGTGGGAGCTTCAAATATTAATTACGCTTATTTACATAATTGGTAAAGTAACTTTGACTAGTTTTAATTAGGCGTGTTAATTGGATTAACCACCTAGGTTAGTTACTAGTTATTGCGTGTTTATGCATTGTAACTTGTCTTATCGTTGTAAAATTCGTAGGCCATTATTCACAAATAGTGAATGGAGTAATAGAATGTATATTCTCTCACAGGTTTTTATAAAATGGCAACTAGTGGGGGCCGATTAGTATAGAAAATACGGACTGCGATCCATGATGTATTTTTGTAAATCTAAATACAGTCTGCGTACCGTTGAGTATTTTTGTACCTTAATATTTATATTAGTCCTAATTGTAGATACTGGTAGTTGCATAATTTTGGTCAAGTCTTGAATACGGAGGTTCTTGGAAGACAAAGCCATGAAGTTTCAAAAGAAGACCTTTTGAGGACTTGAAGAATTAAAGGGGTCATGCTAGTTGCGAATATGCATCAAAATACTTAAACTTTACATATTTGTGATCATTTATATATGAATTATATGTTAGATGCATGTTTAGGATTTTGAATGTTGTGATGATTAATTAAGTTCACTTAAATCAACCAACATAGAAACCCTAGGTCCCTAAAATATTGAGTGAAATTACCATTCCAAAACAACACTTATTGAGCTATTGAGAGTAGTGATGGGCCACGCTAAAGCGAGGCATCACTATTACTCCCTAGAATCATAAGGCATACCGGGTATGCAAGTTAGTTTTGGTTATACTCAACGATATCAGTGATGGAGTCCTAAAATGTCGTGGCAAATTGAATAAATTGTTAAGAGAGCATTTGATGCGACGATTTATTCAACCAAGAGTGGCTTGGAGCCATTAGCAAAGCGTTGCTTACCTTAGGAGATTGAGTGTTAAGACAAGCCAAAGAATGCTTAACCACTCTTTGTTTCTTTGGATCTTATAATCGACTTATTCTCGCCAAATGGGGACAAATTTAATGCGTAGATAAGACGTTTAATAAGATTGAAAATTTCCATGAATACCTTTTAATTTTCAAACTTATTACTCCCTCCGTTTCATAATGATGTTCCTGTTTCGCAAATCAATGCAAAATTTTACCCATCATTGACCGCAAATTCATTAATCTCACACTAGAAAAAATTATAAAATTTAGATATTAATAATCTACTCACCAAGACGAATCAAACTAGATCCCACATGACTATATTTGCTCTTTTAGATTAAGAGAAATTTAGAAGATTCTCTCTTTCTTAAAAAAGTCAAAGATTCAAAACGGGAACATCATTGTGGAACGGAGGGAGTATGTTATTTACTTGATAAATGGTTATACTTTGCACTTATATTTATAGAATTCCAAATCAAACTATATTGTTTTCCATGATTGGTAAAGGAAATCTTTGAGAATGGTTCTCAAAGAAAGGTAAAGCATTTCTAAAATACAATTCTTATAAATGACTTTTATAACAAAGTCCTAAAGGACGGTTCGACATCATGTATTCAAAATACTAGGTAGTTTTGATAAAATATTAAGTATTGAGTTGCAAACTCAAATTGTCAATATTGACAACTAAAATATCTTTTCGCTTAATAAATAGATGAGTAGGACTAATTGATGTAGTAATTCGAGCATGAATTAAAGGAAAAGACAAAACTTTGTTTTACGGCGCACTAGGTGCTTAATTATGCCTAACAAAGTATAAAAATCAAGGTATTTAAAGAAATTGTATGATAAGAAATATAGGAAACGAGGAATATAGAAAAAGAATATAATTCCAATTCTGCTAAAGAGTTCATGTTATTCTAATTAACTTAGAAATTATTATCTTCACAAGTATCGGATACTGCTTGAGTGTTCCACTTTAGAAGTGACCTCAAACTATTGAAGATAAGATAAGTTATCGACTTACAAGCTTAGAATGAAGCAAGTGGTGCTACATCAGTTGTAAGGTCGTATGCTTTGTTTAAAGACCTTTAAGCTAAGGCTGGAACAAATAAATGGTTATTTTGTTCCATAATCAGCAATTGATCTGTTTACACACGGAAAGACTCACATTCAAAGCAATGAGCAATAGTTGCAAATTTATTTGAAGGACATGGTTGTCTAAACCATGAGTCAAGAATGCTTGATTATAAACAAACATTTCCTTAACATGATGAACTGGCAAAAGCTCATAGTCATGGGCATGATTTGCGTTTCGAACATCTTAGCAAAGTTAAATCGATAAGAACGTACTCAAGGCTTTATTAGATAGGCTCTTGATAGTTGATCGATTCGGGATCGTTCTAAGACAAGCGAGTCTTACTTATAGACACCGACAAAGTAAAGACCTATTTTTCTTGTTATAGACAATTGACTCCAAAAGCTAAAGAGGATTCATTTACTTCAACGTTTCACAAAGAAATTGAAAGAATATGGCTATATTCATCAAATGTGAACAAACTTGACCTTGAATAGTTCAAGAGTTTAGTGAAGTATAGAATCGAATTGGCAAGGTATCAAAACGTTTAGAATAGATCGAGCGATGTTTGCTTGAGCCAAGCGTGATCATCACAAAGTAATGAAATTGAAATTTTCATAAATAACTCCATAAAGAACATAGTGTGTCTTCACGGAGACCTCGATGCCATTAAAAAATGACTCGAATAATGATGGATCACATCCCTTCCTATAAAGTTCTTAAAATTTTAACAAAGGACAAATGTTACACTAAACAAAATGTCAAAGATAAGAAAGGACACCATATTCAGTTATGGATAGAATTAACTTATAAATTTCTTTTCAATTATATGTTTAAAACTTTTAGCCACAGTAAGAGTTCACTAGCTCAGTGAGAGCTAAGTGATTCAGTGGGAGCTCACCGGCTTAACAAGAGCTAGGTGGTTTAGTGGGAGCTGAATGGCTCATTAAAGGCTAAGATAGCTCAAGTGGGAGCTAACTTTTTGTTTCAGAACGAACTTTTACCCAAAGACAATATACATGTCTCTTTGTAAGCATTCAAGTGAGACTACGGGCATTGCCTCCACAACCTAATTGAGAACATAAAGTTTGTTGCTCTAAGTGGTGTCTTTATGGAAAGTACCACATTTCCAAAAATGGCAAGTGGGAGGAAAATGAACTCAATGACCATCGAGATAAGCAACAAACTAGAATTGAGAATCTTGGAAGACCTTAAAACTGCTTCGTAAGGATACTTGATCAAGAATACTCAAAAGGATTTTAAAAGTGCCTTAAAAGAGAATTCATAACTCAAAAAACTTTTGAAAAGTTAAAGTAAGATAAAGATAATCAAAGGGCTTTGAAGCGCCTTGAAACTCAGTGTTTGATGGAATTACCCCGTATAGGTATAAATCACTAATGTCTTGGATTGAATCCTATAAATTTTTTATTAAGTTAGAAATAAACTTAAGACTTACAAGCATACTATTTACTATTAGATAGTAAGGGAATAATGTATTGTAAAATAGCTACGACAAATCCAAATTTCGAATAATGGTTAGAGGCCATAAAAAATCCGAAATAGACTCCATGTTTTGAAATCATGTTTTAAAACTTGATTAATTTGCATGAAGGGTGAAAGACCCATCGATTGCAAATAAGTTTTCAACAATAAAACTAACAAATGTGGAAATGTATATGCATACATAGCTAGATTGGTTGAATAGGATACAATTAAATTCACGGAGCTGATTTTAATAAAAACCTACTCACCAATCGGAATGCTCAAGTCTTTTCGTGATTGTTCTAGCAAAATTTTTTACATATGAAATATGGAAAAATAGATACCAAAATTGCCTTCCCAAAATAGGATTTTGGAAGTGACTATAAAATAGTATAAGGGTTTTGAAAATATAAATAATGCTAGATTTGAATGCAAGCTCAATGAATCCGTCATTGGATAAAAGGAAGCATTGCATATAGGAATTGGAACGTGTTTTCTCATAAAGTTAACAAGATCGTTGGCTTATGGAAAAACATAGAGATTCTGATGAATAAAAAGTTTAGTGGGAGCAAAAGTAAATTTCATAAGGGTCCAACGGAAAATTTACGAACTCTATTGTGAAATAACTGTCAAATACTAAATGCTTAGATTTGAAATTATTTTCGACAATAGACCAATCTAAAGGCGATACTTAGTACATATTGGGTATTAAAATGAATTAAAAGACTTAATAAAATGTTTGAACGTATAAAGGAATTTACCGTGCCGAACATGAATTGAAAGACTTTTTAAAAGACTTTCGACCAGTATGTATAAAACTCAGTAAAAGTTTTAACTAGGTATAAGCTAGGCTAAATACCAAGTCAAACAAGAAAGACTCTAGTAAGAGACTTTCAACCGTATCACATAGCGAACAATTCAGTTAAAATATTACATGGATGGAATAAGATTGAGAATTGTTCTACAATGAAATCCATCATGTAAAGCTATGATATGGAATCGTCACACGACTTACTTGCTTAGAGAATATGAAGTAAGTATATTATACTAGCAGTCACCTTGAATATAAGTAATAGATCGTTAGATTATGGCCAAGAACATCTAAAGTACTTGGATAAGTAACAGGATGAGTTCTTGACTTGTGGAAACAAATACAATTTGAAATTGATGTTGCAAGCACAAAACTTAACAAGGATTAGATCCTTAAGAAGGAAGTAGTTTATAAGCACGAGCTTACAATGAGTCGTGGCTTGAGAATGGTAACATGGATGTGCATCCATGTGTATAGTGCAGAAATTTAAAGTAAATTTCCGTGATCACAAGTGAATAGGGTATCCCAAATCATTGTGAGTCGTTTGGAATAAAACTCAAGAAAAGCATCATTTTGAAGTCTACTACAATATATGTTTAGAATATTGTTGCCTTAATGGTGATAATAAAGAAGATGTTCTATGGAAAGTTCGTTGTTGAACGTTAATGATTGTAGGCTTTCAAGTTATAGATCCCAATCATGAAAATGAATGAGAGCCATAACTTAGACAATAAATCCTATATCACATATAATCCATGGCACTCTCAGATTTTATCATCTTATTATAAAAGTGATCAGTAATGAAGATGCTAAGATTAGCAAAGTAGTTATAACTAAACCTATGCAATAAGTGAATGACAACATTCACAATTGCATGAAAGAAATCAAGTGTATTAGATATGGGTGTGATTTCTATAGATGTTTTATATAGAGTGATAATCCTAAAACATTTGGAAAAACAATTTATCATAAGATGAACCATTCAGGTTTTGGAGTAATTTAAAATTTCATGCAATTTTTTATCACTCCGTTTGCTATTTATTTGTTGTTTAGAATTAAATAATGAGTCCATTCGATTCTTGAAATATTCAAAATAGGGCATCAAGACCAGTCTTGGTAAGGAAACACCTATTAAGTGAACATTGAATATTATAATTGAAAATTATCCCTAATCGAGTTCATTTAAACGATGGACGATTAATGACCATTTGAGACTATTTTGTAGTTTGATTTATAGCACCATTTCTTGTGCTACAAGGAAATGATCATCATGAATCATTTGCACAGGTATTGGTTTAGAACCATACTAGATCGGCCAATGAGAATACTTTAAGAGATTAAAAATCGTCATAAGTATACTTCTCATTATTGCTATCAGAACATTTTTCCTTAACCATGAGTATTGTGAGCTTTCTTGTTTGAGTACTGATTCGCTTTGATGATTGTCAAATGTCCGCCGTAATAGGGGATTATGATGGCATCACTCGGGCGGCTAGATCCTCTCAGTAAGAGAAGCTACATTACAAGACTGGAAATGTCCCGCTACTAAAAATAGGGAAGATATCTTTGTTGTTTAGAAGGCCTCTCGTAGAGCGAGACTGTAAAATGCATGGCCGTGCTGAGATGGATTTTAGAAATTATCAGTTTATTGACAGTCGGACTCTTAATCGAGAAACTCTTCGGGACGTAATAAGGATGACAAATAAATCTTACCTAATAGTTCATGAGGAGGCATTAAGCGACATAGGAAAAGGGCTATACACTAAAAGCACACTTGTCCGGAAGGACAAGTGGGAGATTAAAAGAAATGGTGTCCTTCGAACAAGTTTATTATTCCGATAGGGGGTTCGGAATTATTAGAACTCTAATTATTCGGTGATCAAGTGATCGGAATGCCTGGGTGGAGGCCGCTTCCGATCAGTAATATTAATGTATAATTAATATTACAGCTTCATATTGACTGAACCCTTCGGGTCACACCAAGAAACTAACGAGCCGAAGCAACGAATTTATTCGAAAGGAATTAATTAGTTGCCCGAGTAATTAATATTTAGACGTCGGAAATTTGAGCTTGGAGCGTCGAAACTGAGCGTCGGAACTATATCTCAAATGTCGAGCCAAAGTTTAGGAGCGTGCCACGTGGCAGCACACCATGTGACAGTACACGTGGCAACCGCCAAGTGGCATCAGCTATGTTGGCAGCCACCAAGTGCCAGCGCGCCACGTGGCAGGTGGCAGCAACATGTGGCAAAAAAAGGGGACGTGGGCCCGGGTGACAGGTCATGGACACGGGCAAAAGATACTGGCCCAACCGAAACCCAACGTGGGGCTCAAGGTTGGGTGACGCATGGTTAGTTCACAATGCATGTGAGTTACCTTGGGGACCAAGTGAGAAAGTGGTCCTCACCTAACCATGTGACACTTGTTACTTATTCCTTAGTTTATTTAACTGAAGGTTGAATTCATCAATCTTTCCATGTGGGATCTTTTTGTTAAAAAGTCCCACATTGAAAGATGAGTGGAATTCACAAGGATAATTTCCTTATAAATAGCCAAGGGATGGCCTGGGATTGTTCACTTGAGTAAGAGTCGGAAAAGGCATCACTAGTAGTTAAAACCTTTGAAATCAAGAGTTCAAAAAGGCATCACCTTTGTGAAAACCTTTGAACTCAATTACTCTGGTTTCGGTCGGGCCTTGCTAACTCCAAGGCATTGGACCTAGTCGGTGTTCGTGTTGTGGGTGGACTTCCGTTGGAGGTCGTTGTAATTTCGAGGCTAGATTTCGAAGTAAGAGCCCCTCGAGGTCGGGCGAAGAACGCGTCAAAGGTATAATTATTATCCTAATCTTGTCATTAAGTTAATTATGTTTATGGTTTTATTTATTGCAAGTGCGGTCTTGTTTTTGGGTTTGTTTCTGCGGTGAGTCAGACTCACCAAACCCCAACAAGGCCTTTACTTTATTCTTCTCGTATTCATGTGCGCTTTTTGACTAACATACCATCAATAGGTTAACCCCAAACCTGTTTATCTATGTTGGTTAAATATTAATGCACAAATAAACCTATGATCACTTGAATTATAATCATATTACCTAAACAAGATATTATTAATTATCTTATTAACCGTGATTACAAGAAAAAATTCTCTTTAAACATGCATAAAAGGCGTAATCAAGAAATAACAATAATAATATTCATAATAATCAAAATCATAACTATAATCATATTAAAGCTTAATAATAGTAGCAAGATCCTAGGCATGATACTAACAGGATTAATAACAAACCATAACATGTCTCTAAACAATAAAGATCAATTAAAAAACTGTAGGGAATATCTCAAGCGTTATCCCTAGCTTGAACCCCACTGTGATCATACACTTAAGCATGGTGGCGTCCAAAGGGAAAGAAGATAGAGCAAAAGTGTCGCCAACAAGTTTTAGGAACTTGTAAACTGTTCACAGGGTGAAGGTTACACCCCTTAACGATGCAGGAGATCATCAACTCCAATAGGTCTAGAACCATGACTGGTAGTTCGGGAATGAAGGTACAAATCCAACCTACAAGAGATTGAACCTGCCCTAATAATAGGCCTCTACTTTATTCTGATCGTATTCATGTGCGCTTTCTGACTAACATGCAATCATTAGGCTTACCCTAAACCTTTTTATCTATGTTGGTTGAATATAATGCACACATAAATCTATTATTGGCGATAACTTGAATTATAATCAAATTAACCCTAAACAAGATTATAAATTATCTTATTAAGCATGATTACAAGTACCAATTCCCTTTAAACATGCATAGAAGATGTGATCAAGCAATAACAATAAATATAATCAAGCAACATAATAATCATCATAATAATAATAATTATAACCATTATAATAATCAGAATCATAATCATAATAATCCCAATTAAAATAATCATGTTAAAAATAAAGCATAATGATAGAAAGATCCTAGGCATGATACTAACAAGATTAATAACAAACCCTAGCATGTCACTAAGAATCAAAGTTCAAATATATAGCGCTAACATGATACTAACATGAATATTAGGAAAGAAAATAGGAAGCATCACAGGAATCACAATTGTCATATTTGATATTAAAAATTATAGTTGTTACCCTAATTATGATATTAGGAAGATCAAAACACCCTAACATGACACTAGGAATCATAATTACAACCTAGACATGATTTCTATATCAAAATATCAATAAATCAATTAAAGCACTTACTTGGATTCCTAGTATCTCTTTCTAATAATAAAATACACACGTTAGTAACTTCAAGGAAAATAATAATCAAACAATTAAATTAAATAATTGAAATAAAGATTAAGACAGTTTAGACTAGATTTGGGACCAAACCCTCATAAATTAAAACCTTTCACGTGTAGGGAGAAGACAACTTCGAACTATTCTAAGTGCTTCTAAGTCTCGTGAATGCGGAATTTAGTATGCAAAAACTAGGAAGAGAAGATAGAGAGAATATCAAGTGATTCTTGATGAGAGTTTGTGGAAAATGATTATTATTGATAATTGATGAAAATTGACGGTTGAAAACAGAATTTTAAGAGGCTATTTATCGAGAAAATAAGTCGGATGGATAAAAAAACGAATAAGAGTTTCAACGAGAATAAAACACGATTAGCGCCAGACGCTGGTCATTAGCGCCAAGCGCTAAGGCTAGCGCCATGCACCACGCATTAGCGCCAGGCACTAATTCCTGTCATCATGCGCTAATCATTAATATCACGCGTTTTCTCAATTTTGATAAAATTTAGCCGTACAAAAGGGCAAAATGGTATTTTCCCTTAAAACACTCTTTTATTCTGATTAAAACTCCAAAAAGTCAACAAAGTCAATTTATCAATGCTAATTGAATTAGGAATGAAAAGAACCTTCTAGAAGAATCTAGAAGACTAAAATCAATTGTAATTGCATTAGGATTATAAATCCATATTAGGCCCTCCTCTAGATCATTGGACCGCATATAAAAATCAAACCGGGCCTAGTTTAGTAATTTGGCCATAACTTCCTTATTATTCATCAGAATTGGGCTTATAATATATCGTTGGAAAGCTATTTTCATGCTCCATCCAACTACACCATTATTGGACCCTTTCCATGGACCAAAACAAACTGGATTGGCTGTTTTCTTAAAATAGGTTTTCAAAAATAGAGATAAGGGAAAAGAAAATAAAAACTATCCGCAACACTAGACCTTTCACACTTTCACCTCATTCGATTATGATTCGACGTGAAAGGTACTCATCACTGGGTTTGGTTTTAGGGATACACAAATGGGTGTCTACAGAAGCCCCCACTTTCACTGGGTATGGAGAAACATAAGTTTCGAAAACAAAAGTCAAAGTATCGATAGGGACGGAGAATGATTCATAACGTTCTACGATCCTAAATCATTCTTGTAACGCCGATACCTGCAAACTAACGTTAGTTAAACAGATAAGAGGGTTAAGAAACACGTATCTTGCACTGTCGAGCACACGTCTCTGAAGGGTAACCGGTTTGTTGTTGTATTTGCATTGTTGATAACCTTCCGCAAGCCAGGGAACGCCATCCTGCTGTTTGTTTTGACGCCTGAAGACTGCTACGCCTGTAACTGCTTCCAATTCCGCCATGATAGACATCTGCAAGCTAGAGAACCCTATCAAAGATTGCTTCGCTTAAACCACCTTCTAACACTTTGTGACCATCTTCCGCAAGCCAGGGAACACGATCAAAGATAACTTCACTTGAAATCACCTCCAGTTGCTTGTGACAACTCTCCGCAAGCTAGGGAACACTATCGAAGATATCCTCGCCTCAAGCTATCCTCGTTTGTTGTGATAATATTCCGAGGAAATTTACCGAAGACCCACACTTGTCGAATTTAAAGCTCGCTTGAATTTTGCTTCCGCTATTCCAGTACGTCGGCGCTTTCGCTGCTTTTGAACCTGTACGTCGGTGCCTTCTGAATTGTGAACCAGTATGTCGGTGCTTCTGCTGCATGAACCATTATCTCGGTTCTCTTGCTGCATGAACCATTATGTCGGTGCTTTTTGATGAGCCAATACTTAGGCGCTTTAAACTAAGTGAGACGATCGTTTATCAGGTCGATCACTTTATGCAATTTTAATCAAGCCAATTACTAAATCATGTCAAATTGCTTAGAGGGGCTAACTGGCGTACCAAGGAACCCGAAATTGCTAGATGCGGTCAAAATAACCACTCTGAATGGCTGAGAATTCTGTCGCCACTGAAATTTCGCTAGCGCCGCAAATTAGGCTCTAGCGTCAGGCTCTAAACCTTATCGTCTGGTGCCAAGGCCTGTCACTTGGCGCTAGAGTCGAGATTTCTGTAAATACCCCTCCTCTTCGTCATTTCCGTCGCTGCTGCTTGCTTTTGTTCTAAAATCGCTGCTGAGCTTCAACTCAATCGTTCTTGCTCGTTTCACAACCAAATTCGCTCAAATTTGTTGCAAATCGAAGCTTCTTTCATCTACTTTCCCGATCTATGTAAGTTTTCTCCAACACACTCCAGTTTTGATGAATTTTTAACATATTTATTCATGAATTTCCTGAAAATTCGAAACTTATAATGCTTAATTTGCTATGTTTGTCAACTTTTATGCCATGAAATTTCTTGATTATGCTTATATATTACCTTGGGAGTAATTTGAGACTTGTTTGACTCAATATGGTCCAGAAAGGAACAAATCACTATTGTTGGACCTCTTAAGGTTGGGAATACAATGTAGCTTGTTCTTGATGTTTTTGCTAGCAATTCTTGTCCAATTTGTCACAATAATTACCATAGTATTACAAGGAATTGTTTGACTGCTTGAAAAATGCCAGATATGCTCAATTTGAAATTGTGCTATGTTTTAGTACTACGTAGTATGTTTTTTGCGAACATAGTATCATGCTCAATTTGATTTTGCACAATGTAGCAGGGCTAGAAAACGAGGTTCGGGTTCACGACCCCGAGACACACGACGAGAGCATGAGCCCGTAGAGGAGGACGCCGACCCGTCCACTTTTCTTGGTCCCCTCCCTGAGTGGGATGAGCCGACTCTATAGTTCTCCCCCGTCCACCATATTTTTTAGAAGGTGCGACGTGGGATCACGATTGGTAGGACGCGATGCGACGGCTTAGGCTGCGATACCCTAGGCGACCTGTACAAGATGCACATCAGCGTCGATGGAGAGGTGAGACTTCTCTAGGAGTCTTGCGGGTTAACTTCGCTTTTTGAGACCTCGGAGGCGATGATTGCCTCTAACGAGGGTCACCACATGGCTCGCGCCTTGGTAGAGTTCTTTTGGGACACCACCAACACTTTCCACTTCCCTTGGGGTGAAATGATGGTCACCCCGACCGACTTCAGTCTCATTACGGGACTAGAGTTTAGTTCTATTGTGCTGCCATTTGATAGCGAGATCAGTGTCTTCTCACATAAGGTTGAGGAGATGTTGGGTCCGATTGCTGTTCGGGCTCGTGCTGAGGTAGAGTCGACTCTATTTATTGCTAAGGGCATTCACCGATCGACTCTAGCGACGGCTTTTGAGGATGATGCGACCACCTGAGAGCAACGGGTGCGCATCTTTGTTCTTATCTTGTTGTCAAGGATGTTTTCCCCTGACAAGGGTAGTAGAGTACTGCTTTACTACCTACTTGCGGTCCGTGATCTTCACTTGATCGGGATTTATGACTGGGCCTGCTTGGCCTATGCTGACCTTGTTCGAGCGTTACGAGACTCGTGTCGACACCGGTCCTTCACGGGGAATGTCGCTATGTCCGGCATTTGGAGAGTCGTAGAGGTAAACTTTATATCCCATAAAGTTTATCTCTAAGCTTTGGTTAGCACTTGCTGATACTTTTTTCCTTTTTGTAGATCTAGTTCTACGAGTACTTTCCTTCAGTTGCGCCGGCGAGACCGTCGCCGCACGAGTTTCCGGTGAGCGCTTGCTGGGGAGGCCGTCGCGCTGGGATGTCTACTGCTAATGTCTGAGATTAGATCCTCTCGGTATGGTTCTTTGAACACTTTCGTATTACCTTTAGTACGTTCTTATCTGATAGACGTTCTTTGCAGGAGCCTGACGTGCAGTACCGGACGTGGATTGGCTTGATTATCCCTGGGTTAGCTACGTAGTACACCGCTGAGCGTCGCAACTTCTTAGGGACATATGGAGCGATTTATTATCTTAGAGAGAAGGTTGCTATTCAGCATTCCTTAAACACTTTCGTCGTTTCTGCTCCTCCGCCGCGTCATATATACAATGGCGCGAGGATGGTGAGCATATCAAAGAGGGATGGCGCCCGTTAGCGATCTTATACGGTCCTTGGACGGTGCTATGAGGAGGAGCTGCTGCCACTATTAGCTCCATCCCCTGTTCTTGTTGAGGAGGTGGCGGTATGATTCTCATCTTTTACATTTTTTTAAATAGCCCCCAAGTGATATTTTACTGATTTTGATATGCTTTCGTCAGGCTTGACCTACTGAGTTCGTGCCACCTCGTATGTCCATCCATTATCAGGGGACATACGGGCCGATCGAGGAGATGATTCCTCTGGCTCTAGAGGATGAGCGCTTCGTGGAGCAGTCGATTCCTCGCCACCAAACTCGGGTAAGCTTTATTATTTTACAATTTTGTTCATATATGTTATGCGTTGTTACTGACTTTACTTCTTTGACAGTTCTCGCATGAGGTGGTCACGGCGATGGCACGGTGAATAGATGCCTTCCGGAGCCAGCTCGTTCGGATGAGGAATGTGGCTACGTGTCGTCGCGACGACGCTGTTTAGGAGGTAGCCTTCCTTCTTATTTCTGCATTGTTATGCCTATTTTGATTGTTTCTGACTTAGTTTCTTCTTTCAAGGTCAGCACATTCCTTCTCGCACCCGGACGAGACCTAAGGTCCGGAGAGACTGGACAAGATCTAGCTCGAGACGTCGCCGTACTGGTTCTGGCGGTCGGGGTGGTCGTTCTGAGGCTGCTCGGACTGATGCGGTGGAGAGCTCGGGCTCTTCATCTGAGGGTGCGCGTGCTAGGCCGGTAGGCCAAGGAGAGGCTATCTCGGCTCTTAGAGGTGGTGGGATGTACGAGGTCGGCTCATCATCGCAGCAGCCTCCGCAGCCTCAGCCTCAAGGTTATCTTGGGTTGACAGGTCCTAATTGCTGAGTTTTCCACCCCCCAAGGAGACTAGAGCTGGAGCTAGGGGAGAGGTTACTCCTCGTACTGCGCAGTTTTATGATATGACGGGCGTCTCTCATCATCTACGTCCTCTGGCGCCGTAGTTTCTGCCTGTGTTTATTTTACTTTTGACTTATATAAAACTTTTCCTTTACTAGACTGATTTATTAAACATATTTGTATGTACATACCACTATGAGTTTATTTATTTAACATATTTATTATTTTATGTGTATATTTGTGTGTGCAAAGAATTGTGATAATTAATAATTTTGCGCAAAAATTCCGTCATTTTTATTATTGATGGAGGGTATCCGACTTTCTCCCCCAAAAAAGAAAATGAAAAACAAAAATATTGGATTTACAAAAAAACATAAAATGTAAGTCTAAATAAAATCTAAAAAAAATATAATTAATGTAATTTATATATTTAATTAAAAGGATATAAAAAGGATAAAAAAAATCGTAAAGTCATTGTTCAGACTCGAATCAACCAGAAAGACGCGGTTTTTGAAAAGCTCGTATGATAAGACACGTCAGCGCCACCTGGTGCCACGCGTTTTGCGTCAGCTCCAGACGCTAATTCTTAGTGCTTGGTGCTAGGCTCTGGCGTTAGGCGCCAGAGTCTGGCGTCTAGCGCTGATGAGCGCTGACTCCGAATCCTTTTCGGATTGAAACTGTGTCGATGTTGTATATAAATACCCCCCTGATCAGCCGATTTTCTTCATAATTTTAGCAGATTAAATATAGTCTTAGCTTTTAAAAAAAATAAATAATCATGTCTTAAATCACTAAGAGTTTTACCAACTTCACTCATGAATGGTGTCGGTCTCGAACTACCATGCAGAGAAAAGAATTAGATTAAATATAAACTTTATCTTGATATAAACTTCGTTCATACCACCTTAGAATATTTTGATGTGGATACTCATTGTTTTAGACTAGGGTGTGATGAAATTAGCCCTTTGCCGGAAGAATTCTGTGCTATCTTAGGCAGTCATCCCTAGAATAAATGAATATTATTATAAGGATTTTGAGCGCTTTTTTAATTTAAAAGACAAAGATCTAACAAATATAGTAGATGGTAGCATAGTTAATTTGAAAGAATTTGCTCGCCATTCTTTTGATAGACCTTATTATTAGTCTTTTCATGTTTATAGAAGAAGGGCTTTTCTCTTTTGCATGCTTAACCAATATCTTCTCACTAGTGGTAGACCTAATGAGGGTCAAGCAATTATATTAATTGTTTTGGAGCAGATTGAATCTTGGAGAAATCCAAAGCCACTAATTGTTGGAGAGACTATGCTTAGTGTTGATGAATTGAAGAGAAATCCAAAAGCACCTTTTCGGGGCTCTCCAATTTTATTACAGGTAGAAAAATAATATTTTTTAATTACAGAAATCAAAAACATATTTTTGTATAATAATATTAATTTATTTGCATTAAATTATTTAAAGATGTGGCTAATGGAGAGACTAGAATTAATTAGTCCTCTCGACAATGTTGAAAAATACACTCCAAATTGCTATGTGGGAAGGAAGAAACGCTTCTCTAAGATGGGGCGCCATGAATGGAAGAAAGTCTTTGCCTCTTGCAACTTTTCCATCAAGTGGATCATCCCTTGGTGGAAAATTGAGAAGATGGTTGGTGTCAACAAGCAACCCTTCTGTCGTCTTCCAAACTTAACCAGGATGACTTTTTATTGTCCCTGTAGAGTAAAATGACAATACGGCCTACTTCAAACAATTCCTTTTGAGGATCTTCGTCGTCCCTATGATTTCCCTATTTCTCAAGAAATAGGAAAATTTGATGCTTATTAGAGCGCTAGACCTTTTATGGGAAGTGATTACCCAAAAGGTTCCTCCTTCCTTGCCCAATGATGTGAAGAGTAAAACTAATGTGAAGAGTCGTCTAGGTGACAAAGTGATTCCTGTTAAGGAATGTTTGGGTGAAAAGGTTGAATTTAAAACACCTACAATGCCTAAGAAGAAGAACTTTACTAAGGATAAAGGGAAATGAAAAGCTGACACTTCAGAAAAGAAGGCTTGGGTGGAGATGACACATGGAGTCCTAGCTAAGGGAGAAACTATTTACTCCAAAATTTAATGTAGGTCCTCTAAAGGATGCCTACTAGCTAAAGTCATGGATGACGAAGAGGATGCAGACAAAAATTGGAAGAGAGCAAAGAAAGAGAAGAAAGATTAAAGCATTGCTTAACTTTGAATTATTAGACTTAGTTTTAAATTTAGAGTTAATTTGTTTTATTTGAAATTTATTTAAATTCCATCAATAATGTAATTGATTAGTTTATTTTATTAATGAAATTTCAGCTTTTTAATATCTCCTTTAAATTTAATTTATTAAAGCAGTGAAAACTAAAAATTTAATTTTTCAGAAATTTTTCGAGTATGGAAGTCGAAAACTTTCCGAAAATCACCGAAATATTCCCAGTTGCTTACAGAAAAATGGCGCCGCTTCTTCGCGACTGGCGCCAGCTGCAGCAGTCTGGCGTCAGACGACAAATACTATTGTTTGGCGCTAAGGTTAACCAGCTGGCGACAGAACTTTTTTTGTGACGTCGATGCTTCGACAAATTTTTGTCGAATTTATTTTTAAATCTGGAATGCGAGGTTTGCAAAAAAGTAAAGTGGTCGCGCCCGTAAAGGGTTGCCTACATATCCTTTTTTAAGGAATCAGGCTAAATGTAGCTCTCTTGAGTATCCTACTCAAGTAATTATGGGTAGTACCTTTTAAGTTGGTCAAGATTTGTCATGTTCAAGAACTCATTGCCATCCATATCAGTTAATTTTGCTGCACCTCCTGATAGGATTTTTTTGACAATATAGGGACTAGGCGAATTAGGTCTAAATTTGCCCCTTGGATCTAAAACATTCTTCCTTAATGCTCTTAACACCAAGTCTCCTACTTTGATGTTTCTTGTCTTGACCTTCTTATTAAAATGTCTAGCCATACGTGTTTTATAGCATTGAGTATGATGTAGGGCTTCTAGTCGTTTTTCATCAAGTAGAATTAGCTACTCATATCTCGCCCTAGTCCATTCAACTTCATCGAGTTTGATTTCTAATGCAATGCGTAGAGATGGTATCTCTAACTCTACAGGTTGTACGACATCCGTTCCATAAACCAAGGAAAATGCATGGCGTATTTCCTGTTGATGTGCGAATTTACGTGCGATAACCCCACAGTGCGAAATGGAGTTTGTCAGGACAATCCTTGTAATTTTCCGTCATTTTTTCGATGATAGTCTTTAGATTTTTATTAGCCGCTTCAACTGCTCCGTTTTCTTGAGGTCTATACAGAGAAGAATGATGGTGTTGAATGCCATAGTTTTGTAACAATTCTTCACACTGAGCTTGAAAGTGAGTTCCATTGTAACTTATCATTTCATGTGGGACTCCATATTGGCAAATAATATTTCTTTCGATAAAGAGTGCTACATGTTTTGCAGTGAGTTTAGCATATGATTGTGCTTCGACCCACTTTGTGAAGTAATGAATTGCTACTAGGATATACTTATGACCTTTTGTTCCTGGGGGAGTGATTTTACAAATAATGTCAATTCCCCGTGTAGATAATGGCCATGGTGAAGTGTAGTTGTAGAGTAGAGATGGAGGAACATGTTGTAAATTGGCATAAATTTGGCACTTAGGGCATCTTTCACATATTTAAGACAATCCCTATTCATGGTAGTTCAATAGTATCCTTCTCGCATTATCTTTTAGACTAGCATTTTTCCATTTACGTGAGTTCCACAAATGCCTTTGTGGACTATCTTTATTGCTCTTTGAGAGTCCTTTTTCCCTACACATAAAAAAAGATCAACCCTTAGGTACCCTTTTAAGTAACTCATTGTCTATGAGTACGTATTGTGAAGCCAAAAGTGTTAATGCTCGTTTTGCTCTTTTATCAGCATGAGGTGGGTATTCTCTTTTAGTGACATAATTAAGTATATCCGTGTACCACGGTTCTTCTTCTTCTTCTTGGATCACTTCATCGTCTTCTATAGCTTGAATATAAGCCGGTTTTTTCCTTTTTTCTATAGTTAGATGCATTTGCTCGATTTCCGTAGGAATCCTAACCATTGAGGCTAGTCTGGCAAGGGCATCGGCAAATTGATTTTCCTTTCTAGGTAGATATGTGTATTCACCCTTTTCTAACTGATTAGTGAGAGTTTCCAGATAAGTTTGGTAAGGGGCTAGACTTTCGCTCCTTACTTTCCATCTTTTAGAAATCTTGTTGATGATCAATGAAGAGTCTATGAATATTCGTAATTTCTTCACTCCTAATGCCAACGCTGTTTCAAGGCCTACCACGCATGCTTCGTATTCAACACCGTTGTTGGTAACGTTGAAATCTAGCTTTATGGAGATTGGAACATGCTCTTCTGTAGGTGATACTAGTAATACTCCAACGCCACATCCCTTTTGGTTTGAGGCTCCATCGAAGTATAAGGTCCAAGTATCATCTTCTGTGACAATCAAGTCTTCGTCTGGAAATTCATTGTCATATATTGGCGTTGAATCTTCTATTAGAATGTTCGCTAGAAAATCTGAAACCACATATCCTTTGATAGCTTTTTAAGGCATGAATCTTACATCGAACTGGGCTAAGTTTACTATCCATCTTGATATGCGCTAATTGAGTGTAGACTTCTCGAATAAATACTTGAGTGGATTCATTTGGGAAACTACAAAGATTGTATGCACGAGCATGTAATGTCTTAACTTGGTTGTGGCCCACACCAATGCAAGGCACAATTTCTCAAGTGGTGTATAACGTACTTCATACTCGAGCATCTTTTTACTTAGATAGTAGATTGCATTTTCTTTACCTTCTACTTCTTTTGCAAGCATGGCTCCCATTGTTTCTTTGGTGACTGTTAAGTACAACCTAAGAGGTATTCCTAGAAGTGCTGGTGCTAATACAGGAGGATTTGCGAGATAGGCCTTGATATTTTCAAAGGGTTTTTGACACTCATCATCCCACATTACTGGTACATTCTTTTTAAGATTCTTAAATATTAGTTCACATATTGTTGTCAATTTTGATATGAACCTGCTTATGTATTGCAACCGGCCAATAAACCCTCGAATTTGCTTTTCGGTTTTGGGCGGTGGCATTGACATTATTACCTTGATCTTGGTTGGGTCTATCTCTATTCCTCTAGAGCTTATTTCATAACCCAAAAGCTTGCCTTAGGTGACTCCAAAACCACACTTAGATGGATTCAACCTCATGTTGTATTTTCTTAGTCTTTCAAATAATTTTCTCAAGGCTACTTGATGGCATGGGAGATCTTTTGACTTCACAATCATATCGTTCACATATACTTCAACTTTTTTGTGCATCATGTCATGGAGCAAGGCAGTCGCTGCTCGTTAGTAAGTAGCACCAGCGTTTTTCAACCCGAATCGCATTACCTTGTAGCAGTAAGTACCACATGGTGTTATGAAGGTTGTTTTCTCCATGTCTTCTTCTGACATGAGAATTAGATTTTATCCTGCGTATCCGTCCATGAACGAGAGAAGTGCATGATTCGCTGTATTATCTACCAAAATATCGATGTGTGGTAAAGGGAAGTCGTCCTTTGGACTTTCCTTATTTAGATCTCGATAGTCGACACACATTCTTACCCTTCCATCCTTTTTCGAGACTGGGACGACGTTGGCCACCCATTCGGGCTATTTGGATACCCTGATAAAACCTGCAGTGATTTTTTTTAACTTCTTCTTTTATTTTAAGAGCTACGTCGGGTTTCATTCGACGCAATTTTTGTTTTACAGGTTTCATTCCTTGAATTAACGGTATGGTGTGTTGAGCTATTTCTCTATTAATACCAGGCATATCTTCATATGACTAAGCAAATACATCGATAAATTCTTTAAGTAGATTGATCAAATCGGATCTTTCTTGTTCATTAAGTGTTAACCCGATTTTAACTTCTCTTTTAATGGTTGAATCATTTGAGATATCAACCGTCTCAGTTTCCTCAATTATCGGTGTTTTCTTTTCAAGTGTTTCCATTGCTTTAATAATTTCTTTGTCATTTTCATTGTTAGTTAAGAAATGCTCGTCATCTTGGGTTAAAGAAAAGCACGAGGAGTAAGAGGAAGAAGACATATTATTGAACTCAGAAATCATTACATTTAAAAGAGATATGTCCTTAGGGACTTGATTGCTAACTATTCTAGGGGAAGGGATTGAAAAAGGAGGTGCTACAACTAAGGACTTAGATGAGTCTATAGGAAAAGACTCTGACTCCGACTCAGACCACTCTTCGAACATTGGTCCTTGCCCTGTCATTATGGAGATTCTCCTTCCACTTGGAGTAGTCACCTTGATTGTCTTGCGCCACTCTTGTAGTGATCCTTCTGCCAGAGTGATGAGCTTTATGGGGTCAAAGCTTTCGCTTTGTAGGACCATTTGGATGACCGAGGAGTTATCCTCTATGTACTTCAGCTCATCTTTTTCTCGCTCAAATAGTAATCCCATGACATTAAAGTCAAAGCATGAGGGTGCTTTCTCCTTGTGGATAGGATTTGGGATTTCATCTAGAAAATAGCAATCTAGGAAAATTTCGAATACTGGTTTCCTTATGTCATTTACAACAAAAGGCTCGGGAAATTCGTAGCATGGATAGTCCTCTCCTTCTTTTATGAATTGTCCATTGAGAGTAAGAGGATACTGATCCAATGGGATTGCTTTCTTTTGGATGCGAGCGTTCCTACGCGCTCTAGACTTTTCCTGGGCTCGCTTGAAATATTCCCGAGTCGGTTTGAAACCAAGTCCGAAAGTGTCTAACTTAGGGAGGCTAAGTAATTCCAGCGATTTTTCTATTCCTTTCTTCTTTCCTAGAGTCATTCCAGGAAAATGCCCTTGTTTCTTTAGAATAGCTTTTACTGTCATATTAGAGTGGGGGTTGTGGCAGAGAGAGGTCCTTTCATCTTCCTCGATTAAGGAGATGTCTTCATTAAAGCCCTACAATTCTTCATCGTTCTCCACATTAATGATGGGATTTTCTATAGCTTTAATCCTCATGGGTGAAGCGTCAATCGTAATAGGAATTCCTCCAACTATGGCCTTTACTTGTTGGTGGAGAGATGAAGGGATGGACTTTAGGTCATGAAGCAAAGGGCGTCCCAACAATAAATTGAATGAAGCTTTGATATCTACCACTTGAAATGTAGTAGCATGTTCTATCGCTTCTGCCGTTATATTCATGGTAATCTTGCTAAGAGCTTGACGACGAGTGTTGTCATAAGCTCTTATTCCTTGCGTTGACGCGGTTAAGTCTTCATCTCTTTATTCCTAGCATCCTCGCAGTTCTAAGTGGACATACATTAATTGCCGATCCATTGTCTACAAGAGTCGTAGGGACGTTCATCCTCTTGTAGACTACTGTGAGGTTTAGTGCCTTATAATGCTTGTCACCTTCCGGAGGTGAATCTTTGTCGGAAAAGGTGATTAAGTTGATAGGACTAGGGAGATAACTTGTAAGGAAGTTAGCCAACCCCTCAGGAGTGGTGTAAGAATCTATCCCTATCTTACCAAAGGCATTCATCACTGCCAACCTATGTTCTCGAGATGTTGCTAGAAGCTTCCATACATTCATCTCAACCTTGGTTTTCTTGAACTTTTTGACAATATCATTGTCTTCTATGATTGGTATGGGAACTTGTTGCATAGTCGGTATAGGTTGTGTTGAGATGAGAGGTTGCATTCTCCCTGACCTTGTGACGACGTCTATAGATGAATCTTCTTCATCCCAAAAATCGCTTATTGGGTATATGACTGAAAGTGGAGGTTCTTTCATATCCTTAAGATAGTCGTCTTCATCATCACTGTCCCAAACCCCATTAATGCTAATATCTTCCTCTTGTGGGATTTGGACTAGTTTTTTTATCACCAATCATTTTTTAAATTAAATCTGTAAATTTAAAACAGTTTTCAATAGTGTGACCCCCCTGATTGATGGTATTGGCAGTAGAACCTATCTATCCTTTTTAGCAATTCAAATGGTCTCGGTTCGAGAGGTTTTATCTTGCCACTCTAGAAGAGAATTTTTAACATTTTAGCGTAGGAAATCCCAATTGGAGTATAGAGTTTATTACTCTTCTTGGGTCTGCCAATTACTTGTAAAGAGAAGGGTTTCTTCTTCGTGGGTGGAACCTTGTAACCCTTTTTCTGAAGCTCCTCAAATTGTTTCTTCGCGACTTTGAGAGCTTCACGTAGCAAGCTTGATCCCTCCCACATGGACAATGTAAGCAATCGTACGTCCTCTTTGCTTGCTGGTTTAGGAAAGTCATTCATGGCATGGAAAAAGATCTCCTCCTCTTCTTTGATAGCATGAATTTCCCCAATAGGTTTGATGAGAGATGAGGGATCAACCTCATTTTCTTCATCAGAGATGGCTAAGGAATGAGCGAGAGGTTCATTGTCAATGCTCGGCTTCTTACTAGCAGGAAGCTATGGCAATTTGTTGTTATCCATTAAATCTTGGATAGCTTCCTTAAGCTTCCAACAATTTTCAGTAAGATGGCCCCTACCTTGATGATATTTGCAATGTGCATTGGGGTTCCAGTTAGCCGTCCTCTTCTCGAACGGTGGGTCCCCAAATGGTCCAACAGGAGTTATAAAACCTTTTGCATTTAGTCGCTCAAATGCGGTGTCATAACTCATAACTATAGGAGTAAAGTTCCTCCTAAATGGTTTCTTTTATCCTTGATTATGCATAGCAAGGACTTCACTTAAATTAAAGGTGCTAACATTATTTGAGTGGGTGGTTTCGGAAGAAGAAGGATTGTGGTTCTTCTTGCCTTTCCAGCCACTGTTGGAGTTACTTTTAGTAGCTTTCAGCTTAGCCAAGTCGTCTTCAATATTAATTCCAATGTTATAGACGGCCTTGAAGGTAATGAGATTATTCTGGTATTTGAGATGTTTGGAGTACTTCTCTTGAAGGTTCTTGATGAACAACCTCACAAACTCTTTCTTGCTTGGTACCTCAATCATCTTAGCAGAGGTTTCTCTCCATTTGTTGAAGAAAGAAGTGAAACCTTCATTCTCCTTCTGCTTGAGTATTTCAAGTTCTCTATAATCAGTTTCAACTTGAATGTTGCACTGGTACCTATCAATGAAAGCGTTTACTATTGACTCCCAAGTAGAGGTTCTTTCTTTCTCAAGAGAGAAGAACCATTATTAGCAAACGGTTTCAAGAGATAGAGAAAACAAAGAGGGAAACACCTTCTTGTCTATACCTTTAATACTCATTATTATTTCAAAAGCTCTTAGGTGAAAGTAAGGGTTGTCAGTCGCTTTGAATTTCGGGATGTCGTTGGCATTGAACTTCTGCAGAAGAAGATCTTTGTCCACCAAGACCCCTTGTGAGCTAATGCCTTGAAACTTGTAGTCACTAGAAAACTTGCTCAAACTTTCTTTCATGAGGTCCATCTGTTGTTGCTTCACAAGATCATCGTTCTTGAGGGTTAAAACTTTCAACGCCTCGGTCACAGTAATCTATTGGTTCCTAAGCTCATTAACTTCCTCTTGAGTTGCCATTATCTTCTTAGCTTTCCTTTTTCGAGCGATTGGTTTGTCGAAAAGTTGAACTTGAATAAAAAGGTTGTCTTTGATCAAATGTTCTTCCTTTCTTGACCACGTGCTCTAAATTAAACCATTTTTGTTTTAATGACTTAACTCAAATTGACTTGGACTTTAAGAGTTTGAAAAAGAAAACATCAAAAATAGGGGGCATATTTTTGGAAAAAATAAGATGTATATATTTGGGAATTAAGTATAGGGTTAAATAAAGTAGTTTAAATTGGAAAATTAATATCCGACTTACCCCCCTAAAAAAAATGACCGAAAATACGCGCATACAAGACTCTCTTAGACATGGTCCAAGTGTGCATTAGTGTGTGCTTTATATGGTGAGTGCAAGTGACATGCTTTGACTTTTGTGTAAGACCATGGAACTTAAAGCCTAGACTCGATTAAGGAGTTGACACAGTATTATTATTAGTAAAAATTTGCTGAATTAATTAGCAAACTGTTCAAATAGACACAAGGTGATGACTCGAGCAATAAACCGAAATGTCGCCAAAACGACAGGACTGGCGCCTCTTTTTGCAGTGTAGCGCCAGACGACAAAACTGTCGCCAGGCGCTACGCTCCACAAAGTGGAGCTGCAGTTTAAATCTCGGCGCCATTGCTGGAACGTCGATCTGGAACTGCTTTCGGTATTAAACTTTAATTACTCAAATTAATTAATTAAATAATTAGGAAAAGTTCTTTTAGTCATTAATCAGTTTATTTAGTCTTAACACAAGTCAAACAAACGGTTAGGAAAAACACATAGAGTATGCACAACCAATAATGCACAATTAGTCAAGTAGGCACAATATGATGCAATGAGTTTGCAACCTAACAATGGCTCTAGTCCTCTAAAGTTCGGGATATGGGTTAGTCAAAGAGGGTCTATGGTTGATTGTACAAATGCATTGCGCAAAAGCCTAACCGTGAAGGGTTGGCGCGAGTGGATGGGACACCGCGAGTTAAAAAAAAAACTCGCTTCCATGGTTTGGTGAATTCAACATTTTCGGATGTACCCTTTGTTGCACAGAGCGTTCAATCAGGTAGATGAAGCATGAATTCCCAGAAGGTTATGTCCATATGTAGAACACATATGGGTTTCAAAAAAGTGAGAAAAACTCAATCAGGAAGTAGGATCAAGCAAACACTGGTAAAAACTGGTCAAAATTAGAACGCATATTTCTGGCTCGGTATTGGAAGAACTTGGCGCCAGCAAACAGAGGCCGGCTCCACAATTTGGCTTTGAAGGCTGACGACAGAGACTGTCTCCTGGCGTTAGAGACAAATAAGTGGCGCTAGACTCTGTTTGTTGACGCTAGTTCCTACATGCCTCAACAACTTTCTGTGCTCGATAATATTTTCCAGTTTCACGCAGCATTATTTCGATCCTAATTGTTAAAGATATTCCTCAAATTTCCAACGTGTAAAAATCCTATGTTTTAACTCATTACGGATGGTCTTTCCAATGAGATCTTTTTTATGCACATGACAATAATATTAATCAAAATAACGCACATGAAATACTTAGAATTTTTCGAGTCCCATCTACTCATTCTAAATCATTGCCAAAATAAATTTCAGTAATTAAAATAGAAATCATCCCTAGAGGAGTCGCCAAAAACTGTAGGTAATATTTCAAGCGTTATCCCTATCTTGAACCCCACCGTGATCATACACTTAAGCATGGTGGCGTCCAAAGGGAAAGAAGATAGAGCAAAAGAGTCGCCAACAAGTTTTAAGAACTTGTAAACCGCTCACAAGGTGAAGGTTACACCCCTTAACGATCTTGGAGATCGTCAACTCCAATAGGTCTGGAACCATGATTGGTAGTTTGGGGATGAAAGTACAAATCCAACCTAAAAGAGATTGAACCTGCCCTAATAATAGGCCTCTACTTTATTCTGATCGTATTCATAAGCGCTTTCTGACTAACATGCACTCATTAGGTTTACCCTAAAACTGTTTATCTATGTTGGTTGAATATAATGCACACATAAATCTATTATTGGCGATCACTTGAATTATAATCAAATTAACCATAAACAAAATTATAAATTATCTTATTAAGCATGATTACAAGTACCAATTCCCTTTAAACATGCATAAAAGGTGTGAACAAGCAATAATAATAAATATAATCAAGTAACATAATAATCATCATAACAATAATAATTATAACAATTATAATTGTAAGAATCATAATCATAATAATCCCAATTAAAATAATCATGTTAAAAATAAAACATAATAATAGCAAGATCCTAGGCATGATACTAACAAGATTAATAACAAACCCTAGCATGTCACTAAGCATCAAAGGTCAAATATATAGCCCTATCATGATACTAACATGAATATTAGGAAAGAAAATTGGAAGCATCAAAGGAATCACAATTGTCATATTTGATATTAGAAATTATAGTTGTTACCCTAAACATGATACTAGGAAGATCAAAACATCCTAACATGACACTAGGAATCATAATAACAACCAAGACATGATTTCTATATCAAAATATCAATAAATCAATTAAAGCACTTACTTGGATGCCTCGTATCTCTTTCTAATAACAAATTACACACGTTAGTAACTTCAAGGAAAATAATAATCAAACAATTAAATTAAATAATTGAAATAAAGATTAAGAAAGTTTAGACTAGATTTGGGAGCAAACCCTCAGAAATTAAAACCTTTCACGTCTAGGGCGAAGGCAACTTCGAACTATGCTAGGTGCTTCTAAGTTTTTTGAATGCGGAATTTCGTATGCAAAAATTAAGAAGAGAAGAGAGAGAGAATATCAAGAGATTCTTGATGAGAGTTGGTGGAAATTGATTATTGTTGATAATTGATGAAAATTGATGAGAATTGATGGTTGAAAACAGAATTTTAAGAGGCTATTTATAGGGAAAATCAGTCGGATGGATAAAAAAACGAATTAGACTTTAAACAAGAATAAAACACGATTAGCGCCAGGCGCTAAGGCTAGCGCCAAGAGCCAAACATTAGCGCCAGGCGCTAATCCCTGTCGTCAGGCGCTAATCATTAATTTCACGCGTTTTCTTAATTTTGATAAAATTTATCCGTACAGAAGGGCAAAATCGTATTTTCCCTTATAACACTCTTTTATTCGGATTAAAACTCTAAAAAGTCAACCAAAGTCAATTTATCAATGCTAATTGAATTAGGAATGAAAAGAACCTCCTAGAAGAATCGAGATGACTAAAATCAATTCTAATTGCATTAGGAATGATAAATCCATATTAGGCCCTCCTCTAGATCATTGGGCCGCACATAAACATCAAACCGGGCCCAGTTTAGTAATTTGGCCATAACTTCCTCATTATTCATCGGAATCGGGCTTATAATATATCGTAGGAAAGCTCTTTTCAAGCCCCATCCAACTACACCATTATTGGACCCTTGACATGAACCAAACAAAACTGGATTGGCTGTTTTCTTAAAATAGGTTTTCAAAAACAAAGAGAAGAGAAATGAAAATCAAAATTATCCGCAACACTAGACCTTCAACACTTTCACCACAATCAATTATGATTCGACGTGAAAGGTACTCATCACTGGGTTTGGTGTTAGGGAGACACAAATGGGTGTCTACACCTAACATGACACTAACATGATATTAGGAAAGAAATAGGAAGCATTATAACAATATCAAAAATATTAGTTAACCCTAAACATGATACTAGGAAGCAATAAAACATCCTAACTTGATACTAAGAATCAACAAAGCAATCTAAGCATGAAGCATGATTTCTATAACAATAAAAAAATTAAAGCAATTACTTACTTCGATGCCTCGTACCTCTTTCTAATAACAAAATAAACAAGTTTGTAACTTTAAGGAAAATAACAATCAAACAATTAAAGTAAATAATAGAAATAGATATTTGGGACCAAACCCTCAGAAAGTCTCAACCTTTCACGTCTAGGGCAAAGGCAACTTCGAACTTGGCTAAGTGTGTCTAGAACTAATGAATGAGGAATTTTGAGAGAGGTAAGGTTAGAAGAAGAATAGAGGGAGAATAGCTTTTATCTTTTAGAGAGAAAATAGAGAGAGATGACGGTTGTGAATGATGAAAAATAGGGAGATACAACCCCTATTTGTAGAAAAAATAGCTCGAAATCAAATCAAGTCATATTCTGAATAAAATCACTCATGTCGCCAACGATAAGAGTTAGCGCCAGACGACAAAAGCAGCGCCAGGCGACAGCTGTTAGCGCTAGGCGATTGCTTTGTCGTCTCGCACTAAGTCTAAAGTACAACGTGCTTTGTACGCGGAATCATCTCCTTTAAACGATTAAGCAGGCCATTTTGCGTTAAGCAGATTAAAATCATATTTGTGATAAATCATATATTTTATTTAAAATAAACATCTTTAAAAATATAATTATCAATCCTAATCTTATTCGAATTAAAAAGAACCTTCTAGATATTCCTAGAAGATTAAAACAAATACTAATTACTTTAGGAATAATAATTAATAGACCCTCCTCTAGATAATTGGGCCACATGTAAAATCATTGGGCCAAATTTAATTTGATCCATAACTTCCTCATTATTTATCGGAATCGGGCTTATAATATGTCGTTGGAAAGCTCTTTCCAAGCCTATTCCAACTACACTACTATTGGACCCTTATGATGGAATAAACCAAGTTGGACTGGCTATTTTCATAAATAGAGCAAGAAAAGAAATATTTTTGAAAACAAAAACAGAGATATTTTAATAAAAACATCCTCATCACTAGACTTTTCACACTTTCACTTCGTTCAATAATCAAATGACGTGAAAGGTATTCATAATTGGGTTTGGTTTTAGGGAGACACATTTGGGTGTCTACAGAAGCCTCCACTTTAACAGAGTTTGGAGAAACGCAAGTTTCGAAAACAAAATTCGAAGTAGCAATAGGGACGGAGAATGATTCAAAACGTTCTGCAAGCCTAAATCATTCTGAACGTCGATACCTACAAACTAGCGTTAGTTTAAACATATAAAAGATTTAAGAAACGCGTATCTTGCACCGTCGAGCACACATCTCTAAAGTAACCGATTTGTTGCTTGACAATCTTCCTCAAGTTAGGGGACATCGCCTGCAGACTGCTCCGCTTGTAGCTGCCTTCAATTTCCGCTGTGATAGTCTTCCATTAGGGAACACCGTAGAATATTGCTCCACTTGTAGCAATCTTCTACCGTTTTGTGTCCATCTTCCACATCCTATGGAATATGATTGAAGATAACTCCGCTTGTAGCTATCTTCAGTTTTTTGTAACAACTCTCCACATCCTAGGCAACGTCGTCAAAGGTGATTGTGCCTAGCCATCTTAAGGGTTTGTGGCAATACTTTGCCACGGCAGTGCTTCGCCGCTATAGACAATCTCCTCTATACCTCAGGACATCGTCAAAGGTGACCGTACCTCGTCATCTTCAATTTCTAGTGATAACTTTCCGAGGAAAATTACCGAAGACCATCGCTTGTTGATCATTAAACCTTTGCTAGAATATTTGTTGCTGTTACTGTACCTCGACGCGTTTTGTGAATGAATCGTTACCTTGGCGCTTGTGCTTCTTTGTGAACCATTACCTCGGTGCTTCCGGTGAGCCAATACTTAGGCACTTTAAGCTGAGTGAGACGCTCTTTTATCAAGTCGATCACTTACTACAATTGTAATCGAGCCAATCACTTCATCAAGTCAAGTTGCTTACAAGGGCTAACTGGCGTACCAAGGAACCCGAAATTGTGGCATAAGGTTCGCATAATCATTTATGAGGAAAACACATCTTGTCGCGGCACCAGCACATGTCGATACATGCTGTCACCAAGATTTCTCTCTCTAGCCATGCGACAAGCATTAGCGCCTGGCGACAAGCTTGTCGTCTGGCGCTGATGTCGGGTTTTCCGAAATAAATCCCCATCTTCCTCATTTTTGTTGTTATTGCCGTTCGTGTGCTCGTAATTCGCTCGAAATCTTCAAATTGCTCGTTCTTGCTCGTTTGTCCACCAAATTTGCTCAAACTTCTTGCAAATCAAAGCTTATTTCATCTAGTTTCCCGATACATGTAAGTTTTACTCAAACTTGTCTCGGTTTTTTCTGAATTTGAACATGTTCATCCACGGGTTTTCAAAAATTTCGAACCTAATTGTGCTTAATTTGCTCCGTTTGTTAAATCTTATGCCTTGAAATTGCTTGATTATGTTTATATATTACCTTTAGAGCATTTTGAGACTTATTTAACTCAATTTGGTGAAGAAATGATTAAATTTCCATATTAGGTGAAAGAAACGTTTTTCCATAAAGATGGGCCGCCGGGAGTTGAGCAAAATATTTGCCTCTTGTGATTTTACTATCAAGTGGATCATCTCTTGGTGAAAAATTTAGAATATGGTTGGTGTCAAAAAACAACCCTTTTGCCGTCTTCCTAGCTTATCCAAATTGACTTTTTATTACACTTGTAGGGCAAAAAGGCAATATGGCCTTGCTCAAACCATTCCTTCTGGAGATCTTCATCGTCCTTTATGAATTTCCTGTTTCACAAGATATAGAGAGGTTTGATACTTATTGGAGTGCTAGGCCTTTAAGCGAAGTTGTTACCCTAAAGGTTCCTCCTTCTTTGTCTAAGGATGTGAAGCATTGGTTACTGGATAGGCCTAAAAAGGACAAGAAGAGAGTTCAAAATAAACTACCTTGTAAAATCGATTGGGAGACAAGATAGCTCCTATTAAGGAACCCCCAGGTGAAAAAGTTGAATTTAAAACTCCTACTATGCCTAAGAAGAAAAACAATACTAAAGGCAAAGAGAAAAGAAAAGTTGACTCTACAAAAAAGAAAGTGTGGGTAGAGAAGAAACATGGTGTGATGGCTAAAGGAGAAACTATCGACACCAAAATTGAATGCAGATCATCTAAAAGATGCTTGCTAGCAAAAGTGATGGATGAAGAAGAAAAAGCTGACAAGAATTAGAAGAGGGCAAAGAAACAGAAGAAATATTAGAGCATTGCTTTACTTTCAATTTATTCGACAATATTAATTTTTAAGTTAATTTATTTTTTAAGCTTTCATTTAAATTCCGTCAGTAATGTAATTTTATCTTATTTTTATTAATGCAATTTTCATCTTTTTAAATTAAATCTACATTTACATTTTTATTTTCATTAAAGCAATGAAAACACTTAATTATGTTTCTTAAAATCATTTGAGTACGGAAGTCGAAAATTTCTGAAATACACCGAAATTTGCCCAGTTTAATGTAGAAAAATTGGCGTCGCAGTTTTAAGTCTGTCGCCAGACACTGCTGTTTGTCGTCTGGCGCTGCACCTTGTCGCCAGACGCTGTAGTTGTCAGCCGACGATGATGTATGTAGTCAGGTGACAACTTCTCTAGGATGCGTTCGTCTTGGATTCATCGCGCTGATTGTTCTCAGTTGACTTGTTGACGCCGGGATGCGAGATTTGTAGAAATTAAAGAAGCCGCACCCTATAAGGGTTATCTACGTATCCTTTCTTAAGAAATCAGGCCAAACGTAGCTCTCTTGATTATCCTAGTCAAGTAATTATGGGTAGTACTTCTTAGGCTAGTCAAGATTTGTCATGTTTGAGAACTCATTGCCATCCATATAAGTCATTTTGCCGCACCTCCTGATAAGATAGTTTTGACAATATATGGCCCAGACCAATAGGGTCTGAACTTGCCTCTTGGGTCTAAAACATATTTCCTTAATGCTTTTAACACCAAATCTCCTACTTTAATATTTCTTGTCTTGACTTTCTTGTTGAAGTGTCTAGCCATAAGAGTTTGATACCATTGAGTATGATGTAGAGCATCTAGTCCCTTTTCGTCAAGTAGAATTAGCTCTTCATATCTCGCTGTAGTCCATTTTACTTCATCGAGTTTGCTTTCCAAGGTGATATGTAGTAAAGGTATTTTTAGCTCTACAGGTTGTACAGTATCCATCCCATAGACTAAGGAAAATGTTGTATTTCCTGTTGATGAGTGAATTTACGTGCGATAACCCCACAGAGCAAAGTGGAGTTTGTAAGGCCAATCTTTGTAATATTCTGTCATATTCTCGATGATGGTCTTTAAATTTTTGTTAGCTGCCTCAATTGCACCATTTTCCTGAGTTATGTATGGAGAAGAGTGATGGTTTTGAATGCCATACTTTTGTAACAATTCTTAGTATTCTACTTGAAAGTGAGTTTCATTGTCACTTATCATTTCTTGTGGGACTCCATATCAACAAATAATGTTTCTTTCGAAAAAGAGTGCTACATGTTTTGCAGTGAGTTTTGCATATGATTTTGCTTTGACCCATTTAGTGAAGTAGTCAATTGCTACTAATATGTATTCATGGCCTCTTGTTCCTAGCGGAGTAATTCTTCTAATAATATATATTCCACATGTCGAGAATGGCCATGGTGATGTGTACGTGTAGAGGAGAGACGGAGGAACATGTTGTAAGTTAGCATATATTTGGCATTTAGGGCATCTTTTGACATATTGATGGCAGTCCCTATTCATGGTAGGCCAATAATACCCTTCGCGCATTATCTTTTGGACTAGCATTTTGCTACTTACATGTGTTCCACATACTCCTTCATGGACTATTTTCATAGCCCTTTGGGCTTACTTTTTGCCTACACATAGAAGAGCTTGACATTTAGGTATCCTTTTGTGTAACTCATCGTTAATGAGCACATATTGGGAAGCCAAGAGTCTTAAAGCTTGTTTTGCTGTTTTGTCAACATGGATTAGGTATTCTCCTTTTGTGACATAATTGAGGATGTCTATATACCAAGGCTCTTCCTCTTCTTCTTCTTCTTCTTCTTCTTCTTGGGTTACTTCATCATCCTCTATTGTTTGGATATAAGCCGGTTTTTTCCTCTTTTATATTGTTAAAGGAATTTGCTAAATGTTCGTAGAAATCCTAACCATTAAGGCTAGTCTTGCCAAGGCATCAGCAAATTGATTTTGCTCTCTAGGTAGATACGTGTACTCAACCTTTTATAATTGATTTGTGAGAGTTTCCAATTAGGTTTGGTAAGGGGCCAAGCTTTCACTCCTTACTTTCCATCTCTTGGAAATTTGATTGATGATCAACGAAGAATCCCTGAAAATTTGAAGTTTCTCTACTCCAAACGCCAATGCTATTTCAAGGCCGACCACGCATGCTTCATATTCTGCAGCGTTATTGGTAACGTCAAAATCTAGCTTTATGGAGATTGGAATATGTTCTTCTATAGGTGTGACCATCAAATATTCGTCTGGAAAATCATTCTTGTGTATAGGTGTGGAATCTTCTATTAGGAAATCTACTAAGAAATCCGAAACCACAGACCCTTCAATAGCCTTTTGAGGCATGAATCTTACATCAAATTGGGCTAAGTTGACTATCTGTCTTGATACTCGCCCATTTAGTGTAGATTTCTCGAAAAGATATTTCAATGAATCCATTCTAGATACTACAAAGACTGTATGAACGAGCATGTAATGTCTTAACTTGATTGTGGCCCATACTAATGCGAGGCACAATTTCTCAAGTGGTGTATAGCGTATTTCATACTCAATCATCTTTTTACTTAAATAGTAGATGACATTCTCCTTTCCTTCTACTTCTTGTGCGAGCACAACCCCCATTGTCTCTTTGGGGACTGTTAAGTACAACCTAAGAGGGACTCCTGGGAGTGCTGGTGCTAATACGGGAAGAATAGCGAGATAGAATTTTATCTTCTCAAAGGATTTTTGACACTCATCTTCCCATATTACTGGCACATTTTTCTTGAGCTTCTTGAATATTGGTTCACATAGTGTTCTCAATTTAGATATGAACCTACTTATGTATTGCAACTGACCAATGAATCCCCGAATTCGCTTTTTTATTTTGGGCAGTGGCATTGGCATGATTTTTTTATCTTGGTTGGGTTTATCTCTATTCCTCTAGAGCTAATGACATATCCCAAGAGTTTTCCTGAGGTGACTCCAAAAGCACACTTTAATGGGTTCAACCTCATGTTGTATTTTCTTAACTTTTCAAATAATTTTCTTAGGGCTACCAAATGTTCTAGGGTATCCTTTGATTTCACAATCATGTCATCTACATAGACTTCGACTTCCTTATGCATCATGTCATGGAATAAAGCAGTCGCTGCTCATTGGTAAGTGACACCCTCTTTTTTCAACCCGAATGGCATCACCATGCAACTGTAAGTGCCCCAAGGTGATATGAATGTTGTCTTCTCTATGTCTTCTTATTCCATGAGAATCGGATTATATCCTGCGTATCCATCCATAAATGAGAGAAGTGCGTGGTTTGAAGTATTATCTACTAGAATATCGATGTGTGGTAAAGGGAAGTCGTGCTTTGGACTTGCCTTATTTAGATCTCGATAGTCGACACACATTTGTACCCTTCCATCCTTCTTCGGAAATGGGACTACATTTGCGACCCATTCGGGGTATTTAGATACCCTGATAAAACCTGCAGTTATCTGTTATTGTACTTCTTCTTTTATTTTAAGGGCTACGTCGAGTTTTATTCGACGTAATTTTTGTTTTACAAGTTTCATTCCTGGAATTAGTGGAATTCTGTGTTGAGCTATTTCTCTATTAATACTTGGAATATCTTCATATTACCAAGCGAATACATCAATAAATTCTTTTAGTGGATTAATAAAATGGGTTCTTTCATCTTTATTAAGTATTAGTCCAATTTTAACTTTTCTTTTAATGGTTAGATCTTTTGAGATATCAACCATTTTAGTATCTTCAATTACCGGTGTTTTGTTTTCAAGTGTTTCTATTGCTTTAATCATTTCTTTGTCATTTTCATTGTTAGTTAAGCAATGCTCGTCATCTTGGATTAAAGAATGACACGAGGAGTAAGCAAAAGAGGACATATTATTATATTCAGAAACCATTACATCAAATAAAGCTATGTCCGTTGGGACTTGATTACAAACTATTCTAGTAGAAGGTGCTAAAATTGAAGAACTAGGAGAAGGTGCTATAACTAAGGATTTAGAAGAATTAATAGGGGAAGACTCTGACTCGGACTCTGACTCAGACGGTTCTTCAAACATTGGTCCTTGTCTAGTTGTTATTGAGATCTTTCTTCCACTTGGAGTAGTCACCTTCACGGTCTTTCGCCATCCTTTAACTAGACCCTCTGTTGGAGTGATAATCTTTGAAGGATCAAAGTTATCACTTTGTAGTATTGTTTGAATGAGCAAAGAATTGTCCTCGATATAATTTAGCTCATTCATCTCATGCCCAAAGAAAAGTCCCATGACATAAAAGTTAAAGCATGGGGGTGGTTTCTCCTTATGGATAGGAGTTTGACATCATCTAAAAAGTTGCAATCCAAGAATATTTCAAACCCAGGTTGTCTTATCCCATTCTTGACAAAGGGTTCATGAAATTCATGGCATGGATAGCCATATCCCTCTTTTATGAATTGTCCATTTAGGGTAAGAGGATAATGATCCATTGGGATTGATTTCTTTTAGGTACGAGCGTTCCTACACGCATTGGTCTTTTTCCGGGCTCGCTTGAGGTCTTCTGGTGTCGGTTCAAAACCAAGTCCAAAAGTGTTCAATTTAGGGAGGCTAGGTAGTCCCATTTTCTTTGCTATCCCTTTCTTCTTTCCAAGGGTAATTCCAGGATAGTGTCCCTGTTTTTGGAGGATAGCATTTATTGTCATGTTATAGTGGAGCTCGTACTTAAGAGGGGTCCTTTTATCCTCCTCGATTAAGGAGACCTCTTCATTGAATCCCCACAAGTCTTCATCATCTTCATTGAGCTCCACATTTGTGATTGGATTCTTGATAGCCTTGATTATCATTGGTGAAGCATCAATTGCGAGGATTCCTCCAACTATAGCCTTCACTTGGTGATGAAGGGACGACCATTAGGTCGAGAAGCCAAGGGCGTCCCAACAACAAGTTGAAAGATGCTTTAATGTCTATTACTTGAAAAGCAATAGCATGTTCTATGACTCCTACTGTTTCATTCATGGTAATAGTTCCACGAGCTTGGTGGCGAGTGTTGTCATAGGCTCTTATTCCCTATGTAGACGGAGACAAGTCTTTCATCCCTTACTCCCAACATTCTCGCAGTTCGTAGTGGACAGACATTAATCGTTGATCCATTATCTAAAAGAATCATTGGGATATTCATCCTCTTGCAGATTACTGTGAGATTTAATGCTTTGTTATGTTTTTCACCCTCTGAAGGTAGGTCCTTGTCAGAAAAGGTGATCAAGTTGATGGGACTAGGAAGATCACTCGTGAGAAAGTCAGCCAACCCCTCAGGAGTTGTTTTAGAATCTATTCCTATTTTATCCAAAGTATTCATCATTGCCGACCTATGTTGATGGGATGTAGCTAAGAGTTTCCATACATTCATATAAACTTTAGTCTTCTTTAGTTGTTTGACGACATCGTTGTCTTCTATGATGGGTATGGGAACTTGCTGAGTATAAGGGATAGGTTGTTTCACGGTAATAAGAGGTTGCATTCTCCCGGATCTTGTGAGAACATCTATGGGTGAATCTTCTTCATCCCAAATATCATCCACTAGATCACTGTTAAGAGTGGGGTCTCCTCCATATCCTTGAGGTAGCCGTCCTCGTCATCAATGTCCCAAACTCCATTAATTGTAACATCTTGTTGAATTTGGACTAATTTTTTATTATCGAACAATTTCCGAATTAAATCCTTAAATTTAGGACAGTATTCTATTGTGTGTCCTCCAGATTGATGATATAGAAAGTAGAACCTTTTCGTCCTTTTTAGCGATTCAAATGGTCTTGGTTCGAGAGGTTTGATCTTGCCACTCTCAGAGAGCTTTTTGAACATATTTTCATAGGTGGTCCCAATTGGAGTGTAGGACTTATTGCTCCTTTTGGGTGTTTCGACTACTTGAAAAGAAAATGTCTTCGTCTTAGTAGTCTTTATAGGTGTCACCTCTTCACTGACACGTTTACTTTTTTTCTTATTTTGTGCATTCAAGAACTTCTCTACATATGCCTATTGTTTTCTCCATTGTATATATGAAGAGCAACACATCTTCTTTAGTAGCTGGTTGTTGAATTGAATACCAATCACGGCGTCGAAGAATACTTCTTCTTCTTCTTCTTTTTCTTTAAGGGCATGAGTTTCTTTGACTTGTTTGATTGAAAATGAGTGATCAACCCAACTTTCCTCATCAGAAATAGCCAAGGAGTAAAAAAGTGATGCACTTTTATTGCTTGGCTTTGCTTGCAGGAGGCACTGGGAGTTTATTGTTGTCGATCAAGTCCTAGATAGCTTCTTTTAGCTTCCAACAATTCTTAGTAAGATGGCCCCTACCTTGATGGTATTTGCAGTGTGCATTGGGGTTCTGATTATTCGTTCTGTTTTCGACTAGTTGATCTCCAAATGGTCTAATAGGAGTTATAAGACCTTTTGCATGAAGACGATCAAATGCGGTGTCATAACTCATACCAATAGGAGAAAAGTTTCTCCTAAATAGTTTTTTTTGTCCTTGATTGTTCATGGCGAGGACTTCATTCAGATTAAAGGTGCTAACATTATTTGAGTGGGTGGTTTTGGTAGAAGAAGGATTGTTGTTTTTCTTTCCTTTCCAGCCACTTTAGAGTTAGTGTTAGCAGCTTTTTGCTTTGCATTGTCATCTTCAATATTAATTCCAACGTCATAGACGGCCTTGAAAGTATTCAAGTTGCTTTGATACGTGAGATGTTTGGAATATTTTTCATGGAGATTCTTTAAGAACAATCTCATAGATTCCTTTTTAGTAGGTACCTTAATCATCTTAGCAGAGGTTTCCTTCCATTTATTAAAGAAATAAGTAAAACCTTCATTCTCTTTATGTTTAAGTATTTCAAGTTCCCTATGATCAGCTTCAACTTGAATATTACATTTATACCTATCAATGAAAGCGTTTACCATGGAATCCCAAGTAGATATTTTCTCTTTTTCAAGGGAAAGGAACCATTGTTGACAAACGGTTTCGAGTGATAAAGAAAACAGTGAATGAAAAACTTTCCTATATATCCCCTTAATATTCATTATTGTCTCGAAAGCTCTTAAGTGGAAGTAAGGATTGTCTGTTACCTTGAAACTAGGGATGTCATTGGCATTGAACTTCTGCGGAAGAAATTCCTTGTCCACTGAAGCTAATGCCCTGGAATCTATCATCCTTTGATTTTTTGCTCAAGCTTTCTTGCATGAGCTCCATTTGTTGTTTCTTCTCAGGGTCATTGATTTGAAGAGCCATACTCTTCATCAATTTAGTTAGGTTGGCCACGTCCTTCTTGAGTTTAGTGACTTCTTCTTGAGACGCCATTATCTTCTTGGCTTTTCTTTTCCGACTTATTGGTTTGTTAAAAAGGAGTACTTGAACTAATGTATTGTCTTTGATTAATCGCCCTTCCTTTCTTAACCAATCGCTGTAAATTAAACCATATATTTGTTTTAATGACTTGACTCAAATTGACTTTGATTTTATTGGTTTTATTAAACATTAAGAAAAAAAGTATGGGATGCATTTTTGAGGATCAAATAAGGGTTTAAACAAGTATTCTTTAATTGGAGGATTAATATTCGACTTACCCCCCAAAAAATGACGGAAAATACGCGCATACAAGACTCTCTTGACATGGTCAAAATGTGACATATTATGTGTGTGCTTTGATAGTGGATGTGAGTGACATGCTTTCACTCCTGTGTAAAACTATAAGACTATGTTTCTAGACTTAAATAAGGACTGAGCATGATTATTGCCATTAATAAACCTATTAAACCGTTTTACCAAATTGATTAGTTAGACTCGTTGTGAAGACTTGAGAAAAAACATGGACTGTTGTCCGACAACAGTCCTCGGACAACAGGACTGCTGTCGGACGATAGGACTGTCGCCAGACGCTAAGGATCAGCGCAAGACGACAACATTGTTGCCTGGCGCTAATTACTAGCGTGTGGCGCAGCAGTCAAGACCACTGCACCGTTGCTGGAACATTGATCTAGGAATGTTTCTAGTATTTTACTTTAAAAGGACAAGCCTAAAAGTCGTACTAAATCAAGTTCAATCAATTTATTTAGACTTTAATCATTTATTAATTAATTAATCTAGCAAAGTCCTTTAGTCATTATTTAATTTATTTAACACATTCACAAGTCAAACTGACGGTTAGGGGAAAACACATATAAATTATGCACATCAAATATGCACAAGTAGTCACATAGACACAATATGATGCAATGAGTTTGCAACCTAACCATGGCTCAAGTTATGTTGGTTGAATATTAATGCACAAATAAATCTGTTAACTCTAATAGGTCTGGAACCATGATTGGAAGTTCGGGGATGAAGGTACAAATCCAATCTAAACGAGAAAGAACTCGCCCTAATAATAGGCCTCTACTTTATTCTATTCGTATTCATGTGCACTTTCTGACTAACATGTAATCAATAGATTTACCCTAAACATGTTTATCTATGTTGGTTGAATATTAATTCACAAAATAAATCTATTATTGGCGATCATTTGAATTATAATCATATTAGTCCAAACAAGATTATTAATTATCTTATTAAGCGTGATTACAAGTACAAATTCCCTTTAAACATGCACAAAAGGTGTGATAAAGCAATAATAATAAATATAAACATCAAGCAACATAACAATCATAATAATAATCATTAAAATAATCATCAACAAAATAATAATAATCATAATTAAAATAACCATTTTAAAGCATAATATTAATAGCAAGATCCTAGGCATAATAGTAACAAGATTAATAACAAATCCTAGCATGTCACTAAACATCAAAAATCAAAGCTTTAGCCCTAACTTGATACTAACATGATATTAGGAAAGAAAATAAGAATCAATATAATAAACATACTTGATATTAGAAATTTTAGTTATTACCCTAAACATGATACTAGGAAGCAATAAAACATCCTAATATGATACTAGGAATCACTTAATTGGATGCATCGTACCTCTTTCTAATAACAAAATACACACGTTAGTAACTTCCAGGAAAATATAATAATCAAACAATTAAATTAAATAATTGAAATGAAGAGTTAAAAAGTTTAAACTGAATTTAGGACCAAACTATCAGAAATTATCAACCTTTCACGTCTAGGGCGAAGGCAACTTCGAACTTGGCTAGGTGTGTCTAGATCTTATGAATGCAGAATTGTGTTTATAAAAGGGTTGGTTTAGAAAGAGAGAGAAGGAATCAAGAAGTGCTTGATGAGAGTTGATGATTGAAAACGGAGGTCCAGGGACCCTATTTACAAGAAAATAGTTTGAAAACTGATAGAAAAGAGTAAGAATTCGAATCAGAATAAAACTCATCCTGTCACCAACGACAGAGCTTGTCGCCAGGCGACGAGGCCAGGTGAATCGTCAGGCGACGAACATGTCGTCAGGCAGTGCTAAGACAGTTTTTTGCGGATTTGTTTTTATCATATCTTTTTATCAAGATGTCCAAATAAGTCTTATAATATGTCGTTGGAAATATCTTCAAGTCTACATTCCAAACCAATTAAAATAAGATTAAAATCTTCTTTACATCAAAAGATATGGCCGAAAATAAAGAAAGGATGTCAGTTTTGGATAGAGTTTCGTATCCCTTTCATATCTTTTTCGTTATAGCTCAGAATTAATATTATAATATATCATAGGAAACATAATTTCATGATCTATCCAACCATATGATATTTAGATAATGATTATTAGGAACAAAAATAATATCTAATTGTCTTTAAATTCGAATAGAATTAGGATTAAAAAAAGGAAAGTTTTATTCAATTTTAAACTCTTTGATTTTATCTTTTCAAAAAGGATAATTAAGATCTTTTAGAAAATTATGGAAGTTTCTAATATATCCTAATTATTTTAGGAATAGTATTAAACCTTTAGACCCTCAACATGCTCATTAGGTCGTAGGTAAATCCGGTTTGGGCCAAATTTAGTATTTTGGTTATAACTTCCTCATTATTCATCGGAATTGGGCTTATAATATATCATTAGAAAGGTATTTTCAAGCCCCATCCAAATACACAATTATTGGACCCATATCATGGACCAAACTAAACTATAATGCACGTTTTTCATTAATAGGGTAAAAAAAGAAATATTTTCAAAAACAGAAAGAAGAAATATTTTAATAAAAACATCCTCATCACTAGAATTTTCACACTTTTGCTTTTGTTCGATAATCAAATGGCATGAAAGATATTTATCACTGGGTTTGGTTTTGGGGAGACACATTTGGGTGTCAACATAAGCCCCCACTTTAAATGAGTTTGGAGAAACTTATGTTTCGAAAACAAAAGTCAAAGTAGCGATAGGGACGGAGAATGATTCAGAACGTCTGGCGATCCTAAATTATTCTTGTAACGCCGATACCTGCTAACTAGCATTAGTTAAATAGATAAAAGACTTAAGAAACGCGTATCTTGCATCGTAGAGCACACGTCTCTAGGGGTAACTGATTTTTGTTGCATTTGCTGAAGACCGCTCTAGTTGTAACTGCCTCCAATTTCCGCAATGATAGTCTTCCACACTCTAGGAAACAACATTGAAGACAACTCTTCTTGTAGTCATCCTATGCCGTTTGTTACTATAGGAAATATTTCAAGCATTACCCCAAACTTGAATCCCACTAGGATCATAAACTTAAGTACGGTGACGTCCAAAGGGAAGGAAGCTAGAACAAAAGAGTTGCCAACAAGTTTTAGGAACTTGTAAACCGTTCACAGGATGAAGGTTGCACCCCTTAACGATCCAAGAGATCGTTAACTCCAATAGGTCTAGAACCAAGACTGGAAGTTCGGGGATGAAGGTACAAATTAAATCTAAAAGAGAAAGAACCTGCCCTAATAATAGGCCTCTACTTTATTGTTCTCGTATTCATGTACGCTTTCTGAATAACATACAATCAATAGGTTAACCCTAAACCTGTTTAATCTATGTTGGTTGAATATTAATGCGCAAATAAATCTATTATTGATGATCACTTGAATTATAATCAAATTAACCTAAACAAGATTATTAATTATCTTATTAAGCGTGATTACAAGTACAAAATCCCTCTAAACATGCTTAAAAGGTGTGATCAAGCAATAACAATAAAATTCATCACGCAACATAATAATCATAATGTAGACATCTACTTTTGGCCTTGCGTCCCGACAGGAAATGCAATGACGATAACTAAAACCATCTTCGTGTTAGATAGAAGTGGAGAATGCTTATAAATAACTGGTTAAGCCACAAAACACAAAAACTAGCCCAAACTAAACAAACAAAGTTAAAACAAGGTCCAATTAACTAAATCCGATCAATATTAGACTTAAGCCTGTGCTTAAAACCCAATAATGACGGATTTTGGAGCGACTAGGTTAAATTTTAATACTGCCGCAAGAAAATCCGCGCGCATCTCAATCTGTCGCGCTGGGTAGGCGCGCGCAACTAATTCAGTTGCGCGCGACACTCAGCGAAACCTCCAGAGATGCGCTCGCTAAAGATTCAGAATTTTATAAAAATATAAAATCGAATCTTACCAAAATGCCGCTCGCAAGAAAATCAGTTGCGCTGCCCATAGCAGCGCAACCCAATCACTTGTGTTGGGATGTCGTGCACAAATAATCCTGTTGCGCGTGAAACTTGCTGCGCCAGAATGTTCAAGACCCTAAACCTACTTGTTCCCTATAAATAGAGGATTAATCCGAGGGCCTAAACACAGAGAAAAATAACCTAAAACTCTGGCGAAATACTTATGAACTTGTGCTACCTAAACCCTCTTGTCCTAAATACCCACCCCTTGATCTTTTGTTAGTACGGTGGAGGTTCCGCAACAAGAAGGTGTCCATAAATGTTCTAAACGGAGATCTAGCAAAGAGAAGTGGTAAATTCTCGAGCACTTAGATATATCACATTTATTTTCTTGTTCAAAGGAACCTTAATTAATTAATTAGTGTTGTTTGATCATCTTTAAAGGACTAATTAATTATTTTCACATATTATCTTGCGTTAAATAAAGATTATAATTGAATAATTAATTGTTTGTTGATCACTTAAGCCAAGGCGAATATTGTTTATTTTCTTGTTCTTTTCACGAATTTGGATTAAATAATGAATAACGACGTTGCAATGTAATTCCTACGTGAATTAACGTGTGTAAATAAAATCAACTAACTTAGTTTTAGGTATCGCGTTGCATACATTGTTTGGTGATGACATTGCAAAAAAGGAAGAGCTAGTAGAGGTCGTACTAGGGATAGAATAGCGATTCCTCCCTAAAAGGAACATTATTTTATTACGTTTGCTCTCGAACTCATTTCTGGTTTATGTAGACCAATTTGGGCATGGGTAAACTTACAATTCGTTCTAATTATTCCATGAACTCCACATGGAAGAAAGGCATGAACTAGGTTTATGAGTTTTCCTAAAACTCATTGGCGACTCCTACTTGTTACTTACAAAAAAGCGTGATGAGAGTATCGTTTTTAATTCAAGGTCTCCCAAACAGTCAGGTATTAAAATCCTAATACACCCTAACAAGTGTAGAGTCCTAGGCTTTTAAGAGGCCACGGGCATCTAAGGAAGGATCTTCTACGATGGGATCACCCTCCTTACAGTGGCGACTCCACTAGGGACTTAAAGGTTACATGATTAGTTCTTAATTATGGTCCAAGGTTTCCAACACTAGGTTTCCCATGGGTTGTAACGAGAATTAACTTCGATAATCTCTAGTTAGAGAGCAATACTAGAACGCATAATATCTTCCTTTAGCACAAAAGTAAAAACCAAACAAGCAACATTGCATCATGCAAAAGTATAGCACACTTTAACCATTAGGGATTGGCTTATTGATTAGGGGTCACCAACACTAGGCTTTTATCCTGAAATCAATAACAATCATCCCACCCATATCACCAACAAAATGTTGGGAGGACGATGTCATGAGTCAACACGTTGAGTGATTGGTTTGTGCATCGTTTCTTAAGATATGGTACCTTTGGACACCCAAGCCTCTTTGACCTTAGAATGGCAATACGTGAATCTTGGCTTATAATATGCTTTAAGTGCTTATATGACTATGTGCAACGTGTTAGGATAGTCTTCTTCTTTTTCTTTTTTTTTCGTTCTAAGTTCCCAATTACGAAGTAGTCTCTTTGTAATTTTTAGTCATATTCGAAAGGTAACATGTAAAAAAAAAACGATGACAAAAAAAGCGCTCGAACTATAAAAACATATTTTTACGAGCAAGTGGCGCACGCAACTTAATAAGTTGCGCGACCCCAACCAACGTAAGAGATTTGGTTGCGCACGACATCCTCGCGCAACTCCATCTCTTGCGCGCGCCCACTTTTACGAGTCGATTTGACTTCTCAAAAAACAAGTCGACTCGTTCAAACAATACCTTTATCGGAGAATTGTTTAAGGGTGATGTTGTTCGTTCTAATATATTTTTTGTTATTTCTTTTTTTTTTCTTTTAAACAAGCTAATCGATTCACTTATCCTCTCGTACTTCCTTTAGGGCCAGTTCTCAAGCTTGGGAACGAACACTCTCGGGCGCTCGTATTCTACGTTTATCATCAAGAAACCCACCTCTTTCAAACCACTTTCCCTCGACAACTAGTCCTAGTCCAACAACAATGTCAACCATCGAACAACTCTAAGAAGAGATTGCTAGATTAAGAGAAGAAAAGGCTCAAGAGGTCGAGGAAAGAAGAATCAAGAAACTTGCAAAAGCCGAAAAGAAAAATGCTGAGGCTCTAGCCTTGTAACAAAAGATGGAAAAATTATCCGTCAAAGAAAAGTCGTTAGAGAAGCTTGTTCTTCATTCTACCATGGGGAACAAGTACTTCGACGCTGAAAAGTTTTCTCCTCCCTCAGGACTTGCTTTCCTCAGACTTGGTCAATTCAGTTGGTCAAGTCAATCATAGTCTATACGAGTCCCTTGGCAAATTTTAGTTTGCAGGTCTCAATTACAGCCCACATCCGGGGACAAGCAGACCATCTACAACCCACGTTTGGGGACAAGCGAACCATTTACAGCCCATGTCCGGGGAAAAGCGGACCATCTACAGCCCACGTCCGGGGATAAGCGGACCATCTACAGCCCACGTTCGGATATAAGCGAACCAACTACAGCCCACGTTCGGGGACAAGTGGACCATCTACAGCCCACGTTCGGAGACAATCAAACCACCATCATTTCATGACGCAAGGTTCTCGATACATAGAGACTTGCAATCTCATCATTTGTCGACTTTCCTCAAGCATGGAAAGTATTATCCAGTGGATTTCTTCGAGCATAGAATACCGCCAAATTCCTTTGTCGGCTTTCCAAGCATGGAAAGTATTATCCAGTGGATTTCGTGAAGCATAGAATACCGCCAAATTCCTTTGTCGGCTTTCCTCAAGCATGGAAAGCATTACCAGTGGATTTCTTCAAGCATAGAAAAATGCCAAAATCAAATGACGACTTTCATTAAGCATGGAAAGTGTCATCCGGTAGGTTTCTTCAGGCTTAGAAAGCTACCAAACTCATCTGTCGGCTTTCCTCAAGCATGGAAAGTATTATCCGGTGGATTTCCTCAAGCATAGAAAATGCCAAAATCATATGTCGACTTTCCTCAAGCATGGAAAGTGTCATCCGGTAGGTTTCTTTAGGCTTAGAAAGCTACCAAATTCATCAGTCTGCTTTCCTCAGGCATGGAAAGCGTTTCAATGAACGTCATCCGGTGGATTCCTTCAAGCATAGGAAAATACCAAACTCATTTGTCACCGATAAACTGGTGTCAGATAAGCGTTCTATCCCTTTACTCTTTTATCTGTGGAATTAACATTTTTTGCAGGTATCGGCGTATACAGAGTGATTTAGGATCGCAAAACGTCTTAAGACATTCTCCGTCCCTATAGACTACTTTGACTATTGTTTTGGAAACTGACGTTTCTACAAACTCATTCAAAGTGGGGGCTTCGGTAGACACCTAAAAATGTCTCCCCAAAACCAAACCCGATGATGAACAACCTTTCACCGCCATTATTGGTCGGGTTGGGTATTTAATCTTGGATTTCTTAAATCCATATTTCCATTTCATAAACCAACCCAACTTATAGCCCAATTCCCCAAACCATAACTTATTTTCCTCATTTCGTGCCTTTAAACCCAAAATAATTCATTTTGTTTCCTTTAAAATCATTCATTTCGTGTCCTTTTTATAAAAACGTTTAATCTAGTTTATTTTGGCTCATAATCTGGGTCCAATGATTTAATAATTGGATGAGGTTTGAAAAGAGATTTCCAACGATATATTATAAGCCCAAATCCGAGTTATAACGAATAAGTTATGGCAAAAATATTAAACTAAGCCCAAATCGAACCTAAGCCCACCTTACCTACGACCCAATGATCATGTGGAGGGTCCAAATGATTAATCCAATTCCTAAACCAATTAGGATTAATTTGAAGCTTCTATAAGTTTCTAAAATTTCTTAACTATCTTTTTTAAAAAGATAAGATTAAAGAGTTTGAAATTGAATAAAACTTTTCTTTTTGAAAATCCTATTTCTATTCAAATTGAAAGACATTCAAAGATAGACAGATATTATTTTTGTGCCTCATAGTTTTTATCCAAATTTTATATGGTTGGATAGCCCTTGAAATTATCTTACCAATGATATATTATAATATCAATTCCGAGCTATAACGGAAAAGATATGAATTAAATGTCAAACTCTATCCAAAACTGCCAACGTCTCACTTTTTCGTCCATATCTTTTAGTATACAGAATATTTTATTCTGATTCTAATTGGGTTAGAAATTAGACTTCAAGAGCTTTCCAACAATATCTTATTCATCTTATTCCGATTTCTGGATCAAAAGATTTGATAAAAACAAAACCGCAAAAACTGCAGTCTATCAAGTTTTATTCCGATTTAATTCGGATCTTATCTTAATTCTTCGACCCTTATTTTTTTCTCTATAAATAGAGGTCATATCACCCCTTTATCAATCATCAACAATCTTGATCATCAAATCAATCTGTCTTCCTCTCTTTTACACCAAAAATCATTCTCTTCTTTCTCTCTCTCATATTCTAAGCCTTAAATCTATATTTCTAATTACACCAATCTTCCCTTAAGCACTCCAAGGAGTTCATACTTAACCCAAAGTTCTATACTTAAACCAAGGCGTTAAAGGTAGAATTAATTGAGGGTTTGGACCAAATCAACTCTACTTTTTATTTAATTTAATTGTTTCAATTTTCTTTATATTTTTTATTGAAGTTACTAACAGTTTATTCATGATGTAGCAATTTAAAGGAACGCGCGGAATGTGAGTAATTAATTAATTTAATTACTCTTATTTTATTTTCTTATTGCTAGTATCATGATTAGGTTATTTTATATTTGATTTGACTAACGCTATTATGGTTAAATTGCTTCCAATGTTAATGTTTATTTTATTATATTTATTGATCACCATATTGCATGTTTAAAGGGAATATGTAATTGAAAATCACGCCTAATATGATAATTTGGACAACCGGTTTAGGTTCCTTTTAATCTTGTTTTTTAATCAAGTAATCACAAATATATTAGAATTATATGTTGCATTAATATTCAATCAATTTAGCCTAATAATAGTTTGGAGCAAATTGAAACTTTGTTTGCATGCCGTTGAGATCGCAGGAATCACTTTTCACTATAAGAATCGAGTAGAGGCCAATACGGGCGAATGTGACTCCATGACTCACTTCGTACCATCATCCCCGATCTTTATTTCGTGGTTCCGAACCATATTAAGTTAGTAATCTCATGGATTATGAATGGGGTGTAACCTTCACGGGTCAATCGTTGTTGCCTATAGTTGTCCCTTTATCTTGGTTGCCTTTTATGATCCGTGAACGGTTTATAAGTTCCTTAAAAACTTGTTGGCGGCTCCCTACTTTCCTTATCCCTGATCGTATATGTCAATTCCCACTTCCTATGAGTGACAAGCATATTCACCACATGTTTTAACGTAGGCGCACTTCGAACGACGCCTACAATAATTTAATTCATAATCAGCAAGTATAACCAAAATGAGCAAGAAACAGCAATAAAATCGAGTAAAATTCGAAAAAAATGTGCAAGAACGAACTTGGACAAAAAAATTCTCATATAAGGTTCAATACATAACCATTTTTCATGAAATTTGTTGCAAAACACTCCTTAAACATAGTACAACAACATGGAGCAAACAATTTCAAGAATAATGGACCAAATCGAAAACCCTTAAATTCGAAATATAGGGTTCAACGATTCAAAAATCGTCCCAATTAAGCCTAAATAAAACGAAATATAACAAAAAACATACATTGGATTATGGAAAATATGAATAAGGGACGAGATCTACCTCCTTTAGCTTCGAAAAACAAGAAAATTCAAGCTTCCTTGAGAGAAAGGGGCAAAAATGGCGAAGGAATGAGAAAGAGAGTGCGAAATGAAAATCGCCCTCAGCAATTTCATTTTGCTGACATAAATGTCGCGTACAAGTGAATCTTTTGCGCGTGACATACCAGCGCAACTCAGAACGATGCGCGCACCAGGCCAGCATGACCCACTGATTGCGCGCGGATATTGGTCACTAAAATGACCAGAATCTTGATTTTGATCCGTTTGATCATTTTTCAAAAGTTTTTGCTCGTTATTAGACGTAATGGCGCGCTAATTATCAAAATATTTTAAATTGCTTTTCATTTTGTAGTTTGTTTTCTTCTTTGTTAGTTTTTTGCATCATTCTTGCATGCACACTGTGCTTTGTGCTTTCCCTAAGCATACGTTTTGAACGTTTTTTGTAAGAGTGTCTAAAGACGTCCTATGGTGGTGCTTATGTAAAAGCACCCATAGACAGGTTTGTCATTTAACTGTACTGACGTTACAAATTTCCTACTTTACTTCTTTTTTCACGTCCGAAGCAAAAAGGAAGGCGTTGTCATGCAGCGTAAAAATGCAAAAGGCGTATCGTACGACGCAAAATTGTACAACGTAGGTGTTGCGTAAAATTTCACTTCAGCTCAAGGTTTGGGAGATCCACCTCTCTGAAATAAAAGGTGGAGGATTACTTTAGGTGTTAGCTCACGAGTCGATAGGCGCGCCGAACCATCAGGAACATACACTTCTTAATTGGAAGCAAATACAGTAGTTAGTGAGCTTACTACCTTACCAAACAGTTAGGGTGTTTGTCCACCCCCTGTATAAAGAAGCGACGAGACAATGTCTGCCTATGTAGTCATGCGTAAAATTTCACTTCAGCTCAAGCTTTACGTGATCCACCTCTCTAAACTAAAAGGTGGAGGATTACTTTAGGCATTAGCTCACGGGTCGATAGGCGCGCCGAACCATCAGGAACAGACACGTCTTGATTGGAAGCAAATACGGTAGTTAGTGAGCTTACTAGCTTACCAAACACTTAGGGTGTTTGTCCACCCCTGTATAATGAAGCGACGAGACGATGTCGCGCCTATGTAGTCATGTGCCCCCAGTCCTGAGACACGTGTACTCATCTTATGGACAAAACTGCTGAGAGAGTTGCCGACTTTCTTCCCTCTCGCTGGATTTGGATATATGCCACTAGTCCTGAGACATGTATTTCTATCTTGTGGACATCCGGCTCGAATACCAGACCATTTTAGCTCGAATACCTAAAACCTTTTTTTTATCTTTTTACTTTGTTAAAGTCAGGCTAAAGTTTCAATGACATATCGAGGGACTTTAAACCAATGATGACATGATTGAGAGGAAATCATCCCCTTTTATTCTTTTAAAACCGATCTCTTCTCATGACTTGACATCACTCAGAACACCTTTACTTGTAAAAGCATTCTACAATTGCAAAGGGTCAATCTAGATTCTTTAGCACGTTAAGACTAGGGAAAAACTTTTTCTAGCCTTAATAGCTACTTGTTTCGAACACTTAGCGAACCAAGGATCGTTTTCTCATCCTTAAACATTTCTTAAAGATTCTCTATTCTTTGAGAACATCGCAGAATGAGTCTCGGATTTATTTCCTTGACTACTTTGATCATCGTCTATTTTAGACTCGATCAAAGTGGGGGCAAACTATAGACATCTACTTTTGGCCTCCCGTCCCGACAAGAAGTGCAATGACGATAAATAAAACCATCTTCGTTCTAGATTGAAGTGGAGAATGGTTATTGATAACTGGTTAAGCCACAAAACACGAAAACTAGCCCAAACTAAACAAACAAAGCTAAAACGAGGTCCAATTAACTAAATCCGATCAATATTAGACTTAAGCCCGTGCTTAAAAACCAATAATGATGGATTTAGGAGCGACTAGGTTAAACTTTAATGCTGCCGCAGGAAAATCCGCGCGCATCTAATGCAGTTGCGCGCGACACTCAGTGCAACCTCCAGAGATGCGCTCGCGGAAGATTTAAATTTTATAAAAATATAAAATCGAATATTACCATAATTCCTGGCGCAAGAAAATCAGTTAATCACCTGCCCTGGGATGCCGCGCGCAACTAATCTTGTTGCGCGCGACACCTGCTGCGGTAGAATGTTCAAAACCCTAAACCTACTTATTCCCTATAAATGGAGGCTTAATCCAAGGGCTTAAACACATAGAAAAATAACCTAAAACTCTGGCGAAATACTTGTGAACTTGTGCTACCTAAACCCTTATGTCCTAAACACTCACCCCTTGATCTTTTGTTAATATGGTGGAGGTTCCCCAACAAGAAGGTGTTCATAAGTGTTCTAAACAGAGATCTAGCAAAGAGAAGTGGTAAATTCCCAATAACTTACATAAATCACATTTATTTTCTTGTTTAAAGGAACCTTAATTATTTAATTTGTGTTGTTTGATCATCTTTAAAGGACTAATTAATTATTTTCACATAGTATCTTGCGTTAAATAAACATTAGAATTGGATAATTAATTGTTGGTTCATCACTTAAGCCAAGGCGAATATTGTTTATTTTCTTGTTCTTTTCACGAATTTGGATTAATAAATAAAGAATAACGACGTTGCAATGGAATTCCTACAAGAATTAACGTGTTTAAATAAAATTAACGAACTTATTTTTAGGTATCGCGTTGCATATATTGTTTGGTAATGACATTGCAAAAAAGAAAGAGCTAGTAGAAGTCGTACTAGGGCTAGAATAGTGTTTCCTTCTGAAAAGGAACGTTATTTTAGCATCCTCACTCCCGAACTCATTTCTGGTTTATGTCGACCAATTTGGGCATGGGTAAACTTAAGATTTGTGCTAATTATTCCATGAACTCCACATTAAAGAAAGGCATGAACAAGGTGACTCCTACTTGTTTCTTACAAATAATCATGTTGAGAGTATCATTTCTAATTCAAGGTCTCCCAAACATTCAGGAATTCAAATCCTAATACACCCTAACAAGTGTAAATTCCTAGGCTTTTAAGCGGCCATGGGCATCTAAGGAAGGATCCCCTACGATGGGATCACCCTCCTTACACATAATAATTATAATAATCATGTTAAATCATAATAATAGCGAGATCATAGGCATGATACTAACAAGATTAATAACAAATCCTAGCATGTCCCTAAACAATAAAAATCAAAGCTTTAACCCCAACATGATATTAAGAGAGAAAATAGGAAGCATTCTTTTAATCATACCTGATATTAGAAATATTTAGTTTTTACCCTAAGCATGATAATAGAAGCAATAAAACGTCCTAACAAGATACTAGGAATCAAAAAAACAATCTAAGCATGTTTTCTATATCAAAAGATCAATAAAGCAATTAAAGTACTTACTTTGATGCCTCGTACTTCTTTCTAATAAAAAAATACTTACGTTAGTAACTTCATGGAAAATATTAAAATTAAAAATTAAATTAAATAATTGAAATAGATATTTGGGACCAAACCCTCAGAAATTAAAACCTTTCATGTCTAGGGCAAAGTCAACTTCGAACTTGGCTAGGTGTGTCTAGATCTTGCGATTGCGGAATTTTGTTTGTAAAAAGTTGGTTTAGAAAGAGAGATAGAGAAAATCAAGAAATTCTTGATGAGAGTTGGTGAGAATTGACGGAGGTCTAAGGACGCTATTTATAATGAAATCAGTCCGGATATGGTAAAAACGAATCGGAGTTTGAAGCGGAATAAAACACGCCTCGGCGACAAGGTCTGTTGCTAGGCGACATCATAACGTTCGGCGATGCAAGAGATTTTTTCACACGTTTTCTAATTCTTAATAAAAATAAATCGTAAAATTGCGTACGAGGGTGAAAATCGTAATTTCATTTAAAACACTTCTTTTATTCCAAATAAAACTCATAAAACTTAATTATCAATCATAATCCCATTAGGATTCAAAAGAACCTTCTAGAAGATTCTAGAGGACTATAATCAATCCTAATTGCATTAGGATGATAATTAATAATAGACCCTCCTCTAGAGCATTGGGCCGCATATAAAGATCAAACCGGGCCAAGTGTAGTAATTTAGCCATAACTTCGTCATTATTCATCGGAATTGGGCTTATAATATATCCTTGGAAAGATGTTTCGAGCCCTATCCAACTACACTATTATTTGACCCTTTCCATGGACCAAACTAACTGGATTGGCTATTTTCATAAAATAGAATAGGTTTGGGAAAACAGAAAGAGAGATATTTAATAGAAACTAACCGCAACACTAGACTTTCCACATTTTCACTTCATTCGATTATGATTCGACGCGAAAGGTATTCATAAACGGGTTCGATTTTGAGGAGACACAAATGGGTGTCTACAGAAGCCCCCACTTTGACTAAGTTTGGAGAAATGCAAGTTTCGAAAAAAAAGTCAAAGTATGGATAGGGACGGAGGATGATTCAGAACGTTCTACGATTCTAAATCATTCTAGTAACGCCGATACCTGCAAACTAGAATAAGTTAAACAGATAAAAGAGTAAAGAAACGCGAATCTTGCACCGTCGAGCACACGTCTCTAGGTGTAACCGATTTTTTGCATTTGCTATTGTGACAACCTTCCACAAGCTAGAGAACGCTATCCTGCTGCTTTTGACAATCTTCCTGAAACTAGGGGATACCGCCCGAAGACTGCTACGTTTGTAACTGCCTCCATTTTCTGCTGTGATAGTCTTCTGCAAGCTAGAGAATCCTATCAAATATTGCTTCGCTTGAAACGATCTTCTACCTCTTTGTGACCATCTTCCGCAAGCTAGGGAACATGATCTAAGATAACTTCACTTGAAATCACCTCTAGTTATTTATGACATCCCACCACAAGCTAGGGAACGCTGCCGAAGATATCTTCGCTTGAAGTCATCCTCATCTGTTGCGATAATATTCCGAAGATTATCACCGAAGACCAACGCTTATCGATCCTTTAAAAAATTTGCTTGAACTTTGCTTTGGCTATGCAAGTGCGTCGGCGCTTTGCTGCTTATGAACCAGTATGTCGGTGCTTTTGTTGTTCATGAATCATTTTGTCGGTGCCTTTGTAATGAGCCAATGTTTAGGCGCTTTAAGCTAAGTGAGACGATCATTTATCACGTCGATCACTTAATGTGGTTTTAACCGAGCTGATTACTAAATCATGTCAAGTTGCTTAGAGGGACTAACTTGCGTACCGAAGAACCCAAACTACTGCACAAGGTCAAAATACTCATTTTTCAAAGCCTTGCGCTCTGTCGCCACTCCAACGGCTGTCAGAAATTTTTGTCGCCGCAATTTCTTCTTGTCACGCAGCGACAGATTTTTCGTGCAACGCTGTTGTCGGGATTTTCCAATAAATCCCCTTTCTTCCTCATTTTGCCGGTGATGTTGTTTTTCGCTCATGAACCACTTCAAACTTCAATCTACTCGTTCTTGCTTATTTTTCAACCAAATAAGCTCAAATATTTTGCAAATCGAGGGTTAGTTCATCTAGTTTGCTGATCTATGTAAGTTTTCTTCAAACTCACTCGAATTTAGCTGAATTTTTGCATGTTAATTCACAAATTTTCTGGAAATTCAAAATTAATATTGCTTAATTTGCTTTGTTTGTCGAATATTATGCTATGAAATTGCTTTATTATGTTTGTATATTGCCTTGGGAGTATTTTGAGACTTGTTTGACTAAATTTGGTGGAGAAATGAACAATTCACCATTGTTGAACCCCTTAAGGTCGTGAGAATAATGTGGGTTGTTCTTCGCGTTTTTGCTAGCTATTCTTGTCCAATTTGTCACAATAATTATTATAATATTGCATGAAATTGTTTGATTACTTGAAAAATGTCATATTTGCTTGAATTGAAATCGTACTCTATTTTAGTACTGCGTACTCTTTTTTTGCGAACATAGTATCATGCGGATAGGCGAACCTTAGATACTATAGAGCCTAAATTTTTGTTAATTTTGCATAATGTATCATGGCTAGACAGCAAGGTTCTAGTTCTCGGTCTCGAGATACTAGACGAGAACACGAGCCCGTGGTGAGGACGAGGATCCGTCCACTTCTCTTGGTCTCGTCCCTGAATGGGATGAGCGGACATTGTTTTTCATTCCCGAGCACCACATTTCTGAGAGAGTGTGTCGCGGGATTACTAGCGGGAGGACGCGTAGCCATGGCTCGGGCAACGAGTCCATCGGCTGCCTGTACGACAAGTATTTTCGCAACGATGAGGAGTTGCGACGGCTTTGGGAGTCTTGTGGGCTAACTGCCCTGTTTCGGGCCACTAAGGCCATGTACTCGTTTGACGCGAGCCACCACGTGGTTCGTGCTTTAGTGGAGTTCTTCAGGGACACCACCAACACCTTTCAGTTTCCATGGGGCGAGATGATTTTCACCCCTGCCAAATTTAGTCTCATCTCGGGACTAGAGTTTCGCTTGACTGCCCTACCATTCGATAGTACCATTACTGCCTTTTCTTCTATAGTTGAGGAGTTATTGGGTCCGATCACTTTTCTATTTCTTTGCATCTGACTTGGTTTAATTTTGCAGGGACATCCTATTCCTTCACTTGCTCGGACGAGACCCGACGCTAGGAGGGAGCCGTCTAGGTCTGGCTCAAGGCATCGCCGTACTACTTCTGGTGGTCGAGGTTGTCGATCTGACGCTGCTCGGACCGAGGTAGTGGAGGGCTCGGGTTCTTCCTCTTAGGGTGTAGGGACTGGGCCGATGAACCAAGGAGGCGCGACATCGGCTCCTCCGATAGGTGGTGGGACGTACGAGGTCGGCTCGTCGTCGCAGCTGCCTCCGCAGCCTTAACCTTTGTTGATTCAGCACCAGGGAGAGCCTGGGTGGACTTGCCCTGAGTTAAGGTTTCTAACATCTGGCGAGTCAAGAGCTGGTGAGGAGCATACTCCTCGGTCAGCGAATTTCTTCGACGTGATGAACATCCCTCGTCATCTGCGCCCTCCAGCACCGTAGTTGTTCTTGTGTTTATTTTATTCTGACTTTTGTAGGACTTTGCCGACTGTATTATTTATTAGACATATTTGTATATATAAACTATTATCTATTATGACTGCTTTATCTTTGAATTTTATTTTTTATTTGGGAAATTCTGCATAAAACCCCTGAGGTATTGACTATTCCACGTTGTGCCCCTCCCTTTGAAAAGTTCCACGCTGTAACCTCAAGGTTCCAAAACTGATTAAGCTGTACCCCTGCTGTTATCCTTCCGTTACATGTTGCCGTTAATGGAGCCCTCTTTACACCTATTTAATTTTTTTCTCAATTTTCGTGCTAAAAAATGTCACATTATATGTTTTAAGGGTCATTTTAGCCCTAAAGGGTCCAAATTGAGCTTTGATTTTGCAAAAAAAAAATAACATCAAAGCCTCGTTTTATGAATTTGAATTCTCATAGTTAAATTTAGAATTCATAAAACGGGGCTTTTACGTTACTTATTGCAAAATCTGAGCTCAATTTGGACCCTTTAGGCCTAAAATGACCGCTAAAACCTTTAATAGGACATTTTTTAGCACGAAAATCGAGAAAAAAAAATAAATAGGTGTAAAGTGAGCCTCACTAATGACAACATATAACGGAGGGATAACGGCAGGGTACAGCTTAATCACTTTTGGGACCATGAGGTTACAGCGTGGAACTTTTCAAAGGGAGAAGTACAACAAGGAATAGTCAATAGCTCAGGGGTATGATGTATAATTTCCCTTTTTATTTTTATGTGCATATATGTGTGTGCAAGAAATTTGTAATTAATTTTGGGCAAAAATTTCCGTCATTTTTATTATTAATGGAGGGTTTCCGACTTTCTCACCCAAAAAGAAAAAAATGAAAAATATATCGGACATAAGACAAGACAAAATTTAATTAAGCTTGAATAAATCCAAAAAAGGAAGGAAAATATATTAAATTTATATATTTGGTGTAATTGAATAAAGGGCAAAATTGTAAAGTCATTGTACGAATTCAAATCATAGTCAGAAAAACGCAATTTGCATAGTGCGCTGAGCTGGCATTGCAGCATTTCGTGTCGTCACACGCTTTACGCTGTCGCCGAGCGATGCTTCTGTCGCCAGGCGACAGGCGTGTCGTTTGGCGCTGCAGTGCGCTACTTTCGAATTCTTTCAGGAGTCGAACTACATCAATTTTGCACATAAATAGCCCCCTAATCTCCCCATTTTCTATATAATTCGATCAGATTAATTATAATCTTAGCTTCTCAACAAATAATCATATCTTTACTCACTAAGAGTTTTAGCGATTTTACTCGTGAATGTTCTCGGTCTTTAACTGCTAAAAAGAGAAAAGAACTCGATTTTTTTCACATGGGAGGTATTTATGGTATTAAGGGGGTAGATCTTGACATAGATTTTATTCATACCGCCTTAGAATATTGGGATACAGATACACATTGCTTTAGACTAGGTTGTGATGAAATTAGCCTTTTACCGGAAGAATTTGGTGCCATCCTAGGCTTCCCTTCATTAGATCTTGCGGTAATTCCTAGAGTGAAAGAGTATTATTATAAAGATTTTGAGCGCTTCTTTAATTTAAAAGACGGAGATTTAACAAATATTGTACATGGTAGCGTAGTTAATTTAAAAGAATTTGCACGCCACTACTTTGATAGACCGTATTCTGAGTCTTTTCATGTTTATAGAAGAAGGGCTTTTCTCTTTTGTATGCTTAACCAATATCTTCTCACTAGTGGTAGAAACTATGAGGGTCAAGCAATCATATTAACTGTCTTAGAACAAATTGATTCTAGAAGGAATCCAATGTCATTAATTGTTTGAGAGACTATGCTTAGTCTAGATGAATTTAAGAAAAAAAACCAAACGCACCTTTTCAGGGCTCTCTTATTTTATTACAAGTAGAAAAATAATATTTTCAATTACAGAAATCAAAAACATATTTTTGTATAGTAATATTATTTATTTGCATTCAATTTTTTTTGCATATATGGCTAATGGAGAGACTAGAATTAATTAGTCCTCCTGACAACATTGAAAAATATACTCCAAATTGCTTTGTGAGGCGAAAGAAGCGTTTCTCTAAGATGGGTCGCCATGAGTGGAGTAAAATTTTTTCCTCTTTCAACTTTGCTATCAAGTGGGTCGTCCCATGGTGGAAAATTGAGAAGATGGTTGGTGTCCACAAGCAACCCTTCTGCCGTCTTCCAAGCTTAACCAAGATGACTTTTTATTATCCCTGTAGGGTAAAAAGGCAATACAGTCTACTTCAAACATTTCCTTCTGGAGATCTCCGTCGTCCTTATGAATTCTCTGTTTCACAAGAAGTAGAGAAGTTTGACACATATTGGAGTGCTTGGGCTTTATGGGAAGTGATAACCTAAAAGGTTCCTCCTTCCTTGCCCAATAATGTGAAGAATTGGCTTCTTAATAAGCCCTACGAAGGACATGGAGAAAAATGAGAGTAGAACCAATGTGAAGAACCGTCTAGGTGACAAAGTAATTCCTGTTAAGGAAAGTTTGGGTGAAAAGGTTGAATTTAAAACACCTGTGATGCCTAAGAAGAAAGACACTACTAAGGGTAAAGAGAAAAGAGAAGCTGACACTTCAGAAAACAAGGTTTGGGTAGAAAAGAAACATGGAGTCCTAACTAAGGGAGAAACCATTTACTCTAAAATTGAATGTAAGTCCTCTATAGGATGCCTACTAGCTAAAGTCATGGATGATGAAGAGGACTCAGACAAAAATTGGAAACGAGCAAAGAAAGAGAAGAAAGATTGAAGCATTGCTTAACTTCGAATTTATTAGACTAGCTTAAATTTTAAGTCGATTTATTTTATTAAGCTTTTATTTAAATTTCATCTGTAATGTAATTTTTACTTTATTTTATTAATGCAATTTCAGCTTTTTTTTAATTAAATCAACGTTTTATTTATTTTAATAAAGCAATGAAAACAACTTAAATTATTTTCAGAAATTTTCTCGAGTACGGAAGTCGAAAATTTTCCGAAATACACCGAAATTTTCCCAGATATTCGAAAAAAACCGGCATTGCTATCCATATCAGTTAGTTTTGCTGCACCTCCTGACATAATGGTTTTGACGATATATGGTCCGGACCAATTAGGCCTAAATTTGCCTCTTGGATCCAAATAATTTTTTCCTTAATGCTTTTAACACCAAGTCTCCTACTTTGAAGTTTCTTGTCTTGACCTTCTTGGTAAAGTGCCAAGCCATACAGGTTTGATATCATTGGGTATGATGTAGAGCTTCTAGTCGCTATTCATCGAGTAGAATTAGATCCTCTTATCTTGCCCTAGTCCATTTGAATTCATCGAGTTTGCTTTCTAATGCAATGCGTAGAGACGGTACCTCTAGCACTACAGGTTTTACGACATTTATTCCATAAACCAAGGAGAATGACGTATTTCCTGTTGATGTACGAATTGATGTGCGATAACCCTAAAGTGTGAAATGGAGTTTGTCAGGCCAATCCTTGTAATTTTCTGTCATTTTCTCGATAATAGTCTTTAAGTTTTTGTCAGCTGCCTCAACCGCTCCATTTGCTTGAGGCCTATAAGGAGAGGAATGATGGTGTTGAATACCATATTTTTGTAACAATTCTTCACATTCTTCTTGAAAGTGAGTTCCATTGTCACTTATCATTTCATGTTGGACTCTATATCGACAAATAATGTTCCGTTCGATAAAGAGTGCTACATGTTTTGCAGTGAGTTTAGCGTATGACTGTGTTTCAACCTACTTTGTGTAGTAATCAATTGCTACTAAAATGTATTCGTGACCTCCGTTCCCAGTTGGGTAATTTTACCGATAATATCAATTCCCCATGTAGAGAATGGCCATGGTGAAGTGTAGGTGTAGAGTAGAGATGGAATAACATGTTACAAGTTAGCGTATATTTGGCATTTAGGGAATCTTTTTACATATTAATGACAATCCCTATTCATGCTAGTCCAATAATATCCTTCTCGCATTATCTTTCAAACTAGAATTTTGCCATTAACATGAGTTCCACAAATGCCTTCGTGGACTATCCTCATAGCTCTTTTGGCTTCTTTTTTCCCTACACATAAGAGAGCTTGACCCTTAGGTACCCTTTTGTGTAACTCGTTTTCTATTAGAACATATTGGGAAGCTAAGAGTCTTAGTACTCGCTTTGCTCTTTAGTCAGCACGAGGAGGATATTCTCCTTTGGTGACATAATTAAGTATATCTGTATACCATGGCTCTTCGTCTTCTTCTTAGACCACTTCATCATCTTCTATGGCCTGAATGTAAATCGGTTTATGCCTTTTTTTCAATGGTTAAAGGCATTTTCTCAATTTCCGTAGGAATCCTAACCATTGAGGCTAGTCTTGCCAAGGCATCAGCAAATTGGTTTTCCTCACTCGGTAGATAGGTGTATTCTACCTTTTCCAACTAGTTGGTGAGAGTCTCCAGATAGGTTTGGTAAGGGGCTAGGCTTTCACTCCTTACTTCCCATCTTTTAGAAATTCGATTGATGATCAAGGAAGAGTCTCCAAATATTCGCAATTTCTTCACTCCCAATGCCAAAACTGTTTCGAGGCCTACCACGCATGCTTCGTATTTAGCAGCATTGTTGGTAACGTCAAAATCTAACTTTATGGAGATTGGAACATGCTCTTCCTTAGGTGATACTAATAATACTCCAACGCCACATACCTTTTAGTTTGAGGCTCCGTCGAAGTATAAAGTCCAAGTATCATCTTCTGTGACCATCAAGTCTTCATCTGGAATTTCGTTGTCATGCACTGGCATTGAATCTTCTATTGGGAAATCCGCTAAGAAGTCCGAGACCAAAGATCCTTTGATAGCCTTTTGAGGCATGAATCTTACATCGAATTAGGCTAAGTTGACTATCCATCTTGATATGCGCCCATTGAGTGTAGACTTTTCAAATAGGTACTTAAGTGGATCCATTCGAGAAAATACAAAGGTTGTATGCACGAACAAGTAATGTCTTAACTTGGTTCTGGCCTACACTAATGCGAGGCACAATTTCTCAAGCGGTGTGTAGCGTACTTCATGCTCGAGAATTTTCTTGCTTAGGTAGTAAATCACATTTTCTTTTCCTTCTACTTCTTGTGCAAGCATAGCCCCCATTGTCTCTTTAGTAACTTTTAATTATAACCTAAGAGGAATCCCTAGAAGCACTGGAGCTAATACGGGAGGATTTGCTAGATAGGCTTTGATCTTTTCAAAGGATTTTTGACATTCACCGTCCCATATCACTGGCACATTCTTTTTGAGTTTCTTGAATATTGGTTCATATATCGTTGTTAGCTTCGATATGAACCTACTTATGTATTGCAAGCGTCAAATAAATCCTCGAATTTGTTTCTCGGTTTTGGGCGGTGGCATTAACATAATTTCCTTTATCTTTGTTGGATCTATCTTTATTCCTCTAGAGCTTATGACATATCCCAAGAGCTTGCCTGAGGTGACTCCAAGGCCAAAAGCACACTTAGATGTATTCAACCTCATGTTGTATTTTCTTAGCCTTTCGAAGAATTTTCTTAAGGCTACTTGATGTCCTAGGCAATCTTTTGATTTCACAATCATATCGTCCACATATACTTCAATCTCTTTGTGCATCATATCACGGAGTAGGGTAGTTGCTGCTTGTTGGTAAGGGGCACCCGCATTTTTTAACCCGAATTGCATTAATTACTGTGTAACGGTAATTACCCCAAGGTGTTATAAATGTTGTTTTCTTCATGTCATCTTTCGCCATGAGAATCTGTTTGTACCCTGCGTACCCATCCATAAATGAGAGAAGCGCGTGATTCGCTTTATTATCTACCAAGATGTCGATAGGCTTTGTTTTCTAGACGCTAGTTACTACATGCCTCAGCAGCTTTCTGTGTTCTTTAAATTTTCCAGTTTCCCTAGTATTATTTCGATTCTAGTTGTGAAAGATATTCCTCAAATTTCCTACGTGTAAGAATCCTATGTTTTTTACTCATTACGGATGGTCTTTCCAATGAGAACCTTTTTTATGCATATGACAATAATGTTAATCAAAATTACGCACATGAAATACTTAGAACTTTTCGAGTCAAATCCACTCATTCTAAATCATTGCCAAAATAAATTTTAGGAATTAAAATAGAAATCCTCCCCTGATGGAGTCGCCAAAAACTGCAGGGAATATTTGAAGCATTACCCCAAACTTGAACCCCACTGTGATCATACACTTAAGTACGGTGACGTCCAAAGGGAAGGAAGCTAGAGCAAAAGAGTCGCCAACAACTTTTGGGAACTTGGAAACCGTTCACAGGGTGAAGGTTACATCCCTTAACGATCCAAGAGATCGTTAACTCCAATAGGTCTGGAACGAAGACTGGAACTTCGGGGATGATGGTACAAATTCAATCTAAATGAGAAAGAACCTGCCCTAATAATAGGCCTCTACTTTGCTCTTCTAGTATTCATGTGCGCTTTCTTACTAACATACACTCAATAGGTTAACCCTAAACCTGTTTAATCTTTGTTGATTGAATATTAATGCACAAATAAATCTATTATTGGCGATCACTTTAATTATAATCAAATTAACTTAAACAAGATTATTAATTATCTTATTAAGCGTGATTACAAGTACATATTCCCTTTATACATGCATAAAAGGTATGATCAAGCAATAACAATAAAAATCACTAAGAAACATAATAATCATAATTATTATTATTATTATTATTATCTTGTTAAAGCATAATAATAGCAAGGTTCTAGGCATGATACTAACAATATTAATAGCAAATCCTAGCATGTCACTAAATAATAAAAATCAAAGCTTTAACCCAAACATGTTATTACGAAAGAAAATAGGAAGCATTCTTTTAATCATACTTGATATTAGAAATTTTTAGTTGTTACCCTACACATGATACTAGGAAGCAATAAAACATCCTTACATGATACTAGGAATCTAAATAACAATCTAAGCATGTTTTCTATATCAAAAGATCAATAAAGCAATTAAAGTACTTACTTGGATGCCTCATTCCTCTTTTTAATAACAAAAAACACACGTTAGTAACTTCAAGGAAAAAAATAAAATAAACAATTAAATTAAATAATTGAAATAGAGATTTGGGACCAAACCCTCAGAAATAAAAACCATTCACGTCTAGGGTGAAGGCAACTTAGAACTTGGTTAGGTGTGTCTAGATCTTGCGAGCGTGGAATTTTGTTTGTAAAAAGTTGGTTTAGAAAGAGAGAGGGAGAAAAGCAAGAAATTCTCGATGAGAGTTGTTGAAAATTGACGGAGGTCTAAGGACACTATTTACAATGAAAAAAATTCGGATATGATAAAAAGTAATCAGAGTATGAAGAGGAATAAAACGCGCCTCTGTCGCCGCGAAATTCTGACATTCGGCGCTGCAGGAGATTTTTCCACACATTTTCTATTAATTAAAAAAATTAAATCGTAAAAGTCCGTACGAGTGGTAAAATTGTAATTTCATTTCAAAACACTTCTTTTATTCAAAATAAAACTCTTAAAACTGAATTATCAATCCGAATCCCATTAGGATTTAAAAGGATCTTCTAGAAGATTCTATACGACTATAATCAATCCTAATTGCATTAGGAATGATAATTCATAATAGGCCCTCCTTTAGACCATTGGGCCGCATAAAGATCAAACCGCGAATGCTGTCGAAGAACTAAGCCATGCACATAAGTTAAATCCAATAGGTCTGGAACCATGACTAGAAGTTCGGGGTTGAAGGTACAAATTCAATCAAAAAGAGAAAGGACTCGCCCTAATAATAAACCTCTAATTTATTCTTCTCGTATTCATGTGCGCTTTCTGACTAACATACAATCAATAGGTTTACTTTAAACCTGTTTATCTATGTTGGTTGAATATTAATGCACAATTAAATCTATTATTGGCGATTATTTGAATTATAATCATATTAGTCCAAACAAGATTACTAATTATCTTATTAAGCGTGATTACAAGTACAAATTCCCTTTAAACATGCATAAAAGGTGTGATCAAGCAATAATAATAAATATAAACATCAAGCAACATAACAATAATAAAAATAATCATCAAAATAATAATCATAATAATAATAATAATCATAATCATAATTAAAATAATCAAGTTAAAGCATAATATTGATAGCAAGATCCTAGGCATGATACTAACAAGACTAATAACAAATCCTAGCATGTCACTAAACATCAAAAATCAAATCTTTAACCCTAACATGGTTTAACATGATACTAGGAAATAAAATAGGAAGCATCATAATAAACATACTTGATATTAGAAATTTTAGTTATTACCCTAAACATGATACTAGAAAGCAATAAAACATCCTAACATGATACTAGGAATCAAAATAATAATCTAATTATGATTTTTATATCAAAATATCAATAAAACACTTAAATTACTTACTTGGATGCCTCGTACCTCTTTCTAATAAAAAAATACACACGTTAATAAATTCAAGGAAAATATAATAATAAAACAATTAAATTAAATAATTGAAATAAAGAGTTAAAAAGTTTAAACTGAATTTGGGACCCAACCCTCAGAAATTATCAACCTTTCACGTCTAGGGCGAAGGCAACTTCGAACTTTTCTAGGTGTGTCTAGATCATGTGAAGGCGGAATTGTGTTTGTAAAAGGGTTTGTTTAGAAAGGGAGAAAGAGAATCAAGAAATTCTTGATGAGAGTTGATGATTGAAAACGGAGGTCCAAGGACTTATTTATAAGTAAATAGTCTGGAAACCGATAGAAAAGAATTAGAATTCAAATTGGAATAAAACTCATCCTGTCGCCTACGACAGATCTTGTCGCCAGGCAACGAGGTGCATTGCAAGGCGCTGCACTGCAGCGCCAGGCGACGAACTTGTCGTCAGGCGGTGCTACGACAGTTTTTTGAATTCTGTTTTTATCATATCTTTTGATCCGTGTCCAAATAAGTTATATAATATGTTGTTGGAAAGCTATTAAAGTCTACTTTCCAACCCAATTAGAATCAGATTAAAATCTTTTGTTCATAAAAAGATATGGCCGAAATAGTGAAAGGATGTCAATTTTGGATAGAGTTTCGTATCCCTTTTATCTCTTTTTCGTTATAGCTCGGAATTAATATCATAATATATCATTGGAAAGATAATTTCAAGATCTATTAAAACATATAAGATTTAGATAAAGATTATTAGGAACAAAAAAAAATATCTGACTGTCTTTAAATTCGAATAGAATTAGGATTAAAAATAGGAAAGTTTTATTCATATTTATACTCTTTGATTTTATCTTTTCAAAAAGGATAATTAAGATCTTTTATAAACTTATGGAAAATTCTAATAAATCATAATTATTAAAGGAATAGGATTAAACCTTTGGACCCTCCACATGATCATTGGGTCGTAAGTGAATCCGGTTTGGGCCTAGTTTAGTATTTTGGCTATAACTTCCTCATTATTTATCCGAATTGGGCTTATAATATATCGTTGGAAAGGTTTTTTTAAGCCCCATCCATCTACACTATTATTGGACCCATATAATGGACTAAACAAAACTGGAATGCATGTTTCTCATAAATAGGGTAAGAAAAGAAATATTTTAAAAACGGAAAGAAGAGATATTTTAATAAAAATATCCTCATCACTAGAATTTTCACACTTTTGCTTTGTTCGATAATCAAATGGCATGAAAGGTACTCATCACTGGGTTTGGTTTTGGGGAGACACATTTGGGTGTCTATAGAAGCCCCGATTTTGACTGAGTTTGGAGAAACTTATGTTTCGAAAAGAAAAGTCAAATTAGCGATAGGGACGAAGAATAATTAAGAACGTTCTGTGATCCTAAATCATTATTATAACGCCGATACCTGCCAACCAGAATTAGTTATACAAATAAAAGAGTTATGAAATGCATATCTTGCACCGTCGAGCACACGTCTTTAGGGGTAACTGATTTTTAATGCATTTGCTGAAGACCACTCTGCTTGTAGCTGCCTCGAATTTCTGCTATGATAGTCTTCCGCAAGCTAGGAAACACCTTCAAAGACAACTGTGCTTGTAGTTATCCTTTGCCGTTTGTGACCATCTTCCACATCTTTGGGAACACGATCGAAGATAACTATGCTTGTAGCCATCTACAGTTATTTGACAATCCTTCACATCATAGGGAACATCGTCGAAGATAACTCTGATTGTAGCCATCTTCAGTTTTGTGATAACTCTCCACATCCTAGGGAACGTCGTCAAAGATAACTCTGCTTTGTAGCCACCTTCAGTTTTGTGACAACTCTCCACATCCTAGGGAACGTCGTCTATCATTGATGCTACATCTCAAGCTTTTCCCTAGAATCATAGTGACAACCTTCCTAATCATAACAAATGACGTCGAAGACCGCCTCATCATGAACCGTTCTTCTCAAATCTTTGTGACAATCTCCACAATCTTAGCGAATGTCGTCGAAGACCGCCCATCTCGTGCTATCTTCTCAATTCTTGGTGACAACCTCCACAATATTAGCGAATGCTGTCGAAGACCGCCCATCTTGTGTTATCTTCTCAAATCTTGGTGACAACCTCCATAATCATAGCGAATGATGTCGAAGACTGCCCATCTCGTGCTATCTTCCCAAATCTAAGCGAAAGACTTTTTAATCGTAAAGTCCCCCTGTTGAAGACATCTTCATCTTGAATCTTCTAATCGACCCTTCCATATTTGGAAAATCCTTCTCAAGAACCATATATAATATTCTTAAAGGCTTCAAATCGATTTGTGGAAATCTCCCATCCTAGGAATTCTTTGTGAACCAATACTTCGGTGCTTGCGATGAGCCAATGCTTAGGCGCTTTAAGCTAAGTGAGACGATCTTTTGTCAGGTCGATAACTTATTAGGATTGTAATCAAGCCGACTACTTAATCATGTCAAATTGCTTATAGGGGCTAACTGGCGTACCAAGGAACCCAAAAATTACTGCACTAGGTCCGCATAATCTAATATGGGGGCCACGCATTGTGTCGCCGCACCAGCGCCCACTGGAAAATGTGTCGCCGCACTTTGCTTCCGTCGCTAGGCGATAGATGTTGTCGCCAGTCAACGACCTTGTTGTCCGGCGCTAGAGTCGGGTCTTCCCTATTTTTCCCTTAGTGCTGATGTTCGTTGCTCGGTTTCGCTTCAAACTTTGAACTTGGTCGTTTCCTTTCAACCAAATCCGCTCATTTTTTTTATAAATTAAAGCTCTTCATTACTAATTTAATTTTGCTCAAAATCCTCTCATCTTGGAAGAATCTCATGCGGTCATATTCGCAATTTTTCGAAAAAATCCGAGAATGTTCTTGCTTGCTGGGATGTATCTGCATTTATATTTTTCACTATAGGACTTTTCTCTTCTCTTTGATTATCTTAGGATTTTCCTAAGGATCAATAAAGACTTAATGTGTCTTTAACACATATGACTTGTCATGACTCGACTAAAAGTGCTTGAGACATCTAGTAGACTCAATTCAAGATGATATGATACGACATGACTCAACGTTCATGACTCGTTTGTGCATTATAGTGTGATCGTGCGACTAAAAAAATCCATAAAAAGCAAAAAATATCTGTGATTTTTTGTGGAGGGTACCGACTTTCTCCCGAAAAAGAAAGCACAAAAAGGAAGAAGTTTTTTATGCTACATGTTGAATGAGCTTAATCAAATGTTCTTTGATACTATCTCTCAAGGTGCAAGGATTAATTCATCCTAGGCTATCTCGATTGTTGACTCAATGATGAAAGTATTTGGGTAACTTAGGCACGGAGGCTAAGCACTTCATACATTGTGATGAAATGATGAGTGGTGAGTGACAAAGTATGCTTCAACGTTGTGTTAAGATTTCATGACAAAGGGTTCCAAAGGGAAGTACATTTGGTCATGTATATGTGATGTGTGTGATAGTGACACTAAAGTTAGGCCACAAGGGCTAAGTGTGTGGAAAAATATTATTACAAGAAGAGTCAAATGATGGTGACTCTTAGGCTAGGTAAGCTAATGATGTAGGGATCAAGCCCCCAAGCTAAGTCTAGATCTACATGGAAAGGGATGAGCATTAGAGATATCGTGATATGATTAATTATGAATATGAATGCATTTTTATTACGGCTGCACCCCTTTTTAAGGTTGCCTACGTATCCATTAGGAATCTGGCCGAACGAAGCTCTAGCCGAACCTCGCACAAGTGTGTATACCTCAAAAAGGTCTTTTGAAGGGTTGTAACGTGGTTAGGTTAAAGGTTTGAAGATGGGGATAAAGGCTCAAGGCCCTCGATAAGCCCCCAAGGTGTGCAACCTTGCTATTGAATCTTTATATTTTTAATGCTTGAGGTTTCTCACTTTTGAGCTCTCTTTTCTTTTTTTAGTTTATATTTTTCTCTCTCTTTTGCTTTTGCATTTATTTTATTTTTATAAATGTGGGCAATCCCGATCATGCGGTCTATCACTCACTTGGCATTCATGTTTCTCAGGAACGGTACCGAGCACTCAATAAGAAACGCAACTCGAGACGTGTTCTTATCCAAGATATTTTCATATCAAAGACATTGGAACACTTGCCCTTTTGCACACTTTTATTATTATTTTTTTGCTATTTTAATTTTTTTTAAATCACTCAAGCATTTGGAATTGCATAAGTTACACACCATCCTATCCCAAGGTTAGGTCTAGGTGGGTTGAAGAAAGAAAGGTCTATCATTAGACGAGGCTCAAAGTGGTGTATGAAGAAAGGATTGTATATTTGAAAGGGTGAAAGGAGATATGATATATATATATATATATATATATATATATATATATATATATATATATATATATATATATATTTTGCAATGTAATGAAGTAATCATAGGCAAGAAAAGAAATGTTCATTTTTATTAAAGGGAAAAAATAAAATCCTACAAATTAAATCTAAGGAAAATAAAAGGTGCCTATGCTAGACTTATTGAAGAAAGGAGTAATAAAAAGGAAATAGTAAAAGAGGTCATGAAATCTTGTCGTTGAAGCTCGCCTTGTGTTGTTTGCTTTATCATCACTCGCTCTTCTTGCTAGATGGAGGTATGGGAAGCTTGTTCTTATCGATCAAATGTTGGATAGCCTCTTTTAGCTTCCAAAAACTCTCAGTGGTATGTCCCCTACCTTGATGGTACTTGCAATGTGCATATGGGTTCCAACTAGGAAATCTCTTCACAGGTGCAGGATCTTGAATAGGTCCAATGGGAGTAATGAGTCACTTGGCATGGAGTCGATCGAAGGCAATATCATAGCTCATCCCAATAGGAGTGAAATATTTCCTTAGTTTCTTTTTAGACCCTTGATTATCCATGGCTAAGACTTTAGTGAGATCAAAGGTACTAACATTGTTACTAGAGTGGGCGTTTTCGGAAGAAGAAGGATTGTCGTTCTTCTTTCCTTTCCTGCCACTGTTTTTGCTATTGTTAGCAGCTTTTTGCATTGCAAGGTCATCTTCTATTTCAATTCCTATGTCGTAGATTGTTTTGAAAGTATTCAAGTTGTGTTGATATTTCAAATGCTTCGAATACTTGTCTTGAAGGTTCTTGATGAACATCCTTACAGATTCTTTTTCGATGGGCACCTCAATCATCTTAGCGGAAGTTTCCCTCCACTTATTAAAGAAAGAAGTAAAGCCTTCATTCTCTTTTTGTCTTAACATCTCAAGTTTTCTATAATTGGTTTCGACTTGAATATTACATTTATATCTATCAATGAAAGCATTTACAATAGCATCCCAAGTAGAGGTTTTCTCTTTATCAAGAGAACAGAACCATTATTGACAAACAATTTCAAGAGATAAAGAAAACAAAGAATGAAAGACTTTCCTATCAATTCTCTTAATGTTTATTATAGTTTCAAAGGCTCTTAAGTGGAAATAAGGATTGTCTGTTTGCTGGAACTTAGGGATGTCATTGGCATTGCACTTCTGCGGAAGAAGCTCCTTGTCCACTGAGACCCCTTGTGAGCTAATGCCCTGGAATCTATAGTCATTGGATATTTTGCTCAAGCTTTCTTTTATGAGATCCATTTGTTGTTTCACAGGGTCATTGATTTAAAGGGTTAAAGTCTTCAACACCTCAGTCATGTTAGCCATTTGCTTCTTAAGCTCATTGACTTCTTCTTGACTTGCCATTATCTTCTTAGCTTTTCTTGTTCGACTGACCGGTTAATTAAAAAGTTGAACTTGAAGGAAGGTGTTATCCTTGATTAATCGTCTATCTCTCCTAGACCAAGTACTGTGGAAAGGGAAATTAGGGATAAGTTTAATGGGTTTTCCTAAGCTGTACCCCTAAGGTATTCGAGTTTCTAAGGTGTACCCATGTTTTTTCAAGTTTCTAAGTTGTGCCCTTCAACTCCTTATCAATACTAAAATGTACCCTTATTAGTTATTTAAAAGTTATTTAAGAGTGTGATTTTGTGGCTTCAGTTTTCATTATTAGGGTTGCGGTGGCTAAGATTTATTTCTCCTACCACTTCCTTACCTTTTAACATCTTTATATTAAATTTATAGTTAACTTTAGGTGACGTGGAAGTCCCAAGGAGGGTACCATTCATTAATGGTAGTGAGTTGAGGGGCACAACTTAGAAACTTGAAAAAGCATGGGTACACCTTAGAAACTCGAATACCTTAGGGTTATAGCTTATAAAAACCCTTATTTTAATTATTTATTTTGACTCAAGCTCTATTCAACATGGAAGATAATGTGGAAGAGAATGGGAATAGATTGGACTTCCCCCCCAACTCGAGTGACGGAAAACAACTCATACATGAACCTAAGACATGGTCATGGTGTACATACATATTAGTGTGTGCAAAACTAGTGAGTGTAGGTGACATGATAAGACTTGTGTCATGACCATGTGACTAGACTCGAACAAAGACTAAGTTAAGACCTCATGTATGTGCATTAAACAGGACAAATTGTAGTATTTTAGTCATATCTTTTTATCTGTAACTCTGATTGGGACGCATCCAACGCCAATTTAAAGATAAAACTCGGGGCTACAGACCCATATGTTGAACAACTAATAACACTTTCTATAACTCCGGCTATGACCAAAACAAGTTGACGTTTGTGTAGTATACGGGAATAAAAATTCGGGTTGACTTAAAGGAACTATGACTCGATTAAAGGTATGTTAATTAATTAATTAAGCAAAGTCCTTTAGACATTGGTTAGTTTATTTAAGAATATTTATGATCACAAGTTAAACCAAACGGTTAGTTTAGCCACATAATAAGTATGCACAAGTAAGAGATGCACAAGTAGTCAAGTAGTCACAATATGATGCAATGAATTTGCAACCTAACTATGGCTCTAGTTCTCTAAAGTTCAAGGATATAGGTTAGTTAGTCAATGAGGGTCCATGGTTATGAGTTCGGATGCATCACGCGGAAGCCTTACCTTTGGAAGGGTTGGCGCGTATGGATGGGACCCCGCAAGTTAAACTTGCTTCCATGGTTTGTTGGATTAAAAAACTTGGATGTACCCATCGTTGCCAAGAGCGTTCGATTGGGTAGATGGAGCGTGAACCCCCAGAGGTTTATGGCCATATGTAGAACCCATATGGGTTTCAGAAAAGAGAGAAAACTCAATCAGGAAGTAGAAACGAGCCAACAGTGCTAGAAATAGTCAAAACAAGAAGGCAGAGTTAGTTCTTGCTCGGTATTGGAAGAACACGGCGCGAGACAACAGATTCTGTCACCAGAAAATAACTCCGTCCCCAGACGACAAGGTTGTCGCCAGGTGACGAGGCTATTTTTCAGGCGACGAACTTTATTTTCTCAGCGCTAGTTCCTACATGCCTTAGTAGCTTTCTGTGTTCTTAGAATTTTCCAATTTTCGCAGTATTATTTCGATTCTTATTGTGAAAGATATTTCACAAATTTCCTACGTGATAAAATCATATGTCTTTTACTCATTACAGATGGTCTTTCCAATGAGAACCTTTTTTATGCTTATGCGAATAATGTCAATAAAAATTACGCACATGAAATAGTTAGAACTTTTCGAGTCTCATCCACTAATTCTAAATCATTGCCAAAATAAATTTCAGGAATTAAAATAGAAATCCTCCCCAACGGAGTAGCCAAAAACTGTAGGGAATATTTCAAGCCTTACCCCAATCTTATGCCCCACTGTGATCATACACTTAAGCATGGTGGCGTCCAAAGGGAAGGAAGATAGAGCAAAAGAGTGGCCAACAAGTTTTAGAAACTTGTAAATTGTTTACAAGGTGAAAGTTACACCCCTTAATGATCCATGAGATCTTTAACTCCAATATGTCAAGAAGCATGACTTGAAGTTTGGGGATGAAGATACAAATCCAATCTAAAAGAGAAATAACTCGCCCAAATAATAGGCCTCTACTTTATTCTATTCGTGTTCATGTGCGCTTTCTGACTAACATGCAATCAATAGGTTTACCCTAAACCTGTTTATCTATGTTGGTTGAATATTAATGCACAAATAAATCTAATATTGGCGATCATTTGAATTATAATCATATTAGTCCAAACAAGATTATTAATTATCTTATTAAGCGTCATTACAAGTACAAATTCCCTTTAAACATGCATAAAAGTTGTGATCAAGCAATAATAATAAATATAAACATCAAGCAACATAACAATCATAATATTAATTATTAAAATAATCATCATCAAAATAATAATAATCATAATTAAAATAACCATGTTAAAGCATAATATTAATAGCAAGATCCTAGGCATGATACTAACAAGATTAATAACACATCCTTGCATGTCACTAAACATCAAAAATCAAAGGTTTATTCCTAACATGATACTAACATGATATTAGGAAAGAAAATAGGAAGCATCATAATAAACATATTTGATATTAGAAATTTTAGTTATTACCCTAAACATGATACTAGGAAGCAATAAAACATCCTGACATGATACTAGGAATCAAAATAATAATCTAAGCATGATTTCTATATCAAAATATCAATAAACACATAAATTAATTACTTGGATGCCTCGTACCTCTTACTAATAACAAAATACACACGTTAGTAACTTCAAGGAAAATATAATAATGAAACAATTAAATTAAATAATTGAAATAAATAGTTAAAAAGTTTAAACTTGATTTGCGACTAAACCCTCATAAATTATCAACCTTTCACGTCTAGGGAGAAAGCAACTTTTAACTTGGCTAGGTGTGTCTAGATCTTATTAATGCGGATTGTGTTTGTAAAAGGGTTGGTTTAGAAAGAGAGAGAGAGAGAATCAAGAAGTTCTTGATGAGAGTTGATGATTGAAAACGGAGGTCTAGGGACCCTATTTATAAGAAAATACTCCGGAAACCGATAGAAAAGAGTTAGAATTCGAATCGGAATAAAAATCATCCTATCGCCAACGACAGAGCTCGTCGCCAGGCGACGAGGTGCATCGCCAGGTGCAGCGCAAGGCAACGAACTTGTCGTCAGGCAGTGCTAAGACAGTTTTTTGCGGATTTTGTTTTTATTATATCTTTTGATCCAGATGTCTAAATAAGTCATATAATATGTCGTTGGAAAGAACTTGAAGTCTACTTTCCAACCCAATTACAATCAGAAAAAAATATTTTGTATATAAAAAGATATGGCCGAAATAGAGAAAGGAGGTTAGTTTTGGATAGAGCTTCATATCCCTTTCATATCGTTTTCGTTATAGCTCGAAATTAATACTATAACATATCATTGGAAAGATAATTTCAAGATCTATCTAACCATATAATATTTGGATAAAGATTATAAAACAAAAAAATAATATTTGACTGTCTTTAAATTCTAATAGAATTAGGATTTTACAAAAAGGAAAGTTTTATTCAATTTCAAACTCTTTGATTTTATCTTTTCAATAAGGATAGTTAAGATCTTTTAGAAACTTATGGAAGATTCTAATAAATCCTAATTATTTTAGGAATAGGATTAAACCTTTGGACCCTCCACATGATCATTGGGTCGTAGGTAAATCCGGTTTAGGCCCACTTTAGTATTTTGGTTATAACTTCCTTATTATTCATCAAAATTGGGCTTATAATATATCGTTGGAAAGGTTTTTTCAATCCCCATACAACTACACTATCATTGGACCCATATCATGGAGCAAACTAAACTGGAATGCATGTTTTTCATAAATAGGGTAAGAAAAAAATATTTTCAAAAACAGAAAGAAGAGATATTTTAATAAAAACATCCTTATCACTAGAATTTTCACACTTTCTCTTTGTTCGATAATCAACTGGCATGAATGGTATTCATCACTGGGTTTGGTTTTAGGGAGACACATTTGGGTGTCTACAATTACGAATGGTCTTTCCAACGTGAACCTTTTTATGCTTATACCGATAATGTTAATCAAAATTACGCACATGAAATACCTAGAACTTTTCGAGTCTCATCCACTCATTCTAAATCATTGCCAAAATAAATTTTAGGAATTAAAATAGAACTCATCCCTAGTGGAGTCGCAAAAACTGTAGGAAATATTTCAAGCATCTCACACTTGAGCCCCACTGTGATCATACACTTAAGCATGGTGGCGTCCATAGGGAAGGAAACTAGAGTAAAAGAGTCGCCAACAAGTTTTAGGAACTTGTAAGCCGTTCACAGGGTGAAGGTTACACCCCTTAACAATCCAGGAGATCGTTAACTCCAATAGGTCTGGAACCATGACTGGAAGTTCGGGGATGAAGGTACAAATCCTACCTAAAAGAGATTGAACTTGCCCTAAAAATATGCCTCTACTTTATTATTCTCGTATTCATGTTCTATTTCTGACTAACATACAATTAATAAGTTAACCATATAACCTTATAATCTATGTTGGTTCAATATTAATGCACAAATGAACCTATTATTGGCGATAACTTGAATTATAATCATATTGCCTAAACAAGATTATTAATTTTCTTATTCAGCGTGATTACAAGCACAAATTCCCTTTAAAAATATGTAAAAGACGTGATCAAGCAATAACAATAATAATAATCATAATCATAACTATAATCATATTAAAGCTTAATAATAGTAGAAAGATCGTAGGCATGATACTAACAAGATTAATAACAAACTCTAGCATGTCACTACACAATAAAGATCAATTAGCCCTAACATGACACTAACATGGTATTCGGAAAGAAATAGTAAGCATGATAACAATATCAGAAATATTAGTTAACCCTAAATATGATACTAGGAAGAAATAAAACATCCGAACATGATTCTAAGAATCAACAAAGCAATCCAAGCATGATTTCTATAATAATAAAGCAATTAAAGAAGTTACTTACTTCGATGCCTCGTACCTCTTTCTAATAACAAAATAAACACGTTAGTAACTTCAAGGAAAATAACAATCAAACAATTAAATTAAATAATTAAAATAGAGATTAGGGACCAAACCCTTTGAAAGTATCAACAATTCATGTCTAGAGCTAAGGCAACTTCGAACTTGGCTAGGTGTGTCTAGAACTAATGAATGAGGAATATTAAGAGAGGGAAGGTTAGAAAAAGAATAGAGGGAGAATAAGCTTCTAGCTTTTAGAGAGATAATAGAGATAGATGATGGTTGTGATTGATGAAAAACGGGGAGCTACGACCTGTATTTATAGAAAAAATAGCTCGGAATCAAATCAAGTTATATTCGGAATAAAATACCTCTTGTCGCCAATGACAGGAGTCAGCGCCAGCCAACAGAAGCAACGCCAGGCGACAGCTGTCAGCGCCAGGTGACAATTTTGTCGTATCGCGCTAAGTCAAAAGTGTAACGCGCTTTTTACGCGGAATCATCTCCATAAAACGATTAAGCAGGTTATTCCGCGTTAAGCAAATTAAAAACATATTTGTGACAAATCATATATTTTATTCAAAATAAACCATCTTTAAAAATATAATTTTCAATCCTAATCTTATTAGAAATAAAAAGAACCTTCTAGATATTCCTAGAAGATTAAAATCAATCCTAATTACTTTAGGAATAATAATTAAGAGACCATCCTCTAGATCATTGGGCCACATGTAAAATCATTGGGCCAAATTTAATTTAATCCATAACTTCCTTATTATTCATCGGAATTGGGCTTATAATATATTGTTGGAGAGCTCTTTTCAAGCCCAATCCAACTACACTACTATGACCCTTATCATGGACCAAACCAAATTTGACTGGCTATTTCATAAATAGAGTAAGAAAAGAAATATTTTTGAAAAACATAAAGAGAGATATTTTAATAAAAACATCCTCATCACTAGACTTTTCACACTTTCACTTCGTTCGATAATCAAATGACGTGAAAGGTATTCATCAATGGGTTTTGTTTTGGGGAGACACATTTGGGTGTCTACAGCGTACCATTAAGTATTTTTGTAACTTTTATTTAAAGTAAATAGATTAGTTATTTAAATGGTGTTAGTCCAAAGAAGCCCATAAAGTGAAGGCCCAAAGGAGCAAGGTGGATGAGATCCATGATAATTCAAGTGGGAGCTTGCCATTTCTAGTTTTCTTAGGACAAAGAGGCAATAGTATGTCATATTTTATATGCATTAGTAGATTATGCATGTTAGATTTTATTTATGTTGATTAAAGATGCGCTAGATTTCACTAAATTATCACAACATAATGAATCTTGGTTTCAGTAATATTGAGATTGCTTTTCCAATTAGATACCCAACTGTAGGGAATAATTTCAAGCTTTAATCCCACTAGCTTGAACCCCACTGTGATCATACACCAAAGTACGGTGGCGTCCAAAAGGGAAGAAGATAGAGCAAAAGAGTCGCCAACAAGTTTTTTTAGGAAATTGTAAACCGTTCACGAGGTGAAGATTACACCCCTTAACGATCCAAGAGATCGTCAACTCCATAAGGTCTAGAACCAAATAAGGGTTCGAGGATGAAGGTACAAATCCAACCTAAAAGAGATTGAACCTGCCCTAATAATAGGTCTCTACTTTATTCTGATCGTATTCATGTGCGTTTTATAATTAACATGCAATCATTAGGATTAACCCTAAACCTATTTAATCTATATTGGTTGAATTTAATGCACAAACAAATCTATTATTGGCGATCACTTGAATTATAATCACATTAACCCTAACAAGATTATTAAATATCTTATTAAGCGTGATTACAAGTACCAATTCTCTTTAAACTTGCATAAAAGGTGTGATCAAGCAATAACAATAAATATCAAGCAACATAATAAATAATCAATATCATGAATAATAATTATAATAATCATAATAATAATAATCATAAATTATAATCATAATCAAAATAATAATAATAATAATATTCATAATCATCATAAATTATAACAATTATAATCATAAATCATGTTAATATTAAAGCATAATAATAGTAGCAAGATCCTAGGCATGTTACTAACAAGATTAATAACAAACCCTAGCATGTCACTAAGCAATAAATATAAAATCTTTAACCCTAACATGATACTAACAATCATAAATATTAGGAAGAACATAGGAAGCATCGTAACAATCATATTTAATATTAAAATTACCCTAGACATGATACTAGGAATATCATAATAACAATGTAAACATGATTTCTACATCATAATATCAATAAATCAATTAAAGTACTTACTTTGATGCCTCGTACCTCTTTCTAATAACAAAATACACACGTTAGTAACTTCAAGGAAAATAATAAACAAACAATTAAATTAAATAATTGAAAGAGAGATTGGGACCAAACCATCAGAAATTAAACCTTTCACGTCTAGGGCGAAGGCAACTTCGAATACGACTAGGTGTTTCTAAATCTTGTGAATGCGAAATTTTTTATGTGAAAACAAAGTTTGAATTAAGGAAAGAGAGAGATTAGAAAACAGATTGTAGATGAATGATCGTGAGAATTGGTTAATGAAAACGGAGTTTTCAATACGTTATTTATAGAGAAAATCAACCAAAAATATAAAATAAACAAAACAGGGTCTGACGCACAAAAAACAGAGCTGGCGCAAACCCTGGCTAATTGGCGCAAGGCACCAACACTGGCGCCAGGCGCCAAAGCCTGGGGTCAGGCGCAAAGCCTAATTTAAACGCGTTTTCGAAAATCAGATATGTTTTCCATACTGGAGGATAAAATCATATAATTTCCTTCAAAATACTATTTGATTTTGATTAAAACTCTGAAAAGTCAACAAAAGTCAATTTATCAATGCTAATTGAATTAGGAATGAAAAGAACCTTCTAGAAGATTCTAGAAGACTAAAACCATTCCTAATTGCATTAGGAATGATAAACCATATTAGGCCCTCCTCTAGATCATTGGGCCATACATAAAGCTCAAACCGGTTCCAGTTTAGTAAATTTGCCATAACTTCTTCAATATTCATGGGAATTGGGCTTATAATATATCGTTGGAAAGGTCTTTACAAGCCCCATCCAACTACACTATTATTGGACCCATATCATGGACCAACCAAACTGGATTGGTTGTTTTCTTAAAATAAGTTTTCAAAAACAGAGAGAATAGAAAAGAAATTAAAAACTATCCACAACACTAGACTTTCCACACTTTCGCTTCATTCGATTATGATTCGACGTGAAAGGTACTCATCACTGGGTTTGGTTTTGGGGAGACACAAATGGGTGTCTACAGATGCCCCCACTTTGACTGAGTTTGGAGAAACGCAAGTTTTGAAAACAAAAGTCAAAGTAGCGATAGGGACGGAGAATGATTAAGAACGTTCTGCGATCCTAAATCAATCTTGTAACGTCGATAACTGAAAAACTAGCATTAGTTAAACAGATAAAAGAGTTAAGAAACGCGTATCTTGCACCGTCGAGCACACGTCTCTGAAAGTAACCGATTTGCTGCTTCTGTTGTTTTGATGTTTTGATGACCTCCTACAACCTAGAGAATGTCATCTCGCTTGAAAACCGTTACGCCCGTAACTGCTTCCGATATAGAAGATTGCTTCGCCTGAAACGATCCTCCTCTGCTATGATAATATTCCACGTCCAAGGGAATACCATCGAAAATTATTTCTCTTGAAACAATCCTCATCCGCATTGATAATATTCCACGTCCAAGGGAATAATATCGAAGATTATTTCTCTTGAAACAATCTCCATCCGCAATATGACCATCTTCCATGCCTAAGGGAATATGATCGAAGACAACTTCGCCCGAAATTACCTCCAGTTGTTTGTGACAACTTTCCGCAAGCTCGGGAATGCCGTTGAAGATACCTTCACTAGAAGTCATCCTCATTTGATGCGATAATTTTCCTAAGGAAATTACCGAAGACCCACGCTTGTCGATCTTTAAAAGTTCGCCTGAACTTTGCTTCCGCTACGCTTGCATGTCAGCGCTTCTGTTGCTTTGAACCTATATGTCGGTGCCTTTTCCACTTTTGAGCCAATGCTTAGGCGCTTTAAGCTAAGTGAGACGATCTTTCATCAGGTCGATCACTTATTTGCTGTTGTAATCAAACCGACTACTTAATCATGTCAAATTGCTTATAGGGGCAGACTGGCATACTAAGGAACCCGAAATTGCTGTATGAGGTCGAAATCACCTTTTTGAGAGGCTTCGAGCTCTGTCGCTGCTGAAATATCTCTGGCGCCAAGAATTGACTCTGTCGCCGAACGCTGTGATAGGGTCTTCCCTGTTCTGCTGCACCTGTATTTATTTTGACCATAGAACTTTGCCAATATTTTCAATTATCTTAGGGTTGACCTAAGGTTTAGCATTGCTTGACTCATCAACTTGACACGACTCAAGGTATAAACTTGACTCTCTGTGATTGACTGACTCGAGGTTGACTCGACTCAAACTGTTTGACACATGTGTTAGACTCAAATCAAAGTGAAATGACACGTGTGACTCATGACCCGTGTGTGCATAGTGTTAACTCAAAAAAGCAAAAAATTTCCGTCATTTTTGTGGAGGGTACCGACTTTCTCCCGAAAAGAAAGACGCGAAAAAAGAATCGAAGTGTGAAGGTGCATGTTGAATGAGCTTAGTCAAATGTTGTTTGATACTATCTCTCAAGGTGCAAGGATTAATTCATCCTAGGCTATCTCAATGGTTGACTCAATGATGAAAGTAGTTGGGTAACTTAGGCACGGAGGCTAAGTACTTCATACTTCGATGCAATGATGATTATGATTGATGAGTGATGTTGACGAAGCATGCTTCAGCGTTGTGTTAAGATTTCATGACAAAGGGTTCCTAAGGGAAGTATATTTGGTCATGTATCTGTGCAGTGTGTGAAAATGACACTAAAGTTAGGCCGCAAGAGCTAAGTGTGTGGGAAAATATTATTTTTAGAAGAGTCAAATGATGGTGACTCTTAGGCTAGGTAAGCTAATGATATAGGGATCAAGCCCCCAAGTCTAGCTCTAAATGAATAGGGATGAGCATAGGGAATCCCTTGATATGATCATGGTGTGAGTGTGTGAATGTGAATATGAATGCTTGTTTATTACGGCCGCACCTCGATGTGAGGTTGCCTACGTATCCGTTAGGAATCAGGCCGAACGTAGCTCTAGCCGAACCTCGCACAAGTGTGTATACCTCAAAAAGGACTTTTAAGGGTTGTAACGCGGTTAGGATAAAGGTTATAGAAGAAGGGGATAAAGGCTCAAGACCCTAGATAAGCCTCCCAAGGTGTGCAGCTTTGCTTTTGAATCTTTGTATTTTTATGCTTGAGTTTCTACTCTTTTTTAGCTCTCTTTGCTTTAGCATTTATTTTTTTTTAATAAGTGTGGGCAATCCCGATCATGCGGTATATCACTCACTTGGCATTCATGTTTCTCAGGCACGGTACCGAGCACTCAATAAGAGACGCAATCTGAGACGTGTTCTTATCGAAGATATTTTCATATCAAAGACATTGGAACACTTGCCCTTTTTGTACACTTTTATTTATTTTTTTGCTATTTTTTCTATATTTTGCATTACTCAAGCCTTTTTAGAATTGCATAAGTTACACACCATCCCATCCTAAGGTTAGGTAGATGTAGGTTGAAAAAAGAAAGGTCTATCGTTAGACGAAGCTCAAAGTGGTTTATGAAGAAAAGATTGTAAATTTGAAAGGTGAAAGGAGATATGATGTGGCTACAAGGGGTGCCTCAAATCATTGGTATACCTTGTGCTTAATTCGACATAGTTTTTTTTTTTTTTTTTTTTTTTTTTTGCAATGTAATATAATGAAATGATCATATATAAGGAAATAAATGTTCATTTTTATTAAAGGGGAAAAAGAAATAATCTACAAAATTAATCTAAGGGAAAAGAAAGGTGCCTATGCTAGACTTATTGGGGAAAGGGTAAATAAAAAAGAAATAGAAATAAGAGGTCACGAAATCTTGTCGTTGAAGCTCGCCTCTTGTCTTGTGTTGTTTCCTTTATCATCACTCGCTCCTCTTGTTAACCGGAGGCATGGGAAGATTGTTATTATCAATCGAATGTTGGATAGCCTCCTTTAGCTTCCAACAGCTCTCAGTAGTATGACCCCTACCTTGATGGTACTTGCAGTGTTCGTCTGGATTCCAACTAGGCAATTTCTTTTCAGGTGCGGGATCTTGAATAGGTCCAATGGGAGTAATGAGTCCTTTGGCATGGAGTCGATCGAAGGCAGTATCGTAGCTCATTCCAATGGGGGTGAAGTTTTTCCTTAGTTGCTTCTTAGATCCTTGGTTATATATGGCTAAAACTTAACTGAGATCAAAGGTACTAACATTGTTACTAGAGTGGGCGTTTTCAGAAGAAGAAGGATTGTCGTTCTTCTTTCCTTTCCAGCCACCGTGGTTACTATTGTTAGTAGCTTTTTGTTTTGCGAGGTCATCTTCGATTTCGATTCCGATGTCATAAACGACCTTGAAAGTATTCAGATTGTTTTGATATTTTAAATGCTTCGAATACTTCTCTTGGAGATTCTTGATAAACATCCTCACAGATTCCTTTTCGGTGGGGACTTCAATCATCTTGGAGGAAGTTTGCCTCCATTTATTAAAGAAAGAAGTAAAGCCTTCATTCTTTTTTTGTCTTAGAATCTCAAGTTGTCTATGATCGGTTTCAACTTGGATATTGCATTTGTATCTATCAATGAAAGCGTTCACTATCGATTCCCAGGTAGAGGTTTTCTCCTTGTCAAGGGAAAAGTACCATTGTTGGCAAACGGTTTCAAGAGATAGTGAGAAAAGAGAGGGGAAAACCTTCTTATCGATACCCTTAATGTTCATTATAGTTTCGAAAGCTCTTAGATGAAAATAAGGATTATCTGTTGCCTTGAATTTAGGGATGTCAGTGGCGTTGAACTTATGTGGAAGAAGTTCCTTGTCCAATGAGACCCCTTGTGAACTCATGCCCCGAAATTTATAGTCACTAGATAGCTTGCTCAAGCTTTCTTGCATGAGGTTCATTTGTTGTTGCTTCACGGGATCGTCGATCTTGAGTGTGAGTAGCTTTAGTGTCTCAGTCACGGTAACCAATTGGTACCTAAGCTCATTAACTTCTTCTTGAATTGCCATTATCTTTTTAGCCTTCCTCTTTTGACGAATCGGTTTATCAAAAAGTGAGACTTGAACAAAGAGGTTGTCCTTGATTAATCGCCCTTCTCTCCTCGACCAAGTACTGTGGAAAAGGAATTTGGGGATATTCATTGTTAATTATTTGACCCAAACTTTATTCAACATGCAATGGATGGAGGAAGTGAAGAAAGATTGGAATGGAATGTGAAGAAAAATGATGTAGATGGAGGGATATGAAGAATTAGGGATAGAATGTACCCCCCAACTCAAATTACGGAAAAGACCGACTCATGCATGAACCTAAGACATGGTCATGGTGATGTATACTAAAAGTGTGTGCTAAGACTAGTGAGTGTAGGTGACATGTTAAGACTTGTGTCATGACCATGTGGCTAGACTACGTGACTAGACTCAAGCAAAGACTAAGTTAAGACCTCATGTATATGCATTAAATTGGACAGACTGTGGTATTTTAGTCATAACTTTTTATCTGTGACTCTGATTTGGATGAAACCAACGCCAAATTAAAGATAATACTCGGGGCTACAGATCAATAGTTTTTACGACTCGTAGTTCTTTCTATAACTCCAGCTATGACCAAAACAAGTTGACGTTTGTGCAGTATACGGGAATTAAAAATCCGGGTTGACTTAAAGGAACTATGACTCGATTTTATATTTATTTATTAGCTCAAATTAATTAATTAATTAATTAAACAAAGTCCTTTAGTCATTAATCAGTTTATTTAGTCTTAACACAAGTCAAACAAACGGTTAGGAAAAATCACATAGAGTATGCACAACAAATAATGCACAATTAGTCAAGTAGACACAATATGATGCAATGAGTTTGCAACCTAACCATGGCTCTAGTTCACTAAATTTCGGGATATGGTTTAGTCAATAGAGGGTCCATGGTTAATTGTCCAAATGCACCGCGCGGAAGCCTAACCGTGAAGGGTTGGCGCGAGTGGATGGGATACCGCGAGTTTTAGAAAAAACTCGCTTCCATGGTTTGGTGAATTCAACAATCTCGGATGTACCCTTTGTTGCACGGAGCGTTCAATCGGGTAGATGGAGCATGAATTCCCAGAGGGTTATGTCCATTTGTAGAACACATATGGGTTTCAGAAAAGTGAGAAAAAATTCAATCAGGAAGTAGGATCGAGCAAACAATACGAAAAACCGGTCAAAATTAGAACGCATATTTCTGGCTCGGTATTGAGGTAAATTGGCGCCAGCAATCAGAGAATGGCGCCAGCTTTTAATTGTAGCGCATGGCGCAAATACTGGCGTCTGGCGCTACGACTAAAATGCTGGCGCCAAGCTCTGGCCCCTGACGCTACTTCCCACATGCCTCAGCCCACATGCCTCAGCAGCTTTCTGTGCTCGATAAAATTTTCCAGTTTCGCGCGGTGTTATTTCAGTCCTAGTTGTGAAAGATATTTCTCAAATTTCTTACGTGTAAAATCCTATGTTTTTAACTCATTACGGATGATCTTTCCAATGAGATCTTTTTTATGCATATGACAATAATGTTAATCAAAATTACGCACATGAAATACTTAGAACTTTTCGAGTCTCATCCACTCATTCTAAATCATTGCCGAAACAAATTCAGGAATTAAAATAGAAATCCTCCCCCAGTGGAGTCACCAAATACTGTAGGGAATAATTTGAAGCTTTAATCCCACTTGCTTGAACTCCACTGTGATCATACACTAAAGTACGGTGGCGTCCAAAAAGGAAGAAGATAGAGCAGAAGAGTCGCCAACAAGTTTTTTTAGGAACTTGTAAACCGTTCACGAGGTGAAGATTACACCCCTTAACGATCCAAGAGATCGTCAACTCCATAAGGTCTAGAACCAAATAAGGGTTCAGGGATGAAGGTACAAATCCAACCTAAAAGAGATTGAACCTGCCCTAATAATAGGCCTCTAATTTATTCTGATCGTATTCATGTGCGCTTTCTAATTAACATGCAATCATTAGGATTAACCCTAAACCTGTTTAATCTATGTTGGTTGAATTTAATGCACAAACAAATCTATTATTGGCGATTACTTGAATTATAATCACATTAACCCTAACAAGATTATTAAATATCTTATTAAGCGTGATTACAAGTACCAATTCCCTTTAAACATGCATAAAAGGTGTGATCAAGCAATAACAATAAATATCAAGCAACAAAATAAATAATCTATATCATGAATAATAATTATAATAATCATAATAATAATAATAATCATAAATTATAATCATAATCAAAATAATAATAATAATAATATTCATAATCATCATAAATTATAACAATTATAATCATAAATCATGTTAATATTAAAGCATAATAATAGTAGGAAGATCCTAGGCATGTTACTAACAAGATTAATAACAAACCCTAGCATGTCACTAAGCAATAAAAATAAAATCATTAACCCTAACATGATACTAACAATCATAAATATTAGGAAGAACATAGGAAGCATCGTAACAATCATATTTAATATTAAAATTACCCTAGACATGATACTAGGAATATCATAATAACAATGTAAACATGATTTCTACTTCATAGTATCAATAAATCAATTAAAGTACTTACTTTGATGCCTCGTACCTCTTTCTAATAACAAAATACACACGTTAGTAACTTCAAGGAAAATAATAAACAAACAATTAAATTAAATAATTGAAAGAGAGATTTGGGACCAAACCCTCAGAAATTAAACCTTTCACGTCTAGGGCGAAGGCAACTTCGAATATGGCTAGGTGTTTCTAGATCTTGTGAATGCGGAATTTTGTATGTGAAAACCAAGTTTGAATTAAGGAAAGAGAAAGATTAGAAAACAGATTATAGATGAATGATCGTGAGAATTGGTTAATGAAAACGGAGTTTTCAATACGTTATTTATAGAGAAAATCAGCCAAAAAGATAAAATAAACAAAACAGAGTCTGACGCACAAAAAACAGAGCTAGCGCAAACCCTTGCTAATTGGCGCAAGGCACCAACACTGACGCCAGGCGCCAATGGCTAGCGCCAGGCGCCATGCTTGGTTCTAGGCGCCAAAGCCTGGAGTCAGGCGCCAAGCCTAATTTTAACGCGTTTTCGAAAATCAGATAAGTTTGCCGTACTGGAGAATAAAATCATATAATTTCCTTGAAAATACTATTTGATTTTGATTAAAACTCTGAAAAGTCAACAAAAGTCAATTTATCAATGCTAATTGAATTAGGAATTAAAAGAACCTTTTAGAAGATTCTAGAAGACTAAAATTACTCCTAATTGCATTAGGAATGATAAACCATATTAGGCCCTCCTCTAGATCATTGGGTCGTACATAAAGCTCAAACCGCTTCATTCGATTATGATTCGACGGGAAAGGTACTCATCACTGGGTTTGGTTTTGGGGAGACACAAATGGGTGTCTACACCAACAATCCTTCAATCATAAGTTATAGGTCGGCCTTAGCAAAGTGTTACTTGTTATTATGGGTAATTTTGGATAGATCACGTTCTACATATTTAATTGGTTATGCTCAACAAGGTTACCTACAACATTTAGAACCTTGAAGCAAAGGGTAATAATTAAGCATGTGATGGTTAATTATTCAACCAAGAGTTGCAAGAGATGTAATCAGTAAAGAGTTTACTCACTTGAAAATGTAATGGTTGATGGTAAGGCCTCAGTCCGGTCAACTATTGCACAAATAAAGGGTCTTGGAATCACTTAAAATTCAATTGGGACACATTATGCATAAAGTGTTGAAGTAACCTATAATTTTAATTTAGGTACTCAAAGATAAACATAATAGAATTGTATGTTTATTTATAAGTAATACTCGTTCTAATTTTATTATTTATATAATGTGCTCAATTGAAAATAAAGTTGAGAAATGTTCTCAAAATATTAAAAGATAATCCATAAAACTATATTCCAATTTTGCTAAAATGGTTCTACAAGACAAGTTTTAGAAACCCATGTGTAGACATCTACTTTTGGCCTCCTGTCCCGACAGGAAGTGCAATAGATGATAAATAAAACCATTTTCGTGTTGGATCAAAATAAAGAATACTTTTGGATAACTAGTTTAGCCACAAAACACAAAAAACAAGCCCAAGTTAAAGAAAAAGCCAAAACAAAGGTCCAAATAACTAAACCCGATCATAATTAAGCTTAAGCCCGTGCTTAAACCCTAATAATGACGGATTTAGGAGCGCCTAGGTTAAATCTTAGTGGTGTCGCAGAAAAAGCCGCGCGCATCTCAAAGAGACGCGCTGGGTTGCCGCGCGTAACTAATTCAGTAGCGCCGCGACACCCAGCGCAACTCCAAGAGTTGCACTGCGGAAGATTCAGAATTATACGAAAAATATAAAATCGAATCTTACCATAAAGCAGCGCGCAAGACAATTAGTTGCGCCGCCCTTAGCAGCGCAACCATCACTTACGCTGGGATGCCGCGCGCAACTCATTCTGTTGCGCGCGACACCTGTTGTGGCAGAATATTCGAAACCCTAAATCTAATCATTCCCTATAAATACGAGCTTAGACCGAGGCTTAAACAAATATAAATTAACCTAAAACTCTGGCGAAATAACTTGTGCAACCTAGCCCTTCTTGTCCTAAACACTCACCCTTTTGATATTTTGTTACTACGGTGGAGGTTCCCCAACAAGAAGGAGTCCATAAGTGTTCGAAACGTAGATCTAGCAAAGAGAAGTGGTAAATTCCCGAGCACGTAGTTAAATCACATTTATTTTCTTGTTTTAAAGAACTTTAATTAATTAATTAGTGTTGCTTGATCACCATTAAAATAATTAATTAATCAATTCCACATAATATCTTGCGTTAAATAAAGATTAAAATTGAATTAAATAATTGTTGGTTGATCACTTAAGTCAAGGCGAATCTTGTTTATTTTCTTTTCCTTTTCACGAATTTGATTAAATAAGAATAACGACTTTATAATGTAATTCCTACGTGAATTAATGCTTGTAAATAAAATCAACTAACATAGTTTTAGGTATCGCGTTGCATATATTGTTTGGTTATGAAATTGTTAAAAAAGGAAGAGCTAGTAGAGGCCGCACTAGGTCTAGGATAACGATTCCCCTCTAAAAGGAACGTTATTTTAGTACCCTTGCTCCCGAACTCATTTCTGGTTTATAGACCAATTTGGGCATGGGTAAACTTATGATTTGTGCTAAATATTCCATGAACTCCACATGGAAGAAAGGCATTAAGGAGGTTTATGAGTTTTTCCGAAAACTCATTGGCGACTCCTACTTGTTTCTTACAAAAAAGTGTAATGATAGAATCAATTCTAATTCAAGGTCCCCCAAACATTCAGGATTTCAAATCCTACTACACCCTAACAAGTGTAAAGTCCTAGGCCTTTAAGTGTCCAAGGGCATTTAAGGAGTGTACCCCTTACGATGGGATCACCCTCCTTACAGTGGCGACTCCACTGGGGACTTAGAGGTTACATGCTTAATTCGTAGTTATGGTCCATGGTTTCCAACACTAGGTTGCCTATGGGAAGTAACGAGAATAAACTTGGATAATCTCTAGTTAGAGAGCGAGACTTGAACACATAATATCTTCCTTTTACACAAGAATAAAAACCCAAAAAGCAACATTGCATCATGCATAAGCATAGCACACTTAAACCATTGGGGATTGGCACATTGACTAGGGGTCGCTAACACTAGGCTTCTATCCCAAAATCAATAACAATCATCCCACCCATATCACCAACAAAATGTTGGGAGGGCGATGTCATGAGTCAACATGTTGAGTGATTGATTTATGCGTCGTTTCTTAAGATATGGTACCTTTAGACACCCAAGCCTTTAGACCTTAAAACGGCATTGCATGATCTTGACTTATAGCATGCTTATGTGATTATGTGACTATGTGCAATGTGTTAGGATAGTCTTTTTTTTTTCTCTTTTAAGTTTGGTCTAGGTTCCCAATTACGAAGTTGTCTCTTCGTGATTTAGCGTCATATTCAAAGGATAGCATAAAAAAATCAAGTAAAAAAAAAAATCAAATAAAAAACACGATGACAAAAAAAAACGCTCAAACAAAAAAAAATAATCCTAGAAGCAGGTGGCGCGCGCAACTCAATGAGTTGCGCGACCCCTCCCAGCGTAAGTGATTTCGTTGTGCGCGACAGCTGCGCGCAACTGGGTCACTTGCGCGCGCCCACTGGACGAATAAATTTCAATTTCTCAAAAAAAGAATTAACTCGTCCGAAAAATATCTTCATTGAAGAATTGTTAAGGGCGATGTTTTCTTTTTTGCGTCTTTTTTCTTTTTTTTTTTCTTTTAAACAAGCGTATCGATTTACTTATCCTTTCGTACTCCTTTAGGGCCAGTTTTCAAGCTTGTGAAAGAGGACCCCAGGCCCTCGCATTCTACGTTTACCACCCAAAGTTCAACCCCTTTCAAATCACTTTTCTTCGAAAACAACTAATCCTAGTCCAACAACAATGCCAACCATCGAAGACCTTCAACAAGAGATTCTTCGTTTAAGAGAGGAAAAGGCTCAAGAGGTCGAGGAGAGAAGAATTAAGAAAATAGAAAATGCTGAAAAGAAAAAAGCTGAAACTTTAGCCTTACAAGAAAAGATAGAACAATTATCCTTCAAAGAAAAGTCGTTAGAGAAGCTAGTTCTTCGTTCTACAATGGGGAATAAGTACTTTGACGCAGAAAAGTTTGCTCCTCCCCCAGGACTTGCTTTACCGGAAAAGTTCGTAGCTACGGACTTGCAAATATTTAAGGTGACCAATAATCCACAAAATCAGTTAATGTGTTTTACTGGCACTATGGCATTAAAGGGAGTTGATCCTAAGATTTATGTTTTGACTTTCCCTTTATCCCAAGACCCAACCGCGAGAGAGTGGTATTATGGTTTAGATCCAAAATTCAAAGCAACATGGGAAGATGTAGTTTCGGCTTTCATTACCCAATATGAGAGTAACGTAGAGTTCAAGTCAACTTTACGTGAACTCGAGATGCTTAAGCAAGGCGACGATGAAGGTTTCCTTGTTTTCTATGGTAGATGGCAAAAAAGGGCGGCCCACCTTGCCCAAAGGCCTCTTGAACTCGAGTTAGTACAGAAATTCATTGACAACTGTCATAAAAAGTACAACAAACATCTACGTTACCTTGGTCTAGACACTTTTCAAAAGGTCTATTCTGTGGCTACTAGGATTGAAGATGATCTTGCAAAATAAAAAGTGAACAAACCTCATCGTCATCATCAACCTAAGAATAACTACAAGAAGGGGAATGATAATGCATCATCCTTTATTGACGTATTTGCGACTTCCACGCAATACAATAACACAAATCAATATGATGATCGTAGAAAAAGATGGACAAAAGAAAGAAAATTTACTCCATTTCCTGTAAGCTATAAAGAATTATTAGAAAAATTACATGAAAAAGTCTTACTTGCGCCAACAAGGCCAACACCACCCACTCCACCAGAAAGGAGATTTCCTCAATGGAATGGTAGTGCTTATCATAGAGGCGTTGGACATGATACTGAACGTAGCTATGTTTTAAAGCACAAAATACAAGATTTAGTAGAAGATGAGATAATTCCCACACCTAAACCTAACAATAATGCATCCACCTTAGGGGTATTTCACATCAATAAGGACCATATGGGAAGTGATACGTTCAATCCTTCGAACTATATCACACCTATAGAAGAACCTCTATCCACAATACTCATAGGGGCAACTAATGAAGTATGTGGACTATGGGACGACGACTTTCAAGACTGATATGTCTCTAAGAATGCCGTCGTCCCACCTCCATCTTGTTTACAAAATGAAACTAATGGAGCGCTTGATTGGGGTCGTTTCTTGATGAAATCGCAAGATTTATCGAATCTCTCCTTGGATGAACAATGAAATCAAGCACAACTCATGGAACATCTTGAAATGGAGGCATATCCAAAGCCTCTAGGAGAAAGTTGGTTTGTGAGTCCTACAACTAACCCAAATAAGATAGATCATTTAACTCGTTCTGGGCGAGTCTACCAAGCACCACCACCAAATGGATCTTCAACCACACAAAATCAAACTCAAGGTCAAGTACAAAATCCAATACCACCTCCACTTGAGGTGGAAGATCCATTGGTCAAACAACTTCGTCAATCCAAGGCGAATGTTAGCATTTGGAAACTCCTAAGTACTTCTAAAGAACATAGGAATTCTCTCATGAACGCTCTAACGGATTTGTCTGTAAGCACAGACACAACCCCTCATGATCTCGTTAGCTTGCTTACTAGCGAGAAATCCGACAAATCAATCATTTTTAATAATGATGATTTGGCTTCAAATGACACTACCTACAACAATGCATTATAATTAACTGTGAGATGCAAGGGATACAACATCCCTCTAACTTTGGTAGACAATGGGTCGGCGGTAAACGTATGCCCATTACGAACGGCAAAATACTTAGGCCTAAATCCAGAAAAAGACTTTCAATCAACAACACAAAGCATTAGGGCCTATGACAATTCGAGAAGATCGGTGTGTGGAACTGTTAAGCTACCAATTACCACGGGCCCAATTAAAAAGATGGTTGAATTCCATGTTATGGACATAAAACCTACATTCAACATTTTACTTAGACGACCTTGGATACATGAGCTTGGTGCAATACTATCCTCACTTCATCAAATGCATGATTAGGTTGACTTATCAAGGGCTTCCTATGACTATACATGTTTCTCCACTCAAAATTGCAATAAATGACCAATCACTCTTATAAATAACCATGACAATGATAAAGAGGACATGTGGGGATTCGCCGTGGAGCCAATCTTCACAATTGAAATGGAAGAAGACTTTGAAGAACCATTCAAACTTGATCCATATTAAACTCGGATAGTGAACAACATCTTACTCAAGAGTAGTTACTTTCCTGGGATGCCTTTGGGAATAGGAATGAAGAAATCCCTCTTACTTCCTATCCCAAAGATAAGCTTCTCCTTTGGATTGGGATATAAACCAACTAAAGAAGAATTAGAGTCTCACGATGCGAAAAACAAAGCACGTAGAGACAATAGTAAGAAAGGGATAATCACTTTACTCTCATCCTACCAACAAACCCTTAATGGACAATTTATTAGGGAGGGAGAAGATTACCCATGCTATGACTTTTCGGAACCCTTAGTTTTGGAAGGAATCAAGAAGCCAGGATTTGAAATATTTCATGATTGCTACTTCTTGGATGACGATCTTAGTATCGTTAAATTAGAACACCCAACTCCAGGGTGTTATGATGGGCAATCATTTAACTTGCTATTTGAACTACAACAAAATCATATCGCCACAATCACCAATCAAAAAGCCATTCAAGATGAAGCTTTTGACCCAACCTCGTTGATCACCCTTTCAAACAAAACTTTTGAGCATGGATGGAGGGAATATTTCAAATGGACCAATCACACAGGCGATAAGCTGAAAGTCGTCACAGGCGAAGGGAAGATATTTGAAGAATCAGCCGATGAATCTATTATAGACTCTAGGGATGCTGTAAATCTAGGCCTTGTGGCCATTATTGAGTCTTTATTTTCTAGTTCTAAGAACGAAGATCCCAAAAAGGATTCTTCTCTTAATGTACTCTCTTTTGATTTTAATAATATGAACTCTATTTCCGAGTATATACCTTCTCTTAATCTTTCTAATGCTATAACAATCAATCTAATGAAGATGATAACATTAACAAATTGGTTATACTAATGAATGAACGAGAACGAAAGAACCCTATCGTTGAACAAACTGAAATAGTTAATATAGGAACTAACGAAAATAAAAGAGAAGTCAAAATTGGCTTAACTTTAAATCCGAAAGAGCGATCGATCCTCATATCGACGCTCAAATAATTCGAAGACATGTTTGCTTGGTCATACAAGGACATGCCTAGAATAGATAGGGAAATTGCGGAACATACCATTCCCTTGAACCCTACCTCTAAACCGGTAAAACAAAAACTTCGACGAATGAAACCTGATGTTGCACTAAAAATAAAAGAAGAAGTACAAAAATAGTTGGAAGCCGGTTTTATTCGCGTATGTAATTACCCAGAATCTGTAGCAAACATCGTTCCAGTCCCTAAAAAGGTTGAACTATCAAGGGAATGGTATGTTCCGCAATTTCCCTATCTATTCTAGGCATGTCCTTGGATACATGAGCAAGGTGCAATACCATCCACACTTCATCAAATGATTAGGTTGAACTATCAAGGGCTTCCTATGACTATACATGCTTCTCCACTCAAAATAGCTATAAATGGCCAATCACTTTTGGAAATAAACCATGATAATGATGAAGAGGACATGTGGGGATTTGCCGCCGAGCCAATCTACACAATCTAAATGGAAGAGAGCCTTGAAGAATCATTCAAGCTTGATCCATACTCAACCTGGATAGTAAACAACATCTTGTTTAAGAGTAGTTACTTTCATAGGATGCCTTTGGGAATAGGAATGAAGAAATCTCTTTTACTCCCTATCCCAAAGAAAAGACTCTCCTTTAGATTGGGATACAAACCAACCAAGGAAGAACTAGAGTCTCACGATGCTAAATACAAAGCACGTAGAGACAACAATAAAAAGGGGATAATCACTTTACTCCCATCTTACCAACAAACCCTTAATGGACAATTCATTGGAGGGAGAATATTACCCTTGCTATAAATTTCCAGAACCACTAGTTCTGGAAGGAATCAAGAAGCCTGGATTCGAAATATTTCACGATTGCTACTTCTTGAATGACGATCTTAAAATCGTTGAATCAAAACACCCAACTCCAGGGTGCTATGATGGGCAAGCATTCAACTTGCTATTTGGACTAGAGCAAAATCATGTCGCTATAATGACTAATCAAAATGCCATTCAAGATGAAGCTTTTGACCAAACCTCGTTGATCACCCGTTCTAATGAAACCTTTGAGCATGGATGGAAGAAGTCTTTCAAATGGACCAATCACAACAGCGATAAGTTGGAAATCGTCACAGGTGAAGGGAAGATGTTTGAAGAATCGGACAAAGAATCTAGTATAGACTCTAGGGAAGCTGAAAATTTAGGCCTTGTGGCCATTATTGAATCTTTATTTTCTAGTTCTAAGGTCAAAGATCCCAAAAAGGATTCTTCTCTTGATGTATTCTCTTTTAAATTTTGATAATATGAGCTCTATTTCCGAGTATATGCCTTCTCTTGAGTCTTTTGAATGTTATAATTAACAATCAATCAAATGAATATGATAATATTAATAAATTGGTTGAACTATTAAATGAACGAGAAGAAAAGAACCCTATAATTTAAGAAACCGAACCAGTCAATATAAGAACTAATAATGAAAACAAAAGAGAAGTCTAAATTGGCTTATCTCTAAATCCGGAAGAGCGATCGACCCTCATATCAACGCTCAAAGAATTTGAAGACGTGTTCGCTTCGTCATACTGGGACATGCCTAGAATAGATAGGGAAATTGCAGAACATACCATTCCCTTGAACCCTACCTCTAAACCAGTAAAACAAAAACTTCGACGAATGAAACTTGATGTCGCTTTGAAAATAAAAGAAGAAGTAAAAAAAGCAATTAGACGCAGGTTTCATTCGCATATGTAATTACCTAAAATGGGTAGCGAACATCGTCGCAGTCCCTAAAAAGGATGGACGAGTTCGCATGTGTGTCGACTTTAGGGACCTTAATAAGGCTAGCCCTAAAGACGATTTTCCTCTACCACATATTGATATATTGGTAGATAACACAGCTGAACATGCGATGTTATCCTTTATTGATGGATACGCAGGTTACAACCAAATTTTAATGGCAAAAGAAGACAAAGAAAAAACATGCTTTATCACCCCTTGGGGTACGTATTGCTACACATTCATGTCATTTGGTTTAAAAAATGCAGGAGCTACGTACCAAAGAACGGCTACGACTCTCTTACATGATATGATGCATAAAGAAATAGAAGTATATGTGGATGATATAATCGTAAAGTTAAAAGATAGAATGGGACATATAAAAGCTTTACGCAAATTTTTCCCTCGCATAAAAGAATACAAAATGCGATTGAATCCACAAAAATGCGCCTTCGGAGTAACTTCCGGCAAGTTACTCGGATACGTCGTAGTAATCACACGTGGTATTGAGATCGATCTCTCTAAAATAAAGGCAATCGTTGATATCCCTTCCCCTCAAATAGAAAAAGAAAGTAGGGGGTTCTTTGGCAAACTACAATACATTAGTCAATTTATCAACAAATTGACTATGACTTATGAGCCAATATTTAAAAAATTGAAAAAAGAGGAGAAACATGAATGGGACGATCAATGCCAAAAGGACTTTGAGAAAATCAAAGATTATCTCAAAAGTCCACCAATTTTAGCACCACTAGTACCCAAACTACCTCTTAGGCTATACATTAAAGTTACAGACACATCCACAAGTGCCATGTTAGCACAAGAGGTAGAAAAAGTCGAGCGTGCAATATATTACATAAGTAAAAAATTCATCCAATATGAAACAAAATATAGCACCTTGGAAAAGACAAGCCTTAGTTTTCGAAATGGACGCAGTTCAACCAGTCGAACTGGAAATACCAACCCTACGCATCGTACTTCAAAGTAAGCTACCGGAAGCTGAATGGGTAAGAGCGAGGTATGAAGAGCCTTTATTCCTCGATGAACGACGATTAAGAGCTTTGCATCATGTACAAGTCTACCAAAGGCGCATTGCGTGCATTTCAATAAAAGAGTAAAACCTAGAAATATAAAAGAGGGTGACTTTGTACTAAAGGAGTTTAGGGGTCAACAAACCGATCCAAGAGGGAAATTCACACCTAATTGGATAGGTCCCTACCGCGTTATTTAAATCCAATCAGGAAGAGCCGTCAGATTAATGGATATTGGAGGAGATGAAATTCGCCAATTAATAAATATTGATCGCCTTAAGAAATATTACTGATGAAATCCGGATAAACTCGTTTACTCATACAACTAATTTTTTATTAGCATTCAATTGAAAGATTCTAAGTGTTATGCGTTTTACCGAATAACACGGTAAAATACATAACACTTGGGGGGATAATTTATAAATAATAAACTGTTCTAAGTATTCAAATTTTTTTCAAACATCACAAAAAAAATCTTCACACTTGGGGGGGGTAATAATACAGAATTTCAAAAACAATTTTTTCAAAACATTCGTAACACAGGTGTCGCACGCAACTGGAAGAGTTGCGCGCGGATGTCACGGGCAACATATTTCGTTGAGCACGACAGGCTCGCACAACTACAGACGTTGCGCGCGCCACCTGATGACGAACTGTGAACCCGAATTTTTGCGTTTTATAAACATAGTAGTGATTACACTTTATTCGAAATAAACTAATGATAAAATTGTGTAATACTCTAAGGTTTTACTATGTCCTCAATTGTCACAGATGATGGAGGAGTAGTTTCCATCGCAGTATTTTCAGAAACCTTGGAGCTTTCCCCTACACTCTTCTTCTTCACCTAAACATTGTTTTTCAAACTAGGGATTGAGGCCTTTGCAACTTGTTTCCTTTCCCTTTGAATGTTGGAGTTTTCTCGCGAGTATTTGGTGAAGGTTCTTTGATTTTCACACCTTCTTGTGCGGGTTTGGAGGGAGCTTTCCTTTTTGTTTCCTTCAAACGAACCTTAGGGGATGAGAAGTCTAATTTTCTTCTCACTCCTTTGTTTTGGCCACTAGGAGGAGTAATAATGGTTGAAGGCATAAAAGGCTTAGGTGGATTGCGAGCGGTGGCGGCTTGAAGTTGAGATCAAGCCTTGTTTAATTCGCCCTTATCTGCCACATTCATCCAAGATTTGTAAAAAGAAGATAATGTAATACTCGCGGTAGGATTTTTTATCACCCACGTAGGAAGACTTGACCAATATTCCATCCAACGAGGAATTCTTTTGGGTTTAAAGATCACATCTTTAGGGGCATCAAAATCTTGCGGGGTAACAAATTGTCTCATCCCGTATTGTCTCATTACCCTACAAGGAAAAATATAAGTAGTACTAGATAGGCCTAAAAGCCTAATGTAAGGGCCATTGAGACTATTCCCAATCATAATACTTATGTTCCACCAAGGAATCACTACACGTATATTAGGAACCCCATGATGGAAAAACGACGTCCATTCCTCTTCATTGTTATGTTTATAAAGGATTCAACATCTAGGGAGTGTCTTCACTCCAGTAGCCTCAAGGTTTTGTGGCTGATCAACAATTCGCAAGCGCCTAATGAGCCAAATCTGAAACTAACAAAAAAAAAGAAGAAAAAAAAAATCAATTTGCTATTTTTTACACAAGCAGGTGGCGCGCGCAATAAAACCAGTTGCGCGCACCCTCCGCGCGCAGCGAAGAAGATTGCGCTGGTCATACCAGCGCAACTTTGTGACTTGCGCTGATAAACGCCTGAAAAAAAAAACGTACGTGTAATAGGAGTGGACTTCCCGTGAAACCGTTTTCGTTAGGATCTCCTCTTAGGCGATTCAAGCACAGAACGGTTTCCGCCAAAACCAAAGGAGCGGGTGAATGACATCCCTCTATTTGTTCTACTATGGAAACCATGGAATAATCTCTGTATTCTTTGTCTGTCGTAAGTAAACAATTAACAACAAGACAATAACATAAAGCACGAATTTTAAAGCGTTATTTCGTCATGTTGTCACGAGGAGCGACAAAATGTTCAATAAATTGAAATAAGTTCATGCCTTCTTCAGTTCCAATGTTGGTCATATCATTGTCGAACAAGTCAAAAAATCTTTGGAATATAGGTTTGGGAACCGCCAAGGGAGGCGAATAAGTCACAGGGAGAGTATTTGTAGGGAAACCTAGCAAGGCCTCAAACTCAACGGGAAAGGGGACAATTTCGTCCCCTTTAAACAAGAAAAGATGGTGATTAGAGTCCCAACGATTGACTGGGGCATGAAGAAAATCAAAGTTAACCACTAATTGCATTTAATTCAATAAAGGGTCTAAGTGGTAAATTTTGAATGCTAGTTTGTCCTCGGTTGAAAGGGAAGTGACCCATTGCTTCAAACGTTGTTCAAAGGTCTTCACCATTGTAAAAAAAAAAAAGAGAGAGAACGAGAATTTAGAGAGATTAATTCTTTTAAGTTTCTTTTATTGCTAAGCGAATGAATGCGAGATGATCAAAAGCCTACACGAAACCACGTTTAAATAGACCCAAGTGGGGCAAATTTTCGGCAAATTCGCCCTAAAGGAAAGTTCACTAACAGGTGGCGCGAGCAACTCATGAGTTGCGCGCGACATCCGCACGCAACTAATGTACATGCGCGCGATAGTCGCCCGCAACTCACGCAGTTGCGCGCGTCTCCCCTGACGCGGCATGTGAGTTGGGTTTATTTCCGTATTTTGGCTCATATAATGACGGAATCTTCACGAAATCTTAAGACGAATCATACGCTTGCCTTCTAACACTTTGTGTCCTTTTTCTTGCCAACTTTCTTTTTTTTTTTAATTATTTTTTTATTTTCTTTATATTTTCTTTATTCTTATTATTTTCCTACTTTCTTTTTCTTTTTATTTTCTTTATTATTATTTTCCTACATCCTTATTTTCTTTTTTTATTATTATTTTCTTATTTTTCTTTTTTCTCTTTTTTCTTCTTTTTCGCTTTCTTTTTCGAGTTCGGTTATTTATTTTTTGAGGGGGGTAAGTTGGGAACCCTTTCCCTCCCTCAAAATTTTTTTGCTAATAATAATAAAGTACACATAGAAAAAAAAAATTAATATAATAAGATCGTATGTAGAAATGTGTCATATATACAAAAATGCAAACAATATACATCGGTTTCCTAAAAAAAAAAACAAAATGTGTACAGTAAGAGAAATCAGGGTACTCGGCGACTACTAGACGGTTGCTGCACATTCTGCAAAATCCAAAACGAAGATTAATACATGAAATGTAATAACTTTGTTGAAAAGAAAAGAAATAAAACTTACCGCGATCATCCGATGATCACGGCATGATAGAGTCATGAGGGCTCTCCGATAAGCAGCTCGAAAAGCACATAAAGTCCTCACCATGCCGTTCATGGTTTCCCGCGGAACCTGTTCTAAAAATACAAGGACAGTTAGTAAACAAATGTATATGAAACAAAAAAATAATAATAAATAGAAATCTTTAAAGTACATATACACAAGAGACATACCAACTCAACCGTCTCAAGGACAAACGGTATCCCCTCGTCATCCTCCGCTGCTGGAAGGGTCTCACGAATTACTAATCCGACAGCATCGGTATACGTGATCTCCGCTGTAGGAGGCACCCAACCACCTAACTCGACTCGCTAAAACATAAATGACAAAAAACGATAAAAGGGTCAAAGTTCCGAAAAATAAATAGAAATAAGGAAATGAGATAGTTAGAGTACTAACCGAAATAAAAGCCGAAAAATGAGTTAGCCTGGATGCTATAAAAGCCGGATAAGAAGCCTCCGGCAGCACCAGCTGCTCCGCTAGATAACCAAGGACCGCCTGAGCTCGATCCTCGGTAGACAGCAAGTCCGGACGCAGCATCCGGATCGGGGGATCCGCAGGTTCCAAAGGCTCCTTGGACGAAAGCTGCCAGAGAACACGCTCGCCTAAAAATCAAGCGTTTATCCTCTGGAACACTGAGAGTCTCGTATAAAGGGCCCGGAAACGGCAACGAACCATGCAAGACCGGATAGCCTCAAGGACTCTAACGATCAAAATCCGAGGACGGAGATCGATCTATAAAACACAACCACATGAAAAATCGTTAGAAATTGAATAAATTAAAAAAAGAGCACATGTAGTTGGAATACTCACTGACGCACGAGTCGTCGAAAGGATCCTCTGGCGAAAGTCGTCGGCAGAAGTAGCTCGTCTCTTCTTAATAGCGACCAATCGATGGCCGATAGGAAAACGAGCAGCCCCAAGCACCCTAGGGGCTAACAAAGGAAGGTACGAGTATCCCCAAGCCTAAAATCGAGAAAAGATGAGCTTAAAAGAAACAAGTAAAAGTAATAACCGAAATAAGCTTAAAACACGTACCTCAAGGATACGACCAAGCCACGTAAGCGAGATCCAAGGCACCTTAGTAGCTTCCGCTGAATCCATGACCCGGGTCGCCTTGCCCATAGCTGTAAGCATACGGGCATACGACACCTCCGCCCAACTCAGGTCACCGACTTGCCCCAAATCACTGAGGCAAATAAGTAACGCAATGGAGATACGCTCTCCTCGATCACTCAAAATGGTGACGGAAAGAACGTGAGCAATGTATATATGAGCCAGCTCCTTAGGTGTACACTGCCGGTCAAGCTCGTCAGCCGATAACTTGTCGGCAAGAACCGAGTACGGATAGGATTGCGCGTACACGTGGAGGGCCGACGCAAGACGGTCCCTCACAAGGTCGTGCAACCTCTCGTCTGACCCCTTAACGAACTCTATAACTACAGGCTCGCCTCCGAAAGGAAAACCCGTAATCATAGAGAAATCGAAAGGGGTAAACGTCATATCTCCCCATGGAAAGTGAAAAGTGTTGATGGAATCCCACCAAAACTCCAGCAATCTACGGAGGAAAGCTGACGATGCAGGCTAACTCGATAAATCCCGAAGAGCCGCCAGCTGGGAGTCAATCCCAGAAAGTGATACAATCTCCTTTGCCACCTCGGGCAAACACTCAAAACGGGCTCGCAGGTCACCAGAGCCGTACAAACGAATGCTAGGCTCACTCTAAATAAAAGAATAAAAATAAAAAACGGTTATGGTTTAAAAAGGAGAAACAAAGGAAAAGAGAAAGAAACGAAAGAGCAAAAAACTCACGATGCCGCGCCAGCCTCTGATCGAAACGTGATGGTCTGGGTCCCACTTAAGGACCCTAGGGTCCAAGTTGGGAGGAGCCTCCCAAACCACATCATCCTGGCGACGTCGATCTGTCGCGACACGTCGCTCTCGAACCTCCTCTCGAGGACGGGTCACCCTCTTTCGAGGGCGAACTGCCTCGTCCGGACCACCTAGAACCTCCTCAGACTCGACAAATGGAGGCGAGTCCATGCTATGATGGATAAAGATTCATTAATTAGTTTACTTTATTTCCTAAACTAAACTAATATACGTATTCTAGACCCATTTCGCCAGCATAACGGCTGCCGATAAGGCAAAACATGAAAATCAAATGTCATCCATACTTGCGGGCTACGATACCTACCGTTAAACTCAGTAAATGGGGTCTCCTAACATTCACAAAATCCATCCTATACCAGTTTCAACCAAGTATTCAAGGGATTGTATTCCAAAATCTCAAAGAATCAACTACTTTTAGACGAATAACAGTAATATAAACATAATTATCGTCTACCAAACAATTTTGAAGTTCGAATTTGGCAAAAATAAGCTAAGAGTATGTTTCGCGCCGTTTCTCAACAATTCAAAATTAACAAAAATGAATTATGAAAGTAATATTAGTTCTGTCACTATAATATAATTCATAATCAGCAATTATAACCAAAATGAGCTAGAAAAAGCAATAAAATCAAGCAAATTCCAAAAAAAAAAAGCAACAAGGAACTTGAGCAAAGAAATGCTCATACAAGGTTCAATACTTAACCATTTTTCATGAAATTTGTTGCAAAACACTCCTTAAACATAGTATGACATCATATAAAAAACAATTTCAAGAATAATGGACGGAATCGAAAACCCCCAAATTCGAAATTTGGGGTTTAACGATTCGAAAATCATTCGAATTCAGCCTTAAAAGAACAAATTTTAGCAAAAAACTTACATTAGATTACGGCAAATATGAATTAAGGACGAAATTTGCTTCCTTTAGCTTCGAAAATAAAAAACCCGAGCTTCATAGAGGGAGAAAGATTCAAAAATGGCGAAGGAAGGAGAAAGAAAGAGTGAAGTGAATAATCGCGTTTGCGATTTTCACTTTACTGACATAAATGTCGCGCGCAACTTAACCTGTTGCGCGTGACATACCAGCACAACTCAGAAAGATGCGTGCGCCTGGCCAGCGCGACCCTCTAAGTTTCGCACGGATAATGGTCACTAAAAGACCGGGATTTTGATTTTGACCCGTTTGATCATTTTTTGAACGGTTTTTTCTCGTTATTAGACGTAATGGCGCGCAAATTATCAAAATATTTTTTTAATTGCTTTGCATATTGTATTTTGTTTTCTTTTTTGTTAGTTTTTGTTGCATCATATTGCATGCACACCGTGATTTGTGCTTTCCCCAAGCATACGTTTTGAACGTTTTTCGTAAGAGTGCCTTAAGACGTTCCGTGGTGGTGCTTTATGTAAAAGCACCCATAGACAGGTTTGTCATTTTACTGTACTGACGTTGCAAATGTCCGGGTTTTCTTCTTTTTTCACGTCCGAAGCAAAAAGGAAGGCGTTTTCATGCAGCGTAAAAATGCAAATGGCGTATCGTACGGCGCAAAATTGTACGGCGTAGGTGTTGCGTAAAATTTCACTCAGCCCAAGCTTTGCGAGATCTACCTCTCGGGATTAAAAGGTAGAGAATTACTGTAGGTGTTAGTTCACGAGTCGACAGACGTGCCGAACCTTCTGGAACAGGCACTTCTTAGTGGGAGAAAATACGGTAGTTAGTGCGCTTACTAACTTACCGGACACTTAGAGTGTCGAATCCAACTCCTGTATAAAGAAGCGACGAGACACTGTCGCGCCTATGTAGACATGTATACTCATCTTGCGGAAAAAACTTATGAGAGAGGTGTTGACTTTCTTCCCTCTCACTGAATTTGGATATATGCCTCCAGTCCTAAGACATGTATTTCTATCTTGTGGACTTCCAGCTCGAATATCGGACAATTTTGGCTCTAATACCGAATACCTTTTTTCATCTTTTACTTTGTAAAAGTCAAGCTGATGTTTCAATGACATATCGAGGGACTTTAGACCAACTATGACACGATTGAGAGGAAATCTTCCCCTTTTAACCTTTTAAAACCGATCTCTTCTCATGACTTGACATCACCTAGAATACCTTTACTTGTAAAAGCATTCTACAATTTCAAAGGATCAATCTAGATTCTTTAGCACGTTAAGACTAGGAAGAACTTTTTCTATCCTTAAATTCTACTTGTTTCAAACACTTAGTGAACCAAGGATTGTTACTGAAAGATTCTCTATCCTTAGAGAACATCGCAGAAAGAGTTTCGGATTTATTTCCTTGACTACTTTGATCATCGTCTATTCTAGACTCGATCAAAGTGGAGGCTAACTGTAGACATCTACTTTTGGCCTCCTTTCCCGATAGGAAGTGCAATGACGACAAATAAAACCATCTTCGTGTTGGATCAAAGTGAAGAATACTTATGGATAACTAGTTAAGCCACAAAACACAAAAGACTAGCCCAAGTTAAAGAAAAAGTCGCGCGCATCTCAAAGAGTCGCCTAATAATGACGGATTTAGGAGCGCCTAAGTTAAATCTTAGTGCTGCCGTAGAAAAAGCCGCACGCATCTCAAAGAGTCGCGCTGGATTGCGACGCACAACTAATTCAGTTGCGCGCAACCCCAAGAGTTGCGCTGCGGAAGATTCAGAATTATAGGAAAAATATAAAATCAAATCTTACCATAAAGCCGCGCGCAAGACAATTAGTTGTGTTGCCCTTAGCAGCGCAACCAAATCACTTGTGCTGGGATGCCGCGTGCAACTCATTCTGTTGCGCGCGACACCTGCTGTGGCAGAATATTCGAAACCCTATATCTAATCATTCCCTATGAATACGAGTTTAGACCGAGGCTTAAACAGACAGAAATTAATCTAAAACTCTAGCGAAATAACTTGTGAACTTGTGCAACCTAGGCCTTCTTGTCCTAAACACTCACCCTTTTGGTAATTTGTTACTACGGTGGAGGTTCCCTAACAAGGAGTCCATAAGTGTTCTAAACGGAGATCTAGCAAAGAGTAGTGGTAAATTTCCAAGCACTTAGTTAAATCACATTTATTTTCTTGTTTAAAAGGACTTGATCACCTTTAAAATAATTAATTAATCAATTTCACATAGTATCTTGCGTTAAATAAAGATTAGAATTGAATTAAATAATAGTTTGTTGATCACTTAAGCCAAGGCGAATCTTGTTTATTTTCTTATCCTTTTCACGAATTTGATTAGATAAGAATAACGACTTTACGATGTAATTCCTATGTGAATTAATGCTTGTAAATAAAATCAACTAACATAGTTTAGGTATCGCGTTGCATATTTTGTTTGGTCATGAAATTGTAAAAAAGGAAGAGCTAGTAGAGGCCGCACTAGGGCTAGGATAACGATTTCCCTCTAAAAGGAATGTTATTTTAGTACCCTCGCTCCCGAACTCATTTCTGGTTTATAGACCAATTTAGGCATGGGTAAACTTATGATTTGTGCTAATTATCCATGAACTCCACAAGAAAGGCATGAACGAGGTTTATGAGTTTTTCCTAAAACTCATTGGCGACTCCTACTTGTTTTTTACAAAAAAGCGTAATGATAGAATCAATTCTAATTCAAGGTCCCCCAAACAGTCAGGAATTCAAATCCTACTACACCCTAACAAGTGTAAAGTCCTAGGCTTTTATGTGGCCAAGGGCATTTAAGGAGAGTACCCTTTACGATGGGATCACCCTCCTTACACCATGTCACAAGTCTAAGTTGGTTTTATTCAAAATGTTTGAGTAAAACGACAACATATCTTCATTTTTAAAAGCATTAAAAAAGGTTAGAATGAGATGGGAGGTGCAAATACTCTAAAAGACAAGTATAGAAGTCCAATAAAATCTCTTATTTTCAATATGATTGAATATAAGAAAGTGATTGGTAATCTCAATGATCAAAATTTGATCAAATAATATTATTTTTTATCCATTTCATATGGAGTTAAATAGTTGATTAAACTTAAATATGAATAATGAATTAATAAACTTAGCAAAATCATGAAAAGTAATTAAAGTAGTTAAGCAAAGTATCATTTTGAACCTAAGAGAAAATGTTCTAAGTGGCTCAAATGGAAAGGTTCTTAAGATATATAAGGATTGCATTAAGAAGTCATAGGCCAAGAAATGCAAACAAGTTTCTACTTCTCAAACCTAGAACTACTTACATGCTAAAAGTTGTTATGAACAACAAATGTTTCTAATTAAGTGGACCAACTTCAATTGATTAGAAACCACCTCATACAGTTGGAAGGTAAAAGAATGGAAATGTTCCAATTAAAGAAGTATATTATAGAAATTGATTTAGCGTATTACTACTTCTTGGACATGTGGTGTCATATTTAGTTCACTCTCATTGAGAATCTGGTTGAACTAAATGAAGAAGTATTGCTAAGGGAGAAATTAATCTACAATTTTAGAAGCAAATGTTGCTGCTTCACAAGTAGAATCTACAAGTCTAGGAGCAAAAGTTGCAACTTTAAAAGTAGAAGCTTATTTTCACCATACCTAGTTATTGGCTAGAATTAAATAAATATTATTTATTCTTGCCATTATCGAAATACCATTCAATGTTATTAGTAATGAATAAGCATTAAAGATTCAAAAACATGGATTAAATGTTATTCTATGCTTTATTGAGTCACAATGTGTTTTGAAAAGCTAAATAGCCTTTAAGTTCTATATGATAGAAATAATTAAACCATTTATATATATATATATATATATATATATATATATATATATATATATATATATATATATATATATATATATATATATATATATATATATATATATATATATATATATAGTCTCTAAAAGTCAAATAATCCGAATGAAAAATGAAAATTGCATGCAAAAGATCCAAAGGGATGGACTTTTAATATCATTAGATTATGAATCTATATATTGATATATATGAATTCTAATTTGAAAATTTTGACGAAGTCACCATTTAGAGAAATAATGACATGAACTCGAGGTCGAATACATATTAATGTAAGAATACCTAAGGTTCAACAATTGGAGACAGACAATGAAACTTCATTTGTGATATGATCACTTTTGCTTAGTTGAAGCTAAAGTGTGAAAATTCTGAAAAGTTTAAAAGGATCAATATGAAGTTCAGTATCAATTTGACAAGATAATGATTACATTACAATATGATTGTAATTGTGAAAGTTTGAGTCAAGACATTTACTTGGCAATATATTCAATTCATTGGGATATGATCGTGATAATGAGAATTTAAGCCAAAACCTTAATAAACATCCAAGAGTCGTGAAATCGTTTTACAACAAATTCCAAAAGAAAACCTTATGAAGTGTCAATGAAAGGAGCTATCAATCTATATGAAATATATTTTGATAATGGATAAAAATACCCTATCTTCCAACCATTATACAAGGGATATACTTTTAAGATGAGCTACAAAACTAAACAAAATTACATATGTCAAATCAAAATGTAGGAAAGGCTTCATATGTGATATGGATAATAAAAGTTCTTATAAATTCTTTCTTCAAAGCAAGGAATAAAGTTGTATTAAATCGTTTAATGCACGTACAATTCCTATACAGATCACGAGGTACTACTACACAAGTGATACTTAGCACAAAATGTTTGTTGCTTAAGTAGATGCCCTTATGGAAAACATGTCATTTCCAAAAGGTCAAGTGGGAGTAGTGTAAATCTTGAAAGAGTTTGAGAAAATCAACAAACAAACATGGTTCAAACCATGGTTGGTTCACCATTTGCTAAATAAGCCTCTTCAAAAGGCAAGTGGGAGTATAAGCTAAATCAAAAAGTTAGAGAGCCTTGAAGGAGTTCAAGAAAAGATAATTTGAAATCTTGAAGAAATTTGAGAAGTAATCGAATAAAAGCAAGAATATGAGCATGATTCACCTCATGTTACAAATGACAACGCGTGGTCTCATTAAGTTTAATGGGATTAATAACCATGTGTTAAAGGTATTACATTCCAAGTGCACACCCTCTATTGTCGTTTCTCACTGAAAACTAAACAAAGTTGGTGTATAAGTTTTAATTGTTACATAAAAACCCACAATGATGACTAGCATACGTAAAAATTAGCCAAAGAAATATGATTTCATATTGACTTAGAGTTCTAAAATATTGATTTTGGAACATTATGATTATGCAAGTAATAAAGATATTTGACAAGTTATAACTCCAAGTGGTTTAAAAACCATGGAAATCTGATCATAAATAGATTCTAAGTCGGTAACTAAGTGTATGACACTTGAATAATTTGCCTAATTGGGTGAGACCCATTATAAGCAAAACCGACAAGTAAGAAAAATGTTTTCTAACCAAAGCAATGACTTGTTAAAGGGTTCAACAAATTCAGAGTATGACTATGACTACGATGAAGCTTGTACATTAGTCATGTTGCTAAAGATCTATTAAAGATGTATTAGTGATTTCTACCTTATGAGATTTGGTGGATGGATATCAAAACACTTTCTTGAAATTGTTCGTGAAAGAAGATTTGTATAAGACTGTAGACACCCGTTTGTGTCTCTCCAAAACCAAACCTTGTGATGAGTACGTTTCACGTCGAATCATAATCGAATGAAGTGAAAGTGTGGAAAGTCTAGTGTTGCGGTTAGTTTTAATTATTTTCTTTCTCTCTATTTTTGAAAACCTATTTTAAGAAAACATCTAATCCTGTTTAGTTTGGTACATGGCAAGGGTCCAATAATAGTGTAGTTGGGTCAGGTTCAAAAAGAGCTTTCCAACGATATATTATAAGCCCAATTCCGATTAATAATGAGGAAGTTATGGCCAAATTACTAAACTGGGCCTGGTTTGATTCTTATATTCGGCCCAATGATCTAGAGGAGGGCCTATTACGATTTATCATTCCTAATGCAATTAGGATTGATTATAGGCTTCTAGAATCTTCTAGAAGGTTCTTTTGAATCCTAATTTAATTAGCATTGATAAATTGACTTTTAAGAGTTTTAATTGGAATAAAAGAAGTGTTTTTAAGGAAATGACAGTTTTACCCTCTCGTACGCTTAAATTTTATCAAAATAAGAAAACGCATGGAAAAGCTAATTGTAGCGCCGTACGACACTGGCGACAGCCCTATCGTCTGGCGACAGGCGTGTGTTTGGCGGCAGCGTCGTGTTTTATTCTTTTCGAAACTCTGATTCATTTTTTATCATATCCGGCTGATTTTCTATATAAATAGCCTCCTAAAATCTCCGTTTTCAAGGACCAAATCTCATCAAGAGATTCTTGATTACTCTATCTCACTCTTTTCTAAACTAGCTTTTCTCATACAAAATTTCGCATTCACAAGATCTAGACACACCTAGCATAGTTCGAAGTTGCCTTCGCCCTAGACGTGAAAGGTTTGGTATTTAGAAGGGTTTGGTCCCAAATCTCTCTTTCAATTATTTAATTTAATTGTTTGAATATTATTTTCCTTGAAGTTACGAACGTGTGTATTTTGTTATTAGAAAGAGGTACGAGGAATCCAAGTAAGTGCGTTGATTGTTTTTATTGATATTATGATATAGAAATCATGTCTAGGTTGTTATTTTGATTCCTAGTATCATGTTAGGATGATTGATGTTTTGAATGACAACAAGGATTGCTAGTATCATGTTTAGGGTAAAGGTTATAATATCAAATATGCTTATTATGATTCCTGTGATGCTTCCTATTGTCTTTCCTAATAGCATGTTAGTATCATGTTAGGGCTATATATTTGATCTTTAATGTTTAGTGACATGCTAGGCTTTGTTATTAATCTTGTTAGTATCATGCTTAGGGTCTTGCTATTAATGTTATGCTTTAACATAATTATGATTGTTATAATTATTATTATGATAATGATTATAATTGTTATTATTATTATCGTCACAAATCTCATTTGTAACAGGCTATTTGTAACGAGCAAAGCTTTGCCCGTTACAACTAAGATATTCGTAACGGGCAAAGTAGTGTCCGTTACGAATACTTATTTATTCGTAACGGGCAAAGTAGTGTCCGTTACGAATACTTATTTATTCGTAACGGGCAAAATAGTGTCCGTTACGAATACGTATGTATTTGTAACGAACAAATTAGTGCCCGTTACGAATAAATAAGTATTCATAACGGACACTATTTTTCCCGTTATATTATTCGTAACAGACACATTGTGCCCGTTACAAATAAATTAGTCCAAATGAGCCCATATCCCATTAGTTATTATTATTAGGGTTTCTCGATCTGCAGCCGTCAACCTTTATTATTGCCCTCCCCCCTCTATATCCTCTCTCCTCTATCATTTCCACTCATTCTCTCTCTCTCTGTCTCTCTCTTCTCTCTCTCTCTTGCTCACTCAATCTCTCTAATTCTCTAATCAAGGTAAAATTTTCGTTCTCTGGGCGATTTTTCTTGTTTATAATATATTAGTGTCATAAAGAGAAATCCAATTGATGAAATTCCTAATTTGTTTTTTTGGATGGGGAGCAAAGTTGCATCAAGAAGATGTCGAATTACTTTGCGGAGCAGTGAGCGTGAGGGTGTTTTATATATATGTGCTCTTTTACTACTCTCAAATTAGTTTTTTAGGGGATTTCATGGGTTTTGTGGGTTTGTGAGGGTGGTGTTCATGGTGGTCGGATCTGAATTTTTGTGGATCTGACTTTCTTGATTTTTAAGGTGGGTGTCACAGGTCAGAAGAGTTATGTTCGTGGTGGTCGGATGGCTTCGTGGGTGTAAATCTGGGTAAGTGTAAAGCGGTGGCGATGGTAAGTGTACGGCATTGGTGTTCTTTCTTTTTGCGTGGATTTTCTCGTTCCTAAGTTGTAGATCTATAGTTTTTCTTTTGAATAATTATGTCTGTTTTCTTCTCTCAGTTTGTTTGGCTCGCACTTTATACCAATACAAAGCAATGGCTGCTGCATAAACAGCCTACTTCATTAGAAAAGGATAAGAAACTTCGTTGATCTCGTTTATGATTAATTGTTTCTAATATAACATGTAAACATGCCTTTTTAATGATATATTCATATTTTCGTGGATTTTCTCGTTCCTAAGTTGTAGATCTATATTTTTTCTTTTGAATTTTTGAGGAATTATGCATATTTGCTGTTATGATTGTATTATGATAAAAAGGGATTGCACATTTATGGCCATTTTATCAGGTGGGTCTTCGTTCAATTCCAACATGCATGGTTGGATTTCCTCTTTTTTTGATTCAATTTTCTCTGTTTTTGAATTAAATTGCTGATTTTTTTTTATTTTAAATTTATTTATAGGCAAGACGATACATTTACAATGATGTTCTTAAATTGTCTGATGCTAAAAAACTCATGGATTGCTCTGGTATTCAAGTAAGTCTTTTCAATTTTCCCAGAAATAAACACTGGTTCATTTTATTTTTACGGGCTGATTCAATTATTTTTTTAATTTTTTTTTTTTTTACGGGCTGATTCAATTATTTTTTAATTTTGATATATTTTTTTTTTTCAATTATGTTAATTTTGGTTTGTTGAAATTATTGAAGGTGGAGCATATAATATCTACACAAGGGAGCTTATTGAAGGTGGAGCATATAATATCAAACCACAAATGTTGGGATAAAACTTGTTTTATTACAATTATGATTTGTTTTTGCTCTTTTATTAGTCTTAGTCTTAAGATGTAAAATTGCGACATTATGAACAAGTTGATATATTTTGAAGTGATAATGAATATATTTTTGCTTATCGTATATTAAATGTATATTATACTTGTGTAAAAAAAATTATTTGTGTATTATACTTGTGTAATAAAAAAATTATCTGTGTATTATACTTGTGAAAAAAAAAACCTCAGTATTTGATAAAATGATCCAGCATGTGCTAGCACGTGCTGGATTTTTTTTTAATTGCATCAAACAGTATTCGTAACGGGCATATTTAATGTCTGTTACGAATAACGAGTTATTCGTAATGGGAAGTATAATTGCCCGTTACAAATAACGGGTTATTCGTAACGGGCAAAATAAATGCCCGTTACAAATAACGGGTTATTTGTAACGGGCACCTGAAACGCCCGTTACGAATAACCCATTATTCGTAACGGGCACTGGAAACGCCCGTTACGAATAAGTAGTTATTCGTAACGGACAATGCCCGTTACCAATAATAATGGCTATCCGTAACGGCTGCATACGTAACGGACGCTGCCCGTTACGGATGAGCCCTTTTTGCCCGTTACGGATGACCTTTTTTCCACTAGTGCGTGTTACTTGATGCTTATTATTTATTTTTTTATCACACCTTTTATGCGTGTTTAAAGGGAATTGGTACTTGTAATCACGCTTAATAAGATAATTGATAATCTTTTTTAGGGTTAATATGATTATAATTCAAGTGATCGCCAATAATAGATTTATTTGTGCATTAATATTCAACCAACATAGATAAACAAGTTTAGGGTAATCCTATTTATTGTATGTTAGTCAGATAGCGCACATGAATACGAGAAGAATAAAGTAGAGGCCTATTATTAGGGCAGGTTCAATCTCTTTTAGATTGGATTTGTACCTTCATCCCCGAACTTCCGGTCTTGGTTCCAGACCTATTGGAGTTAACGATCTCCTAGATCGTTAAGGGGTGTAACCTTCACCCTGTGAACGGTTTACAAGTTCCTAAAACTTGTTGGCGACTCTTTTACTCTAGCTTCCTTCCCTTTTGACGCCACCGTACTTTAGTGTATAACCATAGTGGGGTTCAAGTTTGGGGTAATGCTTGAAATATTCCCTACAGTTTTTGGCGACTCCACTGGGGAGGATTTCTATTTTAATTCCTTAAATTTATTTCGGCAATGATTTAGAATGAGTGGATGAGACTCCAAAAGTTCTAAGAATTTCATGTGCGTAATGTTATTAACATTATTGTCATATGCATAAAAAAGATCTCATTGGAAAGACCATCCGTAATGAGTTAAAAACATAGGATTTTTACACGTAGGAAATTTGAGGAATATCTTTCACAACTAGGATCGAAATCATGATGCGAAAAACTGGAAAATTTTATCGAACACAGAAAGCTGCTGAGGCATGTAGGAACTGGCGTCTAGAAAACAGAGTATGTCGCCGATGATATGACTCTGTCGCCAGGCGACACTCCTGTCGCCAGGCGACTGAGCTATATTGCGGCGACGACCTCTGTTCGCTGGCGCCAAGTTCTTCCAATACCGAGCCAGAAATATGAATTCTAATTTTGACCAGTTTTAGCACTGTTTGCTCGATTCTACTTCCTGATTAAGTTTTTCATACTTTTCTGAAACCCATATGTGTTCTACATATGGACATAACCCTCTGGGAATTCATGCTTCATCTACCTGATTGAACGCTATGTGCAACAAAGGGTACATCCGAGAATGTTGAATTCACCAAACCATGGAAGCGAGTTTTTTTTTTAACTCGCGGTGTCCCATCCACTCGCGCCAACCCTTCAAAAGGTAAGTCTTCTGCGCGGTGCGTCTGGACAAATAACCATGGACCCTCTTTGACTAACCTATATCCCGAACTTTAGAGAACTCGAGCCATTGTTAGGTTGCAAACTCATTGCATCATGTGTGTGCCTATTTGACTAATTGTGCATTGTTTGTTGTGCATACTCTATGTGTTTTTCCTAACCGTTTGTTTAACTTGTGTTTAAGTCTAAATAAATTGATTTATGACTAAAAAGACTTTATCTAATTAATTAATTTGAGTAATTAAAGTCTAATAATTTAATCGGAATTGACTTAGTACCACTTTAGGCATGCACTAGGTGAAAAAAGTGCTTTGGCAGCGGTTCAAACTCGGTCTAAGGCACCGGTTTGAACCGCTGCCTATGTGGGGGTGTCAAATACCCCCCTTTTTAGCACCGGTTCAAAACCGGTGCCATAAACCCATTTAGGCACCGGTTAACCGGTGCCTTTGACTGCTCTCCCGCCATTTTTTTTTAGGTGGTAGCAATCTTAGGCACCGGTTAACCGGTGCCTATTTACCCAATAATTTTTTTTTTCCAATTTTCGTGCAATAATATTTAAAAAAAAAACTTGTTTCCAGCAATAATAATAACCTGTAATTCCAGCAATTATATTAAATAAAATAATTAATAATAATATTATTATAATAACTAATAATAATAATATTATTAATTATTACAATAAGATACAAAAAAAAAAATTAAAAATAAGAATTCAATTATATATTTAGATATAAATATTCCCAAACGCAATACATTAAAAAAAAAGTTGCTTACATATATATATACAAATAATAGTAAGTAAGTATATAATGAATAATAATATATATAGTTCAAAAGTTAACATAAATAATTTACAATTACAATGTCATTTACATGTTGAAGGTGATAAAAGACGCCAACATGTCACGAACTTCATTAAGCTCCTTGATTGTCAACGGACCATCCTTTTGGACCTTGCAAAACTTGAAATACAAAAACATTATGTTAAAATTAATTAATTAGGCAAAACAATATGTATTTTATCAAATATTACCTATATGACATTTGTTTTGGGGGTTTTTGTCCCTTAGGAGAGTTACGTCACGAAGTCTGATCCGGCTGAGCTGTACCTGCAAAATAACGGAGACTCCGGGTGGTTGGAGCTCCGCCTCCGACGGTCAAGTTAGTAACTTGAAAAAGAATAAAGAGAACGGAAATTTAGGTGGGTATCTGCTTGGATTCCAAGCTTAGGTCTTTCTCTGATGTGAGAGAATGCAGGTGTAATAAATGATTGAATGTGTCCCCAAAATGGGAAAATATCTCCCTATTTATAGGGTCATTGGAAATTATGCCCTTATCTAGGTCACTTGACCTAGATTGTGGTGGGCTGCGCCGAATTACGACGTTCTCTTGGGATTAGGGCCCTTGAGGGTCGCCATTTCAGAATCTATCTGAAGGAGCCATGTGTCAAATGGCTAGGGGGCCACTTCGGTCAGTCTGATCTTGACACGTGGCCTTCTCTTATTGGGACACCTGTCTAGGGTAATTTTTACCCTAAACATTTGCCCCTCACATGGGTCACGTGGATGTCACGTGGGGCATGTGACACGTGTCCATCTATCAAAGGTGAATATTAACGGGTAAAATGTTTGAATTTCAAATCAAAAATTTCCCCCCACTTTCACTTTCTATAAATAGAAAGTTACCCCCCCCCCCTTTTTCACACCTTACGTTCACATTGACTTTTTAGAGAGAGAAAAAGAGAGATTCTAGAGAGAGATTCTCTGCTCCCATCTGCGTCACAGCAAGTTCACGTTCCCGAGTGCGAGCAGTTCAACATCCGGTTTACCGGCTGTAGCGGTTTTCAGATTTTTCAGAATAACAGCGAGGTAACCGCCTGTACCATTTTAGCTTTTCTCCCTTTCAATTTGTATACCATTTTTTCCGCCTGTATACCCAACTTTTTTAGAGAATATAAATGAGTTCCCAATCCACTCACTCGGCACTGCCTAGGACACTCAGCCGATCCCCCGGAACGGCTGAGTCTAGAATAGGGGGTGCCTCTTCTAGACTGTCGGAACCAATATGCTCATCTCCGAATTCCTCCCACTCTGTGTCTGTGCAGGATATAATGGCCAGAACGAAATAGACGGCCAGACGGTCAAAGAGCCGGCGCACTATGAGAGTGCCAGCCGATGAGGTTTTCCCGGAAGGGGAACAGAGGGATTGGGAGGAGAGTGGATCTGACGAAGAGGCTCCCTCTACCTCCGGGAGCTCTGGAGTACGAGAGGTAGACGGCGAGGGAGCCGCCTCCTCTAATGAAGCCGGCGATGCTGAGGCCGGCCAAGGATCAAGAGCCGAATCTTCCGGCTCTTACCAGGACAATTTTGCGACTGACTATCAGTAGCCGCCCAAGGTCGCTGACAACCCCAACCACAAAAGGACCCGGATGCTGTCGGGTAACATCGCCCTCCTAAATAGCGGATTCAGGGCCTTCAAGGAAAAGCACCCCTTTGGAAGGGGTTGGGAGATTATCGTCCCTCCGGCTGATGCCGTAATGGCCTGGGGAGATGATATTGAGCACGCATATGATTACTTCATCTGCTACGAGGCGGTTATCGAAGCCGGCCTCCGGTTCCCCCTCCACCCCGGGATTAGGAAAATCCTTAAGGGGTACGATCTAGGGGTTTGGCAGCTCACCCCCAATTCGTGAATGAATATCCTAAGTTACATCGCCGCCTGCGAGTTTTAAAACTTGAACCCCAGCTTCTCCGCCTTCGCTCATATGCACTATTTGAGCAAGGCTCCAGGCGGCCATGGGGCATGGTATACTCTGACTATCTTGCCCCAATACTTGATGACTCTGGACAAAGTGTCCAAATGGTCCAGGTGGAAGGACAAGTTTTATTTGGTTTCCTCCCCCACCCTTAGACACAACCTGACACTACGCCGGTACAATACTGAGCCGGCTCTTCTTGGATGCAAATGCCCTCTCCTGGCACTATCTACTAAGGCCCGGGAGCAAATAATGGAGCCGGGATTCTTTGAAACAACAACTGAGCTCATGGGGGATGGGACTCACATTATTGTACCCAAAAACTGGATTCCCCATCCGGACTTCTTCAAGGACGAGTGCTTCTTGTCCGCCTGCGGGCTAAGTACCATGTTTCCCAGGGGTAGAACACTTCTCATCCGGAATGATTGTTATTTTACTTTAGTTGCAAACTTGCCATAACTTCTTCTAACCATAAATTCTTTCTCTTGTAGACGAAGCCTTGAGAATGGTAGACCAGGCGAAGACACCGGCTAAGTCCGCGGCGCTGCTGCGCAAAGAGGCGGCACTTGCCAAGAAGGCAGCCGTCGAGGCTAAAGATTCCAAGAAAGGCGGGGTAAGACCGCCTAACTTTATGTGTTTGCATTTTTTTTTTTTTTACTTTACCGGTTGGGTGTACTTACCCTTTGTTTATTTCTCAGGAGTCCGTCAAGAAGGTCCCACGATCTTTCTCCAAGCTGCTCAAAAGGCAAGGAGACGATCTGGAGAAGACTTTGACTGCTAAAGCCGCCAGGAAGGGCCCTCCTCCTCCCAGAAACAATTATCTGCCCAATCCGGTCGTCCAACGACCGGGGGTAAATCACCTGCTGCAATGAAAATTCTGAGCGAAGGCTCGGAACGCTCGCAGCAGAAAGCGTCGGATGTCTCTACGGCATCGAAGGGTGGCGAGCCACCTAAGGTTGCAGGCGGTGCGGCAACCACTGGGGAGGAGCAGAAGCCGGAGACCCATTCGGAAGCCCAAGGTAAGGAACGAACTGAAATACCTTGGCCACTTGATTTTATGAGAGTCAAGACCAAGGTTGATCCTTCAAAAGGGTCGGTCAGCAGCCGGCAACGGATGAGTGCCGAATACGCTGCTTCTATCTCACAGAGTGCTACTTTTGATGCAGATCTGACTTCTGACGAGCCGGATCTTGCGAGCTTTGCAAAACGGATGGTGAGGACCCTCACCCGGTCTGAGAAGAACTTCATACCTGATCTGCAGGTCGTGGACTTCGACCGGATAATGGGTCCACTGGCTGAGGTAAAAAATCCCTCTACCTTGATATCTTTTATCTTTAATTTGGCTAAGTAACTCATAAACCGGTTGTTATTGTCTCAGGTGATGCTGAGAGTGGACAGTCTCCGGGGCCCCTTCAGACGGAAGCAGAAAGAGGTAAATGACGCCAAACGGAGGGCCCTAGAAAACCTCAACTCTGCTTAATATTCTGATTATATGTGTAATTTAAAGATTAAAGCAGTAGAGTTGAAACAGGAGGAGCTGATCCGGAGTTTGACGGCTGCAAACGATGAAGCTAACAGCCGGGCTGATGACCTTGACAAGCAACTGAAAGATGCCAAATCAGATCTCAAGGCATTAGAAGATGCTGACAAGGAGAACGCCCAGCTCCGAGCAGACGTTACCCGCCAGGGGATTGAACTTGTCAATCTGCAAAACAAGCAGTCGGACGAGCTTGCCCAGGAGCAAAAACGGCTGATAGAGGAGAATGAGCGGGACAACTTGGCCCGGCTGAAGATCATATGGAGCCTTCTTTACCCAGAAATAGACTTTGAGGTCTATAAGCTGAGGTATGATTACGCCACTGAGGTGTATGATGCCCAGCAACTGGGTGATGCTCCCCCGCCTCGCTTCAAGGATTAGGCAGCTGAGCAGGGATATGAAGTCTCTGATACTGAGGAGCCGGCAGATGAGCATAACGAGGGCCAGACCAGCCAAACTCAGCCGGAGCAGCCACCTCAGCCTTAGGCGGGCCTCCCCCCAAACTTCTGCGGCAGTATGCCATTTTGTTTCTTTACCGGCTTGTATGCCGTGTGTTGTTGTATCTTTACCAACTAAGGAGTTGGGTTAACATTTTATTTCTTTCCTTCTTCACCGGATGTGTCCGGTTAACACCTATTCTGGCCTTTGTGCCATTATTAATATTAATGAAGTATTCCGACTCAGTCGGTTTTTATATATGTTTGTGTTATGAGTTTTTTCAATTTGAAATTTTTTGCGTATGCTTGCAATTCTCTAATTTTTTGCCTAACTTAAAAAATCATGCGGCAATTTGCAATCCGGGTGCTCTTGCCCCTGGGCGGCTGTGTGGTTGGTTTTATTTCACATTGATTGATTGGGTTGAAAACACTTGATACTAGAGAGGTATGGAGTGTTTTAAGGCCAATCAATCACAATGGTGATTGCCCCAAACCAAGTGCACAGTCGGTAACTTAATCGTTCTTCATAGATTATTCTGGTCAGACGGCTATGAATTGACCAATTTGGTCGTTCAATTTTCGCCATCTGCATTTGTACATAGAACCGACGAATAGTCCGTTCTCTGCGATGATTGCACCCGGAGGGGTGTCGCCGGACGCCTTTGTCCATGTTGGGACAGGCGGTTTTATAAAATAAGCAACCATCCGGCCATATTGGCCTTTGATCTTGTTTGAGACCGGTTGTATAGCCATTAAGCTTTATTGTGCTTAGTTTTTAATCGGACCATTGGCCGAGCGTTATTACAACATTGAATTTACACTAAATATCGAACTTAGTTGTTTGAACGAATAGTCCGTCTGAGTATTACCCAGGCGGACAAGCAATTACACTATCAAACGTAATTAATTAAACAAAGAGTCCGTTTGAGCTTTACCCAGGCAGACCAGCAATTATTAAATTACGCTAAGTATCAAACTTAGTTATTCAAACAAAGAGTCCGTCTGAGTTTTACCCAGGCGGACAAGCAGTTATAATATTCAACCAAACCAAGTATCAAACTTAGTAAGTTAAACACAGGGTCCTTCTGGGTATTGCCCAGGCGGACGAACAATAAAAATTGCCAAATAAATCTGCAAACAAAGCCTGAATTTTCATTAATTGACTTACTGTTCACAAAAATTATACATTCTCAGAAGTAGTACTTTTTTAGATTGTCTACATTCCAAGTTCTAGGCAGGTGGCGACCATTTGGGGTTTCCAGTTGATAAGTGTCGTTCCTGACTTCTTCATAGATCCGGTAGGGGCCTTCCCAATTAGGGGTTAGCTTCCCTGCCTCATTGGCCCTACCGGTTGCCTCCATTTTTCGTAACACAAAGTCATCCACCTTCAGAGGACGCTTGTGCACTTTCTTGTTATAAGCTCTGGTCATTCTCAGACGGTATATCTCATGTCGCAGGGCTGCGTTGCCCCTGCGTTCCGGGAGGGAGTCCAATGCCAGTCGCATGGCCTCCTAATTTGCCTCTTCATCATAGAGCATAACTCTGAGAGTCGGCTCATAGTGCTCGATGGGCAAGACAGCTTCAGCACCGTATACCATAAGAAATGGGGTTTCTCCGGTTGCCCCTTTAGCAGTAGTCCGGATGACCCACAGGACATGAATTAATTCTTCTGCCCATAAACCACCGGCTCTTTCAATTTTCTTTTTTATGTCGTATGAGATGAGTTTGTTGAAGGCTTCAACTTGGTCGTTTGCTTGGGGTCGGCCGACTGATGCAAAACAATGTTAGATACCCTGATCTCCCAACCAAGTCTTGAGCTGGGGGGTCTCAAACTGAGGGCCATTATCAAACACCATAGACATAGGTACCCCAAACCGGGTGATGATGTTCTTCCAGATGAAAGAGATGAAATCCTTTGTCTTAATGTTCTTAACCGACTCAGCTTCTACCCATTTGGTAAAATAATCCACAGCCACCAAAATGTAGCGCTTTCCGCTTGGATCAGGCGTATAAGGACCCAAGATATCCATGCCCCATTTGGCAAATGGGACTGGGCTGTGGATTGCCGTCAGATCAGTAGCCGGGCGGCGAATCAGTGGGCCAAACCTTTGGCACTTGTCGCATCTTTTGACTAACTCTTTTGCGTCTGCTTCAAGAGTAGGCCAGAAGTAATGTCGCCTGGCTCTGACGGCTAGGGACTTGCCGCCTATATGAGAGGCGCAGTACCCAACATGCAATTCTTAGAGAATTTCTTTCCCCTTCTCTGGGTAACACACTTCAATAAAGGTTTGAGGAAACCCGCCTTGAAGAGTTCTCCATTTCTCAACTCGAAGTTTGCTGCTCGCTTTTTCATGACGGCTGCCTCCTGTGATAAATCAGGAAGCTTGCCGTCTACTAAATATGCCCGGATGCCATCCATCCAGGTAGAGCTTCAGTCTAAGATTCCAATGGGCTCTTCATGTATGCTTCTCTTTTCAAGAACTTCCCAAAAGACCGACCGAGGAGTATCACACCAGGCGGATGAAGCCAATTTAAACAACGCATCCGCCTAGTTGTTATTTGACCTAGGCACTTGATTCAGACGGAATTCCTCAAGTGCCCCAGTCTCTTCTTTGACTGCCTGAAGGTATTTGATCATAGCCGGATGAGTTGCCTCATATGTTCCCTCATACTGGCTGACGACCAACTGTGAATCAGAATAGGCGTCAATTTTAGTTGCCCCTACTACCTTACACATGCGGAATCCGACTAGCAGGGCTTCATATTCCGCCTCGTTATTTGAGGCTTGAAACATAAACCGCAGTGCATATTCAAATTTGTCTCCCTCAGGGGACTCATATATAATTCCTGCACCGCAGTCGTTCTTCGTTGAGCTTCCGTCTACATACACTTTCCCAACCTGGTTAATATTATCCGGTTGCACCGGTCGTGTCATTTCAACAATGAAGTCGGCAAACGCCTGACCTTTCACTGCCTTTCTAGGTTCAAAAGTGATTTCAAGACTTTGCATTTCAATAGCCCATTTCAACATTCTGCCGGATGACTTTAAAGTAGACATTGGCCGCTTGAGGGGCTGGTCGGTGTAAATTACCACCGGATGAGCCAGAAAATACGCTTTCAATTTCTTGAAAGCCATATACAGGGCAAGGCCAAATTTTTCTACCATGGGGTACCGGAGCTCAGCATTTTTTAGAACATGGCTAATGAAATAGACCGGAAGCTGAACACCGTCTCTCTCAGCAAGGAGAACGGCACTGAGGGCATGATCTGAGACGGCTAGGTACATGTATAACACCTCTCTAGGCAGTGGACTAACAAGCCTTGGAAAAGAGTGCAAGTGTTCTTTCAGCCGTTGAAAGGCCGCCTCAGCCTCATCCCCCTATTCAAATCTGGTCTTCTTCCTGATTGCTTGGAAGAAGTAAAGGCATTTGTCACCTGACCGGCTGAGGAATCTCCCCAAGGCTGCCAGGCAACCGGTTAATCTCTGTGCTTCCTTGACAGTGCGGGGTGACTTCATGTCAATCACCGCCTGTATCTTCTCAGGGTTAGACTCTATCCCCCTTTGATCAATCTGGAATCCGAGAAACTTCTCAGACTCAACACCAAAGACGCATTTCTTAGGATTTAACATAACCTTATGCCGCCTGAGTGTGGTGAAGGTTTCTCGGAGATCAGCAAGGTGACCCGCCTGCTGCTTGGATTTGACTATCATGTCATCAATGTACACCTCTACATTCCTCCCAATTTGATTAATAAAGACTGTATTAATCATCCATTGGAATGTAGCCGGGGCATTTTTCAAGCCAAACGGCATCACAGTGTAACAGAATAACCCCTGATCAGTGACGAAGGCCGTCTTTTCTTGATCTTTCTTCCACAGGGGTATCTGATGGAAGCCGGAGTAGGCATCCATAAAGCTCATCAAGGCATACCCGGCTAATGAATCGACCAGACTGTCGATCTTAGGAAGCGGATAACTATCCTTGGGACATGCCTTGTTAAGATCTGTGTAATCAACACACATGCGCCAGGTACCATTCGGCTTCTTTACAAGCACAACATTCGCCACCCAGTCGGGGAAATTACATGGCCGAATAAACCCAACATCCAGCAGCTTTTTAACTTCGGTAGCTGTCGCCTGACTTCTTTCCTTGCCATGATTTCTTTTCTTCTGCCGGATGGGCTTCTTTTTAGGGTCCACGGAGAGTTTGTGGACAGCAAGATCCGGGCTGACGCCTGGCATCTCTTCCACTTCAAAGGCAAAAATGTCTTTGAATTCTTTCAGCAGAAGGTGCAAGTCTGCACCCAAATTAGCAAAAGCAACCGTCCTAACCTTCACGGTACGCTCCGGACGGCTGTCGTCCAAAGGTATATCAATGTGTTCATCAGCCGGTTAGGGACGGAGCTCATCTGACCGTTCACCGGTTAGTGATTGCTATTTTTTCTCTTTCTTCACCTCCACCAGCATAGGTGCCTTTCTTTTCTTCCCGGCTGCTGGTGGGGCTGGTACTGGATCAGCATCCTTGACATTGTCAAGGTCTATTGGTTCCTGGCGATCTTGGGCCACAGTATCTTTGACGGCTGAGAGATAGCACTCCCGGGCCGTCTTCTGATCCCCATTCAAGGAACCAACAGAGCCGTCATCCCTCTCATACTTGATGAGCATGAGGGAAGGGATGATTACAGCCTTGGATTTGTTGAGGGTTGGCCGGCCCAAGATAATGTTGTAGGCGGTCAACTCCTCAACGACCAAAAACTTGATGACCAGGTGTCGCCCTTTTCCTTTCTCACCCAGTCGGATGGGTAGATCGACCCTCCCAACTGGGTAAACCATTCCACCCCCAAAGCCAACTAAGGGGTGGGTAACCGGATGCAAACTATTGTTATTGTATTTAAGCTTCTGCAAGCACCGGAGACTAATGATGTCTGATGAGCTTCCGGTGTCAATAAGGATCCGTCCAACCAGTTGGTTGGCAACCTTACATTCAATGACGACCGGGTCATCATGTGGGCGGCGAACACTGCCCCTATCCTTCTCGGTGATCAGAACATCCGGGAAGGAGGAGCTTGCAGACGCCTGCCCATCATCATCTTTTTCCATCTTTCGAAGATGGCTCTTGGTGCCCCGGATGGTAGGGCCACCACATGAGAACCCGCCTGCTATTATGTAGACCGGCTCCTTATCGGTATCCGAGCTACTAGCAGGCTGGGGGGTAGTCTTAGAGGACTGACTCTTATTCTTCTTTTTTTCCCCGGCTGGGGACTTAGAAATGTAGGACTTCAGCATTCCCTTGTCAGCCAGACGGTCCAACGCCCGTTGAAGGCTGAAGCAGTCGTTGGTGTCATGGCCAACTTCCTCATGGTATTGGCAAAATTTATTTTTGTTCCTTGATTGAATGGAACTTTTCATCGGATTCGGCTTCTCTGGGGACAACCGGTCCTTAATCTCCATGAGGATGGAGTTGCAGTCCTTATTAAACTCTTACTTTGGGACGTACGATTTAAATTCTTTCTTCTTCTTCTGGGACGGCTGGTCAGAATCACTAATCGCCCAGATTTCTTTTCTCTTTTTACTCTCTTCTTTCTTTTTGGCCGGCTGGGCAGGCCGGCTATCTTTCTGCTTGTCGGACTTCTTGGAGTCCGACTGGTTACCAGGCGAGTAGAGGTCAGTAGCTTGAATATAGCTTTCCGCCTCCCTTAGAGCCGCCTGTAAGGTGAAGGGCCCTTTTCTGACTAGGTCGAACTTAAAATTCGACCCGTCTCTCAGACCTTTAAAAAAGTCTGTAAAAGCTTCCTCGTCAGACAGTCCTTGAATCTGAATTCTAATCAGATTGAACCGCCTGACGTAGGAGCGCAGCCCTTCTCTCTCCCCCTACTTAATGGTGCTCAAGTCCAAGCTTGTTTTCTTAACAGGGATGTTTATTGAGAAGTTGGAAGCAAATAGGAAGGCAAGCTTCCTAAAAATATCGATGGACCCGGCTGGCAGATTACCAAACCATTGTTGGGCAATGCCCTTCAATGTAGCCGGGAAACACCGACACCAAGTGGCATAATCCAACCCTTGCAGATACATGAGGTTGGTGTAAGCCATGAGGTGGTCTTCCGGATTGGTGGTACCATCATAGGTACCAACCAATACATTCTTAACTTAGGCCGGCTAGGCCACCTCGGTTATCTCCCGGGTGAATGCAGAAGGTTGTTCACCCAGGCGGAGCAGACGAAGCTGTCAGTCCAGTGGCTGGACATTGTGATATGCCGCCTGACCTCCGAAGAGAGCCGGCTGCATATAGTAAGGTGGGTACTAACCATAGACCTGAGAAGGTACATATGGTGCAGCCCCAATCATCTGAGGGCCAGAGTGGACGGTATTACCGCCTGTCTAACTCTCATGCAAGGAAGGTGCGTTCCTCGCAGAAGTATTGTTAAAAGCTGTCTGGAAAATTCAACGTAGAAGCCGATTCAGACAACTGCTGATTTCTCTTCCGGTTGATAATCTCCCGGGCATCAAGAGTTGATTTTTTACTTCCCACCGGCTGCTGAGTTTGGCGGGTGTTGTTGGTATTCCTCTTAGGGAGAAGAATTTTCGACCAATCAATGGTCCCGGCTGCCTTCTCCTTTGGATGAGGAGTTGGATGCCGCTCTCTGATTGACTTCCCCTTTTCCAGAGGAGTCTTCTTGGCCGACTGGCCTTTACTTGGGCCAGCCCGGCTTTGGGTGATCATCTCTTTAATTTCACCCTTGAAACTTGTCATGAACCTCATGAGTTTGTCTCGGGTGACAGGTGCTGATCCAGCGGCCGTATGGGTTTCCCCTTCCGGCTGCCCAAGGGGTCGGCTTGTACCCGCCTAGGAGGCACCCCGCTCCAGAGTGTCTATGGGCCGGATGCGCTTAATTTTGAGAGAGCCGTCTTTGGCTGTAAAGGTTTCGACATGAGGATCTTCATCCTCATGGTCTGTATAGACTTCTGGGTCTTCGCCTAGACGGTTAGGGGGTGGTACAGACTCTTGAACCATCTTCGAGGTACTCTCCCCACAGACGGCGCCAAATGTTTTGGGGGGGTTTTTGTCCCTTGGGAGAGTTACGTCACGAAGTCTGATCCGGCTGAGCTGTACCTGCAAAATAACGGAGACTCCGGGTGGTTGGAGCTCCGCCTCCGACGGTCAAGTTAGTAACTTGAAAAGGAATAAAGAGAACGGAAATTTAGGTGGGTATCTGCTCGGATTCCAAGCTCAGGTTTTTCTCTGATGTGAGAGAATGCAGGTGTAATAAATGATTGAATGTGTCCCCAAAATGGGGAAATATCTCCCTATTTATAGGGTCATTGGAAATTGTGCCCTTATCTAGGTCACTTGACCTAGATTGTGGTGGGCTGCGCCGAATTACAGCGTTCTCTTGGGATTAGGGCCCTTGAGGGCCGCCATTTCAGAATCTATCTGAAGGAGCCACGTGTCAAATGGCTAGGGGGCCACTTGGGTCAGTCTGATCTTGACACGTGGCCTTCTCTTATTGGGACACCTGTCTAGGGTAATTTTTACCCTAAACAACTTCTATGTAGCCCATTTCCTACATTACTTATCAAATGAACTATTTCTTTCTCATAACATGTCAATGTTGGGTAGTTGTATGTGTGTAAGCCCTAAAATTGAATCAAAAGAGTATTTTATTAAGGTTTATGACGCTTTTTACTCAAAATGGCCCAAATATGGCCTATATGACTTTACTTTGCCCATTCCTACATTTCTTATTAAATGAACTTTATTTATCTCATAACATGTCAATATTATCTAGTTATAGGTGTATAAGGAAAGAAATCACATCAAAAGAGCATATTAACACAAAATGGCCCAAATATGCCCATATGACTTCTATTCAGCCCATTTTCTACCTTTCTTGTCAAATCACCTTTTTAATTCTCATAAAATGTCATTGTTGGTTAATATTAGGTGTATATGGCAAGAAATCACATCAATATATCATTTCAATAAGTTTAACAACGCATTTTACTCAACATGGCCCAAATAGGGCCTATATGACTTTTATGTAGCCCATTTCCTACATTACTTATCAAATGAACTATTTCTTTCTCATAACATGTCAATGTTGGGTAGTTGTATGTGTCTTAGCTCTAAAATTGAATCAAAAGAGCATTTTAATAAGGTTTTTGACGTTTTTTACTCAAAATGGCCCGAATATGGCCTATATGACTTTACTTTGCGCATTTCCTACATTTCTTATTAAATGAACTTTATTTATCTCATAACATTTAAATATTATCTAGTTATAGGTGTATAAGGAAAGAAATCACATCAAAAGAGCATATTAACACAAAATGGCCCAAATATGGCCCATATGACTTCTATTCAGCCCATTTTCTACCTTTCTTGTCAAATCACCTTTTTAATTCTCATAACATGTCAGTGTTGGGTAATATTAGGTGTCTAAGGCTAAAAATCACATTAATAAAGCATTTCATTAAGTTTTAGGACTTACCTCATCAAGCTGTTGAGTGTCCGTACAATGAGTCACAATGTCAAGCATGAATCTCATCACATACAAAGCACAATCAAGTCCATTCTCTTGTTGTGCGCACTAGCATATGACAAACAAATCACATCAGTGAAACATGCAAAGGAAATTAGCAAATATTTACTAACATAGATTTTGAAGATAATCACAATATCATGTAAATTACCAACGGTGAATTCCATGTTGGACCCTTTAGAGCACGACAATGTAGCTTCTTCATAACCTTGTAGTAAAAAAATTACATTCAAATTTGATTAGTCGTATGACTACTAAATTAGTTATTATTAGCAATAATCATCACTAGGTAGCTATATATATTTACTTTTGCAATATAGACTTCACAAGCCACTTCTCTGATGATCGAGCTGAATCAAGGTGATAAATTGTGTTATTGAAATTACAAATCACCATGAGGCTCCAATGCTCCCTACATAAGTTCACAATAGACAAGCAAATTAATATTTAGGAGTCAACATATAATGAGGCCAAATCGATTGAATTTGACATGGTTAGACTTACTCTTTATAACATGGGGCGAATATGAACTTGTCTCCTGCACGCGCTGATTTCTTGATACTTTGCTCAACATAGTACAACACGTCATGAGGGTTTCCTATGATTCTAGTAGTGGATAACTGCTCGGGGCATAACCACCCAACTTTACAAGGAGAATCAGTTTCAGTTAAGTGCTCCTGTAGTGCTCTGCGTGCATGAACATTGAATAATTAATCAGATGTAGGATAATCACCATTAATTTGAATAACTTGGAAAAAAAAGTAGATTATGTGGGCATAGAAGTACCTCATGAATGTTTGAATGAGGGAAATGTTAAGCTTTGCACCACGTAGAAATCCCTTCACATCTTCTTTGCGGATCCATGCAACTACATCCTCATCATAGTGGAACATTGCCTTAGAAAGTGCAACTTCCATGGGATCGACAAAATGACAAGCACGGTTGTGAAGAAAGGTCATGTCAGCAGAGAGCGATTGAAGAACAATGTCTTCAACTAGTGGAGTAGGTTGCATGGGTAAACCTTTCGAAGAGTACAACTTCGACGCTTGTTCACTCTTGGACCTTTGTTCACTTAGATTCTTCTTAGGTTGATCAATGCTTTTAGGTTTTTCCACCCTCTTTCTCTTTGAAGTTTTGCTTCCATGCGAAATCTGAAATAGTTTGAGAAAGAATAAGTTTATAAGTTGAGAAATGAAGAAAATGGCTTTATTTTGATGAAATGGGCCCAAAAACTTTAGAACTTTGCTTCTTTTATGTAATTTCAACACACAATCACTTATAAATATGTAATAATGATATGGTTTGAGAATTTAAAAGTTTATTAGTTGAGAAATGAAGAAAATAGGCAAGTGAGTAGCCATTTCGGCTCAAAATGGCTTTATTTTGATGAAATGCGCCAAAAAAACTTAGAACTTTGCTTCTTTTATGAAATTTTAACTCACAAAAACTTATACATATGTAATTATAATATGGTTTTAGAATGAATAAGTTTGCAAGTTGAGAAATGAATAAAATAGGCAAGTGAGAAGCCATTTCGGCTCAAAATGGCTTTATTTAGATGAATTGGACCCAAAACCTTAGAACTTAGTAATTTTTATGTAATTTTAACTGAAAACCACTTATAAATATGTTATTATGAGTTTTTTTGAGATGCAAGGAGATTATAAGTTTAGAAATGAAGAAAATAGGAAAGTGAGTAGCCATTTCGGCTCAAAATTGCTTTATTTTGATGAAATGCGCCAAAAAACTTAGAACTTTGCTTCTTTTATGCCATATCAACTCACAATCACTTATACGTATGTAATTATGATATGGTTTGAGAATGAATAAGTTTGCAAGTTGAGAAATGAAGAAAATAGGCAAGTGAGAAGCCATTTCGGCTCAAAATGGCTTTATTTTGATGAATTGGACCCAAAACCTTTGAACTTGGCAATTTTTATGTAATTTCAACTGACAACCACTTATAAATATGTGATTATGAGATGTTTTGAGATGCAAGGAGTTTATAAGTTGACAAATGAAGAAAATAGGCAAGTGAGTAGCCATTTCAGCTAAAAATGGCTTTATTTTGATGAAATGCGCCACAAAACTTAGAATTTGCTTCTTTTATGAAATTTCAACTCACAATTACTTATACATATGTAATTATGATATGGTTTGAGAATGAATAAGTTTCCAAATTGAGAAATGAAGAAAATAGGCAAGTGAGAAGCCATTTCTGCTTAAAATGGCTTTATTCTAATGAATTGGACCCAAAACCTTAGAACTTAGAGATTTTTATGTAATTTCAACTGAAAAACACTTACAAATATGTGATTATGAGTTTTTTTGAGATGCAAGGAGTTTATAAGTTGAGAAATGAAGAAAATAGGCAAGTGAGTAGCCATTTCGGCTTAAAATGGCTTTATTTTGATGAAATGCGCCAAAAAACTTAGAACTTTGCTTCTTTTATGCAATTTCAACTCACAAACACTAATACATATGTAATTATGATATGGTTTGAAAATGAATAAGTTTGCAAGTTGAGAAATGAAGAAAATAGGCAAGTGAGAAGCCATTTCGGCTCAGAATGGATTTATTTTGATGAATTGGACCCAAAACCTTAGAACTTAGCGTTTTTTATGTAATATCAACTGACAACCACTTATAAATATGTGATTATGAGTTGTTTTGAGATGCAAGGAGATTATAAGTTTAGAAATGAAGAAAATAGGCAAGTGAGTAGCCATTTCGGCTCAAAATGGCTTTATTTTGATGAAAAGCGCCAAAAAACTTAGAACTTTGCTTCTTTTATGCAATATCAACTCACAATCACTTATACATATGTAATTATGATATGGTTTGAGAATGAATAAGTTTCCAAATTGAGAAATGAAGAAAATAGGCAAGTGAGAAGCCATTTTTGCTTAAAATGGCTTTATTCTAATGAATTGGACCCAAAACCTTAGAACTTAGAGATTTTTATGTAATTTCAACTGACAAACACTTAAAAATATGTGATTATGAGTTGTTTTGAGATGCAAGAAGTTTATAAGTTGAGAAATGAAGAAAATAGGCAAGTGAGTAGCCATTTCGGCTTAAAATAGCTTTATTTTGATGAAATGCGCCAAAAAACTTAGAACTTTGCTTCTTTTATACAATTTCAACTCACAAACACTAATACATATGTAATTATGATATGGTTTGAAAATGAATAAGTTTGCAAGTTGAGAAATGAAGAAAATAGGCAAGTGAGAAGCCATTTCGGCTCAGAATGGATTTATTTTGATGAATTGGACCCAAAACCTTAGAACTTAGCGTTTTTTATGTAATATCAACTGACAACCACTTATAAATATGTGATTATGAGTTGTTTTGAGATGCAAGGAGATTATAAGTTTAGAAATGAAGAAAATAGGCAAGTGAGTAGCCATTTCGGCTCAAAATGGCTTTATTTTGATGAAAAGCGCCAAAAAACTTAGAACTTTGCTTCTTTTATGCAATATCAACTCACAATCACTTATACATATGTAATTATGATATGGTTTGAGAATGAATAAGTTTCCAAGTTGAGAAATGAAGAAAATAGGCAAGTGAGAAGCCATTTCTGCTTCAAATGGCTTTATTCTAATGAATTGGACCCAAAACCTTAGAACTTAGAGATTTTTATGTAATTTCAACTGACAAACACTTAAAAATATGTGATTATGAGTTGTTTTGAGATGCAAGGAGTTTATAAGTTGAGAAATGAAGAAAATAGGCAAGTGAGTAGCCATTTCGGCTTAAAATGGCTTTATTTTGATGAAATGCGCCAAAAAACTTAGAACTTTGCTTCTTTAATGCAATTTCAACTCACAAACACTAATACATATGTAATTATGATATGGTTTGAAAATGAATAAGTTTGCAAGTTGAGAAATGAAGAAAATAGGCAAGTGAGAAGCCATTTCGGCTCAGAATGGATTTATTTTGATGAATTGGACCCAAAACCTTAGAACTTAGCGTTTTTTATGTAATATCAACTGACAACCACTTATAAATATGTGATTATGAGTTGTTTTGAGATGCAAGGAGATTATAAGTTTAGAAATGAAGAAAATAGGCAAGTGAGTAGCCATTTCGGCTCAAAATGGCTTTATTTTGATGAAATGCGCCAAAAAACTTAGAACTTTGCTTCTTTTATGCAATATCAACTCACAATCACTTATACATATGTAATTATGATATGGTTTGATAATGAATAAGTTTTCAAGTTGAGAAATGAAGAAAATAGGCAAGTGAGAAGACATTTCGGCTCAAAATGGCTTTATTTTTATGAATTGGATCCAAAACCTTAGAACTTAGCGATTTTTATGTAATTTCAACTGACAAACACTTATAAACATGTGATTATGTGATGTTTTGAGGTGCAAGGAGTTTGTAAGTTGACAAATGAAGAAAATAGGCAAGTGAGTAGCCATTTCAGCTCAAAATGGCTTTATTTTGATGAAATGCGCCAAAAAACATAGAACTTTGCTTCTTTTATGCAATTTCAACTCATAAACACTTATACATATGTAATTATGATATGGTTTGAGATTGAATAAGTTTTCAAGTTGAGAAATGAAGAAAAGAGGCAAGTGAGAAGCCATTTCGGCTCAGAATGGATTTATTTTGATGAATTGGACCCAAAACCTTAGAACTTAGCGTTTTTTATGTAATATCAACTGAAAACCACTTTTAAATATGTGATTATGAGTTGTTTTGAGATGCAAGGAGATTATAAGTTTAGAAATGAAGAAAATAGGCAAGTGAGTAGCCATTTCGGCTCAAAATGGCTTTATTTTGATGAAAAGCGCCAAAAAACTTAGAACTTTGCTTCTTTTATGCAATATCAACTCACAATCACTTATACATATGTAATTATGATATGGTTAGAGAATGAATAAGTTTCCAAATTGAGAAATGAAGAAAATAGGCAAGTGAGAAGCCATTTCTGCTTAAAATGGTTTTATTCTAATGAATTGGACCCAAAACCTTAGAACTTAGAGATTTTTATGTAATTTAAACTGACAAACACTTAAAAATGTGTGATTATGAGTTGTTTTGAGATGCAAGGAGTTTATAAGTTGAGAAATGAAGAAAATAGGCAAGTGAGTAGCCATTTCGGCTTAAAATGGCTTTATTTTGATGAAATGCGCCAAAAAACTTAGAACTTTGCTTCTTTTATACAATTTCAACTCATAAACACTAATACATATGTAATTATGATATGGTTTAAAAATGAATAAGTTTGCAAGTTGAGAAATGAAGAAAATAGGCAAGTGAGAAGCCATTTCGGCTCAGAATGGATTTATTTTGATGAATTGGACCCAAAACCTTAGAACTTAGCGTTTTTTATGTAATATCAACTGACAACCACTTATAAATATGTGATTATGAGTTCTTTTGAGATGCAAGGAGATTATAAGTTTAGAAATGAAGAAAATAGGCAAGTGAGTAGCCATTTCGGCTCAAAATGGCTTTATTTTGATGAAATGCGCCAAAAAAACTTAGAACTTTGCTTCTTTTATGCAATATCAACTCACAATCACTTATACATATGTAATTATGATATGGTTTGAGAATGAATAAGTTTGCAAGTTGAGAAATGAAGAAAATAGGCATGTGAGAAGACATTTCGGCTCAAAATGGCTTTATTTTTATGAATTGGATCCAAAACCTTAGAACTTAGCGATTTTTATGTAATTTCAACTGACAAACACTTATAAATATGTGATTATGAGATGTTTTGAGGTGCAAGAAGTTTGTAAGTTGACAAATGAAGAAAATAGGCAAGTGAGTAGCCATTTCAGCTCAAAATGGCTTTATTTTGATGAAATGCGCCAAAAAACATAGAACTTTGCTTCTTTTATGCAATTTCAACTGACAAACACTTATACATATGTAATTATGATATGGTTTGAGAATGAATAAGTTTGCAAGTTGAGAAATGAAGAAAAGAGGCAAGTGAGAAGCCATTTCGGCTCAGAATGGATTTATTTTGATGAATTGGACCCAAAACCTTAGAACTTAGCGTTTTTTATGTAATATTAACTGACAACCACTTATAAATATGTGATTATGAGTTGTTTTGAGATGCATGGAGATTATAAGTTTAGAAATGAAGAAATAGGCAAGTGAGTAGCCATTTCGGCTCAAAATGGCTTTATTTTGATGAAATGCGCCAAAAAACTTAGAACTTTTCTTCTTTTATGCAATATCAACTCACAATCACTTATACATATGTAATTATGATATGGTTTGAGAATGAATAAGTTTGCAAGTTGAGAAATGAAGAAAATAGGCAAGTGAGAAGACATTTCGGCTCAAAATGGCTTTATTTTTATGAATTGGATCCAAAACCTTAGAACTTAGCGATTTTTATGTAATTTCAACTGACAAACACTTATAAATATGTGATTATGAGATGTTTTGAGGTGCAAGAATTTTGTAAGTTGACAAATGAAGAAAATAGGCAAGTGAGTAGCCATTTCAGCTCAAAATGGCTTTATTTTGATGAAATGCGCCAAAAAACATAGAACTTTGCTTCTTTTATGCAATTTCAACTCACAAACACTTATACATATGTAATTATGATATGGTTTGAGAATGAATAAGTTTGCAAGTTGAGAAATGATGAAAAGAGGCAAGTGAGAAGCCAATTCGGCTCAGAATGGATTTATTTTGATGAATTGGACCCAAAACCTTAGAACTTAGCGTTTTTTATGTAATATCAACTGACAACCACTTATAAATATGTTATTATGAGTTGTTTTGAGATGCAAGGAGATTATAAGTTTAGAAATGAAGAAAATAGGCAAGTGAGTAGCCATTTCGGCTCAAAATTGCTTTATTTTGATGAAATGCGCCAAAAAACTTAGAACTTTGCTTCTTTTATGCCATATCAACTCACAATCACTTATACGTATGTAATTATGATATGGTTTGAGAATGAATAAGTTTGCAAGTTGAGAAATGAAGAAAATAGGCAAGTGAGAAGCCATTTCGGCTCAAAATGGCTTTATTTTGATGAATTGGACCCAAAACCTTTGAACTTGGCAATTTTTATGTAATTTCAACTGACAACCACTTATAAATATGTGATTATGAGATGTTTTGAGATGCAAGGAGTTTATAAGTTGACAAATGAAGAAAAAAGGCAAGTGAGTAGCCATTTCAGCTCAAAATGGTTTTATTTTGATGAAATGCGCCAAAAAACTTAGAACTTTGCTTCTTTTATGAAATTTCAACTCAAAATTACTTATACATATGTAATTATGATATGGTTTGAGAATGAATAAGTTTCCAAATTGAGAAATGAAGAAAATAGGCAAGTGAGAAGCCATTTCTGCTCAAAATGGCTTTATTATTCTAATGAATTGGACCCAAAACCTTAGAACTTAGCGATTTTTATGTAGTTTCAACTGACAAACACTTAAAAATATGTGATTATGAGTTGTTTTGAGATGCAAGGAGTTTATAAGTTGAGAAATGGTGAAAATAGGCAAGTGAGTAGCCATTTCGGCTTAAAATGGCTTTATTTTGATGAAATGCGCCAAAAAAACTTAGAACTTTGCTTCTTTTATGCAATTTCAACTCACAAACACTTATACATATGTAATTATGATATGGTTTGAGAATGAATAAGTTTGCAAGTTGAGAAATGAAGAAAATAGGCAAGTGAGAAGCCATTTCGGCTCAGAATGGATTTATTTTGATGAATTGGACCCAAAACCTTAGAACTTAGCGTTTTTTATGTAATATCAACTGACAACCACTTATAAATATGTGATTATGAGTTGATTTGAGATGCAAGGAGATTATAAGTTTAGAAATGAAGAAAATAGGCAAGGGAGTAGCCATTTCGGCTCAAAATGGCTTTATTTTGATGAAATGCGCCAAAAATCTTAGAACTTTGCTTCTTTTATGCAATATCAACTCACAATCACTTTTAAGTATGTAGATATGATATGGTTTGAGAATGAATAAGTTTGCAAGTTGGAAATGAAGAAAATAGGCAAGTGAGAAGACATTTCGGCTCAAAATGGCTTTATTTTTATGAATTGGATCCAAAACCTTAGAACTTAGCGATTTTTATGTAATTTCAACTGGCAAACACTTATAAATATGTGATTATGAGATGTTTTGAGGTGCAAGAAGTTTGTAAGTTGATAAATGAAGAAAATAGGCAAGTGAGTAGCCATTTCAGCTCAAAATGGTTTTATTTTGATGAAATGCGCCAAAAAAACATAGAACTTTGCTTCTTTTATGCAATTTCAACTCACAAACCCTTATACATATGTAATTATGATATGGTTTGAGAATGAATAAGTTTGCAAGTTGAGAAATGAAGAAAAGAGGCAAGTGAGAAGCCATTTCGGCTCAGAATGGATTTATTTTGACGAATTGGACCCAAAACCTTAGAACTTAGCGTTTTTTATGTAATATCAACTGACAACCACTTATAAATATGTGATTATGAGTTGTTTTGAGATGCAAGGAGATTATAAGTTTAGAAATGAAGAAAATAGGCAAGTGAGTAGCCATTTCGGCTCAAAAAGGCTTTATTTTGATGAAATGCGCCAAAAAACTTAGAACTTTGCTTCTTTTATGCAATATCAACTCACAATCACTTATACGTATGTAATTATGATATGGTTTGAGAATGAATAAGTTTGCAAGTTGAGAAATGAAGAAAATAGGCAAGTGAGAAGCCATTTCGGCTCAAAATGGCTTTATTTTGATGAATTAGACCCAAAACTTTTGAACTTAGCAATTTTTATGTAATTTCAACTGACAACCACTTATAAATATGTGATTATAAGATGTTTTGAGATGCAAGGAGTTTATAAGTTGACAAATGAAGAAAATAGGCAAGTGAGTAGCCATTTCAGCTCAAAATGGCTTTATTTTGATGAAATGCGCCAAAAAACTTAGAACTTTTCTTCTTTTATGAAATTTCAACTCACAATTACTTATACATATGTAATTATGATATGGTTTGAGAATGAATAAGTTTCCAAATTTAGAAATGAAGAAAATAGGCAAGTGAGAAGCCATTTCTGCTCAAAATGGCTTTATTCTAATGAATTGGACCCAAAACCTTAGAACTTTGCGATTTTTATGTAATTTCAACTGACAAACACTTACAAATATGTGATTATGAGTTGTTTTCAGATGCAAGGAGTTTATAAGTTGAGAAATGAAGAAAATAGGCAAGTGAGTAGCCATTTCGGCTTAAAATGGCTTTATTTTGATGAAATGCGCCAAAAAAACTTAGAACTTTGCTTCTTTTATGCAATTTAAACTCACAAACACTTATACATATGTAATTATGATATGGTTTGAGAATGAATAAATTTGCAAGTTGAGAAATGAAGAAAATAGGCAAGTGAGAAGCCATTTCGGCTCAGAATGGATTTATTTTGATGAATTGGACCCAAAACCTTAGAACTTAGCGTTTTTTATGTAATATCAACTTACAACCACTTATAAATATGTTATTATGAGTTGTTTTGATATGGAAGGAGATTATAAGTTTAGAAATGAAGAAAATAGGCAAGTGAGTAGCCATTTCGGCTCAAAATGGCTTTATTTTGATGAAATGCGCAAAAAACATAGAACTTTGCTTCTTTTATGCAATATCAACTCACAATCACTTATACGTATGTAATTATGATATTGTTTGAGAATGAATAAGTTTGCAAGTTGAGAAATGAAGAAAATAGGCAAGTGAGAAGACATTTCGGCTCAAAATGGCTTTATTTTGATGAATTGGATCCAAAACCTTAGAACTTAGCAATTTTTATGTAATTTCAACGTACAAATACTTGAAAATATGTGATTATGAGATGTTTTAAGGTGCAAGAAGTTTGTAAGTTGACAAATGAAGAAAATAGGCAAGTGAGTAGCCATTTCAGCTCAAAATGGCTTTATTTTGATGAAATGCGCCAAAAAACATAGAACTTTGCTTCTTTTATGCAATTTCAACTCACAAACACTTATACGTATGTAATTATGATATGGTTTGAGAATGAATAAGTTTGCAAGTTGAGAAATGAAGAAAATAGGCAAGTGAGAAGCCATTTCGGCTCAGAATGGATTTATTTTGATGAATTGGACCCAAAACCTTAGAACTTAGCGTTTTTTATGTAATATCAACTGAAAACCACTTATAAATATGTGATTATGAGTTGTTTTGAGATGCAAGGAGATTATAAGTTTAGAAATGAAGAAAATAGGCAAGTGAGTAGCCATTTCGGCTCAAAATGGCTTTATTTTGATGAAATGCGCCAAAAAACTTAGAACTTTGCTTCTTTTATGCAATATCACCTCACAATCACTTATACGTATGTATTTATGATATGTTTTGAGAATGAATAAGTTTGCAAGTTGAGAAATGAAGAAAATAGGCAAGTGAGAAGCCATTTCGGGTCAAAATGGCTTTATTTTAATGAATTGCACCCAAAACCTTTGAACTTAGCGATTTTTACGTAATTTCAACTGACAACCACTTATAAATATGTGATTATGAGATGTTTTGAGATGCAAGGAGTTTATAAGTTGACAAATGAAGAAAAAAGGCAAGTGAGTAGCCATTTCAGCTCAAAATGGTTTTATTTTGATGAAATGCGCCAAAAAACTTAGAACTTTGCTTCTTTTATGAAATTTCAACTCAAAATTACTTATACATATGTAATTATGATATGGTTTGAGAATGAATAAGTTTCCAAATTGAGAAATGAAGAAAATAGGCAAGTGAGAAGCCATTTCTGCTCAAAATGGCTTTATTATTCTAATGAATTGGACCCAAAACCTTAGAACTTAGCGATTTTTATGTAGTTTCAACTGACAAACACTTAAAAATATGTGATTATGAGTTGTTTTGAGATGCAAGGAGTTTATAAGTTGAGAAATGGTGAAAATAGGCAAGTGAGTAGCCATTTCGGCTTAAAATGGCTTTATTTTGATGAAATGCGCCAAAAAAACTTAGAACTTTGCTTCTTTTATGCAATTTCAACTCACAAACACTTATACATATGTAATTATGATATGGTTTGAGAATGAATAAGTTTGCAAGTTGAGAAATGAAGAAAATAGGCAAGTGAGAAGCCATTTCGGCTCAGAATGGATTTATTTTGATGAATTGGACCCAAAACCTTAGAACTTAGCGTTTTTTATGTAATATCAACTGACAACCACTTATAAATATGTGATTATGAGTTGATTTGAGATGCAAGGAGATTATAAGTTTAGAAATGAAGAAAATAGGCAAGGGAGTAGCCATTTCGGCTCAAAATGGCTTTATTTTGATGAAATGCGCCAAAAATCTTAGAACTTTGCTTCTTTTATGCAATATCAACTCACAATCACTTTTAAGTATGTAGATATGATATGGTTTGAGAATGAATAAGTTTGCAAGTTGGAAATGAAGAAAATAGGCAAGTGAGAAGACATTTCGGCTCAAAATGGCTTTATTTTTATGAATTGGATCCAAAACCTTAGAACTTAGCGATTTTTATGTAATTTCAACTGGCAAACACTTATAAATATGTGATTATGAGATGTTTTGAGGTGCAAGAAGTTTGTAAGTTGATAAATGAAGAAAATAGGCAAGTGAGTAGCCATTTCAGCTCAAAATGGTTTTATTTTGATGAAATGCGCCAAAAAAACATAGAACTTTGCTTCTTTTATGCAATTTCAACTCACAAACCCTTATACATATGTAATTATGATATGGTTTGAGAATGAATAAGTTTGCAAGTTGAGAAATGAAGAAAAGAGGCAAGTGAGAAGCCATTTCGGCTCAGAATGGATTTATTTTGACGAATTGGACCCAAAACCTTAGAACTTAGCGTTTTTTATGTAATATCAACTGACAACCACTTATAAATATGTGATTATGAGTTGTTTTGAGATGCAAGGAGATTATAAGTTTAGAAATGAAGAAAATAGGCAAGTGAGTAGCCATTTCGGCTCAAAAAGGCTTTATTTTGATGAAATGCGCCAAAAAACTTAGAACTTTGCTTCTTTTATGCAATATCAACTCACAATCACTTATACGTATGTAATTATGATATGGTTTGAGAATGAATAAGTTTGCAAGTTGAGAAATGAAGAAAATAGGCAAGTGAGAAGCCATTTCGGCTCAAAATGGCTTTATTTTGATGAATTAGACCCAAAACTTTTGAACTTAGCAATTTTTATGTAATTTCAACTGACAACCACTTATAAATATGTGATTATAAGATGTTTTGAGATGCAAGGAGTTTATAAGTTGACAAATGAAGAAAATAGGCAAGTGAGTAGCCATTTCAGCTCAAAATGGCTTTATTTTGATGAAATGCGCCAAAAAACTTAGAACTTTTCTTCTTTTATGAAATTTCAACTCACAATTACTTATACATATGTAATTATGATATGGTTTGAGAATGAATAAGTTTCCAAATTTAGAAATGAAGAAAATAGGCAAGTGAGAAGCCATTTCTGCTCAAAATGGCTTTATTCTAATGAATTGGACCCAAAACCTTAGAACTTTGCGATTTTTATGTAATTTCAACTGACAAACACTTACAAATATGTGATTATGAGTTGTTTTCAGATGCAAGGAGTTTATAAGTTGAGAAATGAAGAAAATAGGCAAGTGAGTAGCCATTTCGGCTTAAAATGGCTTTATTTTGATGAAATGCGCCAAAAAAACTTAGAACTTTGCTTCTTTTATGCAATTTAAACTCACAAACACTTATACATATGTAATTATGATATGGTTTGAGAATGAATAAATTTGCAAGTTGAGAAATGAAGAAAATAGGCAAGTGAGAAGCCATTTCGGCTCAGAATGGATTTATTTTGATGAATTGGACCCAAAACCTTAGAACTTAGCGTTTTTTATGTAATATCAACTTACAACCACTTATAAATATGTTATTATGAGTTGTTTTGATATGGAAGGAGATTATAAGTTTAGAAATGAAGAAAATAGGCAAGTGAGTAGCCATTTCGGCTCAAAATGGCTTTATTTTGATGAAATGCGCAAAAAACATAGAACTTTGCTTCTTTTATGCAATATCAACTCACAATCACTTATACGTATGTAATTATGATATTGTTTGAGAATGAATAAGTTTGCAAGTTGAGAAATGAAGAAAATAGGCAAGTGAGAAGACATTTCGGCTCAAAATGGCTTTATTTTGATGAATTGGATCCAAAACCTTAGAACTTAGCAATTTTTATGTAATTTCAACGTACAAATACTTGAAAATATGTGATTATGAGATGTTTTAAGGTGCAAGAAGTTTGTAAGTTGACAAATGAAGAAAATAGGCAAGTGAGTAGCCATTTCAGCTCAAAATGGCTTTATTTTGATGAAATGCGCCAAAAAACATAGAACTTTGCTTCTTTTATGCAATTTCAACTCACAAACACTTATACGTATGTAATTATGATATGGTTTGAGAATGAATAAGTTTGCAAGTTGAGAAATGAAGAAAATAGGCAAGTGAGAAGCCATTTCGGCTCAGAATGGATTTATTTTGATGAATTGGACCCAAAACCTTAGAACTTAGCGTTTTTTATGTAATATCAACTGAAAACCACTTATAAATATGTGATTATGAGTTGTTTTGAGATGCAAGGAGATTATAAGTTTAGAAATGAAGAAAATAGGCAAGTGAGTAGCCATTTCGGCTCAAAATGGCTTTATTTTGATGAAATGCGCCAAAAAACTTAGAACTTTGCTTCTTTTATGCAATATCACCTCACAATCACTTATACGTATGTATTTATGATATGTTTTGAGAATGAATAAGTTTGCAAGTTGAGAAATGAAGAAAATAGGCAAGTGAGAAGCCATTTCGGGTCAAAATGGCTTTATTTTAATGAATTGCACCCAAAACCTTTGAACTTAGCGATTTTTACGTAATTTCAACTGACAACCACTTATAAATATGTGATTATGAGATGTTTTGAGATGCAAGGAGTTTATAAGTTGACAAATGAAGAAAATAGGCAAGTGAGTAGCCATTTCGGCTCAAAATGGCTTTATTTTGATGAAATGCGCCAAAAAACTTAGAACTTTGCTTTATTTATGCAAGTTCAACTCACAATTACTTATACATATGTAATTATGATATGTTTTGAGAATGAATAAGTTTGCAAGTTGAGAAATGAAGAAAATAGGCAAGTGAGAAGCCATTTCGGCTTAAAATGGCTTTATTTTGATGAATTGGACCCAAAACCTTAGAACTTAGCGATTTTTATGTAATTTTAACTGACAAACACTTATAAATATGTAATTATTATATGTTTTGAGAATGAATAAGTTTTCAAGTTGAGAAATGAAGAAAATAGGCAAGTGAGAAGCCATATCGGCTCAAAATGGCTTTATTTTGATTAATTAGACCCAAAACATTAGAACTTAGCGATTTTTATGTAATTTCAACTGACAAGCACTTACAAATATATTATTATGAGATTTTTTTAGATTCAAGGAGTTTATAAGTTGACAAATGAAGAAAATAGGCAAGTGAGTAGCCATTTCAGCTCAAAATGGCTTTATTTTGATGAAATGCGCCAAAAAACATAGAACTTTGCTTCTTTTATGCAATTTAAACTCACAATTACTTATACATATGTAATTATGATATGGTTTGAGAATGAATAAGTTTCAAAGTTGAGAAATGAAGAAAATAGGCAAGTGAGAAGCCATTTCGGCTCAAAATGGCTTTATTTTGATGAATTGGACCTAAAACCTTAAAACTTAGCGATTTTTATGTAATTTCAACTGAAAACCACATATAAATATGTGATTATGAGATGTTTTGAGATTCAAGGAGTTTATAAGTTGACAAATGAAGAAAATAGGCAAGTGAGTAGCCATTTCAGCTCAAAATGGCTTTATTTTGATGAAATGCGCTAAAAAACTTACAACTTTGCTTCTTTTACCTAATTTTAACTCAAAATAACTTATACATATGTAATTATGATATGGTTTGAGAATGAATAAGTTTGCAAGTTGATAAATGAAGAAAATAGGCAAGTGAGAAGCTATTTTGGCTCCAAATGGCTTTATTTTGATGAATTGGACCCAAAACCTTAGAAATTAGCGACTTTTAAGTAATTTAAACTGAAAACCACTTATAAATATGTGATTATAAGATGTTTTGATATTCATGGAGTTTATAAGTTGACAAATGAAGAAAATAGGCAAGTGAGTAGCCATTTCAGCTCAAAATGGCTTTATTTTGATGAAATGCACAAAAAAACTTAGATCTTTGCTTCTTCTATTAAATTTCAACTCACAATTACTTATACATATGTAATTATGATATGTTTTGAGAATAAATAAGTTTGCAAGTTGAGAAATGAAGAAAATAGGCAAGTGAGAAACCATTTCGGCACAAAATGGCTTTATTTTGATGAATTGGACCCAAAACCTTAGAACTCAGCGATTTTTATGTAATTTCAACTGACAACCACTTATAAATATGTGATTATGAGATGTTTTGAGATGCAAGGAGTTTATAAATTGACAAATGAAGAAAATAGGCAAGTGAGTAGCCATTTCAGCTCAAAATGGCTTTATTTTGATGAAATGCGCCAAAAAACATAGAACTTTGCTTCTTTTATGAAATTTCAACTCACAATTACTTATACATATGTAATTATGATATGGTTTAATAATGAATAATTTTTAAAGTTGAGAAATGAAGAAAATAGGCAAGTGAGAAGCCATTTCGGCTCAAAATGGCTTTATTTTGATGAATTGGACCCATAACCTTAGAACTTAGCGATTTTTATGTAATTTCAACTGAAAACCACTTATAAATATGTGATTATGAGTTTTTTTGAGATTCAAGGAGTTTATACGTTCAGAACCGAAGAAAATAGGCAAGTGAGTAGCCATTTCGGCTCAAAATAGCTTAATTTTGATGAAATGCGCCAAAAAACATAGAACTTTGCTTCTTTTAAGCAATTTCAACAAACAATCACTTATACATATGTAATTATGATATGGTTTGAGAATGAATAAGTTTGCAAGTTGAGAAATGAAGAAAATAGGCAAGTGAGAAGCCATTTCGGCTCAAAATGGCTTTATTATGATGAATTGGACTCAAAACCTTAAAACTTAGCGATTTTTATGTAATTTCAACTGAAAACCACTTATAAATATGTGATTATGAGATGTTTTGAGATTCAAGTAGTTTATAAATTGACAAATGAAGAAAATAGGCAAGTGAGTAGCCATTTCAGCTCAAAATGGCTTTATTTTCATGAAATGCGCCAAAAAACTTAGAACTTTTCTTCTTTTATGCAATTTCAACTCACAATTACTTATACATATGTAATTAAGATATGGTTTGTGAATGAATAAGTTTGCAAGTTGAGAAATGTAGAAAATAGGCAAGTGAGGAGCCATTTCGGCTCAAAATGGCTTTATTTTGATGAATTGGACCCAAAACCTTAGAACTTAGCGATTTTTATGTAATTTCAACTGAAAACCACTTATAAATATGTGAGTATGAGATTTTTTGAGATGCGAGGAGTTTATAAGTTGAGAAATGAAGAAAATAGGCAAGTGAGTAGCCATTTCGACTCAAAATGGCTTTATTTTGATGAAATGCTCTAAAAAACTTAGAAATTTGCTTCTTTTATGCAATTTCAACTCACAATCACTTATACATATTTAATTATGATATGGTTTGAGAATGAATAAGTTTGCAAGTTGAAAAATGAAGAAAATAGGCAAGTGAGAAGCCATTTCGGCTCAAAATGGCTTTATTTTGATGAATTGGACCCAAAACCTTAGAACTTAGCGATTTTTATGTAATTTCAACTGACAACCACTTATAAATATGTGATTATGAGTTTTTTTGAGATGCAAGGAGTTTATATGTTGAGAAATGAAGAAAATATGCAAGTGAGTAGCCATTTCGGCTCAAAATGGCTTTATTTTGATGAAATGCGCTTAAAAACATACGACTTTGCTTCGTTTATGCAATTTTAACTCACAATAACTTATACATATGTGATTATGATACGGTTTGAGAAAATAGGCAAGTGAGAATCCAATTTGGCTCCAAATGGCTTTATTTTGATGAATTGGACACAAAACCTTAGAACTTAGCGACTTTTATGTAATTTCAACTGACAACCACTTATAAATATGTGATTATGAGATGTTTTGATATTCAAGGAGTTTATAAGTTGAAAAATGAAGAAAATAGGCAAGTGAGTAGCCATTTCAGCTCAAAATGGCTTTATTTTGAGGAAATGCGCCAAAAAACTTAGAACTTTGCTTCTTTTATGCAATTTCAACTCACAATTACTTATACATATGTAATTATGATATGTTTTGAGAATGAATAAGTTTGAAAGTTGAGAAATGAAGAAAATAGGCAAGTGAGAAGCCATTTCGGCTCAAAATGGCTTTATTTTGATGAATTGGACCCAAAACCTTCGAACTTAGCGATTTTTATGTAATTTCAACTGACAACCACTTATAAATATGTGATTATGAGTTGTTTTGAGATTCAAGGAGTTTATACGTTGAGAAATGAAGAAAATAGGCAAGTGAGTAGCCATTTCGGCTCAAAATAGCTTAATTTTTGATGAAATGCGCCAAAAAACTTAGAAATTTGCTTCTTTTATGCAATTTCAACTCACAATCACTTATACATATGTAATTATGATATGGTTTGAGAATGAATAAGTTTTCAAGTTGAGAAATGAAGAAAATAGGCAAGTGAGAAGCCATTTCGGCTCAAAATGGCTTTATTTTGATGAATTGGACCCAAAACCTTAGAACTTAGCGATTTTTATGTAATTTAAACTGACAAGCACTTATAAATATGTGATTATAAGATGTTTTGAGATGCAAGGAGTTTATAAGTTGACAAATGAAGAAAATAGGCAAGTGAGTAGCCATTTCAGCTCAAAATGGCTTTATTTTGATGAAATGCGCCAAAAAAATTAGAACTTTGCTTCTTTTATGCAATTTCAACTCAAAATCACTTATACATATGTAATTATGATATGGTTTTAGAATTAATAAGTTTGCAAGTTGAGAAATGAAGAAAATAGGCAAGTGAGAAGCCATTTCGGCTCAAAATGGCTTTATTTTGATGAATTGGACCCAAAACCTTAAAACTTAGCGATTTTTATGTAATTTCAACTGACAACCACTTATAAATATGTGATTATGAGATGTTTTGAGATTCAAGGAGTTTATATGTTGACAAATGAAGAAAATAGGCAAGTGAGTAGCTATTTCAGCTCAAAATGGCTTTATTTTGATGAAATGCGCCAAAAAACTTAGAACTTTGCTTATTTTATGCAATTTCAACTCACAGTTACTTATACATATGTAATTATGATATGGTTGTGAATGAATAAGTTTGCAAGTTGAGAAATGAAGAAAATAGGCAAGTGAGAAGCCATTTCGGCTCAAAATGGCTTTATTTTGATGAATTGGACCCAAAACCTTATAACTTAGTGAATTTATGTAATTTCAACTTACAACCACTTATAAATATGTGATTATGAGTTTTTTTGAGACGCAAGGAGTTTATAAGTTGAGAAATGAAGAAAATAGGCAAGTGAGTAGCCATTTCGGCTCAAAATGGCTTTATTTTGATGAAATGCGCCAAAAAACTTAGAACTTTGCTTGTTTTATGCAATTTCAAGTCACAATCACTTATACATATGTAATTATGAGATGCTTTGTTATGCAAGGAGTTTATAAGTTCAGAACTAAAGAAAATAGGCATGCGAAATAAATAATTTACCTCCTTATTAATCAACTTGACCCATGCACGTGGCCAATCAACGAAGCTACCTATTGCTTGCCAAAGCTTTGTTATCTCAAACCATCTCTATCGGTATGGGTAGTGGGATGTCTTCGAACCCCGCAACCACTGAATCGATCCCAACCGAGTAATGATGTGGCCTCGTCGTAGCACCCGTCGTCGGTTGGGCACTACCATACGCCACCTAACTCAACGCCGTACTATTTGCATGCCCCGGGGCTAGAAGTGCACACCGGGTGTCTTCGTACATATATATATATAAAAAGAAGATAGTTAAATAGGACTTTTACAACAGCATAGATAATATAACAAAATTCATTAAGTTAGAGGGTTACAAATCACCTGTAACTCTGGAAATTCATGCGGTGTTGGATTTTCAAGCTCACTCGAGTCCGCATGTGTAGGAGTAGGAACCTGCAACAATACATCAATCATTGCACCTCAAATCTCAATTAACTCAGTATTTTAAAACTTTTAATAACCCAATTGATTTTACCTCAGGTGGCACATCTTCACCACGTATCTCATCTCCTCCATGTCTATCACCTTCTCCTTGTCCTTTTGGTTGAGAACATGAGTCGACTGGGGTACTCGTGAGGAACGGCAAAGTCGGTAAGTTCATCTGCTTCGCCCAAGCATTGAATTCACCAACTAACTCGTTGCGTACTTGTTCCTTAATTGATGCCACCTTGGCATCCAACTCCCCCGGTGAGTTAACACTGGCTCGAGATCTACCCGATATTGTGTATTCGAGACCCATCACCTTTTGTCATCCAAGCAATGACCCTCCCGAACCTACTACTCGTCCTGGATGGTATGGCCTTCTCAAAGCCATGGTGAAAGGGTCATTCTCCACACTTGGTTCAAATTTGCCCTCCACCAGCTCTTGAGTGTGCTCAAGCTATAGCATAAGGAAAAATGAGGTCAGTAAAACAGTTAATGGTTTGTACTGTGATTTAGATGCAAAAGTGACTTAAATTCAACAATTCATAGGTAACTTACAAGCTTATCTGCCAGTTTTTTGGCTTCCGGACCCTTGATGACCCATTTTCTGGTTTCCTTATCAAACATATGGAGAGAATAAAAGAAATCACCGGCACGACTCACCAATGTAGTGATCGTGGAACTAGAGGGTTCCTTTGATGCCACTAGAAGCGATTTAGGGTATAAACCCGAATCGACCCACTCAGGTCTCTTTTCACCAAAAGTCTTAGGACCCATACGATGGACGTATTCCTTATTTTCTGCATTCTTTTAATTTTGCCCTCGAAGTTCCTACAAAACTAAAAATGTTAGTATCATTGCTACAAAAAGAGTCAAGCTATTATTCAATTGATATCAGATTTACACAAACATACAATGGTTTTCTTTTGAGTCTTCATTCTAACGAACTCTTCCCAATCATCTTTTGACACGGTCGGCCATATTTGCCACGGGAGAAGGTCATCCTCATCAGCTTTCTTCTTCTTTGATTTCTTCTTCTTCTTGTAGATCCACCCATTAGTCAAGTTGGTCTTAAAACCTCTGAATCTTTCCGCTAATAAAGATTCAAACACCCTTCTCTTCTCGGGATCATTAGGAATAGAAAACAGCCTCTGCAAGCACAAATTAAAACCGATTATTAGTTTCTATTTAGTAACAACCATAAGGTTAAGGTATCTTAAATTGTCTAAATGTGCCAAAAACACACTTACCCTTGTATCATCCCAAAATGTTTGAATTAAACCCGGAGGTACTTGCCGCATTACAAGTGTAATGGGGATTTTCCGCGCACATATGCCAACTTGATTAGCATATTGTCGACGCCATTTGGGCCCAGGTTGGCCGTTGTTGTCATACTCTAAGACCATGGGACCGTCCGGTTTCTTAAAGCTTCTCGTCGGACCCCTTCTTTTTCTTTGAGTCGGTGCCTTTTCACCCCCTCCACCACCTGTGTTGTTTTGATCTTGTCCTTGGCAATGAGTTTCAGGAGTCTGGTTCTCACCAACAATCTCACGGCTATATTTTTAATAGGCGGTGCACGTTCAGCTGAAATTTCAAATTCTTCAAGCCTACGCTCGAACTCATCTTGAGCCTGATCCTCTGGCTGACCCAAGTCATCCTCCTTATTCACATCATAAGGCTCATCATCGTCCTCGTCCTCGTCCTCATCCTCGTTCTCGTCCTCATACTCATCATCGTCAATGTCCTCTACACAATGAGGATCATGATCGTCCGCCATGAGATATAAGCACCTGTCAAAGCAATCATAAAACAATATTAATGTATAGTGAAGTATATGCATGATAGTTCATACACAAAACACAGGAGTTGGGTTAAGTAGAAGCTATTTAAGCCATTTTCACCTACTTATGGTCCTATAACCTTGTATATGCATGATAATGAGTACACTTAGGCAATTTCAAACTACAAACATGTTAAATATAAAGAATATAGGTTGTTAGAATGAATAAATGTTAGTTCATACACAAAACAAAGGAGTTGGGTTAAGTAGAAGCTATTTAAGCCATTTTCACCTACTTATGGTCCTATAACCTTTTATATGCATGATAATGAGTACACTTAGGCAATTTCAAACTACAAACATGTTAAATATAATGAATATAGGTTGTTAGAATAAATGTTAGTTCATACACAAAACAAAAGAATTGGGTTAAGTAGAAGCTATTTAAGCCATTTTCACCTACTTATGGTCCTATAACCTTGTATATGCATGATAATGAATACACTTAGGCAATTTCAAACTACAAATATGTCATTTTAGCCTACTTATGCTCCTATATACATGATAACTAAACTATATTTGCAATGAAACCATTACTAACTTTTAATCAAACTACCTCAATCTGAAATTCCTTCGTTGTGGTCTGATCGCATATAACCTGCTTCGTTGTCTATGTCATTTAGTACAACAGGTCTAGGAATAGTGAAAGGTGCTGAATCATCAAACGCATCATATTATTCCTCATCCTCAACATCTCCAATGCCTAGGATTCTTCTTTTGCCAGCTAGCACTATAGACCATTTTGAATCCATTGGGTCAGTTACGTAGAACACTTGCTTAGCTTGAGATACAAGGATAAATGGTTCCGCACTATCATTCAAGTGGCCAAGATCTACAAGAGTAAAGTCCTGATATTTGACATTACGCCTGATATTATCAACCCTCTTACACTTGAAAAGAGCAACCGTGAAGTCACAATAATCAAGCTCCCATATTTCTTGAATTCGACCATAGTATGACAACTCTGCATCGACAGGTGATTTATCCTTAGAACTTGCAAACTCCCTTGACGATGCCACAAGAGTTACACCACTGTTTTGGGTGGAGGAAGATTTCAAATCACGACCCTCGGTCCAAAAAGCGTACCCATTGATGTCATATCCCTCAAATGAACGGACATCATCCCTAGGACTGTACACAATCCACAGTATTGTATCGGTCACATTAGTATCATTCAATCCACTCATTACTCGATCACGCAATTAACAAACCTCTTATTATGCAACTGCATAAGTGCCCTTTCACCTTTGTATGGAAATTCGTCACGCAAACTAGCCATGTGCTCGTCTAAATATGGGTGCACATCTGAAACATGGTGCAACACATAAAGGTGTGCTTGTAAGAACTGATCTCGGTCTGGTGACATTCGTTTCGACCCAATTGTGCCATGACCATCAAGTCTACCTTCATGTCGAGAAGTAGGAAGACCAATAGATTGAGCAAGGGCTATGTAGTCCGCCACAAAGTTACCTATCTCCTCACCCACGGTCCCTTGCATCATACTTCCTTCAGGGTGAGCCCGGTTTCGTACTTTATCTTGTAATGTACCCATGTGTCTTTCAAAAGGGTAGCACCACCTCATGAACACTGGACCGCACAACTTAATCTCACGCACCAAATGAAGAACCAGATGAACCATTATGTCAAAAAAATGAGGGTGGGAAATACATCTCAAATTTGCACAAAGTCACAACCACATCTGCTTGCAAAGCATCTAGTGTACAAGGATCAAGAACTTTGCTACAAATTGTATTGAAAAACGAACAAAGGCTTGTAATCGCTTCCCTCACGTGTTTCGGTAGAATACCACGGATTGCAATCGGTAGGAATACTTGCATCATAATGTGACAATCATGGGATTTCATACTTGTCAGCTTCAATTCTCCATTTAAGGTTACAAATCTTTTCATGTTAGATGAGTACCCTGATGGAACCTTAATGTCGTACAGACATGCACAAAACATACGTTTCTCTACCCTTGACAATGTATAGCAAGCCGGGGGTAAATAATTCTTTTCATCCTTCCCTTTACCCTTAACTTTCTTCTTTGACGCATCTTTGGCCTTTCCCTTTCCCTTGCTCTTCTCCTTCCCTTTTTTCGAAACATTTTCATCTTCTATTCTCGGCGCCTTCCCCTTTCTAACCTTTTCTTAAGGCCACAATTCAGGACGAATCCCCATCTCTTTCAAATCTAACCGTGCACCCTTTTTGTCCTTTGTTTTGCCTGGGATATTCATAAGCATCCCCAAAAGAGCATTACACACATTCTTCTCTATATGCATCACATCAAGACAATGCCTAACGTCATGTTCTCTCCAGTACGGAAGCTTCCAAAAGTTTGATTCTTTCTTAAACAGAGCAGCTGAGACCATAGTTTTTTTTGATTTTCCAAACACCGTTCATATCCCTTTCACCCGAGCACTAATCTCAGCACCAGTCAATGGTCTAGGCGCAGTATCCTCTTCCACGGTTCCATCAAAAGCCTTTTTCTGCCTACGGTACGGGTGATCACGCCTAAGGAACCTTCGAGTCCCTAGGTAGACATCTTTGTGAGAATGAGTCAGGTATACGCTTGATGTGTCATCAATACATATGGGGCATGCTTTTTTCCCTTTGACCTTGTACCCACACAAGTTGCCATATGAAGGGAAGTCATTCATGGTCCACATAAGGGCTGCACGCAATGTGAACATCTCGTTCTGATGAGCATGGAAAACGGAAACCCCTTCGTCCCACATCTTTCTCAAGTCGTCAATAAGCAGCGCAAGGTAAACATCTATCTCGTTTCCAGCTTGCTTACAACCAGTTATTAGCAATGAAAGCATTACATACTTACGTTTCATGCACAGCCAAGGAGGCAAATTATAAATCACTGAAAGTACCGGCCATGTGCTGTGTTGGGTACTAAGAGTGCCAAATGGATTCATCTCGTCCGTGCACAACCCAAACCTTAAATTTCTGACTTCATTACCAAATTCCTCAAACTTCAAATCAATGTTCTTCCACTGTGGAGAGTCAGCTGGATGCTTCAGCATTCTTTTTTTTTTGTTCCCTCTGCATGCCACCTCAAGTTTTTAGCGTCTTTTGGTATTGAGAACAGACGCTTAAACCTTGGAATAATGGGAAGATAACACAACACCTTAGCAGGAGGTCCCTCCGTGCCAGGATTGCAACTCATGCGCTTGTACCGCGACTGCTTGCATCGTGGACACTCCTGCAGTTGTTCATACTCATTTCGATACAGAATACAGTCATTAGGACATGCATGTATCTTCTTATACTCCAAACCAAAGGGACACATGAGCTTCTTTGCGTAATAGTAAGACTTAGGAATTTCATTCCCATCAGGCAACATATCACTTAATGCGGTCAACAAAGAAGTAAAACTGATGTCCGTCCACCCATGCTTCGACTTAATGTTGAAAAGTGTTAGCACGGCCGATAGTTTGGAGTATTTTTTTCACCCGGGATACAAAGGCTTTTTGGAAGCCTCCGATAATAACTCAAACACTCCACCTTCAACACCATGCAACATCTCATCCACTTGTTCATCCTCGACCTCATCCGCCTGATCATCATTGGCTCCATCCTCACCATTATCAACAATATAGTCATCATTCTCGTATTCCTCGTCCACATGAATCTCATTGCTTCTAACATGCACATCATTCCGATCAAGATCCCCACTGTACTCTCCACTTTCTTCGTGCCAAATCCACACATGGTATAAATTCCTAAACCCACGACATAATACATGATCTCTAATGATTTCAACACTATCGGTCACATTCACATTATTACAATCAACACAAGGACAATAAAGGCCTTTGCCACCCAGTTTGCGTTGATAAGCTAAAGCCCTCTCGCAAAACTCTTGAACCCCATTCAAAAATTCAAATGTATCGCGTCTACCATACATCCAACCACGATCCTTCTCCATTTAGTAAATTGTCTCTAAACATATATAGCAACATATAATGAATAATGTGTAATTGCTACATATTTTATGTAAATCAAATTCAAGTACAAAACGTGAATATACCATTCATATAGTGAAAAAATGCATGTTTCCAAAGGGTCCTTATCACTCCAACCTAACCCATCCTTGAATGTCTACTCTCACTAGTAAATGTATGTCAACTTTCCAATTTTAAGGAAAATCCGGCAGCATTTCCCCCTAGTTCTCCAAGTACACGATGTAGATAATTAATTACCCACATATGTACCTAGAGAACATAGTGAGGAAATGGTAAGCCAAGATGTTCCTTAAAATCGAAAAGAAAACATACATTCACCACCTAAGTGAGAGTACACATTCAAGAACAGTCCCAACCGGGGACTATTCAAGACTGTCTCCTAATGAGAAAGCCTTGAACGGGTATCTAGGCATATGATGATGCAAGTATTCTATATATTGTTGTATTTATTTGCAATTAAACAATACACAAGTTGCAATTTCATGAATAAACTTTTATTAAATGGATAAATAGAAAGAAATATAGCTAAGTAAAGTTTATAAGTCATACCAATATAGCAACTACCCACTTGAGCTTAATATGTAGTCCTCAAGCTAAACTCGTGCTTCAATTCACAAATCTATTAAAAAAAACAATAAACAAAAATTAGGTTAAATATAAGGTATGTACTATTTCTTTCTCATAACATGTCAATTCACTAATTTATTTATAAGCTAAAACACATCATTCATCGAACTAACAATTGCTAAACAATGTATTCACTACTTTAATTCATCTAATTTATTCAAAATTGCTAAACTAACAAGGTTACTAATCTCTAATTTTTTCAAAATTACCCATCAAAACAACTTAAAAGTAACCATTCACCCATTCCAAAATTCATCTACTTTAGTAACAAGCAAGGTTACTAATCTCAAATTTATTCAAATATACCCATCAAAACAACTTAATATTAACCATTTAAACATTCCAAAATTCAACTAATTTAATAACAAAGTTCACTAATCTCTAACTTATTCAAAATAATCCATCAAAACAACTTCAAATTAATCAAGTAACATACCAAATTTCACCTATTTAAGTACCAAGGTTAATATATATTCTATAATTATTTCAAAATTATCCACCAAAACACATTAAATTAACCATTAAAACATAATAAAATCCAACTAATTGAGAAAAATCACTAATATTTTCACAAATTCCCAATAAAACAACCTAAAATTGAGAAAAATTAGAGTATAATTATATTCAAACCTAAATTTTAATTTGCAAACAATGATTCAACATGCAAAACACAATAATATAAGTACATAATTAGAAAATAATTGTGAAATAAAAAAAAAGGGGAAACCTTGAAATAGTGAGGAAATTAACTCGGTGGTGGAGGAAGGCAGCAGCAAGTGGTGGAGGAGGGCACGGCGCGGCGACCACAGGGCAGCAGAAGCACTGCGGCGCGGCAAGTAGGTGGTGGCGGCGCGGCTTAGCTTCTACACCTTCACAACCCTCTTGAAATGGAACAGAGAAAGAGAAGGAACATGGGGAGAAAACCCGGTCAGGGGAGAAAGAGAAGGGTGGGGCTGGTGGCCGGCGACGGTGGCAGCGGTAATGGTGGTGGGAAAATGGAGAACGAGAGTGCAGTAAGCTAAGGGAATAGGGCTCGAATGAATGAAACAGTGAATGAAAGAGAGAAGGAAGAAGAAAGAAAGTATAGGGCGCATTTTCTTTTTTTTAAATATGGCACCGGTTCAAACCGGTGCCCTTTTTATTTTTGGCATCGGTTTGGGCTGAACCGGTGCCTTTTCTATTTGTATAAAATTGCGCCCAATTTTAGGCCAGTTTATGACACCGGTTTGGCCTGAACCGGTGCCTTTATGGGGATGCCTTTTTGTATTTTTCTACTAGTGATGTCCCGTAGAATTTAAATACTGAAAGCAGTCCCAGATTAACGCTCCAGTAATGGCGACACAATTTGGGCTGCAGCACCACACGTTGTTGTGAAACGTCGTACTCTCTCCTCTTCCCTCATGACTGCACACGTCGGTGGTACGTGTGGTGCACGATTGTGGCCGTGGTTATTTGTGGCTCGGTTTTCTCCTTCCCTATCTGTAGAAGGTGGTTTGAAGTGTTCATGCCCAACTACCTAGAAATAGTGGAGGTTCATTCCTAACCCATGGACTAAGTAGAGGAGCAATGCTTGAGGCTCTATTATCTCCCTAATTGTTAGTCAATCGGTTGTGGAAGTCACGCATCAAAGGTATGTATTATGTGATTCTTTATGTGCTATGCTTGTAGATCATATTCAGGTGCGAACGAATATGATTTGTGAAATTCCGCATTAAGGTATCTAAAACCCTACAATAAACTTATGAGAATAACCCTTAATGAGTTCAGCTGCTTATAAGATATTATCCCCAATATGCTTCCCTGGAATAAATCCAGCCTGAGCCACATTAATAATAGAGCCAACCACCTTAGCAAGTCAACTAATTCTGATCTTAGAAATCAACTTATAAACCATGGTACAGCAAGAAATGGCCCTATACTCTTTAACAAAAGGGGGATTCTAAACTTTAGGAACAAAAGTAATGGTGGTGCAGTTCCATTGCTGACAAAGCTTACCATGTTCAAAGAATTCCACAATAATAGTATCGACCCCAGATTTAATAATATGCCAAGCTTTCTTAAAGAAGACAACATTAAAACCATCAATGCAAGGGGTTTTATCATTACCAATGATAGTAAGAGCTTGATCAATTTCATCGTAGGTGACAATAGCAGTAAGAATATCCATAGAAGCAGCAAAGTTGCTTCCCTGCTCTCATGGTCTGAATATCAGCACCGGGAAGAGACAAAGCATTAAAACCCAACAGAACTTTATAGAAACCCACCACCTCATTGGCAATAAGATCAGGATCCTTAAGCAAAGTGTCAGATTCAGTATAAATTAAGTCAATCCTGTTTCTACTTTGTTGGTTCTTAATAACATTGAAAAAATAATAAGTGTTAGCATCACCAAGCTTTATCCAGTTAATTCTGGATTTTTGCCTATAAATGCTATCAAGAACACGATTCCAATGCTTGACCTTATCCAAAGCTTCAGATTCCTGCATATGAAGAATAGGAATTTCATAATCAAGAGAAATATTGTTCTAAATATTAATCAGATGAGCTTGAGCTTGGTCAAGTTTCTCAGCAACTTTTGCAAAATCTTTAGTATTAAGGGCTTTAATACCATTCTTAAAATTTTTGAGCCCCAACCAATCCTGTGTCATAATAGAACCACTAGAGCCAATGTTCCAGCAACTTCTCACCGCCTCACCAAAATCGGGATGATCAGCAAGGCAATTAAAAAACCTGAAAGGCCTACCTTTCCCCTGCTTCTCCTTATAAATTTCAAAACGAAGAGGACTATGATAAAAGTGACAAGGAGGAAGATAAATAGCTTCATCCTGACTGTAAGCTAGAATCCAGGCTTGGTTCACCAAACCCCTATCTGTTCTAGTTACAGTCCTATCAACACCATGACCCTTATTATTCCAAGAATAGAAAGCACCCTTGAAATGCTTTTAATCTCAATCAGATCTAGGTTAGCAATAAAATCCTTGAAATGCTTCACTTCATAATCAGTATCAGGGAGACCATTACATCTATCTTCAGAATGAAAAACGGTGTTAAAATCACAAGTCAAGAGCCAAGGCATTGTAATAGATCCCAAAGATTCAATTCCATGCCAAAGAGGAACTCTATCATGGATAGAGTGAAGCCCATAAGCAAAAGTAAAAACAATAGCATGACTGCCATCTTTAGAACTAACTGTTATATGAATATACTGCTCATGAACAGCAAGAATAGTCACATCAACTTTGACAGAATGCCAGCTAACCCAAATTCTGCCCCTAGGAGAAATAGAATAATTACAACACCAACTCCAAGAGTTACCAAATTTCTTCTAAAGAACAACACTTTTATGAACTTTGACCTTTGTTTCCAGAATAACAATAACTCCCACAACTTGATCATGCAATAGTTTCATTAGGGTCATTAAGACCCCTAATATTCCAAGAAAGGACAATAATGTTCCAAGAGGGGGATTACCATCACCCCCGTTAGATATAACAGTACTATCATCTCTATTAATGTCCTCAAACAAAGCTTCATAAAGGTTAGAGCTAGAAACGGCTGGTTGAAAAAGAAAGGAGCTCGCATTTTTGTTCTTTCTGCCAACTACCCTCCAATCTTTGTCAGAGTTAACCTGTTAGACAGTGGAGATAGGGGTAGTAATAGTAGCACCATGCACAGTTGCATTCTCACCAGTATCAGTAGTAGGAAAAGATTTAGCAGCTGCAACAACAAGATTAATTAGTCTTATCTTTAGGAACCAAGACTTTGTCTTGCTCCTTAGTTGCATATTGTTTCTTATGTTTCTGAGGATGTTTACTAGGAGCATCACGGTTATGGCCCACCTTATTACACTTCTTACAAAAGGGAGGGGTCCATACAAAGGTAACTTTCTGTTCAAACAACTGTCCCTTAAGACTTTCCACCCAAACACTCTTTGGGAGAGCTTTAGTAACATCAATCTCAACAAGCAAACGAGCAAAAGACACCCTTAACTGGCTAGCTAGATGTGCATTCATTAACACAAATAGGCACCTCAATGACATTACAAGCCTGCTCAAGGTCCCCACTCCCCAGCAATTAAGAGGCAGGTTGGGGAACTTTACCCAAAGAGGTATAGTTCTTAAGACTTTAGCCTGGAAGTCAAACTTCTCAGACTAAAGCTTAACAATGGCTGGCTTCCCAAAGAACATATGAGGGCCAGCACTTAATATGGTGGTCATATCATCAGAATTTTGCAAACAAACCAGAAAATAACCATCATCATGCAAATAAATTTCACGTTTCATAACATTGCTCCAAATAGCAGAAATATATCCATGAACAGCATCAATTGTAGGTTCATAGCCAATAATATAAAATACTATAAAGTTCTTCAATTTAACATTACCTTCCTGAGATCACAACTCTACAATTGAGAAATTGATTTTCTCTCTTTAAGAACAGGGACAACGAAGGAAAGGGGGGTTCCCTTGGCAGTAAGCTTGCCCTTGAACAATACAATCCACTTATTAGTGTTCTTACCTTCATCAGCGTGCTCAAGATGCTCACCATTAAGCTTATAAGCTATCGATTCCCTAACAGAAACTTTATCAGCTCTAAAAATCAATGGAACAGTACCTACAGAAACCCTAGTTACTGTTCCATTGAATTTCTCTAGAATAGATCCAAAATTGATGCCACGAATTGATGCAATAGTCTTAGCATCACTCTTAGTGATTAAACCCATAGAAGGATGGACAGTTCCGGGAGCTGAGACACTAGCTCATCAGTTTCATCAACCAAACTAGGTCGAAAAGTTGTTCCAGAATTCTGCAATCGATCTAAAAACACATCAACAGTAACAGGTTTAGCTAAATTAGTTGTAAATTGAGGGAGAGGAGTAGATTTTTTCTTCTTTTTTACCATTTTTTATTGATCGAGTGAAGCAAAACCAGCAAGATCAAACCGCCATGGAAAGAGAGAGAAGAGAGAAAAGTTAACGCTTGGTCAAACCCTCATTTTATGATAATAAATTTCCTTTTCTCCGCCTTTAGTTCTTGATGGTGAACAATGTTAGTAATTTTATAGGGAACCCCTGATAAGGATCTTTATTTTGTCAAGGTTAGTAATTTGTACTAATGAGCCTTTTATTCTATTAGTTTTACATATATTATTCTATAGGTAAAGCTAGTGGATTTTATGCTAGTGTTAAGCTTCCAACTTATCAAATTGTGTGAAATTTGGGCAATATGTGGAAGAAAGACAAACATAAAACCACACTAACATAGAACTTCACTGATAAAATTGATTGTTGGCTTTCACGAAATTGTATGGGGCTGTTAACCTTGGATGAGTTTACCCAATCACCAAATTCGAGCCTATAAGTCATCTGCATCATATCTTAAGTATAAATCATACTTTTATATCTTTTGGTTTTGCTAGTTGGGGAACTCTATATCTTGCTCAGGTTGCAAGTATAGCAGAAGTAGTTTACAGTTTATGGGCAACGTACGGTCTTTAGAGATAACAGGTAACACTTAATAACCTACCAAGAATTTGATAATAGAAAATTAGATATAAGTTTCACCATATGCTTGATGAATAGTTAAAATTAATAGTACATGTAACTAATTGCAAATACAAAAGCAACAAGAGGATGATAAAATGCTTGTGCTTGAGTATATACTATATAGAGATGTGTGATATCAAGATCAATCTAAAATAAGATTTTTCAAGAAATATAAAGAAAGATGACTACTTCACTCTCACCTGCCCAATAAAATGTAACAAAAAAAAGCATGTCCTTAGTTTATAAAACTACACAAATTTTGTTCTCCCTACTCGTATAATATACCAAAAAATATATGCAAAAATATCTCGACTTATGACCATTAAGGTAGTTATGATCATGGACATCTATATTTAAAACATATGAATAGAAGAAAATAACTCGGAGCATAAATCCAGTGCTTTTCCTAACCTGAAAAGGAAAAAGAATAATGAGATGCGTCAAGACTAGTTTATAGAACCTTATTACATTGTTTACCATGTAGAGTTAGAAAAAAAATATTAGTGTTAGGGGTTGCTGTAGTACTTAGTATTAAATTTTAGTCACCTTGCCTTGTGTGTTGCAAAAGAGAACTTGAGAAACGAGCATAATGTAAAGGCAAAAAAAATGTTGGAAATTGTTTTATTATTTCTTCTAAATCTACTAATGTATTTAATTTTCACAAGTAAATATTGTTTACAACCAATAAAGCTGATAAAAATAAATTTTTTATTCTGATCGGGAAAAATCATTTTGTGGCATATTCCTTGAGTGGTTAAGTGATTACTCATGCAATGCTCCCCCTCCTCCCCTCTTTCCCAATATGATTTCTCTATATCACTATGTTAATATGGATTTGTGTATGGGTTGTCATCACAAAACCTTTAGGGGTTTTTAGCAAAACCCAATTATAAACAATGGTTCTTTGAAGATGTCTACTATTTATAAATAGAGTTAATTAGTAAAAAGATATGCCTTAGCTTGTCTATCATTAAATTAAATTTATGTCAATTAGCAGGAAAGATAATATAAGAGTCATATACGAAGTATATGCATTTTTAGTTTTTATTGAAGGACATTGAGCTTTGAAACTACCCTTTGGTACTCAGGGTAGAGATCACATTATTGTCTACTCTTCTAGTCTAACCATTCCATAAGTTAAGGAAATAAGTTTTCAGTTAGTGAGCATGTGCAGTGCTAGTGATGAATAATCTGAATAACACTTCTTCAAAGTGTGATACTCATCCTCTCTTGCTTCTTTTCTATTTTTAAGTCTTCCAAAACACTTTTTAAACAAGAGTTATGTGTGACACGAAAGCTACCTTTGTTTAGTTTGTAATTTGTAGTAATGAGCTTGACTGATCTATAGTATACTAGTTACAGGATATTATAGTGGCAAATACTTGTTCCCTATATTATGAATAATATGAGGTACTATGGATAGCAATCCTTGGCTTGATCTTTTCTCCGACTTCAGTTCCTGATGGTGAACAATGTTAGTAATTTTATAGGGAACCCCTGATAAGGATCTTTTTTCTGTCATGGTTAGTAATTTGTACTACTGAGCCTTTTGTTCTATTAGTTTTACATATATTATTCTATAGGTAAAGCTAGTGGATTTCATGCAGTGTTAAGTTTCCAACTTATCAAATTGTGTGAAATTTGGGCAATCTGTGGAAAAAAGACTAACATAAAACCTTACCAACATAGAACTTCACTGATAAAATTAAATGTAGGCTTTCATGTAATTGTATGAGGTTGTTAACCTTGGATGAGTTTACCCAATCACAAAATTCGAGCTTATAAGTCATCTGCATCATATGTTAAATATGAATCAGACTTTTATATCTTTTGGCTTTGCTAGTTGGGGTACTCTATATCTTGCTCAGGTTGCAACTATAGCAGAAGCGGTTTACGATTTATAGGCAAAGTACCGTCTTTAGATAACATGTAACTCTTACTAAGCTACCAAAATTGCTCCAAGAGTGTTGTATAGACCTAAGAAAAATTGGATTAATAGACTAAAATAATATGAGTATAAGGTTAGCAACCTTTTATATATATTTGTACATCATATATGCTACATGCCTAAACTTTTATATTGATACTGTAGACACCCAAATGTGTCTCCCTAAAACCAAGCCCAGTGATGAATACCTTTCACGTCGCTTGATTATCGAATAAAGTGAAAGTGTGGAAAGTCTAATGATGAAGATGTTTTTATTAAAATATTTCTCTTTCTGCTTTCAAAAATATTTCTTTTCTTACCTTATTTATGAAAATATCCAGTCCAATTTAGTTTGGTCCATAATAAGGGTCCAATAATAGTGTAGTTGGATTAGGCTCAAAAAGAGCTTTCCAATGATATATTATAAGCCCAATTCCGATGAATCATGAGGAAGTTATGGATTATATTAGATTAGGCCCAATGATTTTAAAGGTGGCCCGATGATCTAGAGGAGGGCCTATTAAATATGTTTTATTTAGAAAAAAATATATTAAAATCCGATTTTGAAAACTGCTCGGACGCATAATTACCTGCAACTGGTGTTAAAGGTAATTACGCGTGGGAAAGTGCGTTGATTTTTGGACCAGCGTGAGACGACAGAGTCGTCGCTTGGCGCTGGCCTTCGTTGCCTGGCGACGAGCCTGTCGTCTGGCACTGACTCCTGTCGTTTGTGACAGGAGGTATTTTATTCCGAATATGATTTCCTTCGATCCCGTGCTATTTTTTCCTATAAATAGGGGCCGTATCTTCCTGTTTTCAGATCATCTACATCTACAATCATCTCTTTCTCTCTCTAAAAGCTAAAAGCTTTCTCTCTCTCTATTATTTTTCTAAACCCTCCCTCTCTCAAAATTACTTAATATTAGTTCTAGACACACCTAGCCAAGTTCGAAGTTGCCTTCGCCCTAGACGTGAAAGGTTTGATATTTTTGAGGATTTGGTCCCAAATCCCTATCTCAATTACTTAATTTAATTGTTTTGATTTATTTTTCCTTGAAGTTACTAACATGTGTATTTTGTTATTAGAAAGAGGTACGAGGCATCAAAGTAAGTAATTTAATTACTTATATATTATTTCGATATAGAAATCATGCTTGGATTATTTTATTACTTCCTACTATCATGTTTAGGGTTAATTAATATTTCTAACATCAAGTATGATTATTATGATGCTTCCTATTTCTTTTCTAATATCATGTTAGTATCATGTTCGGGCTAAAGATTTGATCTTTGATGTTTAGTGCCATGCTAGGGTTTGTTATTAATCATGTTTGTATCATGCCTAGGATCTTGTTATTAATATTATGCTTTAACATGATTATTTTGATTATGATCATTATTATGATGATATTATTATGTTGCTTGATGTTTTTATTTGTTATTATTGCTTAATCACACCTTTTCTGCATGTTTAAGGGTAATTTGTACTTGTAATCACGCTTAATAAGATAATTAATAATCTTGTTTAGGGATAATTTGATTATAATTCAAGTGATCGCCAATAATAGGTTTATTTGTGCATTAATATTCAACCAACATAGATTAAACAGGTTTAGGGTAAATCTATTGATTTTATGTTAGTCAGAAAGCACACATGAATACGAGAAGAATAAAGTAGAGGCCTATTTTTAGGGCAGGTTCAATCTCTTTTAGGTTGGATTTGTACCTTCATCCCCGAACTTCCAGTCTTGGTTCCAGACCTATTGGAGTTAACGACCTCCTGGATCGTTAAGGGGTGTAACCTTCACCCTGTGAACGGTTTACAAGTTCCTATGACTTGTTGGCGACTCTTTTACTCTAGCTTCCTTCCCTTTGGACGCCATCATGCTTAAGTGTATGATCACAGTGGGGCTCAAGTGTGGGATGGCTTGAATTATTCCCTACAGTTACCTATTATGGTTATTATGTCTATAATTTCTGGAGTTGATTTCTCCTTAAAAATGTGATTTGTAGAAGATAACAACATTTTGCTGATATATCTGGTGGTGCGAGTTTGTCGGGCAACAAGTTGAGTAGCTAGATAGAAACAAGTTGTGGGCAAGAGCTCTTAATGACTCTGAAATGCTATTTCAGCTCTCCTTACTTAAAAATAAAAAAATAAAATAAAATAAAATAAAATAAAATAAAAGTTTTTTTCTCTTGTTCTTGTTGTTCTTCATCTATCTGCTAAGTGGAAATATATAATTAGGCATCCTATGTTATAGCAAATTTGCTGACCATTTTAATCATTATGTTTTCAGGTAGGGCATAATATCATTAAGGAGACTGATTTTGTTAATGTTCCAATTCAAGTGCTTATGCGCGTTACACCCTTGAGGAATTTTCTCTTGATTTGAGAGAACTACCAACACCATAAATCTTTCCTGGTTCATTGTTTTGGGGAGCTCACTCGTAAAAATTTTAAACTATTATTACTACAGCTGCTGCTGTCACTTTTACCGCTGACTGATGTCTGCTATTATTATTGATCCTATTGCTGTCTGCTGCTACTGTTTGTTGTTACCGATGTTGTCTGTTTGATATTGTGCTTGCTAACATTTAGCGTTTTTTTTTTACAGAATTTGGCGTTCATAGATAGAGACCTAAGTTGACTTTTTTTGTTTAGATTATTAGATTGTTTAGCCAAAAAAAAAGAAATAGGTATTTATAGATTTTTTTTTATATATATTACATATTTCATATGTTAATTTTACATTCGTGCATGGTTGTTGTACATGTTCATAATATTTTTTTTTTCAAAAAAAAAATTGCATATTATAAATAATAATTAATGTTACCTATCAATTAACAAGGTATAACATTAGTTTGTAAAATGTGATACATAATGTCTAATATAATGATACTACATGTCAAAAGATGTTTGAAAAATGTTACATTATAATCAACAAGGTGCTACATTAGTTTGCAAACGTGATACACAATGTCTAATAAAGTGTAACTATGTGATTGAAAAATGTTACTAAAGATAGGTAAGAGTTACATAAGAAATAAAAAGTAACACTATAAAAATTATACTAAAAATATAATTACTGGTACATAAGAGGGTTTATGTAATACATTTTAAAGTGTTATATCTAAATTTTTACATAAGACCTTAGGTAACATAGGCAGATGTATCACCCACTAAAGTATTACCTATTGTCTATTATAACACTTCTACCACTTTTTTTTTTTTTTTTTTTTGAAACCTAACACTTCTACCACTTTATATAACACATTTTAGGTGTTACTTAAAGTTAGTTATGTACTAGATAAGATTAGTCATGCCAATATATCTTCAACTTCATCAAAAGCTAAATTTCCAGTGGTGTGAATACTTCTTTTGTCTGATAATCAATTTTCGAAATTCCTCTCGCTTACTATCTGCAAAAACACATGAACGGAGATTATAAAACTATAGATAAGAGGACAATTTAAAGTTATAAAATGTAGGTTCAATGATAAAAAACCTTGAACTCATCTGACCCATAATTCTTTACATACCATTCCCATTGCTCCTTCAGTAAATCTTGTGGAGGATTGTTAAGGCGTTTTGCGTTAGTTTTTCCACATTTGGCACTCTTGGTAGTAATGCAGTCTGCATTTCCACAACCTATACAAACTTTGCATAGTATATCTACAGCGAAAGTATACATATTGGCTATGTGATTTGCATTAATAAAGTCATGCATATATTTAAAATTATTGAAGTTTCATTTAACACAATATGTAAGCTTTAAAAGAAGCATAATTACAACAATTATTTTAGTGAATTTCCTTCCACATGCTATCACCGGCAATAGATAATGCTTCTTACCAATTCTTTACATTCAATGGAGCTTTGTTTCTCATTATGCAACAATACTCATTCACCAAATGTCGTGCATATTCTCCAATTGCTTGATCGATTTCATCAGGAATTTCAACATTTAATTTTGAGCCTTTTCCTTTGATTTTCATATTGACAACAAAACTTTTATGTTATGATTGGATAACAAATTAGAAGGGAAATGAAAGGGAGGAAAATAGGAGGAAGGGGAAGGAAGGGAAAGTGGAGGAAATGATGAGCTCCATTTTCCCTCCAAATCTCTCCAATTTTGAAGGGATGGTCTTTATTAAAGGAGGAGGGAAAATGGATCCCTCCCTCCCCCTCCCCTTCCCTCCCCCGACATATTATCCAAACAAGGAACTTTGTCTCCCTCCCTTTCCCTTCCCTTCCTTTCCTTCCATTTTTTGTTATCCAAATATAACCTTATACTTTCCCCTATTGCCTCTTGCTCTTGTTTTACTTGTAGCATTTAATATTTAAGTTATTTTTAAATTACTAAAAATTTGATATTTATATTTAATGCTAGAAAATTAGGTTTACCTTCATTTTCATTAGAGTAACCATTTGTAGGTGCTTACTGCTCATTTACATCATTATTAGTTCTTATATTCCTAGGGAGAGGATCAACAGCTTTATTCACTTGTAATGACACAACAACTCTATTAGCAAATCTAGTCATCCTTTTTCGTTTCCCAAGTACGCCTACAGCTAAACGTACATTCAAATAATTATGTGCTACAACAAATGAGTAACAAGTGGTGACAATGATTTAAGTGTGGTACGGTATAACATACACTCTACCCTATCATCATTTACAAAACCTTCAGAGTGATTGTCGGTTGCTAGTTCTTCTTGAAATATTTGCTCTTCAACTTGCTCTTCTTTAAAAGCATAGTTCAAATTAGCATAATTCATAGTTGGAGACTCTACGACATTGTTTGCAATGCAAGCTGCTCTTTGTCTTTCCAAATCTATATTTACCAAAATTATTTCAAGGTTAGCAAAATTTACTCAAAGGCCGTAAGGAAATTTTATATATAAGAGAAAATAAGTAAAGCATAAATGTTTCCTTACATTTTTGCAACTATTTCTTCAACATCTTTATCATATTGAATACACAAACCAATTTTAACCCTTTTAATTAGTGCAGATTTTTTTGTTGCACCTTAGTTGATAAAACCAAACCCATAATAAGTATGTTAAAAAAATGTAAATACAAGATAAAATTTTAATGAAAAAGATAGCTAGTGTACATAGACTTACCTTTTTCAGATCGAATGATATTTTGAAGTTGTTCAGGAGCAATAACATAGCGATTTTCAAGTCTTTTACCTCCTCCTCTTCCTACCATATTTAGAAATGTAAAAAACTAGAACCCATAGGATTTGGTTGTATATATATAAGTATAGGCTGCAGCTTATATAGATTATTACTAAAGTAATTAAATTCAAACATTTAATGTAAAAAAAAAACATTTATATGAGTCATATTATGTTTGGTGAACAGAAAAAAAATGTTCCAAAAAGAGGACACACACACATATAGTTAAACACTTAACAATGTGATTTCATCATTCCAGTTATTCATAATCAAATGACTCTTCCTCTCCTTCCTCTTCTTCACTTGAATTATTAAATACTTCAATTTCACCATCCTTGATAAACTCGTCATCTAAGTCATTAATGGGAAGGCTACGGACAAGATGGAGCATCAGAATTCTCTAAGGAAGATTACTTCTATTTTTCTTTTTTCCATTGTTTGAGTTGTTGTTATTACAGGTTTTTTGAGGTCTAACCCTTTTCCAGATCGTTGTCAAGGAAAAAAAAAGTGTACCATTAAGCTATTACATTCATCTTATTCAAAAACTCAAATATGTACATTGCCCCATTTTCTATAATACAAAATTTGTGAATGATTTTCACTCTAAACTCGCTCAAAACTTCCGCTAATTATAACTAAATCATAAACAATATTTTTTAAAAAAAGAAACTCATCTAGCTCAGATTTTTTATCAAGGATTTACAAGCTAAGTAAACTTAGTTACTAACAATTTTGTCATTATTCTAATATTCAAGATGCTAATGTCATTGTTCAAATGAAAAGAAAACGTGAAGAACAATATAACTAATTGGTCAAAGACTAAATCGCGAATCCGATCTCCACGTCAGGAGATTCAAACCCTCAACCTCTTATAAGAAAGATGGCTATTTAACCATCTAAGACGATTATCGACTATGTTATTAATATATATGAAAAAAAATTATGTTAGTGTAAACCACAAGCTAAGGTTCAATTAAAAAAAAATACTAAATAAATAACTTAATTTTGGTCTGACAATTACAATTTTAATTTTGAAAAACATTTTTAAAAATGTTATCTTTTGCACTTCAACAACAATAGAAACCTAAAATTAAGGGATAACTCAAGTAGTTAGAGCTCCCCTCCTGTAGACACCTAAAATGTCTCCCCAAAACCAAACCCGATGATGAACAACTTTTCACCGCCATAATTGGTCGGGTTGAGTATTTAATCTTGGAGTGCTTAAATCCATATTTCAATTTCATAAACCAACCCAACTCCTAGCTCATTTCCCCAAACCACAACTTATTTTTCTCTTTTCGTGCCTTTAAAACCAAAATAATTCATTTCGTGTCCTTTAAAATCATTCATTTCGTGTCCTTTTTATAAAAACGTATATCCATGTTTATTTTATTCAACAATCTGAGTCCAATGATTTAATAATTGGATGGGTCTTGAAAATAGCTTTCCAAAGATATATTATAAGCCCAAATCCGAGTTATAACGAATAAGTTATGGCCAAAATACTAAAATAAGCCCAACTACGCGCACCTTACCTGCGACCCAATGATCATATGGAGGGTCCAAAAGCTTTAATCCCAACCCTAAACCAATTAGTATTAATTGGAAGCTTCTATAAGTTTCTAAAATATCTTAATTATCCTTTTTTGAGAAGATAAGATTAAAGAGTTTGAAATTGAATAAAACTTTTCTTTTTGAAAGTCCTAATTCTATACGAATTGAAAGATGTTCAAAGATAGTTAGATATAATTTTTGTGCCTCATAGTTTTTATCCAAATATTAAGTGGTTGGATAACCTTTGAAATGATATTACCAGTTATATATTATAATATCAATTCCGAGCTATATCGGAAAAGATATGAATGAAATACCAAATTCTATCCAAAACTGACACCGTCCCACTATTTCGGCCATATCCTTTATCACTATAATTTAATCTGATTCCAATTGGTTTAGAAAGTAGACGTCAATAGCTTTCCAACAATATATTATTTATCTTATTCCGATTTTTGGATCAAAAGATATGATAAAAAACAAAAACCGCAAAAATTGCTGTCTATCGCAAGAATATTATTCCGATTCGAATTCTTATCTTTTTTTTATTCTTCGACCCTTCTTTTTTAACTATAAATAGAGGTCATATCTCCCCTTTTTTAATCGTCGACAAGCTTGATCACAAAATCATTCTCTTCTCCCGCTTTAGCCTAAATACTAGCCATATTCTTCCATAATACTTCCCCTAAACACTCCAAGGAGTCCATACTTAACCCGAGGCTCCGTCCTTAAACCAAGGCGTGAAAGGTATAATTAACTGAGGTTTTGGACCAAATCAACACTACTTTTTATTTAATTTAATTATTTCAATTTGATGTAAATTTTTATAGAAGTTACTAAAATTTTATTCATGATGTAGCAAATTAAAGAAACGCGGAAAGTGAGTAATTAATCACTTAATTACTTTTATTTTTATTCTTGTTGCTAGTATCATTATTAGATTTATTTATAATTTGATTTGACTAACAATTTATTGTTAAATTGCTTCCAATATTAATGTTTATTCTATTATTATTTTTTATCACTATATTGCATGTTCAAAGGGGCGGAATATGTAATTGAAAATCACGCCCAATAAGATAATTTGGACAACCGGTTTAGGTTCATTTTTAATCATGTTATTAATTCAAGTGATCACAAATATTTTATAATTATGTGTTGCATTAATATTCAACCAATTTAGCTTAATATTAGTTTGGAGCAAATTGAATATTATGTTTGCATGCCTTTGTGATCGCAGGAATCACTTTTCACTATAAGAATCGAGTAGAGGCCAGTACTGTTATACCCTAAAATTTTCTATTTTAAGTTTCGGGGACGAAACTTGTTTTAAGGAGGGTAGATTGTAATACCCTAAAATTTTCTATTTTGAGTTTCGGGGACGAAACTTGTTTTAAGGAGGGTAGATTGTAATACCCGAATATTTTATGATTTTATATAATATATTTTATAAAAATATAGTTTATTTTTATTTATTAAATAACTTTCCTTATCTCATATTTTTATTTTAGTGTTTGGAAAATTATAAAACCCTATTTTGTTTCAATAGCATTGTACAGTTTAAAGAGTACATAAATTATTTAAACCCTAATAAAATTATTGTATTTTAGGAAAAAAAAAAAAAAAAAAAAGGGAGCAGCCGTTCTCCTTCTTGTACGTGATCATGCTTCCATCAATTTAAGAGTTTACAATTTCCACTTACTCTTGATTATCAAATCATCAACCAATTTTGTAGCCTAATCTTCCACTAAACTTTCTATTTATGAGCCCACTTATCTTTTCAATATCATGCGTGTGAATTGCAAGTTGTCAGTCAATGCTTTACCTTGCTCTATACTTCGTATATGTTTAATTGTTCGGAAAGGTAATCACTAATCACACCATCAACCCTTATATCGTTTGTTTATAATTTGATTGTATTATTTATTTTATGTAATCATACTAATTCAATTAATTTTTTTGATTTGTTTGATTACAAATTGTAAGTATTAATTGTACTCCGTATTGTTATGTGTAAATTTTATAATTTGTGAATTATATATGATCATGATTTATATGTATATGATTAGTGTGTGGTATTATATGATTTAATTGTCGCATTGATTGATTGTGTTATTGCTAGGGTTTTAATGTTGTGGTTATAGGGAGTATTGTTTTATCAAGGTTTTAAGGTTGTTAATCCAGTGTAATATTTTTGGGTTGAGATATGATTATATTTGGGTTATTAGTATGTGTTTAAAGAGTTGAGATATTATGAATTGAATTGTCATGTTAATTGGGAACATGTGCCATTATTGAGATACTATTTATTAGTTGTGAATGATTATTTGATCGATGTATGAGATCAAAAGGTTAAGAATTATTATTTTGTTCTTGGTTTGAGGCTCGGCGTTACAGACCTTAGTCCTTGGCATGTTGGTAAGAGGATGATAATCATGAGTTAAGAATGAGGTACAATCTTTGTTATTTATTTTTCTATGGTCCCCTACAGTGGGAATTGGCCCGTATGTGGTTTGGTTCAAGGTGTTTTCTAGTTGTTTGGAGTATTCAAGTTTTTATACTTGTTGGTTTGTTATTCGAATTACTCATGCCCAGGGCTAGGTATAGAACAAAGAGCATGGCACACTTATTGATTACGAGTTAGTTGAGTAAAGGATTATTATTGTTCGAGGTTGAGTTAATAAAGGTTATTTTTCAGAGTTTAATGTGTAATGTAGTTTCGAACTACATTGTTTAATTGAGCTAGTATTGTCTATTATTCAATTATACTTTATATTCTGATATGTGGTAATTACTCAGCTTTTTGCTGACGTGTGTATTATTTTGTTGTGTTATTTGTGTTTGCGGCCATGTCTTTTTCTTATGGTGGCCCTGCGACGATCTACTTTGGAATTTATCCTTAATGGTGAGCAGTCAAGTTTGTCTAAACAGGTTGATCAGGTGGTCGTAGCTAAAGGAGCTCAAGTGTTTCGATTAGTTTGTTATAACGAGTTTATAAAGTTGTACAAATAGCTCACTTAGATTTATTAGGTTGTAATTATTGGCATCTGTAAGCCTTAACACTTGACAGGTTGTCGAGTGTGGCGGTAATACCTCTTATTTAGGTGTATGCTTCCACTATTTTATTTAAAGGTTGTTTATTTTTCCTTTAATTCTTGTTTATTATTAGTTAGTAAATCGGGGGTGTTACAAAATGGTATCCAGAGCCTAACCGCTCGTGGGATTTACGCAGGGATCTTCATATCCCAGCATGGTTTTGTTTAGGAATGAACCTGTTAATTAAGAGTAGGATTAAAATTAACATAGGTTAAGCCGTTCGTTTCAAGAGTGATTCTCTATGCGCTTGTGTTTGTTATGCTTTTTATTTTTTTATGTGCCTAACTTTGAGTTCGGGGACGAACTCTTTTTTAAGGGGGAGAGTATGTAACACCCTTAATATTTTAGTACTCTATCTATATATTTTACAAAGAAAAGTTTTGCTTAGTTTTATTCTCTTTCAAATTTACAAGTTATTTTTCTACTTTAAGTTTCGGGACGAAACTTGTTTTAAGGAGGGTAGATTGTAATACCCTAAAATTTTCTATTTTAAGTTTCGAGGACGAAACTTGTTTAAAGGAGGGTAGATTGTAATACCCTAAAATTTTCTATTTTAAGTTTCGGGGACGAAACTTGTTTTAAGGAGGGTAGATTATAATACCCGAATATTTTATGATTTTATATAATATATTTTTATAAACATAAAGTTTATTTTTATTTATTAAATAACTTTCCTTATCTCATATTTTTATTTTAGTGTTTTGAAAATTATAAAACCCTATTTTGTTTCAGTAGCATTGTACAGTTTAAATAGTACATAAATTATTTAAACCCTAATAAAATTATTGTATTTAAGGGAAAAAAAAAAGGGAGCAGCCGTTCTCCTTCTTGTACGTGATCATGCTTCCATCAATTTAAGAGTTTACAATTTCCACTTACTCTTGATTATCAAATCATCAACCAATTTTGTAGCCTAATCTTCCACCAAACTTTCTATTTATGAGCCCACTTATCTTTTCAATATCATGCGTGTGAATTGCAAGTTGTCAGTCAATGCTTTACCTTGCTCTATACTTTGTATATGTTTAATTGTTCCGAAAGGTAATCACTAATCACACCATCAACCCTTAGACCGTTTGTTTATAATTTGATTGTATTATTTATTTTATGTAATCACACTACCTTAATTAATTTTTTTGATTTGTTTGATTATAAATTGTTAGTATTAATTGTACTCCGTATTATTATGTGTAAATTTTATAATTTGTAAATTATATATGATCATGATTTAAATGTATATGATTATTGTGTGGTATTATATAATTTAATTATTGCATTGATTGATTGAGTTATTGCTAGGGTTTTAATGTTGTGGTTATAGGGAGTATTGTTTTATCAAGGTTTTAGGGTTGTTAATCCAGAGTATTATTTTTGGGTTGAGATATGATTATATTTGGGTTATTAGTATGTGTTTTAAGACTTGAGATATTATGAATCGAATTGTCATGTTAATTGGGAAGATGTGCCATTATTGAGATACTATTTATTAGTTGTGAATGATTATTTGATCTATGTATGAGATCAAAAGGTTGAGAATTATTATTTTGTTCTTAGTTTGAGGCTCGGCGTTATAGACCTTAGTCCTTGGTATGTTGGTAAGAGGATGATAATCATGAGTTAAGAATGAGGTACAATCTTTATTATTTATTTTTCTATGGTCCCCTACAGTGGGAATTGGCCCGTATGTGGTCTGGTTCAAGGTGTTTTCTAGTTATTGGGAGTATTCAAGTTTTTATACTTGTTGGTTTGTTATTCGAATTACTCATGCCCAGGGCTAGGTATAGAACAAAGAGCATGGCACACTTATTGGTTACGAGTTAGTTGAGTAAAGGATTATTATTGTTCGAGGTTGAGTTAATAAAGGTTATTTTTCAGAGTTTAATGTGTAATGTAGCTTCGAACTACATTGTTTAATTGAGATAGTATTGTCTATTATTCAATTATACTCTATATTCTGATACGTGGTAATTACTCAGCTTTTTGCTGACGTGTGTATTATTTTGTTGTGTTATTTGTGTTTGCGGCCATGTCTTTTTCTTGTGGTGGCCCTGCGACGATCTATTTTGGAATTTGTCCTTAATGGTGAGCACTCAAGTTTGTCTAAACAGGTTGATCAAGTGGTCGTAGCTAAAGGAGCTCAAGTGTTTCGATTAGTTTGTTATAACGAGTTTATAAAGTTGTACAAATAGCTCACTTAGATTTATTGGGTTGTAATTATTGGGATTCTGTAAGCCTTAACACTTGACAGGTTGTCGAGTGTGGCGGTAATACCTCTAATTTAGGTGTATGCTTCCGCTATTTTATTTAAAGGTTGTTTATTTTTCCTTTCATTCTTGTTTATTAATTGTTAGTAAATCGAGGGTGTTACAAATACGGGCAAGTGTGACTCCATGACTCACTTCGTGCCATTATCCCCGATCCTCGTTTCGTGGTTCAGAACCATATGGAGTTAGTAATCTCATGGATTATGAATGGGGTGTAACCTTCACGGGTCAATCGTTGTTGCCTATCGTTGTCCCTTATTCGTGGTTGCCTTAAATGATCCGTGAACGGTTTACAAGTTCCTTAAAAAATTATTGGCGGCTCCCTACTTTACTTGTCCCTAATCGTATTATGTCAACTCCCACTTCCTATGAGTGCCAAGCATATTCACAACATACTTTAGCGTAGGCGCACTTCAAACGACGCCTACAATTTGGCGACTTCACTGGGGAGGATTCTTGGTTATTTATCGATTTGTATGATCAGTATTTAATTAAGATGAGTGGATGAGACTTGAAAGATTCTTGAATTGTATTCCTGCGATTTAATTGGCATTGACACGTATGCATATGATTTTTAGGTCACCTATTTTCCATAATAGTACGTGTTTTACGTATGTGGCTAGCCCGGGGGATTTAAGCTCTATCAACCCAAAAATGTTCATGACAATAAGGGTTCATCCAAGTTTTTAAATCCACCCAAATAATGGAGTCGAGTTCAATTTCATCACGAACTCACGGAGCCTCCCGTTGGCATACACCCTCAAGGGAGGCTGCCTTGCTAATGCATCCAAACTCTTAACCATGGTACCCTTTGACACTGCACCCACATAAGCTTGACTATAGTCGAACATAGAACTTGACTTTAGGTTGCGAACTTCATTGCATCATTGCTTGACGATGTGCTTATATGTGCATTTTTTTATTGAATTTTTTTTAATTATTTTTTTCTCTTATTAAACCCTTTTTATTTTTTTATAGAGTCGCGTCATAGATCTTTTTTTTTAAAAAAAAAAATTGAGTAAACCCGGATTTTTATTCTCGTATCCTGCACAAGCGTCAACTTGTTTTGGTCATGGTCGGAGTTCTAGAAAGAGTTACGTGTCGTGCCAACTATGGATCTGTAGACCCGAGTTTTATCTTTCAGTTGGAGTTGGTTTCGTCCCAATCAGAGTAAAAGATCAAAAGTTATAACTGATATACTACAGCCTGTCCAGTTTAGGTGTCTTTTTAGCGTCAATTTTTTTTAATTTATTTTTTTATATATATCTTTTCGTGTCAAGCTAGTATTAGCCAAGTCCTTTAATTCGTGTTAGCTCGTATAACATAGGATTATAGATTTTTATTTTTATTTATTTATTTTTTTATACCCATGAGTCATAACTCTTCTAGAATTCTAATCCTCTTCCTAGTTTCTTGTGATCGATTTTTGTGCTAACCTTAACATGTGTTCTTTGATTTTGATTGTGATTGATCTTATTTATGACTAAAGATTTCCAATGGACCGTTTTCACCTAGTAAATAGCATAAACATTAAAATTGGACAAAATTAATCAAGTTAGTTTGTCTTTTAGTCTTCCGTGCTATTTGGTCATTGGGTCCTTTGTTTTTCACAAAGTCCTCATGTCTAGCCATGCGATCATACCACGAGTCTTAATAAACTCACCTAATCACATAAGTTGAGTCATTGTACACACTTTTTTCTTCGAGTAATGCACTATATTGTTTATGATCGTATATTAGGACCATGCATGCATCGTTTTCCGTCGTAATAGGAATGAGTGGAGTATTTCCCATCAGTTTTCAAAATTGTTTCATACACTCTTCCTTTCAAATCCGAGTATTGAGTGAATGCATTAAGTGAGTTCATCCTTACACAGTATTTGAGTCTAAATAACTAGGCAATAGTTGGAAGAATAAGGGGAACGTCACTCCTTCCTTCTTTCCTTCCAATCAAAGCATCAACAACAACAAACTTTTTTCCTCACCAGGCGGCAAGAAGTAACTCATAAACAGCCACAAAGACAAGGCACGATGCAAGCTTCTCACCAAGATTTCATGTTTTCTTCTTCTTTTGTTTCAAACCTTCCCCCCTAAAAAGTCTAGCATAGGTTCTCCTTATCCATGTGTCTATGTGTCACATTTATTACCTTCTTCATAAATGAGCACCTCTTTCTTACATTTGATCACGTGATTAGCAAAAAAAAATAATAATAATAAAAAATCAATTGCCGAACCGAACACAAGGTATACTAATGATTTGAGGTACCTTTGCAACCCATTCATTCCCCATTAACCATTTAATCACATATCCATTTCTTCATTAGCCACTTTGAGCCTCGTCTAACGATTGGTCTTATTTATTCAAACCACATTCACCTAGTCCTGTGATGGGAAAGTGTGAAATTTGTGTAACATTCAAAAATCAAGTAAAAAAAAAGCAGCAAAGCAACAATAAAACAATGTCTAAGGGCAAGTGTTCCAATGTCTTTGATATGAACACTCTCAAATTGTGTCTCTCATCGAGTGCTTGGTACCGTGCCTGATAAACATGAATACTAAGTGAGTGATGGACCGCATGATCTGAGATTTCCCACATTGATTCAAAAGAATGAAAAAAAGGGAATTCAATTAAGATAAATATATGAAAAATAAAACTTGCAAAGTCCAAATTTTCAAATACACAATTGCATATCTTGGGGGCTTCGCTCAGGGCTTGAGCCTTTTACCCCTTTTTTCCTTAAACCTTTAGCTTAACCATATTACAACCCTTGAAAAACCTCTTTGAGGTGTACATACACTTGTACAAAGTTCGATTAGAGCTACATTCAGCCTAATTCCTAACGGATACGTAGGCAACCTCACATTGAGGTGCGGCCACATTCATATTCACATTCATATTCATATCCATGCATAATCGAGTCAAAGAATATCCAATGTTTACCCCTACCCATTTAGAGCTAGAATTGGGGGCTTGAACCCACATCATTTAGCCTACCCAGCCTAAAGAGTCATCATCTTTGACTCTTCTCACATCTCTTTCCATCACCATAGCCTTTACAGCCTCACCTTAGTATCACTTTCACACACTTCACTCACACGTACATAGCCATATCATATTTCCCTTAGAAACCTTTTATCACGAAATCTTGTTTCCCTACCGCGCATGCTTCATCATCTCTTAAGACAACATTTATTAAAAGAAATATTGTATACTTGCTTAGCTTCCTAACCTGAGCAATGTTCATTGCTTCACGCATCGCATAATGTGTTGAGCAACATTTATATATCAATGCTTTTTAATCATACAAAGCACATCGTGCTTAACTCCTTGACCTAAGCAACGTTTATTATGCAATAATCACTTCATCTATATACGTGCTTAGCTTCCAAACCTAAGTGAATTTCAAGATTGTTTCTTTACACCGTATATGATGCTTAGCTCCCTGACCTAAGTTCATTCATCTATCGTGTCATATGATGTAATTTTCCTTAGCCTCCTAGCCTAAGAACATGCACCATGCATACATTATCTTCAAGAGAAGAAATTCAATCCCTGCAATTCATTTCGTCTTTCTCAACGAGGAAGTTTAAAACTTCTTCCCCTTTTTCATGTCTTTTCTTTTGGGAAATTTCAAAAACTTTTTCAAAATTTTCTCATCGAGGGAAGTTTGAAAATAAAAGTTTAGTTTTCACGTATTTATTTTTCGGGAGAAAGTCGGTACCCTCCACTCATGACAAAAATGACGGAAAATTTTTGCTTTTGCATCTTCATTTGCTTGTGTCTGCACACACACTCAAATCATACATATACATACACACTCACAAGTCATACACATGTCATGTCAAGTCAAACTTGGTCAAGTCAGTTGGTCAAGTCAATCACAATATATACGAGTCCTTTTGGCAAATTTTATTTTGCAGGTCTCAATTACAACCCACGTCCGGGGACAAGCGGACCATCTACAGCCCGCGTCTGGAGACAAGAAGACCATCTACAGCCCACGTTAGGGGACAAAAGAACCATTTACAGCCCACATTCGAGGACAAGCTAACCAACTACATCCCACGTTCGGGAACAAGCAAACCTACTACATCCCACGTTCGGGGACAAGCGAACCAACTACAACCCACGTTCGGGGACAATCAAACCACCATCATTTCACGGTGCAAGGTTCTCAATACACAGAGACTTGAAATCTCATCATTAGACAAGTTTTTTCTCAAGCATGGAAAATTGTCGGTCGTTGCCACATCTCAAGGCGAAGAAGTAAGCGATAATATCATCTATCGACTTTCCTCAAGCATGGAAAGTATTATCCGATGGATTTCTTCAAGCATAGAAAACCGCCAAACATATGTCGATCGAATTTCCTCAAGCATGGAAAGTATTATCCGGTGGATTTCTTCCAGCATAGAAAACCGCCAAACTCATATATCAACTTTCCTCAAGCATGGAAAGTATCATCCGGTAGATTTCTTCAAGCATAGAAAGCTACCAAACTCACCAGTCGACTTTCCTCAGGCATGGAAAGTATCTCAACAAAACGTCATCCAGTGGATTTATTCAAGCATAAAAATCTACCAAACTCATTTGTCACCCATACACTGGCGTCAGATAAGCATTCTATCCCTTTACTCTTTTATCTGTGGAACTAACATTTTTCTGCAGGTATCGACGTATACAGAGTGATTTAGGATCGCATAACGTCTTAAATCATTCTCCGTCACTATCGACTACTTTGACTATCGTTTTAGAAACTGACGTTTTTAAAAACTCAGTCAAAGTGAGGGCTTCTGTAGACACCTAAAAATGTCTCCCCAAAACCAAACCCGATGATAAACACCTTTTCACTGCCATAATTGGTCGGGTTGAGTATTTAATCTTGGAGTGCTTAAATCCATATTTTCATTTCATAAACCAACCTAATTTCTGGCCCATTTCCCCAAACCATAAATTATTTTCCTCTTTTCATGCCTTTAAACCTAAAATAATTCATTTCATGTCCTCTAAAATCATTCATTTCGTGTCCTTTTTATAAAAACGTTTAGTCCAGTTTATTTTGGTGTATAATCTAGGTCCAACTATTTAATAAGTTGATGGGGATTGAAAAGATCTTTCCAATGATATATTATAAGCCCAAATCCGAGTTATAACGAATAAGTTATGGCCAAAATACTAAACTGGCCCAAACCGAACCTAAGCCTACTTTACCTGCGACCCAATGATCATGTGGAGGGTCCAAAAGCTATAATCCCAACCCTAAACCAATTAGTATTAATTAGAAGCTTCTATAAGTTTCTAAAATATCTTAATTATCCTTTTTTTTTTAAAAGATAAGATTAAAGAATTTGAAATTGAATAAAACTTTTCTTTTTGAAAGTCCTAATTCTATACGAATTGAAAGATGTTCAAAGATAGTCAGATATGATTTTTGTGCCTCATAGTTTTTATCCAAATCTTAAATGGTTGGATAGCCCTTGAAATTATATTACCAATGATATATTATAATATCAATTCCGAGCTATAACGGAAAAGATATGAATGAAATACCAAACTCTATCAAAAACTGACACCGTCCCACTATTTCAGCCATATCTTTTATTCTACAAAATATTTTAATCTTATTCCAATTGCATTAGAAATTAGACGTCAACATCTTTCCAAAGATATATTATTTATCTTATTCCAATTTCTGGATCAAAAGATATGATAAAAACAAAAATCGCAAAAACTGCTGTCTATCGCAAGAGTATTATTCCGATTCCAATTCTTATCTTTTTTTTATTCTTTGACCCTTATTTTTTCAATATAAATAGAGGTCATATCTCCCCTTTTTTAATCATCAACAAGCTTGATCACAAAATCATTCTCTTCTCCCTCTTTAGCCTAAATACTAGCCACCCTATTCTTCCATAATACTTCCCATAGCCACTCTAAGGAGTCCATACTTGACCCGAGGTTCCGTCCTTAAATCAAGGCGTGAAAGGTATAATTAACTGAAGTTTTGGACCAAATCAACTCCACTTTTTATTTAATTTAATTGTTTCAATTTTGTTTATATATTTATTAAAGTTACTAACAATTTATTCATGATGTAGCAATTCAACGAAACGCGGAAAGTGAGTAATTAATCACTTAATTACTCTTATTTTTATTCTTGTTGCTAGTATCATGATTAAGTTTATTTATGATTTGATTTGACTAACAATTTATTGTTGAATTGCTTCAATTATTAATGTTTATTCTATTATTATTTCTTATCACCCTATTGCATGTTAAAAGGGAATATGTAATTGAAAATCACGCCTAATAAGATAATTTGGACAACCGGTTTAGGTTCCTTTTTAATTTTGTTATTAATTCAAGTGATCACAAATATTTTAGAATTATGTGTTGCATTAATATTCAACCAATTTAGCTTTATATTAGTTTGGAGCAAATTGAATATTTTTTTTGCATGCCTTTGAGATCGCGGGAATCACTTTTCACTATAAGAATCGAGTAGAGACCAATACGGGCGAATGTGACTCCATGACTCACTTCGTACCATCAACTCTGATCCTCCTTTTGTGGTTATGAACCATATGGAGTTAGTAATCTCATGGATTATGAATGGGGTGTAACCTATATGGGTCAATCATTGTTGCCTATTGTTGTCCCTTATTCGTGGTTGCCTTAATTGATTCGTGAACGGTTTACAAGTTCCTTAAAAACTTGTTGGCGGCTCCCTGCTTTTCTTGTCCCTAATCGTATTATGTCAATTCTCACTTCCTATGAGTGCTAAGCATATTCACACATGCTCAACGTAGGCGCACTTCAAACGTCGCCTACACCTCCCAATTCCAGATAATCCCAGGATCGATCCATACCACTCTTTAGGCTCTTTAAATACCAACATTAAAAATAAATAATAAAAAAAAAAACCCAACAGTAGGAAACAGGGGCGACATTTAGGCTACTAATAAGTTATATATATATATATATATATATATATATATATATATATATATACATATTATTATATATATATATAGTAGTATATAAGACCAGATTATAATGAGAACCAATCCTATAATAGGAACTAGGAACTTATCTGGACTGTCAGATTCAACCCAAAAGGGGCGTAATCTAACGGCTCAATTAAATCTGACAAAGTGAATGAGTTTCTCACTCCTCCGCGATTTTCTCAAGCTTTATTCAAGCTTCCTCAATTCAATCAATAGCTCCAATATCAGAAAAAGTTGCAACAATTTACATACTTCTTCAATATTGTGCTAAATTCGCTGCAAAATTTCTCAACGATAGAGGTAAGCATTGAAAATTTCGTATGAATCGATGTTTAGGGTTTAATACTTTTTTCGTCTAATCAAATTATATATCCTAACAATTTGCAGCATATATTTGCAAATTTGTCAATAATTTGGTACATTTTCAGTTTATCTTAGTGATTGCAACTATTTTGATGGTGAATTTAGAAGCTCGTAGTTATGCGAAACTTCAGAGATGTTAGAATTAAATTTGATCTGCAATACTTTGTTAATTAAGGCTCAAATTGTGTTTCTTCATATTTTTTAGTTTGTGCTTTTTTGTGAATTTTGATGCTAGAATCTTTTGAAAATTTCAGTGGTTTGTTTAAATAATTTCGTGTGTTTCGGTGTTTGTCTAAGGAATTTATATTTTAGTTCAATAATGTGTTCTTCTACAGTGATACTTCAGGATCATTTCCTATCAATTTGTAGCTTAGATTTGCAAGTTCGTAAATAATTTGTTGCGAAATCTCAATTCAATGGTTGCATATTCAGTCGAAATCGGATAATAGCTCTGATTTTGAATTATTCAATTATAATTATGATGCTGGAGTTAGATTATTGAAAGTATAGTTATATTGATTTTGCGATTTTAGTTGAATTAGATTTCTAAACTTTTTCATCTAGCTCGTTATCAACTGGATTTAAGCTATTCAATTCAGATTTTACTTAAACAATCTAGGTTTATAAATCTAGCTCGTTCAAGTAAGCCAAAATTCATGAATAGAAAAGAAGTAGATCAAAATGTGTTTTAAGTAAACAAATTTGTTTTCAAAAGTAAACTGTTTTTTTTTAAAAGTATAATGCGTAATAGATATTTTGATGTGTAGGCGTCGTTCGAAGTGCGCCTATGTTAAAAGCATGTGGTGAATATGTTTGGCACTCATAGGAAGTGGGAATTGACATAATACGATAAGGGACACGATTAGGGACAAGGAAAGTAGGGAGTCGCCAACAGGTTTTTAAGGAACTTGTAAACCGTTCACGGATTATAAAAAGACAACCACGAATAAGGGACAATGATAGACAACAACGATTGACCCGTGAAGGTTACATCCCATTCATAATACATGAGATTACTAACTCCATATGGTTCGGAACCACGAAAGAAGGATCGGAGATGATGGTACGAAGTGAGTCATGGAGTCACATTCGCCCGTATTGGCCTCTACTCGATTCTTATAGTGAAAAGCATTCCTGCGATCTCAAAGACATAAAAACCAAAATATTCAATTTGGTGCAAACTATTATTAAGCTAAATTGGTTAAATATTAATGCAACATATAATTCTAAAATATTTGTGATCACTTGATTAAACAACAAGATTAAAAAGGAAACTAAACCGGTTGTCCAAATTATCTTATTAGGCGTGATTTTCAATTACATATTTCCTTTAAACATGCAATATGGTGATCAATAAAAAATATAATAGAATAAACATTAATATTGGAAGCAATTTAACAATAATAGTGTTAGTCAAATCAAATAATAATAATAACAACCCTAATCATGATACTAGCAATATTAAAAATAAAATAAGAGTAATTAAATTAATTAATTACTCACATTCTGCGCGTTCCTTTAAATTGCTACATCATGAATAAACTGTTAGTAACTTCAATAAAAAAATATAAAGTAAATGAAAATTAAATTAAATAAAAAGTAGAGTTGATTTGGTCCAAACCCTCAGTTATTTGTACCTTTCACGCCTTGGTTTAAGGACGGAACCTCGGGTTAAGTATGGACTCCTTGGAGTGCTTAGGGGAATTGTTATGGAAAAATAAGGAGGCTAGAAATTAGGTTAAAGATGGAGAAGAGAATGATTTTTGGTGTAAGGTGAGAGAGAATGATTATTGGTGCCCCGAACTGCAGAAAGGGGGGTTCTATTTATAGGGAAAATGAGCAGAGTGAACACGCGGAACCCTAAAAAGATAAAAACCCTAAAAAATAATACCATGTCACGGCAAAGAGCACCGTGACACGGTGACAGGCACCGTCAAACGGGGGAAGATCCCGTGACACGAGGAAAAACTGAGCGACGCGGGAAATAATTAGGTTACGGGAAGTGAAAACGTGTTTAGGGATTACGCGGAGAAAAACGGAGAAATCCCGTGTCACGGGATGTGCACCGTGACACGGGAAGAACGGCATTGTCCACCGTGACACAGTGCAGTATGTCGTGTCACGGTGTAAAAAGTACGCGGAAATTACACGGAATATCCCCGTGTCACGGAATGGGCACCGTGACACGGGAAATTGCACCATGACACGGTGCAAAATCCCGTGTCACGGGAATAAGCCCCGTGACACGTCAGCTTTTGCCGCGTCGCGGCATTTTTGCTGCTGCGCGGTAATTTCAGTTTTTTACCCGTTTTTAAAATAATCATAACTTTTGATCCGTATCTTGGAATAAGACATATAATATATCATTGGAAAGCTTATCAAGTCTACTTTCCAACCTAATTGAAATCAAGTCAAAATAATATGTAGATTTTAAGATATGGCCGTTTTAGTGGAAGGGTGTCGGTTTTAGGCCGAGTTTAGTGTTTTGCTCATATCTTTTTCGTTATAACTCGGAATTGGGCTTATGATATATGGTTGGAAAGCTTATTTAAAGGCCTATCCAACAAAATAATAATTGGATCAAAATTGTATAGCCATAAAATCAGTTTCTCTCAGTTTTGCGATGTGGAAATGAAAAGTGGAAAATAGGTTATGGTTTAGGGAAATGAGCTAGAAATTGGATTGGTTCATGAAATATATTGGATAGAACATGGATTTAAGCACTCCAAAGATTAAATACTCAACTCGACCAATAATGGCGGTGAAGGTTGTTCATCATCGGGTTTGGTTTTGGGGAGACATTTTTAGGTGTCTACATGATGCACAATAATTGTTCGGCAAAGTGCTCCGACATAGTCTGCTTGTTGATTTTCATCAGATTGATCCTATGGAGGAGTTTAAAATTATTGTTTGCGTTGAAGAGGAACTTGGATTGCAAATGTATTTGGAGGGGCTAATTTACATGCACCAATATCCTATCCTACTTCCCATTATTTTAGTTGTCAATTGAGAATTGAGCTCTACAATCATGGTTAGTTAGTTGGCCTGTACAATCCTTATTGGATCTACTATTATTCTTCTCTAGTCTCACTATATTAAGGATAGTAGAATGTTGTGAAGGTTCTGGTGGCCATATACCTTATTGGCACTATAAAGAATTGGGACATCAGGAACTTATATGTAGTAAAAAAAATATAACTGCTTAGCTTTCTGCTCTATGACATTGACATTCATGATCGTTCTATATATGATTTTTTGTTAGCTACATGTAATTGTTAGTTTTGATAACATAGAGACCCAAGGGTTAATTAATTATAGGCATTAAATATATATATCTTATTAGGGATTTATGATTGTCCTATAAATAACACTCTCAATCCCTTTTGGTGTCCTGCTTATTTTTACTTTGAAGGAGGTGAATTATTTATATGAAACGTGAGCTATATATTGCATATACAATGTGTGTATATGATTTTATATCTTTTTCATATACTCTTCTAATGATGGTCTAATGATGATACTACATTAGTGGTCTCTAAAAGTAAATTGATGGATCTACATCAATGGTCGTCTTTATAAGCAAATAAAAAATACTTATATGTAAACCTATCGGCTCAATTGGTAGAGCACTATGCAGATGCATAGAGGTGTAGGTTCGATTTCTACATAGGTTATCTCTAAAAGTAAATGTAAAATACTCTAAAGTTATTTAAATTACCTTAAAGGTAAATCAAAACAAACATGAAAAATAATCAAATAAGCATGGTAACTCTAAGTCATTGACTTTCATGTTGCTTCAATGTGAGCCAAATTATAACTTGTTCTACAAACATGAAAAATAATCAAATAAGAAGTATGTAAGGTTTAAGTGAAGACTATAAAATAAAAAGTAAATAAAAAAAATACAAAAAGTAAATTAAAAAACTAACAGTATATCATATAATTTGACACAAAAGTATGTGGAGGCTAATCAGCTGACATCAAACACTAACTTATTTGTTGTGGCAATAAATAATAGATGTATTCATGTATAAAAAACTTCTGTTTCATATTAATAATAATAATAAAAAAAAAAACCAAAAGTAAATAGATACTGTTAAAAAGTAAATAAAAAACACTAAAAAGTAACAAGCAATACATATTGACCTGAAAACTTGAAAAACTAAAAGCAATCGGATGTATTTTGTCATCATCAAACCTGAAAACTTCAAAACACAAAATCATCTCATCTTTTCATGATCACAGTTCCAAGATTGATTAGTGACCCAACTTCAGCTCTTTTATTTCTACCTCCAACGTAAAGTAAATATAAAACACTTTAAAGTTATTTAAAATGTCACACAAGTAAATAAAATGATCTTTTGGATAAAGTTAATTCCTAGACCTGGCTGTGCTTTCAGTTAGTCTAGGGGTGTTATTCGTGACACTACAAGTGATGTTCTGCTGGCTACTTGCTGCAGGTTGCAGGGCAGATTTGCAATTGATAAAAGGATCGATTCTAACAGCTTTCTCTACACTCAAAAACTACCTCTAGGAGCTTGCTAAGGGCTGTCAAATGGTACTTTGAAGTGAACTTCATAATTATCTCAAAAGTTGATACAAAATAATAAAAAGTAAATCAATTAATTCCAAAAGTAAATAAAAAATGTCTTAAAAGTAAATAGAAAAACTAAAAAGTACGAGTAAATCAAAATAGCTCAAAAAAAAAAACAAAACAAAAGTAGATCAAAGTATCTCTAAAGTAAATCATAACTACTCAAAAGTAAACAAAAAACACTAAAAAGTAAATAAAAATATTATAACAGTTGATAAAAAAAAATTAACTCAAAATAAATACAAATATTTCAAAAGTGTCTCTACAATAAAATGATTTATTAAAAGAACCTACGTGGGATTCGAACCCACATCTTTTGTGCACATGCACAATGCTCTACCAATTGAGCTAGTAGGATATTTTAGGGTAAGAATAATAAGTCGATGCCAAACAACAATAAAGATGTTCAATGTTCCTGTCTTCATAGCCTGACCTACAAATTAGCCTCAACAGTTTGCTGCCAAGATGTGCTTAACATGTTCAATATTCAAGCTGAACTATAAGTGATCAAACATGAAGAAGAATTGACTCTTGATGATTCCTTTCTTGTGGCCAAAAAAGAGTATTCTAGGCTGCAACAACAAGTTTAGACGCAAATTTGGGTTTACCAGTATCTAATTCTAATTCCTACAAGCGAGCAACTAGCTACTATATCTATACAAGGTTATCACTTAAACAATATTATATGCAATCTTACTTAAAGCCTAATAAACACATAGCAATCATCACTGTTCTAGCATTTTTTTGGTTCACCTTGAATTACATGACCCACGAAATACACCAAAAAAGTCTATACACACAACAACACTTCACAGCCCCACAAACATGCCACTAAAACCCAATAACTACCTCATGAAATTAAGAAATAAACTTACAAAATTATAGTTGTTGAGTCTATTTCATTCAAAAAAAAAATACAAAAAGATTTTCCTCTTTAAGGCTACACTTGTAGCAGTGCTAATAATCATTTCCTTTGAGTTGTATGTATAGAGCACGTTGTCATTCACTAGTGCCATTTGAACCGGAGATTGAGAAGACTATTCCAAGATTAAGGGTTGCTAGGCGATCTTTGAGCTCTAGCATTTCAAGTGAGGAAGAACTGCAACAAGAGGAACAAGCAAGAATGGGAGAGAATCCGAGAGTGGCATTGAAAGAATTGGGGATTTCCGGTGCATATAGATTTGAGAGTGGAATTGCTCCTCCTACAACACCGGCAAATGATTTTGAAATTAGGTCGGCTATGATCACTTTGATAGAGAGGCGACAATAGTGAAGCCAAGCATGAGAGTTTGATAAGTGACTTTTATGTCACTTTTAGGGGTGTTTATTGAATACTTTTCCGGCTTATTTCAATAATTAAGCTCATTTTATCCTTTATTTCTATTATTTTGCTTAATCTCGTCTTTTATCTTTTTATTTGAGTATTTTGTAATTTTTAGTTTAATTTAGATTAACTTAGTTTTATTAATTCCTAGTTTCTCTCTTTTTATTTATTTTTCTTTTAGTTTCTAGTTTGTTTTCTTTATTTTATGTTATTTCATTTAATTCTATTATTTATTTAGTTTTAGCATTTTATTTTACTTTATTTATCTTATTTTATTTTACTTTATTTATCTTATTTTATTTTATTTTATCTTTTGATAATCCCCTCGTGTTGTTTTTGGTTGTAGGTGTTTTCGGGTCCTTGGTCGATCGGGTTCAAGGTCCGAGAATTGAGTCAAACAACATGCTCCAAGCTTCCACACACCAAACAACCACCAAGCCCTGCTCCCTGCTTTCCCCCAACAACACCAACACAAACAGCCCCAGCAACCCGCAGCTCACAAACCGCCAACAACCACCAGCTCCACCACTGCTGTCGCCACCACCACACTGCCACAGCAGCCACCCAAACCACATCAACCAACCAATCCTCTGCTCCCTCAATTCATCAAACGCTCCCACCTATCACAGCCACATCAATTCCGCAACCACCTGCGAACCTCCACCATCAACCGCTCCCCTGCTCCCATAAACCGCACCTCTCACCAGCCACAACTACAACCACCAGCACCTCACCTCCAATACACCAACACCCAGCAACTCGCAGCTCACAAACCGCCAACAACCACCATTAGCCTCCGTATCCACCACCAATCTGCAACCAACAACCACTATCAGCCCACCACAACCGCACCAGCACCTTAACTCCATTTCACAACAGCAGCCACATCACCAATTTATAGCAACAAATCAGCCACCAATTGCAACCCCAAATCGCCCAAGCAACATCCCCAATTCAGAGCAAATGGCAATTAATCAAGTTCGAGCAAACCAAAGGAGTTCAGTCGAAGTTTGAGTCAGAAACTTTTGAGGTTTTGTAATTTGAAGAGGTGTGGTCGAACACACCCATGGTTCGACCGAACCAACCCCGTAGTTCGGCCGCACCAACCCGAGGTTTGATCGAACCTTTTCACGAGCATCACACGTGATTTTTATGAGACGGCCACAATTCCTTCAATTAATCCAAAGGCCGAGAATCTAGTGATGCTAGATGATGATGATGTTGATTTACGGTGGTGATTATGATGATTGGTTGCGGTTGACAATGGTGAATGAGAGCAGCAAGTGAAAGGATGAAAGGGGTGGAATTGGTGGGTCTGACGGGTTTAGGGGAATTTTGGGGGGTTTCTTTTTCCATTTCTTTTTCTTTTATTTTATTTTATTTTAGTTTTGTTTTTGTATTTAGTTTTATTTAGTTTTATTTATTTTATTTTATTTTTGTTCAACTTGTATTATAAATACCCCCTTTGGGGTTATTTTCTAAAAACTTTCAATCAACATTTTATTTTAGATAGATTAGATTAGTTTAGCCTTTATTTTCTCTCTCTTAGGGTTAGTTTAGGAGTAGTGTAGAGAGAGAAAGCTTGGATTTTCATGGAGTTTTTGAGAGGTTGAAGAAGCAACTTTGTGGAACTTCTTCTCATCTATTCAATAAGCATTTTCTAACTTTCTCTCATCTTTATTTCTTTGCTTAATTCTTAGTTTTTGCTTTTTGTTTGTTGATTTGAGTAGATTAATTAGTTTGTTTGTTTAATCTTATTTTTATTATTATTTTACCTTGTTTCCCATGTCTTTCTTCATTATGTTAGCTTAGGTCTTGTTCTAGGGAATTAGATGAAGGTTATATTAATCAATTGAATGATTGATTGTGATTAGTATGAAATTGTTTCTTGATTATTGTGTATGGGTGATGTTTTTATGGATTATAATCTTTCTAGCTAATCGATTCTATGCTCTTAATTGTGCTTTCAATCAAATGTGCGAGAGTGAGTTGGTTGAGAGCCCTAAATTCTTCCATACCTTTGCTAGGCTAGTTGCACGAGAGTGAATTAGTTTAGTAGGATAATTAACATGCTTAATTGTGCGAGAGTGAGTTAAATGTGTTGATGTTCCTAATCGAGGGCATTTTCATCTAATTGTATGATGTTGAATGCATTGATGTAATTGGATTCCACTTTCCCTAGTTTTAGTTATTTGCTCTTAGTAGTATTTGGTTTAATCTCTCTATATCTCACAACCTTTCCTAGTAGTCTAGTTGGCACAAATTAATGCACTTAGTCCTTTTGGGTTCAACCCTTTACGTGCCACTAATTAGTTTAGTCTAAGTTTAGGTATTATAAATTTCTAATTTGGTTAGGGTTAGTAGTCCCAACGACCTACTTCCACCTTCGACCAGAGCCCAATAAATCATCTCAAGGAATTTGAAAAATATTGCAACACTATCAAGGTGAACGGAGTTTTCCAAGAATTCATCCGCCTCAAGCTCTTTCCCTTTTCTCTCATTGGGCGTGCTTTGGAATGGCTAGACAAGGAGGTTAAGCCGAATTCTCTAACTACATGGATGAGGTTACAAAATAATTTCTAACTCGTTTCTATCCACAAAAGAAAACAGCGAAGGCAAGAGCTTTGATTCAAGGTTGCAAACAAAAGCCAAGTGAGAGCCTCTATGAAGCGTGGGAGAGATATATGGAGTATCAAAGGGAGTGTCCTCACCACGGAATTCCAACCTATCAAATTATTCAAATTTTCTATGGAGGCCTAAGTCCCCAAGGTAAGTCATGCCTAGATGGAGGAGGCGGAGGTCCCATCATGAATAGGACGGAAGAAGAAGTGGTGGACATCATTGAGGATGTTGTGAGGTACTATAGAGATTGGCAAGATGATGAGAGAGAATCAACTAGCAAGAGTAGCTCTTTGGTGTACTCGGTTGATCATTTAAATGCAATCAACAATCTCTCCTCACAAATGACAAACTTGGGGAAGGAAGTGAGTGCAATCAAGGAAAAATTGGAGAGTTCTTCTTCCCAAGCTCCAAGTCTTCCCTCCCAATTTAAGGGGAGAGGTACTCCTTCTAACTCTCATCCCCCTCCTTCTTCTAGTAACATGCCTAGTGGTTGTTTGTTTTGTAATGTGTGTGGTTCATATGATCATGATTCTAGTAAATTCCCTCATGCTTTTCTGGATGATAATGATGATTTTGATAATAATGAGAGTGAACATATGAATTATGTGTCAAACAATAATAATGTGCAAAGTTTTGATAACCAAAGGGGTCAATGGAATATGAATTACCAAAATCATGGTAATTTTGACAACTATAACCTAGGTGGTGGTTATAGGAACCAAGGGAACCGAGGTTCTCGAGGTAACTATAACAATCAAGGTTATAGTGGCCAAAATCAAACCAAAATTATGGTAATCAAAACCAAGGTTATGGAAATCATAATCAAGGTGGTGGTAACCATAATCAAGGTTATGGTCAAAATCAAAATAGGGGTAATTGGAACAATCAAGGGAGAGGCAATTTTCAAAATAATGCTCAAAGAGGCCCTCCTCCCGGATTTTCTCCGAAGACTCAAGTTAATAATTCCTATTCACAACCCTCTTTTCTATGACTAATTTGGAGGAAATCATTGAAAATCAAACAAAGCTGTTGTGCACTTACATGGCCGTAAGTGACAAGAAATTCAATGAGGTGATGACTCATAATAAGATGCTTGAAAACCAAATTTCTCAACTTGCTAATTCTTTGAAAGACCATGCTAGTCCTTCTTCTTTACCTTCCCAACGCTTATATCCCAAGAGACCCGTAAATGCTATTGTTACAAGAAGTGGTAAGGTTCTTGAGGAGAGTTTGCCTAGGAAGAGTGGAACTAAGGAGGTCCCCAAGGAGGTCTTGGAAGAGGATGAGAAAAATGGTGCATCTTTGAGTGAGGTTGTGATTGAGACACCTAGAGAGGTGAGAGTAGAGAAAGAAATTGTGAAACCCAAGCTTCCATATCCACAAAAATTCATGAGACATAAGTTGGATGAACAATTTGGAAGATTTATTGACATGCTTAAGCAACTTCATCTTTCTCTACCTTTTACCGAAGTTGTTACCCAAATGCCTAACTATGCAAAATTCCTCAAAGACATTTTGAGTGGTGGGAGGACTTATGATGTGGTGGACACGGTCAACTTGACCGAGAATTGTAGTGCAATCATAATGAACAAGATGCCACCCAAGTTGAAAGATCCCGGAAACTTCTCAATCCCTTGTGCCATTAACAAGATGCAAATTGATAATGCCTTATGTGACTTAGGAGCTAGTTTTAGCTTAATGCCATATTCGATTTATCAAAGACTTGAGGTAGGGGAACTTATACCTTCCAAAATTACCTTGCAATTGGCCGATAGGTCAATTAAGATTCCTAAGGAAAAGGTTTAGGATGTTCCTTTGAGAGTAGGGAAGTTTGTGATCCCGGTAGATTTTGTGGTTCTTGAAATGGATAAATATGCTACCATTCCCATTATTCTTGGTAGAACTTTTCTTTCTACCTCGGGTTCTATGATTGATGTTAAGATTGCAAAGATTTCACTCAAGGTAGGAGAAGAGGTCATTGAATTTAACTTGAATGAAAGCATGAAGTATCCATGTTCTTCCTTAGAAAATTGCATGTTGATTGATTCTCTTGATCTTGTTGTATCTTCCATGCATGAGCACTTGCTCACTTCTAATGATCCTCTTGATAATGTCTTTTTGAACAAGGATAAGATAGGTGCTCCTTTCAAGGAAGTTGCAAGGTATGAGGATTTGCTAAATAGAAGCATTGAGGAAGTGGACGAGAATATGTGCATGAATATCTCAAGCAAAGAAGCTTTGCAATCCGTCACTTCAAAGGAAGTTAAATGTGTACCAATGGTTGAGCTCAAACCTCTTCCATCACACCTTAGCATCAAGGGATCAAGAAAGAGCGGTCCCAATTCGGCCAAGAGTGCTTTTCCAAATGATTTTATAGAAGTCTCAATGAAAGATTCTCCTTCTCCGTTCAAGGCCAATGTCAATCGTCTAATGAATTATTTCGACGATGCTTTTATTGGTTTTGTTCACTCATTGTTTCTCCGATAACCACCTTAATTGGTGGAGGCAACCCGGTTTTCTAATTTTTTCTTTGATTTTACAATTTTCTATACTTCCTCCTTTGAGAACTTTTCTTATTTCTCTTTATTTTTGTTTGTTCTCTTGATCCTAGGTACCATGAGATTGGTTTAGAGAAAATTTCCAACAATTGTGGTGCTACTTCAAGATTTCATGAGGTTTGGTTAAGCTTAGAGGAAAGGGTTCGTTGAGGGTATATGTTCTTGTGTTTGCATTCCCATCGATATTTATTTATGTTTAAACATATTTTGGATTGTTTCTTATGAAATTTTTGAGTACTTGATCATGACTTCGATAGGGACGGTGAGAATGCAAACACGAAAGCATCATTAAGGGTGTTTCTCCTTTTAGAGCCTTCCCGAATTGCATGTGGTGCGCACGCACCAGGCTGCGCGCATGCACCACAAAGACTACTTGCGGGCGCGGGTGTCTGCATCTAAAAAAACTCCAAATCCGACCAGGAATTCCTCGCGGTCTGGCCGCGGGTTAGGTACCGCGGGCGCGGAGATTTCGGGAGCGGGCGCGGCCTTCTGTTGCGCGCACGCACTAGCTGGTAGCCCTTATAACCCCTAAACGCACCCTACTCTTTCATTTCTATCATTTTTCCCTCCTAAAACCCTATACCCTCTCTTGCAAAATCAAACCTATTTCACCTCTTTTGCTATTATTTCAACATTAATTATAATTTCCACATCAAGTTTTCAAATTTCAATCCCAAATATTTCAGATTTTCTACCCCAATTCAATAAAAAAATTAGGACTTTTTCAAATATTTGAAGTTTTATGTTGAGGTTTGGAGCTTGTTTTTGAGAGTTCTACTTGTTCTTACATCTTCATTTTGGGCATTTTACAAGCATTTTAAGACTTCATTGAGGTATGGTTTCTTATTTTCTAGTCATCTTCTTCCTCTTTGTTCAAGCTTGAAACCCTTGTTTTACTTTCATGGTGGAACTCTATGGTTAGTTCTTTTCACTTGAAATTTGTGTTGAATGATATCATTGAGTGTTGAATTGAAGCTTCTTCATGATAAATGTGTAAACTTTGATTGAATTCTTGAATAGCCATTGTTGGCTATTTTCTCTCTCATGGGTATTCTTTATGATGGTTTTATATCTTTGAAAATTCAATGCTTGAGATTATTTTGCTCAATTTGACTCATGATTTCGTCTCTTATGTTCAATTTTGCCTTTAATCCATGCTTATTTGTTTCAAATTCACGATTTTATAATAATGGCATTGTTCATTTGTTACCATCTCTTGCTTCTATTGTGAGATTATTTCATTTTGTGCTTGATTCTTGAACAATAACTTATGCTAATTTAAGTCTTGAAACCTTGTAGATGGCCACACTCCGTCATAAGAAGCGAGCTAGGTCAAGTTCAAGCAAGCCTAGGCATGTTGTTCCACCTCCACCCGAGGTTGAAGAAACTTATGGCATTGAATTTTCAAAAGAATCACATTGGGATTGTTTCAAGCGTCTATCCAAGAAGAAGCTTAGACCAATGAGATTCTACAATCAAGCAACAACCAAGTTTCTAGGGATTGATAAGGATGTTTGCCTTCTTGCAGAGGGCCTTGATCTTTTAGAGTTTTTGGATTTGAGTGCCCCTACTTATACTAGGGTGACTTATGAATTCCTTTCTTCTCTTGAAGTTTTCTAAGAACCGGGTGCAAATTACTCAAAGATTTTGACTTTCCAAATCTTTAGCAATGATCACTCATTGACGGATGCTCAACTATGTTCATATTTCAAGTTTCCTTGGGCCGAGGATGCGGATCATTGTATCTATTCGGTACATAGTAGAATGACAAGTGATCATGGATATGATGAGCAACGTTGGTGGAGGAGTATCTCGGAGGAAGGAAAGTATGACCCTCAAACTTCCAAGTCCGCTTCCATGATTCATCCGGCTATGCGGTATTTTAACCGAATCCTCACGTACGCTCTTTGCTCCAAGGACTCTTTTGGAGCTATCTTCCGTGAGGAGCTTTGTTGGTTGTAGATAGCCGACCAAAACGACTTTGAGATTGAGTCGGTGGATTTCACAGAGCCTTTGATTACTCGATTCTTGGATATTCGTGATGGAGCTAGTTTGCCTATCGGGGTGTATCCAATTGGGTGGGATGATTTCTATCCTAGCTCTTTGCATTAATGATGACTACAAGACTTTTATAGATGAGCTTCCTCCGATTATCGATCCTCGAGAAAAGTCTCCCTCTCATTTCCTCAACATCTCCGCCCATGTGAATCAAAAGTTTCTCGATCGAACTAGGAAGGATGATGTTTTCATTTGAAAAGTTTTTCGGTTTAAGGAATGGTTCCTCATCCCATGCAAGGAGGCAACTACCCGGCTCGAGGAGAGAGATTCCTTGTCTTAGAGGCCCCCGATGCGAGATATTAATCCTTCTATCCGACGAAGGACAAATTGTACGAGAGGTCGTTCAACCAATGCTTTCTCATCGAATGCTCATTCTCTTCCCCTGGTTGAACCGGGAGGTACACCTATTCTTTCCCCCTATCCTACTCCTTCTACTTTTGATATGTCAACCATTCATGCCAAGCTTGATTATATTGCCAACATGTTGTACTCCATGCCTTCTATGCAACCCCTTTCTCTTGGTTATGACTACCATATGTATCAATTATATGATTTGCATGTTCGGAGGGGAGATCCAACCTTATCTCAACTACCCCTATCTCCCGGTCCAACAAGGACCTGTCCCTCAATGGGAGCCTTTTGATCGTACTATGGGTCCTAGACCTTGTTACCCTTATTAGGAGGGCCCCCATATTCACCCTATTTCTATCATAGGCACTACCCCGAGCACTTACGACTATGGAGGCCCGATGGTTGTGATTATGCTTATGATCCTGCTAATCCTTCGCCTTTTCCGGACCCTGAGACTTTTGGTAGGTGGGGTAGGTCAGATGAGCCAGTCTTAGATGATTGGTCTCATTATTTTGAGGTTGATAGAATTAGGAGGGAAAGTCGATTAAGGGGTAAGGCTCCCATGGAGGTGAGCAAGATGGCAAGCTCTAGTCATTTGATGGAGACCAGTGAGGGGAGTTCACATTCTACCCCTTACCATAGTGCGAAATGATACTACCATGCCCCCCCTTTCCTATGTGCTTTATATGATATTTCTCTATTGCCTATACGTCCTTACGTTTAGAGTTGGGGGGTGGCCCATTTTAAGATTGGGGGTGTTTTATGTCGTTTGTTGTTGTGCTTCGTTGTTTCCCCCCTTGATTTTGTAGTTCATTCCTGGTCTCGTAGGCTTTTGGTATCGATCTCTGAGTCCTTTGGTTTTATGATGATTATGTTGTGCTTTTGCTGATTTCTCTGCCCGGCTATTGGCCTTGTTGTTTGATTCGTTGATCGTTGTCTGATGAGTTTCTCTGTATCTCTGTTATGATGATTCCTGTTGATGATTATCCGATATCTTGTTTCCTGTTACTGTTTCGGTCTGATGTCTCATTGGACACTATTCCTATTGCTATTACTACTTGCTTTTTCTTTATTTTCATAGTTTTATTTTCTTTATTTTCTTCTTTTATTTTGTTTGGAAGTTACTAACAATTTTATTTGTATATAGTTCTTATTTTCTCACCTTTCTCTATTGCTTATGCTTTGGATTTCAACAATTCGTAAGGTGCTCTTTCACCTTGATTATGTAGCATAGCTTTGGCGCCCGGTGATACGTCCAATTTATATAGTGTTTTACCCCCCGTCCCGTGGTCATAATTAGTAGTGTTTTTGTCTCTTTAGAGCCATTTTTATTACTAATTTGTGTTTTCTAGTGTTTTTGTAGTTTTGCTTGAGTTTTGTAGGAAATTGCACATTTGGAGCATTTTTCGGGTTTTTCACGAAGCAACTACGAGCATTAGGAGGACACGACCGTTTTTGAAGCCCAAGACCGGTTAGAACCGGTGATTAAGGGCTCGGTATGTGATACCGAGGCATATGGATAGAGTATTCAAGACCCGAAGAGGAAATCCGGATTGGGCTGAAGAATCGAGCCCAATCGAAGTCCAAGCCTCGAAGAAGAAGTCGAGCCCGATCGGGCAAGCTTACGCCCGATCGGGCGGGCGCGCACAAAGAAGCAGCACCAAGAAGGCCCGCCCGATCGGGTGAGCGTAGGCTCGATCGAGCGCGGAGCCCCAGGAAGGACGAAGAAAAAAAGGCGGGCCCGATCTGGCGCATGTTTTTTTAGAGACCTGATTAGTTTTCGTTTAAGATTTGTTTTAGGGATGTTTAAGTACGATTTTTTGGTACGTAAGGGGGATTACCTTCTCGTTTTAGATTTTCTCTCTCTACTTACAATATTTTCTCTCTCTTAAACGCTCTCAACTTTGTTCTTAACTCCATTCCTTAATCCAGAGTTCTTTTGGTAACAATTTCTTCTCTTTTAATTTTAGTTATTATATTTAATTCTTTCATTATGTCTTGTTTTATTGATTTGTTTAGTTTAGATTTAATTATGCTTGAGTAGATTTATTTCTAGGGTTTATGGGGATCTAATAAATAAGATGAAGGGGTAATTTGTGATTGTTGATTATCAATGCTTGATTAATATCCTATTGATTGATTTAATGCTATGCAATTAGGTTTGGCCAGATTTAATTGTATGAGTTTAGCAATATTAATTAGAGATTCGACAGATGAGAATTGATGTTTAGGCTTAGTTTTAATAGGCGGACTAATTTATAAATGGTTAAGTCGAGATTCGACAGATGAGATTTAATACCGGTAAATTAACTCTGTGATTATAATACGTAGCGAAAGCCCTTTATAATCTGATTAATTGATGCTTGATGATTGCTTATTATGATTTTCCCTGGAATATTGTTTATTAGTGAACCTATGCCCTAGGTTTCCCTTCATTGATTTATACCCTTTTTATTCCCTTCCTACTCTTACTTCTAGTATTTAATTACCTTTTTACAATAAATTGTTACTTGATAATTTAGATTGCATTTAATTAATTAGGAGTAAATTGACTTGTTTCCCTGTGGTTCGACCCTTCTTCCCTATCTACATAGTTAGTGGATTTAGGTTTATTTTTTATTAGGTGATTTGCCCGATCGGGCGCGCCTAAATAATCCGGGCATTATAATCTCTTTCTCCCCCTTTCTTTTCTTTTTCTTTCTTACTTCTTCTTCTTTATTCACATTTTCTCTCTCTAAAACCTCCATTTTCAAACCCCCAAAGTCACTTTCTTTTCAAGATCTTCTCAAATTCATCCATCAAAACCCAATTTTTTTTTTACATATTCTTAATCCTCACACCTTCCTCTACATTTTCCACCAACTTTCTCCCACTTTCTCTCAAAATATCTTAAAACCCGTAGAGAGAGAAAGCTTCAATACCCAAATTTTTCACTACAAATGGCTTCCAAACGATCTAGACAACAAAGGGGTGAAAGTTTGAGGCAACAATAACCAATGGTCGACCCAGAGCTTCAAATATCGGGATGGAAGGAGGTTGTTATCACCTCAATGGAGCAACGGGCTAGGATGCTCAACCTCATCGAGAGGCAGGTAATCTCTACTCGTTTCGTTCATCATCCTACATTGTCTAGGCTAGGTCTTGATAAACCCGTAAAGAAATTGTGTAAGGGTGTAGGAATGAGTGGTTTCTTCCAAATGCAACATGATACTTACGATTATTTGACATTAGAATTTATTTCTAGTTTCAATGTTATTAAAATGAATGCTTTAATCACTCATGTACAATTCCGATTGCTAAACAATGATGTGCGATTAACTCTATAAGAATTTGGTAAATTATTTAAGCTTAAATCTGACAAACCTATCGAACCCTCCCAAGACCACATTGCCATGGTCTACAAGAGACTCAACGGGGAGGGTTTGCTTAACCTCCAACACGCCAAAGGGACGTGGATTCAACATCCCGTCCCAAAGTTTTGGCAAAGGTTTGCCGGCCTCACAATCTTTGGGAGGCATGAACCGGCAAACGTCAGGAGGGATGAACTTGAATTGTTGGCTTCTTATTTGATTCCTAACGCTGAGAAATTAAACATACCACATAGGATAGCCCAACACTTTCAAAGGGCGGCCAATGCGGCCGAATCGGGTAGGTCTAGGGCGCCTATCTACTTTGGGGGGTTGGTGACCCATATTGCTGTTAAACACCTAGGATGGAACCCAACCGGGCATAGGAAAGTAGAGGGTTCAACCCTCATGGACCTAGCTTACTTAGGGGCCCTAAACTGGGTGCAACCTATGGGTGGTGAGACTTGGTGGATAGTCCACCGGGAATCGGGTAGGAGAGACCAAGCATTTACACTACCCAACCCCGTCTTGACCAAATTTGAGAAGGGGAAGCCTTCTTACACTTTCGAGATAAACGGTCAAGGTGAGGTTCAAGAACCTCACCCTTCACCAAAACCCGACCATTCCCCCCAACACCATTCACCACACTACCAACCACCACCCCAACCCTTCACGTATGACATGCCCACCTCCTCCGTCGATTATAACATCGACCCCCATGCCCCTTATGACTTTTCAGCTTTTCGGAGCCAACTTGACCGTATTGAGAGGGGGCAAGGGGGAGTAGAGGGCATGGTGCAAAACCTAGACTCTAGGTTAGGCACTTTGGATAGGCGGTTAGGTGACATAGAGAGGAACCTCAGGAGGGTTTTATACCCCATGTACGATGACTATGCACGCCGAGGGGCTATTCCCCCCGAGGCATTAGTTCTTGACTGGTTCCAATACCCCCAAGGAGGGTATTCCACCCCCGGAGCTTTTGGTACATATGTGGACTACTCTTCAGTCCATGGATATGGGGGTGATGCTCCTTTTGGGGGTATGGGGAGAAATGTAGACCCTAACTACTTTGCGGGTGGTTCGGGCTACGGTGGTGCTGGAACGAGCCAGGGTGGTGCTGGCTCGAGTTATGGAGGAGGCTACGAGAGGATGGATGATGATGAGGAGTAGCTTCTCCTAGCTACCCTCCCAAGTCAATGAGGGCATTGCTTGATTTGGCTTGGGGGAGATTTTTTGTATATATGGTAACTCTTTCTCTCTTTTCTCTATTTATTGCTTTTCTAGTATAGTTTTTATTGCTTTCTAGTGTAGTTTTTATTGCTTTCCTTTATGAAAAAATACAAAAAAATTGAAAAAAATATTCAAAAATACGTTCCAATGAATTGTAAATCATGCTTCCCTGTGTCCCATACTTAGAAAATATTGTTTTGATTCTTGGTACATTATAATGAGCTTTGTGAATTTGTTGATCATGATTTGAAGTTTAATTGTTTGGATTCCTAAACATGCATCAATTTTTCCAACTATTTTTGAATATAGTGCTTGACTAGTTGATTTGGTTAGGAATGTGTGATAGTTCCTGATATGTCAAGGAATTTGAGTATTGGTTTGCAACTATTAGTAATGTTTGTATGAATCAATATTATGCACATTGAGGAGGAAGAAGGCATTTGTTCTCTTAGGTAGCCTTCAGACGATATTAGATACATTTGTTCCCTTCTTGTTACCCATGTTGTTGCTTGTGCCCTTTTATTGTTTATTTAGCCACATTACAAGCCTATATGAGCCCCATTGGTTACTAGTTCCAAGCTTGGCTTGGGGGAGCAATTATTTGGTGAGGTGAGGGAGTTGTGGTGTGCATATCATTTTCACAATATGGGAATAAAAGAAGAGTGATTGTTTTTTGATATTTTGATTGGAAAATATTGATGTTTTGTGTTTCAAAGTTGAAAATTTCCAATATGAGGTAAAAAGAAAAAAGAGAGCAAAGAAAAAAATGAAGTTTTTTCAAATGTTCAAATGTTCTATTTGAAGGTTGCTCAAGAAAAAAAAAAAGAAAAAAAAAAGGTTCAAGTTTGAAAAAAAAGAAAGAAAAAAGAATAAGTAGTTCAAAGTTTGTTTTAATTCACTCTATTTCATATTATCATACTTTGTGAGTGAATATGTAAGTGTTGGGATTATGTTGTGTATATGATTGTTTGGTGAATTTTTGTGGAGTTGAGTTGTGATTGGAGATGTTTTGTTCATCACTTGTTGTGACCTTGGGTTTTATTAGGATATGGCTCCCTTAAGCATGGCTTTACTCTCACATTTTCCTAAATTTATCCTACCCTTTACCCTAGCCTTACATTACAAGCTTTAAAGACCTTCCAACCTTTGTGTATAAGAGTTGTATGAATGTGAAAATGTTGTTTATCAATGCAAGTTATGATTTGACATATTTCAAGTCAACTAGTAGGTTGAGCGTTCATTGTTTTAAACACACGAGAGTGTGAGTTGGGAGGGCATTGTTCACGAATAAAGGGGTTGGTTGGAGAGCGATCGAGTACATCTTTTACTCGCCACATAAATGAGAGTTGAGTGTGTGAGCACTAGTCTTGAATTCTATATGCTCACGTGGTTTGCTCTACTTGACAATTGTCGAGGAGGAAGGATGATTAGATGAATGACATTGATTGACATTAAAGCATGTTCATTAGATTTGCCTTGAATCGTTGTACTTGATTTTGTTTATTTGGGATGAAGCATATTTTATATGTTCGTTGATGAGCTCTTTGCTTAGGGACAAGCAAAGGTTTGGCTTGGGGGAGTTTGTTATGTCCAATTTATATAGTGTTTTACCCCCGTCCCGTGGTCATAATTAGTAGTGTTTTTGGCTCTTTAGAGCCACTTTTATTACTAATTTGTGTTTTCTAATGTTTTTGTAGTTTTTCTTGAGTTTTGTAGGAAATTGCCCATTTGGAGCGTTTTCCGGGTTTTTCACGAAGCAACTACGAGCATTAGGAGGACACGACCGTTTTTGAAGCCCACGACCGGTTAAAACCAATGATTAAGGGCTCGGTATGTGATACCGGGGCATATGGATAGAGTATTCAAGACCCGAAGAGGAAATCCGGATTGGGCTGAAGAATCGAGCCCAATCGAAGTCCAAGCCTTGAAGAAGAAGCCGAGCCCGATCGGGCAAGCTTACGCCCGATCGGGCGGGCGCGCACAAAGAAGCAGCACCAAGAAGGCGCGCCCGATCGGGTGAGCGTAGGCTCGATCGGGCGCGGCGCGCCAGGAAGGACGAAGAAAAAAAGGCGGTCCCGATCGGCCGCGTGTTTTTTTAGAGACCTGATTAGTTTTCGTTTAAGATTTTTTTTAGGGATGTTTAAGTACGATTTTTTGGTACGTAAGGGGGATTACCTTCTCTTTTTAGATTTTCTCTCTCTACTTACAATATTTTCTCTCTCTTAAACTCTCTCAACTTTGTTCTTAACTCCATTCCTTAATCCTGATTTCTTTTGGTATCCATTTCTTCTCTTTTAATTTTAGTTATTTTATTTAATTCTTTCATTATGTCTTGTTTTATTGATTTGTTTAGTTTAGATTTAATTATGCTTGAGTAGTTTTATTTCTAGGGTTTATGGGGATCTAATAAATAAGATGAAGGGGTAATTTGTGATTGTTGATTATCAATGCTTGATTAATTTCCTATTGATTGATTTAATGCTATGCAATTAGGTTTGGCCTGATTTAATTGTATGAGTTTAGCAATATTAATTCGAGATTCGACAGATGAGAATTGATGTTTAGGCTTAGTTTCAATAGGCGGACTAATTTATAAATGGTTAAGTCGAGATTCGACAGATGAGATTTAATACCGGTAAATTAACTCTGTGATTATAATACGTAGCGAAAGCCCTTTATAATCTGATTAATTGATGTTTGATGATTTCTTATTATGATTTGCCCTGGAATATTGTTTATTAGTGAACCTATGCCCTAGGTTTCCCTTCATTGATTTATTCCCTTTTTATTCCCTTCCTACTCTTACTTTTAGTATTTAATTACCTTTTTACAATAAATTGTTACTTGATAATTTAGATTGCATTTAATTAATTAGGAGTAAATTGACTTGTTTCCCTGTGGTTCGGCCCTTCTTCCCTATCTACATAGTTAGTGGATTTAGGTTTATTTTTTATTAGGTGAATACGACTTGAGCCTATCACCCGGTGAGATCTTTCTATATCTCTTCTTTTTCTTTTCTTGGATGCTTAGTGTAGGATTAGCTTTAGGATGAGTTGAATGGTTCGAGGATGTTTGCTTTGTAACACCTAGCGTGTTTGGGGTCATTGGTGTTGTTGCCGAATGACCACTTGTTTGACGATTGGGTATTACTTGTGGTTGCTTGCATTCTTGCGCTTTTCTCTTTTTATTTTGATTTTTTTTAGCTCTCTTCTTTATTTCAAATAAGAAATAAAACATTTTTGAGGATATTCTTTTTCTTTTGGCTTGTTTAGCTCTTTTCTTTGGACATTCTACAAGTCGGAATTTTGCCTTTGCATGTATGCTTTCCTATGTTTTATTGGTGTGCATGCTTTGAGAGTATTTGTGGTTGACTCTAGGATAGGGTATGCTAAGGTAGTGGTTTAGACCTTTTGGGGCCTTGAAGCCGGATTCTTTTGGTTTGTGGTAAGACGGAGTTGCTTCATTTGGTGGATTTGACACCTTTAGTGAGTTTTTGCTACAACCTTGTGAGGATTTTTCTTTTTCAAGCCTTCATCATGTTTTGATTGCGCGACATGGATCCTTGACCTTTTGAAAGAGGAATAAACTAGTTGTTAATTGCCTATCCCAAAATCAAACACTATTTATAAAATCCTAAATCAACCTAAAACAAGTATAGGTAAGTATATGGTCGAACCCAAAGGAGTTAGTTGGTGTTATCTTTAGCCTAAATCAAGCTATTTCGGAGATTGAAGTGAGAAAATGGTTGGTGTTATGATAGAAAAATTAGACTAATCAAGTAGTTCAATAAGCTAAATGCTAGGGATATTGGTTCCACATGCTAATTCAATAATCATGCTAATCGACAATTTCTTCGTTTGATTCAAGCTTTGCAAAGGACAAACAATAGTAGCAATCAAGAGAGTTCAAGAGCTATCTCCTAGAGGCCAAACTATGGGTCACTATGAATGGCTAATCAAGGAAATTCACAATCAAACTCAATCAATTAAAGCAATTCTCAAATTGATGGGTCATGTCATTAAGAAATGCAATGCAATCTAGATTAATCTTATAGGTTGATCATTCCTAATCTAATTAATCACATGAAAAAATATGTCAACCAATTTAATTGCAACAATTCAATCAATCAAACATCATCAACTAGCACAAATTATCAATCAAGCATGCTTCCCCTTCTCCCTAGCAACTAATCTACTCACTAATCATGGTGTAACTCAAGAACAAATCACTAGAATTAGCATTGATCATCATTCTAAATCAAAATCAAGAGAAAGCAATATGAACTACAATATCCAATTCAAATCCAAGCAATACAAACAATCAAAGATGAAACTAAATCAATCAAGTAAGAGATGAACTAGAAGAAGAAAATCTTACTAACATTAATGATTGAAAATGAAGAAATCCAAGCTCAATTGATCCAATGTTGAAATACAAATCCAATACCAAGAACTTCTCCCTAACTTCTCTCTCTAAAATTAAGCTAATGAAAATTATCTAAAAGTTATCTTCAAAAAGGAATTACAAGTGTATTTATAGGCAAAGAAGAAAAACGGGATTCCTGCGCCTTCTCCAATAAACCCCGCGCCCGCGGAAAAATGGGTACGGAACCCATTAAAAACTCCGCGGGCTTTCTAGGCAACACCCGCGTCCGCGGGTCTTCTAGCCCGCGCCCGCGACAAAAGTGCGGCGAATCCCCTGCTCCCAAAGGGTGATCAGAGGGCCGCGGTCTCTCTGGTACGAGCGGGCTCTCCAAACTACCCGCGCCCGCGGCAAGCCCGCGGCCAGACCGGAGAGAGTTCCTGGTCGAAATCTGCCAATTTGGTGCATAAGAGCCCGCGCCCGCGGCCTTCAGTACCCGCGCCCGCGGTAGACTGGCAGGGCTTGATGCCCTCTCCATGCCCTCCCTGAGCCCTCTCCAAGCCGATTATTTCCTCCTTGCTTAGTCAATATAGCCCATCTTTATTCCCTTGCAGAGACAAATCCTAGGTACCTACAAAAACAAACAGCAAAAAGGAATCAAAGGGAAAAAGAACCAAATAAAAGGAAAACACGAAGAAAACACGAAAAACGCAAGGAAAGAAAGAAAGAAAGGAATTAAAGGAAAAACGACCAAAAATAAGATAAGAAAGCATAAAAAGGAAGATGAAATCATCCTAAAAGACTACCCTATGAGTGCCATAAATGACACTCATCAAATTCCCCCAAGCTAGACTTTTGCTCGTTTCGAGCAAAACAAAGGCTAAGAAGGACAAAAAGAAGGGTTATTCAAAATAAGAAAAGAAAAGAAAGAGGTGAGAATAGACACTTACTCACTTTCGTAGGAATCACGGTCAATTTTAGCAACAAAAGACAAGCCATTTAAACCCCTAGATCGCTCTAGAGGACGAGTGATGCTCTCGTAAAGGTTTCCTAGAGATAACCTATAACTCTTATTAAACAAACAAAAGAAGGAAAAATGAGGCAAAATACAAAAATAAAGAGCAAATAATGAAAAACAAAATAAAAATAAAAAACTTTGTGAAATGGATTTTACAAATTGACTATAGTTCAAATGAATAACAACCTTTCTAAAGTAAGTAATGGTATACACGTTATAAGATACCTAAGGTTGATTGAAACATAAATATGCTAAGCATAGGAACTAGTTGTCACACTCCACTTTCATCCCAAACGATCTTACTGCGTTCCCCCTACTAATCTCATATCTCCCCTTAGTGAGCGTCTCATAGATTCCACGAAGGAACCGGAAAAAGATCGAATTTTTGGCTTACTCGACATCTTGACTTCGCATCCCCTTTCCTTAGGCTATAACCCATGATTCCCTCCACCGATGAATGACTCAACCCTTAGGTCAAAAGGTCTTCCCAAAGGTTGTAACGTAAGGCAAAAAGGGTTAAGGTAGGCTAAATTTAAAATTTGGTGGTTAACCTAAATTGTGAAGCAAAGATTGGCCAAATCTTAACACCAAAATCGAGTAATCACTAAACAAAAACATATTAACACCCCCAAGCTTATTCAAAGCAACAATCTACAATCATAAGAACAAAAAGCGCAAACGCTTTCCCTCCAAGCTAAAAGGAGCATTGTCCTCAATGCATAAAAGGGAGAAAGACACTTGAATTTGTATGGTTTTTTTTTTTTTTCTGATTTTTTTTTTAATTTTTTTTTTTTACCTTATCAAAGCATTAGTCCTTGCCGTTTTATTTAGGATGGCTTTTACTTAGTCATTTGCCATTATTCTCCAAATATAAACAACTCAACCTTGTTCACCAATTTGAATCAAAATCCAAACTTATACACCACAATCTTCCAACATTGACCATTTCTTCACAAAAATCAAGAGAAAATGAAAATGAAACAAAAGGCTCAAGAATTCTAAACATGTGGCTTGAAAAGAAGGGAAAAAAGTTCAAAGGGCTAGCAAGTAGGCAAATGTATCCCTAAACCCAAAAGTAAAAATAAGGAAACTATCCTAGAAAAAGGAAAAATACCTCCCCGAAAAGATGCCTTTGTCCTCCCTAGGTGGTTCGGTCTCGGTCTTAGGAATCATACGTTAAGATTCAAGATTAAGTTTGCGAAAGTCAAGGATCCATGCTGCTCATGCAAGAATATGATGAAAGCTTGAAAAAGTATGAATCTCATATGGTTGTAGCAAAAACTCACTAAGGTTGTCAAATCGAAGATAGGGAGAAACTACCAACATGCCACAAACAAGTAGAATCCGGCTTCATGATCCCCCTAGTTCTAGACAACTACCCTAGCATGCTTTATCCTAGAATCAACCAAACGTATTCTCAAACCGTGCATACCATGACCACCTAGGAAGGTTATTATCCAAAAGAAAAAGTCCATTGTTTACAAATCCAAGTCAAAAAATAAATGGAAGAGTGGAAAAATAACGCCTCGAAAAGCTATGTACAAAACCAAGTACAAAAATAAGAGAAAAGAAAAGAAAAGAAAATATGGAAAACCAAGATAAAGGAAAAGTAGGAGAACAAAGAAAAAGGACAAAGATGCAATCATAACACGTATTTCCCAATCGACAAACAAGCGGTCAAATGGCCACATCGCCAAAGACCCAAAACACACTAGGTGTTATAATCATACATCCTCGAACCGTTTAACTCTCCTAAAAGTAATCCTAATATAAGCAACCAAGAAAAGTAAAGGAAGAAAAGTAAAGAGATAAAATAAGAAAGGCCTCACCAAGCGTCCAAGCTATGCTGCAATAATAAAGGAGCAAGAACGACCTCCTCTAAGAAACTTCGAAGACCAAAGCAGTGGCTATGAGCAAGGTGAGAAAAAGAAAAGAAAAGGACTATATACAAAATGAAATTGTTAGTAACTTCCAAACAAAAGTAAACTTACGCGAAAACTATGTACAAAGAACCAGAGAAACCATCATCATCATCAATAGAAGTGACCACAAAACATCATCATAAAAAACCAAGACAACAAGATAAACAACATACCAACGAGACTACCAAGAGCGAAGCAAAAGAAATCCATCAAAGCCCTTTCAAACACATCCCCAAGAGTCCAAGGTGCCTCCCCAAAAACCTACCCTAAAACATCCTAATTGATTCCCCCCGTACAAAATAAGGGCATCGACCGCGATGCCTTAAAACATGCAAAGCTAAAAGGGAGGAAAAAAAAGGGAATCAAACAACCAAGGGGGAAACTATTGGCCACTAGGGCCGGCACCACCATCATCCACATCCCAACCTCCGGTATAACCGGGAGGGAATCCATAGCGACCCTTAAAAAGGTCAAGTTGAGATGTGGATAATTGGTCAAAAGGCTCTAGTTGCATACAGAGCTCGATGTGAGTGGGGTGAACATAGTAGTAGTCGGGGTCACCCCGATAATCACTCCCCCCCGAGACCCGGTAGTCATAATGACCGGACTCATCTGGGAAGTCACACCTTGGCTCATCGGGGTTCGCAACCCCGAGCCAATATGGGTACGTGGGGAGGTTGTCACCACCCTAAGATGGCACCGGCCCTTGTTGGGGCGGAACATAAGGGTAGTTCACTGGAGGAGTGACCTCCCCCCTACGCACACTAGCGTCATATAGGGCGCTAGTTTGAAAAGACAAAGTTTGATGGTTTGAATACATACCTTGCATGCTCAATTGCATGCACTCCATATGCTCACTCATAGCCTCCATCTCACGGAGATAAGCATCTCCTTGGTTGTCTTGTTGGTGATGTTGTTGTCTTCTTCTTCCTCTTTGTTGCGGTTGTTGTTGTTGTTGCTCTTCTTTATCTTCTTCTTCTTCACCACCTTCTCCTTCTTCACCTTCACCATCATGCCCATCATCATCATCATCGTCCTCATCACCAACATCCTCCTCCATAACATTCTCAACCCTCCCGTCATCCTCGGGAATCCTCCAAACAATCCTAGCCTCTCAAGTGATTGAGGTGGCAGTTGGGTTCGGGAGCATACAATGGTGCACATTACGCACTAGCCAAGAGTACCCACCGTTTCCCTTAGTCTTAGAAATGAAGCACAAGGTGTTAAGTTGCTTCATATCCAAATACATGTCTTCACTCTTTCCAATCGGAGTGCAAGATCCCAATAAACGCTCTTGCTTGAAATAATGCACCAATCTAGTAATCATACCACCACAATGAATCTCACCCGTCTTCTTCCCATTGGTGATCAACTTACAACAATTCATGAAAAGATACCCAAAATTCAACTTTGGCCCCAAATCCGGCCTTGTAGCCATCCAAAGCACCAAGATCTCCTCCCTCGAAAGCTTCCCAAGATCTTGCTTACTAAACACTGTATACCCAAGAATCCGATGGAGAATACGAAGAGCCGGGTGAATGATCTCTCTAGCAAGCGATTCCTTAGAGTCAAACGACTTATTCCTAGATATGGTTCTCCACCAAGCAACCTCATTGTATTCGGTCTTGTGAAGGGCAACCAAGGGCTCAAAGATGTCGGTATTTGGGTTGAAACCAAGGGCTTTGTTGAATTCCGCAAGGTTCATGGTATGCTTGGAATTGAAAAGTTGAAAAGAGATGATATAGTTGGTATCCCCCGTCATATTAAACTCCAAGGTGGAGAAAAATTCAATGCATGGTTCCAAATAAGTTCGGGGGGATGACTTTACAAACTCAACCAAACCAAGATTACGGAGCAAAATGTTAAGATCGGCATCAACACCCAATTTTTCCATATCTTCGGGAAAATAGTTGCGGGACGGTCTAAATTTCCGGGATGTCATTTTATTATAGATAGGGGTGTGTTTAGCCCGGTTATGAAATTTGAGAACGGGTAATGGAGGAGGTGGGGCATTATCTTGAGTAGTTTGGTTTTGAGGGGGTTCGGTGTTTGAAGGTTGGCCACGAGAGGATTGGCCGGGGGATTGGTTTGAACTTCTCTTGCTACTCTTAACTCTCCTCAACAAATCCATAGTTTCACGCTCAACCAACACAATGAATCACAAAAAAAAAAAACACCCAAATTCAACACTACCACCAAAGTGAACAAACCTCCGTTCACAAGACCACCCAAAACCACCACAAACTACAAAGTACCTGTTACAAGCAACAAACAACCAAAAATCCAACAACAACCAACAATATTAACAATCTATCACAAAAAGAAGCACAAAAACATCCAAAATAATTCCAAAACCACCATACAAACAACCAAAAACATCATACTCAAGCTTAATCAAGGCCACTCACAACCAATGCATAAAAATCAATTGAAATTGACAAAAACAAAACAAAGGTGAGAAGTATACCAAGATTGAAGACTCAAATTAAGCACAAAACCGAGTAGACTCGAAATTCCCGAAGAAAACCACGAGAAAGAAGAGAAAACTTGATGAAAATGGAGTATGAAGGAAGTTTGGATGGAAATTTAAGAGAAAACAAGGGTGAATTTGAGTAAAATTGAGTGAAAGAGATGATTTGGGGGTTAGGGTTTGAGAGGAGGAAGAGAGAGAATGGGGAAAATTAAGAGTGAAAGGGAAAATAAGAGAGGAGAGAGAAAGAGAGAGGAACCGGGCTACTAAAAACCCAGATCCCCGCGCCCTGTCTCGACAAAGCCGCGCCCGCTCTAATATTGCCGCGCCCGCAGAGAGACCGCTGGGCAACCGCGGAGAGTTTCTGGAAAAATCCGGAAATTTCATACCTGACCAGGGTCGCGCCCTATCTAATTCTCCCTCACCCGCTCCAATACTGCCGCGCCCGCGGAGAGACCGCGGAGAGTTCCTGATCCAAATTTGAGAAAATGAGCCGCGCCCTCTTTGAATTTACCCGCGCTCTCTCTATTGCACCCGCGCCCGCGGAGAGCCCGCGGAGAGACCGTGGAGAGCTACTGATCCAATTTCCACTTGTTGAAAGCAAGGGCACCCGAGGCCTCTCCAAGCCCGTTGGGTGCCCTCTCCCCTACACTCTAAAACCTCTTATCACCCTCAACAAACACATTTAGTCCATATATGATGAATGAAGGCACCCTACAAAACAAACCAAAAACACAAGGAAGGGTAAGAGCAAAAAAAATCAACAAAAAACCAAAAAATAAAAGAAAGGAAGAAAAAGAGAGTAAAGGTGAGAATCCGGGTTGCCTCCCGTAAGCGCTTTTGTTTAACGTCGTTAGCTCGACGTTTACCACCCCACTCAAGGTGGTTTGAAAAGAATCATTTTATGAATAAGACCAACAAACACTCCATCAAAATATTTCTTAAGCCGATGACCGTTAACCGAGAAAGAAGATGAGGAATCCAAAGGAGAAATCTCCACGGTGCCATTAGCAAAAACATCTTTCACCAAGAAAGGACCACTCCATTTTGACATGAGCTTTCCAGGAAATAACTTCATTCTCGAGTGGTAGAGGAGGACTTTATCACCCACACAAAACTCCTTCTTCTCAATAAGCTTATCATGAGCTTCTTTGGAACGAGCTTTGTAGGTGCTAGCACAGTCATAAGCATCAAGTCTAAGCTCCTCTAGCTCATGAAGATCCAACCACCTTTTCTCCCCCGCACTTTCTAAATCAAAGTTTATCTTTTTGATTGCTCATAAAGCACGGTGTTCAAGCTCCACCGGGAGATGGCAAGACTTTCCATAGACAAGGCAATATGGAGTGGTACCAATAGGTGTCTTGAAAGCCGTCCTATATGCCCAAAGAGCATCATCTAACTTGTCCGACCAATCCTTTCTATTCCTTGCAACCGTCTTCTCAAGAATGAGCTTTATTTGACGATTGGAGACCTCGACTTGGCCACTCGATTGAGGATGATATGGGAGGCCGAACCGTTGATGCACTCCATGTTTCCTCAACATCTTTTGGAAGGCGTTGTGAACAAAATGAGATCCGTTATCGCTTATCACAGCCTTAGGCACGCCAAACCTTGGGAAGATGATTTTATTGAACAACTTCAACACTACTTTGTGGTCATTAGTAGGGGAGGCAATGGCCTCAACCCATTTAGAAACATAGTCCACAGCCACAAGTATGAATTGATTACAATATGAATATGGGAATGGTCCCATGAAGTCAATCTCCCAAACATCGAACACCTCTAACTCAAGAATAGGCTGTTGAGGCATCTCATTCCTCTTGGAGATATTCCCAACCCTTTGACATCGGTCGCATGACTTTACAAAGCCCCACGAATCTTTGAAGAGATGCGGCCACCAGAAACCACATTGAAGAACCTTAGTGGCGGTTTTTGAAACGCCCATATGACCGCCACTTGGATCCGAATGGCACATCTTTAGAACACTTGGCACCTCTTCATTCGGGACACAACGCCGAAGCAATCCATCCACCCCGCGTTTATAGAAGATTGGTTCATTCCACAAGTAATGTCTTGCCTACCTCTTGAGCTTCTTCTTTTGGTTCTTGGAGAAAGAAGGTGGAAACTCCCCACATGCTAGAAAGTTCACCAAGTCGGCATACCATGGGAGATCCTTAACCTTAATGGCATACAAGACATCATCAAGCATTCTATCTTCAATTGGTAGACCATCATCATGAATTTGATCACCCTCAAGGCGAGAAAGATGGCCCACCACAACATTTTCCGCACCCTTCTTATCTCTAATCTCTATTTCAAAAGTTTGTAATTCAAGCACCCAACGAATCAACCTTGGCTTGGACTCTTTCTTGGAAAAGAGATACTTGAGAGCCGCATGATCCGTGAAGACAATGGTCTTGGAACCCAACAAATAACACCGGAATTTCTCGAAAGAGTGAACAATGGCCAAGAATTCTTTTTCCATTGTTGTGTAATTCTTTTGGGCCCCATTTAGTGTCTTGGACATATAGTAAATTACATAAATCTTCTTGTACACACGTTGTCCTAAAACACCTCCAATTGCCCAATCACTAGCATCACACATCAATTCAAAGGGTAAATCCCATCTTAGAGCTTGAACAATGGGGGTAGAGATTAGGGCCTTCTTCAATCTATTAAACGCTTCCAAGCATTTATCATCAAAAACGAACTCAACATATTTTTGAAGAAGATCATTAAGGGGCTTGGCAATGACTGAGAAATCCTTGATGAATCTTCTATAGAAACCCGCATGACCCAAAAATGATCTCACTCCCTTGACATTCACTGGAGGTGGAAGCTTCTCAATAACCTCAATTTTGGCCTTATCCACCTCTATTCCTTTATGAGAGATCTTATGCCCAAGCACTATCCCTTCCTCCACCATGAAATGGCATTTCTCCCAATTCAAGACATTAACCTTTACACACCGAGCCAAACATTTCTCAAGATTAACTAGGCACTCTTCAAATGAAACCCTACCTACGGAGAAATCATCCATAAATACCTCCATTTCTTCCTCCAACATGTCTCCAAAAATGCTCATCATGCACCTTTGGAAAGTTGTGGGGTCATTACAAAGGCCAAAGGGCATTTTCCTATAGGCAAAGGTCCCATAGGGGCATGTAAATGTTGTCTTCTCTTGATCTTCGGGGTGGATTGGAATTTGGAAAAATCCCGAATAGCCATCAAGGAAGCAATAGAACTTGTGCCTTGTTAGTCTCTCTAACATTTGATCAATGAATGGAAGGGGAAAGTGATCCTTTTTGGTGGATGTATTTAGACGTCTATAGTCTATACACATCCTCCAACCGGTGACCGTCCTAGTTGGAATGAGCTCACCACTCTCATTCTTGACTACGGTGATACCCCCCTTCTTAGGAACGACATGAACGGGAGAAACCCACCTAGAGCTTGAGATGGGGAATATGATTCCCGCATCCAAGAGCTTGGTGATCTCTTTTTTCACCACCTCTCCCATTTGAGGGTGTAGCTTTCTTTGTCGTTCAATAGAAGGAAGGGTGCCTTCCTCAAGCGTTATGTGGTGCGTGCACAAAGCGGGGCTTATACCTTTAAGATCATCGATAGTATAGCCCAAAGCACCTTGGTGCTTTCTCAAGACACAACATAACGCTTGAGCTTGGCTCTCGCTCAAGGATGCACTAACAATTACGGGGTAAGTGGAATTTGGGCCTAAGAATTCATACCTAAGGTGTGATGGTAGAGGTTTGAGCTCTACCATAGGCACACCTTTACCTTCTTTTGTTGCGGCCGCTTGCAAAGCTTCATGGCTTGAGATCTTCAAGCACAATTGTTCATCCACTTCCTCCATGCTTCCATTAAGCAATTCCTCATATAACGCTACCTCCTTGCACGGTACACCTAGCTTGTCTTTGTTCAACAAAACATTATCAAGAGCATCGTTAGAGGTGAGCAAGTGCTCATTCATGGAAGACACAACATGATCAAGAGAGTCAATCATCATGCAATTTTCAAGAGAAGAACTTGGATGCTTTCTTTCAAATCGAATTCTATGACCTCATCTCCTACCTTAAGGGAAATCTTTGCACACTTTACATCTATCATAGCACCCGAGGTAGCAAGAAAGGGTCTACCTAGAATAATTGGAATGGTAGAATCTTCATCCATTTCTAAAACAACAAAATCCACCGGGAACACAAACTTCCCAACCCTCAATGGAACATCTTCCACTTTACCTTTTGGAAACTTGATTGACCTATCGGCTAGTTGCAAGGTAATGTTAGAAGGTAAGAGTTCCCCTAGATCAAGTCTTTGATAAACCAAATATGGAATTAATCTTACACTAGCTCCTAAGTCACATAAGGCATTATCAAATTGCATCTTGTTAATAGCACAAGGGATGGAAAAGTTTCCAGGGTCTTTCAACTTGGGTGGCATTTTGTTCATGATGATCGCACTACAATTTTCAGTCAAATTGATTGTCTCCACAACATCACATGTCCTCTTTCCGCTCAAAATGTCATTGAGGAATTTGGCATAATTAGGCATTTGGTTGATCACATCGGTGAAAGGTAGAGAAAGGTGAAGTTGTTTGAGCATATCAATAAATCTCCTAAATTGCTCATCCAACTTGTGTCTCATGAATTTTTGGTGATAAGGGAGCTTGGGTTTCACAATCTCTTTCTCTACTCTCACCTCTCCTGGTGTCTCAACCACAACCTCATCTAAAGATGCTCTCTACTTCCCTCATTCTCAACCAAAACTTCCTTCGGGACCTCCTTGTTATCACTCCTCCTTGGCAATCTCTCCTCAAGAACCTTACCACTCCTTATAACAATAACATTCACGGGTTTCTTGGGATCTAGGCCTTGGGAAGGTAAAGAAGAAGGGCTTTCTTGGTCTTTCAAAGCACTAGCAAGTTGAGAAATTTGGTTTTCGAGCATTTTGTTGTGGGTCATCATTTCATTGAACTTCTTGTCACTAACGGCCATATATGCGTTCAACAACTTGGTTTGATTTTCAATTATTTCCTCCAAATTGGTCCTAGAAGAAGAAGATTGTGAATAGGAATTTTCACCTTGAGTCTTTGGAACAAATCCGGGTGGGGGACCTCTTTGAGAATTATTTTGAAAATTGTCCCTACCTTGATTGTTCCAATTACCCCTATTTTGATTTTGACCATAACCTTGATTATGGTTTCCACTACCTTGGTTATGATTTCCATAACTTTGGTTTTGATTACCATAATTTTTTTGTTTTGATTTTGACTACTATAACCTTGATTGTTATAGTTGCCACAAGAACTTTGGTTCCCTTGGTTCCTATAACCACCACCTTGGTTATAGTTGTCAAAATTACCTTGGTTTTGGTAATTCCTATTCCATTGACCTCTTTGATTATCAAACCTTTGCACATTATTATTTGACACATAATTCACATGCTCACTCTCACTATTATCAAAATCATCACCACATTCCGGAGAAGCATGAGGGCAATTACAAGAGTCATGATCATAGGATCCACATGCATCACAAAACAAGCAACCACTATGCATGTTATTTGAAGAAGGAGGGGGTTGAGAGTTAGAAAAGCTTGAGAAGAAAATGAGCCTTCTAACTTGGCCTTGATCGCGGTCATTTCTTTCTCCAAGTTTGTCATTTGTGAGGATAAGTTGTTGATCGCATTTAGATGGTCTATAGAGTACACCAAAGAGCCACTCTTGCTAGTTGAATCCCTTTCACCATCTTGCCAATCTCTATAGTACTTAACCACGTCCTCTATAATGTCCACCACTTCCTCTTCCGTCCGATTCATTATGGGACCTCCGGCACCCCCATCAAGGCATGATTTGCCTTGAGGACTTAGGCCACCATAGAAAATTTGAATGACTTGATAGGTTGGAATTCCGTGGTGGGGACATTCCCTTTGGTACTCTTTATACCTCTCCCATGCTTCGTAGAGGCTTTCATTAGGTTTTTGCTTGAACCCTTGAATCAAAGCTCTAGCCTCCGCCGTTTTCTTTTGTGGGTAGAATCGGGACAAGAATTCCTTGGTGACTTCGTCCCATGTTCGAAGGAAATTTGGCTTTACCTCCTTATCCAACCACTCCAAGGCTCGGCCTATGAGAGAAAATGGAAACAACTTTAGCCGGATGAATTCTTCAGAAACTCCGTTCACTTTGATAGTGTTGCAATACTTTTCGAAGTCCTTGAGATGGTTCAACGGACTCTCATTCTTAGCTCCGCTATATTGTCTCCTTTCGATCAATGCGATCATAACCGGCCTAATTTCGAAGTCATTCGCCGGTGTTGTAGGTGGAGCAATTCCACTCTCAAACTTGTACGCACCGGGAATTCCCAATTCTTTCAAAGCAACTCTTGGTTGATCTCCCATGCCTAGTTCCTCTTCAAATCCTTCTTCGCTTGAAGAACTAAATTCAAAGGATCGACTAGCAATTCTTCTCCTTGAAAGAGTCCTTTCGATTTCCGGGTCAAAAGGCACAATGGATCAATCACGAGCTCTATGCATGAAAAACTTCAATGAAAATATTAGTAGCACGGCTACAAATGTAGCCTTAAGAAACAAAATCTTTTTGTATTTTTTTTAATTAAAATGAAATAGACTCAACAACTAAAGCTAAGCACCAATTTCACTCCCCGGCAACGACGCCATTTTGATAGAGGAATAAACTAGTCGTTAATTGCCTATCCCAAAATCAAACACTATTTATAAAATCCTAAATCAACCTAAAACAAGTATAGGTAAGTATATGGTCGAACCCAAAGGAGTTAGTTGGTGTTATCTTTAGCCTAAATCAAGCTATTTCGGAGATTGAAGTGAGAAAATGGTTGGTGTTATGATAGCAAAATTAGACTAATCAAGTAATTCAATAAGCTAAATGCAAGGGATATTGGTTCCACATGCTAATTCAATAATCGTGCTAATCGACAATTTCTTCGTTTGATTCAAGCTTTGCAAAGGACAAACAATAGTAGCAATCAAGAGAGTTCAAGAGCTATCTCCTAGAGGCCAAACTATGGGTCACTATGAATGGCTAATCAAGGAAATTCACAATCAAACTCAATCAATTAAAGCAATTCTCAAATTGATGGGTCATGTCATTAAGAAATGCAATGCAATCTAGATTAATCTTATAGGTTGATCATTCCTAATCTAATTAATCACATGCAAAACTATGTCAACCAATTTAATTGCAACAATTCAATCAATCAAACATCATCAACTAGCACAAATTATCAATCAAGCATGCTTCCCCTTCTCCCTAGCAACTAATCTACTCACTAATCATGGTGTAACTCAAGAACAAATCACTAGAATTAGCATTGATTATCATTCTAAATCAAAATCAAGAGAAAGCAATATGAACTACAATATCCAATTCAAATCCAAGCAATACAAACAATCAAAGATGAAACTAAATCAATCAAGTAAGAGATGAACTAGAAGAAGAAAATCTTACTAACATTAATGATTGAAAATGAAGAAATCCAAGCTCAATTGATCCAATGTTGAAATACAAATCCAATACCAAGAACTTATCTCTAACTTCTCTCTCTAAAATTAAGCTAATGAAAATTATCTAAAAGTTATCTTCAAAAAGGAATTACAAGTGTATTTATAGGCAAAGAAGAAAAACGGGATTCCCGCGCCCTCTCCAATAAACCCCGCGCCCGCGGAAAAATGGGTACGGAACCCATTAAAAACTCCGCGGGCTTTCGGGGCAACACCCGCGCCCGCGGGTCTTCTAGCCCGCGCCCGCGACAAAAGTGCGGCGAATTCCCTGCTCCCAAAGGGTGATCAGAGGGCCGCGGTCTCTCTGGTACGAGCGGGCTCTCCAAACTACCCGCGCCCGCAGCAAGCCCGCGGCCAGACCGCGGAGAGTTCCTGGTCAAAATCTGCCAATTTGGTGCATAAGAGCCCACGCCCGCGGCCTTCAGTACCCGCGCCCGCGGTAGACTGGCAGGGCTTGATGCCCTCTCCATGCCCTCTCCAAGCCGATTATTTCCTCCTTGCTTAGTCAATATAGCCCATCTTGATTCCCTTGCAGAGACAAATCCTAGGTACCTACAAAAATAAACAACGAAAAGGAATAAAAGGGAAAAAGAACCAAATAAAAGGAAAACACGAAGAAAACACGAAAAACACAAGGAAAGAAAGAAAGAAAGGAATTAAAGGAAAAAGGACCAAAAATAAGATAAGAAAGCATAAAAAGGAAGATGAAATCATCCTAAAAGACTACCCTATGAGTGCCATAAATTACGCTCATCACCTTTGCATACCTAATCTTGAATCTTGACTCATAATTCTCAAACACGATACCAAACCAACTAGGGAGGACAAAGGCATCTTTTCAGGGTGGTAATTTTTCATTTCTAAATTTTTTCTTTCTTTTTAGTTCTTTGGGTTTACATTTGCCTTCTTGCTAACCATTTGAGCCTTTTCCCTTCTTTTCAAGCCACATCTTTAGTTCTTGAGCCTTTTGTTTCATTTTCGTTTCCATTCTTGGTTTTTGTGAAGCAATTGATCATTATTGTTGGAGTTTGTGGTGAAGAAGTTTAGGTATTTGGTTCTCTTGAAAGCAAGTTTATATCGCGATATTTGTGTGAATAATGGTAAGTGAATAAATTAAAAGCTGTCCAAAGTAAAACAAAAGGCAAGGACAATGCAATTGCAAATTTGTAAAAGCCGTCCCAAGTTAAATAGGCATGGGCAATTGCTTTGAAAGAATTGAAAATACAAAAATTACAAAAAAAAAAAAAAAAAAGACAAGGAGAAATAGTAGTAAAAATGAGAAAATCCAAAAAAAATTTGATGTAATTTCTTTTCCTTTTCAAGCATTGAGGACAATGCTTCCTTTTAGCTTGGGGGAGAAGCGTTTATGCTTTTTGTATATATGCTTGTGTATATAGCTTTGAATAAGCTTAGGGGTGTTAGTTTGTTTTTGTTTGGTGACTTCTCGGTTTTGGTGTCGAGGTTTGGCCAATCTTTGCTTCATAACCTAGGTGTACCACCAAATTTTAAAAATTTTAGCCTACCCCTAACCTTTTGCCCTTACGTTACAACCTTTGGGAAAGTCCTTTCGACCTAGTAGTTGAGTCATATACCGAGGGAGGGCATTATGAATTAAAGCCTAAGGACAAGGGATGCAAGGTCAAGATGTCGAGAAATCCTCAAATTCTACTCTTTTTCTGGTTCCTTCGAGGAACCATATAGGCGCTTACTAAGGGAAGATTTGAAACCATATGGAGAACGCGGCTAGATTGGTTGGGATGAAAGTGGATTGCGCCTCATTAGTTCTATACACTTACCATACCTTATGTTTCAATAAACCGTGAATATCTTGAAGCATGCATACCCATTTCATATAGAAAAGTGTTCATGCATTTGCAATTGACCGTTTGTGAAAGTCCTTGTCAAGAGCTATTTGTTTGAATTTTTGTTTTACTTTCTTTTCTTTTTAAATGATTTTGCCTCATTTTATTTCAAAGAGTTGTGGGTTAAACTCTTAGGAAACCCTTACGAGACCTCACTCGTCCTCATAGGCGACTTTGGGGTTTAAAGGGCTTGTTGTAGCTAAAAACAACCGTGATTCCTATGTTAGTGAGTCTTAGTGTATATTCTTCTTCTCTCCTTTTCTTTTCTAAATAAACCCTCCTTATTCCTTTTAGCTTTTGTTTTGCTCGTGACGAGCAAAAGTCTAGCTTGGGGGAATTTGATGAGTGTCATTTATGGCACTCATAGGGTAGTGTTTTAGGATGTTTTCACTTTATTTTTCATGCTTTTCTTTTATCATTTTGGTCATTTCTCCTTTAGTTTCTCTATTTCTTCTTTTTTTGTGTTTTACTTTCCCTTATGTAGTTTTATTTATGTTTCTCTTTTATATTGCTCTTTTTCTCTTCTATTTTCTCTCTTAGGATTCTTTTGTAGGTGCTTTAGGACTTAGCTTCGCAAAGGAATCAAGAGGAGAAAGAAGAGCTAAGCAAAGGAGATTCAAGCCTCTTGGAGAGGGCTAGGAGAGGGCTCGGAGAGGGCGCTCTGCTTCTTCTCTTTGCCGCGGACGCGGATCCTGAGGGCCGCAAGCTCGGGTTAAGTGTATCACTTTGGTGATTTTGGGCAGGAACTCTCCGCGCCCTAGCTGCGGTCTAGCCGCGGGCGCGGAGAATCTAGAGAGACCGCTCCAGATAGAGAGACTGCGGCCCCCCTGTCTTCACTTGGAACAGGGAAATTGTCGTGCCCTGAGCCACGGGAGCGGGCTACAGTACCCGCGGACGCGGGTCTTGCCCAGATTGCTCGCGGAGTTAGTTATGGGTTCCGTACCCATTTCTCCGCGCCCGCGGGATCTTCTTGGAGAAGGCGCGGCCGATCAGTTTTTCTTATTTGTCTATAAATACTCTTGTAAATCTTTTTGAAAGCTAAATTTTAGATAATATTTCATTTGCTTTGTATTTAGAGAGAGAAACTAGAGAGAAAGTAGAGATTGTAATTCTTGGATTTGATTTGTAATTCAACATTGCTTCTTCAATCAAGTTTGGATTTCTTCTTCATATCAATGAATAAAGTTTGTGAGATTTCTTTCCTTTGAATTTACTTCAATTGCAATTTTATTTAATGCTTGAATGTGTGGTTTGGATTTTGATTTAGTTTTGAGAATTTGTTGATTGATTGTTTTTCCTTTTGATTTAGCTTGAAATGAATATGTTTGTGATTGAATTTGTTTTGTCTTCTAGCTTCACCATGATTAGTGAGTAGATTAGTTGCTAGGGAGAAGGGGAAGCATGCTTGATTGATGATTTTTTCTAGTTGGTGATCATTGATTGATTGAATTGTTGCAATTAAATTTGTTGACATAGTTGTGCATGTGATTAATTAGACTAGGAGTGATCAACCTATAAGATTAATCTAGATTGCAATGCAAATTTGAATGACATGAACCCTTGATTTGAGAATTGCTTTAATTGATTGAATTTGATTGTGATTCTCCTTGTTAGTCATTCATAGTGAACCCTAGCTTGGTTTATAGGAGATAACCTTTGAATTCCTTTGATTGCAACTATTGTTTGTCCCTTGCAAAGTTTGAATCAATTGAGTGATCGATTAATTAGCATAATTGTTGAGCTTGCATGCGAAACCTATATCCCTAGTGTTTAGCATATTGATTGAATTCTTTGATTTGTCTTGATACTTGTTATTCTAGTTACCAAACTCAACCATTGATATTCTTCGATTTAGCTTAACATTAGACTATAGCATAGTTCCTATTCATTCCTTTGGGTTCGACCCTTGACTTACCGCGTACTTGTATAAGGTTTGTTAAGTGTTTATAAATTTAGTTTAACCAATGGAGAATTAGATGACGACCTAGTTTACCCCTTGTCACATATCACATCCTAGTGCAGTTTTTTCCCTCCAAAACCCTCCTTTCCTTCTTCTTCTTTTTTTTTTTTTTTTTTTTTTTTTTTTTTTTTGTGAACATTTGATACAATCAATCATCAATACCTAAATACTAAAACAGACACCGAGAGTGACGCATGTCACATCCTGGTGCTTTTTTTCCCTCCAAAATCCTCCTCTCCTTTTTAACTTTTTTTTATGAATATTTGATACAATTATAATAATATCATTCAAAATCTTTTATATTATCTTATGAAAAATATATTCGGTTTTAATTGGTGTTTATTATTCTTCCATAAACATTTACCTAAAATATTATTCAACTCCTTTTTAATTATTTGATAAACGAAGTAATATTATATTTTGCCAAAAAATGTAGTTTTGATAAAATTTATTTATATTATTGATAGTAAAAAACATTATTACTTTAAACTTTAAAGCATCACTTTTATTTGTTAATATAATTGTTTTAATTTTTTACAAAAAAAAAAAAAAAAAAAAAAAAAAAAAAAAAAAGACTTGTATGCACAGTGACTAGGCTAGTATCTTGTTAAAATAGTGACATTTCGGAAAATAAAGCGTTGCTTTTTGGAATTTATTTATTTACTATTATTGATTTTTGAACTTTGTTATTTGATTGTCTTGTGCCAATTCCATTTTAAGAGTTTGGTTAATGGATAATTTGACATTGTCTATTTCTTATTGTACGCAATTCCAAGTAAGAGGAGAGAGAAACCATAACTTAGAGAGAGAAATCATAGAGGATTCCACTTGAATTCCAGCAGGGCAGTCCCGTTAAATTTTGGGGCCCTATTCTAAACAATAAAATGGGGCCCTAATGGAAAAAAATTATAATACTTAAATATTGTATAAAAATTATAATATATAAAATGGGGCCCAACAAGTAAGGTTATCGACAACTTGACTAGGGAATAAACGCGTCGTCAATTGTCTATCCCTAGATCAAATACAATTTATACAACCTAAACAAACCTAATACGAGTATAAGGCAAGCATAGGGGTCGAACCACAGGGAACGAATAAACACCACCAAATGTTATCAACAATTAAGCTAGTCCAGAATAGGAGATAAATAAACTAAAGTCTAAAGATGCTAAAACAAGAAATAAAACATTAAGGGAAATGGTTTAGGTATAGCATTCACTTGAACATAAACAAACACTACAAGAAAAAATGTCTTTTCGTAGCGATTATTTCGTAGTGATTATACATTCGCTACAATATGCAAATCTGTTTGTGAATTAATTAAGGAAGTCGTATCATTTTACAATTGCCATGGTTTTCCCATATAAAATCGATACGGAAAACATAATAATACATATCCACACTATTTTTACACATTTATATAATTTTGAGAAATCGTCTCATTTACAATCGCCACTAAATCCTAAAAATCGATACGAAAAGCCTTTTCAACACTAGATGTATAAATATTGTTTGACAAAGAATACATAAAATATGTCATAGCTTATTAGTGAAACATTTAATATAAGCGTTTGAGGTTGCATGTTCGAATCTTGTAAAGATCATACGCATGTTTTTTTTTAAGAAAATGAGTTAAACATTTATAGCGATTGTAATCGCTACAATAATCACCACGATTGGATGTAATTTTTCGTATCGATTATTGAGGCCAACCCCAGCGATATTGAAAACCACTACTAAAGGCTAAGGCAACGGGGGATATTGTATCGAATGACCATTCGTTGGGAAAGCTTTTTGTTGCAATTACAATCGATACTAAAGGTTAAAATAATCGCTACGAAAAGGTTATTTTCTTGTAGTGAAAGGCATAGAAATTGAATTAATTATGAACTAAACATGCTCGAATATCGAAATAAAGGATCCAATCTAGCCGCCTTCCGGGGTCAATTGGCTTCTCCTAACATAGCCTCTATGTTTCCACATTAGAACCATATACTAGGAGGTACTATTAAATAACAATCGATAGTATTAAACCTTAACTAAGTCAACTTTCGTTCCTTGTTAGCAAAGATTCACTTTTAATCAACCAACAATGTGCACTTGCAAGAAGATTAAAGAATATCAAGCATATAAAGACTTTAATCACAAATAAATCAATTCCAAACCCTAGAACATGCTCAAGATCCAACTACACCACAACCATCCCCTTAATGGGGAAATTACTCACTAATCATGCTAATAACAAGATTAATTAATAAATAATCAAGAATAAACATGATTAACAAGCAGTACCAACAACTAAAATAATAATCAAAAGAAAGCAATAAAAATAGAGAAGAGAGAGTTAGAGATTCTCATTGATTGAAGATGAAAGTCTATAGAAAAGATGATCAATTTCTTCTTCAAAATCCAAACTCAACAATGGTGAAACCCTTACTTTCTCTCTCTAAACTACCCTAATCCTAACCTAAACCTAGAGAGAGAAGCTCTCCTAAAACTAATTAGAGAGTTGAATAATTGATAATTGTTTTCCTCCTTTTAATTACCCCCCAAAAATGGGTATATATACAAAGCTAATAAAAAAATAGGAAAAATAAATTAAATAAAGAAATAAGAAAAGGGAAAGAAATAAAGAAAAGAAAATAAAATAAAACAAAAGGAAATAAAAATAAACCCACAAATCCCCCAAAAACATCAGACCCCTACTTCCTCTTCTTCTTTTCGAATTAAGCTGCTCTAAAATGGGGTTTTAATCCCATGCTTTGCATCTCACCAAATCAAACTAACAACCATCATCATCAAATCACCACCGCTCATCATCATTGAAAATCGGCATCAAGCAAACACCACCGTTCGATCTTCATTAACAACCACGTGCGAATCTCGTGAAATGGTTCGGTCGAACCATGGGTTGGTGTGGCCGAACTACGGGGTTGGTTCGTTCGAACCATGGGTGAGTTCGACCACACCTCTTCAAATTACAAAACCTCAAAAGTTTCTCATTATTTTGACATTTTTTTGCATTTCGACCGAACCCTCAACGGTTTGCTCAAACCCGATTGATTTGCTATTTGCTCTGATTTTGGGCGCTTGATTGAAGAGTTGAGTAATTGTGGTGGATGCGGAGATTGGGTGGCTGAAATTGAAGGGTTGTTCTGGTATTGCCGGCGCGGGCTGGTGCTGATTGTTGACGGTGGTGTAGGCGGTTTGTATTGCAGGTCAGATGTGGTGAAGGGTTGCTGTTTTGGTGGCGTTGCTGCGCGAAGGGTGGACGGAGGAGGTTAATTGGTGGTTGCGGGAGGGAGCAAGGGAAAGGTTGGTGGCTATTACGGGGTGTTGGTTGATTGCTGCAGTGGTGCAGTTGCGTGGGAGCTGGAGTGGCTGCAGTTTGGTGGTTGATTGTGGGTGAAGGAGAATTGGAGGGCTGATAGTGGCTGCTCTGTTGAGTGAGGGAGACTGATGGAGTCGGGGAATGGTGTTAAGGGTGGCTGAAGGTGGAGATGCTGCTGATTTGTGTGGTGAAGGGTAAGGTGAAATGTGGGGTGTAGGATATGGGCTAGCAGCAAGTAGTAGGGCTGTTTTTTATGCCCTTATCTCAAACCCGAAACTCACTCCATTTGGATATTGTAGCATATGCCTTGAACCTCGAACACGCCTACAAACACGAGCAAGATTGAGGAGAGGATTGGGACAAAGAATAAAATAAATAAAACGGAAATAAATAAAATAAAATAGAAAATAAAAGAATTAACACTAAACTAATAAAAATTAAATAAAACTGTACAAGTAAATAAAATCAAATGAATAAAAAAATAAACATAAAACTAATAAACACTATGAAAGTAACAAAGAAAAGGAACGAAAGCAAATAAATTGAAAGCAAATAAAATATGAAAATAAACTAGAAACCAATTAAATAAAGAAATTAAATTAAAACATACTAAAACTAAGAAATAAACTAGAAACTTTATTACAAAGAAAACAAGAGAATAAAAGGGAAAATAAACACGAAAATAACTCTAAAACTACTCCCTAAGAGTGACATAAATGTCACTCATCACAACTCCAGAACCAAAATTCCAAAACAGAAAGATCAAATCTCATCAAACAAATATAAATCGTATTTTTTTTCTCCCAAAAATAATTTTGAGTAGGAGTCGTAGAAAATTCTAAAATTGTTTGGAAATTTATATATGGTAAAAAAAAAGTAGTCGTTTGAATGTTTGATAATAAACGAAAATCAAGAGAAGTAATGGTAAAGACTGAAAAATTAATTCTTCCATTGAAAATTGGAAGAGGAAAGTGAGATAATTACTAATTATTTTTGGGTAAAATAAGAAGGTTAATGAGAATTTAGTATTGAATGAGATATGGAATAGAAAAAGGGATGAAAATTTCATATTCAAAGTAGTGAAATTAAAATGGAGATTGGAATTTGGAAAGTTTGATGATATTGAAAATGGAAGGTAGATTGATTGGAAAGTAGATTGGAATTCGAAAAGTAGATTGATTGTGAAGAATACCCAGTCAATCTTGCGGAGATAACGAGATGGCTGACTTTAGTTTTTTTTTTATTACTTTTTTTTAGGTTAGGCTCTAAGTGAAAATTGGCCCCATAAAATTGGGGGCCCTGTGTGATGCGGGAGCATCATTGAAAACTACGAGTTGTGCGACTATATGTTCCAATTGATGGCATTTATGGCTCCATTATACTTTTGGATAACTTCTCTATGTTATGACGTGACTTAGGTGAATAAAAACAATCCTTGTGTCTTGATTTTACAATTGATGGTTGAAGATAAACAATGGGAACGAGGATGAGAGGGAAGAAGCTTATCAATATATGATGCAACTACTTCATTCAGCCATATCTCCTTCATTACAAGGAATTTTTAAGTGATTCAAGTTGGAGGTGAAAGTAGAGTTCAAGAGCTTTCCAACGACAGGTCACATGCCAAATTTCAGCTACAAACGAAGAACTTATGAACGTTTGAAGTTGAGCTGTCCAGGTAGTCGCGAGGAGCAGGGGAGTTCGACCGAACCGAAGCATGTCTGACCCAACCATTTTGTCAGTTTTAAACCCCCGATTTTTTCAGTTTTGCAGCAGTGGTCGAACTCCAAAGGTTAGACCGAACCAGGAGCAGGACAGTTCGAACGAACCATCCCTAGGTTTGGCCGAACCTACCCACAAGTTCGACCAAACTTACCCTTAGTTCGGCCGAACCTTTTCCCGTTTTTCTATCAGCTTGTGTGAACTATTTAATTTGTTTTAAGACGTTTTTGCAATGAAATTAATGTTGAACTTTGCTTAATTTTGTAATCAAAGAGTCTTTCTCTCTCTACCATAATCTTTGTGATTATCTTGCTTTCTTTGTGATTACTACCTTGTAATCTTTGTGGTTACACCTTAATCCTAGATTTACTTGGTGTTGGCTTTGATTAAGACCCCTATTTTCATTATCTTGGTGATTTTGAGATAGGTTTGCCTTATTTTGTTGGTTTGAACTTGTTGTTACTTGATTTCTCCTCCCTTTTTTTTTTGGGTTTTGTTGGTTATTTCATATTATTTGGTATCAAGAGCCTAGGTTATTAGCCTAGAAAGATACTACCTTTTTTAATTTCTCTTTCCCCCTCTCAAAAGATCTCATCTTTTCCCACAAAAATTTGAAATTTCTCTCAAAGATACAAGCTTTCTATCTAAAAACATGGGTGATAGGTACTATTATGAAGATGATGAAAGTTACAATGAACACTCTAGATTGGATGCTCCAGAAAGGAAGTTTGATAGACTTCTTGAGGTCTTGGAGAATAGAAGAAGTCCTAGAAGATGTCCTAGAAGAAGGAGAAGCCCAAGTGGAGAAGATGATTCTCACTCTCCTCACCGGAGAAGGGAACACCACCAACGGCACCATGAGGACAACCGTGACCGAGATACCATTTTGAAACTTCCGGAATTTGAAGGTAATCTTGATCCTAATGAATTTCTTGATTGGGTTAGGAGTATGGAGAATGTGTTTGAATATAAGGGTTATAATGATGAAAAAGGTTTCAAATTGGCCATCCTTAAACTCAAAAGACATGCTTCTTTGTGGTATGAGAACTAAAGAATCGTAGAAAGAAAGATGTAAAAACAAAAATCACATCTTGGGATAAATTGAAGCACATGAGTAGAGCTTTTGTTCCTAGAGATTATTTGCATGATGTTTTTCTTAAGTTGAATGCTCTCAATCAATGATCTATGATGGTGGAGAAGTATACAAGGGAGTTTGAAAATCTTCCTATTTTGAGTGGGATTGAAGAGGCCCCAAAACATAAGATTGCTAGGAACATTGGTTATCTTGAGAGGAAGCTAAGGCTAAAAGATGATGTTTGTGACCATGGAATTATTGATCATGTAGTGCAAAAGGCTTTGAACTTTGAGAAGCTTGATAAGGTGAGTAGTGCTAGTGGGTATTCTAAACCTTCTTTCAAAATTCCTTGTGCATAAAAGGATGAGACACACAAGCCTTTGCCAATTATGATGGAAGAGGCTATGTGCAAAATTGAAGCTCCTAGTATGGATGAAGAAATATCTACACCACATTTTCCACTTGATCATAAGAGAGACTATGGTCCACCAATCTATGATGAAGAGGTAGTGTTTGATGTCGAGTCAACAAATTGCAAAGAGGCATTACCGATTATGATCTTGAATGAAGTAAACATGGAGTCCACATTTCATGTTGATGATTATTTGTCTCCGACTTATGAGAATCTCTTAAGTGAGGTATATAATCCTACTCCTTCCTTATGTTCTTCTAGTGAGGTTTTTGACATTCATGTTAATGAGAGTTGTGATGATTACTATATAGAGCATGAATTGAAAGAAGAATTTAAGTTGGATGTTGTGAAAGCCTCTTTTAATGAGCAAAGTGGTTGTTCAATGACTTCGAATTCTTATGAACATCTTGAGCTAGATTCTTGTTTACCATATTTTCATGTTGGTAAAAGTATTGCAAGACAATAATTTGAAAGGAATTCTTTGTTCTACGGTGTGTTTATTAGTACATCTTGCATTGGTTCCACATTTGGTGTTGGATATTCCTTCAATGATGTTTTTCAATGTGATTCTACACTATTTGTTGGATCATCATGTGTTAGCTAACCCCCATGGTTATCATATTGCGCTTGTGAAGGGTGCTTGGGTAAAAAAATCAATAATGTGAATGGTGATATTATTGTTCTCCTCTTGCTCTACACAATGGTTCACTTAATTTTACTCCTCATTTTGCTCAAGTTCGTCATCTTGGTGTTTGATCCGGGTAGATACATCAGTTGAATGTGTTCTGTGAAGCCAAGTAGGATTTATTTCTTTTAATAATGAAGTCATTATCTAAGTTTTGGTTTGAGTTTTATGTCATCTCTAAGAATTGAGGTCAATTCCTTTTCAAGAGAGAGGGTTTGATGCGGGAGCATCATTGAAAACTACGAGTTGTGCGACTATATGTTCCAATTGGTGGCAATTATGGCTCCATTCTACTTTTGAGTAACTTCTCTATGTTATGACGTGACTTAGGTGAATAAAAACAATCCTTGTGTCTTGATTTTACAATTGATGGTTGAAGATAAACAATAGGAACGAGGATGAGAGGGAAGAAGCTTATCAATATATGATGCAACTACTTCATTCATCCATATCTCCTTCGTTACAAGGAATTTTTAGGTGATTCAAGTTGGAGGTGAAACTAGAGTTCAAGATCTTTCCAACGACAGGTCACATGCCAAATTTCAACAAGAAACGAAAAATTATGAACGTTTGAAGCTGAGCTGTCCAGGCAATCGTGAGGAGCATGGGAGTTTGACCGAACCAAAGCATGTCTGTCCGAACCATTTTGTCAGTTTCAAACCCGATTTTGTCAGTTTTGCAGTAGTGGTCGAACTCCAAAGGTTCGACCGAACCATCCCTAGGTCCGGCCGAACCTACCCACAAGTTCGACCAAACTTACCCTTAGTTCGGCCGAACCTTTTCCCGTTTTTCTATCAGCTTGTGCAAATTATTTAATTTGTTTTAAGACGTTTTTGCATTGAAATTAAGTTGAACTTTGCTTGATTTTGTAATCAAAGAGACTTTCTCTCTATACCATAATCTTTGTGATTATCTTGCTTTCTTTATGAATGTTACCTTGTAATCTTTGTGGTTACACCTTAATCCTAGCTTTACTTGGTGTTGGCTTTGATTAAGACCCCTATTTTCATTATCTTGGTGTTTTTGATATAGGTTTGCCTTATTTTGTTGGTTTAAACTTGTTGTTACTTGATTTCTCCTCCCTTTTTCTTGGGTTTTGTTGGTTATTTCATATCACTGTGCAGTAGGTCTGTTTGCACAGGGAGAGGGCCGACCCTGAATTCCAGGTGGCAGTGGTTGACCATCAACAAAATTTCAAATTTTCAGCTCGTGAGTTGAATCCTTTCAATGCTTACTCTATGCTCCACTTCTGCTTTAAACATTTCCGTCCATCCATATCTTAGTGCTAGTGCAAGTTTAAAACATTGTAAATTCAGACAACAATTTACGAATCTAACTATTAATAAATGGTATATTAAGTAATTATTGGTTCAAACAAATAACTCAATACTAATAGAATTATATACAAAGAACACTAGCATAATCTAAATTATATTCATGAAAAAATGCATAAATCCGTTATCCTAATTGTAGAAATACAATTTCGGCTCCATACAAATCGCACAAATGCATCACTTCTAAATGCATCCAAATATATAATATGATAAATTATTCAAACCAATAATCCAATAAATAATTATCCCAACCATATTAGAGCACAATTTCCATTTTCAATAAGTTCAAGTACCTTTAAGAAATCAAACCACGTGTTGGTGATGTTGTCTCCAGCATAATCCAACACCATTAGTCCATTTCCCTTCGATTTTCCAGCAATGATTTGATGGGTATATATTAGGAATGGATCCTCATTACAAGCTATATCGGTTAGGCGACAACAAAATTGGGTTCCTCCCTTTTACCACCACTATAAGTGCAATTGCGATATGGGGTTTGAGATTAAGGCTTGTACTCATGCAGTTACATCCTTTCGTTAACGTCCGTATATTTGAAAAAGGGGTACGACTTACAAGAATTGCCAAGAAACATGAGAGAGTACCAATTTGTCCCTCATATATTTTGGGGGTTAAGTCTTGGTGCATAGCGCCTATTGATTTCAGCGCATATAGGATGACAATTTTACAAATTAAATAGTACTATTCAAAAAACTTATACTTTAGTGGTACACTATACATGCATAATGGTACTTTTATGTACCATTAGAGAGTCAGTTTTTTCCAAAATTTGAAACTTTTAAGATGGTAAAAAGTACCACTACTCTCGTAATAGTCCATAAAACGTACTACTCAAACAAATTATATTTTAGTGGTACATTATATATACATAATGGTACATAATAGTACATTATAATGTACCACTAGAGAGTCAGCTTTTTCTAGAAGCAAAAATTGAATCAGCGAAAATTACTTCCTTACCCTCTTATTTACATAGCTCGCCCATAGGTGCTATGCGCCCAGACTCACTCTATTTTGGGAAAAGACCACACCGCCATATAAACAAATTTTGTTGATATTGGATATCAATTTGTATTTTCTCCCAAATTTTACCTAATCACCCTTCTTTTTTTGCAAATATTACCAAAATGCTCCTTAATCGACGTTTTTTTGTCCATCAACACGATTAACTCATACTCTCTAGACTCCAGTCCCTAATGTAAACAATGTTGGAAATATGATGTTGTAACCATGAAAATAATGTAGAAATTAGGGCAAAAATACAATACTCCATTGTAGATCTCACCAAAGCTGTGATGTGTTTTACGGCTGCCCTAGAAGCGTATTTCGCCACCACCGGTACGAGCCTCTCAGTGACGAATGCTCCCCAAGGGTAACACAGCTACCTTCCAACTCCGTACCCCGATTGGAAGGTTGGAATTACTTCAAGAACTGCTTAGATCTCTATATGAATGGCTTGAGATTATTGTGTTTAGGGTTTTCGCAATACTCTGTGTTTTTCTATCTGTATAACAATAATAGCTCAAGGGTATTTATAGGTTATGAAAAAGAATCAAGAATAAGGAAATAAAATCCCGAGAAAAAACGCGTTCTCGAGTCCTTGCCCGGTCGGGCGCGAAGAACACAGGGCAAAAAACCCGGTTTTTGGCTCCGCCCCGTCTGACCGGGCAAATCAGCCCTACCGGGCGCGTGAGGTCGGAAGGCTGCAAAGTTGTTCGAAGCTTTGCCCGGTCTGACTGGGCAAAGTCGCCCTGACCGGGCAAGTGGGAAACTTGAAAGTACGGAGTTAACTAGTTTGATGAATAGCCTACTTCTCTTCGCCCCACCCCCCAGGGCAATTCCGCCCTTCCAGGGCAAGCAAGAAAAGAAAATTATCATTAAACATAGCTTAATACAATCGAATCTTTCGACTTGCATTACTCCCAACAATCCCCCACCAATGCAATCGAACATGAGATCTAGAAATCTGAGCAGTGAATGAAAGGATAAGTGCATAAGTGAAATAACCCATAAGGATTGAACTAACACATTAGTGAAGTGGGGTGTTCAACATTCTATAGAGTATAAATTGAACTTCTAAGATCATTGAAAGAACCCGACACCACACACTTTACCTTTATAAGCTTGAAATAATTCCGCGTCCGTATGAAACGTCATACGAGGCCAACTTTCCCTTGGATTTCTAGTGAGTGTTGTTAGGAACCTACATAGATTCCATAGGAGGATGCCAACCCTGCTCACTCACATAGGTGCCCCATCTAGTCTATATGCCCCATAGACCACCCAAAAGGGATATGAAACATTAAGGACAACGTCCAACCTATCCATTGGTGTATCCATCAAGTCCGATTATGTGGACCACTTATTGAAGCTATAGATACATCAAAACACTGATGTTTGATCTCACAATAAAACACATAGGCACATCTATCTAGGCTTCCTATAGTTCAACCCCTTCTCGGATGACTATAAGGCTAGATGCATTCAACATGAAGCTCAACTTCACAACGATGGTGAATCTATCAAGTTCTCTCATAGAACCACCCAATACGGGCTATAGATTCATCATGAACAATAACGTTCATCTCATAGATAAATATTGGCGGTACGTCTATCAAGTCCTTCACAATAGGACCACCCAATTCAGGCTATAGACATATTAAGAGCATAAGCTCATCCTCACAACTAATTGCCATTGGAATGACATACCACGAGGATTTTTAGTTCATTCCCTTCGACAAACTCTTACCAAGTCATACTTTATTCCTTATTTAAGGAATTGTATGGTTCTTCTCTAGCTTTACATACTCCAACCAGAGTACCATTTCCACAAGCCATGTCTTACTTTGTCACTACCTCCATAGTTCCTGACAACACACACAATGACGCTTGTGAAAATAATGTAGAGAACATGAGGATCAACTTACCCCCACAATGGTCCAACTTCCAGAGTTCATTTTGCAATAACTCATATTCTTGACACTTATCATCCCTAGAAATGATCCTTGCTTCCAACTGGATAGTGTATCACACTTTTGCTTTGCAAATAACTCAAAATAAACAACCCATAAACATGTAAAAATATACACTGATAGGGCAGTTATATTTTTTGTTGTTTTACTTAACCTTTATCCCCTGCATTGCCCCACCTTTAACAACGATTGGACGATGCTGTCTAGATAAATTAAGTGAACCAACAAATTTCCTTTTGCAAAGCTACATCATGTCAAGAATAATATGTTACATCAATTAACTTGCAAATCATTAACATATTGAAATAAACATCAAGGCTAATCTATACCCAACAACTCTGGTTTCAACATGACCAATATATTAACCAAATCAAATTCTCTACATAGTGAGAATAAGCTCAATACATACCTTGGCCAATTCAATGATCTTACCATCTAGAATCACACCATTCAGCTCATCATCTCGTACTTTCATCTTGGCATAGATAAAAATTAAGACCTTAAATCTCAATCAATCAGTACATGTGTAATCAACAACATACGATTAGACTAGCATTTGAATAACATCAATGCTCATCATAATAAACACACATGTAGTACATCATTACATTCGCATGTCAAGAATGAAAAACATTTGAGATAGTTTGGGTACTTACATTTGACCCCCACATGACTTGTCTAGTCCACTCACCACATTAACCGCAAAAGTTAATTTAATATATGAAGGTTATGCCTCATACCTTGAGTTGTCTCATATAATTGCATCACTAACAAACACCATGATTTCTAATCAATCATGTTAGGAAGCATACGCAACCTGACTGCAAAAGTGACAAGCTCATAATACAAGTGAGTAATAAATTGGGTCAATACCAAACTTACATGTATATCGTGAAAACACAATATCTTACCCTCAATCCCTTCCAAGGTATACCAAAATCTTACAAGTTTCCTTGAAAGGCACTTACAACCGAAGGACATTCCATGGTAAGGTAAGACATATAAATGTCAAGCATAAGACTCCACAAGAGCTTGATTTTATGTTCACATATTTCTTCTCTTTAAACTAGTTCAAGTAACATTTATCCTGGTATGTTCATATGGTTTCGGATTCCTATCCACCATTACTGGAATACCAAGAAACAGTCCATCTAAACCTTTCAAACACGAAAGTAATCACAAGACGGAACTCAACTAGTTCATGCTTTAGCCATAATACTTACCTTAGTTGATCCACTCATCAACTACATTGTTCAGACCGAAGCTTAAGAAACAACGGAAACACCCACATGATCAACAAGGTTAATACATGATATAAATCGTACTTGAGAAACTTCACATACATGATTCGTCATATCAAAGTCATCTAGACTTAAACACTTAACTCATAGTTCAACATACATTAAACTTGTGAACTAGAATAAGTAAAGCAGCAGAGATCTCATTACTTCCATAATTTCCAGTATGTTCTGCTTTAATTGATTTTCATATATCATTAGCATAACTCAATATAAACCACACATTAGGTCCTTTAAATTAATAACATAAAGGTTTATGCTAAAGAAACACACATTCCACATGAATGAATTAAGAAAGGATCACTCACATGAGTGAATAAATAAACAATATTAGATTCAGCATGTTTAATTATCACAACATCGCAGAGTCTCAAATATAAACTGCGAAGCACAATAAGGAACATCTCACCTTCCATAAACACCCCCACACAACAAGCATTTAAATTAGGTTATCCCATATATAACCAATCTGATAATCAAGAGGGGGGCTAAAACACATTTTGTGAGACAAACCATTAGCCGGCAAAGAGAGTTGAAACAATAAATTGCTACCTCCATATAAATTTCAATAACCAACGTTAAAACGCTAGCAGTTTAAATGGCCTCTCCAAACAATAGGATCATACCTTCAATTATTTCATTGTGGATTTCTTCTCTGAAAACAACCTTGACCGACCTAACTCTTTTAGGCTTTGGTCGAGGTAACACTTTTACTTCTGCTATATATAGACTTAGGAGATATAAACAATTGTCTCACTTAGACCACAAAAGAAGTTATGCTTCACTCAAACATCAACAAGTAGAATAGCAACACATTCACAATTCTACTCAATTTCCAAGTCTAACAATTTAACTAAGTATTCATGAATTAAATCATATAATCCAAATGCCCTTCAAGTCACATACTCACAATTGATTGACTTAGTTAAATTAAACAATCATAATATCCATTTGCCACTAGATTAGGAATAAGAATAACACTCAAGAATAATCGAGAGTCACACAAACCAACCATTGCATAATCAATTATGGTACTCAACAATGGATACTATATAGGAGAAATAAAGTAGAAGTAAAAAACTCACAAGCTGACAAGTTAACTAGCATATAGCTACACGTGAGCAAACTCCCTCCTCAACACACTCACTAAATGAGTCAAAATAACATACTCGTTAATCTCAAAATCTAACTCAACCCACCCCCACATTGCACCACAATACTCCATAATAATAAATATTGTGCACGCTAGGGGCAAATAATAACAATAAACATATTATGCAGAGTTAGAAATTAACAAAATATCATCAATAAAAGGAGGGTGGATGAACTTTCCTGATTTTAAACACGTTGCACCCGCAATTTTTCTGCTAGTTGCTCTCTGCCTTGTATGGTGTTGGGACCTATCAAGCATGAAACTTTGAAAGTCTTTTCTCACAGCAGGCCTTCATTACCAACAGCTCAAGACAGCCAAATTGATATGATGTTTAGCGCTTGTGCAACTCCTTGCTAAGCTTATCATTGATTAGAGGAGTAATAACTATCCACTACCAAATCTCGAATCGTATGAATTGTATCCAAGTCGGCTTCCATATTCGAAATAATCCAACACACAATGTTTATTGTCCAGTGGCTTGCTCGGACTTCAAGTTCATACTCAAATAATTTTCGAGGACCTCAAATAGCCTCCAATTGACGTGATTGACGTGGATCTCAAATCCTCAAAATCTATGATTGTCAATCACTTAACAACATACAAAAATTACTCAAATACTTGTTGGACTCGAACTATCATCACGTTCTCACACCAATCACATGAAAAAGTAATTATGGGATAATAATGTCTTGAAGTAGACTTTTAGGAAAATCACAAATAAAATCCTTTGCTTTAATTATCCACTCGCTAATATCTCCAGGTAGCAAAAGAAATCACCTATTAAATTAAAGCTGTCGATCGATATACGATTTATCGACAATAGGAACGAGGAGAATATTGATAGGCACATAATGCAAGATGCATACTGTAAATACAAATTCGATTCATTGGGTCTTGAATTTTGGCAATCAATCATGGTAACAACAAAATACGTTTCTAGATTGTTGGAAATATGATGTAACCATGAAAATAATGTAGAAATTAGGGCAAAAATACAATACTCCATTGTAGATCTCACCAAAGCTGTGACGCGTTTTACGGCTGCCCTAGAAGTGTATTTCGCCACCACCGTTACGAGGCTCTCAGTGACGAATGCTCCCCAAGGGTAACGCAGCTACCTTCCAACTCCGTAACCTCAGATCTCTATATGAATGGCTTGAGATTATTGTGTTTAGGGTTTTCGCAATACTCTGTGTTTTTCTATCTGTA